>NC_037089.1:43614836-46014836 GCF_002994745.2 Rosa chinensis
ACGCATTCAAGACTGGCTGATTTAAACATTTTTCAACAAGTCCTAAATGCTATGCCCACAGTGCCATTCTGTACCCATATATCTGCAAGTCTGCAACCATGCAGATTATAATAAACTTTTACATTAGTTTCTTGTGGCCATGCATTCAAAATGACATTAATTACTTGCTGTTCTTGAACACAAGTTCTGAGTGAGTACTTAACAAGTTACCAAAGAATTTAACAACTAAAGTATGTTGGGAAATATAGTTACTGGAAAAGAGAGACCAACAAAATATGTTCAAGAGAAATGTAAGGGAACTTACTTCACGAGTGTTTGCTGCACTAAAAGTAAATAATACAATATCAAACAACTAAATACATACCCAAACATTCCCCGGAAGGCAATAAGGGTGAATCTGATAGCTCTAGCAAACTTCAGGAATAAATCCCCACTTCACTTACACCACTTATAACATTTGACTGCAGCATAGATCATAAGATTAAAAGGAGAACATCAACTCGTTGTGTGGTGAAACACATGCTAGATAGACAAGGAAAGTATAACTTAACCATTGAAGAACTAATAAACATTATGGCACCCCTTTAATGGGAAGCTTATAAGATAGACTAACATTCAACAAATTAGATATGATTTTCCAACTAAAGCAATGTCCAAAGATTGATCATTTTCCAGACAAAGGATACATGAATGACAAGGTAACATATCCCATCCAAAATGCTTTGTGCGTACCATATTCATCCATAGGAGCATCGTAATCATAACTAGCAGCGATGAAAAGACCACCAGCTAGCAGTTTGCCCAAAATTTGTTCCTCCATGGTACTGGAATCATAAAAACATGCAATTACATTTATTGAGATGTTCAGGAATATGATTTAACTTGGTAACTTCTATAATATAACCTTACCATATAAACGTTAATGAATGATCCACCCTTTTGTATAAACTTCACAACTGAAAATGCTAAACCCTCAACTGGTCAGTAAGGAACTGCACCTCCAATATATCTCAGTAAACCTACAGAAACAGGGTAAGTATAGCCAGAAGAAACCTATGAGCCATATGAATGATCCACCCTTTTGTATAAACTTCACAACTGAAAATGCTAAACCCTCAACTGGTCAGTAAGGAACTGCACCTCCAATATATCTCAGTAAACCTACAGAAACCAGGTAAGTATAGCCAGAAGAAACCTATGAGCCATTTATCAACCTAAACCTTACTATCGAGTAGGTTATACTACTAGTACACGAACTAATTTGTATTATAGGTCACAAGCCTCAATAACTTACCATCCAGTCTAGGCTTCAGTCCACATCTTTGGTTTATAAGCCTTGTTTGGAGAGAAGTAGTCACAATAGAAGCCATATCAAGCGTTAATCTATTGAGACAAACAAATCATTATGAAACAAAAAATAAATAAAGAACCAAGATAACAAGCCACACTGAGGCAAATGACAAAACATGTTCTTAATAGCTAAAAAATTTAACCACAAACATGACTCTCAAATCAGGTTACAAAATACAAATAAAATGCATCTCCATATCTCTAATATGAGAAAAGGCTTTAGTAATGTATACCTACAGCACTACAAATCCAAGCACATAATTAAACAAAAAGACCTGGCCATTATTCAATCATTACAAAACAAAACCTCCATGAAAAGATAAATAAGTAATGAAAATATGACCAATAGAAGAGAGAGAGAGAGAGAGAGAGAGAGAGAGAGAGAGAGAGAGAGAGAGAGAGAGAGAGAGAGAGAGAGAGAGAGAGAGAGATACTAAAGATCAACCATGTGCAATGATTGATATTCAAAGTTTCAATCCTTTTTACCTGCATTATTGTCAAGGGAGAGGTACCAGATCTGCCCATCTGTAGAGGTTTTGAAATGGTCCTCGGACCACATTATGTCGAAATTGTGGAGGGAGAGAACTAGTCTGAGATTGGGAGCTTCTTTTAGTTTTTACAGATGAAGAACAATAAGCAGCAACCATGAAAACTGCAATGTAAACAAGAATAACAGCCATCGGAGAAGTTGCATGCTCGTCTTTCCATTGTGGAGGGAGACAACTAGTCTGAGATTGGGAGCTTCTTTCAGCTCGATCTTCTGAGGAGGAAGAAGAGCGGTGCATTAATAAATGGTGGTCACAATTTGAAAATGACTTGGAGAAAATGCTAAAACAAGAAAACTATGTATTCACATCATTGCATATGGCTTATGAATGGCAAAGGCTGAAGTACCCAAAAATGACTACGAATTGTTAACTTCGGAGAAAATTGGGTAGACTAGAGAGAGTGCATATATCATTCTAAAACTACATATCACTAATGATTTATATGAAACATCAAACCCAAGTAATAAATTAGGAAACTACATATCACTGATGATTCATAATTTGGAAACTATATGATCCTACATTATTGGCTTGACTAGTAGTTTTGACAGACTGACCAAATTGGTACATGAGATTTCAAATGATAAAGGCTGGAATCAAACTTGGTGCCATCAAATGATGTTAACAAGGTAACAGCTACCCAGAACTTGGAAGAAAAAATGAAACAAAAAATGAGATGTTCCCATCTTACAATGCTCTTAGTACCTTTTCAACATCATAACCACACTGACATGCAAAAAAAAAAAAAAAACTCTATGCCAAGCTTTTTCAACCATATAATCTACAATAAAAAGAAAATAGAGGATCAAATATATGAATTAGTCGAAAATGAATAAGTAAAATAAAATAAAATCACATTCATACGAACAACCACATTTAGGTCATTCGTTATTGACATAGATGGTGCAACATTAGAACACAATGCCAAATCTGGAAGACCAAAAGTAAACATTATGACACTCTTTTCACCTAACATACAGTATCAGTTTAAATTCAATTTTTAATTAAGAAATACAAATTTTAGGCTGTTTTTTTCCTTTGCTCTTTTATAAACTGATACACTAGAATGATGCCCTTCGAAATGTAAAAGCACTAAAAATTAGAAAGGGAACCTCATCATTATCAGGCAAGTATGACCATGAGATACTCCTTTTCTTCAACTCTGGCCCAAATCCAGCAGAGAGTGCTAGTTGGCGAAAAATTTCAGACCATGTTAGTTCTGCCAGTTCCTTATGTCAAATCCCCACACATATGCCTGAACACAAATAAAACTAAGTAACTTCGAAGAAAAATTGGGCAAAAAGACATAAGATAAGCAAAAGAACTGGTTCAAGCATGCAGAGAATGGAAATTACTCCTCCAACAATCTGTGGATGTCCACCTCCAGGATTAGCAGCACCATTTTGATTGAGACCTAGTCCAGTAGAATGTGTCCTTGCAACATTTTCTATATCCTTTATAATCAACCTCAACAGAGCAACATGAATCTCTCCTAACAACCTTGAATCCTGATATCAAAATATTATAAAATCTTAGTGGGTAGGAAATGCGCAATTTTGAAATGAAAACACTTAATGGCGGCTCACATAGTCATGAAAAGCTTGAACAAACTCATCCACAGTAAAAGCCATAACTCAAGAACATCTGCAAATGTAATAAAAAATCTCCAAACCTGTCAAACACACCATCATGTTATTCAATCATCAAAATGAAGGCATTAACCCGAAATATAAGCAAAAGAGTACTTTATAAAATAACATGTAAGTGACCTTTCTAGAAGGGATCTTATGCACAACAGCCTCACAGTTAAACTTAAAAACCATAAGCATAGATCACCAATCAGAGTATAATGAGATTTCACTTTTAAGACAGTCGTATACATACATAAACACTAGAATCCAGACCTTAAGAAGTCTCTAATTGCCACTTAACTGACCCAACTACGCCAAGATCAACCCAACCCAAATGTTTAAGGTTGGTAATCAAAACACCATCATTTTAGAGGTATTAGGGTTTAGGGTGGTTACAATGGAATATTATGTAGCAAAATAAATGAAGATAATCCCATTATCAAACAAGATATATATGATATTTCAAAATCAATTGCCGAAAAGAAGGGAACTGTTTGAGTGGGAAAACCATGGAAAAATAGTAAAGCTTTTAGAAGAGAATGCCAAAGCAACACTTACCTCTGCATTCATCAAGGTTGGTGTCGGGATCAATACTAATTATTGAGGGTAATCCCTTGCTTGCAGCAACCAACTACATTAGCTCTAGTTGCTCATCCTCATAAAGTTCCATAGATTTATTAAGAAGCCTTCTTGCAGTCAGTGGCGGACGTAGAAATTTTTGTGAGTGGGGGCAAAAAAAAAGATTGAACAAACAAATATAAAATACTACAATGAATGAAACATAATTTTTCAATCTTTCGACATGAATAATATTTTCAATGAATACATATTCTAACTTCCTAACACATAAACTAACTTTAAATCAATATATTTCTTGACACATATTTTATTTCTATCTATTTACCATAAAGTACACTTACTATATAGGGGCAGTGACCACTTACCCAATTTTAGTCTAAAATTGCCCACTTGCTCCACTAAGAGTTTTTTTAACCCCATTTACCTAATCTAACATCTATTGATAGTATTGCCCTCTCTCTCTCTCTCTCTTCTCTCTCTCTCAATGGACCGAGTGAATCACACCCAAGCCCTCGCTGGAATCCGAATTAGACTCACCGGCGACCGCCGTCGGCTATCTGGTCTGCGCCGAGTTCTCGTTCCTCCGAGTCTGCGACCTCCGCTCGCACCTCAAGTTGCTTCGATCCATCGCAGAGTCTGACTCCATCATCAACCTCTCTGTTCCAAACCCAACTGATTTAGGAGCTTCAAGGTCCGGCGATTTCGCACCTGCAATTTCACAGTTTCGGTCGATTAGAGAGCAATCGCCGGTGTCTTCTTCCCTAGTCGAGCCGATCGCAATCGCCGGCGTCATCTGTCCCCCAATAAAGAAAAAAGATTATTGCCCCCCAATAATATGTCTATTGGGCGGCAATAATCATTGCGCTGGTTATTAAAGCACACTAATCTGTCAATGATAGAAACTGGTGATTTTTGGGTGGTCTATTGGGAGGCAATAGACATATTATTGCCCCCAATAATTTCTTAATTGTGGTTAATTAATCACTGAAATTAGAGTTTTGATAAGTCTTATGTTGTTTTGAGTTTATTAAAGTACAATAATCTGTTAATGATAGAAACTTGTGATTTTTGAGGTGGTCTATTAGGAGGCTACAGATAATTGCCCCCCCCCCAATAATGTCTTAACTGTGGTTCATTTATTACAAGTCCTTTCAACAAATTGCTGCTAGATTCATTAACCAAAATAATTAGGTTTATTGGGGGGTCATAAAAAGTTTATTTCCCCCCCCCCCCAAATTATTTTTTTGTAGATGGTCAGAAGTAACTCAGTTTGGTTTTAAATTAGTTTACAAAAGTACATGTATTCAAATTCAATACTTGGTGAATTTAAGTCCCCAAATAATCAGGTTATGAGCGCCCATTTTACCACAACGACCACAACGAATTGGCTTTTTTTTCACACTCTCCACTTGACTTGAATCGCTTCACCCTAGGCCTCTCGGGTGGCCTCTTCACAAGAATAAATGCACCTAACATCCAAAGGATCACCCATATTCCTGCAAAAAATAACAAAACAAATATATTATTGCCCCGCAATAAACAAATTATTGCCCCGCAATAAACAAATTATTGCCTTCCAATAATATAGTCAGAACTACCAAAACACTTCAGAAGCAGTCTTTAAACATAAAGGAAAATATCACTAAACACAATTATAGAGACTTCATAACAATTAAGACACATTATTGCCCCCAATAATGTAGTCAGAACTACCAAAACATTTCAAAAAATGTAACAAATCGCTCCTCAAGTTCCTTTGATCCGTCGAGGAGTCCGACTCCATCATCAATCTCTCTATTCCAAACCCAATCGATTCTGAAGCTTCAACGTCTGGCGATTTCGCACCTGCAATTTCACAGTTCCTGTCGATCCGAGAGCAATCGCCGGTGTCTTCGTCCCCAATCAAGCCGATCGTAATCACCAGCGTCGGAAATCACACAGTCTCTCTCTCTCGAATTTGCAGAGCTCCTATCACTCTAGAAATTGCACAGCTCCTCTCTCTCTCTAAAATGGTAGAGCTTCTCTCTCTATAATTGGGGAGTTCCTCTCTCTAAGTCTCTTTCTGTTTCAATTTTCAGCTTTGACAATTAAAAAGGGCAAAACAATACAAAAATATGAAGAAAACATGTCCAACTCTTAGAGTTTTGGGTAAGTGGGGTTTAAAAATAAAAATTGTTGTGTAAGTGGGCAATTTTTTAGAATGTTTAGGTAAATGGGGTTAATTAGCCCCAAATTGGGTAAATGATCATTTCCCCTACTATATTTCCTAGCAAAACAAAAAAATGAAAATACAAAATGATCATGCATTAAAAAAACCCACAGTTACCTTTGATAAAGCTCAGACTCCTAACCTTTCAAATGAGAGACCAAAGCCTTACCACCCCACCTTATTACAATTTAATGTTAGTGATCATCATGTAGTTCATAAAAAAAGAAGAAGTTAAAACTGATTAATTATGAAATCATGCACATGTGAAACTCTTATAAAGTAGAAATATAAAATTAAGAAGAGAAAGACTTGCGACTTGTAGACAAGTCAAATGGTTACATAAATTTACACGTGTAAGTTTCCTTAGTTTAATTGCATTGCTGTGACTCTGTGAGGCAACAGATCACACAATAGTCAAGTCATGGGGCAGCATATATACTCCTCTTCTTCTGGGGGCAAAACCGATGAACATAGTATATATATATATATATATATATGAAGTTGTTGAGCAAATGAAAAAAATTCACTGGGGGCAGTAGCCCCCACTCGTCCTAACGTGCGTCCGCCAGTGCTTGCAGTAGCCTTCTCAAGTGCAGCTTTGCGTCCTACTTCCTCTCTCTCTTTTCGGAGCTCTTCCTTTTGCCTCCTTTTCTCAGCCTGCAAGATGTACCCAAGAGAGATAAGCAGGCAAAGAAAAGGGGCACAGAGAAACAAGAATATGCAATATTGTACTGAAAAATCAAACTATGAAACAAATGCACTACATTAGTCGATCTCAAACTTACTCTTGTATGTTCTTTTTGCAAAAACTTCTCCCTTCGTTCAATTTCACGTTTTTGCTCCTTTGATCTCTCTTCCTCTCGCTGCCTTTCACGCATCATCCTCTCTTCCTCCTTTCGCCTTTCACGGTCTTGCCTTTCCGTTTCTTTCCTCATTCTATGAAAGAAAACTCAAAATATCCGCACAAATAACGGTCTTGGAGTGAGAAAGGAGGAGGAAGAAGGCGGTTGAGGGATCCAAAGAGGAGCTTGCGGTAGCTGGAGATCAGGTCACCCACAATCGAAATAGGAAGAAGATTTTGGTACAGTGCGGTCTCAGAGACGAAGAAAGACAACCTAGAAAAGGGTAACAACAACCAGGCAATGCCTTTCTGGTAGCAAAAGATGGTGAATTGGAGATGGTAAAGTTGAATTGAATGTTGAGATTCAAATTGGGGAAGCAATTGGATGTGATGAAGATTAGGGGATTTGAAATTTGAGGGTTTTGGATGAGAGGATTAAGGGAAAACTCTGAGCTTTTGGCTCAGAGGACTGAGAAAGGGTTCGAGAGAGGACTGAGACACTGAGTGTCGAGAGGACTGCTGGGTTTTGATTTCTGTTGTTTTTTTTCTTTCTTCTGGACACGATGTGACAATTAAACCTAGCATAAGGTTCTCAAAGTTACTCCCACAACATAAACTGAAACAAACTGTTGTATGAGTGGAATACATAGAATCAAAATGCCAAAACATGGATGGAAACATGCGCCTGCAACATTTTGGCTCAAAATGTTGGTGCCTATGTTCCAACTTCACACAACAGAAAAGTATCAATTCTGTTGTCTAATTTCTACAGCTTGCACTAGGTTTACCTTGTGGAAGATATTGAAGCAAGCTTTCTCAAAATTTGGCATCTAGTTTTCAATCACACAACGGAAAACCTCAAGCACCGTTGTACCAAGTAGCCCAAATTTCATATTTCAAGAGGCAACCAAGACTCGAGAGTGGAGGGAAATCTGCTGCTAAATTTTTAAGACTCACACAACGGACAATACTTAATTCTGTTGTCCAATATAGTTCTAAGAAAAAAGTTATCACTTTGTTGACATTCATACAACAGAACATCATTAATACCGTTGTACAATAGAGTTTACTTAAACACACAACAGACGATTTCTATTTTGTTGTGTGATTAACTTTTTGTAGTAGTGAATCTAAGCTCTAACTCCCATCCATTTGATAACAACTTGTTTAACTTAGCTTAGTTTACTTTACTTTCTCTAGTTGTTTCAATTTGAATAGAAACTATTCCCAACATCAAATCAAATCACTTCATACCATCTTGCGTATACCACTATGAACTTGGGTTCACTTGTGAGCCTTTGTTTGTGATTATACACTTGCATATTCTTTCTAGTTATCCTTTAGGTTTTCCCTAGCTAGGAAATGATTTATCAATCCTCGTGGGTTCGACATCCTTGCTTAATCAACTTGTACCTCTAGCACTTGAGGGTGGCTTTAATGCTAACACACACATACTTTTTTTTTTCTCTCTCATACATGTATTTTTTTTTTTGTGGCTTGTCCCTTCTTAGTTTGTTTTTAGGATTAATTCCTGTTTACTTAGCTGAACTTTCACTCATTCTTCATGTGAGTCCTTGAACTTCCAATTTCATTAACAACACCCCTGAACTCTCAATTTTCATCAACCGTGTCCAGTTTCTTAAACTCCATCTAAATTGGACGATAAATCTGACATTTGGGCCCATTGTAAAGGCTAAAATGGTCATTTTAACACAACACCAAAAAAAAACATAGGACAATTTACAGGGCTTTTCCTCCAAACACTAAAATCTTCCCGATATTCCTCGGCTTCTTTAGCGGTCCCCAAGTACCTCTAACAAACAGTAACAAAACTGTAAGATAGTAATAAACCACCTCACCATTCACCAATGAAAGAAGAAGATCATACTCATAATAATGTTTGGGTGTGAAAGATTCTTGAGAAGCCTCACTTCCTCCTCCAACTCTCGAATATGAGCCTAAATCCATTATATTAAGAAAACAAAACGGCAGTCACTTGGTTTCAAACTAAAAATTTGTTGCAATAATTTCTCAACTAAATACATATTCTTCAGTATATCCACATTTCCTTAGCATCCATAAAAGTTCTTGTTAAAGTAACAAATTTTTCTTTCTTAAAAAGAAAATAAGAGTATTGATTCCAGCTAAACCACGAATACCAAACACTATTAGCAAAAATGCTAATTGCATTGAATAAATATCATGACTTTTTGGGCTTTTGAATGCTAACCAAGTTTGGAATGCTAACCAAGAGATCAAATACTATAATCCAAATTAAAACTAAAAAACTCCAGAAAAAGAAACTAATTTTGCAGAATCAGAAACATGCCTGTGTCTTCTCCTTTGAAGCACTAATTGCAGCAATCAAAACTTGTAACAATCACAAGAACAGTCCCAAACTATCAAAACACCAAATTCAAAGAGAAACACAATTCAATTCTTTTCTTTCTTTTGCTCAATCATTGAACCAAACAGTTAGTAACATCCAGACCTGTTTAACGACAATAAGCTCTTCGGAATCGAGGTTCATCCCTATATATAACCGCCCGAAGGCACCAGATCCAATCAACTCCCCCTTGCGCCACAGAATTGGCGGCGCCTCGTCTTCGGGGACCACTGGAGGAAGCCCACGCGCCGCCGCCGGCTTAAAGAAAATTCTGATTCAGAAGTCAAGGGACTCGAGGACCAAGCCGATGAGGCCTTGCACCTGTGTTGGTGGTTCGTTTCCGGCTCGGTGGTGGAGGCATAGGGTCACAGTAGCATTAGGCTATGTTTGTTTCATAGGACTATTATACCCCACCTTAATTTCTATAATAGTCCAGGAATCCTCTAACCTGGCTTATGCCATACTAATACCTGACCCATGTTTGGTATTGCATAGGACTAAAGAGCCAGATAATCACCATAGTGATATCCCATGTTTGATAGTGTATTGGACTAAATTAATTTTGAATACCACAATATTTTTATTTTTGAGAAAAATATTATCTATTAATAAGAGACAATATTTCTAATGTAATAAAATATCATTTTCATTGAACATTTTAACATACATTGACAGTTTGGTGACTCAACTTTACAAAATATAAAACTGACAGCAAAATGTTCATATCTCAGAAAGGCCAAGGCTCATGTTCTTCCTCTTCCCTTTGAACTGAAATGGTAAGACCTTTGTCTCTTCTTTTGCACTTCAGTTACAGGGCCAGTCTCTCTGAATGGCATCCCCAATAGAGCCAAAAGTGTTTGAACTTCTTAATCTGTTTTAGCAGTTGTTTTGATGCAAAAAACGCAAGTCAATGAGCCGAACAAGGAATGCATATATCACCTGCAAAAATCAACAGTTGGTGCATGAGATTTCATGCAATTGGAATTATGAGATGACATATACATTATCAATGGATCTGATCAAGCCTACAAATAAAGATTGAAGGAAAAAGATTTATCATATCCATTATTGCTCTCTTTCTTTCTAACAACCATACATATAAAATATAATCATACCCATATTGACCAATTATTCATATATACAGAACTAGAAATTGTTACAGGTAACCTACAAGGCATGCATGCGGGTGGAACACTGCTGCTTTATCATGGGATGCAAAGTGTTGAGATGCATTATGGAAATATGTTTAACCTTTATAATCCATCAGTAGAATATGTGCCCGGTCATGACAGGCAGCAGTCTCAGATTGGCATGAATGAACCTCAAATTGGACCAACAGATGAGTCCCTATGCAAACAGTAAGAAATGAAAATGACATTACTGGAGGAGATATACCATTCTACAAAAATCAAAGCACACCGGACTACAGTAGTACAGTATGGTTCGAGCAAGTTGGACTAACCTGAATTGTAGACGATTATACATGTATTCCTAATATTTAAGGAAGACATGTTAACAACATTCCTGAATTGTAGATGATTATATACGTATTCCTGATATTTAAGGCAAATGAAATTCCATTCTCACCATAACGTTATTCTAAACTCTGTTTGTGACAAAGAAAAATCAATGATAGGAGAACTGAACCAAAGATAGAAGAACATAGAAATATGACAACTAAGAAAAGCTTATTTGACATTGGAAAACAAAAACATGGCAAGGAAAACTGATTTTTACCTAAACAGTGTCCCAAAACTCTGTTTAGGTAGCTAAGAAAGGTTCTTGACCTTAAGATTTTTTATAAACAGCAAAGCCACCACACAACCATTTGGAACAGAATGCAGCATACTTATTATTCCAATCCAATTTCTCCTCCCAAATTTTCACCAATCAAACAATGAAAAATGAAACTAAGAACAACAACAAAGCAAAATTGAGAAAATGAAAATTGAGAAAATGTTCACAACCAACAATTAATCATATCTGAGAATGAAGAAGCATTTGAACATAATTCAAAATGATCAGATTGAATTGGAAACAAACCTCACAGGCGCAATTGACAAGGTAACCAAAGAAGAACCCAGAAGAGAAAATAATGAATTGTTGCCACACAGGCCTCTCAAAGAGTGAAATCCCAAACAGAAACTTGTAACCCACAATCTAAGTATTCAGAAGAACTGAATTCAAAGATATATTTGACTAGCCCATCAATTGGAGTACTCAATGAAGGCAACAATAAAGCTGTTAACTCGAATTACTTTAAACTTTGTCAAAATTTGGTTATATAGTATATTCAATGTTTGTAGTTACTATTCTATTAAGCTCAATCATATCAATAATAAAATTTAGGCATATAACAGATCCGCAGCATCGAGCGGGTGATTACACGCATTTCAATGCATGTAATTGTATCTAAAACACGAGAATTAGCTAATCTTCAAGTCAATTAATATGTAATTAATCTATTTTTATTTATTTTGTAGTAAATAAGTGGAATTGTGGAAATCGAGAGAAAATGGTGGAAAATTGAGCAAAATGGAGTTTCCGACAAAAAGACGAAATAGTTGATTGCGGTCAATCATAGTCTACATGAGAAAGGAAGCCGATTCCGGGTATTTCAAGGTGATGCCTCCTGATGTGCTTTGAGATGGGAGGAAGAAAAAGAAAGGAAAAAAAAAAGAAAAAAAGAAACAATTCATGGATTAATCAGTGGCTTAATTAAACATTGGCTTAAGTAATTAATCAATGATTAGATTAATTAACTAAGTGCTTCAGCCATGACCATGACGTGCAGCAATCAACCCTTGATTGTTTGTTTAATTGTTTTGGGCCAATTACACGCCTACACATGGCAGCAGCCTCTCACTAGATTTTTTTTTCTTCTCTTTCTCATGCACACTGCATGTGCACATTCTAGGCCACTCATATTCTCTCAGCCATATATATACCCCCATTAGCTGATAACTCATTCGAACCCTTACCTACAGCGCCGCACACCCTCCTTCTTTAATTTCATCGACCTCACCAAGAACCCACTCTATTACTCTCTCTCACAACAGCTAAAGTAGCGGCACGACCACACCACCAGAACCCCATCATTCTCTCTCTCCCTCTCACCCTACACCCAAAACCACCCCTCCACTCCAAAACCCACCTCACCAAAATTCCATCAAATCCTCATCAATTTCTTAAGGGATTTAAAGGGGCATCAAGATTTGAGATTGGGTATAGTGGGAAGCCATAAATCAAGGCTTATCATATTTGCTCTATAGCAATTGTGACTTGTTCTTGTTACTTCTCACTATTCTTCACCTTTACCTCTTTAATTGATGTATATTGTTGTTGATTTGTGGATGGGTTGTGAGTAGTCTATTTAGGAAGCTAGGGTTTGAACCCTAGCATGGATTTAATGTAATAAATATGTTTTGATTTAATGGTTTTCAATTTCGTGTTTGGCATATGTTCTATTCTATAATATTTAGCTTAGATACATGTTTAGGAGCTTGATTAACTCTTGAATGTGTAGATGAGCATGTCTAGAACAAATTAGGGGACCTAATCACTTCTTTAATTTATAGCTAGGACACTTGTTTAGAACATGGTTAGCAACAATACCAATTTCGATTGCCGTATTGGCCAGCTTGGGAACCTTGATTGTAGGACACTTCGCCTTTTGATGCAACTAGAGGCCCTAACAAGGCTCTAGATTGTCCCAATTGAGTTTCTACGACCCTTGATCCGGAGTAGGAATACCCTTTAAGGAATCTATTGACCCATGAGCCTTGAAAAGCCTTGGGTATGGTTCTTGATGCCATTATGAATTGAATGACCATTGTCGGAGCATATTTATGCATTAAATTTGGCTAGGAGGATACCCTAGTGACCTAATTTTCATTTCTTGATTAGTTTATATTATCTTTATCTTTAGTCGTAATTTTATTTTTCAAAATCAAAAATCAAATTTCACAAACCACTTTCATTGTCCATACCATTTGGTTGTGAGTTTCCGCATTCACTTGTGGTTCTCTTGACCAATTTTAGGCTTGGTTGTTCCGAGCCGGGCATGTAAATAGCTTGGTGCTATTTTTCTAGGTTTTGTTTATTAAATTGTTGGTGACTTAGTAATCGGCATAACCAAGGATTAAAGTTAGCTTTTCAATCCCCGTGGTACGACAATTTCGGGTTCAAATATTTCTCACTTCTTTGATGACCGTGCCCTTATTGCGCGTTAGTTGCATTTAAGCACCAAATCAACGGGCTTCCTACCTAGTTTCTCTCTTATATATATAGCAATTCTAACTCAACGACATACAACAATTCTAACATTCAAATCAATGAACAACAAAAAGAAAAAGCCCAGTCATGAAATTGGTCAAAATTCTTAACAGATGAAGCTACGCAGACACCAAATCCTTAATCAATCCGTATAATAATCACAACCCATAAACAAATTACAATAGATAATCAATCTATAGTCTTTGATAAAACAAATCACAGTAGACAGAGAAAGTAGAAGGTAGGGGAGGTTGAAGGAATCACTGAACAATGATCTACGCAAGAGAGAGTATGAGAAAGGATACAAATTGAACCTGAATAAGAGCAATCGAAGGAGACTGAAGCGAAAAAAAAATGAGGGAGAGGCAAGGCTGAAGCGAAGAACGACTGAGAAGAGTTTGCGTTGTATAAGACTGGCTTCGAGAGTCCAGTGAATTTTGGCGTCATTGTGTAAGAAGGTGCAGAGGTAGATTCGGGGAATGCATAGTCTCATTTAAGTGAGTTCTTGTTTCAGCCAAACATCGGATAACTCTTATTCTAATAAATAAGACAGTCCAATCCCATGTAACAAACACCACCTTAGGGTTGAGAAAGATCCATGGTTTTGAATGATAGTGGAGATTTTGAAAGGAAAAAGAAAAGAAAATTGAATGGAATTGGACTGCGAAAGTGCGAAGAGGAGGATGAGGATGAAAGAGTAGAGGGAAAACGATGTCGGATTAGCCCTTAGAGTGGGGTTTTTTTGTGTGTTGAAATGGCCATTTTAGCCATTACAGTGGGCGCGAACGTCAGATTTAATGTCTAATTTAGACAGAGTTTAAGAAATTGGACACAGTTGATGCAAATTGGGAGTTCAGGGGTGTTGTTGATGAAATTGGAAGTTTAGGGACTAACATGAAGAATGAGAGAAAGTTCAGGTAGGTGAATAAGAATTAATCCTTGTTTTTATGTCTCACCAATGTGACTTCTTCAATTCACATATACCTTTATTAGAACCTAAACGACTGCCCTCAAACCTTTTTATTTATTTGGGGAATGAAAATATTCCATTGATAAAAAAAAGGACAAAATACTGTTTACTCCCTATACTTATAAGGTCTCGACGTTTCAGTCCCTAACGTTTTAATTTCACCTAAAAAGTCCCTGAACTTTCCAATTTTACCTAAAAAGTCCCTGCCGTCAATTTTCCGTTAAAAAGTCTGTTATCTTGCTGACGTGGCACTATTTCAACAGTAAAATGACTATTTTACCCTTATTGACCCCAAAAAAAAAATTACTCTCTTTTCTTCTTTTTTTAACTCTTTTTCTCTATTTTTTAATTTGTTCTTTTTTATTCCTACTTTTTTTAACTCTTTTTTCTCTATTTTTTTTAACTCTCTTTTCTCTTTTTTTTATTTGTTCTCTTTTTTTTTTAACACTCTTTTCTCTTCTTTTTTTTATTTGTTCTCTATATATATATATATATATATATATATCTTTCTCTTTTCTGTTTACCTCTTCTTCCTCTTCCTCCTCTTTGCTCTTCGGCCTTATTTTCCTCCTCCCTGATCACAGCTCCAGTTTTCGGCCACGCTTGGAAGCTGGAATGGTCGGGTTCTTCTCCCTTCAGATTCTGGCCCCTTCGTGGTGTCGGAGCTATATCAGAAGCTTTCTCTCGACGTCAATAGTGTTTCTTTGGTGTTGGTTTGCTGAGATGATGAGCCAATAGAGATTCGAAGAGGATAAGATATTTGAGTTTTCCTGTGAGTTTCCATGTTTTGGTCTATTTGGTTGTTTCTGATAGTAACTTTAGAGAGAAATGTTTGAACTGTTTTGGCACCGAAGAAAGGGAGGTGGAACGTGAATTGATTTGATTTGGGTGTGCTCCGATTTGGTTTGGAACCGCTATATGGAGAGGGTGATTAGGAGAGGTGGTGATGCTTGCTAGCATGACGGGGATGATGGATGGATGGTGGAAGGACAGCACTTGCTTGGAGCGGTGATTAGGAGAGGTGGTGATGCTCGCTGAAAACTGGAGCTGCGATCAGGGAGGAGGAAAAGAAGTCCGCAAAGCAGAGAGAGGAAGAGGAAGAAGAGGTAAACAGAAAAGAGAAAGAAATAAAAATAAAAAAAGAGAGAGAGAACAAATAAAAAAAAGAGGAAAAAAGTTTTTTTTTTTTTTAAAAAGAGAAAAAAGAGTTAAAGAAAAAAGAGTAGGAAAAAAAAGGAGAAAAGAGGGTTAAAAAAAAGAGAGAGAACAAATAAATAAATAAAAGAGTAAAAAAAAAAGAGTAGGAAAAAAAGAGAGAACAAATTAAAAAATACATAAAAAGAGTTAAAAAAAAAGTAGGAATGAAAAAGAACAAATTAAAAAAATAGAGAAAAAGAGTAAAAAAAAAAGAAAAAAAGAGAGTAAATTTTTTTTTTGGGTCAATAAGGGTAAAATAGTCATTTTACTTTTGAAATAGTGCCACGTCAGCAAGATAACAGATTTTTTAACGGAAAATTGACGGCAGGGACTTTTTAGATGAAATTGGAAAGTTTAGGGACTTTTAGGTGAAATTGAAACGTTAGGGACTAAAACGTCGATACCTTATAAGTATAGGGAGTAAACAATATTTTGTCCTAAAAAAATATTAATACAAATGATCCTACTAGGTCATGCTAGAATAACCGTTTCGCCTATTTGGCTAGATGAAGAAGGTTAGCAAACAGTCTATTTTGCTGCAGTGCGTGGTGTACTAGCACCGTGGGGTGCGAATCGTTTGGGGCTATCCCGAACCAGACTTCTCTGAACTTCAAACTTGTGAACAAGGAGAGCACCAATGTTGTCACAAGGTTCTTTCTTGCCTTACAGATAAAGACTTGTGGTATGATCTCTAGTGTCACAGAATCAATTCTTAGTTTTGTAGACTAAGTAGAGCAATCACTTGGAAGGTGGAGAAAGCACGGTTATTGCTAAGGCGTCAACCTAGCTTTTGGGCATTAAGGCGCAACCTTGACTATCTGTGGTTTCAACATAGGTTGAATGTTTGCTCCATGTGAGGCTTTTATAATCTCTGCGATTAGTTGAGTTGTGTATGTGTGTGTGTAGTGTATTTTGCTTTAGCCTGATCTATATATATATATAGGCTACCTATTTGATTTTCAAGCATCTTCAACATGCGGATTCACTTTCCTAATAGGGACTTAAATATCACTAAGATATCTCCTACTTTAAAGGATATAGATAAGCTATATTTTAGGCCATAGTTATTGGCCTTGAATCCAATCAAAACACTGATTACTCTTGATAACATATCATAGGCAATAATAAATTGCCTCTATGATGTAGCTACCTTCTAGACAATAGCACTATGCCAAAACCTTATCAGACGACGGGCCAAAACCGTAGTGTGATTTGGAGTGCCACCGTTGTAGAGCGAGCGGTTGTTTGATAAACACACAAACAGCGGGTATGTGTTATAACTGTTGTGTGATGGCTCGGCAGATGCGCTGCCTTCAAACAACATTGCTTGGTTTCAAGTTGTTGTATGTTAAGCATATCAGACAACATACTTTTATTTTTTGTGTTGTCTGATTGATCCTCAAACTTCATGAATGCTTGGACTATATCTGTTGTATGATTTACATTTGGGACAATAGAGTTTAGTTGCTTCTGTTGTATGAATTAGTTTTTGGACAATAATAGAGTTCAATTGCTTCTGTTGTATGATTAGCGTTTAGGACAATTAAGTTTTGTTGCTTCTGTTGTGTGAGTAGAAATTAGAAGACATTGATTTATTAAAAACCGATGTGTGATATGCATGATTGCAATAAGTTTCTGCCCCATTTTGGACATTCAGACAACGGGCAGTCGTCATTATATCTATTCTATTGTGTGATCATTTGAACATCCCATTCCTAAATTAGATTGTGCATTCATTTGCTCAATATTTACCAAATGAACAATGTTAGAAAACCTGATGAACGAGACATTACATAGAAACCTTGTATGTACAGCATATACACTTAAGTAAACGTATTTGTTAGCGTTTGTATTTAAAATAAGTTTAAGTACTTATCCTAATCTGTTTGGATTGATTTGAAATCAAATTAGGACAGTTGCAAGAAGTTATATATTTGAAATGGCAGTTAAAGGGTGATGGCAGTTTCTTGATGGAAGAAACTGTTATTACATTGCTATATATAACATTTTGGTCCATTCTGATGCACAATCTGTTCTCATAAATTAGTCCCATCATACTAAGAGAATACTGGAGGTGGAATCAGGAGAAGAAAGTTGAATGGTTCAAGTGCATCGTGTAAGACTCCTTCACATATTGTACAGTTTATATACATTGCAGAAATCAGGAGGATATGAAGTTTCAGTCCTATATTAGGATGCAACCAGTATATCACTCCTAAATATTTCATCCATATATTAGGATAGATATGTTTCTGCAATCCTAATATACTATGCGTTTACTATTGCAATCCTAAATAAAGTTTACGTATATAACATTGTTTACATGTGCTCTTACTGAGATAGATTTACAGCATTAGACTAGTGTAGTTCTAACAATTGGTATCAGAGCCATCTATGCTTAGATGAGTTACATGTTATTGCTACTTCAACAAATTTATTTTGAAACGATTTCTGGGAATTTTGTTGTAATCCGCATACAGTTATCTACATATATAATTCATGTCTGATAAATAGTGATTGATGTATATGCTTGTTTCAAGTTATGATATTTGATTCATTGAGAAATTCATCATGTTGTGTGCTGCCAAAGTGGTCCCATGAATGAACATTCCAAAGGATCTAATATGCTGATGAAATATTAGTATGAATTCAATTATATGTTGCATAATAAAGTGCTGTCAAATGGCCAATATATAGCAATTACATTGTATTCAGTTTCATCAGAATGAGATTATGAGACTTAAAATTAAATTTGAGTATGATTTCCAAAGAGATCTACATCAAACATTTGGTTTCATAGTCTTGTATATTTTAGATAGATGAACATTCAGAAACTATTAGAGATGAGTACTCCACACAGGATGTCAGGTCTTGAAAATAGAAAAGTTTCATTTGTCTGCATATACATAGAGTTTCAGTTAAATGACATTCATATATGAATTTCATTTGTTTTGGGACATTCAGATTATTCTAGTATCATGATACACTAGAAGATTTTGACTGATCAATTTCATATACAGCAATGCACTTTCCAATGAGCATAAGTCAGATTGAGTTGCTGAATGGCTCAAATTTCAAGAAGTGGAAAAGTGACATTGAATTGAATCTGGGAGTTCTAGACTATGATCATGTTTTGAAAGAAGATCCACCAGAAGCATTGCCCGCAACTGCAAGCAAGGAAAGCAAAGAAAAATATGAGAAGTGGTACAAGCACAATAAGATGGCATTGATCATGATCAAGAAGAGCATAACTGAGAATGTGATAGGAGGTATTCCAGACTAGAGTTTGCAAAAGTGTTCTTCAATTCCATTGCAGAAAAATACAAGGTTTCAACAAAGCAGAACTGGAAAGCTTATGAAATCTCTCATGAGGTTGCAGTTCAATGGAAAAGGGAGTGTTAGAGAATATATATTGAAGGGTTCTGACATTGCTGGGAAACTCAGAGGACTAAACATGGCTGTTGAAGATCCATTCCTTGTTTATTTGTTGCTGGAATCACTACCAGATGAGTATGATCAACTAAAAACACTTTACAAAACTCAAAAGGAAATGTGGAGTGTGAATGAACTGATTTCCCTTTGTGTGGAAGTTGAGGATGAAATTAAAAAGAAGGGAAAAGAAGTGTCAGTGAATCTCATGTCCCACTCAAAGTTCAAGAAGAAGAGGTTTGGCAACAACAACTACAAAGGAAGCACTTCAACTGGTACTTCAACATCTGTTGTGAGGTCTGACAACATTAAGTTTAAAAATAAACCTGCAGGTGGCCTGAAGTGTTTCTTCTGCAAGAAACTGGCCACTTTAAGAAAGATTGTGAGGGTTTCAAAGTTTGGCTAACTAAAAGAGGTGATTTTCTTTCAAAACCTGTTTTTAGTGTT
Organism: Rosa chinensis; assembly: GCF_002994745.2. NCBI lineage: Eukaryota > Viridiplantae > Streptophyta > Magnoliopsida > Rosales > Rosaceae > Rosa > Rosa chinensis. The sequence continues at coordinate 43,634,699 of NC_037089.1, forward strand.
GAGTCAAATGATTTTGTTCATGATAACTCTTGGTGGTTTGACACTGGCTCACCCATTCATGTTGTGAATTCTTTACAGGGATTATCAAGGATAACAATCCCAAATAAGAATGAAACAAGGGTGTGTTCTGGAAATGGTCAAGAGTAGCTGTGAAGGCTATAGGAGTTGTCAAGTTGTTGTTTAGGAATAATTATGTATTAGAACTAAATAATGTGTATTGTATTCCTAGTATAAAGAGAAACCTCATATCAGGTTCTCAATTTGTTGCTAACAATGGTTATAGTTTCTCTAGTGATAATAAATTAATGTTGCTTTATTATGACTCTGTGTTTTGGTGAAGCAAATATTTTAAATGGGTATTGGCTTGTCAATTGTGAAACTGTGTTTTCTGGTAAAAATGCAGCAAGAATATTTTCTTCTTAGATAAAGCATCTGGTTCCAAAAGAAAATTCAGTGATTCTTCATCCTTTTTGTGGCATAAAAGACTTGGCCACATTTCTAAAGAAAGGTTAAGAGAACTTGTTAAACAAGGGATCTTACCAGCCTTGAGTTTTGAAGATTTTGGAACCTGTGTAGATTGTCTAAAGGGTAAATTGACTAACTCTAGGAGTTTTGGTTCAAAAAGGAGTGAAAATTTGCTTGATTTAGTCCATACTGATGTCTGTGGTCCTTTTCCTGTTAACACAATCTGTGGAAATTGTTATTTTATAACTTTCATAGATGATTTTTCTAGGTTTTGTTATGTTTACCTTTTTTCTGAAAAATCACAAGCTTTGGAAACCTCCAAGATTTATAAAACTGAGGTTGAGAAACAAACAGGCAGGGTTATCAAAGTTGTCAGGTCTGACAGAGGTGGTGAGTATTTTGGAAGGTATACAGAACAAGGGCAACATAAAGGCCCGTTTGCTTTATTTTGCAAGAATGTGGGATAGTTGCTCAGTATACAACTCCATACAATCCTCAACAAAATGGAGTTTCAGAAAGGAGAAATAGAACTCTCATGAGCATGGTTAGAAGCATGATACTCAGGTCTGGACTTCCAAAATTTCTGTGGGGAGAAGCCTTAAAGACTGCAAATTATATTTGTAACAGAGTTCCAACCAAAGCAGTTCACAAAATTCCATTTGAGTTGTGGTGTGGATATCAACCCAGTCTGAATCATTTTCATGTGTGGGGATGTAAAGCAGAGGCTAGAATTCACAGCACTACAGATGGAAAGTTGGATTCTCAATCAGTCAGTGCATTTTTCATTGGCTATTCTGAGAAGTCCAAAGGATACAAGTTCTATTGTCCTGGAAAGGGAACAAGAATAATTGAATCTCACAGAGCTGCATTTTATGATGAGGTATTTGATAACAGTGCAAGGAATGATTTAGAAATGGATAAAAGTTCATCACAGGCAGAAGACGACATGGAGAAATGGTTTGTCTATCAGGATTACAGTAACATTCGCATCCTAGATCAGGACTGCAGCAATACATCAATCCTAGATCAGGATCATAGCAATACAATAGTCCTAGATCAGGACTGTAGTAATACTTCAGTCCTAGACAATTCAGTGCCGTTGAATCTTGTTCCAGCAAGTACAGAGGATGAAAATGTAACACAACAAGCAAGTGTAGATGTTGTGGATCATGTCAACACTATCACAGGTGAACAAAGTGAGCCAATTGCAGATGATACAATGCCAACAAAACATAATGAGCAAGCTGCAGCAAATACAGTAGTAATGCAGACCACAGAAATTGCAGAAGCATCATAGCCTGTAACCTTGAGAAGATCTGCAAGAGAAAAGAAATCAGCCATACCAGATGTATTCAAATTATATTTGACTATTGAGGAAACTGATTTGGGAGATGAAGGTGATCCAATTTCAGTTGAGGATGCCATACAATCCTCAAATAGTGAGAAGTGGAAATCAGCAATGGAAGATGAGTTGCAAAGCATGTCGCAGAATGGAGTGTGGATCTTAGTGGACAAACCTCATGATTTTAAGCCCATTGGTTGTAAGTGGGTTTTTAAAACTAAAAGAAATGCAGATGGGAATGTTGAAAGGTATAAGGCCAGACTAGTTGCAAAAGGGTATAATCAAAAGGAAGGCATAGACTACAATGAGACTTTCTCTCCAGTCTCAACAAAGGATGCATTTAGAGTCATCATGGCACTTGTAGCACATTATGATCTGGAACTGCATCAGATGGATGTGAAGACTGCATTTTTGAATGGTGATCTATATGAAGAAATATACATGCTGCAACCTGAGGGTTTTGTAGAAGATGACAGCAAGGTATGCAAACTTAGAAAATCAATATATGGTCTTAAACAAGCTTCGAGACAATGGTACTTGAAGTTTGATAAAGTAATCACTCAATTTGGTTTTCTGGAAAATAAACTAGATGAGTGCATTTACTTGAAGACCAGTGGGAGTGACTTTATATTGTTGATTTTGTATGTTGATGATATCTTGCTTGCTAGTAGTAGTGTTTGCCTATTAAAAGAAACAAAGGGTTTTCTTTTAAATCAGTTTGATATGAAGGACATGGGAGAGGCTCATTATGTTCTTGGGATTGAGATAACAAGGGATAGAAAACAGTATGCCTTAGGCTTGTCTGAAAAGAATTATGTTGATAAAATACTTCAGAGATTTGGGATGCAGAATTGTAATTTAGGAGAGTTACCAATGTCAAAAGGAGACAAGTTGCATAAAGGTCAATGTCCTAAAATGCATTAGAGAGGAAGAATATGCAGAACATGCCATATGCTAGATTGGTTGGGAGTTTGATGTATGCTCAAGTGTGTACAAGGCCAGATATATCTTTTGCTGTGAATATGTTATCAAGGTATCAGTCAAGTGCAGGTCATGCACATTGGGTGGCTGGTAAGAAAGTATTGAGGTATTTGAAGAAAACCAAAAGTCACATGTTGGTTTACAGAAGAATTGAAGATCAAGAACTTGAAGTGGAAGCTTATACTGATGCATCGTACAAGTCAGATTCAGATGACTTGAAATCGACATCAGGTTATATATTTGTTATGGCTGGAGGAGCAATTTCATGGAAAACAGCTAAACAAACTCTGATAGAAACTTCAACCTTTCAGGCTGAATATATAGCCATCTTTGAAGCAACTGGGCATGCACTATGGTTGAAAAATTTCATTGCTCACTTAAAGATTGTAGAATCTGTGTCAAGGCCTATAACAATCTACTGTGATAATGCATCTGCAGTATTCTTTTCAAAGAATAATAAAAGGTCTTCAGGTTCTAAGAACATTGATGTGAAATACTTTGCAGTGAGAGAAAGTGTCAGAGATGAGGAGATAGAGGTAGTGAAGATTGGAACTAAAGATCAATTGGCTGATCCTTTGACAAAAGCCTTGGCAGTTTCTGATTTTATTAGACACACCAAAAATATGGGAGTGTTGGACAGTTTCAATCCTGATGAAGTCTGATGGTATCTCACTCGTTGCTGTGTATTATTATTTATGGATTTTCAGACAATGATCAGTTAAGTATTATTACATTCTTGAGTTTTCACTTCATTGTGTATTTGCATGATTAAGTTGTACAATTTCAGATTGTTGTTTATAAACAGCAAATATGCAAATTCATGATATTAGGCAAGTGAAATATAATTTGCTTCAGTTCTATATGATTAGAAATTTTGGTAGGACATTATGCATGCTTATATCATATATGGTATGATAATTTACGCTTGATTACAGTGCAGCTGTAATAAGGATGATTCATGTGATTTTGGTTGCTGCAATGTGATCATGGAACACTAATGTTTTCTCTGATTCATTGTGTTGTTCTATGATTCTTTACAGCAAACATGATTGACAGAATTTGGAACAGACAGGGAATACAAACTGAATGTGCACAATTTAGCTAACTGATACATGTATATGCACATATCAATTTCTAAGCATGTCAAGTTCAGTGGGAGATTGTTAGAAAACCTGATGAACAAGACATTACATAGAAACCTTGTATGTACAACATATACACTTTAGTAAACGTATTTGTTAGAGTTTGTATTTAAAATAAGTTTAAGTACTTATCCTAATCTGTTTGGATTGATTTGAAATCAAATTAGGACAGTTGCAAGAAGTTATATATTTGAAATGGCAGTTAAAGGGTGATGGCAGTTTCTTGATGGAAGAAACTGTTATTACATTGCTATATATAACGTTTTGGTCCCTTCTGATGCACAATCTGTTCTCATAAATTAGTCCCATCATACTAAGAGAATACTGGAGGTGGAATCAGGAGAAGACTAAGATGAATGGTTCAAGTGCATCGTGTAAGACTCCTTCACATATTGTACAGTTTATATACATTGCAGAAATCAGGAGGGATATGAAGTTTCAGTCCTATATTAGGATGCGATCAGTATATCACTCCTAAATATTTCATCCATATATTAGGATAGATATGTTTCTGCAATCCTAATATACTATGCGTTTACTATTGCAATCCTAAATAAAGTTTACGTATATAACATTGTTTACATGTGCTCTTACTGAGATAGATTTACAACATTAGACTAGTGTAGTTCTAACAAACAATACTTCATCAAACCCGAATATTGGAAACCATCAAATGAGTAATCTAACCAATACTTTAAACTTCAAAAGCAAAAGAGGTGTATTTCTCAATCAAAGAAGCCAACATTTTAAACAAGAAAAGCATTCTAGTGCATACCCATCTACTTGGTACATCAAAAAGCTGATACACATATATGTATTGTTCCAAAACATGGGACATCAAAAAGTTGATACACATATATCTATTGTTCCAAAACATGCCACATTGTGCATAACAATGTACCAGTAGAGAAGCACAAAAAAGATGCTTTCCTTATAAAAAAAATGTACCAGCAACAAGCGCGCTACTTCATAGCTCATGCACATGTGTTGACAACAGACTTCCCCCACCCATTTAGCACTTGATCAATATCTGCTTGGGTGTATTGGCTGCTGCCTCTTCTCTCCCACTGAAATCAGTTTATTATATCAAAAGGATTAGTTAATCACTTTGGTGAATGAGGCATGGACATAATAACAAAGTTATGAGAAATTGAGTCGATCAAGTGACTATATGTATAGCTATATATGTTGAATAGTACAAGCACAAATGAAAGCTCATGACCATGAAACTAAAAGAGTCATCAGGGAGCAGCTAAAATAGTACAAGCGCTTGAGTTGTTGAGAAGAAATTGGAATATAATCATTAACATGTGGGCAACATAAGGCAGAGACATTGTTTCATGCAATGCGGACACATACATAGGTTTCTACTCAACAAGATTTACTAACTATCCGTTAATATGGTGGAGCAATCTTGCAGTTTTCCAATGAATTTGCTCTATAAGATCTGGTACAGCATCCACCTAGGAGAAAAAAAACATATCAAGTCATCTGAATTATAGAAGTTTCTTTAAACAATCTATATAATTAATGGATTTTCAAACACTTTACTCCTGTAGAAGAAAACATGCATGCATGGACTCATACAGATGATGTGGTGCAGAAACTTAAGGAAAAAAGAAGAAGAACAAAACAAAATATAAAAGAAAAAGAAAGAGATAGAAGCAATATAGAAAGAGTATAAGAGTACAATATCAGACTTTATGTCTAGTACCAAGACAACACAGCAAATAAACTAAATCCAAAACACAAGACAACAAATCAATCAATGATTCTTGAATTCAAGCCAATATGCACAGTAGACATTTGGTAAGTAAAAACTGGGATATGAAAAGAGAACCTCAAAGAAGGATCCTAGCAGCTTCTGCATCAGTGAGTTTATCCATGGCTAAATCAAACTTTCAAGAATATAAGTATATGTATAGTGGGTCAGTGAAAGTCCATGACTTTGAGCTCAGTTTTCATAGATATCTGGAGAATGGCAACCATCTTCTGCAGGACAGTAAACCCATACATTACTTTTCTTTTCATTAGGCTTGGCATGTTTTGCTTGAACTAGGCAAGCCTGACAACAGTTGATGCGGCAGAAATAGCCTCACAATTTAACCCTGCAAAATGTAGTTGTCAGTATAGGATAAGCATGGATCGTTCAGTCCGGGGATTGTAGGGTACACCTACACAAAAAGGTCAATTAACAAATAAAAGAATAAAATGGGGGGTTTGAAATTTTGGTTCCTAATCTACTTAAAATAAAAACAAAACAAATAAAACTATATACAATGATCGACTTCCCTAACCTAGACCAATACCACTCGGAAATTACGAAGTGTAAAAATAGAAAATCCATTTCAACATGCTACAAAAATGTGCCCATCTTAAATGCCTAGATAAGAGCTCAAATGAAAAGCCTCAGCGGATCAATCCACTTATCTGATTCGTTCTAATGTAGGCATGGATCGGAAAAGTCCTTACCAAGCCTAATACTACTAATTTTTGAAAACACTCAGCGTAATTCTCTTAACTAGTTGTATTATCTAACCCTCGAATCAACTCACACGTGCAAATTAACCATTACACATAGAATTTAACACGTAATTTCCAGAATCATTTAATCATTAAAGCATGATTTTTACCACCCGTTAGAACTAATTACTACTTGTTTAACTCAGCGTCTTAACAAATAACAATTACTCTTGGCAAATTAAGCAAACACACAAGAACTCTCACCGTTATTCTAGCATGCAAACTTATGAACCTAACTCTGAAAATTACCTAAACACGTAAAAGGGCACAAGATTGTAACATGCATCATAAAAGAATTCTCGAAATTAACTCAATAATAAACTAAAAATCTCAAAAATATTAATAAAAATATTCTGAAAATTCCATGTCTCCAATTACACAACTCACAAATTGAAACAAACAAAACCGAAACAAAAATTATAAGTAGAGTCATAGTTACACTTTGAAGCTTTCCTCAGCGGCTTAGCAACAAGGTGATGAACTTGTCTCTGCTATAGTGGTGGAGCGTTCTTGACTCAGTGCCTAAGAGCTTCGTAGATTGATGGATGGATGGTCGTCACGGTCTTGTAGGAGATGGAGGTTTGAGGAGTGAATTGGGTAGTCTTGGAATGGTTTTTGGCCAGGAAGTGATCTTGGCTGGGAAGTGATCTTGGCTGGGAAGTGATGCAAATTCAGTTCTGGACATTGCCTATTTATAGGGGAGCATTGGTTGGTTTTCCCAACTGAAACGTCTCCTTTATGGCCTTAACTCCTCTCATAATGGGGCAATTCCTTTAATTTCCAAGCTGAAACGTCTTTCTCTTATTTATTTTTCAGCTGAAACATCTTTCTCTTTTATTCCTCAACTGAAAAACGTCTTTCTCCTTTATTCTTCAGCTGAAAACGTCTTTCTCCTTTATTTCCCTTCTTCATTGCTTGGTCAACCTGATTTAATAAAGGGCACAAAATTAAATTCTTTTAGAGAAAATAAAAAGAATTAAAACAATTTAATTTCAGAAAAATACCCCATAAATTCTATCTTAAGGCCCACAGATTTGCATGACGGTGAGGAATCCTGATCCAGCTAGGATTCTTCATGAATTTTGCGTTTTCTACCCATTTCACGCCAAACACTCTACAAGACTCTTAAAATGACTCGATGACTCAAAACACGAAACTTAAGGGAGAAACAAGGCTAAAATGGGGCACATATTCAATAATATTGTCACACTTTTTTGGTCCTATCAACAGTCAGCTGCACTTTCATTGTGGTGGTTAAGGCCCCATCTTACAGTAACACCATCATAATCTGTTTGAAGTTCAGCGTGGCATTCAGGTGGAAGAGGCCTGCCTAGCAAAACTTCATCTTCAAGAGGAAAATATTATACACATTAATACTATAGTAAGTTTGTGGCAGAAAAAGGAACAAATATCTCAAAATTGGCAGATAAGTATCATGACCTATACTTCTGTGAATGTACGTAAAAGGGGCGGGAGGCAGGGGAAGAAAAGGAACTGATGAAATACCTAAGTCATCCGGTTCACCCTCAAGTTTATCGTTGTGTTCATTGTTAACAATTTCAGAAGGTATCCAGAGGCCAATATCTTCCAACAGCTATGTCCTATCAGACTCCAAAGCTTTTACAAGCATTACTACAGACAATGAAGCTCAGAATAGTAAACACTACTGCTAATTTTACTAAAACACTTGCTTCATACACAGATAAGATTAAAGTACCCAAAAAAGAACAAACCGTTCAGAATACCTACTTCCTCCAACAAAGTTGTTGAATTTAAAGTCCCTTTCTCACAGATCAACTGTTTAGCTTGTTCAAGTTTTTCATTACACCATCTTTCAGCAAAGTCTGTTTCTTTAAGCAAACACCATAGACATGATGAGTTAATAATAGACGGAACTAAATGACAATATCATGCATCACTCAGCTCATTACAGACTTTACAGTCATATTTGGCAACTTTAATTATTACCAGTGGATAAGAGCTTTGCAAAAGATCTTATAATAAACATGGGATACTTTTCAAGGTCATAGATACGCAAAGGTCAAAATTTTTACAAGTAAAATGTATATGGGATTACCAGGTTTGAAAATTTAATTGTTGAGCAGAATATGTGTACTAAACAAGTGAAAGAATCCCTTTACACTTATATGGAACTCAAAAGTGAAACACAAGATGCATACATCTAAAAACCATAAACAACCCTACTACAAAAACACAAATACATAAGAAGCTCCTAAACAGCACCAGCAATACAGTAATTCCTAAGTCGACAAAAAACAAAATAATTCCCAAGTTGCATGAGTAACATAGTAATTTGTAACCTATTGTAATAAGAATTATCCAGGCCACCATCCACCAAAAGCAGAAAATGGCAGCAAAAAGTGCCGCATTTTTAGGGAGTTTCTGTTCTACTCTGTCACAATCATTCATATAGTTCTAGAGAGGTGCAAAGTATGCTTAAAATTAACCCTTTGCACTTGGGTCACATCCTTATTGTAATCTGATTGTCATAAAAAAGGGAGAAAAATTACAAGTTATGATACTATCACGATAGCAGGTTGTTCCATGAAGGAAAAAAAAACACAAACAAGGAAAAATAACATAACAGAACAGAAAGAATGAAAAAGACTATCTTCCCTTAAATCCCTTTCATTTACGCTGCCTCATAGCTGTTTTGTATATATAAACCTTATTTTACTTCTTGTCAGTTCCTTCATCCTAAATTTCTAGTTCCATTGCTGAAAAAAAAAAAATTGGACAACCTGGTTTGCTATCTCATAGCTTGTTTCTACATATAAACCTCAGTTCAATTGTTTTCTTTCAATAGATTCTAGTTCTATTACTCAAAATTAGAAGCAGGAAGCATACCATATGATGTTATTGCTACATGATCATGTGTTTCCATTAGAGAATACAACTAACAAGAAAGCATGCCAAATAGAAACTAAGCCCTATTATTAGAATTACTTAAAAGGCATAATAATTAGGGATTTAACAGTGATAAGAATATTCTGATTTCCTCTGCACCAATATATCTCGAATGTGCTCAGGAGAACACTAGACTTCATTCCATCATGACAAATGATACGAAAACAACCACTTCCTATGATTTTCTCATCAACACTTAGATCTAGTTTGATACAAGAGTGTAAAACCCGACAAATATGAAAATGTAAATTCATACTCATATTCATTTCAATGATGGACAATGCTGCATAGTTCATACTAAGTAGAAATTTGCATGAATCTCAAAAGGAAAAGCGAGGCAGGCTAAAAAAAACTCAAATTGAGGGCGCACTAACCTCTTTGCTCACTGACATTTGCCTTCAGAGGCAAATTCTTCAACTCGTCAATTATTTCATTGGTTAGCTTCAGTTTCAAAGATTCTGGCAATTCAAACCCCAGTGAATGCTCAGCGGAAAGCTTCTTCTTAAATTGCTTCACCTAAAAGTCATAACAAACACTCCCTTCATCAAAATCAACATTCCAGCAAATCCCTCTACAGCTTCAATCAAAACAGATCAGACTCAAATCTTTTTTTGCTTACCAATCTAATAAGCTCTACAGGTTCAGCTAACTTTTGAATCTGAACTGATTCCTCCATTTTCCTAATCTGATCCAGAGTGTACTCAACCGCTGAACCAAATTAATTAAACAAAAAAATATTCCCTTAATTAAACATGCATTCAAACATTGAATTAGCAAATGGGTTTCTCCCGAGACAGCCAAAAAAAAAATCGAAACTTTTTAAACAAACAAATTTTTGAGATTAAAAAAAAGAATCCTACTGTGAAGTGAAATACTGAAATGGATTCAGATTTTTTGACAGGACCCGACCCAGGAATCACCCAAAATACCTGGATACGAGCCTGCGGGGCCCACGTTAAGTGAAATCCTACCGAAAATTCGGCAGAACCTCCCCTAAGGATGGGCTACCCAATTGATTCACAAACCTGGACATGATTAAAACTTTAACTTCTACTCAACCTACAATACCATATTTACAATCCAAGCACATATATTACATTCGGAAGGTTCAAATCCCGACACATCCTCCGTAAGCAACAACAATCCGAACAACAACATCCATCAAATCTAAAAGAAAAGGATTATCAGAGCAACACTAAAACTAAGCCGATATCATACAAGGTAGGTTAAGTAATAACCTACGGACAAAAACGGAAGCCCTGATTTCCAAAGTCCTTAGAGCCTGGACACGATCTCGGCAAATCTGAAACATGGGCAATTGAAAACAAAGGGCCCAGGGGAAAACATATAAAATCCATTAGCGTGAGTGGACAAAACCGAAACAAAATTTGAAACAATTAATGGAACGCTTCCCCATTTTGCTTTTTAACAAACCACCATGCAGCGAGACTCCATAAAATTCCAACTCAATTCTTTTTCCAAGAAAACTCATTTGATGACTAGGAAGGACTGCTTCCTAGGCATCTTATACCATCTGAGAGGGATTGCCACCCAGATGACGCATCGGAAGGGACTGCCAACCGGAATAGGAGGCGGTGGTTAGTTAGGACTGCCAACTAACCATAGGTAGTAGACGGGACTGCCGACTAACTACCTCATGTCATCTGGAAGGGACTGCCAACCAGATGACTCATCGGATGGGACTGCCAACCGAGCTGTTGTCTGGACGGGACTGCCGACTAGACTATTACCTAGAAGGGACTGCCAACTAGGTAAGATACGCATGCGCCAAAAATGACCTCCTTGTCAACTGCTTTCTTTTTAAATCCTTTACTTTCCACAGAGTCACATTTTCTCAAATAATAAATCAACTGAAAACTTATTTCCATGCTGCATGCATTATTTTAACAAAATAAAAGTCCACTCACTTTTAGTCTCGCAGCTAATCCTGCTGCCTGCCCGTGTCCTCCTCGCTCGAGGGCTCAGTACGTCCTATCACAATTGAATAGGATATAATTAACCATAAAAAGGAAATACTCTCACAATCAACTCATTCCCCTCGGAATAAGCATCCGTTATTCATAAATTGTTATAAAACTCCCATACTTCAATTTGAGATTAAATTCTCGAATATGGAAATCTCTTTACAACTCAACGCCCTCATTAAATCTTTAACCTTCACAAGGATCGCTCCGATAACTTAATCAATTTTAATTTCACTTCCTTCATCACAATTTACCACCAATTTATAATATAAATCATTTTCCAAAATTTCCACATTCTTTCTTAATTTTTCCCCTTTTCTAATTCACAATTCCAACTCCAACAATCTCAAATTCTCTCTACTTCCTAACAAATAATTCAACAATAGCCCTTTACCAAGAGATTTCACCCAAACACTACAAACATGGCAATTCAAACAACCATGCTCAACATCAAAATCCAAAGAAAACTCAATATCCAACAATCTCAAGTTTAACACAAAACTCAAAGATTAAATCCAATTCCACTCAACCTATCTATTCCAAAATCAACTTCATAACACACACAACCATCTCTATACCTGCAACAGTCACCAAAAACAAGCAGAAATAGCCGAAATTCAAACCCAAAAAATATCAAGAACTCGGCAGCACTGTTCACTCTACTGTTCATTATCCCTAACACCTCCTCCGGCCAAAATAAACCACAAGGAGGTCGGAGAAGTGTTCAATCCTTCCCAGCGACCCAAAAGCACAAGGATTTCCGGCCGGAGACCGCCGAAAATCGAAAACCCAACCGGAGGTTATCAAACCCGACGACAATCATCCCCCAAAATCAAACAAATCAAGGCTACCCAGCTAAAATCACTTACCTGAGATGATAGAGGGTGAGGAGAGGAAGCTATGGTGGCCGGAGGCGAGCCCAACGACGTCCGGCTGAGGTGAAACGCCGGGAAGACGAGTCCGGTTCGGGGAGAAGAAGAAAACGTAAAGGGGAGGGCGCGGGGGAGTTGGCTCGGTCCGATTCTCTCTCTCTCTCTCTCCTTTAAAAACTTAACCCCCCCCCCCTTTTTTTAATAAAAAATCATCATTTTTAATAAGGGATAGTACCGTAACACTTGAATCACCACTTTCCCGTAAAAACTCCGACATAACAGACAAATTAAAAGTCAACTCCTTGGTCAAACCCGATAAAACGTACTTATAAAAATATTAAGGTACGGGGCCTTACATTTTTTTTTTGCCAACCTACCTCAAGAGCAAGAACTTAGATCACTAACTACCATAACTTTAGGATGTATGCATGTGGTCCCATTTCTGGCTCACTTTGGCATATGGACAGACAATATTATAAATCTGGCATAAATCCAGTATTGGCTAATGTACACAAGGGAGTGATGGACTATATTTGAACCAAAGATATTTGCTTCCATCTAATAGATAATAGAATTTCCATGATGATGGCAAGATGTCACACGGCCCATAAAAGATGAGGGGAAAAAAGCCAAAGAGGAAGCAAGATCTAAAATAACAATTCACTTGTCAAGTAGTTGGTAGCGATCACCGATTTTCGCATCCACATCATTAGTTTCCTTTTCCAGATTTTGAAGCATCGAATCAACATGAAATCCAGCAGAAGAAGAATAATCCATAAAGTGAACAAAGACTAACATATCATAAACAAATTACTTGGAGTTGAACATCCAACCTTACCTATGAGTATTGATGAAACATGATCAACTTTGTCTTCAGCACTAGCAGTGCTAAGAAAAATAGTTCAATCTGAACAACACATTACAATACAAATCAAAGTGGTACAACAAAATAAAGAAGGGAGAAAAAGCACAAAAAATATTGAGGAGAATATGATAGGTGTGATTCAGGTTATTCAATAGCATTTATTAATTAAAGCAAGGAACTGAATGGGATATTAGATCATGAGATACAAAATACGGTCCATGAATTCAAAATCAGTGAATCTTCAGGTTAGTAAGTAAAGGGGTCAAATATACATATTCAATTGCATAGATGTCGGCTAGGTCATTGATATCTAGCCAACCATCAATATCCAGGTCATCGGGTGAAGTCCGTCGTCCAACATTCTATGTACCAACACATATTCTGGAAACAGCTGGGAACAAAAACAAAAAAGAAAAAAAATAAAAATAAAAAAGCAAACTTCGCAATCTCTCCATCAGGGTCTGTCATCAATCACCATAAACTCAAAAGCTTCTCAAACCCAAAATAAAAAAATAAAATAATAAAACACAAAAGATAAAGAGAAACACATAAAGAATGAAACATTTAGCAGATGGGTTCCAAGTGAAGGCGTCTTTAAACCTCTGGCCTTTGACTTCGAAATCAACTCGAATTGGGACTAAATTCTGGGAAGTTGGCCACTGAATGGGGAGTGAATTTTAACCAAGAATTCGTGGACCAAAACGAACAAAGATAAAAGAAGAAAACGAAGCTTACATTCTAAACTTCTTGACAGAGCCTTTGGAAGTGTGGCTTACATCCTCGAATTCTGCTCCACCACAATCTCCATCTTCCCATACTCCTGCTTCTAAGATATCAGGGATGGAGTTGAGAACATCTCCACCACAATACTCCATCTTCCCAAAAGTGAAGAACCCGAAAACCTCCAGTTAATCAAAACTCTAAAATAAAAAGTGAAGAACCCGAAATCAAAAGTGTCATTTGTGATTTGTGAAGAACCCAAAATCCTCCGGTTAATCGAAACCAGAAATCAAAAGTGAAGAATCAAAAATCAAGACCGTGATTTGTGAAATTGAAACTCGTGCATAGTAAGGATGAGAAGACGAGAAACCAGAAACCCCAAATTTTAGGGCTTACCAGATTCGAAGACAAATCTCAGATTTAAGGCTTCGGATTGGTACCAGAGAGTTAGGGTTCAAGGCTTGAGGGCTTCAAAGGCGGAGGATTTAGGGTCGAGAGCTTCGGTGTCGGAGAGAGTTAGGGTCGGGCTGGTAGTCGTAGTGGAGTTTTGGAAAGAGAGAGTCGGGGTCTGAGTCTGACTGTGAAGTTTTGGAGTCAGTGTGGGCTGGTATTGTGAAGTGAATGATTTTGTAGGTTTTTTTTTTTCCAAGTTGGTCGGAATGTGTAGTGGTCCAGGACACATAGCTAGATAAGCCATTAGTTGATGGATGCACGTACGAGGCATCAGACCATGGTTTTTCACTTATGTGTTGTCTGAATGCAACGTTTAAATTTTCAATTTGCCTCTTCTTGTTGCTTGGATGGGAGGGAAATGGGAGAATGGAGGGAAATATTAGGGGTAGGGTTTGCGACTCAAAGAGGGGTTAGGGTTTGCGACTCAAAGAACCACAGAGAGGGGAGTGAAATCAGAGAGAGCGGAAGTGTGGAAGTTTTTTTGGTTGAAATGTATCTAAAAGAAGATGGGTTTCAAGAAGAATATGAGTTTGATTCTTTAAGAGAAGAAGACGGTTTCCGCTTTCAGAAGCTAGAAGAAGACAGGCTTTACGGCTTTTCCCTAAGACTAGCTAAGTGGGAGACAATGTGGCAGATAGAGGAGCATTAAGTTTTGTTTTTTTACTTGTATAATCAATTCAGACAACACATAAATCAATTTTGGTTGTCTGATGGTCTATACTTGAAACTTAGGGACCTAACAAGCAAATCTCCCGCCTAGTGCGAATCACATACAAACTCACTTCTCCCGCCTAGGATTGCCATCTCTCATTCACACAACAAAAATAGATCACTCTGTTGTAGGAGCTTACAATCGTGTACCAGCATTTCACCCAAAAATTGGTCTTTTTGTGGCTAATCACTCTCATTTTGGAGTACATCTGATTTTCTTCCAAACTTGCACAACGGAAAACAAAAAATGTGTTGTATGTTATTTTGCAACTTACTCTTATACAACAGATACAACTATACTATTGTACAAGGTCAGTTCAAATTTCGACCCAAATTTGAGCAAGGTGAGAGGGAAATTTTTTTTTCATTCAAACAACAAACAAAACCTTATAACTGTTGTACAATAATCTTGCACCAAAAAAAAATTATTTTTGACCTCCTTATACAATTAAATCTCATTAAACGTGTTGTGTGAAGCTGTTTTCGTCAACACACAACGAAATTTTTTTTTGTCTAAAAAGTGTAGTGTGATGAGGATTTTGGCATAGTGAAGGTAATTGCCTTAGAGACCAACTCTTAAATATGATATGTACGTTTTGGTCATATCGATCTATCCAAATGTAATTAAGGATAAGAAGGATACAATCAAATTGCTCCACGTCCATCATTCCCTCACTGCAATACATGACTAACCTTGATAATGAACTTGCATATATATATATATTATATATATATATATATATATATATATAGCCCACATAATCTACGCCATAGATTCAGCTCGCATATCAATATCCTCCCATCTTGAACAATTTTGGTAAGCAAATCAACTATCTTTAATTTTCAAATATTTGAAAATTAATAGTAAATCAATGAATATCAAGATTTGCTTTAAGATTGCTTTATCTCCAAATATGCTTCATTTAGCCTCTAAATAATATATTTTGAACTTGTCGATAATATATGATTTGGACCATCGATATTGGTCCGGTTTCTTTCGAGACATGCCATTGTCAGGAAAATGTTAATTTGGGACAGACACGCTTTAGGACCTAGTGAATATATAAAGTAATAATTGATAATATAAATATTAAAAAGTCACAAAAAAATATTAATTAATAACTAATGAAATACATAAAAGAAATAGTGTATAAAAATCCATACTTGTTAAGAATCTTTCAATAATTTCTATTTTCTCAATTGAACTATTTCTCATAATATCCTTCTATAGTCCTTTGCTTTTTCCTTGTATCTAAACCGAACTGAACTTCATCTTTAACAAAAAGATTCATTGTTAATTTCAGACTACGCTTTAACTTAATTGTTATTTGAACAAGTAAAAGTTATGTCTTGGTTCGAGTGGGGATTACATTTATCTTTTGCATGTCCATGGAGTTTTGAGAAATCCAAGAATATGTTTCTTTTTTGTATTTATTTTATTTTATTTTATTTTGTAGCAAGTAGTTAGTTAAAGTTACCACTGCGTCAAATGCCTGAAGAAAAATCTGGTCAGCAGAATGGAAGAAATGTAATGCCCCGGAAATTTGTTATGGTCAGCAGAAGAACTTTTCTTTTTCGGAAATTTTAGTATAAATTGAGAATTTTCGAAAATATCTCACACATATCGAAAATTTCTATTTTGGGCCAATTCTAGAAAATTCCAGAAAACCCAAACTCTCTCTAGCTTCTGGTTAACCTAACCTGAATACGGTTTTTGGACCTTAACTTTTTCGGGGACTACTGGCGATGTCATTAACCCAGATCGAGTTGACTCCTCCTTGCGGTCCTCCCTATGGTGGTGGTTTACTCCGAATCGCTCTCACGGCTGTGGATCGAAGCTCCAAAGTTGGGCGGCGGCAGACCCAGTTGGTTCTCCATATTCCAACAACGCCACAGCTTGAAACTACTCGCGTTTTGTAGCCCATGGCATCCTCGTTTGATCGTTGGTGTCTTGTTGGTCGAATCGACCAGAGTTGCTCAAATTCTTGGTGGGAAGATATATCAGGCTTGCTGCGGCGATCTAGGCCAAATTGGACTTTGCTTCAAGTATTAAAGTTGATCATCGTGTTGTACTCTACATTGTGAACGGTTGGATTGGCCTAGAATGGATGTCGGAGTAGAATCGCGTGGGGCTCACACACAGCCGCTTGTGGAGGCGTGTGGTGGCCTGTCTAGCCTTTGTTAGAGAAGATCCTTACTCCGTTATCATCTACTCGTCGATATGAGCATTTTGATATATGGTTTGTAGCATTTGGAGATCATTTGAGCACGTTAGGGTTTTTAGTGTTTTGATTCTTTCGGTTTTCTATCCGTGAGGATTTGACCATTGGACCGACTTGTCATTTTGACATATTGATCCTAGGAATGTTCCGGAGACTTTAGATGGTCTCAGATTAGGCTTCGTCTCTATTAACATAGTATTTAGGCTTTAGTTTGCGTGTTTCCAACTTGAATGCTTTCGTAACTCAATTGGTATTAAGACGTGACATTGATGTGATTAGGTAGGTAACAAAGTTATTTTGGATGAATTGTTGTGATTATGTTAGCTTGGTTCTGTAAGAAGACACAGTGGGATTTTGAGGTGAGTAATCTCACAATGTTCATTTACGAACGGAGTTACCTTATTGTTTTGGGGAGTTATTTATTTAACTACAAACTGTAGTTAGTATTAGTGGCATTTCTAAGTGAATGACTACATGTGTGTGTGTGTACTTACATGAGCATTTGCAAACATAATTAGCTATAATGAGCCACGCTCATGCTACCGCCAGTGGCACCAATAACCATCAATAGTGTGACCTACGGAAACACAGCCAGGCGGGCTATCATCTGAGCCCCGGCTCACCCCCAGGTCACAGTTGACGCCCCACCACGCGCCGCATCAAGACCACCTCGTTGAAGCATCAGAAGCTGGAAGCTGAAGCATATCAATCCCACATCAAAAACAAGGAAGAGGTCAGCCTCTTCCCTACCTATAAAAGATTCACTCCTCTCTCCTCTTTAATTACGCATTTACTACTTACCTATTGTCATTCTTTCAACACAAATACATTGACTAACTTAGGCATTGGAGAAGAGAAGACTGCCCAATGTGGTGTCCCTCTGACGCCCTTTATATCTCACTTGACAGCTAGCAGAAACTCTGAGAACATCACAAGTAGCGGTCCGCCCATTGGACCAGCTTTAAACGAGATTTGGGCCACTGCTCAAATCTTAAACATTAACATTGGCGCCGTCTGTGGGAATCCTCAAGCAAAAAGTCATCCCAATTCCCACCACAACAATCACCATGACTAACGGTAGCAAGGGAAACGCTAAAGAGCAAATTGATCAATCCTCTAACCCCCATCCCACCAACCCACGACTAACGTTAAAGTTAACCATGCATTATTCAACACTCTAGTCAACCCTAGCATGGAGCCCCAGGGTATGACCTAGATTCCGACAACTCATATTACAGCAGAGGCCTGATCAGGCAGCAGTAACCCACAGGGCCAGGACCTCGCCACTATGTATGATCTGGCATTAGCGGACCTCCACAAGGCAAACATGTAGCATGAACAAGAGTGCAGAGAGAAGGCCGAGGCCCAAAAGCAAGTGGCCACGCTGATGTCAAGATTCGACGAACTGAAAAGGGCGCTGGAGGCAAACGCTAACCCAGCGCAGAGCTAGCAATCGTAGAGCACCAAACGTAGTCGATCCAACATAGGCGAATTGGTACCCGCACCAGTCATACAGATGCATGTACCGCTGAAACCATCAGGGCTACTGGGAATGGGTCCACCCCTACCCTGACTAATGATAGAACAAGAGGCGGAGTCACAACCGTACACCAACCACTCCACAGTCAGGGCTAGAACTGAAGGTAATCAACTTGCCCCCAGGCGGGAACTGGAGCAGCAGAACCTCCAGGCCGGGCCTGCTAGCAACGCAACCACCCTGATCCTGGAGAGGATTGATCGGAGTAATATTTTCTATGTTTTTAGTATCATTTTCCCTACATTTTACTTAGTTATCCCTTTAACAATGTCATTTCTAACTTACTTTGTTGTATTTAGGTAGAAATGAACTTCAAACACAGGAAATGAGCTAAAAAGATGCAGAAATGAGGAAATGGAGTTTTCCTGGTCCAACTAGGAATCCCAGTCAACGCAGAAATCCTGATGAGGCTAGGAAACTAGAAGGCATTAGGAGACCACATGGCAAAAAGATGACATTGGAGATATTATGGAAGATTAAATCTGATTTTTGCATGGGAAATTATGGAGTTAATGTCAAAAATCAAGAGAGGATCAAGGATAATGATGCCATGGAAGATTTAAGGGAGAAAAGGTCCAAAACAAGTCCATATTCATTCCTATTTTCACTCAAGATTATTTTGGCCGAAAATTAAGAGATTAAATCAGATTAAATCTTGGGAAAATCAGCAATAATATATTTGGAAAGATTATGGAGTTATTTTGGAGATTCCTGATTGGTTGAGTGACATGGCAGAGCTGACGTGGCATTAATTCATTGGTTGGAGCTATGTGGTGCAACCAGATACATTCCTTGATGTCCACATTCATTCTTGGCTGAAAATTGAGGAGATAAATCAGAAAATAATTATGCAATTAATTGAAAAATAATCTCCCTAAATCAAGGTGCTAAATCGGAGGTTTCTTATTGGTTGGATGACATAGTAGAGCTGACGTGGCGTTATCTGATTGGCTAATTCTGTGTGGATTATTCTTGAAGACTTGGAGACTAAGTTGTCATCCTCCTATAAATAGGAGCATCAACAACGACCATTGAACACACATTCTCTCATTCAAAATATCATTAAACCCTGAATCAAATACGCAATCCTCCCCTTTTCTCTCTCAAAATTTCATCATCCTCTCTTCAAGTCAAGAAGTCGTGATCAAGCTCCATCAACATCATCTTGCCTCCACCACCTTTGAAGCTTTCTTGCGTTCTTGAGATCTTCAAAAGTGTAACCATGTCCTTTTCTAGTTTAATTTCGGTTTTCTTTTCTTGTAATTCAAAACAGATTTTTGTTTTGTTATTTGGATGTTTCGAATTCTTGTTAGATTAAAGTTTGGATGTTAAAGATTGATTTCCAATAACCATGAAGCATGTTTTTTTTAGGTTTTTCAGATTATAATTTTCAGTTTCATATATGTCATGATTGTTTGTTGATTTTGTGCTTCAATCCCACCTTTTATGTGATTATGTTCTTTGGTGCGCAACTTAGAATTATAAGCATGTAATTGCATCCAAATTAAGATATGCTAGCGTTCTAGATCTTAATTGCTAAGTGGAAAACCTATAATTCCTTAGGTAAATCAACAATGAGCTTTGCATGATAAGATTAGCGTTCTAACTTTCGTCTTTGCTTAAATCAATCAAACTTCCACATGTTCTTAATGCGTTAATTGTGTTTTGTTGGGGAATTGATCACTCACTAGCTTTGCATGATTAATAGGGTTAATTATGGTGCGTTCATCTAGTTAATCTAATTAAGGGAAGTAATAAGAACTTATGCATGCGTTCATGGTTTGTTCTTGATTGATTTCTTTCTATGATATGTTTGATTCGAAATTATGTTTGATAATCTGCTTAATGTGTTAATGGTTGTTAATTATATCTCTACTTCCTCCATTCATCTACTTCTACTTTGATTCAGATTTGTTTGATGACTTGTATAATATTTAGTAGTTAGATTTAGACACAAACTTTCGAAATCCCCTCTTAATTCTTTGTAATTTTCGTAGATATTATATTTCTATAATTAATATTCTTTTCTTGACGTATAAATGACAGGAGCACCCTCAATCCCCGGATAGAACGATCCCTACTTGCTATATACTAACAACTGTCAACAGGGTTAATTTTGAGAACTCATTTCGAGCTCATCAAGGATGCAGCAACTAGAACAAAGGCTAATACGGGTAGAGGCGAGTGCCAATACCAAATCCACTCTTTGCCTTTAGGCCAGGATCCTGCAGGCTGTCAGACCAGCACATGCAAAGACGCCAAAAATGCCACAGTATGACTGCATGACTAACCCTTTCGTCCATATTGACACCTTCAAGAAAGTCACTAACAATAAAGGATTTGATGACGCCACCCTCTGCCACTTGTTCAGTGAAACATTAGATAAAGAGGCGATGAGTTGGTTCTTTGAGTGCCCACCGGGATCCATCGACTCATTTCACGCGCTATTAAACGCTTTCTTGTCACGGTTCATCTTGTTGGCCGCCGGACATCACAACACAAGTCAGTTGTTCAACATCAGGCAGGGCAGAGTGGAAACATTTAAGGCTTTTGTCACTAGGTTGAGAAAGGTGGCATCTCAGTGCCACGATATTGATAAAACAATGGCACTGGCAGTCTTCAAGCAGAGACTCCTAAAGGGATCATTTCTCTATCATCTCAATTACAATAATCCAAATACTGCATATGACCACGTCATGAGCAAGGCCGTCATCCATGCACAAGCTGAGTTCATCACATACGGAGAAACTCCTCCACCACCGCCAACGCCAGCAAAATTCACTCAACCATCCTCCAGCCAGCAGGAGACCGCTAACAAACCTCTGCTACGCTGCCAACTGATAAGAAGAGAGAGTGGCAACAATGCAACTATCAGACCAAGCGGCAAAAGGACCAAAATTACCACAGGTCAACCGCTCACCCCACGGGGATAACCATAACAAACAGATAGAGTCCTCCCAGCGGTACGCAGTGTTTACAGTCCTCACAGCCTCGTATGAAGAGATATACGACTAGTGCAAAGACCAGATCCCACCACCACCCAAGAAAATACCCTAGAGTGGGAAAACGAAACATCGGCAAGTGGTGCAAATACCACGAAGATAGTGGTCACAACACCAACAATTGCAACGCTCTCAAAACGAAAATTGAGACTTTATATTGTGATGGTAAGTTGGAATAATTCAAGGTGCATCAACCACCACCTGTGGTCGCCAACATAGAGCCCATGCGCCGCATCAACACCATCGATGGTGGTGCTCAGATCATCAACATGTCTCATAGTTCAAGAAAGCGCAATGCACTCGCTAACCACCCCAAAAAAATTTGCAACATCCACTATCAGAGATCCACTAAAACCCCAAAGTTTGGTTGAGAACCCATTACCTTCTCGGAGGAAGAAGATCGCGGAGTACATCTACCCCATGATGATCCATTCTTGATCGACACCATGCTCGATAAATGATCCTTAAGAAGGGTCCTCGTTGACAGCGGATATGCTATCAATGTCATCTTCAATGGTTACTACAACCAACTCCAGCGGAATAGGAAATTACTCTAAGATCATAAGCCCCTGCTCAGCTTCTCCGGTGACGTCACACAAGCACTAGGTTCTGACTACATGCGCCTAGTCATCGGCGCTAGCCCATGCACAGCAGAGATACATACAGAGTTCATTGTGGTCGACTACTTCAGTTCATATAATGCCATCATTGGTCGACCGGCGCTCAACAAACTAAAGTGTATCATAGCCGGGTACATGCTTCTCATGAAGTTCTCTACACCCAACGGGACAGGCTGCGTGAAGGGAAGTCAACAACTGGCACGAGAATATTATTCAACAACTGTGGCACAGTCGACCCGCCTCCATGAGATCCTAACGGTGGGAAACCATGTATCGTTAACAAACATTTTTGAGGAACCTAGGGATGATGAGGAGAAATATGTGAAAAGGAGCCTGTCAACCCAGAAACGTCCTTAAAAGTTATCAGCATCTCTGAGGAGCACCCTGAGCGGACGGTCCTCATCAGTGCTCAGCTAGCCCCAAAGATAGTGACATAACTCACTCAGTTTCTACTAGACAACGCCGCCGTCTTTGCATGGTCTTATGCTGATATGCCAAGCATCTCCAGAAGCGAAGGGCTTTTGACGAAGAAAGATATCACGCAATAGGGGAAGATGTCGTCAAGCTCCAGGGTATTGGGTTCATCCACCAAGTCAATTATCCTCAGTGGATTTCCAACTTGGTAATGGTAAAGAAACCAAGCGGAAAGTGGCGAATGTGTGTAGACTTCAAGGGTCTCAACAAGGCATGCCCCAAGGATAGTTTCCAGCTGCCCTGCATTGACCAGCTGGTTGACGCTACAGCGGGACATGAGTTGCTCAGCATGATGGATGCCTTCTTAGGATACAATCAAATCAAGAGGCACCCCAGCGACCAAGAGTGCACCAGTTTCACAACCGACAAGGACCTATACTACTACAATGTCATGCCCTTTGGGTCGAAGAACGCTGGGGCAACATACCAGCGGTTGATGAATGCCATGTTTGCAGAACACCTTGGAAAAATAGTAGAGGTCTATGTGGATGACATGTTGGTCAAGAGCATCAAGGCCAGTGGACACGTGGCAAACCTTAGAATCATATTCGCCTTCCTCTTGGCCTATGGTATGCACCTTAACCCAGAAAAGTGTTTCTTTGGCACCACCTCTAGCAAATTTCTGGATTACATCTTTAGCGGACGAGGCATAGAGGCTAACCCTGACAAAATACAAGTCATCCTCAACATGAAGTCTACCGTGTGGAAAGTACACGTTCAGAGCCTCCAGGGCAAGCTAACCGTCCTTTCTCGGTTCATTTCTAGGCTTACCGACAGATGTCTCCCATTTTTCAAGGTTCTAGGAGGACCCATTAGAAAGTAATTGACTGGGCCCCAGATTGTGAAGCGGCATTTCAGGGCTTTAAAGAATACTTGGCGGCTGTACTTACATAAGCATTTCCAAGCATAATTAGCTATAATGAGCCATGCTCATGATACAGCCAGCGGTACCAGATACTGCTAACTGTGTGACCTACGGAAACACAGCCAAATAGGATACCGCTTGAGCCCCGGCTCACCCCCAGATCACAGCTGACGCGATGCCACTCTCCGCGCCAAGTTAGCATCAGAAGCTGGGAATGGAAGCATATCAGTCCCGCATTGAAAACAAGGAAGAGCTCAGTCTCTTCCCCATTTATAAAAGGTTCACTCCTCTATCCTCATTAATTACGCATTTACTACTCCTCTATTGTTACTCTGTCAATATAAATACATTAACTAACTTAGGCATTGAAGAAGAGAAGACCGCCCAATGTGGTCTCCCTCTGATGCTGCTTTGTATTTTGCTTGGCAGGTAGCGGAAGCTTTGAGAACATTGCAAGTAGTGGTCCTCCCATGGGATTAGTGTTAACCAGAGACTTGGGTTACCGCCCAAATCTAAAGAATTAACATTGGCGCCGTCTGTGGGAAGCGGAGATCGGCCGCAACCTTAGATGGGTTGAAACTCCGACTTAATCCTATGCGTCGACAGACCCTTGTTCACCCCCACATTGTATTCCCACCCCGCCGTCGCAACAAAATAGGTGTCCCACCAGGCGGACATGGAATCTTTCAAATTCTAGATCAGCTTGGGCGCCCCTGGCTGTTAGTTAGATTAACTTCACCGCTGCACCCCTACCGCCTCACGTACACCAACTCATAGAAGTGCAGCACCTCCGCCACGTCGGACCCTCTCATTCGGACAACTACCACAGGGAATTCAGCGCCATAAGTAGTCGCTACATGTTGGGACAAATCTGCCCAAAAGCGAGGCCAAACTTGCACACCTGGATCTGAAGGTTGGGCAGCAGCGGAAAGGTGACACCTTGGCAGAAGATAGCCTCGTGTATGGTAGCGTACCCAGCCGACATAATGGATGTCCTCTCCTCCCTCCCAGGTGCCCGCAGCTTCACTACGCCGGGAAGACGGAACACCCTCTTAATTCTGTTCACAGCGGCCACAGTCATCGGCCCGCCTGCCTCGTATACTTGGGTACCGTCACTAAGGACCCAGACTGACTCGACTTCCTCCAGGCCAGCCTCCTCCCCGCTAGTGAAACTGCTAGTGGCACTATTACTCGCTAGCCTCTCCTTATGCCTTTTACTGGTGGCAGCATCCTCACACGCCCTAGTACTCTTTGGACGCCCGACAAGACCCATAGCAACGTCCGCGGGTATGGTCTATAACTGTTCGATGTCTAGCATATCGGACAGTGAGGTTCCTGCAGGGCAGACGGATGCAATGAGTCAATAAACCCTCTATCCACCATGCTCAGCGACACATCAGACCTGGAATCCTCACTACTTGAGATCTCTATGACGCTAGCCATCACAAACCCTAAAACCCGAGTAAGTTAGTTCCAAACCGATCTACACTAACCCCATAGCAGTTTTCAGTCAAGAACACCAAGAACATTTACCCAGAAAATGCCAAAACAAGAACAAAACACATCCACACTCAAAACCCATATCCGACCATTCAGCTAACAGATGAACCCAAACCCCTATCAAACACATACACCCACTCCCAAAACCCAGTCTAGACCATCAAACACAACAGGGACTGCTACAACTCAACATAAATAGAAAACACAGAAATTGACAAACGAAGAACCCAATAAAACAGGGATGGGTTCAGAATACCAAGCTCAAAGATGGAGATTTTGGTACGCTCGAGGACACTCGTCTTCACTGCAGGAGGTCTTCATCCTCCGAAGATCAACAACTTCACAGAATCTAAAGATCTTCTTTTCGAATAACAGAGGGTAGCTTGAAGACGACGATATCAATTCAAAGTGTAGAGTGTTGAACCACTCGATTTCCCTCTCTTTTATGTCAACATCAAACAATCTCCACCGTCTAACATCAAACAATCTCCACCGTACAAGTGGCCCACGATCGCATTTACTTTTCAGATTAACCGAGGTGACGCCTGGGTTTCAAAATCCATGATCACTAGTATTAATGGCGAGGAGACCGGCGTGCTGCAGAGACGTTATTCCACAAGCTAGCCTAGTACATGTTGGCCACGTGTCGGGCACCGTCAGATGAAACTTCTAGCCAAAACAACAATCGAAAAGGCAGGTAACAAATCGTGAAAAGTGATAGTCTCCGCTAAGCACAACACCGCTAGCGGAACTTCTCCCTTTTCATCTTGTAAGCGAGACAGTATCCGATAAGCGCAACACAGCTAGCGGAACTTCTCCCTTTTCATCTTGCAAGCGAGACAGTCTCCGATAAGCTCAACACCACTAGCGGAACTTCTCCCTTTTCATCTTGCAAGCGAGACAATCTCTGCTAAGTGCAACACCGCTGGTGAAACTTCTCCCTTTTCATCTTGCAAGCGAGACAGTCTCCTCTAAATTCAACACCACTAGCGGAACTTCTCCCTGTCGTCCATCAGGCAGAATACTCTCCGCTGACCTCCACACCGCTAATCGAGTTCAGAGACCCCCGTGACTCTTGATAGGACCAAAAAGTGTGACGATATTATTGAATATGTGCCCCATTTTAGCCTTGTTTCTCCCTTAAATTTCGTGTTTTGAGTCATCGAGTCATTTTAAGAGTCTTGTAGAGTGTTTGGAGTGAAATAGGCAGAAAACGCAAAATTCATGAAGAATCCTAGCTGGATCAGGATTCCTCACCGTCATGCAAATCTGTGGGCCTTAAGATAGAATTTATGGGAGTATTTTTCTGAAATTAAATTGTTTTAATTCTTTTTATTTTCTCTAAAAGAATTTAATTTTCTGCCCTTTATTAAATCAGGTTGACCAAGCAATGAAGAAGGGAAATAAAGCAGAAAAGATGTTTCAATTGAGGAATAAAAGAGAAAGATGTTTCAGCTGGAAAATAAATAAGAGAAAGACGTTTCAGCTTGGAAATTAAAAGAATTGCCCCATTATGAGAGGATTTAAGGCCATAAAGGAGACGTTTCAGCTGGAAAAGCCAACCAATGCTCCCCTATAAAGGCAACATCCACAACATAATTTGCATCACTTCCCAGCCAAGATCACTTCCCAGCCAAGATAATTCATTGCCTATCACTTCCTGGCGAAAAACCATTCCAAGACTGCCCAATTCACTCCTTAAACTTCCATCACCTACAAGACCGTGACACCATCCATTCATCAATCTACAAAGCTCTTAGGCGCTGAGTCAAGGACGCTCCACCACCATAGCAGAGACAAGTTCATCACCTTGTTGCTAAGCCGCTGAGGAAAGCTTCAAAGTGTAACTATGACTCTACTTATAATTTTGTTTCGGTTTTGTTTGTTTGTTCATCAATTTTTGGCGCCGTTGCCGGGGATTGTTAAAATCCCTTGCACGTAAAGTGTCATCGATTTTGTTGTATATAGAATGCATGCTAATTTTTGTACTACACTTGTGGAATGGTGACAAATTGCGATTTCGGTTAGGCCAAGCTTTAATTGTGATTTAGTTTAAGTTTTATGAGTGTTTCAAAATTAAGCATGTCTTTTATCATTGTTGTACAATTTGTAGAAGTTGTTTCTTTAACCATATTGTAAATTGAATGTGTTTCACTTAGATTAATATACTTAAGTTGTGAATTTAGCTAAATACTTAATTGTTATAAGTGTGTAAAATCGTATGAGTAGACAAGGGCCCTTTTGTTAATATTGGCCTAAACCCTTCATTAGTACCTTGCTCAGGTCTCTTGAGGTTGAGGGCGGCCTTTATTAGCACTTGGAGAACGGTCTAACACATAAGTTAATTTCCCAGCTGAGTAAGGGGCGTATACGGATGGTGTCTTAGGTTGAGACCCTGAGTGATGGGTTCAATTGGATCTCAGAGATACTATAGAATGAGCCTAAACCACTATGTGGGAGTAGCCGATAGGGGCCTAAACCTCAATGAGGGAGTAGCCTCCGTAGTATCACTAAAATGAGTCCTCCCTCTCACTTACCTCTTAATCTGGCCATTCTGCCTTCTGAAACAAAGGAAAGAGACTTATGTCTGGGCGACTATCCCTATATCGTATCTCACCAATAGTAGCGGTTTCTATTGGGCTCGACTTACAACTTGGAGTCAATTGAGATATTAGCTAAGTTTATAACAAACTTAAACAAAAAAAAAAAAAATTGTTGTGTGACCTGATTAAGGTATATTGGATTAAACATGACTTTGTCGAGGGTAGCTGTTCTATAATTCCATTGCACAAACGAGGTCCTCTGTTCCAGTACCTAAGTATGTAAATGTAAAAGTAACTTAGAAAGTAGGAAAGACATAATGTTTGTATTCCTAACCTTGTATATGTTACTAACACTTGATCTGGTGAGTCCTTTGTGGAGCACACATTGGAAGAGATACCCCTCCAGGAGGCACCCAAGGAATGAGCACATGTGAACAAGAAGAAGAGTCCAGGCTGAAGGACTATAAATATTAAAGCGCTGCATGGGAGGCAACCCATTTCAACCGAAGCTGTTGAAGGAGCCATCAACGAGAGTTTGAAATTTCTATCTCTTCACTTGCTTAGGTGAATTGTACTTGTGTCTTGTGTTATTGTTTGTTTATTTACCCTTCCCTAAAAAAAATAATAATAATAATAAAATTAAAAAAATATATTCTATGGTTTTTTAGTGTCTTTTTTGTTTTGTTTTGTTTGCTTGAGTCTTAGGATGCCCCTAACGTCTAGGATGAACATGTCTCTGAATTCATGGCTGAAGGTTTTCACAATCGAAATAGGAGTTAATTGAATTCTGTGGTTAATCGACATTGTGATGCTTGTATGAAGATTTGAGATAGCATTGTAACTTGGTTCATTAAGTATGCTAGGATTAAGTCTAATTCATTTGACCCTAAGTGAGCTGTTGAGCTAAAATACTTTCTTTTCGAGTGTTTATTGATAATTCTAGAATTTCGTGGCTGTATTTGCAAAACCTCATCATTCTTTGAAAATCCAATGATCATGTGCCATAGATTTCAATGGACTAGAGAGTACTAGAACTCGGCTGTTGTGACTGTCAAAACTTGTATGCCATAATATGCACTGATCCTGGATAGGATAGAAGGCATTAGGATAACCACCATAGCCAAACAAGCATGTGTCCCCAATTGTGCCCGTCGTGGACTCCTTAGAATGAACCCCTTTGAGCCTACGTTGAAAACCTTTGTTTCATCACCCTCACTACCCTACCATGAGCTTAGTATAGGATATCTCTACCCTTGTCTTAGGGACTTAGTAGAGCATACATGGTATGTAGGGGTGACGATGAAAGACAAGTGTGGGGTGGGGAAAATCCAAGAAAAAAAGAAGAGAAAGAAAAAATAAAATTTTGCCGTAAAAAAAAAAATGAAAAAGAAAGAAAGAAAGAGGCAAAATAGAAGAAAGAAAATTCTTGGGAAATTGTTGAAGTGTGGTTTGGACTTTCAAATTTGTAGAAGGCTCAAAGTTGAAAATTATGCCTTTGTCCATTTCCATGTTGGTTAGAGTGAAGGTTTAGCCCAAAACAATGATATTTGGCGTACAAAAATGATGACATAAGGTGGTCCATATATGCTCTGCTAGGTCCTTAGGATTTTTGTATCCTTAATCTTCATTTCGAAAACCCTAACTTAGCCCCATTACAACCTGTTTTAAGTGCTTACTTGATCCTTGAGATGGGCAGTCTTTGGTTAGTGGAGTCAGTTACGCAGTCGAGCTTATGGTTTAGGTCCATTTGTGCACTTAGTCATTTCTTGAGGTCTTTAATAAATCTTCACAAAATGCTTTTATTGATGAAATATGCAAGCTGTTTGTTGCCTTACAATTTGTTCTCTTGCATATACTTGAGTGTGAAGCTTTTAAGCATAGCCATTTCTGAGAGAAAAATCGAGAGTATGCCTTGTGAGTTTGGATTGGACTTGTTCGAAACATGCTATCATTCACTATATAACTTAAGTTCTCCATATCTTGCTTAGTCATATGAGTGTCACATGTTTATTAACCATGGAATTATCTATACGATTTTGATTAAGTGTTTAACGTGAAAGCCATGAGTTTGGAGTCTCTGAGACAACAGTTAGGGGAAGTAGAGTCATTTACTTGTTTTTTGTCGAGTCGTTGTTTTGTTTTGTATTTTTGTTTTGCTAAGGGACTAGCAACAGCTAAGTGTGGGGTAGTTGATAGGACCAAAAAGTGTGACGATATTATTGAATATGTGCCCCATTTTAGCCTTGTTTCTCCCTTAAGTTTCGTGTTTTGAGTCATCGAGTCATTTTAAGAGTCTTGTAGAGTGTTTGGAGTGAAATAGGCAGAAAATGCAAAATTCATGAAGAATCCTAGCTGGATCAGGATTCCTCACCGTCATGCAAATCTGTGGGCCTTAAGATAGAATTTATGGGAGTATTTTTCTGAAATTAAATTGTTTTAATTCTTTTTATTTTCTCTAAAAGAATTTAATTTTCTGCCCTTTATTAAATGGGTCCTTGACCCAAAGCCCCAAAATGAGGGAAAATTATCCCACTTACCCCAGCAAGAGATTTTTGTTCTCACTTGCCCATTTTAAAAAAAATGACAATTTCACCCTAAGCTAATTAATGAATTTACATCGTGCCTCACTCCACGATCTGAACTCTCTCTCTCTCTCTCATCCCTCTCCGTTTGCTCTCTCTCTCTCTCTCCCTCTCATCGCTCTCCGACCTGCTCTCTCTCTCTCTCTCTCTCTCTCATTCCTCTCTGATCTGCTCTCTCTCCGTCTCTCTCTCTCATCGCTCCCGGATCTCTAACTCCGGCGAGGTTCGACCTCTCGCCCAGATTCCGCTCTCTCTCATTCCTCTCCGATCTACTCTCTCTCCGTCTCTCTCTCTCATCGCTCCCGGATCTCCAACTCCGGCGAGGTTCGACCTCTCGCCCAGGTTCTGCTGCAACTCGCTGGTGAGCTCGACAGCGTCCAACCGCTGTCGCTCTGACAACGACCGCGTCCAACTGCTGCAACGCCCAGATTCCGTGCAACTCGCCGGTGAGCTCGACTGCATCCAACTGCCTCGCCGGTGCTGGTCGACTTTTGCTTGGATTCTGCTGCAGCTCGGCCGGCGCTGACAACGACGACCACGCGACGTCTTCGATGGCCTCCTGGACGTCACCGGTGCTCAACCCAGGCTGTGGCAGAGGAGAACGGTGATTGGGTGCCCAGAGCTTTTCTCTGGGTGCCCAAATCAATTTCTAGTTTTTTTTTTTTTTTTAAGTAACAAGACAGAAGGAAAGGAAAAAGGAAAAAAAAAAAAGTTTTGAATGTCTATTACTCTCTAATTGACGTCTATTACCCATCTATTGGAGGGTAATAGACGGCTATTGGGGGCAATAGACGTTTTGAATTTATGTAATCTCCTGTTTTTTTCTGTAATCAAAGTTTTATTTGTATAAATTTAGGGAGATTAGTTCTCATTTTAGCAACTGAAAGTCCTATTGGGGGGTAATAGACGTCTATTGGGGGCAATACATGACTGATGTTTGTCTATTGGGGGCAATACATGGCTGAGAGTCGTCTATTGGGGGGCAATACATGGCTGATAGTCATCTATTGGGGGGCAATACATGGTTGATAGTCGTCTATTGGGGGCAATAGATGTCTATTGGGGGCAAAAAAAACTTTCAAGTGAAATTTTCAGCAAATTCCGGTGGGTGGCAGCCGGTGACCGGATTCCGGCAAAAGTTGGCCGGATTCCGGCGAAAGTTGGCCAGATTCCGGCGAAAGTTGGCCGGATTCCGGCGAAAGTTGGCCGGATTCCTGCGAAAGTTGGCCGGATTCCGGCGGCCGGTGACCGGACTCCGGCGAAGTCTCTCATGGTTTCTCTCTCTTCTATTTTCTCTCTCTCTCTCTCTAAGTAACAAAGGGGTAAGGGTAAAATGGTATTAAAAAGAATTAAAAACAAAAAAAAATCATAATGGGTATTAGGGAAGACCTCTTTAGAGTGTTTTGGGTAAGAGAGAATTAAAAAAACTTAATGGGGTAAGTGGGAAAAAAATCTCTAAAAATGGTGTAAATGGACAAAACCCCTTATTAAATCAGGTTGACCAAGCAATGAAGAAGGGAAATAAAGCAGAAAAGATGTTTCAGTTGAGGAATAAAAGAGAAAGATGTTTCAGCTGGAAAACAAATAAGAGAAAGACGTTTCAGCTTGGAAATTAAAATAATTGCCCCATTATGAGAGGATTTAAGGCCATAAAGGAGACGTTTCAGCTGGAAAAGCCAACCAATGCTCCCCTATAAATAGGCAACATCCACAACATAATTTGCCTATCACTTCCTGGCGAAGATAATTCATTGCCTATCACTTCCTGGCGAAAACCATTCCAAGACTGCCCAATTCACTCCTTAAACTTCCATCACCTACAAGACCGTGACACCATCCATTCATCAATCTACAAAGCTCTTAGGCGCTGAGTCAAGGACGCTCTACCACCATAGCAGAGACAAGTTCATCACCTTGTTGCTAAGCCGCTGAGTCAAGGACGCTCCACCACCATAGAATAGACAAGTTCATCACCTTGTTGCTAAGCCGCTGAGGAAAGCTTCAAAGTGTAACTATGACTCTACTTATAATTTTTGTTTCGGTTTTGTTTGTTTCAATTTGCGAGTTGTGTAATTGGAGACATGAAATTTTCAGAATATTTTTATTAATATTTTTGAGATTTTTAGTTTATTATTGAGTTAATTTCGAGAATTCTTTTATGATGCATGTTACAATCTTGTGCCCTTTTACGTGTTTAGGTAATTTTCAGAGTTAGGTTCATAAGTTTGCATGCTAGAATAACGGTGAGAGTTCTTGTGTGTTTTCTTAATTGCCAAGAGTAATTGTTATTTGTTAAGACGCTGAGTTAAACAAGTAGCAATTAGTTCTAAAAAGTGGTAAAAACTATGTTCAATGGTTAAACGATTCTGGAAATTACGTGTTAAATTCTATGTCTAATGGTTAATTTGCACGTGTGAGTTGATTCGAGGGTTAGATAATACTACTAGTTAAGAGAATTACGCTGAGTGTTTTCGAAAATTAGTAGTATTAGGCTTGGTAAGGACTTTTCCGATCCATGCCTACATTAGAATGAATCAGATAAATGAATTGATCCGCTGAGGCTTTTCATTTGAGCTCTTATCTAGGCATTTAAGATGGGCACATTTTTGTAGCATGTTGAAATGAATTTTCTGTTTTACACTTAGTAATTCCGAGTGGTATTGGTCTAGGTTAGGAAGTCGATCATTGTATATAGGTTTATTGTTTTGTTTTTATTTTAAGTAGATTAGGAACCAAAATTCAAAACCCCCATTTATTATTTTATTTGTTAATTGACCTTTTTGTGTAGGTGTACCCTACAATCCCCGGACTGAACGATCCCTGCTTATCCTATACTGACAACAACATTTTGCAGGGTTAAATGTGAGGCTATTTCAGCCGAACCAACTCTTCCAACAGCTCTCACTCAGTGGAGGATGTCCGCCAATGGCGCTTCCCAAGGTAATGCCTCACCTTGACAATGACCGCCACGCGGCGTTGCATTCAAGCAATGTCCCTTCGGGACAAGTAAGGGAACATGTCAACAGTCTTCGACAGCCCTGATCAGGCACATTGACCCCCGACACTAGGGTACCAAAGATTGGGCTCGCAACCCAACACCCTGTGCTCAGCGCAGCTCCCTCAACAAACAATATACCGACCAAACGGAGGTCTATCTTAGCTGGGGAGTAGGGGACTCCCTGGGGGCCTAGTAGGGGCCCACCTGAAAGGGTACAAAGCGTTTGCTCAATAAGTCCATGGTTGACAATGCATTGACGCTAATTATGCTCTTGCAAGTGTAGCAGAAGTAACGCTTCGAACCGCTAGGCAACTCCCCAACCAAGATTGCCCTCCTTGACTGGGGACTTGGGGGGCTTGTACTTACATAAGCATTTGCAAGCATAATTAGCTATATGAGCCACGATTATGATACAGCCAGCGGTACCAGATACAGCTAGCGTACCAGCTACCGCCAATTGTGTGACCTAAGAAAACACAGCCAAATAGGCTACCGCCTGAGCCCGGCTCACCCCCAGATCACCACTGACGCGCCGCCACGCGCCGTGCCAAGTTAGCATCAGAAGCTCTAGAAGCTGGGAACGGAAGCATATCAGTCCCACATCGAAAACAAGGAAGAGCTTAGCCTCTTCCCCACCTATAAAATGTTCTCTCATCTCTCCTCATTAATTACGCATTTACTACTCACCTATTGTTACTCTGTCAATATAAATACATTGACTAACTAGGCATCGGAGAAGAGAAGACCGCCCAACGTGGTCTCCCTCTGTCCTGCTTTGTATTTCGCTTGACAGGTAGCGGAAGCTTTGAGAACATTGCAAGCAGTGGTCCGCCCATCAGATCCGCGTTAACCAGAGACTTGGGTTACCACCCAAATCTAAAGCATTAATAGTGGCAATCCTACTTCTCTCCATTCCCGTGTAGGGTGAGGTACTCTACATATACTTAGCGGTATCACCATTAGCGGTAAGTTGAGCCATTGTACGGCGGGAAGGATAAGACGAGCTCCCTGTATTCTACTCCAGCAGAGGCATGAACGAGGCGAAGACAAGATACACCTCCCTGGAGCAGCTCGCTCTTGCACTGATTGTCACCGTTAGACGTCTCCGCCAATACTTTCAAGCTCATACAATCCATGTCTTAACAAACCAACCGTTGAAACAAGTAATGCAGAACCCTGAACATTTCGGGCGCCTCAGAAAATGGGCCATTGAGCTCAGCGAATTTGACATCTAGTATAAGCTACGAACGGCTATGAAAGGCCAGACGGTGGTAGACTTCATTGCTGAGCTCACGGAGCCACAAGATACACCCACCCCAGAGCCAACGGAAGGCGACACAACAATAACAACCATTAAGGAACCAGCATTCAGACTGGAACCTCCATGTGGACGGCTCTGCCTGCACCAAGGCATGTGGTGCCGGCGTTATCTTGACAGGCCCAGGGGGACTGAACGTGGAGTACGCGTTGAAGTTCAATTTCACAGCCTCCAATAACATGGCGGAGTATGAAGCGCTCATTGTAGGCTTACTCCTCACCATAGACTCAGGTGCTGATAGCATCAACATATTCAGAAACTCCCAGCTAGTCGTCAACCAAGTCAATGACAGTTTCCAAGCCAAAGACAAACAGTTGGCGACATACTTGGGATACGTCAAGACACTCATGAGAAAATTCAAATTCCACACCATCACACAGATCCCCAGAGAAAAGAATGCTAAGGTTGATTCACTGGCAAGACTAGCAACTGCTCAACCACACCAAAGTCCAGCAGACACGGGTAGAGTGCCTTGACAAGCCAAGCATCACCAAAACCCTAGCGTAGATTTTCAACATTGAAGTCAACCCCAGTTGGATGGATGAAATCATCAAGTACAAGCTCAATGGAACGTTGCCAGCAGACAAGGTCGAGGCACGGCAACTCAAGCGGAGGGCAACCGCTATAATATCTAGAATAGCAAGTTTTACCTCCAGGGATTCACTCATCCTAACCTCCGGTGTTTGACCCCAGAAGAGGGAAATGCATTTCTAGCAATAATACACGCCGGGGAATGTGGAAACCACTCTGACGCCAGATCTCTGACCAATCGCAAAATGCAACAAGGCTACTTCTGGCCCACGCTAGGGGACGACGCCAGAAAGGTTTCCAGGTCATGCCACAAGTGTCAACAGTACGCTGACCTCCCCTATGCCCTGTGGAACCCCTTTTGACAATCATCGGCCTATGGATTCACTCCATGTGGGGCCTGGACCTACTTGGAAAATTCCCAACCGCTAGAGGTCAGTTCAAGTACATCATTGTTGCCATAGACTATAATAGCAAGTGGATAGAGGCAGAGCCACTGACGACAATTACTACTGCCAAGGTAACTTACTCCCTCTGAAAGAACATCTATTACCATTACG
Source organism: Rosa chinensis (assembly GCF_002994745.2). Classification (NCBI taxonomy): domain Eukaryota; kingdom Viridiplantae; phylum Streptophyta; class Magnoliopsida; order Rosales; family Rosaceae; genus Rosa; species Rosa chinensis. The sequence goes on from NC_037089.1 coordinate 43,670,435, forward strand.
GCGTCTCCCATACAATAGTCACAAACAACGGCACACAATTCAACAACAAAGAGCTCATATCTTTCACCGCTAACCTGGGCACCAAGGTGAGCTTTGCATCTGTCGCTCACCCCAAACCAACGGCTAGGTCGAAGAGGCAAACAAGATAATCAAGAAGCTGCTAAAAAAGAAGCTCGATGACACTAAGGGTTTATGGGCAGATAAGCTCCCGGAAGTTCTGTGGCCATCAGAACTACCCCAACATCTACTACCGGTGAAACACCATTCTGTATGATGTTTGGACTGAGGCCATCCTACCGATTGAGGTCACCCAGCCTACCGCTAGGGTCGAGGGCTACTGTCCCGAGACCAACGACGAGGGCATTAACCTCCACAAGGATCTCCTCTAGGAAAAAAGCCACAAGGCCCATTTGCATAACTTGTAAACAAGCAACAGGTATCGCGTTCTACAATGCCAGAGTCACAGCCCGGAACTTCCAACTTGGGGACTAGGTCATGAAGGAATCATTCCCCCGCCAACAGCACTCCACCCCACTTGGGAAGGACCATACAAGATAATGGAAGTCGTCAGCCCCGGCACATTCTACTTAATGGACAAGGATGACGTCACAACGACCCATCCTTGGAATACCGAACACCTTCGGTATTATTACAAATAGTCCTATCACTACCCAAGAGCATCTTGACTTACCTAAATTTTTGGTCAATATTTAGCTAAGGGAAGCTACCCAACGAGTACAACCCCTCTTTTTGTAAACGCTGATCTCTCAGCTATCAATGAAACGAGGAATTATTCAAACCATTGTCGCCAAGTCTAGCACAAAAGTCAACTAGCAACGCCAACAACGTTCAACGGACCACGTCCACTACATCGTGCACTTGGAACAATTTTAATTCCTTTAATGTTTCATTGATTAACAAAAGCTGAAGTCAAAACTCTAGCGATCTATCAACATTCAAAATGCTCAATCATGTATCAGCAACAATCCCATATTTTGGAAAAATTTTAGACAAATAGACACCGTACATTTAGGGTCAGGACTCCCCGCCAAAAACTATTGTCAAATTACAATATGCCTCAGCGGCAGCAAAAAAAAAAAACTACATGGCCAAGGCAGTTTTCAGGGATTTTAGGAGCAGCGGCAACATCTTCACAGTCAACTCGGGGCTGGGTAGCCAGGCGGCTGGTCTGATAGGAGCCATGGACGATAGGGCTTAGCGTCCAAATGCTACCATCCGCCCGAGTGTGGGTTGCCATGAGGTTGGCCCAAGAAACTTCATACCGGGTAGGCAGTGGAGTCCGTTGAGAGTCGTCCACCGGACCATGGTCGCTCTCGCCACTACCAAAGCGCAGACCCTCAAGCTGATCAACGACAGGCCCACCTGCTGGCACGGGCAGCTGGCTTGACGTACTGGCAGACTAAGACGCTTTAACCTAGTCGATGGTGCCCTTCTTGTTCAACAGGTTCAAGTTGGCAGCGGCACCAGCCTTCGCCGCCTCTGTCAAGGCTTGCTTGTACACGGGGTACAGCTTAAACGACTCTATCGCAGCAGCCTCTGCGCAGCTCCTCCCAGCTTCCAGCTGGGCAACCTAGCCCTCCAACTTTTTTAGCTCCGCAAACTTGGCGGTAGACTCCCGCTGAAGGATCTCAGCCAGCTTACCCTTTGCCTCCAGCTGGTCCTTCAGCAGAGCTGTATCTTGCTCCAGCGGGGATACGTGGTCGTTCCGCTCAAGGTCCCGCTCAATGGTGACGCTCAACTTGCCGCGAGCATCCGTCGCGTCACACTCTACCTTGGTCAGGCGCCGCTCGGTCTCCACCAGCTTGTCTTGTGCCTCCCCCAACTGCCTCTGGAGACCTTCAATTTCCTCCCTCAGCTGCCGCTCAACTTGAGGCTGGTTCGACGCCCCCAGGAACAACTCGTGCAGTCCAACCGATAGATGCCCAAATGCCGAACTAAATGGCGACTGCTGCACGGCCGTCGAGCTAAGGGTCCGATCCAGCTAGCCGAACCCTAGCTGCTCGTAGAGATCGAACAGGAACTCTCGCTATGGATCCATCAAGAACTTCGCGTAGGCGGCGAAAGAGTCCAACACGCCACTTGGCCCCTCCCGTGGCAGCCAACGTACTGTATCGCAGATCGTTCTGATGCAGTCTGTACCTCTTCTACCTCTGATGGCGTGCCCTGATCGGCACAGCGTCGACGACCTCTTCACTTTCATTAACGTCATTCTGATGGCCTCTTTTTAGACCGCCACCCTGAGTGGCACCCTCGACGACAGGCCTTAACGGCTCTTGAGGCTCTAGCCCAACAATCATAACGAGCTCTTTCCTCAGCACTTCGCCGCTGGGCCGGAACCCTCTCCTTGGTCTTCGGGGGAGGCAGTGACATGACTCGGCGCAACCGTTAACCAGCACCACGGTCTGGCCAGCAGGAGCGAGGTGTGAATGATGAGGCATTGGCATCACCACCAGAGTCTCTGACTGGCTCACCGCCAGGGTTTATGGATCGATGACAGTGTGCTGAGCTACCAGCCCAGCGGCATACATGCCCTCCAAGAAATCCTGTAGTTCCACGCGATCCATAGCCTGGTCCAACGCGTCGCGGCTCTCTTTGTTCCCCGGAACAGAATCTGAACAGGTACACACAACTCAAGTTAGTGTGGCACAAGTCAAAAAAAAAAATTTGTACTGGTCGGCGGACGATACTTACCAAGGGCGCGAGTCAATCCCAGGTCGACTAGTAACTCCCAACATGTGAGCAGGCATAGGTCACGAAGGTTACGGTTCTGCCAGCACCCTTTTATCCTCTCTATGCGACACTGCTCCTCGCACGTCAAATTAAAGCGCAAGCCCGCTGCACAGAGACAAGCGATGTTTAAAAAAAAAAAAAAGGGCATATCACACAAGAAAACCACCAAAATTGGTCAGCGGGGACTGGCGACAACCTCGGATTGGTTGGAACTCCGACTTAATGATAAAAGTTGCGCCCCATCATTTACCCCGGCATCATACTCCCACCCCATGGTCGCAACACAGAAGGTCGACCGCCAGGGAGACATCAAATCCTTCAAATTTTCGATCAACTTAGACGCCTCATGGCGGCGAGCAAGGTTCACTTGTCCGCTAATTCTGTGGCTCCTCACGTAGACTAGTTCATAGAAATGAAGCACCTACGCCACGGTCGGCCCTTCGCAGCCAGACAGACGTCATAGTGAGTTCAACGCCATCAACAACCGCCACAAATTGGGCAAATCTGCCCAAATGCTTGGTCGAACTCACAAACCAAAATCTGGAGATTCGGCAGTATAGGAAGCGTCACTCCTTGGCGAAAGATGGCCTCATGCATGGCGGCATGCCCTGCTGGAAAAATCGACGCTCTCTCATCCCTAGTCGGCTGACGCATCTTCACTACTCCAAGAAGGCGAAACATCTGCTTCAGTCGATTCACGACGGCTACAGTCATTGGCCCTCCCGCCTCGTCAACTGGAGTACCATCACGAAGGACCCAGGATGACTCTATCTCTTCCCTGCCAGCCTCTCTCCCATCAGTGGAACCGCTAATAACACTATTACTATCTAGTCTCTCCTCATGTCGCTTGCAGGTGGTAGCATCCTCCCTTGCCCTAGAACTCTCTGAACGCCCAACACGACCATCGCTACTTCCCAGGGTACGGTCTGTAACAGCTTGATGTTTAGCTGTTCCAACAGTGCGGTTCCTGCAGGGGCAGACGGAGGCAACGAATCAATAAATATCCTATCTGAACCGCTAAGCGACAAGTCAAACTCGGAATCCTCACTGCTCGAGATCTCTATAACGCAAGCCATTGTAAACACCCTAAAATCCAGGTCAGTCAGTTCCAAAACAATCCAAACTATCCCTCTGTCAAATTTTAGCCAAAGAACACTAAGAACAATTACCCAGAAAACCCAGAAACAACCAAAACAAGAACACATGTATATATGCTCCCAAAACCCAGATTCGACCATCTAAAAATCCATAAACCTCAACTCTCTGCCACAAACACCTAACCCCATCCCTAAAACCATTCTAGACCCTCAGACACACATTGTAATGGCACCATTCACTCCAAATATCAAAAAATCTCAACCAACAGAAACAAGAAACAATCAAACAGGGACGAGGCTCAGATTACCAACCTGAAATATGGGAACCCTTGTGCGCTTGGGCATGTTTGTTGTCACTTCGATGAATCTCTCTCGTCAGATGGCAACACTCACTCGATTTGCAGAACGTACTCTTCAACTCTCAGAAAACAAAGCTTGGAGACGACGAGGTAGGTTTTGAAGTGCAGAAAATGTCAAAAGCCTCTGAGTTCCCTATCTTTTATGCCAACATCAATCAAATCGAGACCGTCCGCTGAAAAACGACATCATACCAGCACCGTACATGTGCCCCACGATCACCTTCACTATCCGGATTACGCCTCGGTTACAAACTCGATAATTACTCGCATTAATGACGAAGATACTGGAATGCTGAAGTGATGTGCACTCACACGCCAACCCAATGCATGATGGCCACGTATCAGGTGCTGTCAGACGAAGTGTCCATTCGAAGTAACAGGCAAAAAGGTAGGCATACCAATCTGCAAGCGACACAGTCTCCGCTAAGCGCAACACCGCTAACGAAACCTCTCCATTTCATCTTGCATGTGAGACAATCTCCGCTAAGCGCAACACCGCTAGCGGAACTTTTCCCTTTCATCTTGCAAGTGAGACAGTCTCTGCTAAGCGCAACACCGCTAGCAGAACTTCTACCTTTCATCTTGCAAGCGACACAGTCTCTGCTAAGCGCAACACCGCTTGTGGAATTTCTCCCTCTCATCTTGCAAGCGACATAGTCTCCGCTAAGCGCAACACCGCTAGCGGGACTTCTCCCTTTCATCTGCAAGTAAGACAGTCTCCGCTAAGCGCAATACCGCTAGCGAAACTTCTCCCTTCCATCTTACAAGAATCCCCGCAAAGCGTCACACTGTTGACCATCAGCGGAGGGACTTCCGCCAATGGCGACTCCTGAGGCAACTCCCTATAAAGACAACAACCGCCACGTGGAGTTGTAGTCAAGCCATGTTCCTCCAGGACAAGTAAGGGGACACGTCAATACAAGTCTTCGACGACCCTGATCAGGCCCATTGACCCCCGACACTCGGGTACCAAAGATTGGGCTCGCTACCCAACACCCTCTGCCCTGCGCAGCTTCCCCCTCAATAAACAATATGCCAGCCAAACGGAGACCTATCTTAGCAGGGGAGTGGAGGACTTCCTGGGGAGCCTAGCAGGGCCCACCTGAAAGGGTATAAAGCATTTGCTCGTAATAAATCCATGGTTGGCAACGCGCTGACGCTAATTATACTCTTGCAAGTCTAGCAGAAGTAATGCTTCAAACCGCTAGACAACTCTCTAACTAAGATTGCTCTCCTTGACTGGGGACTTGTACTTACATGAGCATTTGCCAAGCATAATTAGCTATAATGAGCCACGCTCATGCTACCGCCAGTGGCACCAACAACCACCAACGGTGTGACCTACGGAAACACAGCCAGGCGGGCTATCACCTGAGCCCCGACTCAGCCCCAGGTCACCACTGACGCGCCACCATCTGCCGTGCCAAGACCGCCTCGCTGAAGTATCAAAAGCTGGGAGTTGAAGCATATCAATCCCACAACGAAAACAAGGAAGAGGTCAGCCTCTTCCCTACCTATAAAAGGTTCATTCCTCTCTCCTCATTAATTACGCATTTACTACTTACCTAATGTTATTCTTTCAACACAAATACATTGACTAACTTAGGAATTGGAGAAGAGAAGACCGCCCAACGCGATTTCCCTCTGACGCCCTCTGTATCTCACTTGACAGCTAGCGGAAACTCTGAGAACATCACAAGTAGAGTCTGCCCATTGGACCAGCGTTAACCGAGATTTAGGCCACCACTCAAATCTTAAACATTAACAATGTGTGAAATATATATATATATATATATATATATATAAATACATTGGTGGAATTGTTGTGATGCAAGCAATATTTGTGATTGGGTTCATTTTATTGTTTGAGCTGTGACTTTCATAAAACAATATATTGTGAAAACTGTTGAGTTCTATTGTTTTGAAAAATATTGAGATTTGGAAACATTTTTAGGTCTTGGGCGACTTATTTAAATGTTTATTTTGTACCGGGGTCACAAATAGTGATCATTATTGAAAAATCTTTTATTTAGATTTGGGCGACATTTTGAGTCTTTCATGAGTTCTTTAATTGTTTTAATTTCTATAGCGGGGATTTGAAGATTTAAAGGTTTGAGGATCGAGATTCACAAATGTGACCAAGGCATGATTATTGGAAACCAGGCCTTGACCGGGTTATTGATTATGCTTTAGTTAGAACTCTAGTCTGTTTGCTGGGTTATTGTTTCTTATGGGGTAATAGTTGAGGTTTTTTGGGAATCATGAGTATGAGTTTTTAAAAGAGAGTCTCTAGTGTATTCTTTCTTTTATTTTCCATGGAGGACTTTCGGTTTCATATTTTAATTGTCGAGGTTTGAATTAATATGATTTTGTCACAGAGGTGACACATGTTTTGTCCTTTTGAGAAAAGGATGGGAAGTTTGAATCAAAGCGTGAGTTGTTTCCTTAAATGGAAGGAGTGGGTTTTCTCGTGATTGTGTGAGTTGTTTCCTTAAATCGAATGGGTGGGTTTTGTCATGATTTGTGTGAGTTGTTTCCTTAAATGGAATGGGTGGGTTTTCTCATGATTGTGTGAGTTGTTTCCTTAAATGGAATGGGTGGGTTAATTTTCTCGTGATTGGTGTGAGTTGTTTCCATTGATGTATTTGAGTTGCTCATACAAGCTTTTATAAGTTACCGGATTTGTCTGTTGCAATCCGGTGCACTATTCAATGGTGTAGGGGGTTAATCATGCAAGTCAGACTAATCGCGTGTGAAGTTGAGATCTAGTAACAGCTATACATGTAGGAAGCTAATTTTGTGGTTTACCTACTGTTAAGACTTCCACTATGTAGTAAACTTATATATTATTTTGTTATGCAACTTAATCCGTAAACTTTTGTACTGTAGTACATGACTCTAAGGAGCTAGTCTGTATGAACATTATGCGTTCAGGGCATCAAAATGTATTTGGTTTAAAAGGAACAAAATTTTTAGGTATTTGTATTAATGGCTGAACCATCACGTCTGGTATAATTGTGAAATTATCTTGATTTTTCAATTTATGTTTAAAAAATCGGGGCGTGACATGAAATAAGCTTAAATAAAAGAAAAGCTTGAAGTCCTGGCTAAAGCAAGAGACCTTGTGGATTGAGAAGTCCAACTTATGAAGATAACGCAACAAATATGGATGATATTCACATATATCTCATTGATGACATGACAAGCTTTTATTGGAAGATGATGTGGAGAATCCTAAATCAAATAGAGAATCAAGAAGTTGGCTTTCTCTACATTTCAAGGAATCTTATCTAAAAAGGAATGAAAGAAGACTAAAGGAGCAATATAAAAACACTGTGCAATATCTGAAAAAACTCTCTTGTCTCTCCTCCTTCCCCGACTTCTTTTTATTCTTTATTTTGGTTTGTTTTTCTTTCCATGAATAACTAACTCTTTAGTAGTTAGGGCAGTTGAAGCCCCAAATCATGATTATATATAGACTTGTTATGACTTTCAAGTTGTGTTTATAATCCATTGGATGAGAACTTAATTTCTGTTTTTACATCGATGAATTCTATTTATGTTTATTTTGAGTGCACGCTTATAGTATGCATATCTAGGGTTTAATTGCTAAGAATAATCATTGCATGTGCCTTGTTACAAGGGTTCCGTTGAGAGTTCTACAGTAGTAAATTGCCTATAAGGCAAGTGAATAGATTCCTAGGTTAATTAAGACAAGTCATACTCAAGATGACTTGTGATGTCTTGTTTTTGTATTGCGTAATGATTTCTTTATGTTAAATTTATAGTTGCTGAAGCTAGCTAGGTTACATTTTCGAACCAATTTTCTGTGTAGAGTTGTTCTCTCATTTAGCATACGCATAAGGAAAAACGATAGGTTAATTCTAATGGTGAATTTGAGCATCTTCATCCATGGATAGATATGACTAGGTTAAACATGGCTATGCATACATGATTGATTGGTGGTGGATGCAAATCCCCCAACTTGTTTTCTCTTTGATTTCAAATCTTGAATCAAAATCCTTTGTCTTATTTTTGGAGTCATTCAGTATTTCATTTTTATTTAATTATTTTGTTGATCAAAACTTCATTAAAAAATTATCAAACTTTGTTAGTAGTTAGTTTTTTGTGTCTAGAGTCTATCTGTAAATCTTCGTGACATTTACAATAGTTTAGAGTCATTTGCTAGTCAGATCTTTCTAGCTAGACAATTTAGATTTTATTAAGTTTTGAGTCTTAAATTAATGATTATACCACAATCTCTTGCAGGAACCATCTCTACTTGCCCATACTACTTTTAACATTGTTGTAAAGTTACATTATAAGCATTTTATGCATCTATTTGGTGGATGGAAATAGCTTATCATGGTAGGGCAAATACATACTTATATGTATGCATGCAAGCAGATTGAATACCTGATCAACCATATCCATCTATAGTGCGTGATTATCTGTCAGGTACTAACATTTTGTCGTGTGTCAAATAAAAAAGAACTTGATCATTCACTGCCAAAAAAAAAACTAAACAAAAACTTGAACTGTTTGCTGCATATGGTTCATAATAAAAAATAAGAATGGAACTTGATTAATGTTAGACCACACTCATTCTTCTTTTGTGTACGTACATACTAGAGCACTATGTGATGTTGTTTGCACGTACGTTGCAATCATTCGAAATGTTTAAGATTTTAACCCTTATATGTTTAAGAATTCTTAGATTTCTTTTCTGAAAAAAAAGAAAGTCAAATTAAGAATATGAGTGTTGATTACCATTAATTATTAATTATTAATTATTATGATGGTCATCAATCATTAACTACTTGAAACATTGTGTTTGTCTATTCATTTGCTCTTAGTCAAAACTTCAAATATATGAATAGAGGAACAGTTGGAATCGAGATTCTACCGTGATTTTTATGAGTAACCGGTAATGGATAGAGTATATCCAAATTCTTAAAACTATATTGTAAGATTTTTATTTTTTCATGTCACATTCATATTCTCAACACACCCTCACACATGTGGCGAATTTTCATATTATACATGTGGATAAGTTGTATTAGGTGACGCGGAACACGTGAGGCTGTAATGCATTCATATGCACGTGAGTTAACCTGCTCTAATATTGTATAGTAATCGGAGTTTCACAATCAAAATTAATAGATACATATTGTAGAATTTTCATAGCTAGCTAGTGACCAAAATTCTTAGGCTGGCAATTGGCTGAAGCAGAACCAGCCGGAATTCGAACCAGCCCGAACCGATTTGGACCGAAAACTCGACCTACCAACTTCGGCTCGCTAAGCCGTACCGTGGCTCATATTCGGCTCTGCTACAGTATGGTACTGCATACCATCGAGTATACCTACCAACTGTATACACGTATACATACCAAAATTATATAACTTTGCAAAAGGTGGGCTTCGAACCCTCACCTCTTATACACCAACCCAACTCCCAACCACTTGAGCTGAAGCTACTTATACACCAACCCAACTCCTAACCACTTGAGCTGATAGATTAAACAAAACAAAGCTCCTTTCCTTCTCTCTCTCTCTCTCTCTCTCTCTCCAGTCTCTTCTATCTTCTCCTTCAACGTTCTTCTTCTTCTTCACAGACGTGTGGCTTTGCTCAAGTTATGCTTCATCTTTTCATCTTTTTGGTTTTTTTTTCTTTTCCTCCACAATCCCCATCAAATCAACATCAGATTCATCATTAGATCATCCTCATCTAATCAAATCAACATCAAATCATCATCAGATTCATCATCAGATCATCCTCATCTAATTAGTAATTACCATATCTTCCATTATCAAATCAACATCGTCATCTGATCATCCTCATATCCAACATTATGAATCTCAGTGGAGGAGGAAGAAAAAAAGTCTCAAAATCATCAGATTTCAAACATGAATCTCCGGCTGCAAATCCACTCAAAACCTAACTATGCCAACCGAAATCTCGGCTTGCTGACATGCGGTTTGAAAATCTTGATACCGACAGAGGTTGGTTCGGTAGTGGTTTGGGGAAAAATGGATAGGTTTAGTACTGAATCCAGCCCTAAAAACTCTTATAAACACACTTGCAGATCGAGTCTCTATTTTTCTATGCGTTTGAGAGAAATCACGCGCTATTTAACAATTAAGAGTAATTCTCAACAAAACGAATATCAAACACCACTTCTTAGTAGAATACACACACACACACACAGAGGCGTTCCAAAGAGGACGTCCGCACGTTCGCTAAAGTCAGCTCAGCTCAGGGAGCTTGTCGGACGGAGGCCAGGGTCAGATGGACCGGTCTGCAGTCGTAGAGTCGCCAGCGACGTGGTTGCAGCACTGCCCAAAAACCTGTAGTTGCAGGTGAGGTCGTTGCCCAGAAACCTGCAACCTCGACCTCCTCCGACCTCGATCGCTGCCCAGAAGGCCTAGGATGCCTCCGGCCTTCTTCAGGAAGCCCCGGGCCCCCGTCGTCGTCTGAAGCACAGCAGAATTGTCATTGTCCGCACTTTAGCGAAGTGCGGACGTCCACTTCAGAACCCGCCTATATATATATATATATATATAAACAGGCCTGATCAAGGGCAGATGTTGCACTGTCGCTAAAGTACGGACGTCGACGTAGGAGGCGGCTTCCAAGCGGCGACGGGGGTGGGGGCTTGCAAGAGGGAGGCCGGAGGCGTCCTGGACCGTTCTGGGCACCGTTTGAGGTCGGGCTTGCTGGTTTCTGGCAGCTACCTCACCTGCAACTGCAGATTCTGTGCAACACCACAAAACCCGTCGCCGGTTACTCCACCGACCGCAGAGCCCTCCGCATGACCCCTGGCCTCCCTCCGGCAAGCCGCGCCCCGCCATCGCAGTTCAATCGAGGCCGGAGCAGCGACGTCCACTTTTCTGGGTTGCAGACGTCCGCTCTCCAACGGCTCCGTGTGTGTATATATATATAGACACACACACACATATATATACCTCCACTAAGGGATCCCTTTTTTTAGTCTTTTATAGGGATAGGGCATTTGACCAACTTTTTTAATCATATTTTTGCATCTCAACCGTTCAGTTTTTAGGTCCTAATGTGTAGATCATTTCTGCAAATTTTCAACTAAATTGATTACAGTTAAGGCATTCAAAATGACGATTTAAGATTATAAGTATGAACGGTTCAAGTTTGACAGATTTGGTTCATCCATTGATTTAATCTAGTTTGATACCTTAACGATCGATTTGACTGAAAATTTGCAGAAATGATCTACACATTATAACTTAAAAACTGAATGGTTGAAATGACGAAATGTGATCGAAAAGTTAGTCTAATGCCCTATCCCTATAAAAGACAAAAAAAGAAATCCCTTAATGGTATGTCCATGACATCACTATGCAGACCGATATGTACCAGGCTGTCTGTAATCGAACGCACGCTTGCACGATCTTTAGCAGTGAGATCTGTCTGTATCTGTGTAAGTGGTGACTATAAGAAAGACAGATCATGCAATGTTATTCAACCAAAGTGCATATACATGAGCTAAGAAAATCGAGTTAATAATTAAAGAAACTAGATGCATGGCCATTCCAGACCTCAAAGGACGAGTTGATCAGAGCCACCAAATGGCTCTAATGGAAATTAGTAATTAAATCAAGGTCAAAGCCACTGGTAATGGCGACTCGGTCGATTCAATTTTAGTGTATGCTAGGTTTTTGCGTGGCCAGCTCATCGATCATAGCTAGCTGAAGAGATTAATTGGCCTAGGTAGTTATGTTAATGCTTTCTCTCTTAATAATGTCAAGAAATAATGATTTGCAGCAGCAAGTATATTAGCCTCATAAGATTCCACTAGAAGATTCGAATGAGAAGATTAATAGAAAATAGATGCGCGAGCTCTATATAAGCATCCATGGAACTTAGTACTTGTTATACCTAGCTATATTTGAAAGCTAATAAGTAATATGGCAAGGCTGAAGTACTTGTGGGTATGTCTGATCTTTGTGTTGTTCACATTCTCTAGGTCAGAAAGTCGGCCTCTTGAACCCTATCTTGAGAGGAAGAATCTAATTGGTACTAGGGCAGTCGTAGTACTGCGAGAAATATGTTTCGAAAATCGAAAGAGCTCGAAGGTGCAGGGTTTCGGGAGAAGATGATAAGCGACAAAGTCTGGAGACCTGACCCCCGTCATCACTGAAACTAGAAATCTGTGTGCATATTGAACAACTCTCGGGCCAGCAACAGCTTCATTTACGCATTATAATTATAAGCAACGCAATGTACGTCTAGCTTATCTGAATACATGATCGAGTTGTAATTAAGTTTTGACTTGCATATATTAATTAGTGAGGAGTACCCATGCATTTTGTAATTCATCTTCTGAAATTGTGGAGGTTTAGTTTCAAATCTGGTTTACCTAGCTATGCATGAAGTGCTCGTAGTGGTTTAAAAAGCCACGTCTACAGCATATTGTAATTCATCATGTTTTTATTTTATTTTTTTATAGTATATGGTGCACTTCCATTCTTCATGCAAGAGCAGAAGAAAATTATAATAATAAAAGGGAATTTCAATAAGAAAAGTTTGTGGTACATACTTTGGAATAAATCCACCACCGAACAGTATGCAAACATTCATGTTCTTGAATGAAGGTGCCCAGATTAGTCCCCTATTAGAATCTAACCTATTATCATATGTTAGGTGGGACATGCTCTATATCAAGATCAATATTAGCTGAATTTTTAAAAGAAAAAACGTCAACTTCTGCTCTGCTAGGGTTTCGTGCCCTAGCCACCATTGATCGAGTCCGGGGAAGAGACGGTGGGGGAGACATGCAGTGATGGCTACTTCCAACACTGTCAGAAGGGGCTATTGTGAGCCTGGTTGGTGGCATGGAGAGGATGCTATCCACGATTCTTTTTTCTGTCTTTGTGGTCGACTATTGTTCAAAAAGGCGGTGGTGATTATGTCAATCTCGGCGGCAATCTCTAACGTCTGGGGATGAAGGAGAGTTTTGATCCTGCAGAGGAGGTTGACATCTTCATCTTCCAATTTAAGGAGAGGGTGTGAGAATCAATGATTTGTGTGCTTAAATGCATTACGCGCATAAGGGCACGGTCATCAAGAAGTGAGAAATATTTGAACCCGAAATTATCGTACACGGGGATTGAAAAGCTAACTTTAATCTTTGGTTATGCCAATTACGAAGTCACCAACAATTTAACAACAAAACCTAGAAAATAGCACAAGCTATTTACATGCCCGGCTCTGAACAACCACGCCTAAAATGTCAAGAGAACCACAAAAAATGCGGAAGCTCACAACCAAATGGTATGGACAATGAAAGTGGTTTGTGAAATTGATTTTTTTAATTGCAAAGAAAATAAAATGACAATTGATAATTAAAATTAAAATAAATTAAATAAAGATATAGAAACTAATCAAGAAATGGAAATTAAGTCACTAGGGTATCCTCCTAGCCAAATTAATGCATAAATATGCTCCGACAATGGTTATTCAATTCATAATGGCATCAAGAACCGTACCCAAGGCTTTTCAAGGCTCATGGGTCATTAGATTCCTTAAAGGGTATCCTACTCCGGATCAAGGGTCGTAGAAACTCAATTGGGACAATCTAGAGCTTTGTTAGGGCCTCTAGTTGCACCAAAAGGCGAAGAGTCCTAGAATCAAGGTTCTCAAGCTAGCCAATACGGCAATCGAAATTGGTATTGTAGCTAACCATGTTCTAAACAAGTGTCCTAGCCATAAATTAGAGAAGTGATTAGGTCCCCTAATTTGTTCTAGACATGCTCATCTACACATTCAAGAGTTAATCAAGCTCCTAAGCATGCATCTAAGCCAAATATTATAGAATAGAACATATGCCAACACGGAATTGAAAACATTAAATCAAAACATATTTATTACATTAATCCATGCTAAGGCTCAAACCCTAGCTTCCTAAATAGACTACTCACAACCCATCCACAAATCAACAACAATATTCATCAATTAAAGAGGTAAAGGTGAAGAAGAGTGAAAATAACAAGAACAAGTCACAAATTGCTATGGAGCAATCATGACAAGCCTTGATTATGGCTTCCCACTATACCCAATCTCAAGTCTTGATGTAGATGAGATCCCTTGAAGCTCCTTGAAATCTCTTTGAGAAATTGATGATGATTTTGGTGGAATTTTGGTGAGGTGAATCTTAGTGAGGAGGAAAATGGATTTTGATGAGGTGGTGGTGGATCTTGATGAGGAGGTTCTTGAAAAGTTGATGAAGATTTGGTGTAGAGGAGTAGCAAGGAAAAGAAAATTGAAAATAGCAATGGATGTGGGTGGTTTCGGTCTTAGAGAGAGAGAATGATGGGATTGGTTTTCTGGGGTCTGCGGCTCTGTGTCACTTTGTCTCTATTTAAAGGAGAGCGTGTATCCACAAGGGCTTCGGTGGCTTAGAGTAAAGGAAATGGAGCTGCCACATGTAGGCAGCCAATTGGATCAAGGCAAAGCATAATTAAGCCATTGCTTAATTAATGAACCAACACGTGCACATCAAGCAGATTCCACTCTTCTCCTTTTCTTGTATATTTTTTTCATTTCTTTCTTCTTTTTCTCTTCTTCATTTTCTCTCAATATATATATATATATATATATATATATTCAAATCTTCTCCCGGATCTCAAATATTTTGCACCCACCATTGAGACAGTAGTTGGGTTACATTTCTTTCGCTGACATTGACCAAGGTTGACCAGAGCCACAATTTCGTCCTTTTGTCAGAGACTCCATTTTGCTCAATTTTCTATCACTTTCTCTCGACTTCCGCAATTCCGCTTATTTCCTACACAATAAATAAAATGGATTAATTACATAATAATTGACTTGAGGACTAACTTATTTCTAGTGTTTTAGATACAATTACATGCATAGAAACGCGTGTAATCACACCCCCACAGTTGAACTTTACTCGTCCTCAAGCAAACTAAATGAAATATAATCCGAAATCTAATAACTCATAAACATAAAGGAACTGTAGTATTAGCCTTTCCAACTATAACCCTCAGAGAACTAATTATGTAGATGACCATGAAGTAGATATAAGCACAACATAAGAATTTTGAATTTGTAAGGCAATTAAGATGCACATGTGATAGATGCTCAAGTATATGCATGTGTTGACCATGTGTCAATCAATCCACCATAATCAAATAGACATATAGAAGACCCGACATAACCCACTAAACTCACATAGGTTCACTAAATATTACCGCTCAAGTGTTTAGGGGTTATATGTGTTTCACTCAAAAGCAATTTCACAACATGCGCCGCCATATGCTTGCTCTTCGATGTCATCTCCGCTGGGTAGCCCACAACATTCAAGATCAAGAGGTCTTTATTTGGTTGTAATGGGGTTAAGGGCAAGTGGCTATAAGAAATGAAGGATAAGGAAATACAAAGTCCATAGAAATCGATGAAGCAACTCTCTCCTGTAGAGATATATGACTTTGCTTTCAAATGCTAACTCACTCGCTTTAATCCCAATGTACAACCCACATTGTACTACTTAATACTCTTTTCTTTTCTTTTTTCCTTCAACTTTCTTTCTATTTTCACACCCTTTTTTATTTTTATTTTTTTATTTTTTGAGAACTTTCTTTTCTATACATATCACTGACCCCCACACTTATTCTTTTGTAACCTCACACTTTTGACTTTTTCTTTTCTTTTCTTTTGAAGCACTCAACATAAAGTCATTCTCTCGAATAGCTTCATCAACTACCATTGAATGGTAGGATAAAAGTGTTTAGGCTAGGTAGGGATTTGTGGTGCAAATGAATAAAAATGCTAAATAAATAAATAGACTCAAAGTGGCAATATAGTGGTAAATATCTTTGGGCACATGCTTCTTTGGCCATGGTGGTATATAGTCCTAATGCCTCCATCCTTTCTATCATGTCGCAAGCTAAAAGTAGCCTCGAGAGGTTTCAAGCAAGTTCTAGATACGCAATGTCATGAAATTGTACACACATGAAAGAATAAGTGAATGAACGATGCATACACTATAGATATAGGCACAAAAGCTCACAATAAGGGTATGCAAGTCAATCAAATCATCTATATGCTTCTCTAATTATGATGAACCAACCTACCTTAAGCTATGTGCACACATATAGTCAAGCATAGATCACATATACACTCAATTACAAGACAAATTCATAGTCCTAGATCATGTTTAATCTATCCTCAATCATAACAAGTTAAGTTAATGGCTCGTCATTGGGGTTGGAAAAGGCATTAACCACTAAATATAATTACATAAAGCTAATCTATTTTTTTTTTTAGTCGCCCAGCCCTCACCCCCACACTTAAAACCAACATTGTCCTCAATGTTGTAAAGTGAGCTCGAAAGCTCAAATCCGTGTCGGATTTAGGCATGAGAGTGAAGTTCGGGCGAAGGCACACAAATTAACTATGAAAATAAAAATCTAAATGCGGAGAAAAGTTGTGGAAAACCCCCTTTGTAGAACCTTCATTGCTCACGACCTTCGGAGAAAACTAATATGAGACACCAACCGCAAGGCGTAAGGCCTTGACTTCCTTAACATATGCTCCAAGCTAGCTCTAGGTGCTCATGAAAGATCGACTCCATTGAGAATATATAGTGTCCAAAGAGCAATGCGTCACAAATAGGCTACCAAAGAATAAGGACAAGGTCCTTCATTAAGCACATGGCTTGATCACCTCCAACACACTCACAACAGCCCTACAATGCCTCCATTGAGAGTTGAAGTGCAGAAGTCCAACCACCCCGAGTGAACACAAACTAGTGAGTGCAGAAAGCTTCCAGCAATGACCTTTATATCTTCAAATGCCCATATCTCAAACTCAGAAAGAGATAAATAGTGAGACCACTTGGAATGAAAGTTGACTCAGATAGCTTTCTATCCATATAAAGTAAGCCATCTATCTCCAACTGAGATGAAAACGAAAGCTGGTCAAAATTGCCAATCTGTCATGTAGACTTCTGCGACCCTCAGTTACCAAAACTGTAATATCTGAAGCTCTAGAGGTGCAACTGGAAATGAAACTAGACTCACGAAAATACATACAGTTAAAATTTCACTTGAAAATCTGTCATGAGTCAAAAATCGTTGGCCTCCAAACTCATTGATCTGTTCTGCAGTTTTGCTGTGCCCTGTTTCTGACCTCTGTTACTTGGAACACTATATCTGAAGCTAGGAAGGTTCAAATTAAAAAATGTTTCTCTTGTATATAGAAGACATATGAAGACACATCTTTGAAAAATTTTAGCTCTAAATTGATTGGATGTAGAAGGTGTAGCTTCCCAAAGTGACTCTACAGTAGCTGTCTCTGTTTTGACCTTCACAAATTGACCACCAATAACTGAAGTTCCAGAACTCATAATGGCTCACATTTTGGCACAAGATAGCAGACCCATAGGATAATAGTTTTAGAAATTTTCAGCTCAATTACCATGTATATTGAAAACTATAGTTTCCCAAAATCAACTGAACATCTGAACAAAAACTGCCCACTGCAGAATGCATTCTTCTTCACACTTCCAACTCCGAACATCTCCCATCCTCCAAAAAGATGGCGAAAAAGCCTTATTGATGCAAAATGAACAAGTAAATTTCAAAACCACCTACGGTTGCCTCCCTAGAAGTGCTTGTTTTTAAAGACCCCAAGCCGGTCTTCTTCACTTTTCTTCCTCAAGGTGGCTCAAAGGATGTCTTCTTACCACCCACGACAATTGTGCTAGCCTCACCATCATTTCCAAACATCTAGAAATTGAAGAAGCGAACTTGTAGCTGGAGGTGGAGGCCAATCATACCTCTTTGGAATTTCCTTTTTCTTCACAACTCCGCAAGTCTCCCTTAATTTTTTGATGGACTCCTCTTGTGCTTCACTCAATGGTGAACTTTTCTTCTTGTGTTGCTCATAAGTCTCAAGAGTAGGGGTTGTTTGCTTGTCAAGCTTAATAGTAGGCTCCAAGTAGAAGTAGGAACTACATCATCATGCTTCAATGGTGGTTCATGGCCATAGCCCCAAATAGGTGAGAAATGATCTTGTGCACGGATTGTAGGCTTAGAAGGATTCAAAGATTTAAAGATCCGCTCACTCTTGGCTTCATTACCCTTCACCAATCAATAGAGAATACCTCCTTCATAATGTCTGGCGATAGAATGGATTGCATACTTTGATCTTCCTTTGTCACCTAACACCTTGAGTCTAATGGTACCCTTCAATACATGATTTTCACACCCGCCGTTGCCATAAGTGGTCGGCCTAGAATGATAGGTAACTCATTGTCAAGGTAGGGGTCTTCACCCATATGCAACACTACAAAGTCTGTCGGTAGAATAAATTTATTTACTCTCACTAGCAAATCCTCTACAACTCCTACCGGACGCCTTGTGCTACGATCCACTAATTGCAATCTAATCGATGTGGGCTTCAACTCACCAATTTGTAGCTTCCGATATATAGCCAAGGGCATTAAATTGACACTTGCCCCTAAGTCCATGAGAGCTCCTTCAAACACTTTCTCTCCTATGGTACACCCTATGGTAAAGCTCCCCGGATCTTGCATCTTTGGTGGTAGTCTTCGTTGGATAATTGCACTTACTTCCTCCTTCAACTCAAATGTCTCATCGGCTTTAAATTTCTTTTATTCATGCACAAGCTCTTGAGAAATTGAGCATACACTGGCACTTGATGAATGAGGTTCATCAATGGGATATTGACATCCACTTTCTAAATATTTCTTGCATCTCCCTCATCAAGCCACTCTTCTTCTTACCCCTCTTTGAGTTATCTCTTCTTGCGGCATTAGGATAAGGAAGTGGTGGCTCCGGTGCATTCAATCAAGAGGTGGATCAAATGTGAGACTTCCAGTAGTGCCCTAAGGGTAGTCACTGTCCACTAGGTTCTTAGCCCTCAAGGCCTCGCCTAGTGATGAGTAGACCAGACCACTCCTATCCCTAGAGCTACCATGCATATGTAATCTTCCTCCTTATTCTTCCCTCATTTTCTCTAGAAGTAGATGGCTCAAACTCATGAGTGGTGGGTCTAATGTCATCAAGAACCTTCCTAGAGGTGTTATCGGTCGTAGATGGGTCCTAGCCTTCATGGCCTCACCATCTAATTTAGGGTCCGAGATATCCTCATCCCTAGAAGTCTTCTTTCTCAATAAAGCTCTTTCCTTGCCACTATCAATCAACCCATATTTGCTTGCATTGTTCTCAAAAGACAAGAAACCATAACCTTTACCAAGAATAGCTTCTCCGGAGGGTACATTTTCTTCCCCTCCGGCTACCTTATCCACCCCCTTATTTCTTCCTTTGGCATTCAAGTCACATCACCCACTCCATATTTATCGGAAGGTATATTTTATTCCTTCCGGTCCCATCCTCCTTATGATAAAAAGAATCATGATGTGTATGCAATTGATCATCAACAACATGGCCAAGAGGTACATTTTCTTCCCTCTTGGCCCCATATGAATGCAAATCAACATCGCCATCAATAAAGGACTAATTTGTATGGAAACTAGAAGATGTAGGCATGTAAACATGATTATCATATACCTTTTCCTAACGTAGAGTGGTGATGGCATTGAATTCATGGAGTTTTCCTCTTGGGTTTGGCTCCGGTTGTGAAGGTAAGGCTCCTTTTGGTCTCTTACTCATGTTGGTGGCCATTTGGCCCACTTGTACCTCTAATCTAGCCATGCCTTGTTGCAAAGTTTGATGCCCTTGAACTAGTGAAGAGATGCTTTGCTTGGTATCCGCATTAGTAGAAGTTTGAACCTTGAGAAACTCTCCCATCAAATCTTCAAAATTAGGCTTCTTTGGTTCACTTGGAGCTTGAATAGGAATGCCTTGAAGAATAGGAGGGGAATTGTAGTTCTCGCCTTGGTGGGGGCCGGCCTTGAAATGAGCTAGGATTGCCTTGAAACTTGCTACCACTATAGCCAACACCTTGTGTAAACCCGGGAGGGGTGTTTTGACCATGAAATCCTTAACTTGAGATAGATTATTGGCCTTGAGAATTAGACCCATATGCTTGTTGTCCATGTTGACCATATTGTGAAAAATGAGTGCTTCCTTGGTGTGCATTGCCATAATTAGCAACATTTGATGAGTCTTGACCTTGGCACCTCTAAAGCTTTGCTTTCCACCTTGAAACGCACTAGATGAACCTCCTTGGTCTCTCCAAGAAAAATTGGGATGATTCCTCCAGTCAGGGTTATAAGTATTAGAGTAAGGATCATTTCTTTGGTTCCTTGGCACAAAATTACCCACTTGGTTCACTTGTTCTTCAATAAAGTCCAGAAACTTGGATGATAAGTGACACTCTTGAGTGGAATGTGCTAGACTCTCACAAAGCAAACATGATGTAGAAGTTGCCATCTTGACTTGGGCTTGAGTAGGATTCCGGTTCACTTGGTTTAAAAATTGGTCAATCTTGCTTTCTAGCCTCTTGAACTCATGCATAGAAGGCCTGGATGGTGTTCCTTGAACCTCATAGATTCCACCACAGCTCGATGTGTTCTCCTTGCTAGGTGCTTGTTGTCTCCTTGCATCATGATCATCCCAATTAAGGGAATTAAGTGAAAGCTCTTCATATGTGTCCCAAGTAGCATCGGGAAGCTTGCTTGCAATAGTTCCACCACTAAAAGTGTCAACTCTTTGTCTTTGGTCCGCCATCAATCCTCTATAGAAATTGTCCATAAGAAACCACTTCTCTAAACCATGGTGAGGACATGACATCTCAAGATCCTTAAAGCGCTCCAACACTCATGAAAACTTTCTTGTGGGAGTTGTCGGAATGCAATTAGCTCATCTCTAACATTGGAAGTTCTTGAAGGAGGATAGTACTTTCCTAAGAAAGTTTCTTGCATCTCAACCCATGAACGTATTGATCTAGGAGGCAACTTGCTCAACCACTTTCTTGCATGGTTCTTGAGTGTGAAAGGGAATAATTAATCTAAGCTTCAAACCATTAGAAGTGAGACCATTAGGCTGAACGGTAGTACACACTTGCTCATACTCCGCAATGTGGTCATAAGGGTTTTCCAAGGCCATGCCATTAAATGTGGGTAGAATGCTCAAGGTAGTTGGCTTGATCTCAAAGTGATGCTCACATGGAGGGAGTACAATGCAAGAAGGGTGATCAACAATAGTGGGGCTAGTATACTCCCTCATAGTCTTGCCTTGGGGGAGGATTTTGTGTGTCTCCCATGTTGACTTCTCCTTGTGAATGTCTTAGAGGTACTCTCTCTTGATCAAAAACTCGAGGTGGAGCACTCTCGGTCACTAATTGCCTTCGAATCCTCCTTCTTGGTCTCCCTCTAGTGTCCTCACACTACTAGGATAAAGTTCATAGACATCAGTCCACAACTTATGTTAAAAAAAAAAAATCCGATGTCTTAGTGGGTGATGTTAAAGATCACCAAAACTAAGACATCGGTTCATAACTGATGTCTAGTTTGCAACGAGACATCGGTTTAAGGTTCAGAACCGATGTAAAAACGTAATTGTGATCACCATTTTCGTGTGTTTAGCTATTGTCAAACTTCATATTTTGGCATTAGATGCTTAATGGAATATAGGTCTAACAACACAATTATCCATTTTAACATCGTTATTGATTTAGAAACGATGTCTGATAATATTTTACACATCGGTTCTCATTAATTTTTTCTTGTGGTTCATAAGCTTTTCGTGTGTTTGGTACATAATATTCCCCTAGACATTCAATCTACATTTTGTAGTATAGTTTGAACTGATATAATTAGTCAGTTTAACATCAGTTCCTGAAGAAGAACGATGTCCAATGCTATGTAGGACATCGGTTCATTGGTTTATATCGATGTCCATAGTAATGCTAGACATCGGTTTTTGTTCAGTAACTGATGTATTTTTTCTTTCTTGACATCGGTTTTTGTTTAGTAACTGATGTATTTTTTCTTTCTTGACCTCGGTTTTTATTTTCAAACTGATGTATTTTCTCTCTTCTAACATCCGTTCTTCTTCAGTAACTGATGTATTTTTTCTTTCTTGACATCGGTTTTTGTTTTCAAACTAATGTATTTTCTCTCTTCTAACATCAGTTCTTCTTCAGTAACTGATGTATTTTTGTTTCTTAACATCAGTCTACGAATTCAAACTAATGTAATATCTCTTTCCTGACATCAATTTTGTCATTTTAAAGCAAGTATTTGGTACTAGAGAGCTAATCCACAAATAACAACTTGAAATTAAAATGTAATTTAAATATTAGGGAATTGCATTAATTGCTATCCAAAATTAGTAAACCATGGACTCCCATGTTTACCATGTTGTCATCATCAGTAGATGCCTAGATATCACAAAGAGTAAACCTTATCAAGGTAAGAATCAACTACATGAGTAGAAAACAACAATACTACACAGAACTTGCCATTGGTGAAGCCATTGCAATTTTTTTTTTTGAAGTGATACAGTGCTCTCCTATCAGGATCCATGTTCTTGTCATTTTGCCATGCTTCAGGAATCATCATCATAATAGCTTCAGCGAGGCTTCTGCCAGCTCGAACTAGAAGCTCAAGGACACCATCAAAAGCTCCTGCATAAAGGAAAAATTAAATTTATGCACATTAGATATGAATAAAATAACCAATTCCTTCTATTTCCACAAGGGTCACATACTAGTTCTCATCAATATAATTTCAATAAATTATGTGCATGCAACAGAAAGTGCTCTAATTTACCTGAACAGGATGAACTGGCATCCACAATTGGTAACAGCTTCTTTAACTCATTTTTTGATAAACCAAGTTCAGTACACTTAAGCAGTCCCTCACGTGCCTTCATCCTGGGTAAGTTCATATATGTGTGAGGAATCCATTTAAGACATTTTAAAACTTAGGGGGCATCGATTGAAGGCATGCTTAATAACAATTTCCATAACCTACCAGTTAACATTTCCTCTTAAGGGTATTGATTTCTCCATTGTGGCCATGACACACATGGGCTGAGCACGGTCCCAGTTGGGAAAAGTATTTGTTGAGAATCGAGAATGTACGTACCTGTGAGAAATATCAAAATAACCAAACTTGTCATACAAAATTTTCTATTCAAATATGGGGAAAATCCAATGCTAAAAACCTAAAAATACACACATGAAACTGTGTTCAGGCCACTCCAATTCAAAGTATACTACAGTGCCAGTACAAATGAAAATCCTAAGCTATACTTTCCAAACACACTTTCCTTTTCACCACTCATTTGAAATTTTCAACCCCAACAACTGATCATAGAGAGCAGTGCACCAAGTTCTGCAAACATGATTACTTGATAATGAGGTTTCTTACGTACCAACTCACCCAATGCATCCAATCCAGCATCCAATTTCAATTAGTAATCAAGGGAGTGGAAGAAAGAGAATCGATAATGTACCTGTGGACCAACTAGTTAAATTAATAAATAATCACTTGATCAATGTGAAGCAAGATCTCACTGCCATAGTTCCAAGAGTACACAAATCACATTTGAGCATCTCATCACTGCAAACAAATCCCTTGCTTTCAATTTAGTATGGTTTCAGAAAAATGACAGACCAATTGAAGCTCATGATTTTTAGGAAATACTCACCTTATCCATATGTAAGAGATAAGATGTTGGAGGTGAGTCAATAACAGAACAGTGCCTGAAAAGGAGTCAAACAGTGAAATAAAGGATTCTGTTGCAGTACCTCACAAATCCCGTTTCCCCCATGGACATTGAATTAAGAAAATTTACTTACCTTGAGGAAGCTCATCATAACTGGAATTGCAATGACAGTTAGGATTCTAGAATAGGTTTTCATAGTTTGCGCAACAGGATTTCCTTCCAGACCTTCCTGCATGTTGCACTGAGGAGGAAACGTTGGAAATCACATATTAATGCACTCTTTAGAAACCATTATAGAAATAAGACAAAAGAAATGGTAGCAGCAAAATCTATAAGTGGTATTGACTCACTTTGCAAGATAAATCAATAAAGGAAAAACCCTACCTCAACTATGATCCAGAATGTCCTTGCTGTCAGAATTGGAAGGATCAACATGCTATCTGGAGTTGTACGTGAGATTAGTAAACCAGAGAGCTCCACCATTTTGAAAAGACGGAACTTTCTCAGCCATGTTTCTAATCTACAACAATATGTCATACAAAATTTGAAATTCACAAATTCAAGAAAAAGAGATCCCACATTCAGAAATTGTAGGGGAACCAAGTACCTGAAATCGTTGTTGTTTGATTACAGCAAATGAATCGAACTGATTGAGGAGATACAAAAAATAAAAAATAAAAATATTAATAAAATCATTTGAAGGTGATATGACCGAGTAACATATGTTAGTGTTCCTGTCTAAGGTCTAGATGATAATCTCTCTAGGGTGCCAATATTCATTTGAAGGTGAAGTTAGGTATTTGAGTTGGGCTAATGGGAGTAACAAAGAGAATAAACTTAGTTCATGAAGGATTCATTCTTCAAAATTGCATCAGGACATATTTGGTTCAAGGAATCGTGTCCACTATCTATAACATAACACAACCGAAGTCACAGATCATATAAAAGAACCATACAAAACACATAAATATTCATCAAGAGAGAGAGATTTATGGAGAAATAAATTTGGAATTCTTAAACTAATAGACGAATAGACCATGAAATTCCCATAGTAGGATTTAGGTATTTACAGATGGTTCAGAGCAAAATAAGTGCAATTGATTTTGGTATCTGATGAAACAATCACCTTGGCTCATTCACAAAATCACTATCATTCAAAGGAAACAGTTACAATAGTAAACTTCCAAGTAAAAATGGTAAAAACATAGAGATCATCTTGTGAACAAAAATACCTCACGTTTATATGGGCATCATTCTTTCCTCAACTCCACTCATGGAAGCGGGACAGTACGAAATGCATCCATGCATCCTGCCACCATATACTGCAATCAACTTCTGCAAAGAAAAAAAAAAAAAAACTTTTACCCGAGACTTAAAACTAATTGATTGATAATGGGTCAAAATCCGTTAATGCATTCAACAAAATTAGGGGTAAGAGAAACAAAAGAAAATATAGCACAGTCAATAATCTCACTTCTAAACAACGTGCCAGTACTGGAAATTTTACTCTCTCTCTCTCTCTCTCTCTAATAAAAACAAAAGACAAAAGTAGATCATAACAAAATCCATATATGAAGGAGAGGTTGAGTACCTGAAATTACAGCCTCTAAATTTGAAACTTTGAATGCATGGGGAGAGAGAACCATTGAGAGACATCGATTGAAACACGGAAGACTGAATAAAGGATAACCCAGTTTACCCATATGAGCCAAAATGGTTAAAAAAAACACACCTGCTTCTGTATTAGTAGCGAGGAGAATAACAATAATGTCTCATACATACCTACTTGCGGCTTCTGTGAACCTATATCTTCTTCTTCTTCCTTATTTGTGAAACCAAAATTATCTAACGATGATAAACTTCTCAATAGACTCCTAAGTAAATAATATCAACAAAATTAGAGATTGGTAATCTCATCAAGATTCAAAAGAGATCCGCTCCTGCAGGATTTACAGAAGGTTTCAGCTTCAACATACTCTTGTATCTACAAAGACCCAAGCACAACTAGATAAGCAAATTAACTAGGGATAACACTTAATCGACAAATTGGGAAACCAAAACCAAAACCCAGAAACTACATAGAATCAAAATTAAAGAAAATCAACCTTCTTTAATTTCCAGAAAGAGAGAGATGGAGGAGAGAGAAAGTGGATCCGGAAGACTCTTTCCTCCGTCATTGATCTCTGACCACCAAGGTGGACTCACCGCAGCCACCATCTTCTTCGCCTTCCTCCGATGAGTCAACGGAAAACTGAACGTCCTCCGGCCACGACTAGAAGCAAGGTCACATAGTTCTGTTCATTCCACCTTTGAGATGAGCCGCAAAGAAAATGGGTCAGTGGGTGAGGTAGAGAGAGAGAGAGAGAGAGATCGGGTTTCGGGGAAGTGAGAGGAAGGGGCATGGGAGGGGGGGAAGAGAGGGAGAGAGAGATAGCGTTTCGGGGAAGAGCAGAGAAAATGGGTAGGCGGGTGAGGTAAAGCGGAAAACTGACCAAGTTCAATTTTGCTCCCCGCCCATACCAAATATTTTAACTTAGTTTCTCCGCCATTTAAATTTTTTTTGAATCAAAGTAGAGACATCGGTCAACAGTAACAACTGATGTTAAATATATCAATAGAAATCAGATTTTTAGAAACTGATGTAAGAATAACTTTTTACATCGCATGAAATCTGGACCGATTTAAATGACGTGATGTCTATTAGCATTATTCTAGTAGTGTCACTCAATACCCTTTCGCTTCTAAGAGTGATCGGTTGATATGAAGAAAATGCTTCGTTCATACACCTTGGAACAAAAATGAGACCACGTAATGAGTACTCAAGAATTCACAAAAAATAGGCAATGAGACTCCAATTTCACTTTTTACAATGAATGAGAGTGGTTAAGAAGAGAAAGTAAGACAACAATTAAACAAGAAAATAAATAATAAAAGCAAAGAAATGATGAAAACCAACAACTCAAGAAATTAACGAATAAGTAGGAAACCTAATAAAAAGCTAGCAAACAAGTCAAGGCAAGTGACGATCTCTATCTATGCTCATGTCTTACATGTACTACAAAGTAATACAAGGCCCATCACTTCGATAGAAATAATCGCAACGTCTCAACAAACAAACACACAAGTAGGAAATAATCTAAATAAGAAAAGTAAAATAAAGAAACAGTTTTTTTTTTAATCTAAACAAACAAAGACAAATTAATTAAAATTAAGAAAATAATGCACGTGACCTAACAACCAAAAACCAAGGGATTAAAACTATTACACTTTAATCCCCGGCAACGGCGCCATTTCATTTGTGTGCTTAAATGCAACTTACGCGCAATAAAGGCACGGTCATCAAAGAAGTGGGAAATATTAGTTCTTCCATGTTTTTGATGTGGGACTGATGTGATTCAGTTCCCAGCTTCTGGAGCTTCTGATGCTATCTTGGGGCGGCGAGTTGCGGAGCATCAATGGTGATCTGGGGGTGAGCCGGGGATCAAGCGGTAACTTGCTTGGTTGTGTTTCTATAGGTCACACAATTGGCGGTAGTTGGTACCGTTGGCTGTATCGTGAGTGTGGCTCATTATAGCTAATTATGCTTGCAAATGCTCATGTAAGTACAAATGCTTTATTTATTTATCATAATATTTTGTCGAGCATATTATTTTTAGTTTCGGATATTATTTGGTTTTGGAATATATATTTGGAATATTGATCGGATTTTCCATCATGATTTTAGAACAAGAATTTCCTACGCTCGAATTTGAATTTACGGTATATAATGAATTTCGACAAATTATTTTACGATGTGATTTCTGGAATTATATATTATATTTCTATTCGTCGATTTGAGATTTTTAAAAGATTTTCGAAATGGGATTTCGATGGAGATATTTTTCTTATTTACTCATCGACTTCAGTTTTGGCATTGGGAATGCCTTATTGATGATTGTGGATTTGGTTTTTTTTTTAGTTACGATTTATAATTTGATCTCGCCTATTTGTTATGATTTTGAGAATATCTTGGCGTGCAGGGCCACGTCATTGGAATATACATATTTTTTCTCGTGAGATATTGGGGAAGCTTTATGATTTATGGATTTATTGGTTTTCGATTGTTTTCCTCACCATACTTGGGGCGTTCGGATTGTGTCTCCTCCTCACTTACTTTGTGTTTGTGAGTGGCAATCGAGGTGATTTATTCTCCTCCTCACGTGAGTGGTGGTTGAGGTTATTAGTTCTCCTCCTCACATAATCAATGTGTGAGTGGCAGTCGAGGGTAGGTAGAGCGACTAGAGCCTAAGGGGCTCCTGTACCCGTATATGGTTATTTCTTCTTCCCCATATCCTACTATTAATTACTTGACTAGCGGGACTAGTCCGATTTCTCTTAACTAGCGGGGCTGACATGTTTTTATGAGATTTTGAGTTTAAAGAAATACGTTTTATAAACGTTGTATGCATCGAGGTTTTTATTAGTTTAAATACGTGGGAAAGTATTCAAGTTTGCTTCATGTAAATTATCTTGATTATTTATTTTTGTCCACTCACACTAATGTGTTTTTTTTTTCAAAACTTTTCCCCTGGGCTTTTCTGTTTCAAATGCATAGTTTGTAGGCTAGACTAGTTAAGGTCGGGCGTACATGGAGTTGAGACATAGTAGTCACTGCTTCCGCATTGTAGGATTTATCGATCCTTTACCTTTCTGTAGATACCGCTCACTATACATGGATAGTTTGCTACCTCACCAATCATAAACAACACCCTCTTTGCGACACCCACAAGCCATGGTGAGGCCCAACCAAGACATGCATCCCGTAGCCCTATGTTCAAGCTACGCCACGGTATCCGGAAGTGGCAAATACGTAGCCGAGAAGCCACCTTTCCGGCCTTGCAAAGTTGCCTTCACAAACATGCTTTCTAGACTAGAATAGTGATTTCTACATCCCACATCTAAGAAAATGTAAAGGAGATGGTTTCCTTCACCTATAAAATGAATGCCTCCTTCCATAACTCAAGAGATCCCATTACATACTTTGTAATCCCCTTTGGGCCGCAAGGCCGAAACACACATAGTACAATATTCAAGTGGACGTAGTCTTCCGCTAAGGCGGGAGACGAACCACTATACTTCTTGTGTCATTCTCTCTCTCTTTTACGTTAATTAGACTAGGGGTGGGCACATGTCGGGTCGGGTCAGGTTAGGGCCCAAACCGTTTCAGACCCGGATCCTTCAGTTGGGCCAAAACTCAAACCGCCACCGATTTTTTTTTTGTGGGCCGATTTTTTGGTTGACCCGGATTTTCAGGTCGGGTCAGTTCGATTATGGACTTTTTAAATACTAGCCCAGTTTTCAGAGTTTACAAATTTTCTAAGGCCTAATATTGAAGTTTTCCATATTTTTCAACATGTTTCAGTGACTACAACTTTCAATGGCCCATTTTCTGGAGAAGAAAAATGAGCATCAAAGTTCTAAGTTTCTAACACAAACATGTCACTGATCAAAATCATCAAATGATCAATATATGATCTATCAACCTAATAGTCTACCGACTCACAAAAACCAAAAAGCAAGCATAATACTAATCTAGAACCAGAAGCAAGCAACTAAAGCAACCAAGCAATACAAATCCAAAACAGTTCTGAACCACTTAAGTTTACAGACCAATTAAAATTCAAGAGTTCCAGAGTTGACAAGAAATAAAAAATGTTAAGAACATAAGCAACAAGTTGATTTGTCATGTTCATTCTTTAGCTTGGCTTCTTGCCTTCTTCCCCAGTTCCCTTCCATCAACCATAATCTGTAAATGAAGTATATTATCAACTGTAAGAGATAGGCAGAGCTGCAATAATAATCTAACAATAAACTAATCTAATTAACTTTGTATTTTGTACCAAGCACTCAACCACATCTGCAGAATCACTCGTCAATATCCGAAAGATTGGTAATTCTAACATCTAGCAGAACAATCATGAAAACAATGTTAGATAAAAAAACTAACAGATTTGAGCAAAAGTGAAACGTTTAAAGATTTGAACAAAAGTTAACACTTAAAAGAAGGAAATTTCTTTTCATCGAAAACTTAGAACAAAAGTTTACCTTGCTCAAGTTTCTCCAATTCCCCGTAGACCTCAAGTTCAGTTTTGGTTGGCTCTTTGAATATAGACTTTCCAGTAGCCTTCAACCAATCCGAGCAACACATGAGGCATTCAACCATTCTAGGAGTCAAGCTGGCCCTAAAAGGATCCACCACTCGGCTACCAAGGCTAAAAGCACTCTTTGAAGCCACTGTGGATGCAGGGACAACAAACACATCTCGTGCAATTTGAGACAAGAATGGATATCGAGGAGCATTTTCTTTCCACCACTCTAACATCTGGAACTTAGGATTAGAAGGGTCTTCAGCAGCCTCCAAAAGATACTTATCAACCTCATTTTTAATCTCCACCACATCTTTCTCTTGCCTCAACATCATAAATTCATGGATATTGGCTGCGTGGCTATCGTCCTCACCTTGAGCAGAACTGCTGGAATCAACTTTAGGCAGTGTGATATCCATACTTGCTTCTATAGCCTCGGGATCAGAATTTGCATACTCATTAAAGAGTTGCAGAAACATGGATTTCACTTCATCAACCATCTTAGCCACCAAAGTTTTGTCTTGCTGCATCTTTGGAAAAAGTACTCCAGATACAACATCTTGTATCTAGGATCCAACACAACCACAATCAATAAGATCTTGTTCATGTCTTCTAACTTTTTCCAGTATTTGTCGAATTTTCGCTTCATTGATGCTAGGCTCACCATTAGAGGATCATCACTTTTCACTCACTTGTCTAACTCAGCAACAATTGTACACATCCATAACAGAGGCTAATTTGCAGTCACACACTTGGTACCACTGAATTGAAGAGTAGCAACATAGAATATTTTCAGAAACTTCACTAATCGAGCTGCTTTCTCCCAATCTGCACTATTCGGAGGCCCCTCCCTTTTTTTACACCAACGCTTTCTTGGAAGTAACTCTCAAACTGAGAATCTTCATCTTCCATTATCATAAACGCTTTCTTAAACTTCACAGCAATGTCTAGCATGAAATAGGTAGAATTCCACCTAGTGCCCTAAACCCTACACTTTAAACTTGCAAAAATACTTTTCACGTTTTATACTCACTTGAGTACTTAACTTGTGTCTTATGTACAATATACTTGTTAATACTACTTGTAGTTTGTAATTAATAGTTATACTTTTTTTTATTTTGTATTTCTTTGTTCATTATAGTTACTAACTTTATTTAATGTAGGTACTGTCTGGCTGCAAGACGTAAAATACAAGCGCTACTTGGGAGGCAACCCAATTCAGAATATAATCAGATTTGCTTTCTCTTTCCCTATTTCTTTTTATTTTTCATTTTTTCTCTATTATTTTTATTTTAGGATTTGTTTTCGTAAATGTCTTCTATCTATGCTTACTTATTTCATTGCATGCTTTTAATTGATTACATTGAAGATAATGCAATATTTAAGTGTGGGGAGAAGGGATTTATATTTTTGTCTTTCATTTTGAGTCATATATATATTTTTTGTCTTTTATTTTTGAGTCCTATATTTATAAAAAAAAAAATTAAAAAAATAATAAAATATATATATATAATTTAAAAAAAAAAAAAATTACACTATACTAAGCCATGTCTGCATCTCCGTAGGAGTTGAGGCTGAGCTCAAGGGAAATGCGAAAGCCACTCGCCCGAATACCGCTCCTCCAAAGGAGTAAATGGTGGTACAAGTCTAGGCTGAAAGACTATAAACATTAAGCGCTGCTTGGGAGGCAACCCATTTCAACTGTAGCTGTGGAGGAGACATCAAACGCAGATTTGCTTTCTTGAACTCTTCCTTCTATTTTATTTTCTTAAATTTTAAGTTGTTTTAGGTTTCGTTGTGTTCATTTTCTCTTCTATGCTTGATTTATGCTTTGCATGATTTATATTTGTTTATACATTGAGGACAATGCATGAATTAAGTATGGGGGAAGGGTTATTGCTTTATTGTGTTTTTAGTAGTTAGTATAAAAAATAAAAAAATAGTTGAAGTTGGATTGTGTTTTTTGTGTTTTTAATTGATGTTGTGATACACTAAGGTATATTGGATTAAACATAGTCTTGAAAAAGGGTAGCTGTTTCAGTCCCATTGCACATCGAGACTCCCTGTTCCCGTACCTAAGTGTTGAAATTAAATTATTTAAAAAAAAAAAAAAATTGGTTACTTTTGTTTTTGTTTTTGAGTCTTAGAATGCCCTTTCAACTGTCTAAGATGATTCTATATCTCTGAAATCATGATTAAAAGATGATCACAAAATTGAGATGATTTTTAAAATGGTATT
This sequence comes from Rosa chinensis, assembly GCF_002994745.2. NCBI lineage: Eukaryota > Viridiplantae > Streptophyta > Magnoliopsida > Rosales > Rosaceae > Rosa > Rosa chinensis. The sequence continues at coordinate 43,702,667 of NC_037089.1, forward strand.
CTTTGGTTAATTGAGATATATGAAAAATGCATGCATGTGTAGTGGATATGGATTTCGTAACCTTGGTACAGAATATGAGCATGTTAGGATGAGTTTTGATTCATAAAAGCCCATGTGAGATATTTGAGCCATGTCCCTTTTTCTTGGAGTGATAATTGAAAAATATATTCTTAATTTTTTGGCGATGTTTTGATGATCTCATTACTCTTTCATTTGATTGATTGCTTGCCATAGATTAAGTTTGATGGACTAGAGAATGCTAGAATTCGCTCTTGTGCTTGTTGAGACGTTTGTCAATACATGGCCCTGATTCTGGAAGGGATAGAGGCACCCTAGGAATTACCACCATTGCCATATAAACTTGTGTCCCTATTTGTGCCCGTCGTGGGACTCCCCTAGATAAGCCCCTTTGAGCCTACATTGAGCCTTTTATTCATCACCCTTAAAACCCTTAACCATGAAGCTTAGTATAGTTACAACCCTACCCTTTGTTCTAAAGAACTTAGTGGAGCTATCTTTTGAGACATACTACGTGGGTTTGGTTCTAAGGATGAAAATTGAGAAGAGGTGAAAATTCAAGTGTGGGGGTAGACTTGTCCATAAAGAAAAAAAAATATGTGAAAGCCGTGAAAAATGAAAAGAAAAGAAAAAATTGTGTACGGCTAGAAAAGAAAAGAAAGAAAAATGTTTATGGATTTTAGTCCCCCATACTTAGTGATTTTGGAGTTTGTTTTGAATTGAAGGCCCACTACAGAAAAATTTGGCCTTTGTCCATTCCACTATAGTTCAAGGGAAGTTTACAATGAAGATTGGGCCCAACATGAAGACATTAGGCCCTTTTATGTTACCTCTAGGGAAAGTGACGTTTTTGCAATGCCTTGGTGGATTTCTTGAGGTCTCTACATCTACATGAGCTCTGCTAGGTTTTTAGGACACTTTGTGAAATCCTTACCTTTCGTTTCTTAAAACCTTGAGCCTTGGCCCCATTACAACCCTAAATAAGACCTTCTTGATCCTTAAGATGGGACAGCCTTTGATTTGTGGAGATGAGTTACAAGAGTTGAACCTATGGCTTGGGTCCATCCGTGCAAGTAATTGATATCCTTCATGAGATCTTTTCAAAAAAATTATATTCACAAAGTGCTTTTCGTTTCTTATATATGTGAGCTATTTGATTGCCTCAAAATATTTTCTCTCACATATAATTGAGTGATTATAAGCTTTTAAGCATTGTCTTGAATTCTGAGAGAAGAAAGAGTGGATATACCTTGTGAGGATATGAATCATACTTGTTCGAAGCATGCTTAACAGAAACCATCACCATTATTACAACTAAGTCCTACTTGTGTATGTGTGGATTATATGTTTTAATTAACTCTTGAATATCTACATATTGATTCTTGGTTGAGTGCTAATCTTGATGTTGTGAAAGTAGGAGATTTCTGAGACAAAAAGTTGAAGGGCAATAGAGTCATTGTTTTTGTAGAGTCTTTAATTTTCGTTGAGTGTTAGTGTGTGTCTTAGTGTGATTTTGCTAAGGGACTAGCAAAAGCTAAGTGTGGGGGAATTTGATAGGAGCATTTTAATGCGACGTTTTAACTGCATTTCCCTACATTTCTTACGTTATTTCCTTATTAAAATCCTGTTTAGGAAAGTTTCCATTCTTTGATTGGGAAAGTTCCTATTTGTAGAAAGTTTATATTTTTGTAGTTTCTATTTATCATTTTTAGTAAGTTGCCATTTTTCATTTTAGGAAAGTTTCTATTTTTCTTATTAGTTTCTATTTTTTAGGACCTCCAAGCAAGTGGAAAATCTTGAGGAGGAAAATCAAAGTTGCAACCAAGTGGAAAATCTTGAGGAGGAAAATCAAAGTTGCAACCAAGTGGAAAAACTTGAGGAGGAAAATCAAAGTTGCAAGCAAGTGGAAAATCTTGAGGAGGAGAATCAAAGTTGCAACCAAGTGGAAAATCTTGAGGAGGAAAATCAAAGTTGCAAGCAAGTGGAAAATCTTGAGGAGGAAAATCAAAGTTGCAACCAAGTGGAAAATCTTGAGGAGGAAAATCAATTCAAGTTGAACAAGTGATAAACAAGTGGGAAGATATTTTTTACAAATTTGTCTAACATATCTAGCCCTTCATTTATGTTCATCTCCACCCTCCATTCATCATTTTTTGGGCTATAAATACACTTCTCCTCTCACTCTCAAAACCAATTCCTTCATCCATTCCATCTTCTTTGTCTCTCCATTTCCTTTCCATTTTCCCACACAGAATTCTTTCATCCATTCCATCTTCTTTGTCTCTCCATTTCCTTTCCATTTTCCCACACAAATTCCTTCATCCATTCCATCTCCTTGTCTCTCCATTTCCTCTCCATATTTCTTTTCCATTCTCTAGTTTTCTTGTTCTTCATTTTCAAGCCAAGAGAAAGAGAAGCCATGCAATACATCAATTTCCCAACCGCCATCCACCTTGTGTCGTCCCTAGAAGATTGCTTGCTTTCAAGGATCTTCAAGTTCTTCGTCTCAAGGCTTTATCATTCATCTTTCAAGGTGTATTATATCCTTTCTCTTGTTTTCTTTGTTTGATTTTGTAAAACTATGAATTCTAGTTAACAAATAATGTTAAGGGCAAAGTTTAAAGCCCGTTTATATGTTTTGAGATAAAGTTGTGATTTCTATATGTTGATTTTTATGTTGCTTATGTGGGTTTGTTTAATTAAATTTGCATGATAGAAAACTTTTGTATTTTAATCTTATGTGGTTGCAAACACTTAGGGTTTTGATATAATTGGTGCTAGGTTTAAGAACATGAAATCGACTTTTCGTTTTGTGTAAACTTGAATCAAAGTAGTAAAGGTTTTGTGCAAAGACCGAATTTAATTAAAGAGGATTGCAATTAGGTGGACTTTTCCATACTAAGTTGTACACTTGAGTTGATAGCCTTTCTCTATGTCTAATGCGTTGAACATGTCATGATTGACTAGCTTTCTAGGGCTTGATTGCATGTTTGATAGGATTAATCTAGGTGCTTTCGCTTAGGTTAATTAGCATTGAAAAGTAAAATATGGGAAATCATTTGCTTTCGAATGTTTCACATGATCAACTCCTCTCTCATGACATTTAAAATCAACTATAGGAATTGTAATTGGATTTCTTGCATATGGATGTGGTTTTGATCTTTGTTCCTTGCGATCCACCCTTGTATATATGTTTTTACATTTTCTTTATTTTATTTATCTTAATTTTCAATTCTATAATCTTAAACCCCCCCCTTTATTTGTGTTTACTTGTATATATTTATTCTTTATTTATTTTTGTAATAATACTTTATTATTTTAATTCTTTATTTGTTTATACAATTGTATATTTTATTCTTTATTTTATTTTTGTAATAATACTTTTCTTTATTTGTTTCACAATTACAAGTGTACCCTCAATCCCGGAATAGAACGATCCTATTTGCTTATACTACTAACGACATTTTACAGGTTAAATTGTGCGCTTCCCAAGAGCGCGTCAAGTCCCCTCATCATCTTCAAAAACATCAACATGAGGGATTTTTGGGAAACCGCCACCCAAGCGGAGTCCAGAAATCCAATAGAGCGGGCTAAGTACTGTCCGTTACACGAGGCCCATGGACATGGGCTATATAAGTGTGAAGCATTGAAACCAGCCATCTCAGATCTAATGAAACGGGGAAGCTGCGACAATACCAAACCACCACCAGCGAAACGGACAAGGTTGCAGATCAACCGGCAAAACCTCAAGGGACGATAATCAGAGAAATATTGGCCATACACGGGGCCCCTTGCACGACAGAGGAGGAGGAGGTCCTACTTAGGTCAGAAACCAGACAGGCGGAGAAAATTCGTAGAGTATGCAAGATTGCTAGAGCCATCATTACGCCATAGAGCTAGAGCTCATTTTCTGAACCGCCAGTCATCACCTTTTCTGCAGGCGATGCCATCGATGTTCAATTCCCACATTGTGATGCCTTAGTAATATCCACTTAGGTTGCCGATGCTCGTGTAAGGCGAGTCATGGTCGATGCAGGTAGTAGTGCTGATGTGATATTTTGGGAAGCATTCGACCAACTTCAATTGGATAGGAAGCTAATCCTACCCAGCAGAGCAGCAGAGCACCCTTAACGTGGTTGGTAGGTGAGATTTCATTGCCAGTTACCACCGGAGAGAAGACGGTCATCGTCGATTTTGTCATTGTCAAGAGGCCATCAGTGTATAACGCCATACTAGAAGAGATTGGCTACATAAGATGGGGCTGAAGCTTCAACTAGATGCCAGGTGCTTAAGTTCATTTTGATGATGGTAAACAAGTCGTGTCAGTGAAGGGTGACCAACTACTTCCAAAAAGTTGTATGCAATGGAAATCAAGCGTCCTCTCCACAATAAAAGAGGGAGAAAGGACGCAAAAACAGTCTGCGTAGCAATTAATGGAGGACCTACCAGGAAAAAAAGCATAACCCGAACCTATATTTATATTCTTTATTTTATTTTGTAAATAATAATTTCTTTATTTGTTACACAATTACAGGTGTACCCTCAATCCCCGGAATAGAACGATCCCTATTTGCTTATACTACTAACGATATTTCAGGGTTAAATTATGCGCTTGCTAAAAGCGATATCACGTGGCCGCGACGTTCTTTAGACCAAACGGCATTACCTTATACAATACAAGCCTTTATTGGTGGTGAAAAATGTGTGCTCCTGATCGGAGGGCTCCATGTCGATTTGGTTGTAGCCCGAGAAGGCGTCCATAAAGCTGAGGAGCTTGTGTCCTGCGGTGGAGTCAACTAGTCGATCAATTCGTGGGAGGGGAAAATTGTCCTTCGGGCAAGCCTTGTTCAAGTTGGTGTAATCGATACACATGTGCCACTTTTTGTTGGGCTTCTTTACCATTACAACATTGGAGAGCCATGTCGGATAGGAGACTTCTAAGACAAACCCGATGTCTTGGAGTTTCTTGACCTCTGCCTGGATAGCTTTATATTTTTCTTCCGTGAAGGCCCTTCGTTTTTTGGGAATTGGGGGAACGTCTGGTGAGATGGTGAGTTTGTGGGTCAACAGCTCTGGCGAGATTCCTAGCATATCGACGTAAGACTATGCAAACACCTCCTGTCGGGACCTGAGGAAGGCGATGAGCTCCACTTGGAACTGTGGGTCCATTTTGGACCCGATCTTAACTTTTCTTTCTGGGTGTGCTTTGGAAATGGAGATCGATATCAGGTCTTCCAAAGCATCTGGTCTCGGGTGCTTGAGTTTGCGCTTATCGTCCTTCCTTTTGCTGCGTGTATCCCGATCATTTGAAGTTTCAAGATCTTCCCTTGGATCATCAGGTTTGTTAGATGGGGAAGGTAGGTCTGAAGTTAGGAGTACCTCTCGTCTAGCGTGTCTCCTTCCGAGAGTCAAGGAGTTGCATTGTCTCGCGAGCTCTTGATCGCCTCTGACTGTAAGGATGCCGCCTGGGGTGGGTATCTTCATCAGTAGCATGTGTCATGCCACAAAGCATTGGAGTCCCCATTTGGCGTCAAGCCCCAAGATGACGTTGTAGGAGGAAGGGTAGTCGACGATGATGAAGTGTGTTGTCATGGTGGAGATAGTGCTGCCGCCGCTGTTAGGTCCATAATTACCTACTAATTATTCTCCTAATCTTGCACTTTTGCTTAACCTTTTTGTTTATTTATATATATTTATTATGTTTTCCTTGTCATGCTAGGAAATGATGGAGAAGCTTGGAAATGCACTAAAAAGTCAACTTTAGCACATTTTCCTACTTCGGCTAGGAGAAACCGAGCTAGGCAAAGAAGGAGAAGTGGCAGACTGACCAAATGAACTTCAAATGAGTTGAAACTTTCCAGATCCATTCTATACATCCTAAGAATAATTTCTTATGAAGAGTTCAAGATCTAGTTCGGAGTGGAAAGCCTTCAAAAGATCGGCACAATTTTCCGACTAAAAGACAAAAACTGCAAAACCGGACCTGTACGGATTCCGGCAGCATTTCTGGCCAAACCACGGCGAACTAAGCTCTAAAATTTTACCTGGATGATCTACACTCATGGAGGAACATTTTGTATGAAGAAGTCAAAGGCCAATTCCGAACTCTCGGTGGAGATTCAATTGAAGGAAGAAAGGAGACGAAAGTGCACAAACGGAGAAAAAAAGGGTCAACGGTGGTCAACGCCGGATTCCGGACATTTCCGGCCGAGTTGGCCGACCAAGAACAGTTGTGGAGAACAATGAAGAGCTGACTAGGGTTAGAGACTTTGGGTGGGAAGACTTTAGGTCTAGGTTATTTTGAAATTTAAAATTTGCAAGATGACAAATGATCTCATTCTTACACCTTACACATTTGTCTCCTATTTATTACCTTGTTCCCTCACACAATTACCCTTCTACCCTTACTTTTTCTTCTCCACCAAAATATCTATGGGCTTTCTAGGTCATTTCTATGTGGAGTCAAAAACTAGATCCACATTTTGTGCTTACACATTTGTCAATCACATCTCACCATTGATTCCTTTTGATCTCCACCCTTGATTTGAATTGCCTTGGCCTTTAAATAGCCCATTCTCTCTCCCCAAAACCGTTCACCCTTTTACTCCATCACTTTGCAACATCAAAATCTCTCTTTTCTCTAGTTCTAACATAGTTTCTCTCTAGCTTTTCATAGCTAGTTCATAGTTCTTTGATTTTGTGTAAGAGAGAGGTGTGTAGCCACTTGGGTTTCACCAAAACCGAAGTTTCTACACACTTTGATCAATCACTTCTCTTGTTTCTCACACATTCAAGCCTTGTTCTTACTTTGTTCTTGAGATTTTGTGGATTTGTATAGTGATTTGGGTTCTAGAAACCGAAATCCCTATACTTTGAAGCATTTCTCTTCTCATATAGCATCTAGGAGACAAGGGAGCCATCTTGTGCTTTTGGTTTGGCTCCAAAAAGAGTCAAACCCGTGGGTATATCACTTGTTCTCCACTCTTTGCTCTCTTTTATTTGTTATTTATGATGTTCATGGCTTGTAGTTGTGTAAATATGAGTTGTGAGTAGTTTAATTTGGGGCTAGGGCATAGCCTTAGCCAAACTTGTGCACAAAACAATGTAATCTTTATGCTCTTTGATGTTTATGCATGTTTTGAATCTTTTGGCTACTATACTTTAATGTGTCCTAAGTGTGTTCATAGATTTATCACCTAGAAGCATGCTTTAGGAAGTTAATGAATCGGAAACATGAACTTGATAAACTCTTGATTCCGTGAGCTTATGTAGCTAAATAGGTGGTGGCTTAGCTTATTCCTATGGGAAGAACTAAGTTGCTTGAATTTCTTACCTTGAAATTAAAGCATGATGTTGTGAGTTTAGGTTCCGGAAGAATTTAGGCTCATGGCACCATAGGCCATTTATAATCCGGAAGATTTGAATGGTATAAAGGTTGTGTAATTTAGCTTTGCTTTGGAAGAGATTGTTAAATTGCATGACTAGTTGGTTTCTTGGTAGCTTCATCAAAGCACTAAGGGGGAATTTATCAAAACATGTTGTTACATTAAATTTGGGTCACATTGTGTGCATGAGTAAGGCTAGGTGTGATGCCTAAGCCTCTATTTCTCTCTTATATCAAAATCTTTATTTTTTATTTGCATACTTTATTTTTGTGTATTTTTAATTTGTTCGCATAAAAATTAAAATCAATCAAGCCATTTACTACCATAATTGTTAATACCATCCTCATGATCTTTAGCTTCCAAAGGGCTAAGATTGTGACTTTGTAAAAAGGTAGATTGCATAATTTTTCTAGGCTTTCTTACGGTAATCTAGCTAGGGTGGAGTTTCCCTCAATCCCTTGGGTACAATACTCTACACTTTCCCTTACTAAAACTTAACCTTCTACACTTGGAAGTAAGGAACATCATACACAAATTTGCACACACTTTCATACTCAATGATGTCTCCAACAAGTTTTTGGCGCCGTTGCCGGGGATTGAGGTAAAACTCAATCCCTAGCTAATTGGTTGTCGTGGGACTAGAGAATCCGTGTAGTTTATCATTACTTTATTTTGTTCGGTTTTTTGTGGTAGTTTTCTTATTTTCGAATTTGTGTAAGTACTTTGGGTAAGTAGATGGTAAATTGTGGTAAGAAAGACTAAATTGAGCATATCAAATTAAAAAAAAATATTATATATAGTCTTGCTTATTTACTATTTGCTTATTACTTATTGCAAGTTCACCTTTTAGTATGTTTAAATTGGTTGTTGAAAGTAAAAAGTTGTAATTGCGGTAAAATTGGACTAATTGGAGCATATTGTACTTGTGAAAGTTAGCCTTAATTACTCATTCTTTTTACTTAAAACTTGTACCAATTTCGCTTTTAGCTTGTAAGTTTAAAATTTCTTTGAATTTGTCAAGGTATTTTAATTTCACTTCTTTAAGGTTTGAATTTAATTAGAACTTGTGGAGTAGGATTTTATCTTTGTACTGTCGAGTTTATTCACTCTTCACAAGTAGGCTCATCCGATTGAATTAATTCATGAGGAGTTACCGAAAAGTTGAGTGTTAGACAACACCCAAAGATGGATTCCTATTCCCCTTTTAAGTAAATTGGATCGGGATTTCACCATAGTAACGGATTGGTTCATCACTTTTCACCACTCGGTTCACCTTAAGAAGGCGATGCCTAGGTAAGAGGCTAGGGATTTATCCCGGGTGTTGTGCCGTGTACTAAGTGAGCCTCGCTCTACCAAAGCCGCACCTACTCTTACCTAGTCGTACTTCGATAAGTGTTACCGAAGGTTGAAGTGTCGAACTTTGCGCTTAAGTTTGGAACTACGCCAAGCGTTGCACTTAGCTTGGAACTACGCCAAGCTCGTTACACCTAATTTGGAACTAGCCAAATTTGAAATCCTTCTTCCATTTGCTTTTCTACTTACAAGTTCTTGCTAAATTCTTATCCTCTTAGAAGTGCTATTAAAGTTCTATTGATAAAGGAAGGGAGGTTGAAAATAAACAAGTCTTTGAGCAAATTGCACATATTTGGGTAAAAACCGTAAATAGTTAAGCAAGCTCTAACAATTGCAATTTGCAAAAGTTAGAAAGATTTGTGCGATTACTCTTTTTAAGTGTGCTAATTTGTATAGTTTCTTGTATTCTTATTTACTAACGCTTTTGACTTGTGTGATTTATAGGTGTATATGACTTTGTCCCCCCAATTTGGAAGTGGTTTACACACCGTTCTAGAGCCTAACGATCAAGAGACACCGCAAGGGAAATCACTTAAGTTCACGGGCCCTTCTTCATCTACTATCTATTCTAATCCGTTGGTTCAATCATCCGAGGAAGTTTCAAGTAGTTCAAGTGATAATTTGGATAAAGGAAGTCCGGTTCTAGTTGTTAATAATCTAGCCACCTTGGATAGATTATTCAAGCTAGACCAAGAAGCAAGGGTTGCAAATCCAAGTCTTGGACCGAGAAAGTATCATATTGTGATGGCCGGCGAAGAGGAAAGAGAGGAAAGGGGAGAGCAAAGGCCAATAAGGGATTGTGCCTTACCATCATTGTCCACACATTCAAGATGCATTGTCTTGCCACCTTGTGCCTCTTCATTTGAGATAAAGCCAAGCTTCTTGCAAACGCTTCCAACCTTTTATGGATTGCCAAACAATGATCCATATCACCATCTACTAGAGTTTGAGGAGGCTTGTGCAAACATTAAGCTCAATGGAATGACGGAGGATGCTTTGAAGCTTCGGTTGTTTCCATGTTCCTTGAAGGAGAAAGCAAAGATGTGGCTCAACAAGTTACCTTCTAATAGTATCCACTCTTGGGAAGAAATGCAAAGGAAGTTTATCACTAAGTACTTTCCACCTGGAAAAGCAAATGAAAGGAGGACAGCTTTGATGACTTTTAGAGAAGATCAAGATGAGTTATTTCATGAAGCATGGGAGAGGTTCAAGGACCTTGAGCTTGGTTGTCCTAACCATGGTCAAAGTCAAGACATGTTGATGAGCCTTTTCTACCAAGGGTTGTCTTCGGAAACTAGAAGGAAGGTTGATAATGCAAGTGGCGGTGACTTCATGGATATGACCTCAAGAGAAGCACATCAAGTGTTGGAGAAACTAGCCGAAAGATTTCAATTGTGGGATAATAACCCACAAGGTCACAAGCCTTCTACCTCACATGTGTCTCTAAGGGAAGCAACTCAACCAAAAATCGGTGGCATGTATGAAATCAAAGCATCAAGCTTGGATGTACATCATGAGTTCAAGAGGTTGGAAGATAGTCTTAATAAGAAGTTTGATATACTTTTGAAGCAAGGCAAGCAAGGGGTCCGTGAGCAAGTCAATGAGGTTCAAGGGTCACAAGTATGCTTGATTTGTGAGGGGGTGAACCATGATACTCTCTCTTGTCCACATGGAGATTGTTTCCCGGAGATTATCGAAGAGTGCAAACAAATGGGATACCAAAGGCCTAAGAATGATCCATACTCCAACACATATAATGTCGGGTGGAGAAACCACCCTAACTTTTCATGGGGTGGCAATCAAGGAGGCACACAAGGAGTAGGTTATGGAGGGGCTAGTGGAAGCCAAGGGTTTCAAGGCAATAAGGGTGTACTTGGTGGTGGTGGTTACCCTAGGCCACCTTATCAAGCAAGGCCTCCCTTCCAAGCTCCTATTCCTCAAGTACAAGCACCTATTCCTCCTCCTCAAGGGGAAGCACCAAAGTCTAGCCTAGAGGAGATGCTTGCCAAAGTGCTAGCAAATCAAAATGAGATCATTCAAAGTGTTCGAAATGAGGTGGCATCCACTACCCAAGGTTTACATAAGCTTGAAGCACAAGTTGGGCAATTGGCTAGTGAGATGAGAGAAAGGAAGCAAGGAGAGTTGCCTTCCATGACCGAGAAGAATCCACGAGTCAACCAAGCCAAGGCAATCACAACTTTGAGAAGTGGGAAGGCATATGACAACAAGGTTACTCTTAATGATTATGATGTGGAAATGGATGCCCCAAAGGAACCTTTGTTGACTCCCAAAGTGCCAAGAGTACCTCCCGGGTTTGATAAGAAGTCCAAAGGCGTGAAGGATGATTTGGGGGATGATGGAGTGATTTTGGGGTATAATGATGAATATTTGAAGAGCAAAGACAAGACCAAGACCGTGAATAATGATGTGGGAGCAAGTGGGTCTAAGCCAAGTGTTGAGGACGTGCAAGAAGAAGTGTTACTTCCTTTTCCACAAGCGGTGTATCAAGAGAAGGCTTTGAGTAAGAAAGAGAAGAAATTCATGGAGTGTTTTGATGTATTCAAGAAGGTGGAGGTCAATATTCCTCTTCTTGATGCAATCAAGACTATTCCTACTTATGCCAAGTTTCTCAAAGATTTGTGCACACATAAGAGATACAAGAGCAAGTTGATGAAGGATGACAAAGTATGCTTGAACGAGAGAATTAGTGCCGTACTTCAAAGGAAGTTACCTCCCAAGCTCAAGGATCCGGGATCCTTTACTATTCCTTGCAAGATTGGTGAGAAGCCATTTGAGAAGGCACTTATGGATTTAGGGGCAAGTATAAATTTGATGCCTTACGGAGTTTACAAGGAGCTTGGGTTAAGCGACATCAAGCCTATCCAAATTTCTCTCCAACTAGCCGATAGAAGTGTGGTGTATCCAAGAGGAGTCGTGGAGGATGTGCTAGTGCAAGTGGACGAATTGGTCATACCGGCTGATTTCGTTATTCTTGACATGGAGGAAGTCTACCAAGATGATCTCCCTATCATCTTTGGTAGAGCTTTTATGGCCACGGCGGGGACAAAGATTGATGTCAAATTGGGCTTACTCACCATGACCGTGTATGACACCACTATTGGGTTTAAGATATTTGATGAATTGAGGAAGCCCATGAGGTTGCAAAAAGTCTATTCTATTGAAGTAGGGGATAACATTGAAGACTTAGTGGAACACACTTTTCGTGAGACTTCATCGAGTGATGCCTTAGAAGCGGCATTAACACACTTTGGGATGGATTTTTGTGAAGAAGGTACTATGGAGGCCATTGAGCACCTTGATTCTTATCTTTCTATGGGTAGACCGACACTTGAGGAGGATTATTACACAAGGCATGAGGCTAATGAGGTTCATACCTCTAACACTCATCTTTCCATTGATTCCTCTCCTCCGGTTGTAAGTTCAACCTCTATTGAGTTGAAGCTCCTTCCCTCACACTTGAAGTATGTATATATTGATGATGCATGCACTTTGCCTCTCATTATCTCTTCGAGTTTGTCACAAGAACAAGAGTCCATGCTTCTTGATGTTCTTCGGAGGCATAAGGGTGCTTTTGGGTGGAAGATTAGTGACATCAAGGGTTTGAGCCCCACTCTTTGCATGCATCATATTTACATGGAAGATGAAGCAAGACCAAGGAGGGAACTTCAAAGAAGATTGAACCCCAATATGTTAGAAGTGGTGAAGAATGAGATCATTAAGTTTCTTGATAATGGGATTATCTATTCTATTTCAGATTCTAAATGGGTCTCTCCAATAAAAGTGGTGCCTAAGAAAGGGGGAATGACGGTGATAGAAAACGAGAAGGGTGAGATGGTTCCACAAAGAGTTGCAAACACTTGGAGGGTTTGCATCGATTACCGCAAGTTGAATGCCGCCACAAGAAATGACCACTTCCCACTCCCTTTCATCGACCAAATGTTGGAAAGGCTTGCGAGGCATGCATATTATTGTTTTCTCGATGGCTATAGCGGATATAATCAAGTCCCTATCGCCCCCGAGGATCAGGAGAAGACGACTTTTACATGTCCATATGGGACCTTTGCTTACCGGAGGATGCCATTTGGGTTATGCAATGCACCGGCCACATTTCAAAGGTGTATGATGGCAATATTTAGTGACATGGTGGAGCGGTTTCTTGAAGTATTCATGGATGATTTCTCGGTCTTTGGTGACTCTTTTCATGCTTGCCTACACCACCTTTCTCTAGTGCTTCAAAGATGTGAAGAGACAAACCTTGTGCTCAATTGGGAGAAGTGTCATTTCATGGTTCAAGAAGGTATTGTGCTCGGTCATGTGATTTCTTCTAGAGGAATTGAAGTGGACAAAGCCAAAGTTGAGATTATTGAGAGATTGCCTCCACCTACATGTGTCAAAGCCGTGAGAAGCTTCCTAGGCCATGCCGGTTTCTATAGGAGGTTCATCAAAGACTTCTCCAAGATAAGTAAGCCTCTATGTGACCTTCTTGCTAAGGATGCTCCTTTCCTATTTGATGGTGCTTGCCTTATTGCCTTCGAGAAGATCAAAGAGTTGCTCACTAATGCACCTATCATTTGTGTACCGGATTGGTCACTTCCATTTGAGCTTATGTGTGATGCTAGTGATTTTGCTTTGGGCGCTGTTTTGGGTCAAAGAAGAGACAAGCTTCTTCATGCCATTTATTATGCAAGCCGCACTCTTAATGATGCTCAAGTGAACTATACTACTACCGAGAAGGAGTTGTTGGCTATTGTATTTGCATTGGAGAAATTTAGGAGCTACTTACTCGGTTCTAAAGTGATCGTGCACACGGACCATAGTGCTTTGAAATACTTGTTATCCAAGAATGATGCAAAGCCTCGGCTTATAAGGTGGATTCTACTTCTTCAAGAGTTTGACTTGGAAATTGTGGACAAGCCCGGCAAGGTGAATTTGGTTGCCGATCATCTCTCTAGACTTACTTGTGGAAGCGGCAATGAGGTACCTTTAGTTGATTCTTTTCCGGATGAGAAACTACTTTCTATTCAAGCAAAAGAGCTTCCTTGGTATGCACCTATTGTGAATTATATAGCTAGTGGTGGCAAGTCAATTCCTTGGAACTTTGATTTTCATGCAAGAAAGAGACTACAAAAGGAAGCAAGACACTACTATTGGGAAGATCCTTACCTTTTCAAGCAATGTAAAGACCAACTTGTGAGGAGATGCATTCCAGAAGATGAAGTTCAAAGTGTTCTTTCTTTTTGCCATAGTCATGCATGTGGTGGCCATCATGGAGGGAAAAGGACGGCACAAAAGGTGCTCACTTGTGGATTTTGGTGGCCTTCCCTATTTAAAGATGCTTATGAGTATGTGTCTTTGTGTGATCGATGTCAACGAGTTGGGAATCTCTCATCAAGGGACCAAATGCCTTTGAACAATATCTTTGAAGTTGAGTTGTTTGATGTTTGGGGCATTGACTTCATGGGTCCATTTCCTAGCTCCAATGGCAACTCATACATTCTAGTGGCGGTGGATTATGTTGGCAAGTGGGTGGAGGCCGAAGCCACAAGAACTAACGATCACAAGGTGGTGTTAAAGTTCCTTAAAGAGCACATCTTCACAAGATTTGGCACACCTAGAGCTATCATTAGCGATGGAGGCACTCATTTTGTGAACAAACCATTTGCGGCACTATTGAAGAAGTATGGGGTGAAGCAAAAAATATCCACTCCTTACCACCCTCAAACAAGCGGTCAAGTCGAGATCTCTAACCGCGAGATAAAGGGCATTCTAGAGAAAGTAGTGTCCACCACAAGGAAGGATTGGGCTAACAAATTGGATGATACCTTGTGGGCCTATCGGACCGCTTTCAAGACTCCCATTGGTATGTCTCCTTACTGTCTTGTTTATGGGAAAGCATGCCATTTACCGGTTGAATTAGAGCACAAGGCATATTGGGCTATCAAGTTTTTGAATTTTGAGATGAATAAGTGTGGTGAGAAGAGAAAGCTTGATCTTTGTGAGCTAGATGAGATTAGAATGGAGGCTTATGAGAATGCAAAGTTGTACAAAGAAAGAACAAAAGCTTTCCATGACCAAAAACTCAAGACTAAGCACTTGGAAGCTGGTCAATTAGTTCTTCTCTACAACTCAAGATTGAAATGGTTTCCGGGCAAGCTAAGATCAAGATGGATTGGACCATTTGAGCTCATTGAAGTATTCCCACATGGAGCGGTGACTTTGAAGAACTTGAGGAATGGTGATACGTTTAAGGTGAATGGGCATCGAGTCAAGACCTACTTGGGAAGTGCACCTAAGGATACTCATGAGGAGGTGAAGTTCTTTGTGGATCCTCCATCCATTTGAGGAAGCACTATGGACCTTGTTAATGTCCTTAAACTTAAACCCGTCTTGGAGGATTCCAAAAGAAATCAGAAATAATAAGGAAGTTAGAGCTTGAGATTTGAAAGGTGTAAAGTAGTCATGGGTTGCTTTGTTCAAAGCATAAGTGAGAGGTTCATTCGGTTCTTGATGCATGGAGCTTAACGGATGGCAAGTGCCCAATGGGGCCTTGTAAGGTTTTCACCATCGGAAATGTGCATTATGGAGCTAAATGGGGATCTTCAAAGAGTTTGCGCTTTCTAATCTCTCACTTTTATCTTTCCTAGCATGAATTGTTTGTTTAGTTGTTTAAGTGTTAGTATGTTGTGGTTTTGAGAAATTTGGATAGTTATTTCACCCTTGGTCCATGGATAAGACACAAAAGATTTATCTTTTATTGAAAGAATTATCCAAAGTTCAAGTGTGAGGTGGATACCCTTATTCTCTTTCCATTGTTTTAATGCTAGTCTTGGCCATTAATGATGCATGCTCCCCAAAATGTTGATAGGATCTTAATAGCTTCATTATACATTAAGGACTATATGATGTTTTAAGTGTGAGGTGCTTGTTTGGCCATTGTTAATTGTTAATAAATTGTGTTTACTAGCACTAGGAAGTTTTTATTTGGTCCTAAGCTTCGCACATGTTTCACAATTGTTCATAACGGCACATTGAGGACAATGTGTGATTTAAGTGTGAGGTGTAAGGCTAAGTAATTTCATTCCTAATCCTTTGTTTTCTTTTTATTTTCTTATTGAAAAATCCATAAAAATTAAAAAAAATTTCAAAAATTAAAAAAAATGTGTGTTTGCTTGCTTGCGTGGTCCAAAGATGAAACATCCCCCGATGATGAAACCGAACTTATGTCTAATTGGTTTGAGTGATTTTCAGCATGTTTAGCGATTGAAGATCAATGCTTATTTAATAAATGGATTTGGCATTTTGTGCTCACATGCATTTAAACTCATATTGCCTATATCATTTTAGATGCACTCATGTGGGAAAAGATAAGGACTAAATTTGTTAAAACTATCTATGCCTAATTATGTGAGATTTTGAGCTTAAGAGAGTGCGTACAAGTTTCAAATGCACTAATTCTTTCGTTGTGTGATCAATTCATTGTGCATGTAATCTAGAACTTGCTCCAAATCTTTCGAGACTTTATATCAAAAGCATGAGTTGTTATTGGGGAAGACCAAGGCATTAGGAATCCACCACGGCCAAATAGCTTTTGTCCTTAAAATGAAATCCATTAGTAAGCCAATTTGAGCCTATATAATATGTGTTAGCCATTTCATTTCTCCACCACCACAAATGTCTACCTTTTAAAATCTTAAACACTTTTCCTACCCTTTCTAAGTCAAGTGGTAAGCAATGTGAGTCCTATTGTTAGTTTGGTGCTTGTAAATGGGTTTGAGAAGTGTGCAAAAGAATAAGTGTGAGGTGGATAGAGTATTGTGTGCGTGAGCTACGGGTTGTAGCCAAAAAAAGAAAAGGGTGACCCTAGAAGCATGTTCAAAATATATTAAAAAAAAAAAATTATTCAAAGTCAATATGCACTAGGGTCACCAAAGAAAAGAAAATAGAAAATGAAAGAAAAAAAATAGAAAAAAGTGTTATGCAAAAATAGTGTGAGTGAAAAGAAAAAAAAAACATAAAAAGAGTGTGGGTGGTACAGAGGGGGAATAATAGTTTTTTGTAGTTTTTGGGTTTGTGGAAAAGAAAAGGAGGTTTTACAAAGCACTGAGAGCCAAAATAAAAAGAGACTCAACAAGAGAATTGCTTACTAGGAGGCTTAGAATTTGAACTTACCTTTCCCTTCATTTCTTTAACCCCTCACCTAAGCCCCATTACAACCTAAATAAAAGACCTTGTGACCCAAGAGAACTCATGCAATGATCATGTGGAGAAAAGATGGAAGAGCAAGCATATGGAAACCATGTCAATTGAATTGTTTTTGAGTGCAAACACTAACCATAAAACACTTGAGTGAAAATGAGTGATATCCATGTGAGTTTGATGGTTAGACAAATGCGGTTCATATTAATCCCACATGAATCATTTACGGTGGCACACATGGCATATGCATATACTTTGTTGAGCATGACTTTCCAAATCCAATTATTAGCTTTGCATTTCGAAAATTTAGTTTCTAAGCTTGCTTAATTGAAAGTCAAATCACTAAGTCATGGTTCTCTGAGGGAAAATGGTTAAACTCATCAAGGATGCAAGTGAGCCTTATAGTTTGTTCATGCTAGTTTAATTTATGTTTTTGCTTGAGGACAAGCAAAGTGTAAGTGTGAGGTATTTTGTTAGGTCCATAATTACCTACTAATTATTCTCCTAATCTTGCACTTTTGCTTAACCTTTGTGTTTATTTATATATATTTATTATGTTTTCCTTGTCATGCTAGGAAATGATGGAGAAGCTTGGAAATGCACTAAAAAGTCAACTTTAGCACATTTTCCTACTTCGGCTAGGAGAAACCGAGCTAGGCAAAGAAGGAGAAGTGGCAGACTGACCAAATGAACTTCAAATGAGTTGAAACTTTCCAGATCCATTCTAGACATCCTAAGAATAATTTCTTATGAAGAGTTCAAGATCTAGTTCGGAGTGGAAAGCCTTCAAAAGATCGGCACAATTTTCCGACTAAAAGACAAAAACTGCAAAACCGGACCTGTACGGATTCCGGCAGCATTTCCGGCCAAACCACGGCGAACTAAGCTCTGAAATTTTACCTGGATGATCTACACTCACGGAGGAACATTTTGTATGAAGAAGTCAAAGGCCAATTCCGAACTCTCGGTGGAGATTCAATTGAAGGAAGAAAGGAGACGAAAGTGCACAAACGGAGAAAAAAAGGGTCAACGGTGGTCAACGCCGGATTCCGGACATTTCCGGCCGAGTTGGCCGACCAAGAACAGTTGTGGAGAATAATGAAGAGCTGACTAGGGTTAGAGACTTTGGGTGGGAAGACTTTAGGTCTAGGTTATTTTGAAATTTAAAATTTGCAAGATGACAAATGATCTCATTCTTACACCTTACACATTTGTCTCCTATTTATTACCTTGTTCCCTCACACAATTACCCTTCTACCCTTACTTTTTCTTCTCCACCAAAATATCTATGGGCTTTCTAGGTCATTTCTATGTGGAGTCAAAAACTAGATCCACATTTTGTGCTTACACATTTGTCAATCACATCTCACCATTGATTCCTTTTGATCTCCACCCTTGATTTGAATTGCCTTGGCCTTTAAATAGCCCATTCTCTCTCCCCAAAACCGTTCACCCTTTTACTCCATCACTTTGCAACATCAAAATCTCTCTTTTCTCTAGTTCTAACATAGTTTCTCTCTAGCTTTTCATAGCTAGTTCATAGTTCTTTGATTTTGTGTAAGAGAGAGGTGTGTAGCCACTTGGGTTTCACCAAAACCGAAGTTTCTACACACTTTGATCAATCACTTCTCTTGTTTCTCACACATTCAAGCCTTGTTCTTACTTTGTTCTTGAGATTTTGTGGATTTGTATAGTGATTTGGGTTCTAGAAACCGAAATCCCTATACTTTGAAGCATTTCTCTTCTCATATAGCATCTAGGAGACAAGGGAGCCATCTTGTGCTTTTGGTTTGGCTCCAAAAAGAGTCAAACCCGTGGGTATATCACTTGTTCTCCACTCTTTGCTCTCTTTTATTTGTTATTTATGATGTTCATGGCTTGTAGTTGTGTAAATATGAGTTGTGAGTAGTTTAATTTGGGGCTAGGGCATAGCCTTAGCCAAACTTGTGCACAAAACAATGTAATCTTTATGCTCTTTGATGTTTATGCATGTTTTGAATCTTTTGGCTACTATACTTTAATGTGTCCTAAGTGTGTTCATAGATTTATCACCTAGAAGCATGCTTTAGGAAGTTAATGAATCGGAAACATGAACTTGATAAACTCTTGATTCCGTGAGCTTATGTAGCTAAATAGGTGGTGGCTTAGCTTATTCCTATGGGAAGAACTAAGTTGCTTGAATTTCTTACCTTGAAATTAAAGCATGATGTTGTGAGTTTAGGTTCCGGAAGAATTTAGGCTCATGGCACCATAGGCCATTTATAATCCGGAAGATTTGAATGGTATAAAGGTTGTGTAATTTAGCTTTGCTTTGGAAGAGATTGTTAAATTGCATGACTAGTTGGTTTCTTGGTAGCTTCATCAAAGCACTAAGGGGGAATTTATCAAAACATGTTGTTACATTAAATTTGGGTCACATTGTGTGCATGAGTAAGGCTAGGTGTGATGCCTAAGCCTCTATTTCTCTCTTATATCAAAATCTTTATTTTTTATTTGCATACTTTATTTTTGTGTATTTTTAATTTGTTCGCATAAAAATTAAAATCAATCAAGCCATTCACTACCATAATTGTTAATACCATCCTCATGATCTTTAGCTTCCAAAGGGCTAAGATTGTGACTTTGTAAAAAGGTAGATTGCATAATTTTTCTTGGCTTTCTTGCGGTAATCTAGCTAGGGTGGAGTTTCCCTCAATCCCTTGGGTACAATACTCTACACTTTCCCTTACTAAAACTTGACCTTCTACACTTGGAAGTAAGGAACATCGTACACAAATTTGCACACACTTTCATACTCAATGATGTCTCCAACAGCCGCCCAGTGTGATCGGCAAGTTATCGGACCCCAAGGGCTGTGTAATTTCTCCTGCGAAGCTGATTAGGGGTTCATGATCTGGGTGTGAGTTTCTTCCTCTCTTGGTTGAGGCCTTCGTAGTAGCTGCCGAACATGACGCTGACTGTTGTGCCGCTATCGACCAAGACCCTGTGGCATCGATAGTGGTTGACGACCATGGTGATTAGGAGTGGGTTGTTGTGGTGCTTCTAGATGGTATCCTCGCTGCGATGAAAGGCAATCGAGTTCCATTCGACCTAGGGGGTGTGGCAGCCATGGCTGAGTCCCAATATCTCTTGGCTCCGAGGGCATTGGCGTTTCTATGCATGGTGAGTCTCGGGTGTCCGTGGGGCGCCGTCGTGTAACGTTAGGATATGGCCGTAGACTTCAATGGCATTAGCACCAGTGGCGGGAGTGTGATAATGTGAGAGTTGGCCACTCTGAATGAGGTGCTCGATGGCATTTTTGAATGCCCAACAGATATTGGTGAGGTGGCCGGACTCCTCATGATATGTGCAATATTTACCGTTATCTAGCGGTTTGGATTGGCCGAGCTTGCGCTTTGGTGGGCGCTGGATGATGTTCTTGCGGTTATTCCAAATGTCCTCATAGGAAGCTGTTAGTGTGGTATAAATTTCGTATCGGGGTGCCGCGAATCACTAATCATCCCTATGTCGGCTGCCGCTATATGGTGCATTGCTATTTCGGCTGCTTGAGGAGTTGTATTTTGGCTTCTCAGGGCTCTTGCCATATTGCTTGTCCCTCCTATCTCTATAGCCTTGCCGCTCCCATGGCGCCCTGTCGTTTGGCTGGGCAGGTTTGTCTCAGTTGGTGTCTTTGTTCCTGATATCTGAGTTGGTTACTTGAGGAATGGTGACCGGGTGCGCATTGGTGTTGGTATCGCGGCCAAAGGTATTGTATTCGGCTTGAGCAAAGGCGATAGCGGCATCGAGGAGGTCACCATATGTTGCAGGGGGATTGGTGTTGATTTACAGCAAGAAGTATCCAGGCTGCAGTGCTTGTTTGAATGCCGATGCAGCTAGGGCCGGGTCGAGAGAGTGGAATTGAGTGGCCTACTTCTGCCATTGGCGAACAAAGTCTTGCAATCGCTCCTTTGGTCGTTGCTTGAGCCGAAATAGGTCAAGTGTTGTGCGATACCCACCGCCACACAGGATGAATCGTCGCAGGAACTTGTCTCCCAGTTCTTGGAAACTGTCAATGGAGTTGGTGGGTAGGTTAAGAACCAGCGCAAGGCCTCGTCCAGCAAAGTTTCCTCGAACGCATGGCAGGCCATGGCTTCGGTGTATTGGGTTCCGTGAAGTATAGATTGGAAGACTTCCAGATGGTGATATGGGTCTCGAGTCCCATTATATTTTTCTATCTTAAGGGGCTTGGCCTCTGGTGGTCGCTTCTCGGCATGTATTCGGGAGATGAATGGTCCTGTCTTTCCCTGAAAACCAGCTGTGCTTGGCTGCCAGCCTGCTCTGCTTTCGGTACTTTCCACTCGTGCCTGCAAAAAGGTGATGGCCTTGCTTATTTGGAGCAGGAGCTGAGTATTGGGATCGGGTGGAGGTATGTTGGCAGTCGAAGCCGTGTTTGCATCCGAGGTTCCCGCCGTGCAGGCACCGGTTGGGAAGGCGGTGCGGCTCCAAGTTGGCCTGGGAAGAAGAGGGAGGTCAGGTAGACCATCTGTGGGTTTGTGCTAGTGTGGCTATGCGTGGGGCCAGTGGGGCTCCCCGATGTTGGGTTCGAGGGCACGAAGGTGCCAGCGAGGCCGGTGGCGGGGTCCGCAATGAGGACCAGTCCTGGTGTGGGGGCACCGCCGATAGTCGATATCGGGGTCTCCTGCTGGTGGGCCTTGTCCAAGGTGTCGTCGCGCGTAACTCGCCTTTGGAGTGCTTCTCGTAGGGTGCGATTATGGTTGGTCATGTTTTCGACCTCCCGGCTGGCTTCCATGGCCGCTGCACGCTCGGCCTCGACCTGTGCATGTGTCTCCATGAGGTCGCGCATTCTATCTGTAGCCCTGTGGTTGGATTGGTGGACATGACTGATCCAGCTCGGCGTTTGGGCTTTGAAACTCGAGAGTGCGCTGGACCTCGCGGGTAGTTGTCTCCCAAGGCGGATCTTCGTTTCTGGTATCGGGATTACTGGTAGCCATCGATGTGTTGTCCTACCAACAAGGAGCGAGGGGAGTCCTTCTAGCGCCAAATGTTTTAAGGGTCTTGAGAGGAGTCTGGTCCAGCTGAACATAGGTTATATCGGTATGTATCTATTGCTATCGGTCTCTCTTATCTGCAAAACAGACGAAGGTCAGAGAGAAGACCGAGTGTGCAGGCCTTCGACACTTCGATGCCTAAGTCAGTGTCGGGTAAGATAATTATAATGGAAAGTGATAGTAAACAGTTACCTCTTTGGGTTGTTGGAGATGACCTTAATGTAGGAGATTTGTGGGAGCTTGGTTCCATTTCTTTAGGTGTGGAACGCTCGGGATCCTGATATTGCCTAATGGGTATCAGAACCCCCCAGCTGGGAGCTTATCTTACTGGCGTATTGGAGATACGAGTCTTGTGCTTCCGATACTTGTTCTTAGGAGGTATGCGCATACCAACAATAAGTGTTATTAATCTACTTTAATACCTCCCTGGACCTCAGAAAACTCCTTACAGCAGCAACTATGTCTCCTCCCACTATACTACAGAATTGTTGATAGAAGCAAGGTGCAAATCCATCTGGCCTAGGCTCCTTAGAAAGATGCCTTTGCTTAAATGCCCTCTAAACCTCCTCTTCAGAAACCTCCCTACTCAACTCCTCATTCATCTGTCTTGTAACCAGTCGTGGCAGCGAACTAATAACCTCCGGTAATTTGGGAGGAGAAGAAGAAGTGTCGAACAATTCCCTGAAGTAAAAAAGGACAATATTCTCCACATCCTCATCCTCTGACCTCCAAACCCCTTGTAGATCTCGTAAACCTTTAATCACCATCAAAGAGCCACAGAACCCTCGATCTTTGTTTCCAAAATACCTGCTCTTTTGAAGGAGCTCTTGGAGCTTCCATTCCAACTCCAACCTAGCGGATGTCGGTTGTGGGGATAGAGAGTTGTGAATTTGTATCCTTTGAAGCTCAAAAATTTGGCACTTGCTAGAGATCATGTGTGAGAGAGCTTCACTGACTAAGATGAAGAGATAGGGAGATGGGGATCTCCTTGTATTAAACCCTTAGCATGCTTGAAAATTGTTTCGGTCTTCCCACTCAAAATCATAGTTGAGATGCACTTTATAATCAAAGATAACCAAGAGGCATTGAACGCCATTTTAATCAAAACTGTTTCCAAGAAATTTCGCTTGACTCTATTGTAAGCTTTGTTCATCTCAAGCTTAACATCCCATTTCAAATTGGTTGATAGATTTCAAATGGTGGAAGACTGCATGTGTAATAACGACATTATCCTGAATCTGCCTATCCCCCATGAAAGTATTTTAGAAAGCCATGATCAAATTGGGGAATAGCAACTTAAGCCTAGTAGCAATCACCTTAGGTAAGACTTTGTAGGCATAGTTACATAGGTTGATGTGCTTGAAATTTCCAATTGCTTCAGGGAATGAGACTTTTAGTATAAGAACAATTTGAGTCTTATTGAAAGCTTTGAACAAATTTTCATAGTGAAGAAATCTAAAGCGGCATTTTAAACCACCTCATTGTCTCATAAAATTTAGTGTAAAAAAGACCTGAAAATCCATGTTCACGTTGAGACTTCAAGGAGATGATGAGCTGCAAGTTTGATTTCCTCAATGTCCACAGGCTTAAGTAGCTCAGTGTTCATATCAGTTGCTACAAAGGGTTACATACTCAAGCATTCTGACCAATCCCTTTGTCCTGAACTAGTAAATAGACTTTAAAAATGTCTTTCAAACTCATTTCTAATTTGGTATTCTTAGTCCAACCAGATATCTTCACCAATTTTGAGTTCAAGGACTATTGTTTTGTCTTAAGCAAAGAGTCATGACATGGAAGAATTTTGAGTTTTTATCACCACTACCAACCAATTAATTCTTGAGCATTGCATCAAGAATTTTTCTTCCCTATCTCATACATCATTGAGCTCAATGATAATGGCATCCACAAGTGTGAGATACGAAGAACAATTCAGTATTGCTTGGACTGTTTTAAACTTCATCATTAAATTATCAATTACTGTCCGTTTATTTTCAAACTTCTCCTTTCTTCACTTCAACAACTCATAGTTACAATTTTTTAACTTTTTTTCCCACTCCAAGCAATTTTGTCCCCAGAACAACAATATCCCAACGCTTTCTAACAATGACTATGCATTCTGGTCATCAACCCAATGATGCGGCTAAAATAGTCTCACAATTTAACCCTGCAAAATGTAGTTGTCAGTATAGGATAAGCAGGGATCGTTCAGTCCAGGGATTGTAGGGTACATCTTCACAAAAATGTCAATTAAAAAATAAAAGAATAAAATGGGGGTTTTGAGATTTGATTCCTAATATACTTAAAAATAAAAACAAAACAAATAAAACTATCTACTATGATCGACTTCCGTAACCTAGACCAATACCACTCGAAAATTACTAAGTGTAAAAAGAGAAAATCCATTTCAACATACTACAAAAACGTGCCCATCTTAAATGCTAGATAAGAGCCTAAATGAAAAGCTGTCACGGTCCAATCCATTTATCTGATCCGTTCTTCGAATCAACTCACACGTGCAAATTAACTATTACGCATAGCAATTAACACATAATTTCGAGAATCGTTTAATCATTAAAGCATGATTTTTACAACTCTTTAAAACTAATTACTACTTGTTTAACTTAGTGTTTTAACAAATAATAATTACTCTTGGCAAATTAAGCAAACACACAATAATACTTAGCGTTATTCTAGCATGCAAACTTATTAACTTAACTCTAAAAATTACCTAAACACGTAAAAAGGCACAAGATTGTAACATGTATCATCAAAGAATTCTCGAAATTAACTTAATAATAAACTGAAAATCTCAAAAATATTAATAAAAATATTCTGAAAATTTCTTGTCTCCAATTACACAACTCGCAAATCCAAACACACAAAACCGAAACAAAAATTATAAGTCGAGGCATAGTTACACTTTGAAGCTTTCCTTAGCGGCTTAACAACAAGGTGATGAACTCGTCTCTGCTATGGTGGTGGAGCGTCCTTGACTCAGCGCCTAAGAACTTCGTAGATTGATGGAAGGATGGATGTCACGGTCTTGTAGGTGATGGAAGTTTGAGGAGTGAATTGGGCATAAGTGATAGGCCAGGAAGTGATATTGGTCAGGAAGTGATACCCTTGGTGTGAAGAATGGCTGCTATTTATAGTGGAATTCTCCTTTCTTGTGATGCAATCATGGCCATTCATCTAGAGGTGATTTCTCCTCCAAATTTCCTTGATTTTCTCATGACAAAGTCTTGATTTTTCTGATCTCTTTTCCCCTTAATGACTCATGTATATTCCTTGAATAGTGACCATATACATCCCTTGTTCCTCTCCTTTGAATTGCACTAATTTCTTCTTGCAAGATTTGTGCCCACAATAAACTCCTATAGTCAAGAAAATAAGAAATTAATTAGAGTTATAATCAATAGGAAATAAGATAATTAAGATAATTAGGATAAATATTGAATAAAACACTCCCCTTTTATCTCCCCTTGAATTTCTCCTGATTTATGTGCTTCATCTTATCCTTCATGTTTCCTTGATTACATCACTCAAGAGTTCTTAATGGGATCGACTCTCTTTAAAACAAGAAAATCAGAAATAGGAAAGTTCAAAAGAAGAAAGTTCCCTAAAACAAAATAGGAAATATTTCCTAAAATGAAAGAGGAAAGTTTCTAAAATGACTTGTCCTTAATTTATGCTCATTTCGGTTCTTTTTCACCTCTTTTCTCCATTTCTGACCTAAAAACAGAAACTATGCTATAATTATTAATTTTAAGAGAGTAACTTAGCCAAATGAGGGAAAATACATATTAAACATGTCACACTTTGTGCTCCTATCACCCAATATGGTTCAAAGCGAAAAGGTTTAGCCCCCTTGGATTAGACTTCATGATGACTAGGCAATGATCGGATCTTGCAAAAGGGCCATGCATCACACAAGATTCTGGCCATGTTGTCACCCAACTTTCATTAAACAAGAATCTATCAATTCTTTCTTCGACTAATACAAGCCCTATCAACTTCATATCTCGATCATGACATGATTAGAGAGGGACCCATTAGAAATTGGGACACAAGCGCCACGTTGAAGACTTGACCAATCAAGTAAAGTCAATTGGAATTTTTTCAATGGCCAACTTAAGAAACCGAAATTGGGTCCATGACGACGTGATTAGAGAGGGACTCGCTCTGCTATCATGTTAAACAACTACAAGTGTGGATAGGATTCCTTCTTCATCATGAATTTTAAGCACCATCAAGTTGTTTAGGCTTTAACTCTGGGATTTCTCACCCTCTTTTCCCCTGTCCTCTTCCGGCTTGCCTAATTTAGCAAAGTGATGATAATTCAAGTGTGAAATTGGTTCATTCATTGTAAGGTAGTTAGTCTGAGGCTCGTGGCATTGATAATGGTGTACTAACTGTATATAATGATAACTTCTTTATGCATTGATAGTTTAAGCCTATACAGTATGAAACATGTTTGAAGTACTGGTATGGATTTAGGGATGACAAAAATTACAGCGGAGCAAATTAATATTAGATCTCTGCCTAATAGAGAAGTAATCTGAAGAAAATTAGAGAATGAGAACTCTCAATCCACATTTTCTAAAATTGGGATTGGGGTGGGGATGATATATCCACATCTTCATACCAACTCGACTATGTTTTATTTTTATTAAAAAAAAAATTTGTACACATTATTAATTTATTTATTTTTAGTGAAATGGGGGACGAAACTCTAAGAATTTACATCAAAGTAGCAAGGGGTCTTCTTCCCCTAACAAAATCATAACAAAAGTGGTTTAACTTTTTGTTTGTTGGAACTTCCTTTTACATGGAATAAGATTGAGATGACAAAAGATATATATTGTCATTATAGTTGTACTTGTACAGTATGAATTTATATGGTTTCAAATTTTATTTGTATGAGTAAAAAAAGAAGATGATGAGTTGAGTTTTTATTGAAGATCAGGACTGGTTTGGAGTTTAGGGAGGGAATGAGTTTAGGGAGGCAATGGGTTCGAAGAATGAATTCGAAGATGGAGATGGTATTATGATCCCCATTCCTAGCCTGTCTCATTTCCATTCATATATAGAGTCCACATACCATTGACTACAACTAATATGTGGGCTATAGAGTCGGTGCTAGCGTTAAATGCTTATCTTCCTAACATGCACTTTACGTACTGAATCAAAATCTTCAATGGTGCAAAATAGGAGGAGGAATTTTTATTTTATCCTAGTTAAGCAAATAAAAAGTTTATCATTATCAAAGGACTGTGAAATTCATACTCCTTATTTTACAATCCACACTTTTTGTTTCCTTTTAAGATACTTAAGTTTTGTCATTTTGTAGTATGGATTGAAAAATATATATGTGATGTTAAGATTCTGAAAAGGATAATTAACGCCCAATGGATCTGGGTTAGTTAAAACACCCAATGGTTCGTGCGTCTGCGATGCAGTGATTAGTCTGGCTATGCTGGGATACACTGCATGGGTGTGTGTGTTGGTTCTATTGTCGTCTTCCACTCAAAAAATAAAAAAAAGATTCTGAAAAGGAAAAATAGAGTGTGGATGTAAAATAATGTGTGTGAATTTCACTCCCCTTATAAAAAATGCATGTATAATTTATACAAGAAAAGTGCTCTCAACCAAAATATCTAAAAAAGAAGAAGTCCATTGTTTCCTAATGAGGGGTGAACTGAGGCCTAGACATGCTTGTTCCATATGTCAAAAGTTGGATATTGAGGAACTTTTAATAATTTGTATTTTCTAAACCGACAATAACTATTCCATCTCCATGAAAATCCTAGCCTTCTTTTTTCTTCTATCTATATTTCTCTTAATGCAAACCATTGGTTTGACCCTCAATGGTGTTGATATACATGGTGATGAAGGTGGTAGCCTCTATCACTCCTTAGGACGGTCAATGTCGTTGGTTTTTCCCAGGTTCCTTTCTCAACTATCAAGAATTAGTCCTGACGTTTATCACCTCCAATACTAACATCAAATTCTTGGAATTACATCCCGCAGTCCAATTCGAGATGTTGTTTCCATTCCATAGGCAACAACCTATTCTCCAAGATGACTATGTTGTTTCGGGAAGGGAGATTTAAAATGGGATCGTGGATATCACTCCTTTCAATTAGTGGGCTCAGGTTGTTGTTCACTCCGGCAATGAAACGATTTTTGGGTTCCAATTTTCTGTACACCATGAATCGAGGTGCATTGCTCGCCTTAGATTGGGTTGGGATTTTCCTATCTAGTTCAGACTAGTCCTGAAGATTCTCTTCAAAATGGAATTATATTCCATTGTTAATGGTGGTTTGCGAGATCTGAGTGTTCTGCTGATATGACTAGTGTGATTCCTTAGTTCAAGAAAGGTGGTGGCGCAAGTCGCTGGAGGACGGCTATGTTGATGTCATGCTAGGGTTACGTGGTGGGCTTAGGGACTTTGGATCTACTACTTGACCTTGGGCTGGAGATCAGATCTTTCTTGAGCCTGCCTCTCCATATCCCTCAAAATCTCCTTGCCCTAATCTTAAGGGTAAGGAGACGCTTATTATTTAATTTTCTACCTTTTTGCTTGTGCGTCCATACTATGATGTGCTTGTACACTCAATTGAGGAGATTTATCGAGCATGTACCACAATTAAGTGCATTAACAAATGAAATCTCCACAGAATGGACAAGATTCTTTTAATTGGAACTGGATTGGACCACATTGTTAAATTTTAGAAACAAACCCAACCCACACTATGCTTCGGGTCAATTTTTCAAGTTTTTTGGCCCAGCCCTAGCTAATGTTGGTCCAATAATATTTCTCTCTATTATCCGTTCAGCACTCTTTTTTTGCAAGAAAAAAAAAAAAAAAAAAAAACAAAGCTAACAGGCAAAAAGGCTAATGGGCTAATAATATTTTGGTCCGGGAAGTCAAAATTTGACAAAAGGCAGAACTTGGCGCATACTCCAGGCCCTTTATATCCCTCAAGCCCTCAAGCCCTCAAGCCGTAACCTGTAAACCCTAAACCCTGCACTCCCCCCTTTCGGGCCGATAATTTTGGTCCCATTCGCCGTCCTCTACCTCCCTGAAACTCCATTTTCCATCTTCAAGCAGCGTTGCTCGTCAATTTCCGGCAGTCCTATCTCAGGTATGCTGTGGTTCTCCAATTGTTTGTTTTCATTTTCCGATCCATTGGGTTTCTCTTTTCGTTGTTCGTGTTTTGATGTGGGGATCTGGCTAGATTTGGTGTTCTGCTTTAGAAGAAAGAAATCATTGTGGAGAACTGGCTAGAACTGAGAACTGAGAACAAGGTTTTCATTTCTTGTATTGTTCAATTGCTATAGAAGTTTTGTAAAAGCATGACTCTCAAGTCAAGACCGCTAATTTCTTTACCTAGTGGTCTCTCTGTACATGCCGTAGATTCGGTTTGAAATTGCTAGCTAATACATAAGTTGAATTATATATAGTTAGAAGTCCATAGATGTTTAATGCGAGCAGGCTGAAAATGAAACATTGCGTATGGTTATTTTTCGGGGAATATGTGTATTTGTTGTGATGATTTTTTTGAAGTGATTTGGGGAGAGTTGGGGTCGTACATTGTTTACATGAATTATGGACCTGGATTGAGGAGATTTTCTACTTGAGAATCAGATTGTTTGACTTGAGAATCAAATTGTCATTCTCATTGTTATTTTTTTGGTTTCTTTTGGATAAATTTGTCTATCTTACTGTCTTGTGGCAAGTTACTTGTCAGCGCAGGAGATAACTTTCTTTTCTCTTTTTGCCTATTAAATCAAATGACATTTTCTTTGCCTTTTTAGAAGATTGTATGAACATATAATTTCTTTACAAAGGGTAGAGATTCATGAATATAGAAACCGGCTATCTTTTTTCTTTGTACAAATAGTCTTCTTCAATTATACTCAGTAGGTGTTCACTTTGTTTCATGTCGTTAGTGCTCAGTGAGGGCTTCTTTCTTCCTCTTCATATTAATCTGGATAATGAAGGGATAGCTGAGTTGCCTGAAGTAGACAGTATTTTCCCTCTTTTTTTTTTGTTCCACTTGTGTCTTTGTCTTTTTGGGAATCACCGTAAAGCAGCAGCCAAACATAAGCCATGAACAAAAAATATAGTTTTGTACACACTGTAACAAATCCAACACTTTTGGCATGACACTTTACTTAATAAGTCTCCATCTTTTCTTCAGTTCCATACTTTTGTTCTGATAACTGCTTTCTGGTTAAAATATTTGAGATTTTTTAGTTATGGCTTGCCTTCTAACGGTTATTGGGTTGAGTAATATGAACTGCTCCCTCCTGTTGAGCTCTGTCCAGATTCAACTAATCCTGTCTAGGTTGCAGCTTCACTTTCTGCTTAAAATATGCTGTTTATTGAATGAGTAATATATTTAGTTGTGGTATTTTTTTTGTTTTATTACATTTTTTTTTCTCTTTAAATGTTATCAGGAAGGAGAACTATGAATTTCAAGAACGTTAAGGTTCCTAAGGTTCCAGGAGGTGGTGCAGCTTCTGCCTTGATTAAGGTGGGAATCATTGGTGGGCTTGGCTTGTATGGAGTTGCCAACAGTCTATACAACGTCGAGGGAGGGCATCGAGCCATTGTTTTCAACCGTATCATTGGTGTCAAAGACAAGGTTATTCTTCTGAAAATTTTTAACTCAACTTTTCCAATTGGATGTACATTATATATATGGTTTTTTTTTCCTTGGAAATGATAAATCATATGATTTTGCTGTATGACCTTATTTTTTGTGTATCCATAATTTATCGCTATACGACAACCATGTTGTCTATTCCTCTTGCTCAGTTCAAGTTATCTGTATTTCAACCATTGATGAATTGTATCTTTTATTTAATAGTTTTAAAGCATGTATTTCTTCTGGAGGTTCTTCTTCCATCCTAACAACTAGGTAGAGAACTACTGTCATGATGCATGGGGATTCAATATGTGATTTGAAACTTACCATACCTTTTCATTCAAAAAAAAAAAAAAAAAATTTGATATGCTTTTGACTCTTTGCATTTTGCACTCTAAAATTTATATCATTTGCTTCTTGATTAATTTAGTTGGTTTCTTAAGGTTATATATTTGCAGCAAGGTAGTGCAGGGTCATTTAAATCCTTAAATGTGTTAATCTGTTATTATCAGACCTGATTCAAGGCCTTATAATATCAGTTTTGATTTTCAGTAGCTCTATTTATACCTGTTATATGTTGTGAGACGCCTTCTGCATTTGTATCCCTATCAATGGCACAGCTGAGATCCTGATATCTTATATAAAAGTATTCAACAGATCAGAGAAATTGACTATGGTAATGGTATCCTCTTTTAGCAGAATATTATTTGATAAGTGGGCCTCAAACTTCCTAACAGAATTATGGTTATTGGTTAACCTCATTTATTTGCATGGTTCTCCGATGTCATGAGCTCTGAAGTTGCGTAGATAAAACTCAGGTCCTAGGATTCGAGTATTGATGTAATCAACCATTTGTCCAAGTACCAGTTTTATGTTGTTCTTCTCCAACATTAGATAAAAAGATTGTTAATGTTACTAATTTTTGAACTTCTGTTACTTGTGTTTAAAATTTTATAGTTCGTTCCTTCTTGCTTATACTTTTTTATTTATTAGAATTGAGTAAAGATGTTACATTGCATGTGTAGGTTTATCCGGAGGGGACACACCTTATCATCCCATGGTTTGAGAGGCCGGTTATTTATGATGTTCGTGCCCGACCTCATCTGGTGGAGAGCACTTCTGGCAGCCGTGATCTCCAAATGGTCAGTACAATTTGTTTTTTAATTTTCTTTTATTTTTGTTTATGTTATAAGGACTTTGACAACTTCACGGTTTGCTTTCAAATTATTTGGGCAATGTTGTAGCATATTACGGATTCAACTTTTGACAACTCTTTATCCCTATGTATCCATAATTTATCACAATCTCATGCATGATGTATTACGTGTGTGTGTGTCCTGCTATCACAATTTCATTTAGCCTTTATCTGGTTTGTAAAATGAGGATTGGCTCTATTTAATTTTTAATCTTAGCATAAGCTGTTCACCTGTAGCATTTAACACCAGCATCCAAGCCATGTCATCAAAACATGTCTTTAAATCAGCTAGTAGTCAAGTTGCTATTCATTTTGTGTTCTCTTATAATATGTTTGTGTTTTCATTGTGCTGTCAAGGTGAAAATCGGGCTTAGAGTTCTTACTCGTCCAATATCAGACCAGCTGCCTACAGTATATCGAACTCTTGGTGAGAATTATAATGAGAGAGTCCTTCCTTCCATCGTTCATGAAACTTTGAAGGCTGTTGTTGCACAGTATAATGCCAGCCAGCTCATTACTCAGAGAGAGGTAGGCGTCAAGGCTTGTTGTTTGACAGTCTAAATTTCGAGATTTAATTTAGTGTACATCAGTTAAGCCAATGGCAGTTACTGATAATCTGGATTTTGCTTTCTGCATGAATATCTATTTCCTGTTTACTCATGGAAGTTGTGCATATAATGGAGATAAAACACTAAAGGTTCCAAATCTTGCCTTAGTATTGATTGTAGTTGCTTGTTTCAGGCTGTTAGTAGGGAAATAAGGAAGATCTTGACTGAAAGGGCTACCAATTTCAACATTGCTCTGGATGATGTGTCAATTACCAGCCTTACTTTTGGGAGGGAGTTCACAGCTGCAATTGAGGCCAAACAGGTGGCTGCACAAGAAGCTGAGAGAGCTAAGTTTGTTGTGGAAAAGGCTGAGCAGGACAAGAGAAGTGCTATCATCAGAGCACAGGTGAGTTGGAAAGATTCTCAAATAGATAATATTTATTGATATTGAATTCATTTCAAGTTTACGACCATTGTGTCAATAGTATTAGTTCTAATACTGCCTGAGCAAGGTTCATGTTTAGAATTGATTGACTTTGAAGTTTATCCCAAGTTCTGTTTGGGAAGAATCCTCATATGGTACTTGAACTATTGTGGAATGCACATTTTGGTACCTAAACTTTCAAAACTACCTTGATCGTACCTAAACTATTGCTCCGTTTCTCCATATGGTACTTCCATCCAATTTGCCCTTAACTTTGCCTATGTGGCTCATTCTTATAGGATGACATTCATCTCCAAAAAAATAATCATAATAATAATTAATAGGCAAAGTTAACGGCAGATTGGATGAAAGTACTATATGGAGAAACGAAGCAATAGTTCAGGTACTACGAGGATAGTTTTGAAAGTTAAGGTACCAAAATGTGCATTGGACCATAGTTCAGGTACCATTTGAGAATTTTTCCCGTTCTGTTTTGTAACAACATGGTGGTCGTTTGGATCCTTATTGCCTGTATGAGAGCCAGAAGTGCCGTCGGTTAAAGTTGCCTTTTACTTAACAAGATTTTTTCATGGTGAACAGGGTGAGGCCACAAGTGCCAAGCTGATTGGTGAAGCTATTGCGAACAACCCGGCATTCATCACACTGAGGAAGATTGAAGCTGCTAGAGAAATAGCACATACCATGGCAAATTCATCAAACAAGGTTTACTTGAGTTCCGATGATCTGCTGCTGAACCTTCAGGACTTGAACTTGGACGTGAGCAAGAAGAAATAGACTGCAGGTTGAACATGTAATCATTTCATTCAGGTCGATAAATTGTGGAAATATTTGCTTTAAAAGTTGACCACTGGGGACCGTAATGGTACTGTTTTTTGTTAAACGCCAGTTGGCATGGCAAGTCGTGTCTGACGACATCTAATTCTGGCCGCTGGATGAAACTTTTAAGATGCAATCACGGTTAAGGAATATATCATCTCTTGTTTGTCACCTGCTTTCTAATTTTTAGTTTGTTTCAACTTTCAATTGGAAAAAATCTTGAAGGTGGAGAAAAAAATATATGCGGGTGTCATGGGTCTTTTTTTATAATGTTGCATATGGATACTTATATAATACAATAACCTACTATAAATGTTAGGAAAAAACGGCTAAAGTTATGAACGGTCTCTCTCTGGTTTAAGAGTAAGGCTGTTAAGGTATTTGTCGAGTCATAAGATACATGGGGAAATGATTATTTTACCTAAATTTGGGGTTAATTCTCTCTCTGGCTTGAGAGTAGGGCTGTCAAGGTATTTGTCGTGTCATAAGATACCCATTTACCTAAATGACCATTTAGGATACAGGGGGAAATGACCATTTACCTAAATTTGAGGTTAATTAACCCAATTTAACCAAACACTAAGAGATTGACCACTTAAACAAAAAGTAATATTTTTTAAGAGTTTTTTACTTCAACAGTGTCTGAACTCTTTGAGGACTTTTGAAATGATACTTGAACTTTCAAAGTTATCAATGTGATACCTGAACTCATTTTTTCGTATTGACGTCGTACATGCGGTCGATTTCGGTCACAGAATTGTTAACTATGACCACGTGCCCAGCACGTGAGGCATTTAATGAGTTAAAAGACTAATTTACCCTCACAAGTATATAATTTAATAGTATCTGAACTCTTCGAGGACTTTTGAAATGATACCTGAACTTTCAAAGTTATCAATGTGATACCTGAACTCATTTTTTTGTATCAACGTTGTATCTGCGGTCTATTTCCGTCACAGAACCCTTAACTATGACCATGTGCCCAGCACGTGAAGCACAAAATAAGGGTAAAAATAACCTTTCCCACTTCCTTTAGTTCTTCACGTGTCCCGTCGTACCTTCAGTTCTTCTTCTCCATTTCTATTTCCTTTTTCATCTGCAAAATGCAATCAGATGGGATGACATTTCCTAGCAAAATGCAAAACCCAAAGCAAAACTTGAATCCAATTCTCTGATGGACGGACACCGCCGGGGACTTTAGCTCGTCGGAGTTCTCCAAACATAACTTGCTCAATGGCTTTGCTTCTCTGAATTTATTGCAGGCCAGAGTGGTTTAGACGGTTTCACTACTCTTGGCCTCCAGATCTGAGACTTGGAATTTACCTGAGATTTCAGACAGAGGGATCAGAGAGAGAGAGAGAGAGAGAGAATATGGCCGGCGGCAATCTAGACCTTCTTGTGAAGCTTGCCAGAGATATGACGGAGAAGGGCCACGCCATCGTGGCACTCGGCTTTCTCACCGCAACTAACATCACAACATAAGTTCATGAATTTCAAAAATAGTCCGTGTCTTTGCAATTGAATCCAAATCTGCAAAAGTGAATGAAACTGAGAGTCTCTCTCTTTCTCTCTCTGCAACTCTCTTTCTCTCTCTCAACAACGGCGAAAAGGCGAAGGATGGTGATGATGGGAGAAAACCCAAAACTGATTTTTCCGCAGCTGCGTGTCTGTGTATAACTATATCTATTTGTATATGATTTATCGAACATGGGGCAATGATCATTTCTCTGATTCCAGCTTCTAATCAATTTGTCTAAAAAAGAAGCGGCCTTTGGTTATTCGCGGCTGTAATATCAGTACTTAGTGGGAGTATCAGACGAGGTGAGGAACAATCTGAGGGTTTTACGGCGGCGGAGGTGGATGACGGGGCTGGTAGATGAGCTGCGCGTGGGGCTTCAGGCGACGATGGGGCATTGAGTGGCAAGGAGCTTGAATTTTTGCAAGGTAGCCATATCGATCTAGCTGAGTTTAATGTGGTTGTAGTCAGGTAGTGCTTGGAAAGGGTTGGGTGGTTGAGAGAGAATGTGAGATTTGATTTGCGGCCATGCCTTCCAATCGGAGGGGTCAATCAGAGGGACGAAGACGTCGAAAAAGAAAAACACCAAAGAAAAAAAGAAAGAAAGAAAGCAAAAAAATAAAAATAAAAAACAATACTTTTGAGGGTAAATTAGTCTTTTAACCTCATTAAGTGCCTCACGTGCTGGGCACTGGTCATAGTTAACGGTTCTGTGACGGAAATCGACAACAGGTACGACGTTGATACAAAAAAATGAGTCCAGATATCACATTGATAACTTTGAAAGTTTAGGTATCATTTCAAAAGTTCTCGAAGAGTTCAGACACTGTTGAAGTAAAAAACTCCATGAAGAACTAAATGAAGTGGGAAATGTCATTTTTACCCTTATTTTGTGCCTCACATGCTGGGCACGTGGTCATAGTTAAAGGTTCTGTGACGGAAATCGACCGCAGGTACGATGTTGATATGAAAAAATGAGTTCAGGTATCACATTGATAACTTTGAAAGTTCAGGTATCATTTCAAAAGTCCTCGAAGAGTTCAGACACTGTTGAAGTAAAAAACCCATTTTTTAATCCCACTTACCCAACTCTCTGTGAGCCTGTTTTCTTCAAAATTTTAGACCATTTTGCCATTTGTAACTGTCAAAGCTGAAAATCGAAACAAAATGAGATTTAGAGAGAGAAGCTCATGATTTTAGAGAGAAAAGCTCTGCGATTTTAGAGAGAAAGAGAGAGGAGCTGTGAGATTCCTTGAGAGAGAAGCTCTGCGATTTCTAGAGAGAGAGATGTTTGCTGCGATCATCACCATGGATTGAGATCGAGCTCTTGTTCGTGGTCCTCCTTCATCACAGTTTGATTCTTTTCTTCATTGATCACTAATTGTTTGATTTTAGCTCGGTTTAATATGTTTGATTTGAATTACTAGGTCTTTTTGTGTACATTGTGTTAGTTGTGAATTGCTGTATAAATTTGGAACTGATTTTGGTGAATCTGAGGTTCCTTTGAAGTTTGAATTGGTTGTGAAGTGTTTTTGTAGTTCTCTCTATATTATTAGGGGGCAATAATTTGTCTATTAGGGGGTAATAATGTGTCCTAATTGTTATTCAGTCTCTATAGTTGTTGTTTAGTAATCTTTTCCTTTGTGTTTAGAGCAATTTGTTACTGTTTCTGTTAATG
Source organism: Rosa chinensis (assembly GCF_002994745.2). Taxonomy (NCBI): domain Eukaryota; kingdom Viridiplantae; phylum Streptophyta; class Magnoliopsida; order Rosales; family Rosaceae; genus Rosa; species Rosa chinensis. The sequence continues at coordinate 43,739,543 of NC_037089.1, forward strand.
TTTAAGATTTGAGCGGTGGCCCAAGTCTTTGTTAACGCTAATATGATGGGTGGACCTCTACTTACAACATTCTCAGAGCTTCCCCTACTTGTCAAGTAAAATACAAAGCGGCGTCAGAGGGAGACCGCAGTGGGCAGTCTTCTCTTCTCTGATGCCTAAGTTAGTCAATGTATTTATTTATGTTGACAGAATAACAGTAGGTAAGTAGTAAATGCGTAATTAATGAGAAGAGAGGAGAGAACCTTTTATAGGTGGGGAAGAGGCCGAGCTCTTCCATGTTTTCGATGTGGGACTGTTATGCTTCAGTTCCCAGCTTCTGGAGCTTCTGATGCTATCTTGGCGCAACGCGTCAGTGGTGATCTAGGGGTGAGCCGGGGCTTAGGCGGTAGCCTGCTTGACTGTGTTTCCGTAGGTCACACAGTTGGCGATAGTTGGTACAGCTGGCGGTTTCATGAGCGTGGCTCATTATAGCTAATTATGCTTGCAAATGCTCATGTAAGTACAGTTTCTGATGTGTTTTGGTAGTCCTGGCTACATTATATGGGGACGGGGGAGCAATAATCTGTCTATTGGGGGACAATAATGTGTTTTAATTGTTATTCAGTCAATATAATAGTTGTTCAGTGATCTTTTTCTTTGTGTTCAGAGACTATATTATTAGGGGGCAGTAATAGCTTTGTTTTGTTATTTTTTTTGTAGGAATATGGGTGATCCTTTGGTTGTTAGGTGCATTTATTCTGGCAAAGGTTATATGATTCCTCTAAATGAATGTGTGAGCTATTTGGACTTATATGAAGACATTTTCCATAGGTTCCAGTTTTTGCCAAGTGATGTTATTGAGCTTTAGTATTCAGCTCTTGGTTGTGAAGTTTGTTTTCTTCATTCCAATCGTGATTTTCAGAAGCTGTCTTGTGGTGCTAGGGTATATAAGTTAGATTGTGTTGAGATTTCTGTTTCAAAGATTGGTGGAAGTTGCAGTGTTCAGTGGATAATTGTTCTCGATGAAGACGATTATTTGGGTGAGGCATTTAGGACTGAAGTTCACAAGTTGTATTTGTCTGATGAGTGGAGTTCATATATTCATCATGTTGGGCAGAAGTTTCATGGTGCAGCTAAGTTCCGTGAGAAGTTTAGGAAGTATGCAATTTGTTCAGTGGAGAGTTGTTCGGGGTTCCTGATGAAGACGATTATTTGGGTGAGGCATTTAGAACTGAAGTTCACAAGTTGTATTTGTATGATGAGTGGAGTTCATATATTCATCATGTTGGGCAGAAGTTTCATGGTGCAGCTATGTTCCGTGAGAAGCTTAGGAAGTATGCAATTGCAGTTGGTTTTGAGTTTGTGTTTTTGAGAAATGATTTGGACGATATCTATGCAGTTTGTTCGAATGTTGGAACCGAAGGTTATGATTGGCATCTTCACGCTCTTGCATCATTTGCCAATGGTTGCCTTTATATAAGAGAGTTGAATAATGTACACACTTGTAAATGTGTAGTTAAGACTAAAAAACACAAGCTTTTGGGATCCAAGGTTGTCAAGACATGCATTGCTGCCGATGTTAGCCATAATCTTTCATTGAAGCCAAGGGAAATTATGAGTAGGTTCAAGTCAACATATATGTTTGATATTTCCTACAAGGTTGTTTTGAAAGAAAAGCAAACTCAGGAAATGATTTATGGTTTCGATGTAAATTCATTTAGCATGTTACCTTAGTATAAGGAAGCTGTTTTAGAGAGTAATCCAGACTCTTCTTTTGTGTTGGAAGTTGACTAGTCTACTAATCGTTTTAAGAGGCTTTTTGTAGCTTATGGAAGTTATGTTGAAGGCTTCAAATTCTTTTGCCGGTGTTGTATGTCGATGGCACATTTGGTAAAAGCATTTACAAGGGTCAGATTCTTTCTGCAACTGGAAGAAATGGAAATCAAGGTAACTGCATACTTTATTGCCCCCAATAATTTCTTTATTGGCCCCCAGTAATATTTGTTATTGTTTCGGTTTCTTTTCCTTTGTGTTTTCTCTTTCTTGTTTTAGTTTCTTTCATTGTTATTGTTATTATTTTGGAGCCGCACGCTCTCGTTGGCAGTGCAGCGGCACGTTGCAATATTTTTTATTGCTCCCTAATAAAAAAAATTTATTGCCCCCCCCCCAGTAGATTGACTTTTCTGTGTTCTGGTTTGTGCAGGTTTCTACCATCTAGCCATGTGTGTCTGTGATTCTAAGGCAGACGTAAATTGGACATTATTTTTTGGGTTATTATCACTAATGGTACCTAAACTTATCTTCTATTTTATCGATGGTACCTGAACTTCAATTTTGATCACAATTAGTACCCAAACTTTTCGATTTCATTTTAAATGGTACCTAAGGCCACCTTTGGTAACTATTCCAGCCAAAAAAGCCAAATCTAAAAAAAAAAAATCATCACTATATATGATTGCAACCCTTGAAATCATCAAAAATCATCACTATGATTGCCTCCCATGCCATTTTTAGTCGGAATAGTGACCGAGGTGGCTCTAGGTACCATTTAAAATGAAATCGAAAAGTTCGGGTACTAGTTGTGATCAAAATTGAAGTTCAGGTACCATCGATAAGATTGAGGTATAGTTCAGGTACCATTTGTGATAATAACCCTTATTTTTTTAAGCATTTGAAGAGTTTGCTTGAACCTTAAGGAAAAGCCATTACATTTATTAGCGATCGGGGTAGTGGATTGTTGCTTTTGATAAGGTATTTGTTGGTTATCCTCACCTGTTTTGTTACAAGCATTTGGTAATGAACCTTGCCAGTAAATATAGGGGTAAAGGTAATTCTGTTTTGATAGAAGAGGTTAAGAAGAAGCTTTTTAAGCTTGCATATTCCTCAACTGAGAAGGAATATCATTTCAATTTGCATTTGCTTAGAGAAGAGGAGGGTGCTGAGATTATTGACCATTTTCTTGCTGAAATTCCAGTGAAAAATTGACGCCTTGCATTTTATACTAGCTGTTGTTATGAAATTATGGCTAACAGCCTAACAGGATTGTTGAATCATTTAACTCTTAGATTTCACTTGAACATTTGATGCCGATATATTGTATGTTGGATCATACCAGAATTAAACAAGTGGAGCAGATGGGTGAGAGGAGAGATGAGGCACAACGTTGGACCGCATAACTAAATCCCAAAATGGAGGATAGGTTGAAGGAGGAGATGCACAAATCCCAACATTTCAGTTCCATTACTCTAGCCCTGGTGTATATGAGGTTCGATCTGACTTTTCTTGTGAAGTTAACATTTCCAATCATTCATGTTCATGTGTGAAATGGAAAATTAATTGCTTTCCTTGTCATCATGGCCTTACTGCAATACAAGCTGCCTCTGAAAATGTTTATGATTATATTGATAAGTACTTTCGTGTTAATACGTACAAGAAGAGCTATAGTTTTTCTATTCGGCTGATAACTAATGTTGATATGTCTTCTTCTGAATCTGCTACTGACTTTATATTACCTCCCCCTATGAAGAGGCCACCCAAGAGGCCTGGGGTGAAGCGGTTCAAGTCTAATGGAGAGGTTGAAAAGAAGCTAATTCGTTGCGGCCGTTGTGGCAAAATGGGCAGTCATAACAAGTTGAGCTGCACAGAACCTCTTGTTCAACAGTAGTACATGTTTCTGGAAAGGATTGTTAGGTTTTACAGTTTTTATTGGCGGGCAATAATAGGTTTGTTGGGGGGCAATAAATGTTTATGTTCAGGTTCATTGTAACATTTTTCTTTTGAGGATGATTGATATTGACTTTTATGTTGATTTCCATTGCTTTTTAAGAAATGGATTAAATTTTGAACATGATTGAGTTTGCAGTGACTGGTTATAAGAGATTTATTCGGGGGCAATAGAGATTTTATTGCCCCCCAACACTACTACAAAAATTGAATCAGACGACGGCTAAAAACCGTCATCTGATATGGAGGCAAACAGTTGTATATCGAGGCGTTGTCTGATGAAGGTCGAATGTAGGGAACTGTCATGTGAAGGGCTCAACAGTATGTCGACAGCATTAGCTATTGTGTGGCTGTTCTTCTGACAACGGACAACTTTAGCAACCGTTGTGTGATTGCGATTAAAAGGTCACTTTATTTTATAACCGTTGTGTGACTTTTATTCAGATGACAGTTTTTCAAAATATCCGTTATTTGTTTTAAATTTAGACGATAGTTTTTATTTTGGGGTCATTGTGAATATTTTGCACATACGAAGTGAACCAATATAACCCGATTATGCTATACTTCTTCTTGAAATTTTAGACGTTGGGAGTATTTGATCATAGGATTAGACAATTTGAATTATATATAATTATTTATATTCTTCGTCTTGTGGAGTTTTTAGTGAATTTAATCAGTTTATGCATTTTTTTAGTTAAATAAGTTTCATTGTTAACTCTTAAATGAGTCGTTTTGTCTAACACAACATGACCTATTTATTAAATGAGTTAAGGGGTTGGAAATGGGTAATCCGTTTAATAAATAGGTTGAATTTAGGTTTCAATTTTTGACACGATTATTAAATGGATTGAGTTTGAGTTTGTATCTTGCGACACGATAAATAGCTTGACCCGACACTAACCCAACTCGACACGACCCATTGATAGCCCTACTCCCACCTGACCTTATCATCTTTTTAGAATCAATTGAATCACAGACCAAATTCCATCATATTTAACTCTTAAACATTGGCCATCTACTTCAAATACTAGCCATTGTATTATGAAAATGAATCAAACAATTTAACCCATCATTCTCATCTCTCTAACTTCAGCTTGGCCTCCTTGGGCTTGACGGCGGTGGGGGATTGGGCAAAAAGGTTGATCTGATGTTGTTTGGGGTGGCGGCTAGGGGTGGTATAGTGGTGTGCGTCCTGGGTTTAGGCTTAAATAGAGCAGGGTCATGTGATCTTGTATGGGGTTTTGGGTTCTGCATTCTAAAACATCTGGTTTTCAGTTGTTGCAGTTGAAGAGCCAAAAAAAAAAAAAACGAAAGAAAAAGGTGATGAGAGAGGAAAAATATACAATATATAAAATTCTGCAAAGTTGAGGGTATTTCTATCATTTGCTTTTTTTTTTAGTTATGTGTTTGCCACGTCATCATTTCTTATGGAGTCATCAAGTGAGATTCATGGAAGTATCATGTTTATGCGAAATTTTCAATTAAGGTATAATAATGGTATTGTGGTGAGTGTGGGTATTAAATTGACCTTGGCACCAAAGTTGAAGGACTGATGGTGAGTTTTTCTCAATTATAAATGTTGGAGACATCATTGAGTATGAAGTGTGTGCAAATTTGTGTATGATGTTTCTTACTTCCAAGTGTAGAAGGTCAAGTTTTAGTAAGGGAAAGTGTAGAGTATCGTACCCAAGGGATTGGGGGAAACTCCACCCTAGCTATAGATTACCGCAAGAAAGCCTAGAAAAAAAATATATGCAATCTACATTTATACAAAGTCACAACCTTAGCCATTCGGAAGCTAAAAATCATGAGGATGGTATTAACAATTATGGTAGTGAACGGCTTGATTGATTTTAATTTTTATGCAAATAAATTAAAAGTACACAAAAAATAAAGTATGCAAATAAAAATAGAGATTTTGATATAAGAGAGAAATAGAGGCTTAGGCATCACACCTAGCCTTACTCATGCACACAATATAACCCAAATTTAATGTAACAACATGTTTTGATAAATTTCCCCTTAGTGCTTTGATGAAGCTACCAAGAAACCAACTAGTCATGCAATTTTAACAATCTCTTCCGAAGCAAAGTTAAATTATACAAACTTTATACCATTCAAATCTTCCGGATTATAAATTGCCTATGGTGCCATGAGCCTAAATTCTTCCGGAACCTAAACTCACAACATCATGCTTTAATTTCAAGGTAAGAAATTCAAGCAACTTAGTTCTTCCCGTAGGAATAAGCTAAGCCACCACCTATTTAGCTACACATGCTCACGGAATCAAGAGTTTATCAAGTTCATGTTTCCGATTCATTAATTTCCTAAAGTATGCTTCTAGGTGATAAATCTATGAACACACTTGGGATACATTAAAGTATAGTAGCCAAAAGATTTAAAACATGCATAAACATCAAAGAACATAAAGATTACATTGTTTTGTGCACAAGTTTGGCTAGGGCTAAGCCCTTGCCCCAAATTCAACTACTCACAACTCATATTTACACAACTACAAGCCATAAACATCATAAATAACAAATAAAAGAGAGCAAAGAGTGGAGAACAAGTGATATACCCACGGGTTTGACTCTTTTTGGAGCCAAACCAATAGAACAAGATGTCTCTATTGTCTCCTTGATGCTATATGAGAAGAGAAATGCTTCAAAGTATAGGGATTTTGGTTTCTAGAACCCAAATCACTATACAAATCCACAAAATCTCAAGAACAAAGTAAGAACAAGGCTTGAATGTGTGAGAAACAAGAGAAGTGATTGATCAAAGTGTGTAGAAACTTCGGTTTTGGTGAAACCCAAGTGGCTACACACCTCTCTCTTACACAAAATCAAAGAACTATGAACTAGCTATGAAAAACTAGAAGGAAACTATGCTAGAACTAGAGAAAAGAGAGATTTTGATGTTGCAAAGTAAGAGAGTAAATGGGTGAAAAATTTTGGGGAGAGAAAATGGGCTATTTAATGGCCAAGGAAATTCAAATCAAGGGTGGAGATCAAAAGGAATGAAGGGCTAGATGTGATTGACAAATGTGTAAGCACAAAATGTGGATCTAGTTTTTTACTCCACATAGAAATGACCTAGAAAGCCCATAGATATTTTGGTGGAGGAGAAAAAGTAAGGGTAGAAAGGTCATTGTATAGGGAAACAAGGTAATAAATGGGAGACAAAGGTGTATGGTGTAAGAATGAGATTACTTGACATCTTTCAAATTTGGAATTTCAAAATAACCTAGACCTCAAGTCTTCCCACCTAAAGTCTCTAACCCTAATCAGCTCTTTCCTGTCCTCCACACATGTTCCTGGCGGGCCAAGTTGGCCGGAAATGTCCGGAATCCGTCGTTGACCACTATTGACCCATTTTTTTGTCCATTTGTGCACTTTCTTCTCCTTTCTTCCTTCAATTGAATCTCCACTAAGAGTTTGGAATTGACCTTTGACATCTTCATACCAAATGTTCCTCCATGAGTGTAGATCATCCATGTAAAATTTCAAAGCTTAGTTAGCCTTGGTTTGGCCAAAAATTCTGCCGGAATCCGTACAGGTCCGGTTTTGCAGTTTTTGTCTTTTAGTTAGAAATTTGTGCTGATAGTTTAAAGGCCTTCCACTCAGAATTAGCTCTTGCACTCTTCATAAGAAATTATCCTTAGGATGTCTAAAATGAATTTGGAAAGTTTCAACTTATTTAAAGTTCATTTGGTTAGTCTTCCACTCCTCCTTCCTTGCCTAGCTCAGTTTCTCCTAGCCGGAGTAGGAAAATGTGTTAAAGTTGACTTTTTAGTGCATTTCCAAGCTTCTCCAACATTTTCTAGCATGATAAGGAAAACATAAAAGGCTCACTTGCATCCTTGATGAGTTTAACCATTTTCCTTCAGAGAACCATGACTTAGTGATTTAACTTTCACATTAAGCAAGCTTATAAACTAAATTTTCGAAATGCAAAGCTAATAATTGGATTTGGAAAGTCATGCTCAACAAAGTATATGCATATGCCATGCATACCACCGTAAATGATTCATGTGGGATTAACTTGAATCGCATTTGGCTAACCATCAAACTCACATGGATCACTCATTTTCACTCAAGTGTTTAATGGTCAGTGTTTGCACTAAAAAACAATTCAATTGACATGGTTTCCATAAGCTTCCTCTTCCATCTTTTCTCCACATGATCAATGCATGAGTTCTCTTGGATCACAAGGTCTTTTATTTAGGTTGTAATGGGGCTTAGGTGAGGGGCCATGGTGGATTGAGCACACTAACCATGCTCAAGTCTAAATGTAAGGACAAAAGCTCTTTGGTCATGGTGGATTCATAATGCCTTGGTCTTCCCCAATAACAACTCATGCTTGATATAAAGTCTCGAAAAATTTGGAGCAAGTTCTAGATAGAAATTTAATGGTGAAATGATGAAACAGATAAGTATGTTTTATCCAAATACACTAGATAAGTACATGGCAAAAACTACCCACTTCTATGAAAAATTGCCTACTCCCTATTTAAAATTTTTTGAATCCCTTCCCTGACCTCACGCATTCATGGTAATAGTTCTCTCCCACTTTCATCAACCTTCACTCTTTCTCTGGATATATTTCCTCAAACTTTGAACATGCTCAAATATTTCAAAAGAAAATTCAAACCAAAAAAGAAATTCATTGGAGGCAGTAAGTTTTCTCTTCTAATTCTTTCTTGAAAGTTCGTGGGATAAGATAAGATTTTACCTCCCGTATATGTATCTTTCTTTTTCTTAATTGTTGGATATGTGCCTTTCTCTTTTGTTCTTAATTGAGTTCATATGGCTATAAGTCTGTAACATTTATTATATGCTATATATATGATATTTGCTTTAGTTCTTCACCGCATTTATTTTTGAATTGTCTGAAATGATTTAATTTGTTGTTTGCACCTTACCATTTTGTCCTCATTTTTGTTGCAGGCTAGCATTTATCTTTGGGAATCCAACATGACCTCCTTATAACCTCTATATAGTCGCAAAATTATTGATTTGAGAAACTTGCTTGAGTTTGGTTAGATTTTTCTCTATTTAACATTTTAACCTTAATTCATTGAATAGTGAATTATCAAAAGCAAATAATTAAGACAATGTGGTAAAATCTTAAATGGTACGCTTCATTTGAAATATGTGTTTCACTACGCATTGCGTGTGTTTGGTTGCTAGTGTTTCTAATTCTCTTATTAATATTAATTATGTCTTGTACTACTTTAAAATAGAAGCTTTTAAGACATTAGCGCGCGCACACACACATTTATTTTGTTGGTCCATCATAAATTCCTAATATAATTCCACTTGAACGAACAAGAAGGAAACTTTCCTTTGATGGAAACAAATGCCCATTTTTTAAGTACCTAATTAAACATTGTAAAAACACTTGATGGGTATACCTAAAAGTCGATTAATGAATTGGTCAATCCTTGAAATTGTGACCAACGAAGCTCAACTGGCACTTGGATCCCACAAATGGTACACGTAGCTCACACGTCATCAAACTTAAATATGCTCCGAGAATGACACATGTTGAAATATGAAAAGGTTTGTCGAGTAGATGACGCAAAGATGTCAATTTATTGCTAATTGATGTTTGCTCAAGTTAAGCATCAAGACGAATCAATCAAATTAAATCGGTTCATCTCAATTGAAATCAGGCATTAAATGCAAATCTCTCTCTCTCAAAAGTTTTGATGACAAGGTTCGCATGGAAAGGTCGGAGAAAAAGCACCATCCATAGAGTCTGGAACCTGCTTCAATTTATGGCCCAAGAAAACAATGTTGTATTTCAAAAGAGAGGGTGCTCAATGCGATGGAGGAAGACGATGTCATTTACGAGCCGAAGAAGAAGGAGGCCCGAGCTGCTTATGAGGCGATGCATCACTTGATTTGGCAGTTGTTAGTGACCAACTGGTGAGTGTAATCTATTAAGTCATCAATGAGGTTATGGCCATGATTAAAGGTAAGAGGTTTGACAAGAGAATTTGTTGAATTCAATAGCTGATAATTAATGTATTTGATCAGTTTGTTTAGATTCGGAGATGATGGGGTAAACGAAGCCGATGAGAAAATACTAGACTAAGCGTTAATAATTTTTAGGGTTGTCTAGTATTAATACTAGACTAAGCGTTAATAATGTTTGCTTTAAATGGCAATAAGTGGTCACGCTTAGAATTCCAAGTTGAGGAAGAGAATTTGATAGAGATTGATAAACAAATCTTGTGAGGTCTGTGAGATTTAGAAGGTCCAACTCTTGGTTTCACTTTCTAATAACCAAATGAAACAACAGTTGGCTTCGCGAGCTCCCCGATGGCTTCCTTCCTCCGCATTCATCATCAATTTAAGTTTCTTATTCTCTCTAGCCCCAATTCCCACGTCAGTCAGCCCATCGTCGACCGCTTGCTCTCCGATTACTTTGAGCGGACCACTAAGGACTACCTCTCCATGGGCCTTTGGCGATCTCTGTCGTGGAGCGTCTCGCGGAACGGCCATGTATCTTTAGTCGATGATACGGAAAGAGGAGCTTTAGTTTGAATGTGAAACGGACCGAGTGGCAAGGAAAATATAAGAAGATGATAGGGGTAATTTAAGAAATTAATTAAATGAATAAAAGCGAAAATGATAGTGTGGTTTACAAGAAGGTGAGTGTGGGTTTCATTCCTCTAAAAGTTTATTGATCTTCAATAAAAAATTTATTTATTGAAGGTCAATAAAATTTTATTGAGGGTAATTTTTTTTAGGACTAGAGTTTTTTGGAGCTCTCTCTTTGTGTGCTCATATCTCACTCACATTTTACCGAAGGAAAGCTGCATCTACATACTTTCTTAGCCAATCTTGTGTATGCACATTATGAAACAAGCCATCAACTGCTCAACTGTTATTGTGGCTCAGTAAAACTATTATTGAGCTTAAAAAAAGTTTGTTCCTCAAATCCAATTTCATCGACAACAACAAGTGAAACACATTGGAAGCGACCCGTCAATTTGAGTGGTTCAGGTTTTTCTCGAAGAGATTCGTGACAGGCTTCTAGGACATCCAGATTCGACTGTTTTGCGCTTTTTCATTGGAGCTCTATTTGACTTTTCAGAAGTTTCAGTTATTGTTGGAAGATTGCATTTAAAATGACACCCCAGTATGGATACTAATGAATTTAGAGTGAGTGGCGAACCAATTTTGAGTCTTGATTTAGGCCATGGTGAGGGCTCTTGATGTTCTTCTTTTGGATCTGGTCCACGTGGCAGTGGAGGTGAAGGAGCAGGTCAAATTAGTGATAAGGCAACACCGGAGGGCCAAGTTTGAAGTTGAGCCGGATGATAAACGGGTTGTGGTGTCGGAGAGAGAGAGGGTGGTGTCTCTGACATGTGAGGATGTCTTAGTTGGCATAGGAGTTGCAGTAGTGGCAGCGATGGTGGTTGGTGGAGGGAAGGTTATGCAGGGGGCTTCAAAATTGGATAATTTTGGAGAAGGAAAATGAATCATTGGAGTTTGAAGATAAGAGTGTTTTTTTTTTTTGGGAGGATTGGGGGCCTCAAGGAATTAAGAGGAAAAACTGTGGTAAAATTAGACTTCTGAGACATTTTCCTTTATTAAAATACTAGAAACTGTTTACACACTATAGGCGTGCAGAAGTGGGTAGTGTTAGTTTCTGAAAATAATAAATTTTCTTATTAATTGTTTATTTAATTTTTGACTTTTTTATTCCTGACAATTAGAAAATACTAGCAGGACTCACTCACTATGTGTGTGGAGGAAGTTAAAGGTAGCGGGAAAACTTTTCGTATAACTACCACATTTTCTACTTTTTTTTTAATTTATATTTTTATTCTTTTGTTTTTTATTTTGCAATTTACTATATTATCCCTATTGATTAATTATATTTCATAGTATTTTAATATATAAATGTTAAATTGGTAAAAAAAATTAGTTTTAACTGACAAGCTCTCTTCTCTTAATAATAGTATAGATATTATTCAAAATAATAATAATAATAATAGTATAGATATTATTCAAAATAATAATAATAATAATAGTATAGATATAAAGTTATTTAATATTTTAAGAGTATAAAAGTTAAAAATTCTGTTATGATGAACGAGTTATCTTCTCATAAATAGTATAGACTAGCAAATTGAGCCGCGCGATGCTGCGGGTTTGTTTTTTCTTTCCCAAGTTTCATATATAATAGATGAATACTCGTAATCTAAAAAACATCAGCACTACTTAGAATAAATTTTTTTTTTTTTGTTAATAATAGATTATTAACAAATGAGATACAGTAAACAACAAACTTTTTCTATGATTTGTAGAAATTTACAAATACAAAATAGAATTGATTTCCCTTAAAAAAATATTAAAAAAAAGAAATAAAATTGAAAGAATATATAGTTGAATTGTAAAAAAATAAATAAATACAAAATTGTAATTTCAATTAAAATCTGGGGGCAAAACGGTCACTTTACTGTTACATAAACAGTGATAAATAGTATGAACAGTGCGACCACATTTAGTATATGTAGAATAAGTGCGTGTAACAAATATCACTCTTATTAATCTACCTTCTTTCCTCCTCTCATCATCACATACTTTTTGGCCATTTTATTTCTTATGTAGTGGCTGCCTTGAATGCATGTTTGAGCGCCTTTAATAAACGATTCTTTGTCTTCAATTTGTTTGTTTCCGATATACAATCTGCCAATGATTCAGTGATTTAACGGTGGGCAATCATCAACTGAATCTTTGTATTAAACTTATGTTATTAGTGGAACTTTTAGGGCCTTCATATAGTTTTTCTAAAATCGATGTTCGTTTAATTTTTTGTCTTTTTTCTCTCTCATAACAGTTGGGTTCAGTCCAATTTCATGCTTCAGTCGTTCTTTTGGGCATTATTTGCTGTCTCTCACTCACTCTCTTCCTATCCATCTCTATCTCTACATAAAAGAAGCTCCCTATCCTTTGCCTAAGAAAAAAGATCGTAGCTAGCTAGCTAGCTACTTAGCCTTTACAAGAGAGAAAGAGAGTGGGTGCGCTTTGATTAATGGCACTTAATTAATTAGCTAGCTATGCATGTTTTATAAGCCAAAAACATAGTCTTCGATCGCCTTGTAGGGCATTGCATTATTACATTATCATTTTGGTGGTAGTAGCTCAGAGCATATCCCAGTATTTAGCTAGCGATGAGAAAATGATATGGTTATTAAGGAAAATTTGTGCCATAATTAAGCATAATAAACATAATATAGTGATATCGACCTACGGATATAATACCTGGTTTGGTATCGACCTACGGATATAATACTCGAAAATGGAAAAAGGCATACATAAATACATAAGCATTAACGTACGTATGAGATGATAATAGGACTCAGGAGGTTTATTATGCAAAACAATTCCAGATGACCATTCTTGATCAACTATATCTTCTACGTTAATTTGTTTCTTTGCAATAAATCTGGTAAACATTTTTAAGCTGTACCCAACAAGTGACAACAAACTTAATATTTAAATAATGCAATATCCAAATCGAATAATCGATAAAAGCATCTTTTCAAACTTCAAAGTGACGAGAGGAAGAGAAGGTGACCTGGTCAATCGATCTAATTAAGAAAGCTAGGAAACCCAGTAACCCAACCCATTCATTCATTGATTCATAATATAATTATGATCCACCAGGTGACATATGCATATTTTTATATATATTCAGTTATTCACGTATATCTTTGTTGCTATATGCATGTACTGTTGTGTGCTAGCTCCTGGTGAATCATAATTATACATTTAGAAAGGGGAAAAATATCTGAACTCATTTGTCTTGTACTTATTGCGAATGAGCAACTTGTCTTAATTTGTGCAGTTTTCGATCGACTAGCGCTACTACTACTAGTCAGGAATTTGTCCCTTTTATGTTAAGTCACTTGGACGAGCAGGATAATTCCTATACTTTCTTAATTTGTCCCAGTCAATTGCTGCTGCATCTTGTATATGTCTCACGTATATTTGTATTTGTATGACTGTAATTAACGTATGATTATGTGAGTTGTCGGCAACCAATTAGGGTTACGATGGAATAACTACGAATTCAGTCCTTTAGAGATCTGCCAGGGTTCTATGGGAAGGACAGCGGAGGCACTCATCTTTTGGGTTGGTGGCTGCTTATGGAGATTCTTCATTATCATACTTTCTCGGGCAGGTTTTGGTACCCCTCCTTCTGGTTATACTCCTCCGTAGTCTTTTCACTGTGGAGCTTCTTCGAGTTTGGTTTGGCCTTGCTGAAGTTATGTGTAGGATTTGGTTATGATGTCCGAGTGTTGGTAGTATCATCTCTTGTGACAGTGGAATTGGTGGTGGTTCCTGTCGTGGAATCTTGATTGTATTCTTAATTTTATCTGGCGTTTTTGGCCACAAGCTTTTGTAAGACATCAGAATTTGTTCCTACGGAGGAAGTTTCAAACAACCTGCAAAACACAATCCAAATCTTACCGGATTAAGACCTTTCGACAATCAAAGTCAATATATAACTCAGAGCAGTAGGCTTAGAGTAGCAAAGAAGGCGTATGTCGATCCTCCTTATATAGGAGAGTAATGTGTCGGAGTAATAAGGTCTTTCATGTAATTTGTTATTAAGTCTATGGGGTTACTTGTCATTCAAGGACGCCTAGCAGATTGAGATTCTACTTCCTTACTTAGGCTATCCGAAAATGACCATATATAGGTCGGACCCATCAAGATTTTTGAGGTACTCCTTAGGGCAGGTTTACTTACTTTGAATCGGAGGGAATGATGACGGGGTAAAAACATTAGAAAATTACATAGTAGCACATGACCAAAGATGTAAATACAGAAAACCCACCTTCAAAAACATTTATACAAATAAGGACATGAGCCCAAGCCCAAAAGCCAAATGATGCAAGTCTGTTTCTCAATTTTAATAGAAAATGACCAAAATACTCGAATTTCATCACAATTTACAGCACTGCCACTATCCAATACCCAAAACCTAAACCGAGCTAACCGCAAAACAGAAGCCAAATGCCCAGCGACCTAAACCGAGCTACCACCGAAACAGAAACCCAAATTGCGACGGGGCCAATGCAGTAGCCGCTACAATTCCGTGCGCAGCTCGAATTTGTCTTCAATGGAGGTCGATAAGGTAAGCCTTTTTTCTTTCATTGGTTGGATGTGAAGATTTGAGTTGCAATCTTTGAGTTGGGTTTGGTTTCAGCTGCATTTGGTAGTTTCAGAGTGGAAATTTGCTTGATTTTCAATGCAGCTGCATTTGATAGAGAGCTGTTGAATTCATGTATTGGGTTGGTTTCGAGTAGTTGATTAGCTGCTATTTCCTCATTTGATTAGTACCAATGAAATTGATCACGAAACTAGGGTACTGGTGGTAGCAGTAGCATGCTTAATGTGGAGGTTCAGTGAGGCTCTTCTTTTCAATCTCTTGATAAACTGAAATTTTCGTTAAATGTATTTTGGTTTGGATAATTTGGATGTTATTAAGTTGGTTTAAGTACTGGTTTCGAGGTAATATAGATGAGTTGAAGGATTTTTTATGGCCCAATTATGAAATGCTGTGGATGATGTTATGGTTATCAAAGCCTATGATATGGGTTCTGCATTACAAACTTCTTTTACAGAACTAGGGTACTGGTGGTAGAGGTAACATGCTTAATGTGCTAGATCGAAAAAGTTGAAGCCATGATAATCGTAGCTGCACTGGTATTTCTTTTGTACAGAATGCTTTTCAAAATGAAATGTAGTCAAAAAACAAAGAAAGAAATGATAATCGTGTTTGTCTTAGTTGGGTTTCCTTGCAAATTAGTAAGCCTATGAGCTCACTTCTTATTATAAGCACTATTTTTCTAAAAAAAAGACAAAAAAGCTACTAGGAGTTTGCTGCATAAAAGACTCAGATTTTGTAATGTATTGTTCGAGTTTAGGAGGTTGTACGGTTGAAATTGCTCAACGAGAGGATTTTGATTTTTTGAATTCGGGTTCTGATTAGACGACCTTGCTTCTTTTGTGGCTTATTTTATGTTTCTGTGATAGTTGATGGTTTAATTCTCAGCGGTACTGATATTTGAAGTTGGCGTTTTAGTAAACAAACAAAGGAATGCTATCTTGATAATGCTATCTTGAAGTTGGCGATTTGAAAGTTATAATTTGCGAAGGGTATTGATAATGCTATCTTGGATTAGGCACTGAGAATATGGTGCAGACTTATTTGGGTTCGAATAGGCCAAGGCTTGGTTAGTAAAGTTGATTGTTTGTAATGCTGTAGGACAGTTATCACCTGCTACTGCTACCACCTTTTTAGAAAAGACTGAAATTGTTCTTATCCTGCTTGTTATATCAATCTTCTTATCTTGCTATATGTGTCTTTGTTTTGGATGATGCGATTTGGTGGTCAAATTAGGATTTGAGATTTGTGTTTTGGATAGATATCAATTGATTTCAAATTGTTAAATTTGATTGGGGTATTAGGTTTGTGTTTGACTATTTCAGTTTCTTTGTCTGGCAGAATTTATTTCATGATTCTTTTCCTGTTTTCTGAAATTTATTTATTCTTGTTTTCGATGAAATAAAAAAGAAATAATAATATTTTGGATAGGTTGACGAAAACTGAAAGGTGGAAGATAGCTGAGTTTGATTGAATTCTGATTAAGGTGGTAGTTTATGTAATGGATTGTGTCAAAAGTTGCATCACTAATTCTGTTTCTGGTTTTATAATCTGCCACTCCTAGAAGTTATTCTGATTAATCGTGTCGAGTAACTTTAAACTGATTTCTTTTTGTTTATACACTAAACATATCACTTATACATTACTCTTAGACAATAAACTCCTGGTAAGAACAAGAAAGATTAATCAATATTATCATGTTGTAGTCACCATGTATTTACTGTTTTAAAATGCTCGACACTAACCTAATCAGTTTGTTATTCGTTTTTAGCCTTAGTTTTCATTTTTGTCAAGCAATGTTCATCAACCACTAGGGCCAACTTTATGTGGTCGCATTATTGTGGCATGTTAAGAAACATTACTCCTTGTTTTGTCTTTGTTTTGAAAACCTGCTTGGTACAGTGGTCTGTACGGGATAGATAGCTGAAGTTTCACAAAATATGGGTCTTACAGAAGCTTTTCTCATGTGTCATACATGTTCGGTAGATATCTTACTTATTTAAGTTACTTTGTGCATGTTTTTGTCATCAATGTGTATTATTGTTATGTGCTACTATGTGTGCAGTACATATTCTTCATGAATTTATTTGAAGGTTCTGTAGTTTACTTTGATAAACATGAGCAGATTCATGATTTTAGTATCACTAAGGTTCTATAGTTTAGTTTGATATGATAGGCTACTGTCAATGATATGATCTGCTACTGTTCAAAATGAATTGATCTGCTACTTTATAGTTTATGGTTTATGTTAATGATATGATATCCATTGTTTATGGTTCAAATTGGCTACTGTGTGTAGGTGCAAAAGGGTGATGACATAAGAAATAATCGAACAAAACCAGTGAGAAGAAAAGCTTCGGCATAGGAAAAAGTTTCCAAGCACAAGAGTAAAGAGACAAAAGCAGAAAGAAGTGGAACAAGAATGGGATGAAGAGGAGGATGAAGAAAATGAGGAAGAAGAGGATGAAAAAGATTAGAAGGAACAAGACGGGGGAGAAGAGGACGATGAAGAAGAAGAGAACAATGGAGCAAGAAAAAAAGGCAAAGGCCAGAAACAATCATATTGCCAATACAAGTGCAATATGATTATGAGTGCAGCGAGTGCTATAGTAGGATTAGGCAATGCCGAGTGCAGTAGCAGAACATGAGTACAAGTGCAGTAGCAGAAGTGGACGAGTATGAGTGCAGCGAGCGCAGTAGAAGAATTGACGAGTGCAGTAGCAGAAGTGGACGAGTATGAGTGCAGCGAGCGCAGTAGCAGGATTGACGAGTGTAGTAGCAGGATTAGGCGATGACGAGTGCAGTAGTAGAACACCAATACAAGTGCAGTAGCAGAAGTGGACGAGTATGAGTGCAGCGAGAGCAGTAGCAGAACACGAGTACGAAGGCAGTAGCAGAACTGGATGAGTATGAGTGCAGCGAGTGTGGTAGCAGGATTAGGCAATGACAAGTGCAGTAGCAGGATTTGACGTGTGCAGTAGCAGGATTAGGCGATGACGAGTGCAGTAGCAGAACTGGACGAGTATAAATGCAGCGAGTGCAGTAGCAGGATTACGCGATGACGAGTGTATTACCAAAAGAGGGGATTTGTATTGGGAAACGTACTAGTGAGATGAAGTTTAGAAAATTTTGGTACTTAAAAATTGTGGAAATTTCAATGGATATTTTGCGCAAATTAAAATTTAGAAAATTTGATGGAAGTTTTTATATATGGGGTAAAAGGTAAATATTGGTATCTAAAACTAGTTTTGAAGATATTTTGGAGAGTTTAAAATATCGATAAAGCTAAGTTACGAAAAAAAGTAACATAAAAAATATTATTCTAAAAAAAAAAGTAATATAAAGGGATTATTCTAAAAAAAAAGTAACATAAAGGAATTAAAAGTCAAAAGTAGTTAAGGGTAAAAAAGTAAATTAACTCATGACATGTGGCAAGTGGAAAACATATTGTCCTTATTTGTAATATTTAATCCTTATAAAGGGATTATAAATCAAAAGAAGTAGTTAAGGGTAAAAAGGTAAATTAACTCATGACATGTGGCAAGTGGAGAGCACATTGTCCTTATTTGTAAGATTTAGTCTTTATATGTTTAATTCAATTTTTAAAGGATGTATTTGTTAAGTCATCTTTTGTCAATAACTTATATGTAATTTGTTATAAAATATATTCATGTGTTTATTACTAACACATAAAGGAATCGGAATGATTCAGGGAAAAAGAATTCATGCGTTTACTAACACATGAAGGAATCGGAATGGATGTAGGTCTTATCAGGAATTTGATTCCTGAATACTTAGGAATTTGATTACGAAGGGGGGAGATGGGTTTAGGAATCAATCCTCCGGAATCAATACCAATTCCTTTCTTCTCCCATTCCACTTGTCTCTGATTCATGATTATTTTCTATTCCAAATAAGTAAACGTGCCATTAAGGTATTAATATATATCGGCAGTGAATCCCTTCCCTTTTTAGGGTGATGTATTCACTACCTTCATTTTTCAGAGTATTCTGACGTTATTTTCCTCTTCGGGCCATCTTTAGTGGGTCTAGGACCACACATGGGCCTATCCTTGGGCCTGGGCCCTTAAACATGGTTAGCCTTACCCTACTTTGCTCCTGATGCTAATCATCAAAAATTTGGGGACAGTTGGGGGATGGAAATGGGGATCTCTGATCCCATTTTTTTAATTAGGGATGGGGCAGAGATGGTATTGTCATCCGCCCCAATAATATATATATATATATATATATTTTTAAATAGCAGTTAATATTATTAGATCAATTTTCAAAAGACCAGAGCTTACTTACACTTAAATATTTCTATCTAAGCAATGCTACTCATTACAAGTCTGTATGAGCTCGCTTGTGAAAACGCAGCGACAAACAAAGAAACTTCGTGTCTTCTAGGGCAAAATCATTGACTAGCATCCTATTGGTCAGGCACACAATTGTGGTACTAACAGAAAATCACTTCATAGAAAACAAATAGGAGCACCTCCTTACCGATAAGCCACTTGAAAAAATGTCAATCTTATTTCAGATAATTTCAACTCCCGTAGCAGTCATGGTCCAAAAATGATTGGTTCTAGACCATAAATCGACCCAACTACCCAAGAATGTGTATTTATTAGGCCAGACTCACCCTCACTACTAAGTGATAAATGAGGGTGGCAAGACATCCTCCTTATAAGGCCATAAATTAGAGCCAAACAACCCCAGCCCTAGCAAAGGGAGCAGAAGCTCTAGCCTGCTTTTGCCAAGCCATCGCTTCCACCACCAAGCTTTTCAGGTGGTCGGGCCTTCTAGCATGACATTAAGTTGTCAATCCGAAGGTCTGCCCACCAACTATCAAAGCCAAGACCCAAGCTGTGCAAACACCACACCTGCACCAGATCGAAATATTGACTGCACGAACTACAACTCCTGCAGCTCGGAACTAACAACACAACAGACCGTGGTTGTGCTATGCACTATACTAGCTTGTCCTCTTCAGCTAACGAGCATCGACTTCGAAAAGCTAGGTTGTCTCCCCTACTCTGTCTCTTCAACAAGATTGCTGACAATAAATCCTGCCATCAGCCCAACCAAACCCCTGTAGAGAGTCGCCTCTTAGACCCCAAACAAAGAGGCGTGGCATTGCTAGATCAAAAACGAAGAAACCCGTAGGGATTTCTACCGCAGTCCTTTTTGCTTGGAACAATTGATTTTATCCGCCCCAATCATAGGGTTTTACTCATATATTAACCCTCCCCAAATCCAATAATAGTTTCTCTTCTTTCTTTTTTAATTAAAGAATATATATATTTTTGTGCCTTAATTTTTGTTGTTGTTTAACTTTATATTAAAACATATGTTTTGTAAGATTGAGATATATTTTAGTATGTATTTAAAAATTAGGAATTTATGTTGTTTTGATTTTAATTTTTAATAATAAAATAAAAAATATTTGATAAATTAAATACTTATTAGAGATCCGAGCGGGTATAAAAGCCTTATCTCCAATTGGGATGGGGATGAGGAATCCCCGATAATTTTTATTGAGGATTGGGGAGGGGATGGAGCAAAGAATGAACTTGGGGATGGGGAAGGTATTGTGATCTCCATCCCCAACCCGCCCAATTGTCATCCCCACTCATGTGTTATGTAAGTTTGGTACGAGTACAACGACTACTTTTCGCATGGAATGAAGAATCATTGCAAGGGATAACTTTTTAGTCGGTTGCTTCAGGAGCTTTTTCTTTGAATTGTTAGGCTTCTCATCTCCTTAACAAAAGATGACATGACAGATGGTGGTAACAAAAGGCGTGATGGCATGTAGCTGTAGTGGGTTTCAGTGGTTGGCTCACTCAGGATAATGTGTACGTGCTTTACGAATTTTAAGTAAATTTTCATGCATTTACAAGTGGTAATAGCATCCATACATTTACTTTTGTTGGTTTCATCAATGTTAAATGTACTTTCCCAAGATAAGCAACCATATATCTACCACTTGTCAAATATGCATTGCTTGAAACTAAGATAAATTATGTGCATAATATAAGATAAATTATGTGCATAATATATTAGGATTTTCGATAATCAGAGTGTATTTTACTTTTTAAGTGGACACAAATTACACTTGAGAAAGAAGTAACTATCTAAAGAAGTCTCTTTCTTTAAATCAGTGATGACTCTTTTCATACACTCATTCATAGTATGATCTCTCAAAAAAAAAAAAAAAATTATAAGAGGTTTTTGAATTTAAGTCCAATTTCATTTCGTCTTAATGGATCGTCCATAGGTAATTTTATTATCAGTCCATGAATGAGTCATGCCCATTTTCATTTTCAATCTATGAATGGTCCATTGACTATTGTCATTATATTTTCATGCCCATTTTTCCCCTTGAGTTAAATGTAGAAACTGTTGTAGAGAAACTGAATTTGAGAGAAATTTGCTGTGTATTCTCATTGATAATAGGGGCCTCTTTATATAGAGGATTACAATGCATAGAATCTCAATCATACAAGGAAAGTAATTCTACATTGATTAGGATTCTAGATCCTTCTAATCAAATCCTATTACCACTAGATCAAGTAACCTAGAGTTTGGGCTAAACACAAATTAGGTTTTCCTTGAACACTCCCCCTTGTGTTGCCCAAACGCGGTGCTTCTCTCGTTGCCTCATTAAAAACCTTGCCGAGTAGCAAAAACCCAGTGGGACAAAAATAACCTCGGTCGAAAGGGAAAAAGAGCACAACGATTCGTGACGAACATGTAGACATCTCCCCCTGATGTCTGCGCCTCCCCCTGATGACTACGATTATGGGAGTTCAGATAATTTTCGCAAGCCAATTCTTGCCACATGTTTCTCGAACGTGGATTTGGGCAATGACTTAGTAAACAAGTCTGCCACATTATCCTCAGATCGGACCTGGTTCACTTTGATCTTGAGGAGATTCTGTTGTTGCTGATTGTAGAAGAATTTAGGTGATATATGCTTGGTGTTGTCGCCTTTGATGTAGCCTTGCTTCATTTGTTCAATGCAAGCAGCATTATCCTCATAAATGCTCGTTGGCTTATCTGTGGTAGACTTCAAACCACAATTGCTTCGAACATGCGTAACTATAGATCGAAGCCATATACATTCACGAACTGCTTCGTGAAGAGCAATAATCTCTGCATGATTCGAAGAGGTAGAGACTAAGGTCTGCTTGGTAGACCTCCAAGATATCGCGGTCTTTCCCATGGTAAAAACATAACCAGTTTGGGAGCGACCTTTGTGTGGGTCAGAGAGATACCCAGCATCAGCAAAACCTTCCAAAACACTTATATCGTTTTGGATTGGGGATAGGGAACGCAATCCACCATGTATAGCGTCCCTAGTATTTGATGGGTCCAAATCCATCATCTCTCTATAGGGATAGAACAAGCCCATATCGATCGTACCATTTAGGTATCGAAAGATATCTTTAACACCAATCCAATGGCGTCGTGTTGGCGCAGAGCTATATCTAGCTAGCAAGTTCACTACGAATGAGATATCCGGTCTTGTGCATTGTGCCAAGTACAATAATGCGCCTATTGCACTTAGGTAGGGCACTTCCGCCTCTAGCACATCTTCGTCGTCATCTTTTGGACGAAATTGATCCTTCTTTGGATCAAGACTACGGACGACCATTGGGGTGCTTGAAAGCTTAATCTTATCAGTGTTAAAACGCCTAAGCATCTTTTGGGTATAAGCTTATTGATGAATCAGAATACCATCTCTACGGTGCTCAAGTTCCAAACCGAGGCAAAACCGTGTTTTCCCATGATCTTTCATCTCAAACTTGGATTTCAAGTGTTCAGCGGTTTCCCTTAACTCTTTAAGGGTGCCAATTATGTTCATGTCATCAACATAAACCGCTACTATTGCAAATCTGGAACTTGTCCTTTTGATGAACATACATGGGCATAGTTAATTGTTGACATATCCCTTTCCAATCAAGTAGTCACTTAGACGGTTATACCACATCCGTCCGGATTGTTTCAATCCATATAGTGAGCGTTTCAATCTAATCGCAAACACGCTCCGTGGTTTAGAGACACTTGATTTGGGAAATTGAATTCTGTCTGGAATCTTCATGCATATCTCTGTATCTAGATCCCTATATAGATACGCAGTAACCACGTCCATAAGCTGCATATTCAGTTTTTCATAAACTACCAAACTGACAAGGTAGCGGAACGTAATGACGTCCATTAGGGGAGAATAGGTCTCCTCGTAGTCGATTCCAGGGCGTTGTGAGAAACCTTGCGCCACAAGGCGAGCTTTGTACCTTACAACCTCGTTTTTCTCATTACGCTTTCTAACGAATACCCATTTGTGACCAACTGGTTTGGTGTTGGGCGGTATTGGCACAACTGGTCCAAATACCTTTCTTTTCGCTAGAGAATCAAGTTCTGCCTGGATCGCATCTTTCCACTTTGGCCAATCGGCTCTACGTTGGCATTCATCAATGGCGCGTGGTTCGATGTCATCGGTCTCAATAATCTCACGCGCCACTGAATAAGCGAATACATCATCAATGATGACGGAGTTTCTTTCCCACATCCCATGTACACTAGTGTAATTAACAGAGATCTCTACGTTCTCAGGGATAGGTTCTGACATTGAGGCGTCCCCCAATGATGTCTCATGGACATAACCATAATCCGGAACATTCTCATGGGACGGATTTTGAGTATCGATGATCAAAGGATTTGTTTGTGCCTCATTCACCTTCTTTCTAGGGCAAGTATCCTTCGAACCAATTGGTCTACCGCGCTTTCTTGCGGGACCTGCGGCCATAGATGCCACATCATTGCCATGTTGGGCAACGGCGCCATCTCCTGGTGTGACAGGAGTGGCGTGATGTCCAGTATTTGAGACATCTATCCTTGCAGGCACGTTTGCAGCAGGTATGTGTGATCTCGTCACTTTGGCAACATCAGAAAACGCATCAGGCAGAGTGTCTGGTACGTTCTGGAGCTCGATTATTCTTCGCACTTCAAGTTCGGATTGTGCGGTACGGGGATCGAGATGAGACATAGTGGGGACAGACCACGACAATTCCTGTCGTTCCTGTTGAATATCTGTGTTCTTATCTCCCCCTAACGGCTGGAAGACTGTCTCATCAAAGTGACAATCCTCAAATCTAGCGGTAAAGAGATCGCCTGTCAAGGGTTCAAGGTACCGGACGATCGTTGGAGATTCATATCCAACATAAATGCCCATTCGTCGTTGTGGTCCCATCTTAGTACGTTGTGGCGGCGTAATAGGCACATAAATGGCACACCCAAAAATGCGTAAGTGCGAGATATCAGGCTCGTACCCAGTCACTAGCTGTAACGCAGAGTAAGATTGAGTGGCAGTGGGTCATAGACGAATTAGCGTCGCTGCATGCAATATTGCATATCCCCAAGCAGAAACAGGGAGATTGGTGTGCATAACCAATGTCCGTGCTATCATCTGTAGTCGTTTGATAGCGGCTTCTGAGAGACCATTTTGGGTATGAACATGGGGAACTGGATGCTCTACATCAATCATCAGTGACATGCAATAGTCATCGAATGTTTTCGATGTAAACTCCGCAGCATTATCAAGTCGAATCGACTTAATAGGGTGGTCAGGGTAGTGAGCCCGTAGACGGATAATCTGGGCGAGGAGTTTGGCATAAGCAGCATTCCGAGTGGACAATAACGCGACATGTGACCAGCGTGTCGACGCATCAACCGATACCATAAAGTATTTAAAAGGTCCGCATGATGGTTGAATTGGTCCACAGATATCCCCTTGGATTCTTTGTAAGAACGGAATAAGTATTTTGGGATCCTTTGCGTAGGACGGTCTCGGTCCTAATTTCCCGAAGGAACAGGCTTTGCAGAAAGAGCGAGGGGCCTTAGAAGTAACCAATGAGGATTTTGGTTGGGCCTGAGCGTCCGTAGCGCTATTAGAAGCAAAGTGTGTGACTACATCTCCCATTATGGCGTTAGAGCAATGGAAAGTGGTGTGCGTAGCGTCATGGCTACTAGGAGGAACAACAATGGCGTCATGCTCATGGTTGGCGCCATTAATGGCGTCATCACATGGGACGTGGGCGGCCTTATGGCGCCCCAAGACAGCTGCAGATCCAGATGCTGCAATTATTGCAGTCTTGCTAAGTCCTAGAATCAATTTTCGATTCTTGGTTCTTCTCACTCTGAAGAATGGATGTCCGTGTGAAGTCTTTAGTATACAGAGCATCATATCACGACCAGGATGTCCTAGTCGGTCATGCCAAAGCCAATATGTGTCTGAATCCAAGAGATCTTCTCTTATGACATTATTGGATTCAATGGGTCGAATTGTAGTGACATAAAGTCCACTAGATTGACACATAAGCTTCTCTAAGATGCGCTTTCTTCCACAATCATTAGAGGTAATGCAAAGGAATTCTATTCCGTTCTCACTATGCATTTCCGCATGGAATCCGTTGGCTCTAATATCTTTAAAACTCAATAAGGTCCGATTTGCCTTAGGAGCGTAGAGAGCTTCAGTGACTTTAATCAAGGTGCCATTAGGCAAAAGGAATTGGGCCATTCCATGTCCTTGAACTAAACTTGATGGCCCAGCCATCGTAGTCACAGATGAATATGTAGGCAACATCTCTAAGAATAATTGCCTATGTCGTAGAAAGGTGTGCGTAGTCGCACTATCCGCAAGACATTGAAGTTCATCCATTCCTAAAAGAAAAAGCTCGTAATTAAAAAGGAGTCATAAAGAAAAGAACTCAACTTTTATTAATAAGCCAAATGGAATTACATCATCGTTTCTCATAACCAAAGGAAATCTAATCCAATAAACTAGTTAATGCAAAACAATGGTAGTTGCCTATCTTCTTTCAGTAATTCCAATGTAAATGTGACCAGTTAAGTAGAGAGATTTCGGTGGACCAAAGCTCGCTTAAGAACCACTTATCTCAAAACCTTTCTAGACATCACTTTTACATTGAGTACGCCTACTTTGAAGAAAGACTAATATCATTGGCATCTACTACAAAAGTAATATGGCAATTACCTACATCTCTTGGAAAATAAAAAGACTTAATCAAAATCGCCAGTTTCTGGGTCTTGATCCTTGTAGTCTTCCACCCTTAGATCGAGATTTCCATCTTGATATTCTTGTTCCATGTAATGTGTCTCCCTTGCTTCACGATACATCTTGTATGCGTTTGCAAAATTCTGGGATGCAGTACACTTCTTTGCCCAATGTCCACTTAATCCACATCTGAGACAAGCATCATTATGGTCAGATTCCCTTGATCGAGACGCTCTGGGGGCATTTTGTAGAAGGTTATTGCCTTTGGTGGCGTTACCACCATAACCGGAGGCTTGGCCTCTCCCTCTCTTCACACGTTTACCTCCACGGTTCCGTGCACTCCTATCTTGGCGATTTCCTTCCTCTTTAGGGCGAGAATATGGACCAGAACGTCCAGAATTATCCCTATTCTTAGGGTTTCGCTCCTTATATCCTCCCTTGGGGGAGCAACTATAATTAGACTCCGGAATTGACTTGGTTCCCACGGGTCTAGAGTTGTAGTTCTTCACAAGTATGTTGTCGTGCTTTTCAGCTACGTTCATGGCACCAATTAGCTCATGAAATCTTGTGATGCTTCTAGCATTGACATCAATCTGATAGTTTTTGGCTATCATCAATGCAGAGACGGGGACGGTGGAGAGAGTCTTCTCGATCAACATTGTATCAGTGATGTTCTGCCCACAGAATTCCATCATAGACTTGATACGAAGTGCTTCTGAATTGTAGTCAAGTACAGACTTGAAATCACAGAAGCGGAGGCTATGCCATCTCACTTCTAAGTCTGGAAGCAGGGAATCACGGACGTTGCCAAAACGCTGCTCGAGTTCCACCCATAGTTTTCTTGGGTCTTCCTCATTGAGGTACTCATTTTGGAGTGCGTCATTCATGTGCCTTGTCATGAGAATGATGGCTTTAGCTTCATTCGCCTCTCTCGTAGCTCTATTTTCTTCAAAAGCAGCAGCTTGTTGAGGAGTACGTACGTCCTGACTTGGCTCTTGGATCGTACTCAGGATCCCATCAGCCTTAAGATGCTGGCGCACATCACGGACCCACTTGTGGTATCCAGAGCCTGTTGTCTCTAGTGGAGCGAAGCTCAACTTGTTCAGGTTACTCATCCTGAAAAACAACAAGAAAATAGGGTTAGTTTCGGAGCGAAAAAGGCTACCACGAAAAACTATATAATTTCTGAGCGTAGTCGCTTCCAAGAAATTAGGGATTTTTCTGAGCGTAGTCGCTTTCAAGAAAATCCGATTCCAAGAGGGGTTTTGGATTAGATCGAAACGACGATGTATGTGGTCGATCGTTTTCTTCTCAACAAACTCTAAGTTTGGAGGACACTACAAGCTCTAAGCTTGGAGTGAGCACGAACCCCCACAGTTCGGCTTTTGGTCTCCCCTATGAAGAAGAAAGGGGGGTAGAAGAAAGGAGGTTGCAATTCCCCGAGAAAAGAAGAAAAGAAAGAAAGAAAAACTTCAAAAACGTGAACTTTTAGAAAAGTTTACCTTGAAAAATAGCCGGAAATCTTGACCGGAAAAAGCTACTGTAGATGGCCGGAAAAAGGTCACCGGAGGTCGCCGGAAAAGTGGCCGGAGATTGGTATGCGGAGGAGGTGTGCGGAGGCTGTGCAGGGCTCGTGCATGGGCTGTCGGCAGATGTCGCAGGGGGGTCTGCAGGGGCTTCGGCAGATGTCGGCAGCTCTCGGCAGGTGCTTGCAGGGGCTCTCGGCAGGTCTCGGCAGGTGCTTGCAGGGGCTCTCGGCAGATGTCGACAGCACTCGGCAGGGCTCGCAGACGCTTCGGCAGATGCGCGCAGGCACTTGGCAAGTCTCGGCAGGGGCTCGGCAGCTACTCGGCAGATGCGCGCAGGTACTCGGCAGCACTCGGCAGGGGCAGAGACCGGTCCAATTTTTCCGACGGCCTGTTCAGGGGTTTTCCGGCAGGTTCCGGTGGTTCCGCCGCCGGTTCTGAGCTCCTTGGGATTAGGGCTTCGATATGTGGGGCGGTGGTTGCAGGATTTTGAGGGCTACGAAATTAGGGTTTCAGGGTTAGAGGCTCGTGCTGATAACGTGTTATAGAGAAACTGAATTTGAGAGAAATTTGCTGTGTTTTCTCATTGATAATAGGGGCCTCTTTATATAGAGGATTACAATGCATAGAATCTCAATCATACAAGGAAAGTAATTCTACATTGATTAGGATTCTAGATCCTTCTAATTGAATCCTATTACCACTAGATCAAGTAACCTAGAGTCTGGGCTAAACACAAATTAGGTTTTCCTTGAACAGAAACAAATTAATTATTTTTAGCATTTTTTTTTCAATTTGAATTTTGAACGCATGATTAACCTGCAATAATTCAAAGGGAATTCAAAACATAATTAGTATTATAAAATTAGCAAATAGAGATGGAAAATCAACCTAACTAGAAGGTACAAAAAAAAGTTCATCAAAACATTCTAGCTAAAAGATACGTATAACCTAAGTAAGAGATATAAATTTAAGGATTTCCTCTATTGTAGGTATACCATAAATAAGATATACATACCTAAGTAAGAGATATACATTTACGGATTATTGTTCTTTGATTACTAGCTATAATCGAGATATGTACCTAAGTAAGAGATATAAGTTTAGAGCATATTTAGCAGACTTTCTATTTTGGTTATTTAGCTATTTTAGAGAGCACTAATATAGACATATTTGACTTTAAAATGGCTTGCATTGCTAAAGATGCTCTTACGGATTATATTTCTTCTATTGTAGGTATAAATAGTCGAGATATATACAAAGTAAGAGATATATGGATTAACTTTTTTCTATTGTAGGTATACCATAAGTAAGAAATAAGTACCTAAGTAAGATATATATGTTTACGGATTAATGTTCTTCAATCACTATAATTGAGATATGTACCTAAGTAAGAGGTATAAATTTACGGATTAGTTTTCTTCTATATTGTTGGTATAAATAATTGAGATGCATATAGTGAGAAAAACTACCTATATATATAAGGTATACTGAAATGCCGAATTTTTTAGCTCTTAATACATCAACCACAAAATTGCGTAATGTTTACCTTAGAATAAGGTTACAATAGTGGTTTCTCAACCAACAATACACACACACATGTTCCTTTTTAGGCCAAAGCCAAGTTAAGAAGGAAATGTAAAAAAAAAAAAAAAATGAAGAAGAAGAAGAAGAATAGCTACTATACATGGAATGATTTACACCAAAAGAATCACAATCGTATTGGGCCGACAAGAAAATAGCTTGACAATAGAAAACCTAATGTTAAAGAAGGAGAACCAAATATTTCATTACTGATGCGAAGCTCAAACTCATAAGAACGGAACCAAACTTGCGTTTTATTTATTAATGAAATCAACTTCAATAGGTTGTTACATAGATATGTGATTTTCTGGTGGGGTGATTATGGTGAGAATCGTAGAAAGGCGAATGAAAGAGATTGGGAGTACGTTGCATATATGCAGTTGTTTAGTGGTTTTTTTTTTTTTTTTTTTGAAAGGATTGTTTAGTGGTTAAAGGAAATAGGAATTATGCCAATGCACCTCAACCTTGGGGGGTCACATCTTTTTCATGTTTCTAGTGAGGATTTTTTCCTTCACAATTCTAAATGCTCCTATTTGCAGTGCTTTCCCCTGATTCCAAATGCTTGGAGCTAGCTTCTTGTTCTTATTCCGAGCATGTCTATTCTTCCTTAACAACACTTCTAGGAATCTTGATATATGCCACACGAAGCATTGCCTGTTCTGATTTTTCCGCAAACACTTTTTATCCATCGTTATTTCTTCTGGCGTGAGTTATTTTGTTCACTTAATCTTACTTTTCAATATGAAGTAGCGGTGTTTTGAAAATCCAAAAGGATATTCATGCCAGTACTTTTAACTAAAGAAGGTTGTGCCCAATGCAGTGTGACTGCGCCTCATAAGATTCTGCCACGTGTATGGCAGATCAGGATAAAGTAAAGAAAAAGGAAGAGAAAATGCAATTGTAAAATACCTTGTTAGTAAAAGGTGTATATTCTTCAACTTTTAATAAACCAAAAGCATGTGGGTTTCTGCAATATGGATTCCTACAGATCCAAATCTGCTCTCCTTTGGAATTTTTATTCAAAAGTTAAAAGCATTCTCCCTCTCTGAAATTCAAAAATCTTTTTTTTGGTTTATAATGCCTCACACTTATTATCATATATATATATATATATATATATATATATATAAAATACGCATATATGCTAGGGTTCAAGACTGCAAGTTGCTATTTCATATGCTACCTGAAACAGATTTGATCCCAAATAGGCAAATATGCATTCCATGCAAAACTAATTAGGACTGCTGAGCACTGCTAAACAAAATAATAATAATAATAATAATCACGTCTACTGTAATTTCACATGAATAAATAAGTTTCTTGGGATGTTTGGTTTGAAGTTGGGGACATTGTCCAGGCCTTGAAATTAGAGTCTACTTCGAAGGCAGGTTTGAAATATATATTGGTCATCTATCATCAAACACATTTCATATAATACTTGATTAATCTAGCAGTCTTCTTGGGTATAGAAGTAAAGGACAAACCATTGAAACAAATATACCCTTGGTGACAATATTTTGCTTTTTCCCAAACCCTTCTATTCAAATACCTATAATTAGCTAAGCTATATGCATCGATGTATGGTTCCTATTCCTAACTCACATATACTAGACACTAGACACTAGACACTACAATACAACACATAAATAAAAGTTCTCTATATTTATGTGTTATTCTAACTCATATACCAAGAGAGAATAAATGTCTATCTGTTTTCTCTCTAACACCAGATTGAATGGTTCAACTTTTGGTTCTTTATAATCAAATTAAGTAGGCAGAAAGAGAGAGAGGTGCTTGATTAATAGTAGTTTACACAAATAGGAATCTCATAGGGAGAGTGGGTCTTGAAAGTTGAAGCATTTGGGGTAGTGTTGGAGAAGGAGAGAATATTCTGAAGGGCAAGAGAGTTCAACAGAAAAATCCAAAGATGAAATGCTAAACAAGTTAGAAAGCAAAAACATGATTAGATTATGATTAAGGGTGAGCAGGAAAAGTCAGCCCACAACCAGACGACTGACTCACTCTGCTCAAATTTCCAAAAATTCACTGCCTTAGTTTGTCAGCTCGCTTTCTCTCAGCGCATCCCTTCATAGCTAGTTTTCTCATCAACAAAGTTTTAACCTAGCTAGCTACCTCTCCATACATATATATGTAAAGTACTACTGGTTCTATATATCCTAGATTATCTTATTTCCAAAACATGTGAAATCTCTATTCACTACTCACTGTTGTGTTGCCAAGAAAACGCTCGTGATTATTAGTTGATTAATATGATTTTCACAAAAAG
The DNA here is from genome assembly GCF_002994745.2 of Rosa chinensis. Lineage (NCBI taxonomy): Eukaryota > Viridiplantae > Streptophyta > Magnoliopsida > Rosales > Rosaceae > Rosa > Rosa chinensis. The sequence continues at coordinate 43,770,923 of NC_037089.1, forward strand.
TACCGCGGGAGAATAACATAGTACCAGCTAGCTGATTAAATATATATCTGTGTATATATATATGTACTCAAATTAAGAATTTAAGATCGAGCAACACCTAGCTAGTATTATACTTGGCTCTTGAGAGATAGAATCAGAAGCATCATTTACTTAAGAAATAATAGTATAGTAAGAAAAAGAACAGTACGTAGGAGTGGACTGATTGGTCTTGTTGGTTGGTTAAGCTATCCATTCACATTATGCCATTATGGCAATCATTCCAAAGAAAACCGTAGGTCGTTCATGAATTCAAAACAATACACAATCACTTATCAAGGATTTATTGAAAAGATTGTGCTTGGCCATTTATATTACACTTGCAGCAAATACGTAAAGTACTTTTTATTCAAATTCAACCGAACGAGACATAGTTTACCCAACAATGGTGATGAAACAGCTTCCAGGGATCTTATCAAACAAAATCAAACCCTGTAAAAGATACTAGAAAAAGAAAAAAGCTTAAAAGTTCAATTATACATCTACCATTCCAAGACCAGCTAACCAAACTTTCCTCTTTGATCGATTATTCATTGTTGGAAGTTAATTCCATTTTATAGTGTCGACCTCATTAGTCATTACATGATGTTATACAAGACCCACTTGGTGAATGGTGATCGAGGCATTGCATGCCCTAGGCTACTGTCAGTGCCTCATTGGGACGACGATTATTCCCTTTTATGTTTCGTCGTTTCTTTTGGGTTCATCTTCGTCAAATGACTCAATGACAGGTAGGAACGTGTTTTGATCCATGCACGTGCAAGGGACATCTCCATGTAAACTCGATCGTGAATCTATCATATACAGACAATAGCCATACCCCTTTTGATTCAGGAAATTGAAAATCGTCATGATGAGCAAACCTAAACCTAAACCTATCTTCCCGGCCATTAATTTCAACTTTCTTGCAAGTTCTGCACTTTCTTACAAACCTAAACCTATCTTCTTAAGGAACAACAAGTGCCATAAACATTCACCTTGAGTAGAAAGATAGAGCAAACCGAAAAAGATGTTTCTTTTTCTTGGAAATATAGAATTAAAGAAGAAAGGAAGGTGCGTGTTTCTGTGATTGGATGGATATGGATCTCTAGCAAGTCACCCTCATTCAGAAATTTTAGCTTTTCTTTGTGACAGAATATATAACACGTACAAATGCATTAATTTTCTTGCTTTCTTTCTATGACTGCAACTACAAGAGTACAAGTGATTACTAGATTCAATTTAAATCATACCGCACCAGAAAAACAAAAGCATTGAAATAAGAATCTTTCTCTGGTAAAGCCTAGTGTTTTGAAGAGTAAATAAATCTCTGGTAAAGCCTAGTTAGATCTTTTTTTTCTTAGACAACAAGACTAGTTAGAACTTTCAGAGAAAATAAACATAAAAATAGTAAATTCAAAAACTTGGTAAAAGGCAATTTTGCAAAGAAAAAAATGTAAATGCATGAAATATCAAACTGTATGAAAATATGTACAAATCTTTTTGTTCATTGGAAAAAAAAAATAGTGAAAACAAGCTAGGCGGCCTCTAATAAGTAGAACTATAGACCATATATCTATAAGAAGACGAAAACTTCATTTCCACAAATCAGCAGAGACAATCAAATCAAGACAAAGCCTTCACTATTTGGAATGTCATGGTCTACAACCTGTTGTTTGATAGAGTCTAGATGGAAAATACAAAAAAACAACAAGCAAACAAAATATTTACAACATTATCGTCTTGCTGTCCCCCAAAATTAACGCTTCTTGGTGTATGAAAATATGAAATAGTGAGATTTAATGTATTGTGTAAATACTAAATCAACATGTTTTATTAATTTTAAATTTACTGATAACATCTCAATATATGTCAATGGCCAATAACTAAAATATTAGTAATATGATTGCAATTTCGTTGAACTTTTATAGACAACTAAATTTTGATATTAAATATGATCGACGTCTTCTAAATTTTCACTTTAATACAGTTTTAGTGATTTTAGTCAAAATTTTCATGCATAGTGAAATTATATCTGAGAAATATTTTGATATTTATAAACCCTTGTTATATGTGTTATGCTCGATGTTTAGACATTGACATCAATAACCTAGTTCAAGTATATAAATTCTACCAATTACAATTATTCTACAGAATTAATACAATCTTTAGTTTCCATGCATGTATAATTGATATCTCATACCATCTATGGCAAAAGAAACATCTAATACTTGCTTTTGAACACATATCTAATCTAATCTATGTAAAGAGGATAATCTAGCCAGGTCTTCCATGAAATAGTTGAGTGGGGCTCTTTCACATTACAAACAAATTGAAAAATATTAGCATTCTGTACATAAAATTAATAAACTAATGTGTGGTGGATTATAAATATTATTGGAAAACTAAAAGGCAAACAAATTATGGGATAATCATTCCAAATGGGAAAGGTATGTAGACTAGCTTTTCTCCGGGCCTCATCATATGTGTCATCATGCACCTTTGCATTGCTCTCTCTCTCTCTCTCTCTCTCTCTCTCTCTCTCTCTCTCTCTCGTCCCAACTTTAACTTTTCACCGCCTCCCAACAAATATTAGTATTCCATTCCTCCTAAAAAGTAGATAATTAAAATGACTGCAACAAGCCAACAACATCAACATGAGAAGGAGAAAGAGGGAGAGGGGGAAAGAGCAAATCTTGCATATACTATTAGCTTTTGTTGTTAGGGTTGAAAGCATATAATAACCATACTAGTCTTTGGGTTTTCTCTCTTAATCACAAGTCTAATACTTCCCCCCTCCTTCGTGAGCTCTTGTCCTATTCTCTTCTAGGTATCTTATAGCTTGCCAAGGTAAAGATATTATTGAGTCAAACTGATAGAGAAGAAGATCTATCGAACAAGAAGCTAGGTAGGACTAGTTTTGAATGTTGGAGAAGATCAATATGGCTCATGAAGAAGAAGCAATTAACTCAAATGGGTTTCTTCAAAACCCAGTTGCGGTACTTGGATCCAATCCTCCTCCTGTCAAAAAGAAGAGAAACCTCCCAGGAAACCCAGGCAAGTTTAATCTTCGTTTCGGATTCATAATTATCGAATTGTTAATATTGATTCCAAGTATGTATATTTGTTTCAGATCCTGAGGCTGAAGTAATAGCCTTGTCTCCAAAGACTCTGATGGCCACCAACAGATTCTTGTGTGAAATATGTGGTAAGGGATTTCAGAGAGACCAAAACCTACAGCTGCACCGCCGTGGACACAACCTTCCATGGAAGCTCAAGCAAAGAACAAGCAAAGAGCCGAGGAAGCGCGTCTACGTGTGCCCGGAAAAGAGTTGCGTCCACCACCACCCGTCTAGGGCGCTCGGAGATCTGACCGGAATAAAGAAGCACTTCTGCCGCAAGCATGGCGAGAAGAAGTGGAAGTGTGAGAAGTGCTCCAAGCGGTACGCGGTGCAGTCGGATTGGAAAGCTCACTCAAAGACCTGTGGCACTAGGGAGTACAAATGTGACTGCGGAACTCTATTTTCACGGTAATTAATTCAGTTATTGCAAATGAAGAAGAAATTATAAATAAAGGTTGGTTTTGTGGTTGCAATATGTTTCTACTTGCGTCCATAATTTCTTTGCTATTATTAAAATTTATATATTTCCAAATGAAGAAGAAATTATGGACGCAAGTAGATCGCAAATCTAGTTGAAGAAGAAATTATAAATAAAGGTGGGTTTTGTGGCTGCAATATGTTTGTCTGTTTGACAAATTTTTGTTTTGATGAACAGCAAGAAACCAAACACCTCAAACAAATAAATGAAGGAAAAAAACATATATAAAAGCATGACAGTGATTTTTGTGGCTATGTATGATAGGATAGATGTCTGCTTTATTTTCTTCCTGATATATTTTACCTTCTATCTTAGATCATCTTAAGTTGTTGATCTCCATCTATATATGGGGATAATGTCTGACAATATTTGTTCATTTTTTGTTTTCTTGAAGACAAGGAGTTAAAGCATTTTCAACCAATATTGAGATATATTTTGTTTTTCTGTTTTCCTACCATTAATTTATTTAGATCACATTAAGATAATTAAATGTCAAAATTGATTGTCTTAAATTTCTTAACAATATGCATTTTCATTGCTGGGCAGGCGTGATAGCTTCATCACACACCGGGCCTTCTGTGATGCCTTAGCTGAAGAAACAGCTAGAGTAAATGCAGTATCCAACATCCACAACAATGCAATGCCCAGTAATATCAACTATCATCACTACATGGGAAATAATGCATCTTCACTACTACTAGGACCTCCGAACATGCCCCAACTACAATTTTCTTCTATTTTTAAACCAATCTCCAGCAATGATACCCCTGACACCGTGAGCCAAAATACCCGCGGTCTATCTCTTTGGATGGGACAGGGATCCAACAGCACCCACGAAGAAATGACTGTTAATAATCAGCATCATCACCATCAACTTGGGTCTGTGAGTTCATCAGCTGGTTCAATATTTGGTGATCCTAATAACATTAGTGTTTCGTGTTCAGTGCCTCCTCCGCCTTCTGATCATTATCAACTGAATTGGGTTCTTGGAAGTAATAACAAGCTTTCTACATCAAACAATGCTCATCATCAAGATCAGTTAACAATCACAAGCACTAGTGCTGCTAGCTCACTTCCTTCTTTGTACACACATCAAACGCCTTCAGCAAATATGTCAGCCACAGCTTTGTTGCAAAAGGCAGCCCAAATTGGTGCAACTTCAACTGACACGTCATCACTGCTTGGAAGTTTTGGATTGAAGTGCAACAACAACAATATTACTAGTAGTGCTAGTCAAGCAGTGATTCAAGTTCAAGATGGGAGCAAAGTTTGTGGACTCTATGGCACTGTGGAGAACCCAGGAGCTCATGATCATCTACTGCACATGCATCAAGCGAAACGCCGCCACATACAGAGCGAAGAGAGCGCCGGAGGAGGGCAGACTAGGGATTTCCTTGGTGTTGGCGTGCAGACCATTTGCCACTCTTCACCAATCAATGGATATTGGGTTTGAGGATCGTATGGAAAACTAGAGAATGAGTTGCATTTTTCTTTTTTCAGAATAGAAGGGCAAAGTTGTAATAAACAGAAGTTTCACGAAGTTGGAGAGATTTAAGTATTTGGAAAGGGTTGCAGGGATGAAAAGGTGGCAATTGAGTGTTTAATGGGGGTTGCTAAAAGTTTGTGCATATAGAAAAGAAAACTATTGAAGAGGAGCAGTAGAGAAGGACGGAGATCCATGCATATTCTCTTGAACCCTGAAAGCTGATCCCTTTTAAAAAATGGTGGTTGGCCTTTTATTTTTCAGCAAAAGGGAAGTGGTGTAGTGGGACTGTGGGAGCAAAGCAACAACCTCTTTTGGACTCCATTATTGCACGATCGTTTCACCTCTGTGTTATGGTTTGTTGTCCTGTCAAACTGGGCTAAAAAAGAGTTCCTCATTTCCAATGGCAAGAAAGCTTGATTATAGTACAAATGGCTGGGGAAAGCCGGCCTATTTCTTTAATATAAAAACTACCTAATAATGCTTTTCTTATCATCCAATTAACCATGCATATCTACTTGCACTGATATGCAAGAAGATTAGTGCGTGCGTTGCACAATTTCGTTGTTGAGAATATATACATCCCACATGGGAAAAATGGGACCTTGCCTATGAGTTTATAAGGGTTTGGGCCACTTCATCCATTACCAATTGGTTTTGGATGTGAACCCTGATAGGCGCATTTTAATGTGATATTTTAAATGTTAATTCCTCACATTTTGCTTAGTTATTCCTTAACGAATCGATTTTTAACTTAATTTCTATTTTTAGGTACATTGGAGTAGATGAAGAAGAAATGAGTGTTACGTCCATAATTACCTAGAAATGATGGAGAAGAATGAAAATGCACTAAAAAGTCAACCTTGAATATTTTCTTACTCCGGCTAGGAGAATCAGAGCCAAGCAAGGAAGAAGGAGCGGCCACCTGACCAAATGAACTCGAAATGAGCTGAAACTCTCCAGATCCATTCTAGACACCCAAAGGATCATTTCTTATGAAGAGTGCCAGAGAAAAATATGAGTGGAAGGCCTTCAAACAATCAGCCCAATTTTCTACAGAAGCAAAACCGGAAAACTGGACCTGTAAGAGGTCCAGCAGCATTTCCGGCCCAACCACATGGAATAAAGCTCTGAAAATTTGTGAGGATGATCTACACTCATAGTGGAACATTTTTTATGAAGAAGTCGAAGGCTCATTCTGAAGTTTTGATGGAGAAATAATTGAAGGAATAAAGGGAAAGAAACTGACCTGAAAATAGCTCAACACCACATATTCATGTTTCCCACCCATATGAAGAAAGCATTTCTTTTTCCTTGGATACAATTTTTCTACCCTAAAAGATCATCATCACTTCCACATTTCTTCACTTTCATGCTTTGCTTTCATCATTACCTCATCTTTTACATATTTTACAAACCACTCTCACACTCCACTTTCATTATTTTTCTTCATCTCATCATTTCACTCTTCTTTTTCTTCCCTATTTAAACACCTTCTCCTCTCACTCTCAATCACACATTTCCTTCATCCATTCCATCTCCTTGTCTCTCCATTTCCTCTCCATATTTCTTTTCCATTCTCTAGTTTTCTTGTTCTTCATTTTCAAGCCAAGAGAAAGAGAAGCCATGCAATACATCAATTTCCCAACCGCCATCCACCCTTGTGTCGTCCCTAGAAGATTGCTTGTTTTCAAGGATCTTCAAGTTCTTCGTCTCAAGGCTTTATCATTCATCTTTCAAGGTGTATTATATCCTTTCTCTTGTTTTCTTTGTTTGATTTTGTAAAACTATGAATTCTAGTTAACAAATAATGTTAAGGGCAAAGTTTAAAGCCCGTTTATATGTTTTGAGATAAAGTTGTGATTTCTATATGTTGATTTTTATGTTGCTTATGTGGGTTTGTTTAATTAAATTTGCATGATAGAAAACTTTTGTATTTTAATCTTATGTGGTTGCAAACACTTAGGGTTTTGATATAATTGGTGCTAGGTTTAAGAACATGAAATCGACTTTTCGTTTTGTGTAAACTTGAATCAAAGTAGTAAAGGTTTTGTGCAAAGACCGAATTTAATTAAAGAGGATTGCAATTAGGTGGACTTTTCCATACTAAGTTGTACACTTGAGTTGATAGCCTTTCTCTATGTCTAATGCGTTGAACATGTCATGATTGACTAGCTTTCTAGGGCTTGATTGCATGTTTGATAGGATTAATCTAGGTGCTTTCGCTTAGGTTAATTAGCATTGAAAAGTAAAATATGGGAAATCATTTGCTTTCGAATGTTTCACATGATCAACTCCTCTCTCATGACATTTAAAATCAACTATAGGAATTGTAATTGGATTTCTTGCATATGGATGTGATTTTGATCTTTGTTCCTTGCGATCCACCCTTGTATATATGTTTTTACATTTTCTTTATTTTATTTATCTTAATTTTCAATTATATAATTCTTAAACCCCCTCCCTTTTTATTTTGTTACTTGTATATATTTCTATTCTTTGTTTTATTTTTGTAAATAATACTTTATTATTTTAATTCTTTATTTGTTTATACAATTGTATATATTTATATTCTTTATTTTATTTTTGTAAATAATACTTTTCTTTATTTGTTTCACAATTACAAGTGTACCCTCAATCCCCGGACAGAACGATCCCTATTTGCTTATACTACTAACGATATTTCAGGGTTAAATTATGCGCTTCCCAAAAGCGCATCAATTTTTGGCGCCGTTGCCGGGGATTGAAAAATCACTTGCTAAATTGTGTCATTTATTGTATATATTTATTGTATATAAATTGTTTGAAACTTAGTTTAAATTAACTAGGATATTATTTATATTATTGAACATGAATTTTAATTGTAGGTTGTAAATTGAGAGGAATAGGTGAAGTCTCTTTTGTTAATATTGGCCTAAACCCCTTATTGGTACCTAGCTCAGGTCCCTTAAGGTTGAGGGCGGCCTTTATTAACACTTGTTGAACTGTCTTCACACTTATGAACTTTTTCATCTTAGTAAGAAAGCCTATGTGAAATGGTGTCTAGGAAGGGGACAACGTTCATGACGGGTTTTTGAATCCAGAAGTGCTTGCAAATGGGCCTAAACCACTATGTGGGAGTAGCTCATGCCAAAATGGATTTTTCCTCTCGTGTTCGTCCTCCCCTACCTGGCCATTTCAGTAAGGTTGCCCAAAAGATTTGAAAGGGAGTTTGTGTCTAGGCGATTATACTTGGGCCGCACGTCCACTTGATTTACCGATTGGAATTTGATTCGATATCAATAATGTTTATAACAAAAGAAATACTTGTGAATACTCTATACGTGTAAATTATTTTGTTGTTTCACACTTTAAACTTGTAAAAATACTTTTCACGTTTTATACTCACTTGAGTACTTAACTTGTGTCTTATGTACAATATACTTGTTAATTATACTTGTAGTTTGTAATTAATAGTTATACTTGTTTTTATTTTGTATTTCTTTGTTAATTATAGTTACTAACTTTATTTAATGTAGGTACCGTCTGGCTGCAAGACGTAAAATACAAGCGCTACTTGGGAGGCAACCCATGCAAATCAGATTTGCTTTCTCTTTCCCTATTTCTTTTTATTTTTCAATTTTTCTCTTTAGTTTTTATTTTAGGATTTGTTTTCGTAAATGTCTTCTATCTATGCTTACTTATTACATTGCATGCTTTTAATTGATTACATTGAGGATAATGCAATATTTAAGTGTGGGGGAAGAGATTTATATTTTTGTCTTTCATTTTGAGTCTTATATATATATTTGTCTTTTATTTTTGAGTCCTTTATATAAAAAAATAAAAAAATAAAAAAATATAAAAAATAAAAATTTGCATTCATTTAGTCTTATTAAATTCAGCTATTTACAAAAAAAAAAAAAAATTTAAAAAAAAAAATATAATAATAATAATAATAATACTAAGCCATGTCTGCATCTCCGTAGGAGTTGAGGCTGAGCTCAAGGGAAATGCGAGAGTCATCGCCATAGCCGCTACCTCCCTCAGAAGTAGTCTTCATGTTGCCAAAGATGTCCTCACCATGCATGGGGAATAGTGGAAGGGTTTCAATCTCCTGGTGATCTCCTCCTCGTTGTTCCATGAAAGATTGTCCTCCTGTTGTGCCAAAGGAGGTAGTACTGGTATTAGTGTTGAAGGGTGAGGAGGAATATGGGTCAACACCATAGCCGACACGTGACCCAAAGTTTAGATCAATGGATCTACCATCATCAGTAGAACTAGTGGATCCAAAATTGAGATCGAGAGATCCACCAACCGGAACGTTCCGAAATTCCTTCAACTTCTGCCTCTCACGAGCCTTGAGGTTCTGGAACCAAAAGAAGACGTTTTTGTCCTCGATCTGCCCATACTGTTTCAGATGGAGGGAGATCTCTTGAATCTGCTCTGGAGTTGGGTACTTAAAACCCTTATCATAGTAAAGGCCCTTGAGGATTCTTAGTTGAGGCGGTGTGGGAGCCCACCGGTTATTAGTCCCGGCTGCTTGGTTGTTTCCTCCATCCTCGATTTGTTGCTGGGTCTGTTGCTCTATTAGTTGCAGAGTTTGTGGTTCCATGTTGATGAAGAAAGGATTGGAGTTTCGAAAGAAAGGCTGAAGGGTTGAGAGAGAAAGGATGGAACTCGGAAGAATTTTCTTTTGGAGTGAATAGTCGCTCCCTCAGAATGCACCTAATTATAGAACGAGTGAGCAGATCTCCACCGTTGGATGGACGACCTCTGAGATTAAATCTACGCGTTGGATTAAAGTCACCCGCAAACACGGAAAAGCTGTTGCCGCGTGGAAGACACGTGGGGGAACCAAACGAATCTCGAGGAGCTGTGACAGACAAGCTACAGCCGAAAGCAGGTTTAATTGCCGTGAATCAAGGAAAAGAAGGACGCGTGGGGGAATCAAACGAATCTCGAGGAGCTATAGCCGAAAGCATGCCATAAATCCAGGAAAAGAAAGGAATATTTACACGTGGGGGAGTTTCTTGGGCCGTGAACTGTCATAACTCTTCTCCTTCCCGGAGAAGCTTTGTTAAAACTGTGTGCCTGTTGAGATTTCTACCCTATTTTGTGCTTTACATATACATCCTTTTTTGTCTCCTCCAGATTTTACTAAGGTTTGTCTAAGCGTGCAGTTTCAAATTCCTTCTACTTCCTCATGGCTCGAACCAAGGTTACCCCTCGCAGGGGCGTCAATCAACACCGTGTTCTCTCTTTGGAAGAAGAAGGTCGTCAAGCGGCCACTAGAGCTGGGCTTACTCGTCCATGGGACCATCGTCCTATCCGTGAGCGTACCCGCAGTCCCCCTCCTCTGCCTCGTCGCTCTCCCAGACTGCATCCCGGAGAGTCTTCTTCCTCACCAGCTGCTCGTGCTCCTCGGCCTATGGCCACCCTGGAAAGCTTGTCAGATTTGATTGATGATTTGCGTTCCTCTCTCCGCGATGGTATTATGGTGACAGATTGGAGAGTCAATTGCATGATCGATTACATCTCTGAGATGAACTGCTCTTTGATCCGCTGTCACACTGCAATAAACAAGCTTGCTCAGGAAGTCAATAACTTGCAAAGTTATCCTCCTGGGTTTCCCCGCAAGGACGCTACTGCATCACACCATGAGGACCCTCCTCAGGAAGCTGAAACCAGCAAGAGGGCTGCCACTCGCCCGCATACCGCTCCTCCAAAGGAGTAAATGGAGATACAAGTCTAGGCTGAAAGACTTTAAACATTAAGCGCTGCATGGGAGGCAACCCATTTCAACCGTATCTGTGGAGGAGCCATCAAACGCAGATTTGCTTTCTTGAACTCTTCCTTCTATTTTATTTTCATGAATTTTAAGTTGTTTTAAGTTTCGTTGTGTTAACTTTCTCTTCTATGCTTGATTTATGCTTTGCATGATTTATATTTGTTTATACATTGAGGACAATGCATGAATTAATTATGGGGGAAGGATTATTGCTTTATTGTGTTTTTAGTAGTTAGTATATAAAAAAAAATGAAAAATAGTTGATGTTGGATTGTGTTTTTAGTTGATGTTGTGATACACTAAGGTATATTGGATTAAACATAGTCTTGAAAAAGGGTAGCTGTTTCAGTCCCATTGCACATCGAGACTCCCTGTTCCCGTACCTAAGTGTTGAAATTGAATTAAATTGTAAAAAAAAAAAAAAAAAAAAAAAAAGTTGGTTTTAGAGTGTTTTTGTGTGTTTGAGTCTTAGGATGCTCCTAACGTCTAGGATGAACATGTCTCCGAATTCATGGCTGAAGGTTTTCACAATCAAAATAGGACTTAATTGAATTCTGTGGTTAATCGACGTTGTGATACTTGTATGAAGATTTGAGATAGGATTGTAACTTGGTTCATTAAGCATGCTAGGATTAAGTCTGATTCATTTGACCCTAAGTGAGCTGTTGAGCTAAAATACTTTCTTTTCGAGTGCTTATTGATAATTCTAGAATTTCGTGGCTGTATTTGCAAAACCTCATCTTTCTTTGAAAATCCAATGATCATGTGCCATAGATTTTAATGGACTAGAGAGTACTAGAACTCGGCTGTTGTGACTGTCAAAGCTTGTATGCCATAATATGCCCTGATCTTGGATAGGATAGAAGGTATTAGGGTAACCACCATAGCCAAACAAGCATGTGTCCCCAATTGTGCCCGTCGTGGGACTCCTTAGAATGAACCCCTTTGAGCCTACGTTGAAAACCTTTGTTTCATCACCCTCACTACCCTACCATGAGCTTAGTACAAGATATCTCTACCCTTGTCTTAAGGACTTAGTAGAGCATGACATAGTATGTAGGGGTGACGATGAAAGACAAGTGTGGGGTGGGGAAAATCCAAGAAAAAAAGAAAAGAAAAAATTTTGACTTGAAAAAAAAAAAAAAAAAGCGGCAAAAGAGAAGAAAAAATTGAAAAGAAAACTCTTGGGAAAATGTTGAAGTGTGGTTTTGGACTTGCAAATTTGTAGAAGGCTCAAAGTTGAAAATTATGCCTTTGTCCATTCCCATGTTGGTTAGAGTGAAGGTTTGGCCCAAAACAATGATATTTGGTCTACAAAATGATGACATAAGGTGGTCCTTATATGCTCTGCTAGGTCCTTAGGATTTTTTTTGTATCCTTAATCTTCATTTCGAAAACCCTAGCTTAGCCCCATTACAACCTGTTTTAAGTGCTGACTTGATCCTTGAGATGGGCAGTCTTTGGTTAGTGGAGTCAGTTATGCAGTCGAGCTTATGGTTTAGGTTCATTTGTGCACTTAGTCATTTCATGAGGTCTTTAAAAATTCTTCACAAAATGTGTTTATTGATGAAATATGCAAGCTGTTTGTTGCCTTACAATTTGTTCTCTTGCATATACTTGAGTGTGAAGCTTTTAAGCATAGCCATTTCTGAGAGAAAAATCGAGAGTATGCCCTGTAAGTTTGGATTGGACTTGTTCGAAACATGCTATCATTCACTGTATAACTTAAGTTCTCCATATCTTGCTTAGTCATATGAATGTCACAGGTTTATTAACCATGGAATTATCTTTGTGATTTTGATTAAGTGTTTAACGTGAAAGCCATGAGTTTGGAGTCTCTGAGACAACAGTTAGGAGCAATAGAGTCATTTACTTGCTTTTTGTCAAGTCTTTGTTCTGTTTTGGATTTTTTTTGTTTTGTTTTGCTAAGGGACTAGCAAAAGCTAAGTGTGGGGGAATTTGATAGGCGCATTTTAATGTGATATTTTAAATGTTAATTCCTCACATTTTGCTTAGTTATTCCTTAACGAATCGATTTTTAACTTAATTTCTATTTTTAGGTACATTGGAGTAGATGAAGAAGAAATGAGTGTTACGTCCATAATTACCTAGAAATGATGGAGAAGAATGAAAATGCACTAAAAAGTCAACCTTGAATATTTTCTTACTCCGGCTAGGAGAATCAGAGCCAAGCAAGGAAGAAGGAGCGGCCACCTGACCAAATGAACTCGAAATGAGCTGAAACTCTCCAGATCCATTCTAGACACCCAAAGGATCATTTCTTATGAAGAGTGCCAGAGAAAAATATGAGTGGAAGGCCTTCAAACAATCAGCCCAATTTTCTACAGAAGCAAAACCGGAAAACTGGACCTGTAAGAGGTCCAGCAGCATTTCCGGCCCAACCACATGGAATAAAGCTCTGAAAATTTGTGAGGATGATCTACACTCATAGTGGAACATTTTTTATGAAGAAGTCGAAGGCTCATTCTGAAGTTTTGATGGAGAAATAATTGAAGGAATAAAGGGAAAGAAACTGACCTGAAAATAGCTCAACACCACATATTCATGTTTCCCACCCATATGAAGAAAGCATTTCTTTTTCCTTGGATACAATTTTTCTACCCTAAAAGATCATCATCACTTCCACATTTCTTCACTTTCATGCTTTGCTTTCATCATTACCTCATCTTTTACATATTTTACAAACCACTCTCACACTCCACTTTCATTATTTTTCTTCATCTCATCATTTCACTCTTCTTTTTCTTCCCTATTTAAACACCTTCTCCTCTCACTCTCAATCACACATTTCCTTCATCCATTCCATCTCCTTGTCTCTCCATTTCCTCTCCATATTTCTTTTCCATTCTCTAGTTTTCTTGTTCTTCATTTTCAAGCCAAGAGAAAGAGAAGCCATGCAATACATCAATTTCCCAACCGCCATCCACCCTTGTGTCGTCCCTAGAAGATTGCTTGTTTTCAAGGATCTTCAAGTTCTTCGTCTCAAGGCTTTATCATTCATCTTTCAAGGTGTATTATATCCTTTCTCTTGTTTTCTTTGTTTGATTTTGTAAAACTATGAATTCTAGTTAACAAATAATGTTAAGGGCAAAGTTTAAAGCCCGTTTATATGTTTTGAGATAAAGTTGTGATTTCTATATGTTGATTTTTATGTTGCTTATGTGGGTTTGTTTAATTAAATTTGCATGATAGAAAACTTTTGTATTTTAATCTTATGTGGTTGCAAACACTTAGGGTTTTGATATAATTGGTGCTAGGTTTAAGAACATGAAATCGACTTTTCGTTTTGTGTAAACTTGAATCAAAGTAGTAAAGGTTTTGTGCAAAGACCGAATTTAATTAAAGAGGATTGCAATTAGGTGGACTTTTCCATACTAAGTTGTACACTTGAGTTGATAGCCTTTCTCTATGTCTAATGCGTTGAACATGTCATGATTGACTAGCTTTCTAGGGCTTGATTGCATGTTTGATAGGATTAATCTAGGTGCTTTCGCTTAGGTTAATTAGCATTGAAAAGTAAAATATGGGAAATCATTTGCTTTCGAATGTTTCACATGATCAACTCCTCTCTCATGACATTTAAAATCAACTATAGGAATTGTAATTGGATTTCTTGCATATGGATGTGATTTTGATCTTTGTTCCTTGCGATCCACCCTTGTATATATGTTTTTACATTTTCTTTATTTTATTTATCTTAATTTTCAATTATATAATTCTTAAACCCCCCTCCCTTTTTATTTTGTTACTTGTATATATTTCTATTCTTTGTTTTATTTTTGTAAATAATACTTTATTATTTTAATTCTTTATTTGTTTATACAATTGTATATATTTATATTCTTTATTTTATTTTTGTAAATAATACTTTTCTTTATTTGTTTCACAATTACAAGTGTACCCTCAATCCCCGGACAGAACGATCCCTATTTGCTTATACTACTAACGATATTTCAGGGTTAAATTATGCGCTTCCCAAAAGCGCATCAAACCCCAGATTACTTTATCATGGTATCAAAGCCAGGTTACCCACGTGTGCATGCCTAACCCCCACACGGGCTCCACGTCACCCAAGTTGTCCACGTGTATGGCTTGAAAATTCGCCACACGTGCGGGGGCGTGTTGAGAATATATACATCCCACATGGGAAAAATGGGACCTTGCCTATGGGTTTATAAGGGTTTGGGCCACTCCATCCATTGCCAATTGGTTTTGGATGTGAACCTCAGATTACTTTATCATTCTTCACTTCTATTATTGGTGGAGAAGATGCGCGTATTACATGAACGAAAAGTCTCCCTGGAATGGATGAAAGAATTCTGTGTGGGAAAATGGAAAGGAAATGGAGAGACAAAGAAGATGGAATGGATGAAGGAATTGGTTTTGAGAGTGAGAGGAGAAGTGTATTTATAGCCCAAAAAATGATGAATGGAGGGTGGAGATGAACATAAATGAAGGGCTAGATATGTTAGACAAATTTGTAAAAAATATCTTCCCACTTGTTTATCACTTGTTCAACTTGAATTGATTTTCCTCCTCAAGATTTTCCACTTGGTTGCAACTTTGATTTTCCTCCTCAAGATTTTCCACTTGCTTGCAACTTTGATTTTCCTCCTCAAGATTTTCCACTTGGTTGCAACTTTGATTCTCCTCCTCAAGATTTTCCACTTGCTTGCAACTTTGATTTTCCTCCTCAAGTTTTTCCACTTGGTTGCAACTTTGATTTTCCTCCTCAAGATTTCCACTTGGTTGCAACTTTGATTTTCCTCCTCAAGATTTTCCACTTGCTTGGAGGTCCTAAAAAAATAGAAACTAATAAGAAAAATAGAAACTTTCCTAAAATGAAAAATGGCAACTTACTAAAAATGATAAATAGAAACTACAAAAATATAAACTTTCTACAAATAGGAACTTTCCCAATCAAAGAATGGAAACTTTCCTAAACAGGATTTTAATAAGGAAATAACGTAAGAAATGTAGGGAAATGCAGTTAAAACGTCGCATTAAAATGCTCCTATCAGGACTGACAGTGAACCATGCCTCTGAATGGTTTGGTCGGGTTCGTGCATCGTTATGCCTAGCGCCATTTCGCCCACCATTGTCATAATACCTGTTAGACGCCCTGAAGCCACGATCACTTCTTCTAGCATTCTCTCTTCCCCCTCCCCCCCCCCCCCCCCCACTAGAGGCCACAGCTGCAGTGATTCTAGCTTCATGCACGTCCTTTGCTTGTTCAATCCTGATTTCTCCTTCGACCCATGTAACGACGTCATCCATGTCCCGCGGCAGGTCACGTAACAGGCTTTCATATAGAGGTGTGCCTAGGAGGAGTCCCTCGCGGAATGCAACCGCTGCGAATTGTGGGTCACAATGAACATGTCGCATTTCTGACTTAAACCGGTCGAAAAATTGACTTATTTTTCCCCCGTTTTCTGCTTGGTACTGAATAAGGTCGCCATATCCTTCTTTTGTTTGCGGCTGTAGAAATATTGGGAGGTAAAGATCCTACTCAAAGTGTCAAAATAAGGGATGGACTGAAGCTGGAGATCCTGGAACCAAGCCAAGGCTGGTCCCGTGAGACTTGATGGGAAAAGCTTACACATCAGCTTCTCATCCATCGTCTCGATGGACATCTGTTGTTTGTAGCCTTTGACGTGGTCTACGGGGTCAGTGGTCCCATCATATTTCTGGAAAACAGGGGTTGTAAATCATCGGGGCTTGGTCGCATTTAAGATGTCGTCAATGAATGGGGATTTCCCAACGTCCTTCGCGATCTCGACCGCCAGCTCTCGGGGGCCAGTGCGCTTGCACTGTTCGATCATCTTCTCTATTTTCACTAGCCATTCTTCATTGCGTGGTCGCTTGTGGCGTCCAGCCCCGATTCTACCACTACTGTTCAGCGTGCCGCTCAATCTCTCAACCAAGGTGTCACCTACGCCACCAGCTATTATGTTGGTTACCCTGTGGTTATGGTGGGCATTGCTGATCTCGTCATCCGAAGAATCGATGCCGAGCGGAGGAGCCACTCAAGTCGTCTCCGTCGACAAGGTTCTCGGTCTTGTTTTTTACTCTGGAGTTGCCCAAGTTCTTGTCTCAGCGTTTGTGCTTCGCCAACTGGAGGCAAGTTTAGATCGCCGACCAAGTCTAAGGGAGGCTCATTCAGGGGCTGGTCAGGGGGTTGGACTTCTTCGCTCCTAGTCCATAGCGACATGAAGGGGATTCCACCAGGCACAACTCCCGCCATCACTTTTTAGGGAAAAGTGTTTCGCACAGATGGCGCCACTTGTTGGAGGTGAAAAGTTCCGTAGAGGATTTGACCTAACAATTAATGCGGATTGGAGCGGGAGCTGACCTGGGAACAATAGAGAAGCTTCCTTCGAGCGTTGACTTGGATTTTGACCGTCTGCTCGAGAAGAAGGGGGGTACCTGCAGAAAACCCTCCGATGCCTAAGTCAGTACCTTTCTTAGTTGTGGAGTAAAACAAGTTGGAATTCGATGTCCTACCTGGTCAGTATGCCCCTTATTTATAGATGAGGGAGAGTTTGCACCACAAGTCGAGTTTAATATCGATAACTGTACTCATTATTGTCATAATTCCGTAGTATTGAATAACGCCATCACCTTTATTCTATAATGCCATCAATAACGTAATCACTGCACGTTGTACCATTACTCCGCGTTACTAATAACGCCATTGCTTCACGTTTATGGAATAACGCCATCGCTCCGCGTTATTCCGGGTTATCGCATGTGGAAACGTAGGAAAACAGGACGTAATCGTGCGTAACATATATGGGGAACAACTGGGTCGGGTTAGCATCAAATAGGGTTCGAGGTGGACCAGGAATAGCTGCAATTGAACCAAGCATTAAATCATGGTGGACGTGGATTTTTAGTCAAAACGAGAAGGAAGTGTGGGCTTGGGGCCGACCTAGTTTCCGCTGAAATTGGGCTAGTCCTAGAGTCAAGGTGTTGACCCTTGCTGGATATATAGGCCAGAACTAGGCTCAATTACAAATATTTGGGGAATACACAGCGGTAGAGATCAAAGTGAAGCTTAGCTGACCGCAGTGGTATGAACAAGTGGAAATTTTCTCTTATGATAGACATCCAAAGAGGAAATTTCGGGGGCATTGTGGGAGTAATCAATGAATTTGACCCACCATTATGACAATTGACCCTCGCCATAAGTACGCGGACAATGGCAATCGTAGATGTGGTGGCAAACATCGTTATTAACGACAAAATGAATATGGCGTTAAGGAGGCGCGGTCGTAATGACATGACATGATGGTGTTATTGAATAAACGCCATAACGCGGAGCGATGACGTTATTCCATAACGCGGAGCGACGGCGTTAATCCATAACGCGGAGTAATGATAATGGTGTTATTCAATAACGCCATAACGCGGAGTAATGGCGTTATTCGATAACGCCATAACCCGGAGTTATGGCGTTATTCGCCATAACGCAGAGCGATGGCGTTATTCCATAAACGCGAAGCAATGGCGTTATTATTAACGCGGAGTAATGGTACAACGTGCAGTGATTACGTTATTGATGGCATTATAGAATAACGGTGATGGCGTTATTCAATACTGCGGAGTTATGACAATAATGAGTACAGTTATCGATATTAAATGCGACTTGTGGTGCAAACTCTCCCTCATCTATAAATAGGGGGCATACTGACCAGGTAGGACATTGAATAACAACTTGTTTTACTCCACAACTAAGAAAGGTACTGACTTAGGCATCAGAGGGTTTTCTGCTGGTACCCCCTTCTCCTCGAGCCGACGATCAAACTCTAAGTCAACGCTCGGAGGAAGCTTCTCGATTGTTCCCAGGTCAGCTCCCGCTCCAGTCCGCATTAATTGTTGGGTCAAACTCCTCTACGGAATTTTTCACCTCCAACAACAACACAAATAATAAAAGTATGTTGTCTGATATGCTTAACATACAACAGCTTGAAACCAAGCACTGTTTTCTGAAGGCAGCGCTTCAACTGCTGCGCAGCTGCACATGACATCTACTAAGCCATCTGTCGAGCCATCACACAACAGTTATAACACATACCCGTTGCCTGTTTGTTTCTCAGGTAACTGTGTTCCACCGTTGTCTGAATTTTCAACAGACAACGGCTCACTCTAAAACGGTGGCACTCCAAATCACACAACAATTTTTGTCTGTCGTTTGATAAGTTTTTTGGCGTAGTGTCTTTAGCCCTAACACTCAAGCAGATTAATGAGTTATCCAAGAAAATACTTTGGAATTGTTGTGTAGCCTTGGAGAAAAGAGGTAATCAAAGAAAGAGGCATTAGGTTATGTGAAAGATAGAGAATCATCAGCTAAAGACCTGAGAATGCCTACTGGATTGCCCATAATAGGTATTCCCTGGTATCATGGGAACTTGCTATTTACTAGAGTGTTAGGGCTAAAGATAGTAGATCAATTAATCTCGGTAAATACCTGGGAATGCCTTCTAGCTGAGGACAATCAAAGAAAGAGGCATTAGGTTATGTGAAAGAGCGGTTCTCAGAGAAAATACACAGCTGGAAAAATTGCAGTAACAAAGCATGTAAAGAAATATTAATAAAAGTAGTGGCCTTTGCAATCCTGAAAAGAAACTCTAGGTGATTGAAAAAATGTTCCCTGTACTACGAAAATACAACAATCAGACCAAGACATATGAGTCATATTAGAGATTGTCATGGACCGGGCTAAGGCCGGCCCTACCCTAAATTTTAAGACTTAGGATCAGGTTGGGCCGGGTCCAATCAAAGTCAACAAAATTTAGGGCCGGGTCGGGCCAGCCTTTCGAATAGGGCCAAATAGAGTCGAAATGGGCCAAAAATAACCTTATTTTGTTTAACAATAAGAAATACATTTTTTTTTTCTCAAAATGTGGCTCAATTATTATATAGGTAATACAAGACTTATTGGTTTTTGTTGATCATATATATATATATATATATATATATTTTTTGAAGAATATCATGTCGATATATATTAATACTCAGGCCAGAAATGACCATTATATATCCTCCCTCTACCATCTCTGGGTAGATAAAGAGTTTGTGGAAACCACAACGATATATAGATTAGGTCCGATCATTTGACGGTACTTATGCTCACTTATTTAAGCAAGCCTACAGACTATGAAAAAACATAGCAAATAAGCAAGCCTAAAGATAAAAACTTATAGTAGCCCTAAAACAAAGGAAATAGGGTTCCCTAAACAAAGGGAATTATTGAAAAGACAAACTAAAAAAAATAGCCAGCCCAATAAATAGCCCCAAGAAAGATCCAACTCAAGCCCAACAACGAATGGCTTGACCCAAGCCCAAAGTCAACTCCAGCCACACTGTTCGTCAATCGCTGCAATCCAGCACCAGAGTTGAGTCACCACAACCCATCGCCGGATATCGCCGCCTCAAACCAACACCAGATCACACCGGCAAAGCCAATGCGGACCCTACTGCCGCAAGCCCCCGCTGGACCCGACCACCGCAACCTACCGTCGAATCTCGACTGAGTCACGCCACTTCAAATCCAGTCTCCAAGATGCAGCCGATCCAGACCCCGCCTTCATGGCACTGAACTTGGAGGAGCCTCTAGAAGCATAAACTGGGTTGCACCGCCGCCCACTTCGCTGAATATTTCATGTAGAGCTCGTCGTCAAAAAACCATCCAGTGCCGGACCCGAGCCAAAACCCTTTCCAAGAAGCTTCCAGGCCTCTAGTTTTCAAATTCCAGTCCGGCAGCAGCCTCTAGCCGGCGAGGCGAGCCAACGCCGCCCATGACCTCCACCGACAAGAAGAAAGATGGCAAACCCTAGACCAAGATCCGAGTTTTGTGGAGCGGCAGAGAAGATCATATATATATATATTGGAATTAACTTATAACATTTATAAATATTAATTAAGGTAGTTATATTCAATTAACTATCTCTCTAAATCTCTCAAAATTAATTGTTGTTTAACAAAAGAAAAAAAAAATTAAAGAAAATAAAGCTAAGAAAATCAATTACAAAGAAAGATATAAGTTATATGTTATAAAAAAAAAAAAGAGAAACATATTTTAAAAATAGAAAAAATAGAAAATTATTAGGGCTTAATTGGGCAGGCTGGGCTTGGCCCTAACGGGCACAAACGGGTCAGGCTTCATTTGCATGACCCATACCCTACCCTATTTCAAAAAGGGTCAGGCCGGCCCGCCCTAATGCAAGGGTCGGATTGGGCTTCGGCCTACGGGCTTAGGGCCGAACGGCCAAATGATGACCCCTAAGTCCTATAATACAAATTATAGTGATGAACATTGTAGTTATAGATCTTTTTGGAGATGCCGATTGTTTCTCCTACAAAGGGATAGTAAAAATGAATCAACTGGATGACTGGTCATGTACTTCTCTACATTCATTATATCTATAAACGTTATAGCCAAATTAATTTTTGCTTTATGAGATTCATTTGAGGACACAATACACTTTGTGCCTAAATTGATAGAGTCAAAATTTAAGGCAACTGAAGCAATATCAGTCGGTGTAGTTTGATCGTCTGAAACCTTCATATAATTGAGCGGATTTCTCCTCACCCGAATTTCCCTTGAGGAAATTTCTCTTCATCCTGATTTTCCTTCAAGAGATTACTTCTCATCTATATTCACTTTAAGGGGATTTCTCCTCACACAGATTCTCCTTGAGGGGATTTCGCCTCATCCAAATATGCCTTGAGATGTTTCATCACCTCACCCAGATTCATCTTGAGGAGATTTCATCTCACCCAAATCCCCTTTGAGAGATTTCACCTCAAGGCATTTTTCTAAACAAGTTACACTGCCTTTCTATTAGGCAATTTCTTGACTAGAAACCGATCTTAAATCTAATACCCCCACATAATCTGTATATTCCATAATTTTGATTCTTTATGGCTAATCGAGTAACTTTTGAAAAAAAATTTCTCTTCTCAAATTTTACATATATTTTTTCATTTTATCGAAATATATCTCAAATATCTAATATGTTGGAAATATTTGATGATATCGGAGAAACTTCACATAAACGATGGAAGATAAGACATTTTTCTTCTCTAATATATCGAGAATTCCAAAAATAATCTATCGAAGATTTTGCAGATATTTTAATCCTTGAGGCTAGGCTTGTTTAGCTTTCTACCTTAATGAACATATTATTCAGACACAAAAAAAAAGGAGAGGGAGAGAGACAGAGAGACAGAGAGAGATTTACATTGGTGTGATATATTATAGGATTTTTGACCATTTACCCTAATTTTAGAGACCTTTTTCTCCCTTACACTGCCCACTTATTTTTTTTCCCACTTACCCATAAAGACTCTAATAAAGTCTTCCCTAATACCCAATTAAGTTTTTTAAGACTATTTTGCCCTCACATCTTTGTTACAGTGAGAAAGAGAGAGTGTGTGGAAGAGAGAGAAGCTATAGTAAGGAGGAGTTGTGGTTTTGTAGAAGAAATCTGAAATAGAAGCAAAGTGATGGGTCTATGTGTCTCAAAGCCAAATGAAACTATCAGAGTTCAGAAGAAAAAGTCAACAAAGTCGGCAAAGATCAACACCGGGGGAGGAAGAGTAAGAAGGTCGCCACTGCTGTTTAAAACCAGCGCGTCCGCCCCACTTCACCTTCCTCATCCATTTACAATTAACAATCCCTGTTTAAAATCAGAGAGAAAAAAAAAAAGAAGAGAGAATCTAAGCCAGAAATCCCTTTACAATTTACAATCACCTTTTTCTCTGTTGGTCTCATTCTTCTTGTGTCTCAGAAAACTAGAACCTCATCGGAGAATCTGAGCAATCCAATCAGAGAGAGCAGAGACTGAAAAATCTGAACCGTGAACATTGGTACTAGCACCGACGACGACGACCTCTATCTCTGAACCCCAACTCAAATAATGGAACTCACCAATTCAACTAGAAACTAACTCCGGTGAGATTCGTCGGCCGAGGCGTCATTACCGTCATCACCGATCTCGAGGTCTATTTCAAGGAAGTGGCAGTTGTCGATATGAAGCTCGAGGAACTCTGATTCCTTGTCCACTTAGTCCGATCCAACCTCTTCAACTTAGTATGTTCCACATCCAACCGCTCCCTTTCAGAGAGAGAGAGAGAGAGAGCTGCATCGACCCTAGAGAGAGATGAGAGAGTGTGGCATGTACCTAATGTGATGACCTGAATTTCTGTTATGTAATTTTGGTAATTAATAATGGACCAGTTGTACGAATAATTGTTATTGTGCTTTATTTGTAGATTGTATGTGAAGTGGAATGGTTTTCGTACGTGTAATTATTCGAATTTCACAGTGTAGGGTGTAGTGTGAAGTTTGACTTTTTATACATTGGGATTCTCAGAAAACGTCCTTCATAAAAATTGTAGAGCACGTCGATACGAGTTTGTGGACATATGGAACGCGGAAATTGGAGTTCGTATGAGAAAGTTATGGCTATTAGAATAAGTTTCCGTTTTAGTATAAATAAAGAAAATCAGAAAATATCTTCAAAATTTTCATTTCCTTTTCCGGAAACCATCTTTTCTCTCTCTCTCCTCTCTCGGTCGACTCCTTCAGAGAAGAAACTTTCTGTCTAACCCGACTCGAACCCCGCGATCAGACCCGATGGTTTCTAGCCGTAAAACTTGGTCAGCTGGTTTGTCTCCTCCTTCTGGTCGTTTCTATGGCATCCTCTAGCTGCGATATCCACCATGTACGACGCAGTTGGTGTTTTCGGACCCGGCCGGAAAACACAACTTCGGCAACTTCGTGGCTTCATGCTTCCTTGGTTGAGTTCAGAAAAGGCTCCCTGATCGATCTATGGTGTTTATTTTGATCGATTTACATGGAAATCGGTCCAACTCAGTTTGAACAAAAATCCAAAGCTTGTGAGGTAGTTTTCAACCCTTTATGCTTGTTTTTTGACTTCGAGCTAGTTATGAAAATTCACAAGCATGCTTTGATGAATAGCTTTGATGTTGGGAGTGTTGTGAAATACTGAGTTTTGCCCGGCGGCGGTGCGCCACCGTCTGTGCAGCTTTCCAGCCATGTAGGGAACTGTTTTTGGTATTATATATTTTCTACTCGTTGATACTAGTGTTTGATATATAATATGAAAATTTTGGAGTTCGTATGGAATTGTTATGATTTTTGCAGTTTCATACCGATCGATTTATTCGATCGGTGAGGATTCTAGCGTCCGATCGACTTGTGGTTTGGTCACATTGATCGTGGAAGTATTCGGGAGACTTTGGGAGGTCTCGGATGTGGTTTTGCCTCGATTGCGCCACTTTGGGGATTTTAGTTCAAAACAGGGGTTTCGGACTTAAATCAAATGTGAATAGTTACTAAGTTGAACCGTATGTGATTAGGTACTTGACGAAGTATATTAGACGGTTATTTTGTGGAGTGGCGGCTTTGTGCTATATTGAAGACGCAGCGGGAGTTTCGAGGTGAGTAATCTCAGAAGGTTCATTTACGAACGGAGTTACCATTATTGTTTTGGCGTTATTTATTTAACTGCAAACTATAGTTTGTATTAACAGGCATTCCTGAGCGAATGACTTATATATATATATATATATATATATATATTTACAGGAAATATATATATCCTTGTGGATGATTGTGATGAATAATATGCATGATGGTGTTCATATTATTGTTGAATGTGACTTTTCAGGAAACAATATTGTGGAAAAAGATGTTTTCTATTGTTTGAAAAGTATTAAGCTTGATGTTAAATTTTTGAGTCAAGCGTGACACATTTTAGATGTATTGGTCTTTGTACCAAGGGTCATAGATGTTGAGCAGGGATTAGGAAAGTCGAAACTAGATGTTTGTAACATTTTTAAGTCGGGTGCGACTTACTTAACGTTTGACTTTAAGACCAGACAGGGTCTAAAAAGATTATATGTCACAGATGGTGACAGATTGCAGACGGTGACCTTGATGTTTGATTTCATGACCAGACGGGGTCTGAAGATCATGTGTCACAGATGGTGACAAGACACAAATGGTGACAGGTCGCAGATGGTGATCTTAATGTTGATTATGAGACCAGCTTAATGTTCATTATGAGACCAGACGGGGTCTAAAAACCACATGTCACAAATGGTGACCAAGGCAGGAAATAGGTGATCACGTTCGTGGCGGGACGAGTGGTTACGATTTCAATAGAGCTATAGTCTGTCTGCCATTATAGATTATGAGGGTAACGGTCGAGGTTGCTGGAGACTCATAAGTATGTAGTTAAAGGAGAATTCCTAGAGTATTCTTCTTTATTGTCTAGATGAGACTTGAATTGCTTCTTGATGGTTAACTTAGCAAATAGAACATTGTCACATTGTGATTTATGTTGTCCTTTCGATGGAAAGGTTATGGAGTGTTAGAAGGAATCATGATTGCATAGTTTCCTTTAGCTGATGTGTGTGAGTTGTTGATTGACGTTCATGAGTTACTCATACGAGCTTTCATAAGCTTACCGGGTTTTGTTGTGTGGAAACCCGGTGCACCATTCTTTGGTGTATGGGTTAATCCTGCAGGTCAGGGTAATCGTAGCTGAAGCTGAAGTAGCTTGTTGACAGCTGAACTGGTAGGAAGCAAATTTTGTTGGATTTGCCATTGTTATGACTTCTGCTATGTAGTAAGCTCTGAGGAGCATTTACCTTTTATTTTGTGATGACAATTTAATTCATAAGTTTTGTAATATATGACTCTGTGGAGTGGGTCAATATTTGAAATTGTGGGTTCAGGGCATTAATATGTACTTGCTGTAAAGGGAAGATGTCTCCATGTACTTTGTATTGATGGCTGAACGATCGCGCATGTATAATTATGAGATTATATATCGATTTTTATTTGTGTTAAAAATCAGGGGCGTGACACCTAATTCCTTAATTAGGTCGACGGAAAAGTTGTTATTTTTCTTTAAACTTGGTAAGTGGGAATAAAAATATGTTGGTGGAGTAAGCAAGATAATTTTGGTGCTTTAAGTCAAAGACCCTATATTATTCGACCCGTTGGTGTACACACATTGACCATATGATTTGTCATGGCTTTGATTGTCATGTTAACCACACTCGAGTAAGGCGGTATATCCGTATATGCTGATAGTCAATGTAGTTCCTTGCAATGATTGTAATGGTGACCAAATTTACCATATTACTTTATTTAAGATTTAAAAGAATAAAATAAAATAAAATAAAAACAAATTGTTTAATAATTTTTTAATCTTTAATGCTGCCACCAGACCTAGAAAATACAATACTGCAAAAAGAGCATGAGCTATCTTATTAAGGATAAACCTCAATTAGAGACCTTAAATCCAAACTTGCATATTTCAAGTTGTTAGTTACATGCATGTCAGCAACATGTGGGAGATCAAAAACAGTACATTCCACGTGTGGGAATGCATCAAAAAATAGTTCTAGCCATGGTCCCCTACTGCCCCAATAAGTGGCGGAGTTATAAATTAGGGTCTTTGACCCAAAGCCCCAAAATGAGGGAAAATTATCTCACTTACCCCAACAAGAGATTTTGTTCCCACCTACCAAAATTAATAGAAAATGACCATTTTGCCCTCAAACTAATTAAAGAATTACAATGACGTCATCAACATCAACCTCTCTCTCTCTCTCCTCCTGATTTGAAACTCTCTCTCTCTCTCTCTCTCTCTCTCTCTCTCCACCTCCAGCCGGCGTAGATTCGCCCTGCCCCTCTCAAAGTTAGCAAAGACTCCGTCAAAATCAAGAAGCTGCCTCCCCACCCCCACCCCCACCTCTTCCAAAACCTACCTAAACAACAGTTCCAGCCGCCGCAGCAACACCAAGAGCCGGTGGTCATCTACACTGTCTCGCCCAAAGTGATTCACGACTCCGTTAACGAGTTCATGTCCCTCGTCCAATGCCTCACCGGCCCTTCCTCCTCTCCCCCCGGCGACCTCTCCCCCACCGCCCGCCTCGCCTCCATTGAGAAAACCAGCCTCTCTTCCGAGCAGAAGCACTTCTTGCCCTTAAATAGCACCGCAGCCACCGCTGCCATTGACGACGACTTTATGGATAGTACTATGGAGGGTATTGACCTGATGGGCCAGGGGAGTGAACCCAGTAGTTCAGCCATTGATAGGTTTGAATAAGAATGTTCTTGTTTATAATGGTGTGTATGTGTTTTTGAATTTTCGGGTGTTTTGGATTGGTTTGCTTGGTTTGTGTGTTGGATTTTGATTTAGTGTGGTGTTGTATCAGAGGAATATTTAGTGAATTTCTAGCTATTTTTTCCCTTTTTTTGGTAAAATAAGGTAGAAGGGTGATTACACTCATTTTATACATGTAATTATATCTAAAATACTAGAATTAAGCTAATCCTCGAGTCAATTATTATGTAATTAATTTATTTTTATTTATTGTGTAGGAAATAAGCAGAGTTACTGAAACGAGAGAAAATAGTACAAAAATGGAGCAAATCGGAGTTTTCGAAAATGAGACGAATTTATCAGAATATAAACCATGATCAATGTCGACAAGAAATAGGATGTTGGGAGCTCGATCAAAAATGAAAATGTTTAGAGAGAGAGCTTTGAAGAAAATGGAAGAAAGAAGAATATATATATATATATATATATATATATATATATCGAAACATGTGGCTGATACGGCACGTGAGTCATGCCATCAATTAATCAATGGTCTGTATATATATATATATATATATATATATATATATATATATATATAAACATGTAGCTGATGCGGCACGTGAGTCGTGCCATCAATTAAACAAATCATTGATTAATCATCATGGTTCCTATTCCATTGCCCTCTAGACCACGTGCTCACTCACTCTCTGTTATCTCCCTTCACAGTTCACACATGTGCAGGCATATATATATACTAGAAATGCTGCCCGCGCTTTGCTGCGGGATTGATTTGATATATAAGTACTTTTACATTGTTTACATTGAATTATACCTAATACAAAAATGCTAGTTCAACAAATTTGTCATTGATTAACCTAGCAACAGTAAGTGATAAATACTGTTAAGCACAGCAGCTGCATTGTATCTTCAAAACATAACATTGCTTCAGTTATAGCTGCTGAATCAACTTAAGTTGGTTTACAAAAAATGGTTGTTCCACTGTACAAAATGTTTCAGTTGATTAGTTGACTACAGTTAACCCAAAAATTGTAGGCAATGCAGCTGCTACTTGTTAGTTACATTTGTACAAAAGAGGGGTGCATGTTTATTCCTTGTTTTCATTCTCATGTTTTTCTTTTGTCAGTGATGATGAAGTGGTGCTTCCTTGTTCTGCTTCCCTATCAGTTTAAACAAAAGTATTATGTAAGTATTATGTAATTAAAAGTATTAGATGTAAATACTACATTAATTTAGCAGTAATGTACTGATTTGTAACTGATGAAAATAGAAAAAAGAATTGTAAACACCAAACTGAATATGGTTAACTTGTGAGTATGATCAATGAAGCATGATTGTAAGGCTATAAGTCATCTGCTTTATACGTGAGTAAAAAATATATTTACCTCCTGATTTTCTTTTCTGGGTTAGAATTGAACAGTGTCCTTTTGCTTGCTTCAATTGATATTTTTTTTTGGGCAAGGGGACAATCTGGTGTTGCAGTTCCTGGTTCTTCTTCTATTGATGGCAGGGAAAGTTGTGTAGCCGGAAAGATGTTGCTGACAATCAGTTCACAGTTTGGATTCACCTTGATTTGAAAAACAATGACAGAAAAACAATTGAGAGTCTCCTTTGCATAGAATCTACAAAATCAAAACAAAATAATCATCAGCACCCCAAAACAAACAAATCACCCAAAAAAATTGAAACCATATTAATTGTAGACCAAAATTTTTCAAATCGCTCAAACATCAAAATCTGACCTCCAACCTCTTCCAACCAATTACTAAAATCGCAAACTCCACAACAAACAATATCCCTGAAACATGAACACCCATATCTGATTCCACCAAGTTCTTATATCAAGAACAATAACTCATCATTTCCTTCTCACAAATATGCATTACTGTTATAAACTTCAAACCGTAGACATGGAAACCAGAAAGAACATAAAACCTCAAAATTCCAATTTCTAAAATCCTAACCACAACTGAAAATTGATTATATCATCTTCTAGAACTCGATCAGTAACATAGCCTTAAAATCCACCACAGTAGTTTCTAAATAAATAAAAAAGAGCAATTTTTCTGCTATCAAATGTTTCAATATTTGCAGAACATCAAGTAAATCCCCAAACCCAATCACCAACACCAATGTTTTGAACTCAAACAACTAAAAGCATCCCTTGTTTCATATGCAAATCAAGAAGATAGCAATTAATCAAGAACATAGAATAAGAACAAAAGGTAATACCTAATCAAGTCAATGGTGGATGTGGCAAAATGCAATCAACAAAGCGAAAAGAGGGAGATACTCCAGTCCACAATACTGAAAACTGCAAAACCCAAAGCAAACAGTAACTGGCGTTTGGTATATATGTGCTTTCTCATTACGCGCTTTGCAGCGGGTAGTACAAATGCATCAATTTTTTTTCTTTCTAACTGAACTCACATATAAGGTATGGTTGTTCTATTATATACTTGAGAGTAATATGAAGAAACATGCGTCTTTGCCTATGTTTTTTGTGCCTTCCTTGCTAGTGCTACCCGCTCCTTGACCAGAAATAAAGATTTACACCATGAATGTCCCAATAGTTGGGATAATATAATGAGTTCCATCTCTTCTACCTACCATCTAAACTCTAAGAGTATATATCAAATCAAGCACAAAATGAGAACTAAGTCAATTTCATCACCTTAACATCATCAAATGAACTTTGACCTTCTCATATTCACAGCCACATTAAATTTGAAACAGAATAATCTACTAATGAACAATGATGTTAGCAGTAAAGTTCAAATTGATCAACATTGTAAATTATAGACACAGACACAAAAACGAAGCACTCCAACACCAAATTCAGAGGACAGCGACGTCGGCCTTGTTAGTGACGGCGACCGGAGCTTGCTTGCAAACCTTGAACATCTACACGCACTGGTGGAGTGACGCGAGCTTGTTGGCACCATGGGTCTTTGAGTCGCAGGTCAGATATAGGTAGGCGGCGCCGGTTCGAGGTTTTGCAAGCTTGGATCGATTGGAATCTCACTAGATCGGAAGCGGTGATCGCCAAAATCAGAGGGGGAGCGACATGCCTGTGGTCACCGGAATCGGAGGCGGAGACCAAAGGCGTGAAATTCTGTGGTCGAGGAGAGAGAGAGAGACTGTGATCGGAGAAAGAGAGGGGGGGGGGTAAGGGCGTAGACTGATGGTAATTAATTGGGTTTCTTAATTAATTGGCCATATCACTAATTAAAGTTTCAAAAGATCACTTGTGTGTAATTTTCTATAATTTTTTTTTTAATGAAGGCAGAACCAATATATTGATCAAAAGCTAGAATGGCCATTACATACCCTTCCGCTGCCAACGAGACAGACAAGAAGATGTGTTAGTACCCACATCGGTACATAGAATTAAGTCACTCATTTAACATTAAATACATCGAAATAGCAAGAATCATCCATCGGTACTACTCTGGAAGATTCGCTAGAAGCACCAAAGTGCGTAGGTCCCTAAGAGACTTAGGAAATTACTGAAAGTAAACTAGTTACTAACCTAGAGGTCCTTAAAAAAGGAAATAAAAGAAAATAATAAAGTAGGTTGGGCCCAAAGCTAAGCCCAAACCAACAAAAACCCTAGCCCAAGCCCATGTCAAGAACGATAGCCACCGTACCAGCGCCTTGCTTAGAATCCATTGCCAGCCTACCACCATCCACCTCCGCCTACCGCTGCCTAGGTCTACCAACCCAAATTCGAAATGGAACAGATAGAACCCGGCGCGCCATTGCAACTGACAAACAGGACGAGCCAACGACTATCCAAACCCATACCCACCCCATCCATGTCTGCCGCTTGGATCTATCTCCACCAAAAAACCCCGAGACAAGCTGCAGGATCTCGCCCTGGAGACCACGACCACCGCTGCCAGCCACTGCAACTACCGCCAGCCTTGCCCACCATCGCGTCTGGATCCCAGCGAAGTAACTCTGATGCCGGCAACACCCAATCTCCACATCGACTGAGGTATTGAAAGACCAAGGAGCGGCCCTTACACCTT
The DNA here is from genome assembly GCF_002994745.2 of Rosa chinensis. NCBI lineage: Eukaryota > Viridiplantae > Streptophyta > Magnoliopsida > Rosales > Rosaceae > Rosa > Rosa chinensis. Next base: position 43,802,018 of record NC_037089.1, read on the forward strand.
GAAGAACCTGTCTGACGACACCGCCATGAAGGCGTGCCGTCGGACAAGGAGGTACGGCGCCGTGAAGAAAGTCAAGCGCTTAGGAGAGAGTGAAGTCTTGTACTGCAATACTATGCTTGCAAATGTTAATTTAGAGTATTTGAATATTGAGTATTATTGAGTTCTCAAGTTTTGAATGTAATCTGAAGAGTGATAGGCAAGCTGTTTTGCAATTACAATGTGAAAGTTTAGTTATTTGAAATTGGGCTCTTCTTTGCAAGCATATCTATTGAATGCTTGGTGATCAAGTCATAAAGTGATAGGGATGAACAAAAATATCTATATGCAGATTTAATTATGATTGTTTTGCTTGATGTCCAAGAACTGAATTAGTATAAATAGGAGCTCAAGTTCAATTTCATAAATTGGAAAAGAGAAGGGAATAGAACACTGAGAGATAGAGGGCCAGAAGAAAAGAAAGGAAAGTAGAGAGAGAGAGAGAGAGAGAGAGAGAGAGAGAGAGTACGTATCTTATCAGAATAGGAGCATGAAAGAAAAGAAGAAAATAAAAGAGAGGAGATTAAGAGAAAAGAGAGGAGATTAGAGGAAAAGAAAGAAGAAACAAATTAGGATCTGAAAAGAAAATAGAAAAGAGAAACATGAGACGTGAGAGATACCTGAAGTGAAGGAAGGAGGAAATAATAAGAGTAGTTTGATTGATATTCTGAATGGGATTCAAAGGTGAATTCAATCCTAGAAGCTATTTCAATTGTTATTCTTAGTTCTTCCGTTGGCTTAAACTTTATATAGTTATTATAACCTGAGTTTGAGTGATTTTAAATAGACTTTGAACAATAGAAAATATATTGGGATGATAAGAAACTTGGCTTTCTAACGGTGGGTGTCCTGAGTAATTCTTAGGTTTCTGTTTGGGTTGGAATTCTTATTTTTTCTGATCAACAAGAAATAAGAGTAAGCAAGGAACCCATAAGCATCATTTACACATCCATAGAATTGATCAGGAACCTTAAAATTAGTAGGAACTGAGGTAACATTTAATTGGGAACTTTCTGCATTATAATCATTTAGCTAACTTTGAGCAAACATAACCTTTGATCTAGAGCTTCATTTTAGAAACCATTTGCATATGTTAAAAGCTTATACATTAAGTTTGACATCTGTATAGTTTCGTACACTTCTATTAAGGATTCATTGGTTAAACTTAAGGTAGAAAACAGAGGTCTGCAATCTGAAAATGTACTTCTGAGCTTCTGACCCAGAGAGATTTTTGGTAAAAGCTGTACAATTCCATCTAGTATCGGAAGTTAGTTTCTTCACGAAAGTTTCAGTAGACATGTTAAAGAACATTTCGAAATTGGAATCTCATGAAAATAATTTTTATAGATTAAATTATGATTTTTCGAAATTGAGAGTCTGCATCAGGAAACTCTGCAATTGTCACAATGTTTCCGTTTGTTCTATTTCATTTCAACAGTTATCCTCATTCAAACTTGTTTAGGTCGACCACAAACTGATCATAGAGATTCTTATATTTTCAACAAAACTTGTGACACCATTTTCGGAATTCATTTGAGTTACTTATGCTTTGGTAAATCAGCTATTTGTATAAGTTTCTTCTTCACAATGAATCTGCTAGACATTTTGGTCGTTATTTGGGACTTCAAATAAAATCCAAAATGGCCTAAGATTTTAGGTACTATTTTCTTAAGACATTAGTTTTATAGTGAAGTATGTTCTTTAATTAGTTAGAATGATAGCTTTGTGTTTAAAATAAATTATGTGCTTATGCATATGAAATGTGAATTGTACTCGGATGTTTACTTTTTATGTAGGAACATGTACCTAGACAATAGCTTGGAATCCAGGTAGGGGAATTTGGGGAACCTCTACTCAACTGTATTGTATACCTATATATTGCCTGACATGTTTGTTTTGGAATGAATGAATATTTGGCGCAATTACATTGCAAAGTAATATATTATCAGTTGATCGATGCATCATCCAGTGAGTACATATGAAGTATAAGGGTGGTGATGGTGATATGTATAATGCTATCGTTATAAGAAAGTTTGAAATTTATCTTATGCATAGTTGAGTCCAGAACCTCAGCTGGTACTAGATCCCAGATATGTCCATTGTTAATGCGCAATTAGTATACACTATGCCAAAAAATGCTTCATACCATACCCCTCAGACGACAGAAGACGTTTTTTCTGTTGTCTGATTTTTTTCAACATCTTCAGACAACAGTTTTAACTATTTCTGTTGTCTGAATGGTTTGAAAATCAATACCAGTTCAACTTTTTCAAGTTTGCTGTAATTTAGAAAATTCAGACAACAGAATTCTGTTGTCTGAGTAAATGGAGAAATTATTTCTCCTTGTCTGGACAAAAAAAATATTTTTGGCTGAACTAAAACTTAAGTGAGCTAGACCCCGAGTTTTCTAAACACTTGGTTAAAAAAACAGAAGCCTTCTTTCCTTCTTCGCGAGCTAGACCCCAATTAAGCAATTGTAGCTCCCATTCTGGTTCTTCTCCCCCGATCAGCAACATTCTTTCCCTTTCCCAATTATGGTTCTTCTCTCCCCGATCTAGGTTTTTTACACAGAAGAGTCTCATCAATCAACCTCTCCCCAATCTAGATCAAGAAGACACTGTTGGTGGAGCTCTTTGATCCGATTTTACAAAGTATACTATTGTTGCATGGTAAGTCTCAATCTTCGTGTTAGGATTTCGACCTTGATTTGTGTTGGGTTTTAGGGTTTCCTTGAGATATCGATTTGGGGTTTCCTTTGAAATTAGATTTGTGATATCAATTTAGAGATGTGGTGGTTGAAATAGACTTGGGTGTTATTCTGGTTATATGGATTTGGGGATGGTTTAGGGTTCATTTTGATTTGGGTGTTTGAAATTTGCTGAAAATTTATTGTTGTTCTTGAAATCAGGTTGGGTGTTTATCTTTTGATTCTGGGTTTATAGCTTTTGACCGAATTAAATGTTTGTTCAGTATATATATGATTGTTAATTGGGTTATGTAGGATTTCTAGTCAAGGAGAGGAGTGAAGGAGAATGGGTTCTGCACTCAGATGAGTTTTTAGCCTCTCCAAAGTCCGAAACGTTATTAAAGATCTTGCAAGATTAGGTTGTGGTAAATTGTTATAAAGGTGTATATGAGTTAATCATAATTTGAATGGATGGTTGTGCTTCTATTATAAGTGGAATCCCAATAAACCTTATGGTACTGGACACATGCTCTAAGTGTCTGTATATATATCTCCACTAGTGGAATTAACAAATTGGGTATCAAGTTTTAGAATTATGCTAAAAAAATGGTCATGGTTGAAGGTCTATGGTTTTAAATTTCTGGTTGGCTTTCCCTTTGATATGCATATCCAAATAGAAATTTGATTATTTGCCTTGGTTATAATGAATTGGAGTTTCAGCTTATTTTTGGAAAGGTGTAATGTTGTTTATTTGGTTTTGATTCTTCTTTTATTGTCATGTTAGATGGGTAAGAGATGATCAGTCTTTAGTAATAGTCAAATTGTATTACCTACAGTTCGGAAGTGCAAGACTTGGTGTTTGGTAAGCAGTTTTAGGTTTAACTCTACAACTAAATTTGGTTTGTATTTTTGAGACTTAACTATTAATATATGTATATATTACATGATTTCACAGGATATAGGGGCAGGAGTTCTTGCTTCATGTGGGTCTTATTTTAAGGTGCTTTTGATACTTGTTTAATATATTCATATATCTACTTTTACGTTACTATGCACTAGACTGGAGTCTTTTAATCATGGTCGAAGGTCTATGTTTAAAATTTCTAGTTGGCTCTCCCTTTCATACTCATATCCAAATAGAAATATATCTTTCCCTTAAGCTATTCTGTTACATCCATCATTTTTTGTCCTATTTTATTTGTGCAATCTGAACTTGTTGTATGCTACATACTGCTGATCTTGTTTTTTTTTTTTTTTGCTGTTGGTGCTATGTAGTGAAAGCTTGGAGTTAGGCTCATTAGGCAAGCATTGGAAGCGGATGATTGGCTTAGCTCTGACTTAAACAAATTGAGGTAAGCATTTATAATCATCACAAAGTTCGTTCTTCATTTTATTTTTGTGAACTTTCTGTTGTAGAAGCACATGAATTATTGAAATTTTATAGTTCTAGTTTAGCATGTTTGATTTTGTGTTATAGAATTGAATGATTTTCATGGAGTGAACTATTTTCTACTAGAGTTAGGCTCACGAGTTATTGGAATTTTCTGTTATATTGATGCTCATGTTTGTCATGGAGTAGCTACATTCGAATATTAAATTAAGCTCTGCTGTATGTTTATGAATTAATGTTGCTTCTATGTATCTGTGTGTGTATATATATGTGTGGTGAAGTTGTTTAATAGTGATATGTACATTTTTAAGCTTTCTGATCCTAGGTGATAATATAGTTCCTAATTGTATAATGTGTTTATATATAAGATGGATAAATCATGGATGCATGCTGATAGAAGATCATTGAAGTTTAAGATAGGACTTGAAGACTTTCTTAATTTCACTTTGGCAAATGCAAGCGACATATCAAAAATATGTTGTCCTTGTTTGAAGTGTTGTAACATGATGAATTTTCTATTGGAGTGATCAAGGACCATATATACTTTAATGGTATTGATGTTAGATATAAGTAATGGAAATGGCATGGAGAACCTTCTGCCATGAATGCCGATATATTAGGTGAATCAGAAACAGTAGATATGGGTGCTGATTTTGAGATAGGGGATGAAGATGATGAGATTTCGAGTGACTCGAATGAGTTTCTTAGGTTTGTAGAGGATGGACATAAGCCTTTGTATCCGGGTTGTACTAAGACTACAAAGTTAAATGGTTTGATACAAACGTTCAATTTGAAGGCAAAAACACGGAATGATGGACTCTTGTTATTCTGACATGCTAATCATGATTGGCATGTTGCTGCCTGAAGGGAATGAGGTACTTGGGTCTGTATATGAGGCTAAGAAAACACTTGCTACATTGGGCATGGGCTATGAAAGGATTCATGCTTGTCCAAATGACTGCATCCTTTATAGAGGGCAGCATGCAGAAGCAACAAGTTGTCCAACCTGTGGTGAATCACGTTGGAAACTGGGCAAAGAAAATACTAATAAGGAAGGGGTGCCTGGGAAGGTCTTGTTGTACTTCCCACTAATCCCGAGATTCAAACAAATGTTCCAATCGTCCAAGACAACTAAGGATTTGACTTGGCATGCCAATGATAGGAAAACAGATGGAATGATGAGGCATCCACCAGATTCCCTAACTTGGAAGTTAGTTGACACAAAGTGGCCAGAATTTGGTAGCGAACCGGGGAAGCTTAGGCTAGCCCTTTCCTCAGATGGGTTTAATCCCCACAGTTCATTAAGTAGTCGATACTCTTGCTGGCCTGTTATTCTTGTTACATATAACCTTCCTCCTTGGCTATGCATGAAGAGGAAGCATATGATGTTAACAAAGATCCCGATTGTCACTGGTGATTGGAGAGAGGTGGACCCTGATGAAAAACATAAAATCTGGGAATCTATTCAGGTATTTAAACTAAATCTTACAACATATTGCAATCCTTATCACTTTCAGTCACACTTGTTTCTGATGTAAACTAATCTTCTTTTTCTTATACGTAGGATTCATATGTGATCCCTAAAGAATGTAAGAAGCTGGTGATTACCTCTGCTGCAAATAAATGGAGGGATTTCAAGAGCAAATTGACCAACAAGTACATTATCCCTTATATGGATACCCCTGAATTTCTTGAAAATCCACCGGATGATTATCGATGTGTTAAGAAGGCTGATTGGGATATCTTTGTCGCTGACAGGATTTCAGAAAAATTTCAGGTTTGTTAGCTGTTGGAAACTTAGTTCATATGTTGGTTTCATTTTATCGGTGGTTTGTATAAGTTCAATGCAATGTAGTGCCTAAATATGCTTTGGTTTGTAGGAACTGCATGATGCACAAATAGAAAAAGAAAGGAAAATCGCTACCCTCATCGTATGGCACGTAAAGGATATGCTAACTTAGAAGCTGAACTAGTTAGTTTTTGGATGATACTTATTGAACTTTGTGAATAGAGCTTGTGGTTACCAATTCTAATATATTTTTCATTTGTTATAGTCCAAGTCAATCCCTTTAGAAAAACTGGATCGTGAGACGATGTGGGTGAAGGCACGGCAAGATAAGAATGGCTGCTTCAAAGAACCTGAGGTGGAGAAGATGGCAGAAAGAATTGTAAGTCTTTATCTGAAACTTATATATATATATACACACACACATTTTGTCCTTCATATGTTAATTACTTAATAAGTGAGCTTATATACATATATTTGTACCAGGAAAGGTTAAAGAAAAAGGAGTCTGACGGAGAGCTTACAACAGATGGTTCAGATGATGTGCTCACCTTAGCATTAGGGAAGCCAGAGCATCCTGGGAGGGTACGAGGCGTTGGTGGTTTCTCCAAACCAGCTTCATACTTTAACCTCCCAAAAAGCATAAAGAAAAGTGTGGAAGAGACTGTGAGGAAGAGTGTGAAGTTGCTTTTGGAGGAGAAGGAAAGTATACTCGCTAAGGAAAGAGTTGCATGGGAACAAGAGAGAGATAGACAAGTTGCTGAGGAAAGAGCATATTGGACAGCCAAGATTGCTAGGTTGGAAGCAAAAATTGATGGGAAGGAGGTGCCACTAGAGTCACCAAAACAATTGACGCCACTTCATGAACATGGTTCAGGCCAAGGGAGCTGTTCTCGACCAGCTGAGAAGATTATGATTGACATTGTGGAGGGTGAGGCCAAAACAGTGAAGAAGAAGTTGGTTTTAGCTGACGAGAAGATATTTGTTCAAGAGGACCAGCAAGTGGCTATAGATCAACCAAAGCAGAAATTGACTTCTATAATTGAGTAGGAGGTTAGAGTCCACATATCTTCGAAAAATTCTTTCAATGATGACAATGTAAGCACCTTTCTTGCCTTAATTTATCTCTGTTCCCCTTAACTTCATTTTGCTTTGACTTTCTTTATTTGAAACTAGAATAACATCGCTAAATGTGAAATTAATATAGTGAATGATTAACTGCTCATTGTTTGACATAGGAGCTGGTTGATGGGAACGAGTGCAGACTGGCAATAGACAGGGTCGAGAATATTGTTGCATATGGTACCGTCATTCATGTTAATGTTGAGGAAGGCAATCAGAAGATCCATGTGGTTCCATTGGGAGAGGACACTGTGCGCGTCTCAGTCATTGGAACCATTGTGCATGATGCCTTGCTACCGTTTCCAGTGAAGGATGCTGACATAGTCACTTTCGAAGATGCCATTGGGACTTGTGTTGCTTGGCCAAGAAAGTTGGTTGTTACCCCTGCACCAAAGGCACCCCCTAAACCCATTGAGCAGAAAGTAACTCATTCTTAATTCATTTATAGTCCATCTTCTTCTTTTGTTTATTGATGTTCAATTAATATGCAAATCTATTTCATATATATAGTATATGTTAATATTGGAAAGGGTTGATAACATGTAGTCTTATCGTTACAAAATTAGAAAACAAAGCGCGCTAATCTGAAGAAGAGAATCAGAGATTCATTTGATGATGACAATGAAGACCTGGAAACTAGCTTGTCGACGAATCTGCCATTACCAGTAAAGGACTTGTATATGTGGGCCAAGACTGAATTGATGGATGGTGTCACAATCCACACAACATTTGGTGGGAAATTTTCGGCCATTCTAGGAAAGTCGTCATCTTTAGAAGGGATATCTATAACATGGCTAACATGCTGGAAGTATCTGGAGGAGTCATTGTTTTTTACATGAGGTACAGATCAGTTTTCAATTACCTTATTCTTATCTTCAGTAATTGACTATACTCTGCTTAATCTTCATAATCAGAAGCCTTTTTTTTTTTTTAGCCCTTTAATATTGCAATATTATTTGTAGTTACCTTTATGGAGTCCTGAAGAAGTCTAATATGCTTGATATGGTTGGCTTTATCGACCCTACACACACCGGTATAATTGGGTGTGGAAATCCCATTGAACGGGCACGGTCTATGTGAAATCGGTACATGTTAGGGAAACCGGGGCAGATATTTTTGGTTCCATATAACTTAGGGTATGTAATCAGTATTACTACAATGTTAGGCATGTTATATTGCTTGTTAATAGCTTTTATGTATAGATTTAATGGACTTAATCAAAAAAAAAATTTACATATTTTTCTATAGTGCTCATTGGATGTTGTCGTTGGTGAACCCGGATGAAGAAGTCGTGCATTTCATGGATCCGCTAAAAAGGTGACTTTGTGCTGGTGAATGGAAAAGTATTGTCGACAAGTAAGTCTGCTTCCCAATTTTTTTTTTACCATGTTGATGAGTTGATGTTGTTTCTTCATGTACTGAACTTGCTGCTTACTAATTATAATTTTTGTGATCATCATTTTCAAGCTCCATTAAAATCTTCAATGCCCAAAAGGATAGGAAAGGAAAGAAAATAATCCAATGGAAGAATCTTGCTGTAAGTTGGTTGGAATTTTTGTAGTCTCCATTAAGTCGTACTTCTTCATATGGTATAGTATATGTCCCGATGGTTAATCTTAATTTATTATTTTCAAGGTATTCCAGAGCAAACTGATTCTAAGACTTGTGGTTATTTCGTCATGCGTTATATGAAAGAAATTGTGGAGGACAAGAACTTGGAGTTTGCTACCAAGGTAAGAATGATCAACTGCATAACTTGCTGCTTTTGAGGTATTTCATCATAAGTACTTCCATATAATGGACTTGCTGCATTTGCTTCTCAAATTTAATGAACCTTATTATGTCCAAATCTGAAATATGCCTATAATATGAAATCTGATTGCATCATAATAACTTGCTACATTTGCTTGTTTCAGTGGGAAAGGAAATCAAATCTTGCTTATACACATAAGGATATTGATGTGGTTCGAGCTGAATGGGAAAATCATGTTATAAAGTTCTAACTTTAGTTCTGTTTAAGGTAGAAGCGTAGCACTAGGAATTGCTTTTGTGCATTTATATATAACTGATGGAAAGTGTTGATGAACCTAAATTATGCATGCAGTTGCTTTGCCTAGCTACTCTTTCTTTACCTTATAGGTTTTTGACTTAGTGCAATATTAGGTAAATGATCGAGATAAGATGGTCTTTGTGTTCTCTTGATCATTATGTAACTGTTGGATAGGTTTAGAGTTGGAACTATGGATTGTATTTTGGATGATGTTGATACAATGAAACGTAGGCATCATTTTGAATGCTGATTTTAGTCCAATTTTATGGTTCTGATGATTGTAAATGAATGATGTTGAAATGGTTGAAAGGCAACAGATATATGCAGGTTTCACAATTTATGTTGTATCAAGAAAATAGAAACAATAGAAACAAATGATCATCTGTTGTTTCTACCAAGTTCAAACAACATAAAAGTAGAGTTCAAAGAGCTCTCAGACAACAAAAGTAGGTGGTTGATATGTTGTTTCTACCAACTTCAAACAACATAAAAGTAGAGGTCAAACAACTCCCAGACAACATAATTAGGTGGTTGATCTATTGTTTCAAAGTACTTCAAACAACAGAAAAGTATACTTCTAATCACTCTCAAACAACAGAATTAAATGACTCCTGTATTTCTATTAACACTCAAACAACAGAACATAACTAAAACAATGGTTGAAAGTCCAAACAAACAATAGAAAAATGAGATTGAATACTACTTCAGACAACAAAAATTTGAGTAAGACTATACTCCAAGTGACATTCAAACAACATAAAAAAACTAAAACTGTAGTTGGAAATCAAATCTAACCACAAGAATCACAATTATCTGTAGTCCAACAAATCTCAAACAACATAACTCACGGTATAAATGTGCATATGAAATTAGTCGACATATAACTGTCATTGTTCTTTAAATCAGACGACAAAAGCATCAACTAAGCTTAATATTGGGTCAATCAAATGATAGAAACAACAAAAACTCCGTCATCTTACATTAACTACATCGACATTTATTTTTTGAATCCGTTGATGAAGTGAATTTCCAACAACATTAATATGTAGTGGTATGATGTTTCAGACGACAGATAGACCCCAATTCATCAATATTAGGTACTTCAGAAGACAATACGTTAAACTGAATCTGTCGTCTGAGTGCATTATCAACGACGGAGAATATCTGTCGTCTAAGTGGCTTTGAGACGACAGCCACCTAGACTACAGATTTTTACTTCATCAGACGACAGATCAGATCTAGGGGGATAGGATTGAAAGGGTAATTCGGGAATGGTTAAAGGGGCATGGACAAGATGCTAGCAAAGAGGGCTAGGAGGATTGATTTTGGGTGGGGGTTAGTTCATATAGTTGGGTACTTTGAGTCACCTTCGTGTAAAATACATGGTATAGGACATGTAGGCTTAGTTTATTCCGCTGTGTGAGTTATCGGGAATAGAACATCCATTAATGCATACCATATGATAAATATTTGGTTATCTTTTGTGTGAAGAGAAATAGCTCCTACTGAGGCGCAGGTTGAGCTCACCCCTTAACAGTCTTGCAGGTTATTAAACACAAGAACTATGAAGATTAGTGATCGAAAGCAATTAGAGTTAGTTGGAGTTTTAATATGCAAGATCATTATTCCGGTAGTGAGTACTCTTAGTGATCTTGAGTTGGATTTATCCTTATATCAAAATGAGAAGTCAATTCCATTAACAAAGTGTCGATTTTATTTTCTATTCATTTATTCACACCTCAGTTTTTGGGAAAATAAAAATTAAAAATAAAAAAATAAAAAAATTTGACCCGGTTCTGTGGCGTGATAAGTCTTTTACAAGAAGGTAGTGCAAAGGTTCTGAATGTCCAAGCCCTACTTGCCGAAACAGACTTAAAAGTGGAAGTAATGGAACAAAAGCTACTTAGATCTTACTCGAGAGATTTGTTCACTCCTCTTTGTCATTGCTTTGCCAATCATTTATTCAATCATTTCATTTGAAGATTGATAATCGGAAGGAACATATATGCAATTTAGTATGTGTAACTTGAATCTTATCTGTTTTTGGGTGTGAACAAGTTTACCTATTTCACTGCCACCATTGGTCAAGTGATCACCATAGCGGACGAAGCAAACAAGGACAGAATTAGATAGGAATCCTTAACCACGGCTCTATCTCACATTTGACTAATGAGTTTATCGTTATTGAACCTCTCCTAACTTCATTTTGAACCAAGTGTTGCCAATGTCATGTCTTTGTAATAATTTTTATTTTATTTTAAGCAAATAGATAATTTCATTAATTACTTATTCAGGATCATAAAGCGCATATATCAATTTTTGTCTTGTATCAAAATTATAAATGGTACAAGCTACCAATAAACTAATAGGTACTCTGACACTGTCACAGTAATCTCAATTTACAAGCTATAAATCCTAGAAGGATAAAACGAGTCCCCACTAGAGAATATGAGAAAGTTCTCATCTTTGATTGATAATAAGATGAAAGATTATAGTCTGCAGCTGTTTAAGGTTGCTCAAGTACTTAGAAAATAAATGCTAGGCCTCTAAGGGGCATCTCCAATAGAGTAGTTAAATTTAATTTTTAGCTATATTTAACTATTTTTGAAGCAAAATTCAATTTCAACAGACTAGCTATAGATAAGTTAAATTTAACTTTGGTTAAACTAGCTAGCTATATTTAGCTAGAGAATCCTGCATAGCTAAAGCAAAAGTTATATTTCTCTCTTATCTTTTATTCACATGTCAGTCTACGATTTGATGAAACATAATATATTATTTATAAATAGCTACTATTGCTGAAACAACATTGTTAAATCAATAGCTATAATTCATAAGTTTAGCTAAATTTAACTAAAAATAAATTCTACTGTTGGAGATGCTCTAACAACCAAATTCTAAAAGCCAAAGATTAAATTAGAAATAAATCAAAAACTAACTAGAAAACCAAATAGCAAATTACCATCAGATAGGTGCCAAATAACCACAAGCATAACACGAATAAGCACTTTCTGCAGCCCAAGAGAAATTGAATAACACGAATAATTTCATATCTATCGGAAAAGCTGGAAACCCTAGCTGTTTTAGCGCCTTAACCCTATCTAGATTCTGGTCGGCCGGTACCACCGCATGCATGGCCTCTCCAATTCCACCCAAATAGTCCTTCGCTTCAATCCTTTCAAACGATCACCCCCTTGACTTTTGCATCGACTTTCGATTTGAATTTTGGAAGATCCTTACCTACATGGTTTGGAAAAATGCAGAATCAATCTGGTGGCCCGCCTGTCCTCCCACCCAAGGCGTTGCCCCTAAAAACCCATGAACTTTCTGCACAGCTCAAAAGCTACTGGCCAAACCTTAAAACCTGTACGCTAACTTCTTCGGGCAAAGGCTTCTTCATGTTGTAGTTCCACTCATTGGAGGATATGCAACACATCTGGTCTCTGGCACAAAACTTCTTTTGAAATAGGGACTCCTCAGACTTATCAAATTAATGGAAACCTGGTTTCTCTCCATCCACGTACAAAACTTCTTTCTCATAGGTCTGCGAACTTTTGGGATCTTGGCTTTGATTTTTAGGAACAATAAACCTTGTTTGAAATTGCACGTGGAATTGGGATGCCATTGAAGATCAACCCAAGGACCATTGATCGTTCAGTAGGCCTATATGCCCATGTTCTTGTGGATGTGGATTTCTCCAAACAATTGCTTTCTACGCTCTGTGTAACCCGTGTTGATGGCTCTGAGGTGTTTGTTAGGATTGAATATCAAAACGTACCTATTGTGTGTATTGAGTGAGAATTGTTGGACATCATGTCGATAGTTGCAGAGTGATTTTGGGTGCTACTCACTCAAGACGGGGAAGATCAAGAAGGCGTTCTATCCCTTCTAGCATAAGGCATTCTCAACCAAGAAGGCGTCAGATTGATCGTGTACCGAGTTTGGGGGTGGAGGAGCCTGCACAAACGCAACAACAGCCCAAGCAGCAGCCAATGCTAATTGTTATGCCTGCGCAGCAAGTCAGCGCAGTAGTGCACCAAGTATCCTCCTCACCTCCATATGTCGCTCAGCCCCAGTCTAGTAAGCTGCCTGTAAGCCCAGTAGTGCAGCAAATCACTGAACAGTCCTCATCAATTGAAAAATGTGCCTCCAGGATTTCAGTTAGAGTAGCAACATAAAATGTTTCTCACCTGTCCATAAATCTACTTCACCTGAACGTGCACTCACCCCTCTAGTCTCTAGTGTAGTTCAGTTGTTAAAGGAAACATCAGTATCGAACAGTTGCAACTTGGAGCAAGATTTGGAAGAGGGTGAGTTTACAGCGGTCGTTTCAAAAAAACTAAAAAGTTGATCAACCAAGTTGAAAAATCTAAAGGCAAAGTTCTAGTGCGCAAACCGACTTCTAGTCGTGCTTTCTTGCAAAAGGGAGCAATACATATACGCTTTTAATGCGGATTTTGTACTGGAACGCCTGAGGCATTGCCAATGATGTCACCCAGTGGGGTCTTAAAATTTTGTCCGTTTATAAAATCCGATAATTGTATGTTTGTCTGAACCTTTTGTACCTCTTTCTACAATCCCAATGGCGTTTTGGCATTCTCTGGGACTTTATCCTTTGCTACTAAAGACAGGGGAGCATTAGAACAGAATCTTTGGTTCCTTTGCCACCAGGATATTATTCCAGCTATTGTTTCTTCTACAGGGCGCGCAGCAACTAACTGTGTCTTTATCTTTGGAGGGAATTACTTGTACACTCACAGCAGTCTATGCAAAAACTACCATTTTGGGTAGACGTGAACTTTGGCAAGACCTTATTCAGATTTCTACATCTCATGTTCAGGGCCTTGGTTAGTCTTCGGCGATTTTAACTGCATGCTTGGTGCCCATGAGAAACGTGGTGGGAATCCTCATAACACCACTTCTTTCTTAGATTTCCAACGGATGTGCTCTTTCTGTGGTTTAAATGGCATTGCAACCAGGGGACTCTCTTATACCTAGACTGATAGGCGTTCTTATGTGAGGTTAGACCATGCCTTAAGCAACATTCTTTGGCTTAATGCCTGGTCCAGTATGGAGTGTAGAATGGTAACTAGAGCCACTTCAGATCACTGTCCTATTTTAATGTCCTTTTCTACTCTTGATTATGTCCCACGAATTCCTTTCCAATTCAAGAGCATGTGGCTGTAGCATCCTGGTTTCCTTGATCTGATAAGAAATTTCTGGATAGATCTTTTTGTTGTGGGTTGTCCAATGTTTATTCTGGTCACAAAACTTAAAGCCTTAAAGCGTCTGCTTTTTGGAGATGTGAATGTCAGGGTGGCTTCCTCTAATTAAATCAGCTTTGGATTTAGTAAACCAAGAGATCTCTGATTGTGGTTCTTCGATTGAGCGGTTGAGAAGGCAGGATGTTGCCCAAGATAATTACAAAGTTGCACTATCTATGCAGTCCTCTTTTCTAAGAGAGAAAGCTAGAATTAAATGGCTTACTGATAGAGACCAAAATACTTCTTTTTTGCATAACATGGTGAAGATTCGAAGAATTCGAGACACCATATCTTCTTTGAAAGTTGGCTAGACCTTCTTGCGTAATAAGTCCCAGATATCAGAGCATGTGACACACTTTTTCCAGTCTATTTTCACACAGGATCAAATAATTATCAACACCGGGCTAGTGGAGAGGCTTATTCCTGCCTAGTGACAGCAGAAGAGAATGTCTCCCTTACTTCCATATCCACTGCTGATGACATTTGCGCCACAGTTTTCTCAATGGATGGTGCGAGTGCTCCTGGCCCAGATGGTTTTAGTGGTTGTTTCTTTCAGGCCTGTTGGGAGGTAGTTTCTCCATGAGGTCATTGCTGTGGTCCAAAGCTTTTTTGCCACAGGCTTTATTTTACTACATTTCAATTCAACCTTGATTACCCTCATTCCCAGGAAGCAAGAAGCTGATAGCATCATCGACTTTAGGCCAATTGCTCTCTCTAATTTTGTGTTTAATATTATTACAAAGATTTTGGCTGACAGGTTGGGTGCAGTGGCCCTCACGGATTATTTCACCTAGCCAGAGTGCCTTCGTTAAGGGGCGTTCAATTGTTGACTCTATTTTCCTGACTTTTGAGTGCATTAATCTGTTGTAAAAGCTTTTGATACTGTTGATTAGGGCTTCTTGCTACGTGTTCTTACTTCTTTTGGTTTTGAGCCTCAGTTTGTCACTTGGGTGTACACTATTTTGAAATCTGCCCATCTTTCTATTATCCTAAATAGTCAGCCTACATGTTTTTTCAACTGCTCTAGAGGGGTTCTTCAAGGAGACCGTTTGTCCCCTTTGGTATTCTACCTAGCTGAAGAGGTTCTAAGTAGGTATTACTAATCTAGTTGAGCGTGGGAAAATTGATGGTTTTGCGGCACCAAAAAAACTCAGACCTCCCTCGCATGTTCTCTTGTTGATGATGTTATGGTATTTATGCAGCACAGTAGTAAAAGTATTCAGAATCTGATGAGCTTCCTGGAGGAATATGCTAGTAACTCAGGGCAAGTAATTAACAAGGCAAAGTCATTTGTTTACATTGGGAAATTTGCACATCATAGAAGAGTGTTCATTCAGCAGAAATTAGGTATAAGGGCTGGCCATATCCCTTTTGTTTATTTGGGAGTCCCAATATTCCAAGGACGTCCAAAAACTGTTTATTTGGTTTGGTTTTCGGTGTTGAAGTACGAAAAAATGTATAACTGAACCGAAACCGAGGTCTAATTCGATTCGGTTCTCGGTTTTGGCCTAAAATCGAACCAAATCAAAGCGAACCCACCCCTAAGTAGAGGGAGGGCAGCTTGAGCCACAGGACCTTTTTGATCATTAACTCACATCTTTTAATTATTTTTAATTCATCTTAATAGAGTGAATGTTGAAAACTTGAAATACATTCAGTATTACATGGTCTAGTGACATTATATTTTTTCTGTAAGTTTTGCTTCCCATCTCCAGTGATCTGGTTACCATTGCATTATGACACATTGGGTTTTCCCGACCAATGTGGTTAATATGAGGCTTTGTTTGAGAGCTGTTCCACTAATCGAAGCTGGAGTTTCTTATCACAAAAGGCTGTGATGTATTCTTGAAGGAGTGACAGGGGCGGCAATAATCAGTTCAGCTTCTCAAGCATATTTGATTATTCTGGATTTTTTGACTTTGAGGTTGATAAAGGCTGCGTCACCAACAATTGCTACTGTTTGTCTTGGTCTTTGTCTTCTTCCCTACAATTATGGTCCTTGTCTTGACGTTGGCGTTCTGCAGATGGCGTATCAAGTTCTTTTATACCACCTGGGTGTTAAAAGTCTAGTATTATGTGTTTATTTTGAGAAGGAACCCCCCATGAATTTCTTATTCCTCAAAATGGTGTAACTGTACTCTTTTTTATTTATTATTTATTTTTATTTTTTATTTTTTGAAAAAGATGATCAAATAATTTCACTCATACCCTCATGGTGACTCGAACCCATGACAGTTACACTCTTTTAGTTTTGGGAGAGGTTTTTGATCTTTGTCCTCCTCTTTCTTTCTTGATTTTTTTTTAATATTTATTTAATAATATAAAATATAGAGACGGCAGTGGGTTATCAGGTGTAGCGGTCTTCTCTTCTTCCAAGGAGAGTAGGTGCCTTGTGCAATGACCATTAACGAGGGGTGATATCGCCTAATTCTCTATTTAAAAAAAAAAAAAAATTTGTAAGTGGGCAAAGCCGTCTCAAAAGTTTTGGAGGCCCTGTGCAAGATAGAAAATATGTGGCCCTCTTTACGTGATTATACATGAATATATCATTGAATTTTTATTTTTGTTGTCAGATAAACAACTCAAACGCTACAACTAGTCTTTTATGAGTCGAACTCACAACCTCCTACTTACAAATGGGAGACTATGCCGCTAGACCAAATGGTACTGGGCATCATTGAAAATTTTGTTATATACAAACAAATGTAAATACATAATTAATTACTTTAGGTTTGTTTTTTTTTCGGCCCTTTTATCTTATATTATTATTCCACTTCTTTAAAAACAAAAAAAATGTAGAGAGAAAGAGGACTAAATGTATTATAAATTAAGATAAATACAATACTATCTAAAAGACAGAAATAAATGAAACAAGGATCAAGGATAAATGTAATATCTACAAGAACAAGAAAATGGAGGCAGAAAAAGGGGCCCAAAAAAAATGAAATAAAAAGAAAATCACCTACAATGAGGAAAAGGGGCCCAAAAGAACAAGAAAATGCGGGTAGGAACAGGCCCGGCCCTAGTGCTGGGCAGGCTTGGCGACAGCCCAGGGCCTCAAATCAAATGGGGCACCACAGCCTAATGTATACCAATATAAATATATGTGTGTTTCTGTCACGCCCCAAATTTTGAATATAGGAATTCAAATCCGAAACGCGATAACTTAACAAGCACAAGAAAAATACAGAGAAAATTTTTCATTTAAATTAAACAACAAAACAAACTGAGCTCACAATGTCAATACCGACTCGTTCTTTAGAGTCACATATTACATTACAGAGTTTACATATTAAACTGAATGACAATTCAATAAGTAAACACACCCACCACAACTCACTACACAGCGGAAGACTTAAACTAAGAGCACCCTTCCACGTCCACGCCATTGAACGTACACCTCAGCTTTGATAATGATCACTCGATAATCAAACCTGCACAAAAACCCCTACACCATAGAATAGTGCACCGGGAATGAACAAAACAAACCCGGTAAGCTTTTCAGCCCGTATGAGTAAACTCAATTAAAGTGACTCACGTCACTCATGCTTATAATTTCTCAACTCATGAGATGAATTAAAGCAACATTATTTAATTTCGCAAAACACAACCAACCATCAAGTTCATATCATATCATATCATCTCAACGACAAATCACACTTACTTCCCCTCAACATAAAACATTTGTCAAAACGATGACCTCACAACTCATTCACAACTCACTACAAGTCTCAAACCACAACCGCACTTACAATAGAATTAAGTAAAATCAGTAATCCCTGCATGGAAACATAGTTCAGGAGATCACATTAAAAACAATAATAGAAATCATATAAATCCCTGTATAGAGTTTAGTTTAGGAATTTACATTAAACAACAATTCAAAAGAGGTAATCCCTGCATATAACTTAGTTTCAGGAGATTACATTAAAACAAACAATTCAAAAGGCAGTAATCCCTGCATATAACTTAGTTCAGGAGATTACTTAAAATTCAAAAATTAGAAGGAAAAGAAAATCAATGAAGAAGTCAAACAACCCACACTAAAGTCAATGATCACCCATCAACAATCTCAAACCTCAATCATCAACATTAATTCCTATCCTCCTCATAACAATCACACATCAATTATCGCCACTTTGGTCACCACTTTGGTATTACAATATATTTA
Source organism: Rosa chinensis (assembly GCF_002994745.2). Lineage (NCBI taxonomy): Eukaryota > Viridiplantae > Streptophyta > Magnoliopsida > Rosales > Rosaceae > Rosa > Rosa chinensis. The sequence goes on from NC_037089.1 coordinate 43,820,523, forward strand.
ATCACACTCCCAGACACAACTTCACCAATGTCACACCATCCAATATATATATTCCACGTAAATATATATATATATACGTAGTCATTCACGCAGGAATGACCACCAATACTAACTATAGTTCAAAAATTATACTTCTCAAAAAATCATTTTATAGCGAAACATTGTTTTAACTTACCCATGAACCGTTGTCGATCAAGTTCGTATATTTTAAAACAAATAATTTGTTTCGAAAATGATTTAACAATTAAACATGTATTTCCGAGTAATAAATAAATCCGTTCGTAAATGAACCACGTGAGATTTACTCACCTCAATCCAGCTGCATCTTCAATACAGTCAAAATCACAATCACAACCGTCCACCCAACCAAAACCGTCAGTCACCTAATCAAAATACGATCCTAATTTAGCAATTGATTCAATAAACACACTTAAACGACGATCCAACGGTTTGATCCTCATCCGTGACCACACAAAGTCATCGGAACAGCTCTACGATCAACAAATTAAAAACTACAAGTCGATCGGACGGCCAAATCCTCACGGATCGAAAACCGAAATGAATCGAAAACCCTAAACCCTAACATGCATCAACTTTCTCCAAAATAACCTTATAATATATCAAAACGACCGTATTGATGTGTAGATGCATAAACTGAAAACAGAACACAAAAATAAGGCCAGACGCGCCACCACGCGCCGCCACAAGCGGTGGTTCAGATTGTGGACAACCACGGCGGTCAACGCCAGATCAACCACCTCCGATGCCAAAGTCACCATCTACAAACATGTTCAAAATGAAGAGGTGAGCCACTTTCATACCTGGAGCAAAGTGAGATTCGGTCTAGATCGCCCTAGATCAAGCTTGGAAGTTGGATTAATCTCGTGCGTCTGATCAGATTCCAGATCGAATCAAGACCATAGAAAAAGTCAAACCTTAATCTAGCTCTCTAGACCCCAAATCGTGATGCAAGGCTATATGGGGATGATCAGAAGAAAGAGGGAATCCCAGAACCGTGAAGAGATAGGCCGGGTAGTCGCCGGAGATCGGAAAACCGGTCGGATCCCGAAAGCATAAACTTTGGGCGCTCCGATCTGCTATTTCTAGCAAGGTACCGATCAACCCACCACCACAGGGAAGTCGGCGAGGCAAGTCTGAGTGTTCCTTGGCTTGTCCCGTCGCCGGAGATGAAAGATCTAGTCAGGTCGGGATGCCGGATTTTGCCTCGGGTCAGGTTGCTAGAGGAGAGAGAACAGAGAGAATTCTGGGGAAGAAAATGGAAATTTCGGAAGTTTTGGGATTTATGAAAAAATCTCAGATTTTCTTATATTTATAGAAATTTCCCCAAATTTCAATCGCTCATAACTTTCTCATACGAACTCCGATTCTTGTGTTCCATATATCCACAAACTCGTATCGACGCGCTCTACGACTTTCGTGAAGGAAGTTTTTAGAGAAACCCAACGTATAAAAAGTCAACCTTTTGCACCCCCCCCCCCTAAAGTCATACTTTCCGAATAAAAATTCATCCGAAACACTTCCGCTCCACCCTCAAATCACGAACTCGTACAAACGAACACTTTATTAATTCCAGAAAGCATTTAGGAATTAATAACAAATTTCCGTGGTCTTACAGTTTCTGATGCTCATTAACATTTTTGGAAGGGCCCTTGACTCAAAGTATCAAAATCAGCTAAAATTATCCCACTTATCCCAACAACAAATTTTTATTTTCACTACCCAATTTGAAGTAAAATGACAATTCTAACCTTAACCTAATTAATAAATTAGTTTTTTATGCCACTCTCCATCTCTCTCTGCAGCACGACACACTCTCTCTCTCCAGCGCGATCTCTACTGGTCTCTCTCTCTCTCTCTCCCCCCCCCCCTCGCCGGAGAAAGTTTCTTGGCGACGTGGCTGGCTAAATCTCCAACTGGGGAGGAGGACGAGGTCACACTTCACAAGCCTCCTTCAAGCTCGTCAACGTCGAAGCCTTCCTTCCTCCTCCGATGCTCGTTTCAAGTCCACCTCGTCGGTGTCGAGCGCAGGAGCTTCTTGGAGGATTCCAGTACGGGTTATGGAGGTTCAAGAGTTTGTCTCATTGGGTCGGTTGGGTCGTTGGCGTCGTGCCGTCTTCTGATGCTAGCACCGGGATCAATCTTATTTTGAAGTTTGGTCTGAACTGAGAGGAAGTTCATTAAACATTGATGTCTACAGTTGCAAATTTCGCATATCAAATGTACGATTTTAGACTTTTAGCAATCATGCTTTGGGCTATTGGTACTAAGCCATTGTTTGTCTTCTTTAATTTTTGCAAGCATTGATTCAATTCCAATATCATCAATGCATGCCTCACAGGCTCACATGTGAAGGGCATACCCAGTGGAACTAATCATGAAAAGAAAGGGAACAAGTGACGTCCCTCTTTTCTTTTCTTCTTCTTTTTTTTTTTGGAAAAATGGAGGTGGAAGGAAGGAAGGGAAAAAAAAATTTATTGGAGGGCAATACAAGGCTATTGAAGGGCAAACTTTGATTCATTAAACATCAATGCCTGCAGTTCTATTGGGCGGCAATAGATGTTTATTACCCCTCTATTGGAGGGCAATAGACAGCTATTGGGGGGCAGTAAATGTTTTGAATTGATGTAATCTCCTTGTTCTTTTTTCTGTAATCAAAGTTTTATTTGTCTAAATTTAGGGAGATTAGTTCCCATTCTAACAACTGAAAGTCCTATTGGGAGGCAATAGACTTCTATTGGAGGGCAATACATGGCTGATAATCATCTATTGGGGAGCAATACATGGCTGATAGTCGTTTATTAGGGGGCAATCAACGTCTATTAGGGGTCAATAGACGTCTATTGGGGGGCAATAGACCTCTATTGCCCATCTATTATGGGGCAGTAGATGTCTATTGGGGGCAAAAAACTTTCCGGTGAGATTTTCAGCAAATTCCTGTGGCGGCAGCTGGTGACCGTAATCCAGCGCAAGTTGACCGGAATCCGGCGGCCGGTGATCGGGCTCGGCGAAGTCTCCCATAGTTTCTCTCTCTCTCTCTCTCATTAACAAAGGGATGAGGGTAAAATGGTATTAAAACAAATTGAGAAACAAAAAAAAAATCTTAATGGGGTATTAAGGAAGACCTCTTTAGAGTGTTTTGGGTAAGAGAGAATTAAAAAAACTTGGGTAAGTGGGAAAAAAAATCTCTAAAAATGGGGTAAATGGACAAAAACCCTTTTTGGAATGATAAGGACAAAAAGAAAAGGGGACCAAGAAAAATGGAAATTAAAAAGTCAAGAAACATAATTGTATTAAGTATTAATTATAATTAAAGTTAGAATCTCTCTCCTAGGTATTTTTCTCTTTCTTTGGAATGTCTTTCTCTCTTCTTCCATGAAACGAGAAGACACTCTCTTTCTTAACTTTTCCCTCCACATCTCTCTCAATCCTTCTTCCCTCACAAGCTCATCGAATCATTGCCTCATTTGATTTTTTCTTCCCTATTGTTTTTTCTTCTTGTCTTTTTTCTTCCCTTTTTTGTTGCAATTAATCTCCAGAAATTAGGGTTTTTAAAATAATAATAATAATAAGATGTATGTTTTCTTATTTTCTAGACTCCGATAGAGAATGAGAAAGAGATTACAATATGCTTTTTTTTTTCTTTTTTCTAATGTGTTTGGTTATACCTCAATACTATTGCACATTTTGTCTATAATTTTGTTGATTTTTGCAGTAGAGTTTGACACTTTCATTGAAACATATTTTCTTTTCATTAGTTTGATTTCCATTAAAAAAGATTTTTTTTTTTTTTTTTTTGTGTAACTGTGTTAATCCTCAATAAATTTAGAACCAAATTGGACTTTTGATAAATTTAGAAACACAAGAACTCTTTACGACGTTTATATGAGTTTACCAATAGAAATATAGGGGCCTAAAGATAATTCTCGCCCGGGGCCTTGAAAGACTCAGGACCGGCCCTGGGTAGGAAAAGGGGCCCAAAAAGAAATAAAAAGTAAATCAGCTGCAATGAGAATTGAAGTACGTTGTACTACTAAGTTGGAAAGAGAGCTAATTGCCAACTTAACTACAAAACTTTCAAGGAGTAAGGGCCCTTTCATAAATAATATAGATGTTCAAAGAAGTATATATAGGGCCCCAAAATTTGGGGGCCCTGTTCCATCACACACTTTGCACAGCCTCTAAGCCGGCTCTGTAAGTGGAAAGTTGTGAGTTTAACTCATGAAAGATTACAACTAGTTGTTAATGTAATAAATAAAATAAAAAATTAAAATACAAAATAATAAAAGAAAACAATAAATAGAAAGTAGGAAAAGTGAGAAAGTGATACAGCTTCTGGACCCAGACCGGGGAGAGAGAGAGAGAGAGAGAGAGAGAGAGAGAGAGAGTTGCGATTCTGGGAGCTCGAAGAAAGAGAGATGTGGTATGTGATTTTAATGATTTTCAATTAGTGAAGTTGCGGTGCTACCACCTAGCGCCTATGTGCTAAATTTAGAACACGTACTGGTAAAAACAAAGACATTATCTATCTCTTCCTATGACGACCTTCATCACATGACTTGGCTTCTTCCCGTTCAAGAGTCGAGAGAGAAACTCAACCTACTGCCATACAATTCCCTCGGCTGTCGCTACTTGTCCAGATGATTTTGAGGCACGCAATTCCTAGTCCAACTCAAATGCCATCCTTTACCATTAAGGTTCATTTGATAAAAAAAAAGAGGCTAAGAAAGCTCCTACTCCTTACGGATACGTACCCTACCCACTCGCACATACAACGACGTCAAGTCAAGCTCCACAAACATGGATAAGTAGTTATTTCCTACCACCTGAATCAGTCATATCAGAGAGATGCACTTAAGTTTTACCTGGACCTCCCATCCCAATTTTTTTCAACAAATTTCCTATTTTGTCCTTGTTTGTATTTTACCTTTTTTATTTTATTTTTTATACCTGCTACTATGATACATGCAGTTCCTTTGAACATCAATTTTTTTTTTATCTTTGTCCGGTAAGGAACTATATACATAGAGAGGAGAGGAAGGATTAATATATAACCACACTACCAACTTTAAAGTCTAAACTCTATACATGGCATGAAGGGCCATCGACATACAGTTTCATCAAAAGGGATAAATACAGGCATACAGTAGAGTATTTAATTGAGAACTATAAGTGCAATTGTGTTGGAGTACAGAAGAAGGGCCAAGCTGGAGGCTACGTTCTCAACCCAAAAACCCACAAAAATTTCTGGGTTCTTGCATAATTTAAAACCACCTGCATATCTCAAGTGATGTAATATAATCTTTACTGGTTCTTCTTTTCCTCTTTAGTTTCTCATGGCTATGGAGTTATGAAGTGCATCACAAATTTTGAATAAAAAAATAAAAAATAAAAACTCTATGATTCATATTTGTCAATTGGCTAAAAACAATTGCGAAAGAAGAGAGTATTTTAGAATAATGACTCTTGCATATCAATGATATTCATTCTATATATTCAGTTTTTTTTTAATTATAATAGAGGGTTAAAATAGGGATTAAATTTTGACAAAAATTTAAATAGGTCCAAAGAGCAAATTGGGAGGTTTGAATAGAACCACCCAAAAGTTATAGGTCAAGTCTACTCCTTAATTTTTGAAAAAAGGGTTAAAGCCCTTGTCCAAAATGAATTTCCACAAAGATTTACAAAGAAAAAAAATCCCAATTGCCAAGGATCTCTTCATCATTAGCCATTATTTCACCATTAGCCTTTGCAGGGCGTGCTAATTCAAGTTAACAAACTACTAAAATAAAACACTACTAAAATGAGGATTAGTTGAGAATTTTGTAATCAACGGTTTGAAATACCTATTTTTTTTTATTACATTATGACAGATCTATCGTTAGATGTTAATGTTTGCATGACTAGATCATTTTTGATTTTTTTTCTTCAAATTGCTATTTGTTAAAGTACCGAACTAGATCAAATCAATAAACGAACCACATTTGTCAAACATGAATACTTCATGTTCATAACAGATAAATCACGATTATGAGTATCTTAACGACCTTCAATTTGGTTGGAAAATGATCTACACATAAATATCTAGACATCTAACAGTTGATTTGCGAAAATGTGATCGAAAAGTAAGTCTAATATAAAAGTTCTCAACTAGTCCTCATTAGAAGAAATCCCGATATTTCAATAGCTCCCTTCTTGGAAAATTCATGCTAACCCAGTAACTTGTTTACTTTTGTTTCAATTATTCTAAAGAAAAGTTGTACTCCTAACCTTTTCTGTTTTAAAGTTCTTGGTCTGCCAATTAAAATGAAAAAGAAAACAAAGTTGAGACTAATTATGATTCGACTTTACTCTTCTTTCATTACTTAAACATGATATCTCAAAGCCAGATGTAGCTTGCTTCCCACTACTACAGATAGACAATAATATTTCGTCAGAAAGATCGAGGAGCTAGTTGCTAGCTAGTAACAATGTCTAGATCCCAGTTCCAGTTTCTTGTGCTGTACTTTACTAGTCTGTTCATCTTGTGGGCTATGAGCAGCAGGGCAACACTAGCTGCAGCCTAGTGTCTAGTAGATCGAGGATCAGATCCCGGTATATCGACGATAAGCACCAGTAAAGGGAGGGCGGCTTGAGCCGCACTATCTTTTCAATTATTAACTCGCATCTTTTAGTTATTTTTAATTTATCTAAATAAAGTAATGTTGAAAACTTGAAATATGTTTAGTACTATTTGCTCTGCTGACATTAATATTTTTTTTGTAAGTGAAAAATCGTGAAAAATTAATTGTTGTATTTATCGGTAGTTAATGTAATAAATAAAAACTTGAATACAAAATAATAAAAGAAAAACAATAAATGAAAAGTTGGAAAAGTGGGAAAGTGATACGTGGAGAAGATTCTGTGTGTAAAACACTACTTGAAAAACCCTCCATCACACACAGATTTGGTTCACACAGATATTCACACGGAGAAGATTCTATGTGTAAAATACTGCAAATACACAGATATTTGTGTGTAAAACTATATTCACACAGTTTTCCGTGTGAAATGAAAACTAAAAGTGGGACCGCAAAAATTCACAAGAAAATCCATGTAAAATTCACACAGATATTCGTATGAATTATGGTCTCACACAGATATCCGTGTGAAGACTTATTAATGTTTTAAAAATTATTTCATTTATGTCAGACATTCACACAGATTTCCGTATGAATTAGAGTTGATACAGAAAAAATCCGTGTGAATCTTATTTCAAAATAAAATAAAAACAACTTAACTATTTAAAATTTAATAAACATATTTATACACAGCACAATAATTCCGAAAATATTTTGTTGCACACAGATATCCGTGTGAAGTTTTTCGATAACTCTCTGGAAATTTCAATATCCCAATTCATTAGTTTCTTTCCATAAATTCTTTGTATACTGCCTTCTCCCTAGACACTCGGATGACGACATAGCTATAAGTTACTTCGTCTCTCTAGATGCATCTAATGCTATATATTTTAGACTCGGAGTGGACATGGGAACCCCATATTGAAGAATTTCAAAATTTATTTAAATATAAAAATATTATTTTTTATTTCTTGTGGCCCAAAAAAAGTGAAAAATTGGGGTAGGAATTACAAATTTACAACAATTGAAGGCCCATTTTGTTATCTAGGGCATCAGTACCTTCCCCCCATATAAAAGCCAAGCCTTCCCAATACCTACTCACTTTCTAAGCTTCTGCAGTTGTGGAAAAATCCCTGAGCCGCCGAGAACCCCGGAGCTGCAGATCTCGCTCCTCTCTCTCTCTCTCTCTCTCTCTCTCTCTCTCTCTCTCTCTCTTCTCTCTCTCTCTCTCTCTCTCTCTCCCTCCCTCCCTCCCTTCCCCCCCCCCGAATTCCTCTCTCAAATTTATCTCTTATAATCTCTCTCTCGCTTTCTCTCAGATCTATCGCCGGCAACAAAGCTGATAATATGTTTTTCAGCTCTCTGCTTCCAACGTACAGTAATGAATCCGCTACCTTGATTCTTCTTCTTCGTAATTGTTCCGAGTGTATGACTGATTTTAGTTTCTCAAATTCAATCTTAGTTACATATGGATTTAATTACGGTTTTGGTTTCTAGGTCTTTTACGATTCCTTCAACGAATCATTTGAAGGGTGTTGGTGGTCTTGATTTAGTGGTATTGAGAATTAAAAGGCCGCTTCCTTCGTGGTGGCTGTAGTGGGTGCTTAAGGAGTGAATCTGTGCTTATGGTGGAGGCATTGGCAATGAGAAATTTTACCAAAGAAAAATTTGTGTGTGGGTATCATAGAATACCAATAAGACTGTCATCCTCATCTGGCCAGATGAGCAAATAAAGGCTCTTGCTTTGAAATCAAATTCCCCAGATGTCTCTCAAGTTTGCTGCTTTTTAGGTAAAATTAGGTAAAATTTAAGGGAATTTACACTACTAAAAACAATTGCTTTTGCGATGGCAAATTGAGCTTTTGCGACGGTAAAAACTTTTCGCAACGGCAAATTGAGCTTTTTGCGACGGAAAAGTTAGCGTTGCAATAGGTGGCGTCACAAGATCAATTTGCGATGGTAAATTTCTGATTTAAAAAGTATTTGCGACGGAAAACTGTTGTCGTCGCAATGGTTAAACTATTTGCGACGGGTACTTTGCCATCGCATAAAGATATTTCATTTAAAAAAAAAAAAGTGGAGTGAATTGGTTGCGATGGATACTTTGCCGTCGCAAAAGAATATTTCATTTATAAAAAATAAAATAAAAATAAAAAATGGTGTGAATTGCACACCAAAGCTAATACCATCTGCAGCAAATATCATATATTGAAAAATATTATGAAACCCATCATCTATAACCAACCAACAATCACAATTCTAAGACTAGCCAAAGGTTCACTTCTAGAAAAAATGAATTTAAGGACACTGGAAGTGAGTCCTCTGTTACATTATATATAAGCATCAACTTATATATATATATCTTCTAAATTAGTTGCAGATTTAAGATCTTCAAGATCAGGAATACTTCCTTCCAATTTGTTGAAGCTGAGATCTCTGTAAAACAATAATGAGAGGATGTTATAAGAACCCACTAGCTTGGATCTCTTTGTCAAAAACATAATTCAATGAATAGAGGTTAGACCATAATGCTCTAGACATCAGAGCCAACGTATCAGTTGGTACTTGCTTATTCAACTACTTAATACTTATAACCAAAAAAAAAGTAAAACAAACTGAGGTTGAAAAGAAGGACCTTACAGATTTTGCAAGTTAACCAACTTCCCAAGCTCAGGAGGAACTTCCAGAAAACATGCTAGTCTCAAAGTTCCTGAAAACATATTCTCCTTTCATCAAAGCAGGCTAAATCAAACGAAAATTAAACTTGATTCAACAAACACAATGAAGAATTAAATGGAGATAGAGGGGAGCATACAAGTATTTTAGAGTGGTGATGTTTCCCAAGAAGGCAGGGATTGGTCCAGTTAAGTTGTTCACATTAAAGGACCTATAGTTTACTCAAAGTCTTAGTTCAATCATTATAAGCCATTGTTGGACAACAAAGAATATGGAGTTAAAAATTGAATTTACATATATTCCTACACTGTAGAAGCCCATTCACTCAGTATATTACCACTAAGAAAATTTCTCTTGAAATCACTATAAACAAGGGCAAACATATTAGTAATAACACTAGCATTTGAGAAAAAGTAAACATTTTTAGATAGTATCATGGAACATTACAAAATCCTTACATTTGTGTAAGGTAGGGTAACTTTGCAATAGATGGTGGAAGAACCCTCTAAGAATACTGTCAGAACTGATCACAAAATTCAACTTTGCAGGAAAAAGGAGTCATCATGTCTTACATTTCATTCCCATAAACAAAGGGGATTCTCCTAAATTGGAAAGGAAAGGGGGGAAAAAACCCCACCTAGACATCTGCTCACACACTTGCGGTACATGAAAAACCAACCTCAAAGATTGCAATACAAACCTAGCAAGATATTATAGAGGAAAGGAAAACATATATATATCAGTAAGTTTCATATTCACCTACATGTTAATGACATGACATAAGCCATCAGTGATGGAACAGTCGCAAGTGAGTGTTGTTGAATAGAGGCATGTCAGTAGACTTTAGGGTAGCCCAGCTTGTGTGGGTTGTGTCATTCATGCATGGGTCTATTGTGAAGTCTCAGTCTTTTTTTCCTACTGTGAAGTAAAACAAACTGGGGTTGAAAAGAAGGAGCTTACAGATTTGACTTCAAATTAATGAAAAGAGAACAGACAGAATCATTATGCAGTATTTTTCTACAACATCACGCAAATCAAATCTTCACAGAACACATCAGAAACATAAATTATTGGATTTGATAGCAAAACATTGAGAACAAATGTCAAAATACATAGAATATAAACCCTATGTGTACGATTTCATAAGCTAAACATATCGATAGACATTAAACTTGAAAGAGAAGATCAATTACAAGAGTAAACTGAGAATGATTTTAGGGTTTGACCAGAGAATAAACCAGAAACATGTGATTGATAAGCAAAGCTGAACAAATGGCATAACTCTAGGATTTAACTTACCTCTCCATTCATCTCATAAGTAAAATGTTTGCTTCTGGGCTTGTGGCATGAATCAATGGAATCGATGCCTTGTAGGGGCCTCCATTCTCCTCCTATAAGATGTAATCATTGCTCTATTATTAAAATGAAAACACGATTTCTTCTTGCTAAGAAAATGTACTCTTTATCAACCGAAAATCATCTTAAAACCAAAGAAATGACTTCAGAGCACATATTAAAAATGCAACCATGTACCTTACACCTATCATCGCTTATGTTGGATCATAATTCATATACATATTTGTGCCCTAAAACATGAAAATTACTTGTTCTAAAGTCCAAATTTAATGTTGACTAATCCAATTTCATTATTTCCCTAATCTTATACTTTTGCTTAACCTTTCTTTTTATTTATATATATTTATTATGTTTTCCTTATCATGCTAGGAAATGATGGAGAAGAATGGAAATGCACTAAAAAGTCAACCTTAGAACATTTTCTTACTCCGGCTAGGAGAAAGTGAGCTAGACAAGGAAGGAGTGGCCGCCTAAACAAATGAACTCCAAATAAGGTAAAACTCTGCAGATCAATTCGAGACATCCTAAGAAACATTTCTTATGAAGAGTGCAAGAGCCAGATAGAAGTGGAAGGCCTTCAAACAATCAGTCCAATTTTCTGCAGAAGCCAAACTGGAAAACTGGACCTGTAAGGAGTCCAGTAGCATTTTTGGCCAAACCACTCCAAAATCTCTGAAATTCTAGAATAATGATCTAAACTCATAAAAGAATATTTGTTATGAAGAAGTCATGAGCAAAATATGAACTTTTTGTGGAGAAATAATTGAAGGAATAAAGAGGCAGAAACTGACCTAAAACCAGCTCAATATTCACATATTCATGTTTCCTACCCACATGAAGAAAGCTAGATGTTTTTCTCTTTTTCCTTGGATATATTTTTCTACTCCATTCTCTTTAATAGATCATCATCACTTCCATGTTTCTGCACCTTCATGCTTTGCTTTCATTTCATCATTACCGCATCTTTTACATATTTTACAAACCACTCCCATACTCCACTTTCATTATTTTTCTTTCTCTCATCATTTCACTCTTCTTTTTCTTCCTATTTAAACACATTCTTCTCTCACTCTCGTTAAACCAATTCCTTCATCCTATTACATTTGATTTCTCTCTTCATCTCCTTCACAAAACCTCCATCTCCACCTCCCAAAATCCAAACCCACAATACCCAATCTACTTCATCATCACCACCACAACTACCATCTTTCACCACCATAAACTTCATCACCACCACTCAAAGTTAGCCAAGGAGCATCATATCTTCATCACCATTTCGTTCATCATCACCATCAAGAAGTTCATTATCCATCCATTCCACCATCATGGAGGATTCAAGGAGCATGGAAGGAGAAAAATCAAGGAGAATCTACCCATTGATTTGTCAAGTTTCAACTAGTTCTTTCTTCCCTTAACTCTTTAATTTACCTTGATTTACTTTATAGATTTGATGCCAATTTGTATGATTATGAGTGAGTAGTTACTTTGTCGGGGCTAGGGTAGAAAGCCATAGCCAAACTTGTATGAATTGATGTTTTAATTGACATTTGTTGTTATTTGTGATTTTCATCTTCATATGCTAATTCAAGAAGTGAATGCATTCATTCAAACTTAACTATTTTGAATGTGTTATGTTTGTCATCTCATGAAAAATGTTAGGGAGTAGTTAACCTTGAACATTAATAGCATGATAGCATCCTCTATGTGCATGTGAGGTAGTGAGTTAAATCACCTAGATCTAGGATTGGTTTGCTTGCTTGATTATCTAAACTCAAATCTTTATGCATCTAGGAGCAAGGAATTGATACTTATCCGGTAATATAACTTGCTCTTGGGTAGTTAGTTTCACATTTATCCAATGGAAATTGATAAAATAAAAGGAGTTTAAGCCTTTGTAGTCTTATCCGGATGCAAAGAGGGTAATTGGGAAATTAGAATAGCATCACTTGTATTTGAACTTCAATACTTGCAAGGGAGGTTAGTGGTAGACAATCCAAACCCTAACTTCATCCATTATATTACTAGTTTAGTTTAGAGTAATTTAGTTTACATTGAGCATTTAATTTAATTTGGTTCACTACTCTATCCAACAAACAATTTCACTATCACCACAATGCACATACTCACATGAGCTTAGATTTCCTTGTGAATTTAGGTTTGTGATTGTACATTTGCATATTCTAGCTCTCCTTAGGTTAACACCCTAGCAAGTGAAAGGAATCCAATCCTCATGGGTTCGACAACCTTTCTTAAATCCCTATACTATTACTTGTACCCCTTATACTTGAGGGTGGCTATTTGGCTAACAAGTCTTTGGCCCCATTGCCGGGGATTGGTGTAAAATCCGATTCCTAGCTCGGTTTGCCTTTGGGGAAGCTAGAAAATTTTATTTTCTTGTGTTTCAACTTGTGTTCTTATTTTCTTTGTTTGTTAGTTTTTGTGGTAGTCACCTTATTTTCAAAATTGTGGTAAGTACTTTGATAAGTAAATTGTAATTGTGGTAAATTAAAATATCAAGGATCATTTGTTAGCCAAAAAATAACATATTAATAATTAATCTTGCCTATTTGCTAGTTGCTATGTGCTTATTACTTATTGCAATTTCTTCTTTTAGTTGCAAAATTAATATTTGATAGTTAGATTTAATTCTTTTGGATTAGAAGTTGGTAGAAATTTGTAAAAAAAATATAATAAAAAAAATAATATATTAATATTAATAAATAATAAATAAATATTAATTAGAGTAATTAGATTAGGAATTTTATCTTGTAACGTCGAGCTTACTCACTCAACATAAGTAGGCTTACCCAATTAATGCAATGTCTAGGCAAAGATCGAATAAGAGAAAGGTAACCGAAAGGTTGAAAAGTGAGCATTGCTCCACCAAATCTTTCCCTCCTTACCTGGTCGCATTGAAAGGAATTACCAAACTGTGTGCGATAGGCAACACCCAAAGATCGGATTCCTCTTCTCTTTACTTAGTGAAAAAAAAAACAAAAATTAGTCGCAATTTTCATTTTTGTATATCCTTGCATTTTATTTTATTTTATTTATTCTAGTTACTAATCTTTTGGGAACTTATAGGTACACATATAATTTCTTCAAGCTATGGATGGATGGAACCAAGGATGGAACGATCCAAGAGAGTTGAGCACAAAGCTATAATGATGAACTTTCTCAACAATGGGAGCCTTACACCCAAAGTCACATGTCTTTCAACCATATTTGTACTTTGTGTGGATCTCCACAACACTCACCTCTTGATTGTGTCTTGAGATTTGAGTACCCGGAGTTCATGCAAAAGTATGAGTATGAAATGAGCATGCATCAAAGACTATGGCATCCCAAGCATATCCTCAAGAAGAAGGAAAGATGAATCTCTAAGATCTCTACTTCAAGAAGCCATTGCCGAGATGAAAGCTTCCAATGCAAGAATGGAGGAAAAGATTGATCAACTCAACTTCATTATGCATTAGAGCAACCATCTACCACCTTGCAAGAGCCACAAGTTTTCCTTGATCAGTGGAGTCAACCTCAAATGAAGAATCTTATATTCCACATCATGAGCAAAAGTTCCCTATTCAAGTTCAAGATGATGATGTAGATATACAAGAAGAACCACTTGGTTATGGGAGCTGTCAAATGAGCAAAGAAATGAAGCAAAACATTGATGGTTTTGTGCAATTTGGAAAGCAAGGGGCTTGTTGTTAAAGATAATCTTGAAGAAGATGATGAGCACTTTGAGGAGAAACATGCAACAATGAAGTCATGCACCATGATCCCTCCACCAATGAGGTCAAGACTCTCCAAGATGAAGAAAGTCCTTCCATGCCTTGTCATGAGAAGAAGTTGAAGAATCAAAGATTTTCCTTCCTCCACCATCCAAGGAGCACCATCAAGAATTTCCCAAGGAGCAAGATAGAACATTGAGCACTCATGTTCACAATGAAAAAAGTATTGAGATCAAGGTACTTTTACCTTTCAATCCACCATTTAGTGCTCAATGCTTCTATGATGAAGTGAAGGATTGGAAAGGAAGTCGTACACTTGTTCACAAACCTTCCGCTCACTTCACATACCTCTACCACCTACTCCTTCTCCAAGTATCAAGTCCACATCAACTTTGAAGCAGGAGTCAAGAAGGATATTTGGAAGATCCATTCCAAGAAGAGGAAGACTAGAAGAAAGCCACTCCTTTGGTCAAACATTGGAGAATTCATGGGTTGTTTTTATTCTTGCCTCTATGACACTTCAAGAAGTCCTTTGGCTCCAAACAGTACGGTGGTCTGGCACAAGAAGTATCCTCCCTAACAAGTAGTGGTAACTTCTAAGGACCAGCTAGAAGTCCTAAAAACAAAGCCCTACTTGGAGGTAGCCAGCATGAATAAAAGTTTTTGAATAAGAGATGATGATGAAGAAGGAAAGATGTCATTTTTGAAGCAACACCAAAGTTCATGAGCTTGGATTATAAGGCTTTGATGCCTTGTATGTTGGTAGAGAGTATTATGGACTTCAAGGGAGAGCTTTTCTAAACTCTTGCATTTAGTTTGTGCTTACTTGTTTGTTTAGTAATTATGTAAGTTGTCTAGTTTACTCCATCATGCTTGAATGTTTCATTGAGAAACTTTAGAAGCATCATTTTAACATTGAGGACAATGTTAAATTTAAGTGTGGTGGAATGTGTGTTAGTGTTTTTATTAAAAAGAAAAAAAAAGACTTTTGTTTTCCTGAGTAGTTGAGGCTGAGCTCAGGGAAATGCGAGAGCCACCATTGTACCCGCCCCCAGCACCAGAGTAGTAGCCATAGCCGTCAGCAGCTCCGGAGCAGTTGAGGCTGAGCTCAAGAGAAATGCGAGAGCCACTGTTGTAGCCACCCCAGCCACCAGAGTAGTAGCCATAGCCCTACCTCCTCGGAAGTAGTCTTCATGTCGCCAAAGATGTCCTCACCGTGCATGGGAAACAGTGGAAGGGTTTCAATTCTCCTGGTGATCTTTCCTCATTGTTCCATGACAGTTGTTCTTCATTCATGTCAAGGAAAGTAGTGAGGAGGAATATGGGTCAACATTGAGATCAATGGATCCCAACACAAGTAGAACTAGTTACCCAAAATTGAGATCAATGATCCACTAACACAGTAGATATTGACCCAAAATAAGATAATGGATCCACAACAGGCCCTGATCTTTGTATGGGCACATGAACATCTGAAGTCATCTCTTCTGCTGCCTCTCCCGAGCCTTGAGGTTCTGGAACCAAAAAAGACATTCTTGCCTCAATCTTTCTATACCGGTTCAGCTGGAGATAGATCCTCTGAATCTGCTCTGCAGTTGGGGACTTAACTCCCTATCATAGTAAAGCTCTTGAGGATTCTTATCTGATTTGGTAGTAGGAGTCCCACCTGGTACCGTCCACCTGCGAAGCATGTTAGCACCACTTCTGGCTACTTTGTTGCTTCCTCCATCCTCGGTTGGTTGCTGGGTTTGTGGTACCATTGGTGATGGGTTGAGAGAATGCGAGAATTGAAGAAAGGTGATGATAAGCAATTAAGAAAGATGTTGTTCGAAATATTGGAGTATCTGAAACAGGGCATACAATCTTCACTCTTGGTTGGACAATCGATGAAGTCAAACTCAGCGTCAGTGAATCTCAATAAAATATCCCTAATCTCGAAAAGAAAGCAGTGTTGGCGCGTGGGGAAACCGAACGGTTTTCGAAGAGGTAACTTTTTCATTTTCATATTATCTTCAAATTGCACTAAAATCTCAGAAAAGACAAGTCATGGCATGTGGAGTGTGCAAGGGCATGTCTCGAATCAATGCCCTCAACTGTAGCCATGGATGGAGGCCCGAGATACACCTTTCATGGGCATGCCCACAGACTGCCATGGTTGACTCTAGCAGATATCAAGGGGATCAGCCAACCACGTGGTCCACCAGATCCTTTGGAAGATGGCGCCAAGTCCACATGAGAAGCCCAAAGACGTCTACATCTGCCCATGATGAAGGTGGTCCAAAATGAGGTGACCAAGTTGCTAGATGTGGGGTGATCTACCCCATTTCTGATATAAGTGGTTTCTCAGTGCAGTGGGCCCAAGAAGTCCAGGGTGACAGTGGTATTGAACGAGGATAATGAGCTAGAGCACAAAGCTTGATGGCTGTCTAGAAAGTTCAACATGAATTTTGATGAAGCGGGCCTACATAGGAAGCTACAGCTAAATGAGCTTGAGGAGATAAGGAATGAGGCCTACAATGATTCATGGATGAACAAGAAGAAGAGTCCAGGCTGAAGGACTATAAATATTAAGCGCTGCATGGGAGGCAACCCATTTCAACCGAAGCTGAGAAGGAGCCATCAACGAGAGTTTGGCATTTCTATCCCTTCACTTACTTAGGTTGAATTGTACTTGTGTCTAGCTTTGTTTGTTTATTTTACCCTTCCCTTATTTCGTAGCCCCCCCCCCCCCCCCCCCATATTTAGGGTCTATATACATTGAGGACAATGTAGATTCTAAGTGTGGGGTGGGTTTACACCTTTATTTTCAGAATATTTTTATGTTAAAAACAAATGTGTTATTGTTTTTTTTATTCAAAAAAATAAAAAAATAGACTTTTCTTTTCTAGTACTTTTTGTGTTTCTTTTAGGTTCCTTCCAACACCAATGATGAACTTGAGCTTAATATAAATGTGGGCTAGAAAGAATGTTTGGGTCTTTTGAGCTTTATGTTTTCAAAATAAATCATTATGGATCAAGTGTTTGATTTCATTTATATCCATATTTGTCATATCAATATATTGAGGTAGAGAAGCATAGTGAGACTTGTGGGAGCTATTACATGTCATATAGTGAGATTTGAGCTTAATTGAAGTGCATGCATAGTTCTAAGCACTAATTTCTTCATGAGTTGACATCTCATTTGTTTTGCATCTTTAGAACTTTCTCCATATCTTTCGAAACTCTTTGTCTCAATTTTACATCTTGAAAATGATTTAGGCAACTAGGAAATCCACCATGGCCAAATGAGTATATCCCAAAAAGATTGAATATCCTTAGATTGCCATTTTGAGCCTTTATGTTAGCCTTTCAATTCTTCACACCATAAATGTTTACCCTTAACTTAAACACTTGCCTTACCCTTTCAAGTTTTCTTAATGAGCAATACGAGATCGTTTGTGTTATGATGCTAAAAGAAACAAGTTTGGGAGTACTCGGAAAAAATAAGTGTGGGAGTATTCTTGTTTGCATTTTACTTTATATTAGTGAAAAGAAAAAAAAAGGTAGTATCAAAAAAAAAATTTGAAAAGAAAAAAAAAAAAAAAGAGGAGAAAACAAAAGAAAATCTCGAAAGAATGTTATTTCAATTCAATAATTAGTTTTTGTTTAAGTTTGGGGAGTGGTTTGAGAAAGTGAAAAGTTTGAGCATCTTTAGTTCTTAAGTTTTTAATCTCAAAAGGATTGTTGCTTATTAAGTTGCTTGAAAATTGTTATTCCATTCCATTTCATTTCTTTAACCCCGCACCCTAAGCCTCATTACATCCAATGAAAGCCCTTCCTCATCCAAGATGTGATTTTGTTGATAGGTGGAGATAAGATTGAAGAGCAAGCATATGGCGGTATTGCATGAGATTGTTTTGAGTGTAGAATAGTTAACCCCTAAACATTTGTGTGAAAAATAGAGTGAATATCTTGTGAGTTTATGGTTAACATGGTTTGACATGCATTCTCAATTTTGGTACGTTGAAATGAACAAATTAGAGACATGTTACACATTTCAAAACACAAGCATTTGATCCATGATCCATGAAGTTTAAAACCTAACTTGATTTTCATGCCCTATGTATTGTGTTACTTGAGGAAATTGTTGGAAAGATTAGGTAGTTGTTGTAGTTTCAGATTTTGGTTAGTTTGCTTGAGGACAAGCAAACTTCAAGTTTGGGGTATTTGTTGGATCATAATTCATATACATATTTGTGCCCTAAAACATGAAAATTACTTGTTCTAAAGTCCAAATTTAATGTTGACTAATCCAATTTCATTATTTCTCTAATCTTATACTTTTGCTTAACCTTTCTGTTTATTTATATATATTTATTATGTTTTCCTTATCATGCTAGGAAATGATGGAGAAGAATGGAAATGCACTAAAAAGTCAACCTTAGAACATTTTCTTACTCCGGCTAGGAGAAAGTGAGCTAGACAAGGAAGAAGGAGTGGCCGCCTAAACAAATGAACTCCAAATAAGGTAAAACTCTGCAGATCAATTCGAGACATCCTAAGAAACATTTCTTATGAAGAGTGCAAGAGCCAGATAGAAGTGGAAGGCCTTCAAACAATCAGTCCAATTTTCTGCAGAAGCCAAACTGGAAAACTGGACCTGTAAGGAGTCCAGTAGCATTTTTGGCCAAACCACTATTCCAAAAGCTCTGAAATTCTAGAATAATAATATAAACTCATAAAGGAATATTTGTTATGAAGAAGTCATGAGCAAAATCTGAACTTTTTGTGGAAAAATAATTGAAGGAATAAAGAGGCAGAAACTGACCTAAAACCAGCTCAATATTCACATGTTCATGTTTCCTACCCACATGAAGAAAGCTAGATGTTTTTCTCTTTTTCCTTGGATATATTTTTCTACTCCATTCTCTTTAATAGATCATCATCACTTCCATGTTTTTGCACCTTCATGCTTTGCTTTCATTTCATCATTACCCTATCTTTTACTTATTTTACAAACCACTCCCATACTCCACTTTCATTATTTTTCTTTCTCTCATCATTTCACTCTTCTTTTTCTTCCCTATTTAAACACATTCTCCTCTCACTCTCATTAAACCAATTCCTTCATCCCATTACATCTAATTTCTCTCTTCATCTCCTTCACAAAACCTCCATCTCCACCTCCCAAAATCCAAACCCACAATACCCGGCCCAATCTACTCCATCATCACCACCACTACCATCTTCCACCACCATAAACTTCATCACCACCACTCAAAGTTAGCCAAAGGAGCATCATATCTTCATCACCATTTCGTTCATCATCACTATCAAGAAGTTCATTATCCATCCATTCCACCATCGAGGATTCAAGGAGCATTGAAGGAGAAAAATGAAGGAGAAGCTACCCATTGATTTGTCAAGCTTCAACTAGTTCTTTCTTCCCTTAACTCTTTAATTTACCTTGATTTACTTTATAGATTTGATGCCAATTTGTATGATTATGAGTGAGTAGTTACTTTGTTGGGGCTAGAGTAGAAAGCTGTAGCCAAACTTGTATGAATTGATGTTTTAATTGACATTTGTTGTTATTTGTGATTTTCATCTTCATATGCTAATTCAAGAAGTGAATGCATTCATTCAAACTTAACTATTTTGAATGTGTTATGTTTGTCATCTCATGAAAAAATGTTTAGGGAGTAGTTAACCTTGAACATTAATAGCATGATAGCATCCTCTATGTGCATGTGAGGTAGTGAGTTAAAATCACCTAGATCTAGGATTGGTTTGCTTGCTTGATTATCTAAACTCAAATCTTTATGCATCTAGGAGCAAGGAATTGATACTTATCCGGTAATATAACTTGTTCTTGAAGTTAGTTTCGCACTTATCCGGTGGAAATTAATAAAATAAAAGGAGTTTAACCCTTCGTAGTCTTATCAGGATGCAAAGAGGGTAATTGGGAATTTAGAATAGCATCACTTGTATTTGAACTTCAATACTTGCAAGGGAGGTTAGTGGTAGATAATCCAACCCCTAACTTCATCCATTATATTACTAGTTTAGTTTAGAGTAATTTAGTTTACATTTGAGCATTTAATTTAATTTGATTCACTACTCTATCCAACAAACAATTTCGCTATCACCACAATGCACACACTCACCATGAGCCTAGATTTTCTTGTGAATTTAGGTTTGTGATTGTACATTTGCATATTCTAGCTCTCCTTAGGTTAACACCCTAGCTAGTGAAAGGAATCCAATCCTCATGGGTTCGACAACCTTTCTTAAATCCCTATACTATTATTTGTACCCCTTATACTTGAGGGTGGCTATTTGGCTAACAACTTACAAACTCAATATGTTTTAATTCCAGATTTAGTGGTGCCTGTCAACTTTGGTATTCCCACGAGATTCAAGTTGTGGTAGAACCTGAAAAAGCAGTGAATGAATTAAGCTCAATCCAAAACGGACCAAGTCTCAATTCCTTGAGACTGGTGAATGCGTGTTGGGATGCCATTGCTAACCCACTGTTATATGTTCTAAGTCATGAGACCAAAAATTGATTATGTGATATGAGTCATGGTTCCCAACATAGAGTGCTCAAAAATCTCATCTTTATCATTGAGCAGTACCCTAAAAACTCAACCCAAAATTTAATCCCTAATCCGATCCCAAAACCCTAACCTAGAACGATCCAGATTTCACCTAAACAGCGCATAATCAATGAAATTAGAGCAAAGCCCATATCAAAAATTGGACAATAAGATAGAGAGTTGAGTACATGTGGGCCTAGGCGTCGACGCCGGAGTTCTTGGCAGAGAAGACATCGTGTGCGGTGATCTTCTACTTAGCGCGGTGGAACTCAGCGTCTGGCTCTGCAAGGTCTTTGGACTTCTTGGAATCTTCTTGAGACTAGTAAAGCTAGGGTTTGAGCTCCATGATCAAAGAGGCTCCGACGCCAGCAACGGAGCGGTGCTTATTGGCATTATGGTCGACTCCGTTAGCAGTCCCAGTGATTCCACCACCACCATATCGTTATAGAGTGATTAACAGAGGAATTAAGAGAGGTGGTTGAGGTCGGGGTGGCCATCGAAGAGAAAATCGAAAAGAGCAGAGAGCTAGAGAGAGAGATAGAAAGAGAAGAGGAGGATGAGAAGTAGAGTGTGGCCACACGTCTAGATCTAGAAAAGTTTTTTGTTTTTTTTTCCTTAACAATTTATGCGACGGCGTGGCCAAACCGTTGCAATTGGTTTAAAATTATACGACGGCAATATTATATCCGTCGCAGAAACTTACAAATATACTAGGGAAAAATAACCATTGTACATGCCGTCGCGAAAATTGTCTTTTTGCGACGGAAAAGTTTTCAGTCGTAAATTTCCGAAGCGAATGCAATTCTTTTTAGTTGTGTTAGTCTTGTTATGATCTCAGCCTATGGAATGTAGTACAGCTCTTGTGAAACATTGTACTGCTCTTGTAGGATTTAGTTTGGCTGCTGGTGCAGTTGGTGTTCATTTTGGTGGTGCAGTTGTTCATTTCATATTCAATTCAAGGCCTCATATCGCAACAATTGGTGGCTTTGCTTATATATTCAGATGGTGAAGTCGAAGTCAAATTCGAATCAAGGACAGAATCCCAAACTAGAGAACTGAGAAATGGAATAGAAAAAAAAATTAAAAGGACAATAATTTGAGGGACCAAAAAATAAATATGTGAATAATTTAATAAAATTTAATAAATATATTTGGTACACACTGATTTTTTGGTGATGGGACATAATAGCTGGAGTTGTAATTAAAGTGGGACCCATCAAATGCATTCACACGGAATGATCAATCCGTGTTAAAGTAGCAATAGCTACGTCAGCAATACGTACGGATTATTAATCCGTAGTTGTACCGTGTGTATTGATGTTTTCACACGGATTTCCATATGAAATACTATGATTTCACACGGATTCTCTTCCGTGTGTGATAGGGGGTTTTTCTAGTAGTGACAGCTTTTGGACCCAGACCCGGCTAGTTGCGATTCTGGGAGCTCGAAGAGAGTTAGAGAGAGATGTGGTATGTGATTTTTAGGTTTTTAATTTGATTTCGCCCTCTTTTTTATTTTTTATTTTTTATTTTTTAGTTTTTAGTTTTTAACCTGATCCACCTAAAATCCAGTTCCTTTTTTTTACATGATTTTCAATTATTCAGAGTTGCGGTGCCACCACCATCTATCTCCTTCTATGACGACCTTACTCACATGACTTTGCTTCTTCCCATTGAAGAGTCAAGAGAGAAACCCAACCCACTGCCATACAATTTCCTCGGCTGTACGTCGCCACTTGTCCGGATGATTTTGAGCCAAGCAATTCCAAGTCCAACTCAATCCCATCCTTTACCGTTAAGCTTCATTTGATCAAAAAAGGCGGCTAAGAAACATGGATCAGTTATTCAAATGATAGGAATCAGTCACAACTCGCACATACAATGATAGGAATCAGTCAAGTCAAGCTCAACAAACATGGATCAGTTATTCAAATGGTAGGAATCAGTCACTCCAATCTACAATTCAGAGAGATGCACTTAAGCTTTACCTAGACTCGTAGGGTTTGCAGCGACACAGACAAAATAAGATGTTTTCTGCGTTATAGGGCGCCAGCACAATCGATGCCTTGTTAAAGCTCTGAGGACCATCCTTCACGACCCAATTTTGATCGATGGTTTGAAAACTACGTACTAATATCTAAAAATCTCTTACTGTCAAATCTAAAGTACTAAAGTTTATCAAATGATACCAGATGATTTGATAAAAATAATAAAAATAAAAGTAGCAAAATTTCTTTATTCATGCACTATTTCTGAATTTTCCCATACATCTATCTGGCACTTTGATGATTTATCATAAGGAAAAATAAATTACATAAAATACAAGTGCGTGGAAAACAAGCTAAAACAACATCATCCTATGTCAATCATTTATCCTAAACGTACTCTATAGGCATAATGAATTACCAAATTAATAGCAAACCTATTCGTCTTCGTCTTCGTCTTCTTTTTTGTTTTGGATAAGTTTATTTAGCAAATCTTCTGTCGGCTGGAAAGTTCTAGTTTTTTTTTTTTGTCCGAAGAGTCAAAAAGCTATAGGTCAGGTCTACTCCTTAAAAAAAGCAAAAAAAAATGGAATTCATCATTAGCAAATCTCCATCCACCGTTGTTTTTTTTTTTTTTTTTGATGACATGTCTCCATCCACCATTAGCCTTCGCAGGTCGTGCTAATTCAAGTTAACAAATAGAAATTTCAATACGCTCCCTTCTTGGAAACTTCATGCGAACCCAGCAGCTTCTTTACTTTTGTTTCAATTATGAGAAAATTAGATATAAACCTAAAAATTCAACTTTCTATTAGAAAAAACTCATACATACTTTTCTTTTAATTTACACCCAAATCACATTAATAAACCTTCTATATAGAGTGATTCATAAAAAAATATAAAAAAATAAATGAAAAGAAAACCTTCCATATAGATTGTATGCCTATAATCAATATTTTTCCTTATTTTCATGTATATAATTTGCCTTTTTACATTCTCTCAAATAATATATGTCTAATGTACCTACTAAATATGTATATGTAGGTAGGGCTTAAATAATAGAAACGTTCAAGCTTAATAGAGATCGACACACAATGATATATACCACAATCATAGGTATAACATTTTTGTTTATACAATCATAGATGTAATATAATAGAAAACCTACCAAAGAGGTATGATACAAAAAATAATAATAAATTCTAATATAGAGATGTTATACAAAATCTATTAACATTTTGGCTGTAATCGAATGTATAAACCAAAAACTAAGCCTCCTATATGTTAGATACATACCTGAAATCAAATTATCTAGAAAAAAAAGTATTCTAAGAGCATCTTTAGCAGACTCTCTATTGTGGCTCCTTAGCCATTTTGGAGAGCATGTTTAGCTTTTTATCTATTTTAGCAGCTGTACCAGACTCCTAAGTAGCTCTCTATTATAACTTTTAGCTATCTCGCTCCAATATATAGAGAGCAAGATGAGGCTCTCTATAATTTAAAACATTCATTTTAAGTTATTTTATGTAATTTATAAATACATTTAAACTATTTAATATTCATTTAAAAATAATATAAATTTAAAACTATCTAAAATAGAGAGCATTGATGCAGACGTAATTCTAAAGTGGCTAGCTAAATAGAACAACTGTATAATATGTTATTAATATATGTTTGCTTTCCATTCAAGTGTTATATGAAAAGTATAACATACCTTTTATATAGAAAAAAAAGACCACAAAAAAGCAAATATAAACCTCAATCTAGGTTTTGATTATGAGAGCTTCAATCAAGGGTCTAGTTCATCGTGTATTTGTTTAGAGCTTGTAGCATATTAAGAAATTTTTGACAAAAACATGTTTTATTTTCTATGTCACGTAATGAGAATTTATTTATGTAATCAACCTAATCAACAGATCCATTTGGGTGTATATTAAAAAAAATATCTTAGATGGGTTTAATCTAATAGGTGTAATCAAATTTGGGTGTAAAATGAAATGCCCCTTCAATTATTGTAAAGAAAAGTTTTCTGTACTCACTGTACTCTCAACCTTTTCTTTTTTTTAACTTTTTTGGTCTGCCAATTAAAATGAAAAAGAAAACAAAGTTGAGACTAATTATTATTCAACTTTAATCTTCTTTCACTACTTAAACATGGTCCCTCAAAGCCAGATGTAGCTCGCTTCCCTCTACTGCAGATAGACAATAATATCTCATTAGAAAGATCGAGGACCTAGCTGCTAGCCAGTAACAATGTCTAGATCCCAGTTCCAGTTTCTTGTGCTGCACTTTACTAGTCTGTTCATCTTGTGGGCTATGAGCAGCAGGACAACACTAGCTGCAGCCTCACCGGTGCCCCCCACAGACTCGATAGCAAAGCTTCACTGCCCGTCCCATTGTGGACACATTGCAATCCCATACCCTTTTGGAATTGGAGAAGGCTGCTACCTTACCGGCAGCGACACAGGTTTCTACAGCAACTCGTTCCAGATAATATGTAACTACTCAACCAGCCCTCCCAAACCTTTCTTGACCAGCACGAGTCTTGAAGTGCTGGAAATCTCTATTGAAGGCACACTACAGGTCAGAAGCCCCATAACCTTCTCAAATTGCACTGACAAGCCGGGACTGCCGAGCAACCGCCAGACCTACAACCTGGAGCAAACCCCTTTCTGGTACTCCCAGGACAACAGATTCACTTCAATGAGTTGTGGAGGAATTGCCCTAATGACAAAATTTTCTAATGGGTTGACAACAACACTTGGTGGCTGCTTGTCCATTTGTGACTACTCCAGTAACCCTGTATTAAAGAAGAATACCTGCATTGGTATCAACTGCTGCCAATCCACCTTTCCTAAATATCTAAAGAACTTCAATGCTAGCTTTGCAGACGTAATAAACGCTCGCAGTGCTAAGGAATGCAAGTATGCATTCGTTGTAAAGCAAAGTTGGTTTACTAGAACAAATATGTCGGTCATTGGTGATATGGACTACGTCCCTGTGGAGCTGAAATGGAGCGCACGCCCATATTCGGATATCTCGAACAACTGGACTGTCTCTAACAATAGCACATATATCAGCGATGATGGACGTCTACTCTTATGCTCAAAAGGCTATGAAGGAAACCCTTATCTTCTTCATGGATGTCAAGGTAACTAAATCGATCTCTTGCTATATACACTACTAGCAAAATAACAATACACACGGATTTACTGTAGTTAAAAGCCACAGAAATCCGTGTGAAATAGAAATACTAACAGAAATCTGTGTGAAATGAGCATAATCGGGCCCACAATAATTTATACAATAACAATATCAACGGAAATCCGTGTGCATAAACAATAGTCACAGATATCTGTGTAAAAACAAAAACATATTCACACGGATATCTGTGTGAAAATCAATTCACACTGATTTCTGTACGTATTATAAATTAGTTTATTTCGAAATAATTAATTTTTTATGTTATGTGAATTATGGAGGGACGGATTTCCATTACAATAAGTATTTGATACAGATATCTGTGTGAAAAGAACATAATTGAGCTCTATAGTGATTTATACAATAACAATATCGACGGAAATCCGTGTGAATAAACAATAGTAACAGATGTCTGTGTAAATGATAAAATATTTTTACACGGATATCTGTGTGCAGATCAATTCACACTGATTTCTGTGTGAAAATCCGAAATTAGTTTATTTTGGGATCATTAATTTTGTTTGTTATGTGAAATTAGATTTCCGTTATAATAAGTATTTGATACAGATTTCTGTGTGCAATGAGTAATACACACGGATTTCCGTGTGAAAATGTTGACACAGAAATCCGTGTGAAAAGAACAATGAGCTACAGATTTCCGTGTGAAAAAGGAGACTACACACAGAAATCCGTGTGAATAAACAACAGTAACGGATATCCGTGTGAAAAGAACAATTAGCTACAAAATTCCGTGTGAAAAAGTATATGTGTATATAAGGTTAACCACTTATTTGATATTGAAAAACCGGCGGATTGAGTTAATTCTTTTACACCGTACCTATTAATACATTATTACCAAATACCAATATCAAATTTATCAATTTTTTATTTTTATTTTTTGGATTGCACAAAATTCATATATGTCTACTAATGTGGTATAACTAGTTTATTAGTTATAATGAAAAGTATACATTCCATAAGCAACAATGCGTAGGAAATAGACTTTATCAAAATCGACCGTAGGATGTTATCATGATAAGAATAAATGGTTGTGTTAAAAATTTCAGCTATTTTCCTCGTCGTTTGGGCTTCGATCTAGTAGGTCAACCCTAAACCTTAAATACTACATAAAACTAATATGCTCATCACCGCTCACTCGTAACTTATTTTTTCGATCTGTCAGCTCTCATACTTTCATGAATATGAGGTATACCAAATAATGTAAAATTTTTGGAAAGTTTATCTCCTCGTGGTTTTACTCCCCTTAGAGAAGTATAGGTGTATATAAGGTTAACCACTTTATTTGATATTGAAAGAACGGCGGATTGAGTTAATTTTTTTACACCATACCTATTAATATGCTATAGATAGATGGGTAATGTCAAATTTATCAATTTTCAATTTTTATCACATGTATGACACAAAATTCATATATGTCTATTAATGTGGTATAACTAGTTTATTAGTTATAATGAAAAGTATACATTCCATAAGCAATAATGCGTAGGAAATAGACTTTATCAAAATCGACCGTAGGATGTTATCATGATAAGAATAAATGGTTGTGTTTAAAATTTCAGCTATTTTCGTCGTCGTTTGGGTTTCGATCTAGTAGGTCAACCCTAAACTTTAAATACTACATAAAACTAATATGCTCATAACCACTCACTCGTAACTTATTTTTTTGATCTGTAAACTCTTATGCTCTCATGGGTAGAAGATATATCAACTAATGTAAAAATTTCTGAAATTTTATCTCCTCAAGGGTCGGCTCCCCTTAGGGAAGTAGAAGCGTTTAAAGGGTTGACTGATTTTTGGTACAGACATCTGTGTGAAATGAGTAATACACACGGATTTCCGTGTGAAATGTTAACACAGAAATCCGTGTGAAAAGAACAATGAGCTACAGAATTTCATGTGAAAAAGGAGACTACACACAGAAATCCGTGTGCATAAACAACAGTAACTGATGTCTGTGTAAAAACTAAAATCTTTTCACACGGATATCCGTGTGAAAAGAACAATTAGCTACAAAATTCCGTGTGAAAAAGTATATGTGTATATAAGGTTAACCACTTATTTGATATTGAAAGAACGACGGATTGAGTTAAATTTTTTACACCGTACCTATTAATACGCTATAAATAGATGAGTAATGTCAAATTTATCAATTTTTTATTTTTATTTTTTGGATTGCACAAAATTCCTATATGTCTACTAATGTGGTATAACTAGTTTATTAGTTATAATGAAAAGTATACCTTCCATAAGCAACAATGCGTAGGAAATAGACTTTATCAAAATCGACCGTAGGATGTTATCATGATAAGAATAAATGGTTGTGTTCAAAATTTCAATTATTTTCGTCGTCGTTTGGGTTTCGATCTAGTAGGTCAACCCTAAACCATAAATACTACATAAAACTAATATGCTCATAACCGCTCACTCGTAACTTATTTTTTTGATCTATAAACTCTTATGCTCTCATGGGTAAAAGCTATATCAACTAATGTAAAAATTTCTGAAATTTTATCTTCTCAAGGGTCGGCTCCGCTTAGGGAAGTAGAAGTGTTTAAAGGGTTGACCGGTTTTTGGTACAGACATCTGTGTGAAATGAGTAATACACACGGATTTCCGTGTGAAATGTTAACACAGAATCTGTGTGAAAAGAACAATGAGCTACAGAATTCCGTGTGAAAAAGGAGACTACACACAGAAATCCGTGTGCATAAACAAGAGTAACTGATGTCTGTGTAAAAACTAAAACCTTTTCACACGGATATCTGTGTGAAAAGAACAATTAGCTACAAAATTCCGTGTGAAAAAAATATAATAGAGACAGAATTCCGTGTAAACAATAATTAACATGACAATTATATATTACCGAGATAAATACACACGAAAATCAGTGGTAAATATATATGTATCTCACACGGATTTTCGTGGTAGATTTTTTCCCGCTCACTTTTTTGGAACAAATTCAATTTCCCTCCCCTAGTAGTATTACACACGGATTTCCGTGGATTTATTCCCGCTCAATATTTGGATATTCCCACGGATTACTGTGGGTGCTGTTGTAAATATTTAAATAACAATAGATGATAGCTATTGGGTTACCGAGGTAAATTCACACGGATATCTGTAGTAAATGCAAATGTATTTCACACAGATTTCCGTGTGAAATACTATAAACACACAGATTTCCGTGCATATTAATGTTGCTTAAAACCAGAAAACCAGAAACCAAAATCTAAAGCTCCGAATTCTCTCATGTCTCCCTCTCTCTCTCATCTCCTCTACCCACTGCCCCCTCCCGCACCCTTTCTCTGCTCCTTCGCCCACTGCTCTCCCTCTCTCTCATATCCCAGCTCTCTTCTCTGCCTCCCTCTCTCTCATCTCCAAACCCACCCTCTCCAGCTCTCTTGAAAACTGGAAGCTTTTTGAGCGAACTCTCCAACAATGGCACAACCTGAGAATCATGTCGTCCTGGACCAGACGTTGAAGCCCTTTTACCAGAGGGCCTCCGAAGCCGAGGTGTCCCACTCTTTTACTTGTAGTCATATACATATTACATACAACATATTACATACAATTGCTCAAGTATGCGTTATATTTTTATTCATAGCTCAAAACCTTACTCTCTCAACTGTTACTCTCTAATAGACGGAAGTTAATGGGTTTTCACTGATTTGTACAGTTGGGTTTTTGTTGTTGTCAACAATTGCTGGTATATATGGTCTTTTGCGATTGATTGGGTTCGTTGCTAGAATAGATTTTAATGGATAATTGGTTCATTTATCTTGATAATACTTGTTTCTAATTTTTTGTCTTTGTTTTGGTTCCTGATAGCTGAGGAAGAAGAAAAATACCAGCTTCAAAGCTATCAATATAGGGATAGAGCTGCTGATATGTTCAGGTTGAATTTTTTTTTAACATGCTGTCACTATTACACACTGAAATCAGTGTGAGTTAAGAGTATAGGAATTTCACATGGAAATCCGTGTCAATTGTTATAAGTTTTGACACAGAAATCAGTGTGAGTTATATCTCACACAGAAATCCGTGTGAAATACAATTTACACATTTGACACAGAAATCCGTGTGAAATAGAGTTGTTCACACCGATTTCATTCCATTACGGTGATCTATATTTACGGAAAGATATGGGGCCCACGTCTAATATTCACACGGACAAAATAATCCGTGTGAGATAGGTATGTATTTGACACAGAAATCCGTGTGAGATAGGTACGTATTTGGTACAGAAATCCGTGTGAAATAGAGTTGTTCACACGGATTGCAGCTAATTCCGGTAATTTATATTTATGGAATTATAGTGGGGCCCACGTAAGTATTTCACACGGACAACATAATCCGTGGCGGATGAGCATTACCCCCCTCCAAACCGCACGGTAATACCAATCTGTACGTGCACTGTGTGTAAAAGCTATCACACACTGAAATCAGTGTGAGATAGTCTTATTACCCACAGATTAAAATCCGTGGGTAATTGTTGTTTTGCTAGTAGTGATATGTCCGCGTGTGTGTGTGTGAGAGATTTTGGTCGACTCATTGGTTTTTTTTCATTATATATATGTATTTTTGTGTTGTCACAATTTCAGATATCAATGAATGTGAGGGTCGACCATGTGTTAGTTACGGGATCTGTATCAATTATCCTGGAGGCTTTAAGTGTGATCCTCCACCGACAAGCTTAAGGCCGGAAAAGCTGGTTGTTATAGGTATTTTTCAACTTTCTAATTTTCTTTTTGAATAGATACGAATTTTTTTTTCTCACCTCCGAATTTTTGGGCAGCTGGATTTGAACCAGCGTAACGTACACTTATTCCATTGAACTTTCTAAATCTTAAAACACTCAGGGCACATTTACTTATTTAATTAGAATGAGAATGGAAATGAAGATAATGATTTCGGGGTATGAGTGTTCTTACGTTTACTAACATATAAAGGTATTGGAATGGGTGCGGTCACACTTCATTATCAGGAATCGATTTAGAATCAGGGTTATGAGTTTAGGAATCATTTCCATACCGGTTCCTCCTTCTTCCATTTCGTTGTCTCCGATTCATGATTTTTCCATTCCAAGTATGTAAACGTATCATAAGATAAATTTTGATTACTAATGTCCAGTTATTGGTATATAATTAAAAAATAAATGCAACATATCTATTATAGAAATTATTTATACTCTTACTTATTTGATTGAGCTATATATCCAGTTACAAGCAGTGTTTTGGAGTTTACTCATACTCATTTGTGGATGGTGGTCGCACAAAGTCATAAAAAACGGAAGAACATCAAACGCAAGAAGAAGTTCTTCAAACAAATGTGGCTTCTTGTTGGAGCAACAATTTTCTTCAGGTGAAGTCAATGTTGAGAAAATCAAGCTGTTTAATTCCAAGGAGTTAGAGAAAGCCACAGACCATTTAATGTGGACAGGATTCTTGGTCAAGGAGGCCAAGGTACTGTTTACAAAGGAATGCTGGCAGATGGAAGAATTGTTGCTGTGAAGAAGTCTAAACTAGTTCATGGTGGAGAAGTTAGACAATTCATCAATGAAATTGTCATTCTTTCCCAAATTATCCACAGAAATGTGGTCAAACTTTTGGGTTGTTGCTTAGAGACAGAAGTTCCTCTTTTGGTTTATGAATTCATTGCCAACGGAACATTGTCTGACTATATTCATCAGCAGAATGAAGAGTTTCCTCTTACATGGGAAATAAGACTACGAGTTGCCATCGAAGTAGCAAGAGCTCTTTCCTATTTACATTCTGCAGCTGCTTTTCCCATTTATCATCGAGATATCAAGTCATCTACATACTCCTGGATGATAAATACAGAGCAAAAGTAGCAGACTTTGGGACTTCTCGATCTATTTCCATTGACCAAACACACCTTACCACACTAGTATATGGAACATTTGGTTATTTGGACCCAGAGTATTCCAATCTAGCCAATTTACAGACAAGAGTGATGTTTATAGCTTTGGTGTGGTACTTGCTGAGCTCTTAACTGGACAAAAACCAGTTTCTTTCACAAGATCCCAAGAAGAAAGAAGCCTAGCGACTTATTTCCTTCTTTCTATGGATCAAGATTGTCTGTTTGATGTTCTAGATCCTCAAGTTACGAGATATGGTGGGAAAGAAGAGATTACTGCAGTTGCTAACCTTGCAAAAGATGCTTAAATTTGAATGGAAGGAGACGACCTACTATGAAAGAAGTAGCAGTTGAGTTGGAGGCAATTCAATCGTCAATTAAGGCCTCTAATCATGTTGATCAAAATTTGGAAGAGGTTGCTTATATCCAAACTCATGAGATAACCGAGGCTTGGGATATTGTTTCTACATCAACAGGGCCTTGTATCGATGGTGGTAGTCTTCATTCGATGCACAACCACTGTTGACTTTGAAGACTCTGTGAACCTTGTTCTCTTGTTTGAGGTTAACTCCTTTTGTTCTTACAGTCAAATATTGAGATGGAAAAAGATAAAATATTTGTGAGTGAGAATTCTTCTATATTATTCACAATTGTGTAAGGGATATATATACAAAACCCTATTGTACTATACTTGTACTACACATTAGTACAGTCTAGTATAGGAAACTAATTCCTATAAGGAAACTACTGAATACACATATTCTCTAAATGACTCACGCGTCAACTAATAATGACTAACATGTCAACATAATGACTCACACGTCAACACTCCCCCTCAAGTTGGGGCATAAACATCTCGAAGACCCAACTTGCCTAGTGAGTCATAGAATAACTTGCTAGATATAGCTTTGGTGAGTATATCTGCTAATTGTTCCTCAGTAGGAACAAAAGGAAAGGTAATCAACCTTGCATCCATCTTTTCCTTAATGAAGTGTCGATCAATTTCCACATGTTTCGTTCGATCATGTTGCATAGGATTCTGAGAGATTTCAATTGCAGCTTTGTTGTCACAATACAGCTGCATAACTGACTTAGGCTTAAAACCCAATCTCGGAGAAGATTACGTAACCATAAGAGTTCACACACTCCATGTGCCATACCTTGATATTCAGCTTCAGCACTTGACCTTGCAACAACCTTCTGTTCTTGCTCCTCCAGGTAACAAGGTTTCCTC
Source organism: Rosa chinensis (assembly GCF_002994745.2). Lineage (NCBI taxonomy): Eukaryota > Viridiplantae > Streptophyta > Magnoliopsida > Rosales > Rosaceae > Rosa > Rosa chinensis. The sequence goes on from NC_037089.1 coordinate 43,853,820, forward strand.
CCACAAGGTAAAGTAGCCAGATGTAGACTTCCGGTCTGTGATACAACCAGCCCAATCAGCATCTGTATACCCACTAACATCAAGGTGTTGATGTTTGAGAACATTAAACATTTTCCTGGTGCAGACTTCAAATGCTCAAGATCCTCACTACAGCATCCATGTGTCTTTCACTTGGATTGTGCATACACTGACTCACAACACTAACTGCATAGGCTACATCAGGTCTAGTATGTGATAAGTAAATCAGACGTCCCACTAACCTTTGGTACCGAGGTTTGTCAGTTGGAACTTGATCAGGGTATTCTGCCAGTTTGTGGTTTTGCTCAATTGGAGTATCAATTGGGCAACAATCTAACATGCATGTTTCTGCCAAGAGGTCCAGCACATACTTTCTCTGACATAAGAAGATACCATCTCTCCCCCTGGCTACCTCTATCCCCAAGAAATACTTTAAGTCACCTTGATTCTTCATCTCAAATTCGGATGATAACTTCTCCTCAAGGCTTTCAATTTCTTCTAGATCATTCCCTGTAATCACCATATCATCTACATATATGATTAGCACAGTCACCTTCCCCTTTTGGTGTTTCAAGAACAGGGTGTGATCAGAATTGCTGTGCTTATATCCAAAGCGTCTCGTGGATTGAGTAAACCTGCCAAACCATGCACGAGGTGACTGTTTCAGTCCATAAAGGGACTTCTTCAACCTGCACACAATATCTCCTGGAATGTCAGGTCTATAACCAGGAGTAAGTTCATGTAAACTTCTTCAGTTAGCTCTCCATGAAGGAAGCATTCTTAACATCAAACTGATGGATTGGCCAATTCAGGTTTGCTGCCAGTGACAATAACACTCGAACAGTATTCATCTTGGCTACTGGAGCAAAAGTCTCATCATAGTCAATCCCGTACGTCTGAGTAAATCCTTTAGCCACCAACCTTGCCTTATATCTGCTTATTGTGCCATCTGCATTATGTTTCACAGTGAAGACCCACCTACATCCAACTAGCTTTTTTCCACGGGTAGTGGTACAAGTTCCCAAGTGTGATTCTTCTCTAATGCCTCCATTTCTTCCTCCATTACCTTGGCCCACTTTGGTCTCCCATAGCCTCCTGCACTTTGTTAGGTACAGATACAGAGGATATTTGATTCACAAATGATGCATAAGGTTTGGATAACCTATGGTGTGACACAAAGTTAGCTATTGGATATTTGGCTTTAGCAGTTATGGAAGGTTCATACCTTTTTGCTGGTTAACCGCAGGTGGTTCTACTAGGTAACACATATGTAGAAGAGACAGACTCTACTGGATTACCAGATGAGATACTGGACATACCTGAGTTGGAGCTTCTTGACCAGAGATTTCAGCATTAGGGGTGGAGTATCAGGTAAGGAGAAAGCCTGTATAGAATCTTCTTCAGCTTCAGAAGTCGATTGGTCGACGTCGACATCGATGTCCTCTCGTCTGGGGATTGACATGTCAACTCCCCCTTTTTTTGATAGGTCGACTGCTTGATTAGTCGACTGTAAGATTTCTTTGACTGATAGGTCGACTCCCCCTATCGACTGGTCATTAACGACTTCAAGTCTAGGATTGACATGTCAACTCCCCTGTCGACTCTGGAATTTCAGTAGTGCTTTCTTCTTTTACATCTTGATTCTTCTTCAATGCTCCACCGACATACATCTCTTCAAAAAATTCATTCTCCCTCTTAAGAGAATTGTTGGTGAGGGAGAAATAACACCTGTCTTCATAGAAAGACACGTCCATGGTGATGTAGAACTTCCGTGTAGGTGGATGATAACACTTATATCCTTTCTGATGAGAACCATAGCCTATAAAGACACTTCAGAGCCCGGGCATCCAACTTTGACAGCTGATTTTTTGGTATGTGGACAAAGGCAACACATCCAAAGACTCGGGCAAGTGGGTTATGGAATGAAGGAATAGAGACATGGGTTGACAAGACTTCGAAGGGAATACTCCCTTGAAGGACATTGGAAGGAAGACGATTAATGAGGTGGGATGCAGTTTGGACCGCTTCACCTCATAGATACTTGGGCATATGAGCACCAAATAATAATGCTCGGGCTATGTCTAAGAGATGACGGTTTTTTTGCTCTAACACACCGTTTTGTTCTGGTGTGTGGGGACAAGTAGTTTGATGAATTATGCCTTATTCTTGGAAGTGCTCCTGGAAAACACTAATGACAAACTCCCCCCCATTATCAGAATGAAAAACCTTGATAAGGCCATTAAATTGTGTTTGAATCATTTTTGAAATGCTTGAAATGCAGGAAATACAGCATCCTTAGACCTAAGCAATGCAACCCATGACAATCGAGTACAATTGTCAATAAATAGAACAAAATAACGCATTCCAGAAAGAGTGGGTTCTTTTATTAGAAAGACTCAATGGGTAACTGACTCGATGGCTTTTTGCCAAAACACAAGTTTCACAATGTAAGGAAGACTCATTAATGCCAACAAATAAAGAGGGCATAGTTTACGCATTACACTGAAAGAAGGATGCCCTAAGCGTCTATGCCATAACCACACTTCATTCAATTCTCTAGAATTCAAAGTCAAAGTGATTGATGCAGTCTTCCTTGGCTTCTCCCCGGCATATGCTTGGTCCAGATAAAACAGTCTTCCCCTCAGATACCCCCTACCGATTACCTCCTGGTCAGAAGATCCTGAAAAAGAACATACATAGGAAAGAATGTTACAAAGCACGTGGATTGAGTATTGAGCTAGGGAACCGAGATTAGATGATGAGACAAGTCAGGCACATATAAGACATCATGTAAAACTAAGGTGGGTGTGACTCTTATGGACCCAACGCCTAGGACAGGAATGACTCACCATTGCATTTATAACATGTGACACACTAGGAGTGGATAAACTAATGAAGTATTTCCTATCATAGGTCATATGATTAGAAGCACAAGAATCAATAATCCAAGAATCTGAACCTACAAAGTTTGAAACTTTTAAAGCCATACCAATCTTACCAGTACCTCTATCAACCATTGATACTGAAGGATTGTCAACTCTGCCTGTAGTATGATCTTTCCCTGCAATACCAAGGTACTCCGAATTCTGAACTAGATGAACAGCTACCTTTCCTTTCCCTCGAGGTCCTGTTGGCTTAGGCTTGCTGAAATATCCAGCTGGATACCCAACCAGATTATAGCAAGTCTCCTTAACATGTCCAGGTAGATTGCAATGCTGACATACCAACCCAGAATTGGCTACTAATGAAGGAGCCTGAGTCATGGGACGAAGTCCTGAATGTGGTACAGTGAAGCCAGGAGGTGGACCTTGAGCCCGTGAAGGCTTAACTTGGACTGTCAGGCTAGAGATTTCAGAAATAACTCCCTTGCACTATCCTGCTCTATCCTGCTGAGACTCATCCTTACGGATGTAGTTAAACGCCTCAATAAGGGAAGGAGGCTCTTGCCGATGTAGCAGCTCTCCCTTGGCACTGTCATGTCTAGCATCTAATCCACTGAGAAACTGGTGCACACGCTCCAACTCCTTCTCCTTGACATACCAGGCTATATCCTCAGGACCCTTCAATTTGTTTGGTCGCCGCTGATCAATCTCAGCCCAAACATTCTTCAGCTGAGTGTAGAACACTGAACTGCTTGTCCATCATGCTTCATCCTTGTTGCCTTGCACAACAACTCATAGATCCGAGAGAAGTCAGATTCATTTAGATAGAGATCATTGAGCGTATTTTAAACTTCTGCAGCTGTATCACACCCAATGATCAATTGGACCACCTTATCAGTCATGGCCTTGTACAAAATTGACAGTACAAGTCCATCAGCATCTTCCCACTTGACATATTCTTCACTCTGATCATTCGTCGGCACCTTAATGGTACCGGTGACATGACCCATCTTGTGGATTCCACGAAGGTGGGCTAAAATCATCTTCTTCCATGTTCTGTAATTCCCAGGTCCATTCAATTTTGCTCCTCTGAATGAACCTGAGGAAGAATCCAGATTTTGAACAGAAACTTCAACTTTCTGAATACTGGAATTGCTGGTATTCCCTCTTTCTAGAAGTGGAGTATCAGGGCCAGCCATTGGAATACCAACAGAAACAATCGTGCAGCGGAATTGAGATAAAAGGTAAGTTGACAAGTCGAGAGTGATTAATCGACTAGTCAAGAAACATCAGTAAACCTTCTAAAAACCAGAAAACAATCCTAACCCTCGAATTCGAGGAAGGAACAATCTTACCCTAGAGTCAAACATATTGCCTCCTAAATTGCACCATGTCAAACCATTTGAAGAGAGATTAACTCAGTAAAAGAGTCTGATACTTGAACCCCATCGCGAAAAATTTGAGACGAACGAAAATGCCACTGTGCCACCATGTCAAACAATCTTACCCTAGAGTCAAACATGGTGCAATATGTTTGGTGTTATCTCCTTTGATGAAACCCTTCTTCATTTACTCGATGCAAGCAGCATTATTCTCGTGGATAGTGGTTGGTTCATCAGTGGTGAAATACAGTCCACATGTGCTTCGAACATGCTTTGTGATGGCTCTCAACCATACGTACTACTTCGTGAAGTACTAGAATCTCAGCATGATTCAAAGAGGTAGCAACAAGAGTCGGTTTCATAGACCTCCAAGAGATTGCAGTATTCCCAATGGTAAAGACATAACCAGTTTGGGAACGCGCCTTGTGCGGGTCTAATAGATAACCTGCATCAGCATATCCAACAAGGCGAGCATCATTCTGAGGATCAAGGGGGTTTGATCCATTTCTTGATGCATAAGGGTAGAATAAGCCCATGTCCGCCTTACCTCCAGGGCAGCGAAAAATGTCTTTTATGTCATTCTAGTGGCCGCATGTTGGCACAGAGCTATATCTAGCTAACAAGTTCACATGGAATGAGATGTCATGTCTAGGGCATTGAGCCAAGTACAATAATGCACCTATTGCACTTAGATATTGGACTTCTGGCACCAACATCTCTTCGTTATCATCTACAGGACGATTCGGTTCTCTCTAGACTTTGGACGACCATGGGTATGCTTGCTTTTATCCTCATTAAAGCGTCTTAACATTTTCTAGATGTAATTTGGTTGATGAACCAAAATTTCATCTGCACTATGCTCGGGCTCCAGGTCGAGACGATAATTTGTTCTCCCAAGGCCTTTCATCTCAAATTTTGACTTTAAGTGCTTTGCGGTTTCCTTGATCTCTTCAGAAGTATCAATCAAATTCATGTCATTGACATAGACCACCACAATTCCAAACTAGGAGCTTGTTTCCATAAACACGCATGAGCATAGTTTATTATTCACATATCCCATCCTGATAATATTCACTTAGACGGTTATACCACCTCTGTCTAGATTGTTTCAATCCATAAATTGAACGCCTCTAAACTAATGGAGGGGTGTTTCATGGTCTAGAACTATTTGCATCGGGTGTATTAAGTCCTTCGGGAACTTTTATGTATATCTCTGTATGATGATCCCCATAGAGATAAGCTGTGACCATTCATAAGCTGCATATTCTGCTTTTCAGAAACTACCAAACTGATAAGGTAGCAAAACGTTATGACGTCCATTACGGGAGAATACACCTCCTCGTAATCAATCACAGTTTGTTAAGAAAATTCTTACGCCACTAGACGAGCCTTGTGTATCAATATCTCATTTTTCTCATTACGCTTCCTTATAAATACCCATTTAAATTCTTTGGCTTACACGTGTCCTTCTGGAGTGGTGACGTGGTGCCCGGGCATGCCAACTCGAGGCCGTACGTAGGCCAAGTGAGGTTTTGTTCTAGATTGTAGATCTTGCGCCGATCTGACTTCTGATAAGTTGATTGTGGGCCAAGGAAGGATCGATCTCGGCCGCAGGGTTTTCTCTGCCTTGAATGCAAGGACTTTAGCACAGATCGGCCTTATCTGGTCGCAGTCTTCGTGCTGTGTAACTCGGTGATTGAGGTGAAAGTGATTCTTTTTGTGATTTTGTATTTTTTTATAAAGTAAATAACGTATAGTAAACGACAGAAAATAAAAGTGCAGGTAAAGACAAAGTAAAGTGTAGGAATGTAAAGGTGCAGCAAATAAAGTGCAGGAAGATAAATTGCTTGAATGTAAAGAGCAGCAAAGTAAAGTGCAGGAAGATAAATTGCTTGAATGTAAAAAGCAGCAAAGTAAAGTGCAGTAAAGATAAATACCAGTAAAGAAAGCGATAAGATAAGATAAACACGTAAAGATTGATAAGTGTTGCTGAAATGTTGAAATGTATTCAGATAAAATTTGTGTAATCGCGTAGAGCCTTTAGTCGAGGCCCTCTAACAATGAATCTTATGGTCCTTTTTATAGTGAAGCTAAACTACTGAATGAAGGAAAAGAAACAATTTTAGCCTTTATAGTTAAGATCGCATTGATTACATATAGAACAGTATTCATGTTTGTGATATCGTTATCAATTATTGATTTTATCATGAGCAATCAATCAGGTCTTGTAACTGATGATTGGCAATAACACCTCCTAATGCTCATTCAAGTTAATTGCCGCAAACTTCGGTAACGTTTCTCCTGACAATCAACCTCTTTGATGTGCCGCAGCTAATTAGTCGCGATCATTCATTATGACTTGTGGGTCATTTAACCTCTACCGATTTAATAATGGCCCTTTGTACACGTTATTTTTTGTTATCAATTTGACAATAAACATTTAATGTGCCGCAGCTAATTGACCGCGGTCCTTCATTAGCTGCAGTCCTTCATTAGGCCTTACGGGCCGGGTCCACCTATTTGCTACGTGGGCCTTGCCAAATATAGGTTCAAACAGAGCCCCCCTAGTCCTTTGAGCTTCGGCATAGATGCCGAGTGGTTAAGGGACTAAAAGATTGTTTCTAGAAAAATCTCTTGGCAAGGTTCACACATTATAGCGTTGGTGACATTCGTCACGCAACAGCCACTCACCGCAGCTCCTTGTTATGCCACGACTATTCAACTGTTGGTTTCACAATCCATTAAATTATGGACATTTAGCAATGATCATTTGCTAGCCGCGATCATTTGATAGCTGCGGCTATTCAACCGTTGATTTCAAGCTTACTCCTTCACAGCCATTTAACTATGATTCATTAAATTATAGACATTTAGCCGCTGTCCTTTGCTAGCCTCGATCATTTGATAGCTGCGGCTATTCAATCGTTTGTTACTGCCAAAAGCTAGAAAAACTCGCCGGTACCACCCAAAGAGTTAAGGATGATAGATTATACATTCTATATGCCCAATAGACAATTAGTTAACCATGAACCTTTTTTTACTGCGTCCGTTCAAGTGCAGCTCTTCAACAACCGCGGTACTCGTGATACCAACTAGCCGTTCACGTACCCACTAAACAATTATTCAAACGTGGTCCTTTGCCGGCTACGATTATTCATTGAATTCATGAGATGTAGCCCCTCCCTAATTCCTTGAGCCTCGGCTCGAGCCGAGTGGTGAAGTAACTAGTAAACAAAGTCAGCTTCATTGTCGAATGACGTTCAAATTTTTTCCAGCCGTGATTATAGAAATATTTCGGCCTTACAGTGTTATGCCTACTGATCAATTACACGGCTCCTAAGAACACAATTTTTCATTTATTTTATTTTATCTTATTTTATTTTTTACAGAAACTAAAGCAAGAAAACAAAATGTAAAAATCTTGTGTGCCGTTATGGAGGTGGCCAACGATGCTTTATTGCAAACTTGGAAACTTCTTTGTTTTCGGCCTTTGGTTCAAGCCTTTGGAGGCTGTGAAGCGTTAAACTTAAAGCCCATGTAGTAGGTTCTTGTTCTCTGGCTATTATGTAGGCCGAATTTTCAAGCTCTGCATATGTACTTGAATTACCAACTTCGGCTTCTACTTCAAATTTAGCCGATTGTGATTTTTCTAAGTCGGCTTTATTATTGACAACCATGTCAAAGTGTACAACCTCCTCAATTAAATAATCAATCTCTTGATGGTGCTTTAGCCCTCTGAGTAGATCAAAGCCATGAATTGGCTCGTCTACTTCATATATATCATTAATAGGCTCAATGTCGAGATCAAATTTGGGCTTACCATCTAGGGAAAAATCACCCTCCTTGTCAAAACTGTAACCATATTGGGGTTGTGTTTTGGGTGTTTGTAAATTCCATGCTGCGTGGCTATTAAAGTCAACAAAACTTTTGTACGCAGCATAGTTGTATCTCCCATTAACACCATATATTGAACTTGAGCCGTTTAGATTCGGCTCACAAAAACTCATTTGTGAAAACACCTAATACATTAGTGTCCAACCGGGTGTGCCAAAAGATGTTCGCTCAAAAATCGTCTCGGCCGCGTGTCACTGGGCCGAGGTCTTCTTTGGCTTACATGTCTCCTTCTGGAGTGGTGACATGTGCGCGGGCGTGCCAACTCGCGGCCAGTAAGCCAAGCGAGGTTTTGTTCTAGATTGTAGATCTTGCGCCGATCTGACTTCTGATCAGTTGATTGTGGGCCTTATCTGGCCGCAGTGCTGTGTAACTCGGTGATTGAGGTGAAAGTGAAGTGATGAAGTTTCCAAGTTTGCAATAAAGCATCGTTGGCCACCTCCATAACGGCACACAAGATTTTTACATTTTGTTTTCTTGCTTTAGTTTTTGTAACAAATAAAATAAGATAAAATAAAATAAATGAAAAATTGTGTTTTTAGGAGCCGTGTAATTGATTGGTAGGCATAACACTGTAAGGTCGAAATATTTCTATGATCACAGCTGGAAAAAATTTGAACGTCATTCGACAATGTGCCCAACTTTGTTTACTAGTTCCTTCACCACTCGGCTCAAGTAGAGGCTCAAGGAATTCGGGAGGGGCTACATATATATCACGAATTCAATCACTAGCCCTGGCATAGAAAAGGACATCAGTTGAACGGCCGCAGCTGGAGAAGGGCTGCGATTAAATGGCATTAACAAATGGTTAAATAGCCGTGACTATCAAATGATCGCGGCTAGTAAAGCGGCTATCAAATGATCGCGGCTAGCAAAGGACCACGGCTAAATGTCAATAATTTAATGAATCGTGGTTAAATGGCCTTGAAGGAGTAAGCTTAAAATCAACGGTTGAATAGCCGCGGCTATCAAATGATCGTGGCTAGCAAAGGACCGCAGCTAAATGTCCATAATTTGATGGATCGTGGTTAAATGGCAGTGAAAGAGTAAGCTTGAAATCAATGGTTGAATAGCCGCAGCTATCAAATCAATGGTTGAATAGCCGCGACTATCAAATGATCGCGGCTAGCAAAGGACCGCAATTGAATGTCCATAATTGAAAGCAAAGTTTGCATGACCAAGTGTAATGATCAAAACACAAGAGGCTAAAGAGCTTATTGGTTTATCGATATGAGCTACATAGCAGATGAATATTCTTATCGATGTAAGTCCCAGATTCAACATACGGCCGCACTTGAAAGATTGAATAGTCGCAGCATAACGAAGAGCCACGGTGAGTGATTGCTGCATGAGGAATGTCACCATGCCTATAATGCGTGAACCTTGCCAAGAGAATTTTCTAAAAATAATCTTTTAGTCCCTTAACCACTCGGCATCTATGCCGAAGCTCAAGGGACTAGGGGGGCTCTGTTTGAACCTATATTTGGCAAGGCTCACGTGGCAGATAGGTGGGCCCAACCCACAAAACGTAATGAATATCCGCGGCTAATTAGCCGCAGCACATTAAATGTTTATTGTCAAATTGATGACTAAAAATAACGTGTGCAGAAAGCCATTATTAAATAGGAAGAAATCAAGTAGATCACAAAGTTTAATGAATGACAGTAGATCCACAAGTCATAATGAATGACCGCGGCTAACATCAAAGAGGTTGATTGTCAGGAAAAACGTTACCGAAGTTTGGGGCAATTAACTTGAATGAGCATTAGGAGGTGTTATTGCCAATCATCAGTTATAAGACCTGATTAATTGTTCATGATAGAATTAATCATTGATAATGATATCACAAACATGAATACTGTTCTATTTGTAATCAATGCTGAAATTGTTTCTTTTCCTTCATTCAGTAGTTTAGCTTCACTATAAAAAAGACCATAGGATTCATTGTTAGAGGTCCTCGACCAAACGCTCTACGCGATTACACAAATTTTATCTCAATACATTTCAATATTTTAACAACACTTATCAGTCTTTACGTGTTTATCTTATCGCTTTCTTTACTGGTATTTATCTTTCCTGCACTTTACTTTGTTGTTCTTTACGTTCAAACAGTTTATCTTCCAGCACTTTATTTGATGCACCTTTACATTCCTACACTTTACTTTGTCTTTACTTGCACTTTTATTTTCTGTTGTTTACTTTACGTTATTTACTTTATACAAAAGACAAAATCACCAAAAAGAATCATCATCACTTCACTTTCATCTCAATCACCGAGTTACACAGCATTGCGGCCAGATAAGGCCCACAATCAACTGATCAGAAGTCAGATCGGCGCAAGATCTACAACCTAGAACAAAATCTCGCTTGGCCTACCGGCCGCGAGTTGGCACGCCTGCGCACCACGACACCACTCCAGAAGAACACGTGTAAGCCAAAGAAGCCCTCGGCCTAGTAACACGCGGCCGAGACAATTTTTGAGCGAACATCTTTTGGCACGCCCAGTGGGACACTAATGTATTAGGTGTTTTGAGGTGAAGATAAATTGCTTGAATATAAAGAGCAGCAAAGTAAAGTGCAGGAAAGATAAATACTAGTAAAGAAAGCGATAAGATAAAATAAACACGTAAAGATTGATAAGTGTTGCTGAAATGTTGAAATATATTGAGATAAAATTTGTGTAATCGCGTAGAGCCTTTGGTCGAGGTCCTCTAACAATGAATCCTATGGTCCTTTTTATAATGAAGCTAAACTACTAAATGAAGGAAAAGAAACAATTTTAGCCTTTATAGTTAAGACCGCATTGATTACATATAGAACAGTATTCATGTTTGTGATATCGTTATTAATGATTGATTTTATCATGAGCAATCAATCAGGTCTTGTAACTGATGATTGGCAATAACACCTCCTAATGCTCATTCAAGTTAATTGCCCCAAACTTCGGTAACGTTTCTCCTGACAATCAACCTCTTTGATGTGCGCCCCAAACTTCGGTAACGTTTCTTCTGACAATCAACCTCTTTGATGTGCCGCGGTCATTCATTATGACCTGTGGGTCATTTAATCTCTACCGATTTAATAACGGCCCTTTGTACACGTTATTTTTGGTTATCAATTTGACAATAAACATTTAATGTGCCGCGGCTAATTGACCGCGGTCCTTCATTAGCTGCAGTCCTTCATTAGGCCTTGCGGGTTGGGTCCACCTATTTGCTACGTGGGCCTTGCCAAATATAGGTTCAAACAGCGGTGTCTTAGCAAGCAAGTAGACACCACTGTTTTGCGTTGATCTAAGATCATCGTGCTTCTTTGTGTTATATTAAACTCCTGCAATTCGGTAACCGCTGAACCTTAGTACTTCATTGCTTGGTTTATCTGAAAGCCACCTGACAATGTCAGGGATGTTAGCATCTAGTTCATTCAGTTGAACAGCAACCTGCAAAAATGATAATAGTTAATGCTCTTATTCAACAACTAATAATAGTAATCTCAAAACTGAATAGTTTATATTGCCATAAACATTGTCACAACTGAACAGTTTATATTCCCATAAACATTGTCACTATTGGGACTTACCCTCTCCTTCAACCAATCTGCAAATGTCTTGTTTTGCTTGCCCGTAAGCCACTTTTCATTCTTTATTAATTTTGGAAACTCCCTCTTCAAGTATTCCAAGTGTTCGCTGCAATTGCCAATAAAACAGTGAGACAATGAATGAAGATTAATGTTTACTTTGCATGAAGTATTAACAGAAATGACAATATGAGATAGAGAGATAGTACTTACACAAAATAGTTTATGAATTCATCCGTGTTTTGAAGCACACAGAGATGAGCTTGGTCGAATAACTTGCCGTAAACACTAACAATTGTAGCACCTGAGGTAGGCTTGTCCTCTTTGTGAGTGGCAGATGGAATCCCAACAATCTTGTCGTCGATGAAAATTTCTGCTAAAAACTCAACCACCTCTTTAGCAATATAACACTCCGTAATGCAACCTTCGAGCCGATTTCTATTTTGAACATATCCTTTGCAAATCTTCATGTACCTCTCCAAGGGATACATCCATCAAAAGAAAATCGGTCCACATAACTCCACCTCTCTAACTAGGTGAACCGTTAGATGAACCATTATGTCAAAAAATGATGGGGGAAAGTACTTTTCCAGCTCACACAATGTTTCAATAAGTTCATTTTGGATTTTTGGCAACCTTGACACATCAATAGTCTTGCTGCAGATTTCATTAAAAAACAGGCATAATCTGATCACAGCAATTCTGACCTACTTTTCAAGCACACCTCAGATGGCAACAGGGAGGAGTTGTTGCATTAAGGCATGACAATCATGGGATTTAAGTCCACTAAGCTTCAAATCATCCATGGAAACCAAGTTTGATATGTTAGAAGAATAGTCTTCAAGAACCTTCATACCAAAAAAAGACCCACACATGCATCTTTTTTCACTTGTCTTTAGATTCCAGCTTGCCATTGGCATGCGCTCCTTCTTGGGACCTTCGAGATCAGGCTTTAATCCTAATCTAATACCCATTTCTACCAGGTCCAACCGAGTTTTCACCCCATCCTTTGTTTTTCCAGGAATATTCAACAAGGTTCCTATGAGACTATCGCAAACATTTTTCTCTATATGCATCACATCAAGGCAGTGCCGAACAGGGAGAAACTTCCGGTATTCAAGTTCAAAAAAGATAGACTTTTTTTTCCAGCAAGGCCTAGTTTCATTGTCCCCACCCTTATAAGGAGGACGGGGATTTTTTTTTTCCCAAAATGCCATTTTGGAACTTCTTGCTCCACCCTTTCTAGTACTTCTTTTCCACTCAAAGGAACAGGAGAGGGAGAATATTCTGGAAAGTTGTTGAAAGCGGCCTTTTGCCTTCAATAAGGATGGTTTCTTTCTAAAAACCTCCAATGCACGATGTAAACCATTTTCCCTCCATTAACTAGTCTTGTTGGTTTTGTTTTTTCAAGGCAAATAAGGCATGTATTATACCCTTTAACTATACTTCCAGAAAGGTTACCATAAGCTGGAAAATCGTTGATTGTCCACAATAGTAAACCTCTAAGAGTAAAGTATTCACTTTGTCTTGCATCGTAGACACCACTAACTCCTTCCCATAACAGCTTCAAGTCGTCTATTAAATGTTCCAAGTAGACATCGATGTCATTTCCTGATTGTTTTGGCTCAGAAATCAATAGAGTTAACAACATGTGTTTCCTCTTCATTATGAGCCATGGAGGCAGATTATATGCGACTAGAATAACAGGCCAACAAATGTATTTGCTACTTAATGAACTATGGGGATTGAACCCATCTGATGACAATGCAAGTTGTAGGTTTCTAGGGTCAGAACCAAAGTCTGGCCATTTATCATCTACCAACTTCCACGAAGCTGCATCAGCCGAATGACGCATCAAGCCATCACGTTTTCTATCAGTAGCATGCCAAGTCAGACTCTTACATGTATCCTTTGACTGAAACATTTTCTTAAACCTAGGAATAGGGGGAAAGTACCACAATACCTTTGCAAGTACACCTTCCCTCTCTTTGGAGTTTTTACCTAATTTCCACCTTGAAGTACCACATGTAGGGCCCTCAATTGCATCAGCATACTCTTTTCTATACAGAACACAATCATTTGGGTAGGCATGAATTTTAGTGTAATCCATTCCTAGAGAACTCAATGTCTTCTTTGCCTCATAAACAAAGGCAGGTATCTCATTACCTACTGGAAGAAACTCCGCAAATGAAATCAACCACTCAGAGAAAGCAACATCACTCATACCATGCCTTTCAAGTTGTAAAGTCTTACTAGAACATTCAACCGTGTGTGCCTATCACAACCAGGATATAATGGTTTATTGGCGTCATCGACAAACTGCCTAAACTCATTACACTCATCACTTTCCATCTCTGCATCACTACCTAACCCTACTTCATATTCAGGTATTTCATTTCCATTCACAGAGTATGAGCTGTGTGAATCTGAATCTGCTACTGCAACATTAGCAGATTCCTCTATTTCTGAATCCGATATGGCCTCCCCATGCTCATTCCATATATCATAACTCGGATCAATTCCATTCACAAATAGATGGTCCCTTATTACAGATGCAGAAAAGTAGTCAACATTTCCACAATTTGTACAAGGACAGGGAATATGGTTAGGGTCTCTGGCATTATCCAAGGCAAATTTACAGAACTGTGTCACCCCTAATTTATACTGATGAGATCTCCTATCCGCAACCATCCATGTTCTATCCATTTATACTATGCACAAACAGAAAAGAAAACAAGAAGACAGACTTAATTGCAGATATATCAACAGGAACACACACTTAAATTTGTTAGTTTCTTTTAATTTGATAGGTACTGGAACAGGGAATCTCGGTGTGCAATGGGCTGAAACAGCTACCAATCCAAGATTTTGTTTTATCCAATATACCTTCAGCATATGGTAATATGCAAATGCACCCAAACAGGAAGACAAATTTTAAATCATTTTTTCTCATTGCAAAGTGGGAAATGTTTGAAATATGGCTACTGAAAAAGCAATAATTGCTAGCTGTTTTTCATGCTTTACAATGCTTCTAAAATTAACAGAGGCAAATACAGAATAACATGATATGCAAGTACCATAAATATATCAGCAGCAAGCAACCAAAAATAACATGATCTGCAAGTATTATGTTGTCATCATAGAGTAATCCCCAAACTGTAAATGCAGCAATTCAATAACAAAAGCATTGCAGTGATAAGAACAAAATTCAATGCAAAGATAATTTAATTAGAGCTGTACCTTTAACAATATAGTCTTCTTTATGCGTAGTCAGTCAACCATTAATCCAAAGCCAACAGGTGGGCATACCTAATAATAACATGAAATGAGAAAATTTCAGATCTTCCTAAAAGCATAAAAAGAGGTCATAAATATTACTTAATGTGCAAAGTATATACAAAAGAAGCGTAGTGGATTACTTATTCAATAATAATGCTTTTCAAAGACTAACATATGCCCTTTCTGCAGTAATATAACAATGTCCAAAACAAGTAATGAATCGTCCAAGAATGATGATTTTCAACTGGTCCTATCATTTTGTAATTAATTCAAGATTCTTCAAGGAGTTGCTAGCCAGCAAGAAACACATTTCTTATAATGCACCTACTTGGCCACTCACAAGAACAGCAGATCTAAAGGACTTCCCCAAGTCTTACTATTCTCTTATGCAAAACAAGCAGTTTCCTTTTATATTTGATAATATGTAGACTAGTAGTTCTATTCACAATGTGAAATAGTCGGTTCAGTTCATTTTGAGTAAGGATTTGATTTCCACTCTCCTATTCAACCTTTATCATGAATAATATATAAGCATTCATCAAATATCCTAGAAAATTTATCACTCTTCTCCACAAGGTCAAGCACCGAGATGCATACAAAAATCTCTCAAACAATAACACGAAATAGAAATATAGGGATGACTAATAATCAGACGGTAAGGCTATGGTTGCATTTTGTTTAGACTGAGTGAAGTATAAAGGGAAAATGTTTGAAAACCAGAGCAACTAGTATAAATTTGACAATCAATATATCATATCAAAAGAATGTGAACAGAGGGTTCGTACGTACATCTCAAAATTTGAGGTTGTAGCAATGGAAATTCAATAAGCACTAATGACAACATCAGCCATCCTAAACTAATGTATCATGTTAATAATGTCTTAGGACTTGCAAGTTCAACTCAGTCAAAACCATAAGTCATAATAGCAAATATATTGAAACCTAAAAAGTAAAACCATATCTCTCTTTTCTTGCCATCATGATCAGTAGGTGGTAATGCAGAAAAAGATGTTATAGCAACAACATTGATAATTACATATAAAAGTGAATAACAACTGTGGTTTAGCAAGGCGGTACCTAATTTGCCTCATTAAAAAATAAAAGATCACCCCAACTTTCAAAACTCCAAATCTGCTCCTTCAATGAATGGTCCGTCCTGCCCAGTTTTTAAAAAAATGCCTTTTGTTCGTCCCCAGTCCTTAATTAGATGATACCATATTTCCCGGCTATTCCAACCTTCTTCGTTCTCTTAGTCTGCAACAAGAAAATAACCATTTCTTAGAAATACACAACTTTTCAAGATACCAAACCAATTTGAAACAACCAAATCGATTCCAAACTCCATCGATCTCTACAAAAATGGTAAAACCCAAAATTTGAAGTCTGCAAACATGAACAGCAAATGGATTGGGTAATCAAAAATTAATTACTAGTAGTAGCACTTACCTGTGTAAAACCCAATTAACTAATGCACTAATCATTCATCCGTAAAACTATCTACAGTGCTGATATTCAAAGCAGAACTAAGAACCCAACTTTACACAATGCAATGATAAACAATCAAGCCCTAAAATCTTAGCAATACAAAATGCCAAGAAACTAAGAATTCAATATTCATCTAAATGCAATACTGCAAGTATCGTTCGAATTGAAAATGAGGAAACCAGCAAAAGCAGAAGATGAACAAATCAAGCATTCATGAAAGTATATAACTTTACTAGATTTCAAACAAAGTAACAAGGATCGAGAAAACCCAGAAGAGCCAGAGAGATATTTAAATACAAAAATTGATAGAAAGAAGAATTAGGAGGAACCCAGAAAGCCCAGAATCTAATACAAAGAGTGACCTGTATCTAAGTGCTCAATTAGCAAATATAATTACCTGAATCGTCCGCAGAAAACCAAGTGCCTTTTGGTGACAATGTCTTCATAATACTGAAGGAAATCGACCTTGGTTCAAACGAAATCCTACGACAACAAAATCAAAATTCAAATCGAATTTCAATCCAGATTGATGTATTCCCCTTCGCAAAGAAACCTTAGAACAACGAAATCAAAACCCAATGACAACCCAGAACCCAAAACCCCCAATCACAAACCTTTTGTTAAGTGAGATAGACCCAAATCGGCCGCGACAGAGTGTGAGACGGGACTGAGGGAGGGTTTGTAAGAGATTTAGGACTGAGAGAGGATTTGCAAGAGATCAATTTAAGACTGAGATTTCGTTTAGGGTGCCGACAGAGCTAGTGCTAAAGGTTGGGAGAGTTGAGTGTTGAGTGTTGAGTGTTGAGAGAGTATCGACAGTAAGGCACAATGTATCAAGAGTATCGACAGAAAGTCTTCTTTTTTTTTTCTCTTTTGGACACAATAATGTATGCACCATATAAACCTAGAAAAAAAATCTCAAGTCACTCACACAACACAATTATCACGAACTGTTGTATAAATGCACCATATAAAATCATAATGTGAAATCATGGAGGGAAACATGGCGCCATAGCATTTTGACTCAAAATTTGGTGCCCATGTTCCAAGTTCACACAACAGAAAATCTTAAAACTGTTGTACAATCTTTATAGCTTGCGCTAGGTATACCTTGTGGAAGACATTCGAGCAAGCTTCATCAAAATTTGGTGATTAGTTTTTCAATCATACAATGGAAAAATCTTATACCGTTGTACCTGGTCATCTAATTTCAGTGTTTCAAGAGGCAATCAAGACTCGAGGGTGGAGGGAAATCTGCCTCTAAATTTTAGAAGACTCAGACAGTGGAGAATACAAAATTGTGTTGTGCAAGGTAGTTCAGAGAAAAAAGTTATCACTTTGTCAACATTCACACAATGGAACATCACTAATACCGTTGTACAATAAAGTTTACTTAAACACACAACATGTGATTTCTGTTTTGTTGTGTGATTAGTGTTGTGTGATTAACTATTTGTAGTAGTGACTATGAATATCTTCGAGAATATCTCTAATTCAAAATCCTATTACAACTAGGTCAAGTAACCTAAAGTTTGGGCCAGACACAAATTCTGGATTTACTTGAACACTCCCCCTTGTGTCACCCAAACGTGGTGCTCATCTCGTTGCCTCATTAAAAATCTTGCCGAGTAACAAAAATCCTGTGGAACAAAAATAACTTCGGTCGAGGAGAAAAAAGAGCACAACACACCCTTCACGTTTCGAGACCATACATATAGACATCTCCCCCTGATGTCTGCATATCTCCCCCTGATGACAACGACCATAGGAGTTCGGATATCTTCCTCAAACGACACTACCAACATGTTTCTTGAAAGTGAAATTTAGGCAATAACTTAGCAAGCAAGTCTGCCACACTGTTCTCAAATCGAACCTACTTCACTTAGATCTTGAGGAGAGTCTATTGTTGCTGATTATCCTTGGTGTTGTCGCTTTTGATGTAGCCTTGCTTCACTTATTCAAAACAAGCAGCATTATCCCAAATGCTCGTAGGCTCATTTGTGGTAGACCTCAAACCACAATTATTCGAACATGCGTAATTATGGATCCAATCCATATGCATTCACGAACCACTTCGTGAAGAGTAATAATCTCTGCATTGTTCGAAGATACAGCGACTAGGGTCTACTCTGTAGACCTCCAAGATATCACGGTCTTACCCATGGTGAACACTTAACCAGTTTGGGAATGACCTTGGTATGGGTCAGAGAGATACCCAATATCAGCAAAACCTTCCAAAACATATGTCGTTTTAAGATGGGGATCGGATAGTGGTCGCAAGCCAGTGTTGGCGACGTTCCTGCTGTGTGATGGGTCCTAATCTATCATCTGTTTGTAGGGATAGAACAAGACCATATCAATCGTACATCTCAAGTACTGAAAGATATCTTTTACACAAACATAATGGTGTCATGTTAGCGCAGAGCAATACCTTAGCTAACAAGTTCACTACAAATGAGATGTCTGGTCTTGTGCATTGAGCTAAGTACAATAATGCGCCTATTGTACTTAAGTAAGGCACTTCTGCCTCTAGCACATCTTCATCATCATCCTTTGGACGAAGAAGAACCTTTTCAGGATCAAGACTATGGACGATCATGAGGGTGCTTGAAGGTTTGACCTTGTTAAAATGCCTTAGTATCCTTTGAACACTCCCCCTTGTGTCGCCCAAACGTGGTGCTCATCTTGTTGCCTCATTAAAAACCTTGCCGAGTAACAAAAATCCTGTGGAACAAAAATAACTTCGGTCGAGGAGAAAAAAGAGCACAACACACCCTTCACGTTTCGAGACCATACATATAGACATCTCCCCCTGATGTCTGCATATCTCCCCCTGATGACAACGACCATAGGAGTTCGGATATCTTCCTCAAACGACACTACCAACATGTTTCTTGAAAGTGAAATTTAGGCAATAACTTAGCAAGCAAGTCTGCCACACTGTTCTCAAATCGAACCTACTTCACTTAGATCTTGAGGAGAGTCTATTGTTGCTGATTATCCTTGGTGTTGTTGCTTTTGATGTAGCCTTGCTTCACTTATTCAAAACAAGCAGCATTATCCCAAATGCTCGTAGGCTCATTTGTGGTAGACCTCAAACCACAATTGTTCGAACATGCGTAATTATGGATCCAATCCATATGCATTCACGAACCACTTCGTGAAGAGTAATAATCTCTGCATTGTTCGAAGATACAGCGACTAGGGTCTACTCTGTAGACCTCCAACATATCACGGTCTTACCCATGGTGAACACTTAACCAGTTTGGGAATGACCTTGGTATGGGTCAGAGAGATACCCAATATCAGCAAAACCTTCCAAAACATATGTCGTTTTAAGATGGGGATCGGATAGTGGTCGCAAGCCAGTGTTGGCGACGTTCCTGCTGTGTGATGGGTCCTAATCTATCATCTGTTTGTAGGGATAGAACAAGACCATATCAATCGTACATCTCAAGTACTGAAAGATATCTTTTACACAAATCTAATGGTGTCATGTTAGCGCAGAGCTATACCTTAGCTAACAAGTTCACTACAAATGAGATGTCTGGTCTTGTGCATTGAGCTAAGTACAATAATGCGCCTATTGTACTTAAGTAAGGCACTTCTGCCTCTAGCACATCTTCATCATCATCCTTTGGACGAAGAAGAACCTTTTCAGGATCAAGACTATGGACGATCATGGGGGTGCTTGAAGGTTTGACCTTGTTAAAATGCCTAAGTATCCTTTGAACACTCCCCCTTGTGTCGCCCAAACGTGGTGCTCATCTTGTTGCCTCATTAAAAACCTTGCCGAGTAACAAAAATCCTGTGGAACAAAAATAACCTCGGTCGAGGAGAAAAAAGAACACAACACACCCTTCACGTTTCGAGACCATACATATAGACATCTCCCCCTGATGTCTGCATATCTCCCCCTGATGACAACGACCATAGGAGTTCGGATATCTTCCTCAAACGACACTACCAACATGTTTCTTGAAAGTGAAATTTAGGCAATAACTTAGCAAGCAAGTCTGCCACACTGTTCTCAAATCGAACCTACTTCACTTAGATCTTGAGGAGAGTCTATTGTTGTTGATTATCCTTGGTGTTGTTGCTTTTGATGTAGCCTTGCTTCACTTATTCAAAACAAGCAGCATTATCCCAAATGCTCGTAGGCTCATCTGTGGTAGACCTCAAACCACAATTGTTCGAACATGCGTAATTATGGATCCAATCCATATGCATTCACGAACCACTTCGTGAAGAGTAATAATCTCTGCATTGTTCTAAGATACAGCGACTAGGGTCTACTCTGTAGACCTCCAACATATCACGGTCTTACCCATGGTGAACACTTAACCAGTTTGGGAATGACCTTGGTATGGGTCAGAGAGATACCCAATATCAGCAAAACCTTCCAAAACATATGTCGTTTTAGGATGGGGATCGGATAGTGGTCGCAAGCCAGTGTTGGCGACGTTCCTGCTGTGTGATGGGTCCTAATCTATCATCTATCTGTAGGGATAGAACAAGACCATATCAATCGTACATCTCAAGTACTGAAAGATATCTTTTACACAAATCTAATGGTGTCATGTTAGCGCAGAGCTATACCTTAGCTAACAAGTTCACTACAAATGAGATGTCTGGTCTTGTGCATTGAGCTAAGTACAATAATGCGCCTATTGTACTTAAGTAAGGCACTTCTGCCTCTAGCACATCTTCATCATCATCCTTTGGACGAAGAAGAACCTTTTCAGGATCAAGACTATGGACGATCATGGGGGTGCTTGAAGGTTTGACATTGTTAAAATGCCTAAGTATCCTTTGAACACTCCCCCTTGTGTCGCCCAAACGTGGTGCTCATCTCGTTGCCTCATTAAAAACCTTGCTGAGTAACAAAAATCCTGTGGAACAAAAATAACCTCGGTCGAGGAGAAAAAAGAGCACAACACACACTTCACGTTTCGAGACCATACATATAGACATCTCCCCCTGATGTCTGCATATCTCCCCCTGATGACAACGACCATAGGAGTTCGGATATCTTCCTCAAACGACACTACCAACGTGTTTCTTGAAAGTGAAATTTAGGCAATAACTTAGCAAGCAAGTCTGCCACACTGTTCTCAAATCGAACCTACTTCACTTAGATCTTGAGGAGAGTCTATTGTTGCTGATTATCCTTGGTGTTGTTGCTTTTGATGTAGCCTTGCTTCACTTATTCAAAACAAGCAGCATTATCCCAAATGCTCGTAGGCTCATCTGTGGTAGACCTCAAACCACAATTGTTCGAACATGCGTAATTATGGATCCAATCCATATGCATTCACGAACCACTTCGTGAAGAGTAATAATCTCTGCATTGTTCGAAGATACAGCGACTAGGGTCTACTCTGTAGACCTCCAAGATATCACGGTCTTACCCATGGTGAACACTTAACCAG
This sequence comes from Rosa chinensis, assembly GCF_002994745.2. Classification (NCBI taxonomy): domain Eukaryota; kingdom Viridiplantae; phylum Streptophyta; class Magnoliopsida; order Rosales; family Rosaceae; genus Rosa; species Rosa chinensis. The sequence goes on from NC_037089.1 coordinate 43,875,765, forward strand.
TTTGGGAATGACCTTGGTATGGGTCAGAGAGATACCCAATATCAGCAAAACCTTCCAAAACATATGTCGTTTTAGGATGGGGATCGGATAGTGGTCGCAAGCCAGTGTTGGCGACGTTCCTGCTGTGTGATGGGTCCTAATCTATCATCTGTCTGTAGGGATAGAACAAGACCATATCAATCGTACATCTCAAGTACTGAAAGATATCTTTTACACAAATCTAATGGTGTCATGTTAGCGCAGAGCTATACCTTAGCTAACAAGTTCACTACAAATGAGATGTCTGGTCATGTGCATTGAGCTAAGTACAATAATGCGCCTATTGTACTTAAGTAAGGCACTTCTGCCTCTAGCACATCTTCATCATCATCCTTTGGACGAAGAAGAACCTTTTCAGGATCAAGACTATGGACGATCATGGGGGTGCTTGTAGGTTTGACCTTGTTAAAATGCCTAAGTATCCTTTGAACACTCCCCCTTGTGTCGCCCAAACGTGGTGCTCATCTCGTTGCCTCATTAAAAACCTTGCCGAGTAACAAAAATCCTGTGGAACAAAAATAACCTCGGTCGAGGAGAAAAAAGAGCACAACACACCCTTCACGTTTCGAGACCATACATATAGACATCTCCCCCTGATGTCTGCATATCTCCCCCTGATGACAACGACCATAGCAGTTCGGATATCTTCCTCAAACGACACTACCAACATGTTTCTTGAAAGTGAAATTTAGGCAATAACTTAGCAAGCAAGTCTGCCACACTGTTCTCAAATCGAACCTACTTCACTTAGATCTTGAGGAGAGTTTATTGTTGCTGATTATCCTTGGTGTTGTTGCTTTTGATGTAGCCTTGCTTCACTTATTCAAAACAAGCAGCATTATCCCAAATGCTCGTAGGCTCATCTGTGGTAGACCTTAAACCACAATTGTTCGAACATGCGTAATTATGGATCCAATCCATATGCATTCACGAACCACTTCGTGAAGAGTAATAATCTCTGCATTGTTCGAAGATACAGCGACTAGGGTCTACTCTGTAGACCTCCAAGATATCACGGTCTTACCCATGGTGAACACTTAAAAAGTTTGGGAATGACCTTGGTATGGGTTAGAGAGATACCCAATATCAGCAAAACCTTCCAAAACACATGTTGTTTTAGGATGGGGATAGGATAGTGGTTGCAAGCCAGTGTTGGCGATGTTCCTGCTATGTGATGGGTCCGAATCTATCATCTGTCTGTAGGGATAGAACAAGACCATATCAATCGTGCATCTCAAGTACCGAAAGATATCTTTTACACCAATCTAATGGTGTAATGTTAGCGCAGAGCTATACCTTAGCTAACAAGTTCACTACAAATGAGATGTCTGGTCTTGTGCATTAAGCTAAGTACAATAATGCGCCTATTGTACTTAAGTAAGGCACTTCTGCCTCTAGTACATCTACATCATCATCCTTTGGATGAAGAAGAACCTTTTCAGGATCAAAACTATGGACGATCATGGGGGTGCTTGAAGGTTTGACCTTGTTAGAATGCCTAAGCATCTATCGACACGATGCTCAAGTTCCAAATCGAGACATAATCGTGTTCTCCCAAAATCTTTCATCTCAAACTCGGATTTCAAGTGTTCAGCGGTTTCCCTTAATTGTTTAAGAGCTTCCAATGAAGATCATGTCCAACATGAACCACAATAGAATCTGAAACTTGTTATGGAAATACGCGGGCATATCCCTTCCCAATCAAGTAGCCATTTTGGTGAGCGTTTCAACCTTATTGTAAACGCGCTCCGTGGTCTAGAGCCTCTTGACTTGGGTAAATGAAGTTCACCATGAACCTTCATGTACATTCCATATCTAATTCTCCATAGAGATATGTAGTCGCCACATTTGTAAGTTGCATGTTCAGTTATTCGGAAACTACCAAACTGACAGGGTAGTGGGGTGCAATGACATCCATTACGAGAGAATATATCTTATCGTAATCGATTCCAAGGTCTTTTCTAAGAAGACTTGCACCATAAGGTGAGATTACCATCTCTTTTTCTCATCACGCTTTCTAACGAAGACCCATTAGTCAACAGGTTTTATGTTAGGCGGTGTTGGCATCACTGGCTCATAAAACTTCCTCTTCGTTAGAGAATTCAACTTAACCTGGATTGCATCTTTCCATTTAGGCCAAATTTCTCTACGTTGGCATTCATACATCAACGGAGCATGGTTCGATATCATCAGACTCAACAAACTCATGTGCAACGAAATGCGCAACTACATCATCAATTATGATGGAGTTTCTATCCCACGTCTCCTGTACACTAGTGTAATTTTCATAGAGCTCTATATTCTTAGGAATAGGTTCTGATGTTGAGACATCCCCCAACGTTAACCTTAATCTGGAAGATACTTATGAGACTGATTTTGAGTGTCGATGATCAAAGGATTGAAATATGCCAAAGTATCTTTCGAACCCACGGGCCTCCCATGCATCCTAGTTGGGGCCATGGCTTATAACGCCAGAGTGCCACTCTCTATGGCGTTGGTGCCATGCCTACTTCCATGTAGGGTGGCATTACGTCCTTTCTTAGGGACGTTCATCCTTACAGGCATACTTGTAGCAGATATGTGTGATCTCGTCACGACAATTCCTGTCGTTTCTGCTAAACATCTGTGTTCTTATCTCCCGCTAACGATGAGAAGACTGTCTCATCAAAGTGACATCCAACAAATCTAGCGGTAAGGAGATTGCCTTGCAAAGGCAATAAGCGGAGGACGATTGTTGGAGTCTCAAATCTAACATAGTTGCCCATTCGTTTGTAAGGACCCATCATAATGCGCTGTGGCGGCGCAATTGGAAAATTGCACACTTAAATATGCGTAAGTACAATACTTGTACCCAATCACTAGCTGTAACGCAGAGGTAGATTGAGTAGTAGTGGGTCGTAGACAAATTAGCATAGCTACATGCAATATTGCATCACCCTAAGCGGATATAAGGAGATTGGTATGCATTACCAATGTCCGGACTTCAATCGTAGTCGTTTACCACAAGACCATTTGGGTGTGTACATGGGAATATGATGTCCAACATCAGTCTCATTGCAATAACCATCGAAAGTCTTCGATGTAAACTCTCAGCATAGTTAAATCGAATTGACTCAATAGGATGATTTGGGGAGTGAACCCGTTGTCATATGATATGTGCTAGGAGTATAGCATAAACAGCATTACAAGTGGATAATGGCACAACACATGACCAGCGTGTTTGCTTGTTAGCCAACGTCCGCAAGTTGGTTGAACTAGTCCACAGAATCCCCATGGATTCTATGTAAGAACAGAATGAGTATTGTCACATCCTTTGCAGAGGACAGTCTCAGTCCTAATTTCCCTAAGGAACTGGCTTTGTAAAACAAGCGAGAGGCTTTGGAAGCAACTAATGAGGATTTTGGTTGGGCTTGAGTGTTTGAAATGCTATTTGAAGCAAGTTGGTGATTGCAGGCAGCACCACTTGGGGCGCCATCACTATGATGGACGCCATCCACGGGGTCATGGATAGGGACTGTGCTAGCCTAAGGCTGGTGGTGGATGGTGACGATGCCCTAGGCAGCGGCGGCGGTCATACTTAGTCTGGGAATCAACCTTTGATTCGTGATTCATTTTGCTAGAAAAATGGATGTCAGTGTGAAATCTTTAGTAGAGGGATCATCATATCAGGACTAGGATGACCAATCTTGTCATGACAAAGTCAATATGTGTCTAAATCCAAAAGATCTTCTCTCATAACTTTATTGGATTTAATAGCTCGAATAGTGACATAGAGTCCACTAGAGAGACACATAAACTTCTCTAAGATGTGCATTTATTTGCAATCGTTAGAGGTATTACAAAGGAACTCATTTCCGTTCTCTACATACGTTTTCGCATAGAATCCGTTGGCTATTCATAGGTGCGATTTGCCCTTGAAGTGTAGAGAGTTTTTGTGACAGTAATCAAGGTGCCATTTGGCAAGGGAACTTGGGCTATTCCATGTCCTTGAATTAATACTGATGGTCCAACCATCGTATTCACAAAGTAATATGCTTAGAATCAAAATGGAGTCATACGAAAAGAACTCGAAATTTTATTCATAAGCCAACGGAGTACATCATTGTCTCTTAACCGTTAGGAGAATCTAATCCAAATGCTAGCTAATGCACAACAAAGGTAGTCGTTTGACTTCTTTCGGTAACTCCAAAATAAATATGACCAAGTGCGTAGATAGATGTCGGTGGAGTAAAGCTCACTTAAGTACCACATATCTCAAAACATTCCTAGACATCATATTCATTTTGGATGAACCTATGTGAAGAAAAACTAAACCAATGGCATTTACTACAAAGTATATGGAAATTGCCTATTACATCTCTTGGAAAAATAAAGACTTAAACAAAATTGGCGATCTATTGATCCCAATCAGATTTGTAGTCTTCAACCCTTCACTCTAGATCATCTTCTTGATCTTCTTGTTCCACATAGTGAGTTTCTCTTGCTTCACAATATGCTTTGTAGGCGGTGACAATTTCTTCCCGAGCTCTACAAATGTGAGCCCAATGACAGGATACTCCACATCGAGAACATACATCTCTTTGCTCAGACTCCATTGATTGAGGAGGCGCTTTGAAAGCGTCATTTAGATGGCTCCTAGTGTTGGTGGCTCCACCAACATGGCCAGAGGCGTTGCCTCCCTCTCTCTTTTCACGTTGACCTCTTCGATTCCGTGTTCGCCTATTATGGCGGTTACCTTCTGTTGATACCCAAATTTCCACAAGTTCGAATTTAACTAGTGACAGGCAAAGGGAACGAGTCATCAACCTCGTAACCTAATTGGGCCTTCAAGCAAGCCCATTTCGCGGCAAAAGGGAGTTCTCTATTTAACAAGCGATACGAGATGCCTAAATACTCAAACGATTGACAGGCATTTCCAAATGAGCCAACACGCTTATTTACCATGCGATACGCATAGACCCAAGCTACGTTTCGGGCTTATACGGCGGGATGTGGTGTGGAAGGTAACGGATCGTGCGAGGCCCATTGTTATGATAAGGCCCATCGATAATTTTGGACTTGGGAACCAAAATTCATGCTTTGAGGGCCAATATTTTAACATGAGCTAGTAGAGAGATGAAAGTAAACCCAACAAGACTTAGAGCCCACTAGAGTCACTCCCCTACCCGAAGTCCATTACACCAGAAGCTGTAGCCCAAAAACTCGTTGGAGTCGTCTTCCCCAAATCAGGAACGCTGTTCCATCAAGTTGTTGCTGGGATTACTATTCCACCCTTTTCTGGTAAGAACCACAAGTCTATGCAAAAGCTTCCCAACTCTCATCCTCCGAAATCCTGCCTCAATTTCCAATAATTCTTAGATTTTTGTGATCACAATTTACAATAGCACAAATCAGGGGATTATGATCTCTCAAAAATCACGGCAGCACAAAACCTGGGATCCCCATCACCGTCCTATACCTGCGCCACTGGTCTTTACCCATATAGCCAAAGCAAGCCTTCACTCTTTTGATTTCATGGGGAAAACAAAAGCTGAAAGTTTTAGAATGATCCCACCAAAACTGAGAATACCCTTTCAAAGCCTCTAGTTCTTGGCACAAATCCTCCCCGTCTATCACCGCTATAAAAAGCGAGTTCATTGCCGTAGGAAACCAAGCCACAACAGCCTAGAAACATCAAGCAAGAGATCAAGCTTTATCTCTAAATCCCTAGCCATCAATTCTTCCCAACCAACCTTAACCCAAAATCCAGAAATCATGTTACTGCTAGAATTATCCCTCTCTGCTAAACTCTCATGCATCTAGCTCCCACACCATGCCCGCCTATAAGTCTTGTTCTTATGAAGTCAAGTCCAAATAGCTGCTGTTATCATCAAGCTAAATAGCTGCTGTTGTCATCAGGACAAATAGCTACTGTTATCTCTAACAGGATACAACGAAGTTGTTCTTGGGTCAACCTTTGAACGATTTTGGGCCTAGTCTCGCACAACTAGGAGGGTCTTGCTGCAAAGAGTCAAAATCACAAAGTCACCCTCACACCTTCCCAAGTAGAGTGATTATATGGACCAGAACATTTAGAAGTATCCCTAAGATTAGGGTTTTGCTCTTAGCGCCTTCTCCTAGGGGCGTGACTATAATTGGATTCCAGAATATGCTCTGTTTCCACGGATCTCGAATTAAAGTTCTTCGCAAGGATGTTGTCATGCTTTTCAGTTACATTCATAGCTCCAATGAGTTCATGAAATCTTATGATCCGTCCTGCAGTAACATCAATTCGATAGTTCTTAGCAACCATCAATGCAGAGACGGGGAAGGTAGAGAGAGTCTTCTCAATCAACATCGCATCTGTGATTTCTTTACCACAGAATTCCATTAAGGATTTAATGCAAAGTGCTTCTGAGTTGTAGTCAAGAACTGACTTGAAATCACAGAAGTGGAGGCTATGCCATCTCACTTCTAGGTCAGGAAGAAGGGAGTCACGGACGTTGCCATATCTTTCTTCGAGTGAGACCCACAACCTTCTATGGTCTTCTTCATTCATACAGTCGTACTGTAGCTTGAGCTTGAGCTTTATTTGCCTTATTTGCCTCTAAGGCTGCTCTATTTGCTTCCAAAGCTTGAGCTTGCTCAACAGCTAGCACGTCCTGGCTAGGCTCGAGAATCATATCCAGGATTCCATCAGCCTTGAGATGCTGGCGGACGTCACGAATCCACCTGTGATATCCAGAGCCAGTTGTTCCCAATGGAGCAAAGTCCAATTTGTTCAGGTTACTCTTCCTGAAAGAGAACAAAAATAGGGTTAGTTTCAGAGTAGAAAACGCTACCATGAAAACATATAAAATTTTTTAGCATAATCACTTCCAAGAAATTAGGAATTTCTGAGCGTAATCGCTTCCAAGAAATTCAATTCCAAGAGGTATTGGATTAGATCAAAACAATGACGTAAGTGGTCGATCATAAATTCTCTACAAACTCTAAGTTTGGAGATCTCAACAAGCTCCAAGCTTGGAGTGAGCACGAACCCCCACGGTTTGGCTTAATTAGGTCTCCCCTATGATGAAGAAAAGGGGGTAGAAGAAGGGAGTTTGCAAGTCCCTGAGAAAAAGAAGAGAAATTGAATAAAAACTCAAAAAACAGGAACTTTTAATAAAAAATAACTTGAAATAGGTCGCGGGAAAATTTGGCCGGAAAAGTCGCCGGAAAATGGCCGGAAAGTTGCCGAAAAAGTGGTCGGCGGTGACGTGGCAGTGCCGGAGGTGACGTGGCACTACGTAGCTGACATGGCAGGGGCTCGTGTGCTGACGTGTCCCTTACTGACGAGGCAAAGTTTCAGTGGGCCATGCAGGTCAGTGGGCTGTGACAGCAGTGGGCCTGTTGACGTCAGTGGGCCTCTGTCCTTTATCTTTCTCCTTTTTCTTCTGGGCCGTGAGATTCTTTCTCTCAGCTCTGGGCTGGGCTTCCTTCTCCTTGCTTTCTTTTAGGCTTGTCTGGAAGTCTGGGACAGATAGGGAATTAAAATTGAAAAAGGCAGGCGGCGGTCCAAGGTGCGGTAGCTTCTGGAGGGCGGTTCGGGTGCTTTTCGATCGGTTCTGGGAGTAACTTTTCCGGTTCCCAGAATCTGAAATCAAGGCCTTGATGGTGACAAAATATGGTGGTCGATGGTGGTCTGGATGGGTTTGAATTGGGCAGGGAATTTTCTGCCTCTTTTGGTGGCCGGTTCGGTGTCTTGTCAGCCTGTTCTTTGGGTGGAGCGGCCAGTTTTGGACTCTTGAGATTGGTGGCATCAATATATGCAGTGGTGGTCACTAGGGATTGAAGGCTACAAAATTAGGGTTTTAGGGTTAGGGCTTCGTGCTGATAACGTGTTTAAGGAAAACCAAAATTGAGAGAGAATTGAATCGTACTTTCATTGATAATATGGGCCTCTTTATATATAGAGGATTACAAGACATAGAATCAAAGTTGTACAAGGAAAGATAATCGTACAATTAATCGGATATCTATGAATATCTCCGAGAATATCTCTAATTCAAAACCCTATTACAACTAGGTCAAGTAACCTAAAGTTTAGGCCCGACACATATTATGGATTTACTTGAACATGTATCAGATTCTGATGCTTTTCATCAGAGAGTTTTAATAGAGAGTTCAATTTCTCTATTATTAATTTAGACATTGTCCTCGTTTGGGATTCGTTTTAGCTTTTTAAGCAAGCTCTGAAACCACTTCAAGCGGATCTAACCGATGCTCAAATAATCAAGAGATTTTTGTTCCTCTTCAAGGGTTTCTTTGATATCTTTAATACCTTTCGAAATTTTATAGATTCTCTTTTGGACTATAAAGATAATATCCCAGTAACCTAGAGTTTCTCTTCTGAGTCTAGATCTAAAATCTCTCAATTTTCTCAACTTTTCTCTTTCTTTTGCTAATTTTATACTAGTTTCTGTGCAAATAGCTAATAACTCTAGTCTCGAAAGGACTGAAATTATGAATGGTGAAAAATAACTGTTTACCTTTGAATAAAGAGGATGAATTTTAGCTGTAATTGGTATCTAAATAAGTAACTTCAAGATATGAGCCCTCCTCACTCCGTCATAAAAATTAAAATTAAAATTACTGTTCACAGTAATTGTGAAACGGTAATAGTTAAAAGGAAAAGGAAGGTGAAAGATAAAAATGTTACTAATGGTGTTACGTCCCGGATCTCAAGTTACCATTTTACTAGTCTTTCGGACGGTAAATGATAATTATTTTCATTTTCGGCTCTGTTTTTCGACCTAATAAGGGGCCCTAAAAGATGACTTTCTATTCAGGTCAAAATTTGAGAAAATATTCTTCACAAAAGTCTTAGATGATGTTAAACCGAACGCGTGTATATGTGGTTGGTAAAAATCGGAGTTTGTATGAGAAAGTTATGACCAAAATACTGATGTTACTGTTTATAGTAACTTTCTATATATATGGAAAGTTACTGTGGTAGGTCAGAACCTACCCAGATAACTCTCTCTCTCCCTAATTCTTTCTCCCTCTCCGACCTCTTCACCTTCTTCCGGCCATAACTCCTTCATCCGGGGATGGACATAAGGTATCGTTGGAAAGCTCTCTTCCTTCTCTTCATTTCTGGGCTGGTTTGGTAGCTTAATTTAAACTGCGGAAGGTGCAGCAAGGAGAAGAAGAGGGCGGTGTTGCTGTTTTCTTGAGTTTGTGGTCGAAACTTGAGTTTCCGGCCACCTCCGACGATGATTCTTATTGTGTCTTGGAGCTCTTAGATCATACAACCATCCCTCAAAGTTTCTTGGTCAAATTCGAAGTGTAGAGCACAAATCGAAGGTTTGAATTTTTGGGTACTATTTGAAAATCGGGTTTTACTGTTTGAGCTTAGTTTCGGGTATTTTCATGTGTTTTCTAACTTGTGGCAGTTGAGAAAGATGTTTGGATGGTTGCAACGAAGTTGCTACCAAAATATGGTGGCCGGAGGTGGAGGTTGCCGATGTGTGAACAGTGATTGCCGGCGCGTGAACAGCGATTTAATTTCTGTTGTTAGCTAAATTAATTTCTTGTGAGTGGTAGATTTTATAAATGTTGGTGAATATTGGAGGAGTTTTGAATCGATTATGAATTTCTGAAAATTTAGAATTTTTTTATCGATTTATGAGAATCCTACCGTTGGATTTCTCTTGAATTTACTTTAGAATTTGTGAATTGACATAGAAATTAGTGGAAAAGTTGGGTTGAATCGGAGAAAGAAATGGAGATGTTGACTTAAGAGGATTGATTTTGGAATCGTATTTAATTTTCGAATTATTGTTCATGGAGTATAATTGTATAGGGCGACGTACCGAGCTACTGCTCGACAAAGAAACCCGTATGCGTAGTCACCTAAATAATACTGTGAGTGGACTTTTGATTTTAAATAATGATGCATGCAATTATTTTTCCAAAATAATGATTTATTAATTATTTATCATTTTATTTTATCGAGCATATCAATTGGTTTTGGATTGTAATTTTGGCATTGGTTTTCTTTTCCATATGAATTTTGAATATTAAATTGTTATGCTCGGATTTGGATTTATGATTTGTTTCGGGGAAATGATTAAATTTTCAGAGATTGATTATAATTTATTTTAATTATGATTTAGAAATGAATATTGAACTTTTGATGGTTTATCTCCGATATATATATGTATTGTTATTGGGTTTTGTGAATTATGTTCAATGTCGACGAACTATTTTCCGAGGTGATTTCCGGAATAATTATTTAATTTTATTCATGTTCGCTCAAAAATCGTCTCGGCCACGTGTCACTGGGCCGAGCTCTTCTTTGGCTTACACATGTCCTTCTGGAGTGGTGACGTGTGCGCAGGCGTGCCAACTCGCGGCCGGTACGTAGGCCAAGCGAGGTTTTGTTCTAGATTGTAGATCGTGCGCTGACTTGACTTCTGATCAGTTGATTGTAGGCCGAGGAAGGATCAATCTCGGCCACGGGGTTCTCTCTGCCTTGAATGCAAGGACTTTAGCACTGATCGGCTTTAACTAGCCGCAGTCTTCGTGCTGTGTAACTCGGTGATTGAGGTGAAAGTGATTCTTTTTGTGATTTTATATAGAGTAAATGACGTAAAGTAAATAACAACAAATAAATAGCATAAACGAAAGTGCAGGTAAAGAAAGTACAGGAATGTAAAGGTGCAGCAAATAAAGTGCAGGAAGATAAATTGCTTGAATGTAAAGAGCAACAAGTAAAGTGCAGGAAAGATAAATACCAGTAAAGAAAGCGATAAGATAAACACGTAAAGATTGATAAGTGATGTTGAAATGTTGAAATGTATTGAGATAAAATTTGTGTAATCGCGTAGAGCGTTTGGTCGAGGACTTCTAACAATGAATCCTATGGTCCTTTTTATAGTGAAGCTAAACTACTGAATGAAGGAAAAGAAACAATTTCAGCCTTTACAGTTAAGACCGCATTGATTACAAATAGAACAGTATTCATGTTTGTGATATCGTTGTCAATGATTAATTCTATCATGAACAATCAATCAGGTCTTGTAACTGATGATTGGCAATAACACCTCCTGATACTCATACAAGTTAATTGCCCCAAACTTCGGTAATGTTTCTCCTGACAATCAACCTCTTTGACGTGCCGCGGCTAATTAGCCGCGGTCATTCATTATGACTTGTGGCTGTCATTCGTTAAACTTTGTGATTTACTTGATTTCTTCCGATTTAATAATGGCTTTCTGCACACGTTATTTTTAGTCATCAATTTGACAATAAACATTTAATGTGCCGCGGCTAATTAGCCGCAGATATTCATTACGCTTTGTGGGCCGGGCCCACCTATCTGCCACGTGACAATAAACATTTAATGAATTAGCCGCGGATATTCATTACGCTTTGTGGGTCGGGCCCACTTATCTGCCACGTGAGCCTTGCCAAATATAGGTTCAAACAGAGCCCCCCAGTCCCTTGAGCTTCAGCCTAGATGCCGAGTGGTTGAGGGACTAAAAGATTATTTTTCTAGAAAAATCTCTTGGCAAGGTTCATGCATTATAGTGTTGGTGACATTCGTCACGCAGTAGCCACTCACCGCGGCTCCTTGTTATGCCACGGCTATTCAACCATTGGTTTGACAATCTATTAAATTATGGACATTTAGATATGATCAATTGCTAGCCGCGATCATTTGATAGCCGCGGCTCTTCAACCGTTAATTGCAAGCTTACTCCTTCATGGCGATTTAACCACGATTCATTAAATTATGGACATTTAGCAGCGGTCCTTTGCTAGCCGCGGCTATTCAATAGTTGATTTCAAGCTTACTCTTTCACGGCCATTTAACCACGATCCATCAAATTATGGACACTTAGCCGCAGTCCTTTGCTAGCCGGAATCATTTGATAGCCATGGCTATTCAATCGTTAGTTACTACCAAAAGCTAGAAAAACTCGCCGGTACCATCCAAAGAGTTGAGGATTATAAATTATACGTTCTATATGCCCAGTATACAATTAGTTAACCATAGACCTTTATTAACCGCGTCCGTTCAAGTGCAGCTCTTCAACAACCGTGCTACTCGTGATACCAGCTAGCCGTTCATGTACCCACCAAATATGGTCCTTTGCCGGCTACGGTTATTCATTGAATTCATGAGATGTAGCCCCCCAAGTGAGTCGACTATTGATTGTCTAAGCATCAAGTCGAATCACTTAACTTGTTACTAAGGTTCTGACATCTCCTATGCAGTAGGATAATACTTCTTCAAGTGCTGGCCATTGATAGGCATGTAATGGAGCTCGCCATCAAGGTCCCGAAGATGATACGCTCCATTGCCAAGGATTTGATCCACTGCGAAAGGTCCTTCCCACTTGGGTGACCATTTTCCGTATTTTGGATCTTTCGCGGTCGCAGGGAGGACCGCCTTCCAAACCAAGTCATCCTGAGCGAAGGTCTTGCCTCAAACCCGTTTATCATAAGCCCTTGCCATTGCACGTTTTTTAGCTTCAATCTTGTTGTAGGCATCCAATCTAGCTTGGTCTAGTTCTTCCAATTCTTGTAGCATTGCTTGAGTATAGTCACCGGTAGTTAGACTATTTTGTTCTGCTACTTGTAGGGCTTTGATTTTTGTTTCAACTGGAAGCATGGCATCGTGGCCATATGTCAAAGAAAATGGTGTTGTACCAGTTGCTGATCGCTTGGAGGTTCGAAGGGCCCATAATGTCTCAGACAAAACATTATGCCAATTGCGCGGCTTATCTGTTATCATTCGCTTTAATACGTTAATCACCACCTTATTAAAAGCTTCTGCCTGGCCATTTGCTTTGGGGTAGTAGGGGGTAGAATGAATCATTTGTATTCCCAAATCCTTAGCAGCACTATGCACAGCATCAGAGATAAAGACGGATCCACGATCCGCAATAATTGTTTCTGGGACGCTAAACTGATGTACAATCTCTTGTTTAATGAAGGTAATCACTGTTTCACTTGAGATAGAAGTGTACGGCTTGGCCTCAACCCATTTTGTGAAGAAATCTGTCGCGACAAGGATCCACACATGTTGCTTAGATGATGGGGGATGAATTTTTCCAATTATATCCATGGCCTAACTACGGAACGGCCACGGTTTAACAATAGGGTGCAATAAATCAGCCGGTACTCATTGACGTGAACCATGGATTTGACATTGTTTGCAGCCACGAGAAAATTCAATGCAATCCTTCATTATAGTAAGCCAATAGTAACCATGTCTACGAATTAACCAACTCATTTTTATCCCTGCTTGATGAGCTCCACAAATACCCTGATGAACTTCACGCATAACTTTAAGAGCATCTTGTCCCCCGACGCACAATAGAAGCAAGTCATCACCACTTTTGCGATACAGCTGATCCTTGTAGAGTATGAAGTTCGCGGCTAAATATTTGATCTTACGATCATGTGTACCTTCAGGATTGTCATGAAACCGAATTATGGGATATCTCCAATAGGATTGATCCACAGTAATTACAAAAATTTCCACGGGTACGCCACGATCTTGCAAGGCAGGCATCGTTCTCCTCATAACCTTTACAATTAGACTTGTCTCAGTTTTTCCAAACTTCATACCAGAAGCGAGTTGTGCCATTTCGTTGGCACCAGAGTTTTCCTTTTGCGGTATATGGACGAAAGAAATCCTATCAAAAGCCTCGGCTAGTTGGTCTGCGAATGCATAATACGGTAACAAGGACCAACTTGTACATTTGAATTCCTTAACTATCTGATTAATAACCAACTGTGAGTCCCCAAGTATGAGAACACGACGAGCTCCCATCTCTTGTAGCATCTCCATTCCAATGATCAAGGCCTCATATTCAGCTTGATTATTAGTACAAGAAAAATCCAGTTGAAAGGCAAATTGGAACACTTCTCCTTCAGGAGATTCAATCATAACTCCAGCTCCGGCTGAAGTCTCTGTACTGGAACCATCAAAATGCATTTTCCAAAAGTTGTTTTGCATAGGCTTTATGTCAATGGTTCCAATTTCAACGTCTTCCGTTAGTTCCATTTCTGTGGAGGGATGGTGAGCTAAAAAGTCGGCCAATGCTTGCCACGTATTTAAAAGTAAACTCTGAAAGAGCCATAGTCCATTTGCCAATACGGCCACGGATGATTGGCTGAGTAAGCATATATTTAATCAAATCTGTCTTTGATATAATGTGGACTACTAATGGCAACATGTAATGTCGTAGCTTTATGGCTGAAAAGTACAATGCTAAACACAACTTTTCAACAGGGGTGTACCTTTCCTCTACAGGCGTCAGAATTAGACTCAAGTAGTATACAGCTCGTTCCTTCCCTTGATCGTTATCTTGGGCTAAGAAGCCACCAATTGAATTCTCAGCCGCGACTAAGTATAACTTGAGCGGCCGGCCTCTAACTGGAGGTACCAATGGGTTTGCAAGGTAGTGTTTAATGACGTCCAATGCGCGCTGGTGCTCCTCCTTCCAAACAAATTGTTCCTCATTCCTTAACCGTAACAGAGGTGAAAATGGTTAGATCTTTCCTGCTGAATTTGCTATAAATCGTCTCAAAAAGTTAACTTTGCCTAAAAAAGATTGTAACTCCTTCTTATTTGTCGGAGGTGGTGCACTGATGATAGATTTTGCTTTATTCTTGTCCACCTCAATCCCCAATTTATGCACAAGAAAACCCAAGAAATTTCCAGCTAAAACCCCGAAAATACATTTTTGTGGGTTCATTTTGAGTTTATGAGCTCGCATCCTCTCGAATGCTTGTCTTAAATCAGCAATGTGGTTCACTTTCTTGCCAGACTTGACGACGACATCACCTATGTATACTTCTACTGTCTGGCCAATAAGATCATGGAAGATCATGTTCATGGCCCGTTGGTATGTAGCCCCAGCATTTTTAAGGCCGAATGGCATAACAACCCATTCATATGTTCCAAGTGCACCAGGGCATCTGAAAGCTATCTTGTGCACATCTTCTTCAGCTATAAATATTTGATTGTACCCAGCATGGCTGTCCATGAAAGATAAAATTTCATGGCGTGATGCTCTATCTACAAGAAGATCGGCCATGGGCATGGGATATTCATCCTTAGGAGTAGCCACATTCAGATTTCGAAAGTCAATGCACACTCTAATTTTGCCATTCTTCTTTTTAACTGGCACAACATTAGATATCCATTCCACATACCTAGCAGTATGAATAAAGCCAGCATAAAGCAATCGTTCTATCTCATTTTTTATTTCTAGCTGCACCTCGGCAGAAAATCACCGCGGTGGCTGTTTATGTGGTTTACAATCATTATACAAAGGTAGTTGATGTTCTATAACACTCCGGTCTAAACCAGGCATTTCATGATAATCCCAAGCAAAACAATCTTTATATTCGCTAAGTAAAGCTACTAGCTCTTCCTTAAACTCACTGGAAAGTAGCTTGCTTATGAAGAGTGGCTTCGGATTTTCAAGAGTACCAAGATTGATTTCTTCCCTAGGATCTTCTACCTCTATTAGAGTATCTTCCAACTCGGCTGGAGCAGGGCCGAGCTGTTCCTTTTGGATCTCATCTTCATGTCTACCATCAGACAAAAACTCTACTAAGTTAATGGCCGCACCTAAGTGGGTGGCCCTCTCGTGCCAATAGGCCAGCAGATTGCTCATGGAATTCTCAACTGCGGCCATCTTCTCATCTTCTTTTCTCATGTCACTCATTAAGGACTGAATCAAAAAGCTTAGCCAAGGCAGGACGCTCCGAGTCTTCCAAAACGGTCTCGGCGCCAAGTGAAATCATCCTGCGCATGGTAACACCAGTAATTTTTCCCGTGTGGTCTTCCCTTCAGATCTCAGATGGGCCAACCTGTTCATCATAGTATGCAGCCTCTACGACATTAGCCGTGGCCTTGAATGGCTTATCATCAGCCTTCACGATCTCAATCTCATCTTCATTCTAGAATATAAGCATTTGATGAAGAGTGGATGGAATGCACATGTGTTTGTGGATCCAATCGCGGCCCAATATAGCATTGTAGGTGGTATCAGCATTAATCACATAGAAGCCAGTAACGATGCTTTTGCTCCCAACCTTAATCTCCAACGGAATCATTCCCATAGTCTTCTTTTTGCTACCAGAAAAATCATACACCGCCAGATCAGCAGGTAGAATATCTTCCTCTCCTTTCTTCAACTTTGAAACTACGGTCACCGGATAACATTAACCGCAGCACCACCATCAACTAGGACTTTAGACACTGGATATCCTTCAAAATATGCAGTGATATACAATGGTTTGATGTGCTTGACCATGTCTTGAGTTGGTTTGGAAAACTGAGCATGAGATTGCTCTTCAATAAGAACTTTTGGTACAACTGTATCCTCAACATCCCCTTCCATTGACTGTGGCTGGTCAGGCTGCGCTAAAAAATCTATGGGAAGAACATAAACCATGCTCACTACGGCCTCTCCTCCGTTAGCTGGAAATGTCATTTCCTGATTCAGCGATGATGACGCTACAACTCTTTCATCCACCTCACCTCCTTCACAGTGGCCGGTGAGGTCTTCACCATTGTCGTGGCTATTGAAACTTCCGCCGCGGCCAATGAGGTCTTTATCATGGTCGCGGCTATTGAAGCTTCCCCCGCGGCCAGTGAGATCTTCATCACAGATAATGAAGTCTTCTTTAAAGCTAACATCAGTTGGCTTCTCAAACTCTGGCTCTTCTTCTATCTCAATCATTGGCTGCTCATCTTCAATATGGAATTTTCCATCAGTCGGTATTTGGTTGGCTTTTCCATCGCACACAAGAGAACTGGTTTGTTGATGAGTGTTATTGTAGTCTATGTCTATGTTTACTAGTTCCTCTTCCAACTCAAAATCAGAATCTCCCTTGCCGAGCTCTGCAGCATATTCAAGTTCTCGTTGGCGAATGCGTTCTTCCATCTTCACCAACAACCTCCTCTCTTGTGGAGTTACTCCATTGTACTAATAACCGAATACATTTTGTGGTACTCCTTGAGATACTTGAGATCTCGCTGGGATACTGGTAAATCTACAGTGTCCGCCACTAACTCCACACCATCTAATTGTGCCTGATACAAAATCTTCAATCCTGCACTTGATGTACTTTGCACCATCAAAGGCTCAAGCCCTGGGTTTTCTGTTAAAGCCTTCATAGTATCAAGTTCTTCCCACGTCGGGCCATATAAAGCTAAAGCTGAATGAGTCATGTGGTACTCCTTCATGGTAGTCCAACTCTTCGAGGAAAAATGAGGTAGCTTGTTTCTCAGGACTTCAACTTTCAACTTCTCAACTTGAAAGTTCCCCTTGACTCCTAGGGGTAGCTTGTTAGATGTAGTTGCTGGAGCTTTCTCTGTAGTAGGAACATAACTGGTTACTTTCTTCTCACCCTCTGCAAACAGCTCTGAGGGTGTTGTCGACATAGAAGTGGATCCTGAATCAAATTTCCTTGTTTGAGGATGACTACCATGCTGCTTTTGTCGATTCTCTCTCTCTTGCCATCCATGGAACCTTTGCGTGTTGCTTCTATCCTCAAGTTGTTTTTGTGCCTCTTCATCTTTTCTCACCAACGCCAACCTTCTAGCCAAGGCAAGCTCTCGTTGCTGCCGGCGTTTCTGGGTTTTGGATAAAGGCTCAATGCGGTGATCTCTAGACACTCTACCATACCACCTATTGTCATGGGTGACTGGAGGCTTGTATGTCCGTGGCCTCCTTTCATCATATCTCCCGGAAGCCTCTCTTGCTAGCCCAACTAGTGCGGCTAGTACGGTCATACACCACAGGAGATTTTCCTTTTTCTCGATCAGTCTGACCATGTTTTATTGGAGAACTTTCCTTCTTGCTGCTGTCATAAGGAAGGTTATCACAATAAAGCCTTCTACGGACAGGCTTTGGCTCAATCTTTGTGGCTATCGGTCTGTCTCTCTTAGTGTACTCTTGTCCATGCCTTCTATAATAACTTGGTTCTGCGGCCGAAGAGATTCTCTGACTGCCTTGCACTTGGGATTGAGACTTTTGAGAAACCCCTTGATCAAGTAGCTTAACCTTCTCCCTGACTTTGTGGTTGTCATGAGTCTTTGGTTGCAGAACTTTATCAAGACCAACCTCCTTCTGGCACCTTCCGTATAGCACTGCGGCCATTGGGACTTGAACAGTTGTTAACTTAGAAGGAGAAAGCTTGATTGAACCTACCATCACTCCTTCAGCCATAGAGAGGTCCTTCTGCTTTGCACTCATGTTGGCTGCCATGGGAATCCCAGCACTAACCATATTCACTTTGGCAGCCGGGAAAGGGTCACTATCCACCTTCTTTGTAGAGCTTGACGTGCCAGAGAACTTGAGCTTTCCCTGATCGATTAAATCCTGCACAACATCACGAAAGATAACATAGTTATTAGTCTAATGTTTCCAGGAATTATGAAACTTACAAAACATTCTTCCTTACATTTGTTCAACAATGGTAAAACATGTCCAGCAGATAATTTAATTAACTTCGCGGCTAAAAGTTGATCAAAGATCAAATCAGCCTTGCGCATGTCAAACGAATACTTGCATGGTGGAGACTTATAAGTGTCGTGTAGAGAACGTGCAACTGACTCCATTTTCTCTAAAGCCTTGCATACAAAAGGTCGTTTCACAGTAAGCTCGGCCGAATTAATTTCGGCCATATCTTCGTTGCTACTCCACTCTTCAATATGGGCCGTGCCAACGGCCTGACTATTGTAGTATGTGCCTTTTGAAGCAAGCCTTTTCTGCACCTCCTCTCTCAAAATTGCATCGTATCTTATGACTCTGGATTCAAGTTCATAAAGATCTCTGAATGTCAAACCTTCAAACTTTTTCCTAAACTCGAATCCAAGTCCTGCCAATGCCATCTCTACAAACTCAGATTCTGGTAACTGCGCTTTGCATCTGGCTCTTAGGAATTTAAATCTCCCTATATACTCTTGAGCAGTCTCATTGGCCCTCTGAAATGATTTAGCCAACTCAGCTACCGGTATGTTCTGCTCTGCCTTGTGGAATCGGTCATGGAATGCTCGCTCAAGATCCCTCCAATTTTGGATAGAATTGGGTGGTAGGTTCACGAACCATGAAAAGGCTGGACCGGTAAGAGAATTGACGAACAATTGCATGCGGTTCTCTTCACTATTTGCCTCACCACACTGTGAAATAAACCGTCCGATGTGTTCAACTGTAGACTGATAAGCATCCCCAGAAAACAAATGGAAAGTGGGAACACGGTATCGATGCGGTAAGGGAACTTGGTCGATATGAGGTGGATACGGCTTCGTATAAGTAGGTCTATCCATCCGCTGGCGCAAATCACCCACCATGCCCTCCACCAGATTCTGAACTTCATTAAAGAGAACAGGTCTATTATGATCACCATGCCATGGCTGCATTGGTTGTTGCTGGTTTTGGATTGGCTGCCATTGTATTCCATGCTTCGCGTGATCTGGTGGATTATGATGCAGAGGAACTTGTTGGCCACATGCTTGATTTGTCGCTTGGTTCAGCCAAGGTTGTAGACCAGTAGTTTGTTGTTGTGCATATACATGTTGATTGAGGGGTTGAACATGTCTCGCAACATTATTTTAGTTGAGGGTTTGATGAGCCAGGTAGTTCTGAGGCCGTGGAATCTGGTGTACATGATTCTGGTTGCTTATATTTTGCCTTAAGTGTCCATTAGGAAAAACTTGTTGAGTTGACACTTGATGAACTGACTGCTGCCGCGGCTCTAAGAAAGAATGTTGTTGACCTAGAGAATGAACAGTCGCAGTTGGTCTCATCGACAATGGTGCAGCCTGTCCAGTTGGATGTAGTATTTGTTGTGTTTGACTGCTTTGACCTTGCTCAAAAGACCAATTTCTATTGCCTTCATTCTGATTGCTATGCGGCACTTGTGTTCCTGTTCCAGTCTGAAACCAACGTAGCCACGCATTCATCATATCAGACTGGACTCCCATGCTGCGGTTGAGTTGCCCAAAACCATTTTCAAGATTGCGGTCAAGCCGAGTGAAACAATTTTCAAAACTTCGATCCAGCCGACCGATGCCATCTTCAACGTTGTCAAGATCATTGTTAAGACTCTTCCAAGATACATCTGCCGCAGTGGCTGCTGGTGCGCTCGTAGGTACTAATTCATACAATGGATTAAATCCTGATGGCCATGGAGTCTTTCCTGTACCAACTGTTGCAGACATGTTAAGTGGCTTATACAACGGATTATAGCCTGCAGAGGATGATAGGCGCATTTTAATGTGATATTTTAAATGTTAATTCCTCACATTTTGCTTAGTTATTCCTTAACGAATCGATTTTTAACTTAATTTCTAATTTTAGGTACATTGGAGTAGATGAAGAAGAAATGAGTGTTACGTCCATAATTACCTAGAAATGATGGAGAAGAATGAAAATGCACTAAAAAGTCAACCTTGAATATTTTCTTACTCCGGCTAGGAGAATCAGAGCCAAGCAAGGAAGAAGGAGCGGCCACCTGACCAACTGAACTCGAAATGAGCTGAAACTCTCCAGATCCATTCTAGACACCCAAATGATCATTTCTTATGAAGAGTGCCAGAGAAAAATATGAGTGGAAGGCCTTCAAACAATCCGCCCAATTTTCTACAGAAGTAAAACCGGAAAACTGGACCTGTAAGAGGTCCAGCAGCATTTCCGGCCCAACCACATGGAATAAAGCTCTGAAAATTTGTCAGGATGATCTACACTCATAGTGGAACATTTTTTATGAAGAAGTCGAAGGCTCATTCTGAAGTTTTGATGGAGAAATAATTGAAGGAATAAAGGGGAAGAAACTGACCTGAAAACAGCTCAACACCACATATTCATGTTTCCCACCCATATGAAGAAAGCATTTCTTTTTCCTTGGATACATTTTTTCTACCCTAAAAGATCATCATCACTTCCACATTTCTTCACCTTCATGTTTTGCTTTCATCATTACCTCATCTTTTACATATTTTACAAACCACTCTCATACTCCACTTTCATTATTTTTCTTCATCTCATCATTTCACTCTTCTTTTTCTTCCCTATTTAAACACCTTCTCCTCTCACTCTCAATCACCAATTTCTGAATCCATAACACAAATTCCTTCATCTATTCCATCTTCTTTGTCTCTCTATTTCCTTTCCATTAATTTTCCCATCCATCCTCTAGTCATCTCCACGAGTTCAAGCAAGGCCAAAGGAAGAAGAAGAGAAGCCGTGAGCATCACCATCCATATCCATCCTTGAAGCTTGCTTTCGAGATTCAAGAGCCCACAACGTTTATCATCCATCTCATCTTCATCCACGGTGTAATCCGATTCTCCTTTGTAACCTTTGCTTTGAATTTCGTTGGTTATGAACTAGTTGACACATGTGTTTGAACAAATATTAATTTCTGGAATTTTTATGATTAATTGAGAATTTTCAGATTCATATTATTGTTCTTCGAGAGTTGCTTATGTGGGTTTGTTTAATTAAATTTGCATTATAGATATCCTTTGTGTATTAATCTTATTTGGGTCGACACTTATAGGGTTTATGCATAATTGTTGCTAGGTTTAAGAACATGAAATCGACTTTTCGTTTTGTGTAAACTTGAACCAAAGTAGTAAAGGTTTTGGACAAAGATCGAATTTAATTAACGAGGATTGCAATTAGGTGGACTTTTCCATACTAAGTTGTACACTTGAGTTGATAGCCTTTCTCTATGTGTAATGCGTTAAACATGACATGATTGACTAGCTTTCTAGGGTTTGATTGCATGTTTAATAGGATTAATCTAGGTGCTTTCATTTAGATTAATTAGCATTGAAAAGTAAAATATGGGAAATTGTTTGCTTTTAACGTTTCACATGATCAACTCCTCTCTCATGACTTAGATGAACAATATTAGGGTTTGAATCAATTTTAATCATATGTTTCGATTTTGATCTTTGTTCTCTCATTCCATTCGTATTTTGATGTTTTTGCATTTTAATTATTTTGTTAACTTAGTTTTATTTTCGAAAATCCAAAAACCAAAAATCCCCCCTTTTTCGTAAATATGTATATATTTTGTAATATCTTTGTGAATATTATACTTTGTTTTAATTTTAATTGTTTGTTTGTCCTACATTGACAGGTGTACCCTCAATCCCCGGAATAGAACGATCCCTACTTACTTATATTACTAACGACATTTCAGGGTTAAATTATGCGCTTGCTTTGAGCGCATCAATTTTTGGCGCCGTTGCCGGGGATTGAAAAATCACTTGTTGAATATGTGAATATTTGTTTTGTTTATATGTTGTGTTCGAAAAAAAAGAAAACAAAAAAATGGTTAAGTTGTGACGTTTTGTTAATAGTATTGTTTGAAAGTTTTTGTTTATAATGTGTCTAACCTTACTAAACAAAAGAAATGTAAAGCAATTAATTATAAATATCGTTAAATTCTTGATTATTATAAGTGTGTAAAATCGTATGAGTAGATAAGGGCCCTTTTGTTAATATTGGCCTTAACCCTTCATTAGTGCCTTTCTGAGGTCTTATGAGGTTGAGGGCGGCTTTTATTAACATTTGGAGAACTGTCTAACACATGAGTTATTTCCAAGCTGAGTAAGGGGCATATAGATGGTGTCTTAGGTTGAGACCCTGGGTGATGGGTTCAAATTGGATCTCAGAGATACTATAGACCGTGCGTAAACCACAATGTGGGAGTAGCCAATAGGGGCCTAAACCTCAATGAGGGAGTAGCCTCCGTAGTGTCACCAAAATGAGTCCTCCCTCTCACTTACCTCTTAATCTGGCCATCTAGCCTTCTGAAACAAAGGAAAACGACTTATGTCTAGGCGACTATCCCTAGATCGTATCTCACCAATAGTAGTGGTTTCTATTGGGCTCGATTTACAACTTGCAATCAATTGAGATATTAACTTTATTTGTAAAGATAATAATACACTTGAACATAACCTCCACATGTAAATTGTGTTGTTTTGTACATTTTTTTTTTTACTTGTATAAACTCTTACGTAATTTATTTGTGAAGTTTGTGGAGAGTTTGTAATTTATACTTCTCTTTATACTTGTAAATTTGTGAATAGTGACATTTATGTATAAATCACTGACTTGTAATTACCTCACTATACACTTTACTAACTTCTCTAATTCTTATTGATGTTCAGGATTTCTATGAATGACCAAGCCTTCTAGACCCTCTACAATAAAAGAAATTGAAGCAAGGCTCGCTCGTTTGAAGAATCCTTCACTTCTTGAGTTAAAAGAAGAGGAATCCACATCACCCACATCAACTTCGTCTCCACCATTACTTGCACCACCGCTTCCACCACCACCTGAAGAAGTCCAAGAAGAGAGAATGGCATCTATTAGGGAACTCTCTACAGCAGCTGTCCAAGGAGGACCCCTACAGGCATAGTATACCCTGCCCCTGCAGCAGGAAGACAGGCAGAGTTTGAGCTTAAGAGTGGATTGTTGCACAAGCTCCCTATTTTCCATGGACTTAATATGGAGGATGCTAACAAGCATATCCGCGAATTTCAGTCTGTGTGTGCAAACATGCAACCACAAGGAGCTGATGAAAACATTCTGAAGATGAAGGCATTTCCATTCTCCTTAGCTGACAGAGCCAAAGATTGGCTATATGAGATTCCTGCTGGACGTATTACTTCATGGGAAACAATGAGGAAGGCCTTCTTGGAAAAATACTTCCCAGCTTCAAAGGTCATCACACTCAGGAAGAAGATCAGTGGAATTGAGCAAGCCCATGATGAGTCCTATGGTGCCTACTATGAGAGGTTCAATTCCTTACTTGCACAATGCCCTCAACATCAGATGAAGGATGAGACCCTACTGACATGTTTTTACGAAGGACTCTTACCCTTAGAGAGGCAAATGCTTGATGCTGCAGCTGGAGGAGCTTTTGTGGACAAGTCACCTGCAGCTGGGAGGGAACTTATTGAAAATCGTGCCCTAAATACTCAACAGTATGAGGGTGTGAGACAAACCACTCGTAGGGTAAATGAGGTGAGCACTAGTCCTGCCATTGAAGATCAATTGAGCAAACTCACCCTTCTTGTGAACAAGGTGGCGACTACTCAAGGACAAGGAGGACCCTCTGCTTGTGGGGTATGCTCTACCCAAGGACATCCTACGGATCAATGTCCTCAACTAAGTGAGAATGGTGGTTGGGAGTATGTGAATTCCATAGGAGGCTATCAAGGGAACCAAGGGGGTCCCCAACGTCCAAGGTATGATCCATATTCGAATACCTATAACCCTGGATGGAGGGACCACCCCAACTTCAAGTGGACGAACAATGAAAATGTTCAGAACCCTCTTGGTGGCAGTTTCCAACGTCCTCAAGGACCTCCCTATCAAAGACCTTACATGCCTCCTCAACACAACGTAGGGAATTCCAATTCTCACTATGATAAGACGATAGAGGCATTGACTAATTCCACTCAGGCATTGACTAGTGCCACACAGACTTTGCTACAAGGACAACAAGCCCATACCAAGGACATTGCTGAGCTTAAGAAGCAGATGGGACAAGTGGTGGACTTCATGACCAAGTTTCATGAAACTGGTAGGCTTCCGAGCAACACAATTCCAAACCCAAAGGGAGGCTTTGAAGGCTCCACCAACTAAGGACAAGAGGAAACCACGTCTAGGCTGAGAAGACGTTAAAACCAAGCGCTACTTGGGAGGCAACCCATGCAAATCAGATTTGCTTTCTTTATCCTTATCTTTTATTTTATTTTTATTTTTTGGTTATTTGTTTTAGTAGTTATTTCATCCCTATATGCTTAAGTGTTTCATTGCATGCTTATTCTTGATTACATTGAGGACAATGCAATATTTAAGTGTGGGGGAAGGGATTTACACTTTTATCTTGAGTCATATATATTGAAAAATACAAAAAAAATCGAAAAATGTCAAAAATTTAAAAAAAATTTGGTTACTTTTGTTTTTGTTTTTGAGTCTTAGGATGCTCCTAACGTCTAGGATGAACATGTCTTCGAATTCATGGCTGAAGGTTTTCATAATCAAAATAGGACTTAATTGAATTCTGTGGTTAATCGACATTGTGATGCTTGTATGAAGATTTGAGATAGGATTGTAACTTGGTTCATTAAGCATGCTAGGATTAAGTCTGATTCATTTGACCCAAGTGAGCTGTTGAGCTAAAATACTTTCTTTTTGAGTGCTTACTGATAATTTCAAGAATTTCATGGCTGTATTTGCAAAACCTCATCTTTCTTTGAAAATCCAATGATCATGTGCCATAGATTTTAATGGACTAGAGAGTACTAGAACTCGGCTGTTGTGACTGTCAAAACTTGTATGCCATAATATGCACTGATCCTGGATAGGATAGAAGGCATTAGAGTAACCACCATAGCCAAACAAGCATGTGTCCCCAATTGTGCCCGTCGTGGGACTCCTTAGAATGAACCCCTTTGAGCCTACGTTGAAAACCTTTGTTTCATCACCCTCACTACCCTACCATGAGCTTAGTACATGATATCTCTACCCTTGTCTTAAGGACTTAGTAGAGCATGACATAGTATGTAGGGGTGACGATGAAAGACAAGTGTGGGGTGGGGAAAATCCAAGAAAAAAAAGAAGAAAAGAAGAAAAATTTTGCCTTGAAAAAAAAAAAAAAAAAGAAAGAAAGAAAGAAAGAAAAGCGGCAAAAGAGAAGAAAATTGAAAAGAAAACTCTTGGGAAAATGTTGAAGTGTGGTTTGGACTTGCAAATTTGTATAAGGCTCAAAGTTGAAAATTATGCCTTTGTCCATTCCCATGTTGGTTAGAGTGAAGGTTTGGCCCAAAACAATGATATTTGGTCTACAAAAATGATGACATAAGGTGGTCCTTATATGCTCTGCTAGGTCCTTAGGATTTTTTTGTATCCTTAATCTTCATTTCGAAAACCCTAGCTTAGCCCCATTACAACCTGTTTTAAGTGCTAACTTGATCCTTGAGATGGGCAATCTTTGGTTAGTGGAGTCAGTTACGCAGTCGAGCTTATGGTTTAGGTCCATTTGTGCACTTAGTCATTTCATGAGGTCTTTAAAAATTCTTCACAAAATGTGTTTATTGATGAAATATGCAAGCTGTTTGTTGCCTTACAATTTGTTCTCTTGCATATACTTGAGTGTGAAGCTTTTAAGCATAGCCATTTCTGAGAGAAAAATCGAGAGTATGCCCTGTGAGTTTGGATTGGACTTGTTCGAAACATGCTATCATTCACTGTATAACTTAAGTTCTCCATATCTTGCTTAGTCATATGAATGTCACAGGTTTATTAACCATGGAATTATCTTTGTGATTTTGATTAAGTGTTTAACGTGAAAGCCATGAGTTTGGAGTCTCTGAGACAACAGTTAGGAGCAATAGAGTCATTTACTTGCTTTTTGTCAAGTCTTTGTTCTGTTTTGGATTTTTTTTTTGTTTTGTTTTGCTAAGGGACTAGCAAAAGCTAAGTGTGGGGGAATTTGATAGGCGCATTTTAATGTGATATTTTAAATGTTAATTCCTCACATTTTGCTTAGTTATTCCTTAACGAATCGATTTTTAACTTAATTTCTAATTTTAGGTACATTGGAGTAGATGAAGAAGAAATGAGTGTTACGTCCATAATTACCTAGAAATGATGGAGAAGAATGAAAATGCACTAAAAAGTCAACCTTGAATATTTTCTTACTCCGGCTAGGAGAATCAGAGCCAAGCAAGGAAGAAGGAGCGGCCACCTGACCAACTGAACTCGAAATGAGCTGAAACTCTCCAGATCCATTCTAGACACCCAAATGATCATTTCTTATGAAGAGTGCCAGAGAAAAATATGAGTGGAAGGCCTTCAAACAATCCGCCCAATTTTCTACAGAAGTAAAACCGGAAAACTGGACCTGTAAGAGGTCCAGCAGCATTTCCGGCCCAACCACATGGAATAAAGCTCTGAAAATTTGTCAGGATGATCTACACTCATAGTGGAACATTTTTTATGAAGAAGTCGAAGGCTCATTCTGAAGTTTTGATGGAGAAATAATTGAAGGAATAAAGGGGAAGAAACTGACCTGAAAACAGCTCAACACCACATATTCATGTTTCCCACCCATATGAAGAAAGCATTTCTTTTTCCTTGGATACATTTTTTCTACCCTAAAAGATCATCATCACTTCCACATTTCTTCACCTTCATGTTTTGCTTTCATCATTACCTCATCTTTTACATATTTTACAAACCACTCTCATACTCCACTTTCATTATTTTCTTCATCTCATCATTTCACTCTTCTTTTTCTTCCCTATTTAAACACCTTCTCCTCTCACTCTCAATCACCAATTTCTGAATCCATAACACAAATTCCTTCATCTATTCCATCTTCTTTGTCTCTCTATTTCCTTTCCATTAATTTTCCCATCCATCCTCTAGTCATCTCCACGAGTTCAAGCAAGGCCAAAGGAAGAAGAAGAGAAGCCGTGAGCATCACCATCCATATCCATCCTTGAAGCTTGCTTTCGAGATTCAAGAGCCCACAACGTTTATCATCCATCTCATCTTCATCCACGGTGTAATCCGATTCTCCTTTGTAACCTTTGCTTTGAATTTCGTTGGTTATGAACTAGTTGACACATGTGTTTGAACAAATATTAATTTCTGGAATTTTTATGATTAATTGAGAATTTTCAGATTCATATTATTGTTCTTCGAGAGTTGCTTATGTGGGTTTGTTTAATTAAATTTGCATTATAGATATCCTTTGTGTATTAATCTTATTTGGGTCGACACTTATAGGGTTTATGCATAATTGTTGCTAGGTTTAAGAACATGAAATCGACTTTTCGTTTTGTGTAAACTTGAACCAAAGTAGTAAAGGTTTTGGACAAAGATCGAATTTAATTAACGAGGATTGCAATTAGGTGGACTTTTCCATACTAAGTTGTACACTTGAGTTGATAGCCTTTCTCTATGTGTAATGCGTTAAACATGACATGATTGACTAGCTTTCTAGGGTTTGATTGCATGTTTAATAGGATTAATCTAGGTGCTTTCATTTAGATTAATTAGCATTGAAAAGTAAAATATGGGAAATTGTTTGCTTTTAACGTTTCACATGATCAACTCCTCTCTCATGACTTAGATGAACAATATTAGGGTTTGAATCAATTTTAATCATATGTTTCGATTTTGATCTTTGTTCTCTCATTCCATTCGTATTTTGATGTTTTTGCATTTTAATTATTTTGTTAACTTAGTTTTATTTTCGAAAATCCAAAAACCAAAAATCCCCCCTTTTTCGTAAATATGTATATATTTTGTAATATCTTTGTGAATATTATACTTTGTTTTAATTTTAATTGTTTGTTTGTCCTACATTGACAGGTGTACCCTCAATCCCCGGAATAGAACGATCCCTACTTACTTATATTACTAACGACATTTCAGGGTTAAATTATGCGCTTGCTTTGAGCGCATCAGAGGACCCCCAAGGGAACGATCTGGTACTGATTGCAGCTGCTAGTACATTGACTGACTCATAAGGATGAGTATACCCAGGTGGCAAGCCCCATGGATAAGTTACAAGATCATATGGTCGAGCACTAGCCGCAGTTATAAAATCAACTTGGTTTGTTGTCCCTGAGGTTTGGACGATATGTGATTGCGGCTGCTGACTGAAAGATGGATGACTCACTGTAGTGGAGGTTGACACTACCGTGGCAGTCGTAGCGACTGTTGACACAGGACGTGCCATGACTCCACTCGTAAAGATCCCACTTGATGTAGAAGCCGATGGTTGAACTGATGTCATTGGGAGACTTGACATGGGCACAATGAGATCTATAGAGGCAGCTGATCTGTTTGGACAAAAAGAAGAGGTGTGGCCTTGTTGCCTACACCTGTCACAACGATTCCCTCGAGACTTGGCGTAGGGATCTGGTAACATTCACCGAGTGTTGTCCCACTGGGCATGCCAAAAGATGTTCGCTCAAAAATCGTCTCGACCGCGTGTCACTGGGCCGAGCTCTTCTTTGGCTTACACATGTCCTTCTGGAGTGGTGACGTGTGCGCAGGCGTGCCAACTCGCGGCCGGTACGTAGGCCAAGCGAGGTTTTGTTCTAGATTGTAGATCGTGCGCTGACTTGACTTCTGATCAGTTGATTGTAGGCCGAGGAAGGATCAATCTCGGCCGCGGGGTTCTCTCTGCCTTGAATGCAAGGACTTTAGCATTGATCGGCCTTAACTAGCCGCAGTCTTCGTGCTGTGTAACTCGGTGATTGAGGTGAAAGTGATTCTTTTTGTGATTTTATATAGAGTAAATGACGTAAAGTAAATAACAACAAATAAATAGCATAAACGAAAGTGCAGGTAAAGAAAGTACAGGAATGTAAAGGTGCAGCAAATAAAGTGCAGGAAGATAAATTGCTTAAATGTAAAGAGCAGCAAGTAAAGTGCAGGAAAGATAAATACCAGTAAAGAAAGCGATAGATAAACACGTAAAGATTGATAAGTGATGCTGAAATGTTGAAATGTATTGAGATAAAATTTGTGTAATCGCGTAGAGCGTTTGGTCGAGGACTTCTAACAATGAATCCTATGGTCCTTTTTATAGTGAAGCTAAACTACTGAATGAAGGAAAAGAAACAATTTCAGCCTTTACAGTTAAGACCGCATTGATTACAAATAGAGCAGTATTCATGTTTGTGATATCGTTGTCAATGATTAATTCTATCATGAACAATCAATCAGGTCTTGTAACTGATGATTAGCAATAACACCTCCTGATACTCATACAAGTTAATTGCCCCAAACTTCGGTAACGTTTCTCCTGACAATCAACCTCTTTGACCTGCCGCGGCTAATTAGCCGCGGTCATTCATTATGACTTGTGGCTGTCATTCATTAAACTTTGTGATTTACTTGATTTCTTGCGATTTAATAATGGCTTTCTGCACACGTTATTTTTAGTCATCAATTTGACAATAAACATTTAATGTGCCGCGGCTAATTAGCCGCGGATATTCATTACGCTTTGTGAGCCTGGCCCACCTATCTGCCATGTGACAATAAACATTTAATGAATTAGCCGCGGATATTCATTACACTGTGGGTCGGGCCCACATATCTGCCACGTGAGCCTTGCCAAATATAGGTTCAAACAATTCATTGATTTTGAGATTTTCTGGAATATTATCGGAAATGAGATTTTTGAGAGAATTATAATTATTTCTCACCTCCTTGTTTATGAATTCGAGAATATTTTGGCGGGCGGGGTCACGTCGTTAGAATATGTATTTTCTCGTGAGATATTGAGGAAGCCTTACTGATTTTTTATTTTAGTATGATTTTGATTAGTCATACCTAGGTCGTATTATTTAATTATATTATTGCTAGCTAGCCTATTCCTCCCCGCTTACTTTGTGTTTTCGAATTCGGCTGAGTTGAGATAGAACCTGGGAGGCTCAAGAGTGTGGGACACTCTAACCCGAGCCTGGGAGACTCCTTTGTCGTATGGTGATAAATTCTTCCCCATATTCATTTATTATTTTTTGGCTAGCGGGGCTAGTCAGATTTCTTTTAATCAGCAGGGCTGGAATGTTCTCATGAAATTTTTCTTATTGCGAGAAATATCTTTATTTAATAAATATTGCATGCATTGGACTTTACAAATGATTAAACGAGGGAGAGTATGCATGCCTATTACTTCAAATATTTATGAAATATTTATTTTTGTACACTCACTCTAACATATTTTTTCAACTACTTTTCCCAAAGCCCTTCGTTTTCAAATGCCCAGTTTGCAGGCTCGATTAGTCGAGGTTGGGCATACATGGAGTTGAGGTATAGTTGTCACTGCTTCCGCATTGTAGGAACTATTGATCTTTTATATATCCTCTTTATATTTATTTTAGAATTTCTCTGATAACCTACGAATTTTGTTTAATGTGAAAAAATGGAGTTGTTAGTAATTGGGGAGCAGGATGGCTCTAGCAGTATAAGGATGGTTGCTTAGAAGTATGGTTTTACTTCTTTTCAGGTTAGGGTTGTCCATTTTTAGGGAAAGTTCTGTTGGATTTTCTCGAAAATGGATCCCGTAGGGCCACCTCGGGTTTCAGGGTGAAATTTCGGGGCGGGTTCTGTCAAATGGTATAATATTAAGTGAATTGGGTAGTTGGGAAGCAAAAGAAAAAAGTTTTGTGAAGGGAGTAAA
Source organism: Rosa chinensis (assembly GCF_002994745.2). Taxonomy (NCBI): domain Eukaryota; kingdom Viridiplantae; phylum Streptophyta; class Magnoliopsida; order Rosales; family Rosaceae; genus Rosa; species Rosa chinensis. The sequence goes on from NC_037089.1 coordinate 43,907,043, forward strand.
AATAAGTTGGCTGGGTGTATGGGAAGTATTTTGGTAGAAAGGGGTAAATGAGCATTTTCCCTTAAAGCAAAATTGAGTAAAAATGTGTTTACACATTGGATACAGCTTTGATATAGCATTACATAGTGGGCCCAAGTCCCAAGGGTTATTTGGTGTAAAAGTGAGAGAGAATGAGTTTTTTTTTTATACGCGTTGTATATAGTTTTGATACGGTATGATGTGGCGAACCCGAAGCGCAAGAGTGATTTGAGGCAAAATTGAGTGAAAATGTGTTTTTGTGATACACATGTTGAGAGTGATTTGTTGTAAGGTTGAGTGAAAATTAATGTTTTTTTTTTTTGGTGATATACATTTGATCTAGCTTTGATACCGGTGTGATACAGATTTGATACAACATGATGTGGCGGGCCCGAGCCCTTAAGGATATTTGGAACAAAATTAAGTAAAAATATGTTTTGTTGATACAACTTTCATATAGTATGACGTTGGGGGCCAGATTCTCGAGACTCGAGAGTGATTTGTGGTAAAATTAAGTGAAAGTGTATTTTTGTGATATACGTTTGATACAGTTTTGACACAACATGACGTGATGTGCTCGAGCCCCGACGGTGATTTGGTTCAAGTTTTAGGCGTAGGTTAAAACTATGTGTGTTTGAGGTGAAGATTAAAATTATTGGAACATAAGAGAAAGACCTCAATTGACTCTGTGAAGCTCTTAAAGGTAAATCATTTCTTGCATATCATAGCATCTTAATTTCTTGATTGTGTTGTTGGGATTGATAGCCATATTTCAACCCCAAGTGGTGTCAATGCATATTTATCGTGAATTTTCGAAAGGGGACGTCTTGGTGATCAAGATCACTACTCACTGATTTCTTGAGTTGCATATTAATTGTTTTTAATTGAATAAATATGCATTATCATTTCTATTAGGATAAATTCGGTTTTTATTGCATAATATCTTTTAAGAAAAATATTTTCCTAATAAAAATCAGTTAGGTTTAGAACTTTAATCATCCTAACTTTCTAAGATCAGCCAGTATCATTTGATTTAGTGGCATAGATCTCCCCTTTATAAGAGGGAGATTGTGAGTTTGACTCACAATAGACTAGTTGTTGTATATGAGTTGTTTATTTGATAAAAATATATATATATATATATATATTTTCTAGGATCAATTAAGGGCACACATATAGTAGAAAAATAACATTTTTATGTTGTGTTCCCACAGTTTATTTGAGTGCACATTTCATTGAGAGAGTTTTTGATTGCATAAGGAAACCTAGAGGTTAAATTAGGTATTGCTAATATACTTGTTTCATGTTGAAGCAAATTAGCATGTCACATACACATTTGCATCCCATTCATTCCATTGTGCTTGTCCGAGTATTCCACGAGATCAGTTGGGTGATAGTGGCATCTGAAGCACACTTAATAGCCAAGGTTAGATCTATTCATTCAAGGAGCTGAATGGAGGCAATTCAAAAGGTGAAGAAAAACAAGGTGGTGATTGTGCAACGACTTAGTTAGAAATAACCGAGGTCAGAGCTATTTGCGTTGGTTGTAAGCCCGTATGTGCTTGTTCATATTCACTCAGTGAGTTGCTTTGCACTTGACTTTCAAGAGCTAAGCTTTGCAGTTCTTTAACTTGATTTGATTCAAGGGTTTTACTGCATCAACAAACTTCTTGTGCTAGTGCTTTTCAATTTCCATTGTGCTTGTTGAATGGTGTGTGCGTGGTTTTCATTGCGGTTAATTTGACAATAAAAAATATGAGTGTCTAATATCAACATTTCTGCTATGGTTTGGTTTTAATCAAGAGAAAATGTCACAATTATAGTCTCTGAAGATTGGGTAATTCGACACTTTGGTTCCGAACATTCTAAAACTATCACATTAGTACCTCAAAATTAATCTTCAACATACTTTTAGTACCCACCGTTAATACCACTATTAACTTCTCCATTTTTTCAAAGTATTTCCATCTTTTTTCCCTCCAAAACCCATCATCGTTTTAATCAAGATAATTAGTCACCGACCACTAACTAAAAATAAGAAAAATATAAAGTATAAATAGTAATAGTGTATGCAACATGAGAAGTAATTAGGATAATAACATTTGAGAGGGAAAGATGAAAATGCCCTTCATAAAAATGAGGAGTTAATGGTGTTATCAACGGATGTTGCCAAAAGTTTGTCAGTGAATAATTTTCAGGTACGTCGAATGGCTCAAATTTCAGTAAACTGATTGTGATAAAAACACTTTAATCAAATTAAAATTAAGCATAACTTTCTATCTAAGCCTATTCATCCCCTCCCCAACCCTCTTCCTCTAAGCTTGATATCCATCCAAGCAGAATTTATTAACATATACCAGTCAATATGGTATAACAGATCTCATTCAAGGAGTATGCTAAGCTTTCTTTTCATTCCTACAAAAAGCATGCAGTTGCTTCTATTTACTCTATTCTTGGCATCTCGCAATCTTACTAGTTTCATTCCGGCCTTCAATTCTTAGGAGGTGAGTATTTGACCAAAGGATTACTATGTCTTCAAAGGAGGAGCAACAATATTGCGGACAACAAGGACTACAAATTGCTGATGATTTTGCACGGTTCCTCCCATCTTTACTTTGGTTGGGTAGCATGCATGCATGTATGATTTAGCATTTGTTTATCATCTCTATTTAGAGACTTGTATTATTTAGAAGGTACGGCTTTATGTTCCCTTCATTTTTTGTACTATTCGGGGGCTGACTGCTCCCTTTGGGGGGGGGGTTAATGTGTCCGAGCAATACCCAATGTACGGACCGTGACACCTTACAAACGATCGAGTTAAATAGTACAAAGAAATGTTTTAGTGTAGGCAACAAAGTTGAAGAGTGGATTATACGTACAGAAATGTTTTTAGATACAACACGACTAGTTTTACTCCCTTACTTACAAGGCCGCGCCGTCAAGGTAATTGGACAACCACTTCTTAGTCTAGGAATATGGGCCTTCTTTTCTAGACTGGTATCAAGATCATCGACTGTCCACCTGCACAATAGTTATGGAAGAAGAAGATGAATTTGAGAACCATTAATAGAAAGATGAAAATAATTAGCTTTGTATCAGTGTCACTTCACCTGTATGCAGTAGTGAGACGGTGAAGAAAGATCATCATTGTCATCTTGGCCATATTGATTCCCAAACATGTCCTGGGTCCTGACCCAAATGGTATGAAACTATATGGCTTTTGTATTTCCTGCAATACACATGGGTTGATTAAGGATAATTAATCACTCTCTCAATTATACCAAGGTAATGGAAATCACTCCCACCAAGCTAGAGAATTCATGGAAATTGAATGAAGAGGAGGAGATGGAGGAGAGATTGAGATTGAATCGTTAGTTCGTTACGTACATCAAATCTAGAAGGGTTGAATTTAGTAGGGTCTGGGTACAAATCTGGGTCGTTGTGTATGCATGTCGCGTCAATGTTCACATGCCACCCTTTCTTTATCTCAAAACCTGCGAAAACAAATATGCAATCACAACTTCATTGATCGATCAAACGAATGTTTAGCAATAACTATTAGCTTAATTAGTGTTCGTAGTTGAAAGAAGTTTGAAATACTTAAAAGCTATAGCTTGCCTTCTATAGTACAGTCACTGAGTGCAACTCGAGGATACCACATAACCACAGTTGACATCCTTACTGTTTCTTTAACAACCTGGAAAAAAGAACGCATGCACACACACAACCTGGAATAATTAAAAATAGCTCTGATTTTCTGTGTATATGTAAAATGATTCAACCTGATTGGGATCTATGCTAAATCCAAGCTCATTACCTTCCAACAGTAGGACATATTATTAATATCTTCAAGGGTAATTGATGCTCCTTCGGGCTTGGATGTGGCTATAGACAATTGTTCCTCCTGCACATTCATATAATTTTTGCTCATTTTTCTTGAAATGTTACGAAGACGAGGAAGAAGTTACCACCAAAACACTATTTATGGAGAATCTTGCAGATATGCTGATTAGAAAGACAGGTAATTTGTCCCAAGTCAAATTTTTACAAAAGCTATGAAAGAGCTTTACATGATCACATCTGCAGTATTTTGCAATTTTATGAGGGGAGAATGATGGTTGAAAACTTGAAATACCCCCTAAAGAGTCTGTAAAAGGGGCAGTAATGTGGAGGAGCGCTGTAACTATCTCATTCGAGAATGCACCTTCTAGTCTTACTGTCCTCAATAGACAAAAATTCCCAGATCCTCCACCAGTCATCAGTAATTTGACAAGGTATCTCATTTCTGAGCACATCCATATGATACAACTAATTGATTAATAATTGGTACCCCCTGTTTTACAAACCACACCCCCCTCCATGCACACTTCTATTGGAAAATTACTCATGGATGGGGATGTGGTTTGTAAAATAGAGGGTGCCAATTTCAATCTCCAATAACAGATGCCAGCAGTTGGAACCGATGTAATAACAAGTAAACATCAACTGGTATGTCATGTGGTTAGAAAATTTTAATCCATTTAACCAATGGCGGACATATAGATAGGCCTGAGAGGGAGGCTTACCCTAAGAATGTCTTGGACTTGTTGGTTCTCATCCAGAAACTTGACACTCCACATCATTGCAGCTGAAGTGGTCGTCTGCCCTGCAATTATAAGTGTCATTAGGTTGTCCATGATTTCTGAGTCTTGCAGCTTTTCATTGGGAGGGTATGAGTCTCTTCGCAACATGGACTGTAGGAAATCTTCTGGTTCTGGCAACTCCTTCCCACTCCTTCTTCTGGCAATCATGTCTTTAAAGGTTTCCATGAGACGTCTGCGTGCCTGCAGCGTTAACAATTCTCTTAGCGTACACTGTTTAAGTTACAAGAGGCACTATTCAGATACTACAAAACACTAAAATTAATAATTTAAAATTGATTAATTTTATTATCAAGCACTGTTTGTTGATTTCCAGCCACACTAGTTTGTTCATGGCTTTAAGTGACAAACACTCTGACTGCACAAGTTTAATCTGTTCGAGAATTGGTCAATAATGTAGGTATACATTTGTGGACCAGCACATATATAGGACTAGGCTATTGAGTTCTTGGCTAGCTCGTATTTCCCTTCCTCCATGACTAGGCAGCTTGCATTACCTTGATGCCTTTGTAATATCTAGTGCCTGGAATCATGACAGGAACAGATAAGATTCCATCCGAGACTGCAGTGCAGTCTTTCTCAAGCTGCCTTAGCAAGGGCTCATCCATGACACTCATTAGCATGCAGCACATCGCATCAAATGTCATCTGCATATCAGAAATATTCCGATTTCAGAGAGCAGTAAGCTAATTGATTAACCTATCTACTATATATACCAAATTAAGTAGCAAAGAAGCCTTACCCTCATACTGAAGTCAAGCACCGAAAAGCTTTTCCCACCTTGTTCTAGTTTCTTCAGCTTCTGACACAGCATTCTATCGAATTTCTCAATGAACGAAGATAAAGAATTCATGGAGAAAGGATCTGATAATAAGCGCCTTATTCTTTTATGGTTCTCATGTGGTACACAGAGCAAGCTTTTATCTCCAATACAATCTGCCATTGATTTCACATATCCTTTGTTGAACTTAGCAAAATCATTAGAAAATATCATTTTTGCACCCTCTGTACTTGGAACAAACACATGGATCTTGCCAAAAATTCTCGTCTTGAACCACTTCCCATACCTAGTTTCACCACAATCATCAATTCTAACTTCCATTATTGACAAAATGAAAACTCAAATAATGTCATCAATATTGCATCAATGAAATTTAAAGTTCTTTTTTTCTTTCAACAATTGCATCAACTTCAAGTGGTTCATATAGCTACCCACTCGATTGGTTCCAGTCATATATGTAGAACAAAAACAAAAATTGGACCCTTCAACTGCAGGTTTCTACAACTTAATTACTAGTAGCTGTGATTTTTTTTTATTTTTTTGAGATGAACAGCTGTGATGTTATAGAAGCAGAGACTAATTAAGAGGTACTTTGAATTAAAAGTTTGTATAAATAGCCAATCACCCTTTTTCTTGAAGTTGTAATATATGTTCTAATTTTCTTGGAGATGAAGGACACTTATTTTGTATTATATTTCATGAAATCAAAAATGAATATCAACTAACCATATTCGCCGGAATCTGATAAAATCATAGCATCCTCTTGTGCTATTGGTTGCTGACATAAAAGAAATGGTTTCACCAATAAAGGGTAACCCCAACCGGCCAGGGATGTGACCTCTGGAACCTGTGACCTTTCTCCATGCTAATTTAGAGACGAAAAATGCAACTCCGATAGAAAACAGTAGTGCAACAGTGAGAATATCATAATACTTCTTAACAAGGAAGAGGAACTCTTCTTTTGATATTGCACTCAGCATCTTAACTTAGCTTTGTTGAACCAGTACTCTCATGATCAATAACTAGAAGATATATTGAATTTATGTACCGAAGTTGTGAAGAATCATGATCCTAAATATGCATTGATGCTTCCTCAACATAAGACAAATTGTTGATAAGTGCTAACTGAGACATTGCTAAGTTTATTAAGTTATGCAGATAGTTAAAAAGTTCGAGTAATATTAGATTATGTAGTGGTTGGAACTGAGCTCTCATCTCCTTGTGATAATATAATTTGTAATGCAGATAATCACTGAGTACAAATTAGTACTTGAACCTGAAGAACTGGATGCTATATTTTATCGACCCCAAGATGCCTGCCGTATATATATATATATAGCCTGTTAGATAATTTGTACATACATGCTTGTACACACATGCTTGCTTCCCCGACCAATATTTTAATTGAAGAGTGACCTAATAATGATTCAGATGCTACACCAGAAACTTTGAGTTTAATATAGATAGAGGAATCTAAGTTTAAAAAGGGTATGTGACAAACAGGCCCGTGGTTCTAAATCGCGTTCACATAATGCTCCAGGTATAAGTAACTAGTACAGTCGCTGCATTTTTGTTCCCCATATTTTTACAGTCTACCATGTCCCATTAATGTAAATCTGCAGAGAGATCCTATTTACGGATAGATTTTCTTTCAACTGAAATTGAGTCTTTATTTTGTTTTTCCAGTCCAAATGAAATCAAGTCCCATGTACGTACGTTTCATTTGTGCAAGGTTAGAACAAATTTGTGGGTATGGATCATAAGAGAGTTTATGCTTCTAAAGCACGTTGTAGCAACGCTTTCCTTAAGATATTATTTGCCTTAGGATACAATGAAATCCAGCACAATGCTGTTGTTGTTCTTCATTTTGCACTCACGAAAACTAACCTAAAACACTCAAAAGAAGGTTTACAAGATGGCTCAAGGTTACTAGAACTAATTGTGCACTATTAATTTCTAGTAGTTTTATGTGTAAGAAAACATGAAACTGGTGAATATTGGAGGCCTAGATCTTCTCAGGATCTTCTTAGTATTCTCTGAGATTGTGTCACTCTGTAGAGAATGGTTCATTTAGATAGAAGTATATGTACCCCTTCAAATGGTAAGGTACCTTTTCATTTGTGTCATTTGAATCTGGTTAAATTACTTCATTCAGACATATTCAAAAGGTGCAAACATAAATGATACCTTTTCATTTCTTCAATTATTATTATATTTTGAAAATTTCTCCAACAGTACGACATTTTCTATATTAGAGGTTTGAGATGTATGGTAGTATTTTTTTCCCATACGAGAAAGGAAAACAAATAATCCACTTGGGTTTCTCATATTCTTGCTGACGCCCCAACTTGAGAAATCCACCAGTCACAAACTTTTCCAACGTTCTTGATTGTGCTTAAACAAGGTAAAGTTGTTGTATGTGTTTCAGTAAAGATAATTAAGTGACCCGAGCGATCAACCTTGTGCTGCCAGGGATGATGAATATTCTCAGATATCGGTTCGTTGTATTCCTGGCAACCACATTTTGGACTGTATATGCATGAAATGATTCTTTCTTGCATACAGTGGATCATTTAACGAATCAATCATATTCGTAAGATCTGCACTACGTGAGATACTTGAGAGCTGTGTTTCCCAAGTAATCTCGGCCCTGTGAACTTGAACGATTAAATAAGTCTTTATGTCCCTAAATAATTAAAAGATTCTCTGTCACGTACTATTACTTCAGTTAATTAAGCTCTTAGAATGTTGTCTGATAGGTAGATATGGTCAAGAAGGTATGCCGATGACCATCATCACGTAGCTGTCCAAAACTATTAACAAAGAGTATGAATGTTGCAGTTCCATGTCTGTAAGCTACAGAAAATATAAACATTAATTAGAGTCGACTCAACTTATTGTTTTTACAAAAATTAAGAGACGAATACTATTTGTCTTACAGTGCATCAGCACCAAAGGCCTGTTATGTTTTCTTCTGCTAAATTAATTTTCTGGTCTTCCCCAGACAAGTAATAAAACAGATAAAATATCTTGTATTGGCCTGGATTGGCATCAAGTATCTGTAGCTAATATAGTAACAGCGATATTGGAAACTACCCTCCCAACGCAGAGAGAGAATTGAAGAAGAGAGAGGGAGAGAGACAGAGAGGGCCATAGAGGAACTCAGCAAAATGGTTGAAGCATATCCAATGAAAGGTGGAGATGGACCCAACAGCTATGCCAAGAACTCCAGTTACCAGGTTTGTTTCGTAGTATACCACACATTACTATTGTTGTTCACTATTTAGGATGATTACAAGTAGGGTTGTACATCGACTCGATATACCTCGCCTGTGTTCCTGTTAAGCTCAACTCAGCTCGTTAAGATGCAAGCCAAACTTAGCTTAGATTTCCTCGATCAGCTCGTAAAGTTCGTTATATCACTCGTACATTATCACCAAACACAAGGGGCAGGCTTTAGGGTTTAGCTCAACTGGTTGGAAACTACGGAGTTCTCATTAGATTAAAAAGAATATCAATTAATGTTTTTCATATTTTGATTTTGAAGTTGTCCCAAGCTTGAAACTTAAGCTTGACTCGCCCTAGGGCTTTGCTTTACGTATCCTAACCGTGAGCCAAGTAAAGACAATTTAAGCTCAAGCTCGATCACTACTCAAGCTAATTAACCAACAAGAAAATCGATCAATCCAATGTTGAATTTGAATAAGTGTTTGAGGCAACTCAAACACAACGAACCAAAAAATAAAAAAAGACTAAACACAACTTACTAGGCTAGGTCGAAATCAGTTGAGCCGAATCTAAGGACCCTGGTTTTGTCTTGATTTAGCTCATTTACACCCCGGCCTAGTTACAAGTAGCCAATCACCATAAGAATTGATTAGATGTTCTCTTACATGTAAAGCAAAAGTTTTCTTTCGCATGGTTCTTGATTAAGAACTCTTTTGCCTCGATTCTCTTATGATAGTATGTAGTAGTTACATAAACTAAATGAAATGAAATTAGTATATCAACAATTCTACTGCTTGTGCAGAAAGGAGTTGCAGGTGCTGCCCAAGAAGTTGTGAACAGGGCTATAGCAGAAAAGCTTGACATAGACAATATCACATTATCTAATTCCAACACCTTTAGCATTGCAGATTTAGGTTGCTCTGTTGGGCCAAATACGTTTTCTGCAGTTGGGAACATAATTGAAGCTGTGCAGCTCAAGTATCAAAGCCAAGTGCGGCTGCTTGATTCCCAAATCCCCGAATTTCAAGTTTTCTTTAATGATCATACCCCAAATGACTTTAACATGCTCTTCCAGTCCCTCCCTCCCAACAGACAATACTATGCAATGGGTGTGCCTGGTTCTTTCTATGGTCGTCTATTTCCTAAAGCTTCGGTTCACTTTGTTCACTCTTCTTACGCCATTCATTGGCTTTCAAGGGTACCGAAGCAGGTACTCGATAAAAATAGCCCCGCTTGGAACAAAGGACGAATCCATTACCTAAATTCCACAGATGCAGTAGTGAGGGCATTTGAAGCTCAATATGCTGAGGACATGGCGTGCTTCCTGCATGCCAGGGCACAAGAGATTGTCTGTGGAGGATTGATGGTACTTATCATTCCAGGTCACATTCAAGATACACATCATTCCCAATCTTTCAGAAATATGACCTATCAATTATTAGGGTCTTGCCTCATGGACTTGGCTAGGAAGGTAGGCAACAATCAATGTTTTAAGTTAATTTGATATGATATACTTCTGATTCTAAGTTTGATTTATAGTAGGATATGTTCCTTATTGCTGCTAATGTGATTTCAATTTATGCATGCAGGGAGTAGTTAGCGAGGAGAAGGTAGATTCGTTTAATATACCTATTTACTATATGTCTCCCCAAGAACTGGAAGCTTCTGTAGAAAGAAATGGCTGTTTTAGCATAGAGGGTATGGAAAACTTACGTAAGATCTCAAAACTTGGCAGTGTCACCGAAAGTGCCCAACTAATTGCATCTCACGGAAGAGCTGTCATGGAGGGACTGTTCAGGCAGCAATTTGGAGATGAAATTTTAGATGAGCTCTTTGACTTGTACCGCAAGAAACTTGAAGAGAATCCCTCCATCTTTGAGTCAATGGATGCAACTCTCTTTCTTGCCGTGCTTAAACGCAACGCAAATTGATTTGGACGAACTTTAGTTGGTTTTCCTGCAGCTGCATGTAGTTAAATTCCCTTTAGCTTCATGGTTTTGTTAGTTTTATTGTATGATTTGGTGACATTAAAATTTGTGAACAGCAATAGATAATAAAGGGGAGAGAGATACACTGCTATATATCCCTAGTTCTTCATATGTAAATCGATCATGGTTTGAAACTATTGTGAATAGTATGTGTTTAATTGGTGTTGTGCTGCGATGTAAAATGATTTTAATTAAGCAGGATATTTCTTTTCGATGATATGAACAGTTACTGTTTTCATACCACTCTCTCTCCCTCCCTAGCTCGCAAGTGGCAGAGAAACCCCAATTCTTAAGTTGTTGTCACCATTGAGCTGCTGGAATCTTCTCTTAATCGATATCCCAAATGATCGAAAGCATCAGCTGGCAATAAGTCTAAAGTCAAATTTTGAAGGCTAAAATCCAGGCAATGTCAAGTAATAATGATAAAGAACAATAACAGTTTGTCTTAACTATCCAAGAATCCTTTCTTAATTAACTATAATTCCCTGTCATGAGATTCGCATATAGCTATGATATATCATGACATATGTAAGCGATGACCGATGCTAATCTAAATGAGAGAGGGAGAGAGACAGAGAGAGAGAGAGGTGTATTTAGAAGTCAACGATCAATTTTTGGGTTGCAAAAACTTTACCTATCTCCACCACCGCTGGCTGACTGTAACGATCAGTTTTTGAGAGAAGCAAAGAAGCACTTCGGCCGGCCATTACTGGGTTTGGACTCATTGGCCATTTTGGAGCTAATTAAGTGGTGCTTTGCGTTTCGGGATTAGGTTTAGGTCATTTTTACGTTTGCTTTTTTTGCATTATAAAGCTTCATATCCTTTTCAAAATTACCAGTTGTCAATCATCGCACCTTGTAAGTTGTCACAATCTCCGCACTTGGAAGTATGGTTCTCTTTTTTTTTTTTTTTTTTTTTCTGAGGGGAATGAAAGACTAATTCATTAATGGGGAATCATTACAATCAGAGATTACAATAGCCTCCACACTTAGAGGAATATTGGTAAAAAAATTCACCCGAAACTGACCAACCTTGGCCTCTTGCGCTAGAGTATGCGCCACCAGATTTGCCATACGATTATTGTAATCCACTTTTGCACCTAACGCAGCTTGCAGTAACACTCTCAAGTCTCTTAACAAAAATCCCAGGTCCGAGTGATCCAGAGAAGACCCAGCCACAGCTTGCACCAAATCCATGCAATCGGTCTCTACCACCTGTGAGGGCAAGTTTGTGTTTTGGATTTCCAGCAGCAATAGCCCTCTTGATAGAGCGAAGACCAGGCCCAAAATCGATCGAAAGCGTGACCCAGGAACAATTTTGTGTGACTAGCTGGATGGTAACAGCAGCAATCAGAGGTAAATTCACATAACAGAGCTTATAGGAAGATATGGCGTGGGAGCTAGATGCCTGGGAGTTTAGCAGAGAGAGAGAGCTCCAGCAATAACATGGTTCTGGGTTTTGGGTTAAGGTTGTTTAGATATTGATGGCTAGATTATCAGAGATGAAGCTTGATCTCTTGCTTGATGGTTTTTAGGTGGTTATTCTGGCTTCCAACGGCGATGTCTTTTTATAGCAGAGATTGACGGGGAACATTCGTGCTTAGAACCGGGGGTTTTGAAGTGGTATTCTTAGTTTTGGTGGGATAATCTAAAGCTTTCAACTTTTGTTTTCTCCATGAAACCAAAGAAAGTTGGTTGCGGTGAAGATCCCAGATTATGTGCTGCTGTGATCTTTGGGAGATTCCAATCCCCCAATTTCTGGTATTGAAACTTGTGATTACAGACTTTTAGGGTTTTTGAATGTTGAGATGAGATTGCTAAGGATATGGATTATGAGGCTTTTCCCTGAATTCTGGACACTTGCCATAAATGGTGGAACGCCAATTCCAGCAGCAATTCTGACAGACGGTTTTTCTCGTTTGGGTGAGAAGATGACTCTAATGGGCTTTGGGTAAGAGGTCATATGGACTTTGAATAAGAGAATGGCTTTAGTGGGCTTTGGGCCTTGCTGGGCTTGCTTTTCATCCCTCTCACAGTAGCCCATATTAAGATTGTAGTCCGTCAAGCATGAATTTTGGTTCCCAAGTCCAAAATTATTGACGAACTTTATCTTAATGATAGGCCTCAAAGGATCCGTTACCTTCCACACCACATCCCTCCATATAAGCCCCAAGTGTATAAACGTATTGCATGGTAATTTGGCATGACGAATTCTTGAAGATGCATGTTAATTGCTTGAGCATTTGGGCTTGCACTATTTCTAGTTAACTAGACCTTCTTTTGGACTACAATGGGCTTGCTTGAAGGCCCAACAAGATTGTCGGTTTAATGAGTCGTCTCTTCACGTGTCGCTCATAAAATTGACTTGTGGAATTTTGGGTGTCAACACCACCAAAGGAGTAAGCTAGTAATCAAGTGCTAGTTGCACTCCATGAATTAAAGCAAGCAGTTCCGCATGCCTAGGGGAATTACCCACCTCCAAAGTATGTCGAAATCCCCCCACCGCCACACCTTCATGATCCCGAAAAATTCCACCCAACCCCGCCAGGCCGGTTTGTAGGTTGAAAGCCTCATCCACATTGAGCTTGATAAACCCAGCCGATGGTTTACACCACTTATATAATACCCGCTGCCTACTGTTCCGAGCCGGTGGAGTATGAGCAGCTTTAAAGTCGTTCCACCAACCCAAAGTCACAGGCACAATTTCATGAGCTGGTTTACTTACCTCATCCTAAATTCAGAAATTTCTATTTCGCCAGGTAGCCCAAAGCAACATCAACAACGGAGAAAAAGCATTCGGTGTAAGGTTATAAACAACAATTAATCATTCCACCACACTGGATGCACTAGTAAGAGTAGGAATATTCGCCACTTGAAGAATACTTGCTGCATGCGGACAATCCCGGAGAGCATGGATAGGAGACTCCACTTCTTCATCACAAAACGGGCATTGGGTATCAATATCAATACCTCTCTCACTAAGCCGACTTCGTGTAGGAAGAATATTGGTAGCTGCTTTCCAAGCACACACTTTCACATTCCCTGGCACTTGAGCTTTCCACAGTTGCTTCCATAAGAGAGCACTAGGGGTAGGGGTAGAAGAATTATCCTCCAAAATTCTGTCCCTAGCTATATAATATGCAGATTTCACCGCAAATCTGCCCTTCTTGTCACCCCCCCCCCCCCCAGATCCACCAATCACCATGGTTGTGGGGACTCAGAGGTAACTCTTGGATTTTGCGAACAAGACGCTGAGGAAACAAGCTAGATAACAACAAGAAATTCCACTCACCTGGAGAAAGGAACAGGTCGGCTACCACCGTAGTAGCCGCAGACCGAAAGGAACTCAAGTCCTCTCCTATTAGCCATGGGTCGGACCAGATATTAGTAGTTAATCCATTGCCAACATGACGTCGAATGCCAGCACGAAGAATATCTCTACCTTGCATTATACTCCTCCAAGCATAAGAGGGTTGATCACCTACAGATGCTTCCCAAAAACTACAATGGGGAAAATAAATAGCTTTCAACAGTTGCCCAATTAACGAATCTGGATTTTGAACTAATCGCCATCCTTGTTTTGCCAACATCGCCAAATTAAAAGCAAGCAAGTGCCGGAATCCCATGCCGCCCATACTCTTTGGTTTGCATAAATCATCCCATGCACGCCAATGCATGGCCCGCTTGTCCTCCGTACTCCCCCATCAGAACTGAGCACAAAGTTGATGAAGTTCCTGAATAAGAGATTGAGGAATGAGGTAACAATTCATTATGTAGAGAGGCATAGCCTGAGCCACTACCTTTATTAAAATCTCTCGACCTGCACTGCTCAATAACTTAGATCTCCACCCTGTCAGCTTCTTAGATAATTTGTCTTTTAAAAAACCAAAGGTCTCAGTTTTGGATCAACCCACCAAAGTTGGGATACCCAAATACTTCTCATGTTTAGACACCACCTGCATGCCCAAAATTTGAGCCATATTGTCACGTAGATGGGGAAGAACACTACCACTAAACACCACATTACTTTTCTGTAGATTCACCTGCTGTCCGGACGCTTTCTCATGGATATTAAGCAAATGTCGAATCTTAAGATAGTCCTCAGAGCTAGCAAGCGAATAGAGCATACTATCATCAGCAAAAAGTAGATGGCTAATCGTTGGTGCCCCATCACAAATCCGGAGACCGCATGAGATATAAGAGCAGATAGACCCTCAGCACAAAGGAGGAATAAATAAGACGAAATAGGATCCCCTTGCCTTAATCACCGTTGAGGAGTAATGAAACCCTTAGGTGCACCATTAATAAGAAAAGAATAGCGTACCGTGGAAAGGAAGAACATAATCAGATTAACCCATTGCGCCGCAAAGCCCATCTTTAACATGATCCGACGTAAAAAGCTCCACTCTAATCTATCATAGGCCTTGCTAATATCTAATTTGAGGGCCAAAAAGCCTTCTTGTCCCCGTTTGAGCTTATGCATATAATTGGCCACCTCCGAGGCCACCAGAGTATTGTCAGAGATCAACCTGTCAGGCACAAATGCACTCTGTTGGGGAGAGATAATGGCTGACAAAAAAATCTTTAACCTGTTAGCCACAACCTTTGAAGCAATCTTATATAACACATTGCACAAAGCAATGGGTCTCAAATGTGACATAGTCGTCACTTCTTTGAGTTTGGGGATCAACACTACATGGGTAAAATTTAAATCCGGAGGCATCTCTGATGCGCTCTGAGCGAGCGCATAATTTAACCCTGAAATGTCATCGTTAGTATAGAATAAGTAGGGATCGTTCTAACCGGGGATTGAGGGTACACCTGTAATTGCAAAAACAAATTAATAAAAGTAAAAAGTATTATTTACAAAAATAAAACAAAGAATAAAAATATAAACAACTGAACACAAAAGGGGGTTTTAGGATTATTAAATTAAAAACTAAAATAAATAAAATAAATAAAATGTAGAAACATATATACACGGGTGGAATGAGAGAACAAAGATCAAAACCGAAACTATGATCAAATTCGATTAAACCCTAATATTGTTCATCTAAGTCATGAGAAAAGAGTTGATCATGTGAAATATTCGAAAGCAAATAATTTTCCATTTTTTACTTTTCAATGCTAATTAACCTAAGTGAAAGCACAAAGATTAATCCTATCAAACATGTAATCAAGCCCTAGAAAGCTAGTCAATCATGACATGTTTAACGCATTAAGAACAAAGAAAGGCTATCAACTCAAGTGTGCAACTTAGTATGAAAAAGTCCACCTAATTGCAATCCTCTTTAATTAAATTCTGTTTTTGTCCAAAACCTTTACTACTTCGATTCAAGTTACACAAAACAAAAAGTTGATTTCATGTTCTTAAATCTAGCACCATTCATATCAAAACCCTAAGTGTTTCGAACCACCTAAGATTAAAATACAAAAGATATCTATAAAGAAAATTTAATTAAACAAACTCACATAAGCAACTCTTGAATTACAATATAAGAGTCCAAATTCTCATTTAATCATAAAAATTCCAGAAATAATAACTTTGTTCAATCATGAATGTCAACTAAAACAAAACTAACGAAATTCAAACAAAGGTTACAAAGTAAAGGTCGAATTACATCGTGGATGGAAGATGAGGATGGATGATTTTCGTTGTGATCCTTGAAGCTTGAAAGCAAGTCTTCAATGGTGGATGGTGGAGGAATAGGTCACGGCTCCTTCTTCTCCCTTCGGCCTTGCTTGAACTCCGTGGCTTGCTTTAGAGGATGGAGAGAATTTTCTGAATGAAGAGGTGTTTGTTGTGGTGGTGTTGTTGTGTGATGGTGTAGAGAATGCTCCTATTTATAGGAGGATGGCAACTTAGTCTCCAAGTCTTCAAGATTGATCCACACAGCATTAGCCAATCAGATAACGCCACGTCAGCTCTGCTATGTCATCCAACCAATAAGAAACCTCCAATTTAACACCTTGATTTAGGAAGATTATTTTTGAATTAATTGCATGATTATTTTCTGATTTATCTCCTCAAATAACTATCCAATCATGCCACACATCTTTGACCAATCACAGAATGCCATGTCAGCTCTGTTGAGTCATCCAGCCAATCAAAAGCCTCCAAAATAAGTCCATAATCCTTCAAAATATATTATTGCTGATTTTCCCAAGATTTTATCTGATTTTTCTCTTAATTTTCGGCCAAAATACTCTTGAGTGAAAATAGGAATGAATCTGGACTTGTTTTGGATCTTTTCTCCCTTAAATCTCTCCATGGCGTCATTATCCTTGATCCTCTCTTGATTTTTGACATTAACTCCATGATTTTCACCTTATCTCCATGATTTCCCATGCAAAAATCAGATTTAATCTCCCATAATATCTCCCATATCATCATGTGGTCTCCTAATGCCTTTAGGTTTCCTAGCCTCATCAGGATTCCTGCGTTGATTGGGATTCCTAGTCGGACCAGGAAAACTTCATTTCTTCATGTCAGCTCATTTCTTCTCCATTTATTCCAATGTACCTAGAAAATAAAAATTATATTAAAATTTATTTATTTAAGGAAATAACTAAGAAAAATATGAGGAAATAATTATTAAAATGTCGCATTAAAATGCTCCTATCAATCTCCAAGTTAGTCAACATCGAGATAACCGCATTGCTAACCTCATTCCCAACCAAATCCCAATATTTCTGGAAGAAGAAAGGTGACATGCCATCCGGCCCCGGAGCTTTGGACGGATGCATTTGGAAGAGCGCTTCCCGAACTTCCATCATAGGATAAGGGGCCAATAGAGAAACATTCATAGCCTCCTTAACTCTAGGAGAGATAGCCTGGAGAACCAAGTCCTGAGCTGCCGTGTCAGAAGGTTGGGAACTAAACACTGATTGAAAATACTCCAAAATAACTTTCTCGATCCCTAAAGGAGACTCCTGCCAGCTACCATCTTGATCAAAAAGACCTTTAATCCTATTCTTCTGATGTCGATTGGAGGCTCAGTTATGAAAATACTTGGTATTCCTGTTGCCCTCCTTGAGCCAAATCGCTCTTGATCGTTGGCGCCAATAAGTTTCATCCATAGACATCAACTCATTCAGCTTCGCAGATAGCTGCAACTTGGCCTCGTGATTAGCGGGGTCAAACGGTTGTTGTAACAAATCATTGAGTTGAGAGCGAACTGCATCGACCTCATTCCTGCGATTCTGGAACATTGTTCGATCCCAGGACAGGAGGTGGTGGCCAACACCCTTAATTTTCCTATAGAGATACAGCATAGGGTCACCCGTATATGGCTCGCTCCAGGCATCCTCCACTTTCTGTGAAAATCCTTCATGAGAACACCACATCTCCTCAAATCAAAACTGCCTTCGTCGTCTCTCATGCACCGGTGGATTACGGCGAACTTCCAACAAGAGAGGGACACGGTCCGACCGACTAGGGTGCAGATGCACTACTCATGAAAAACCAAAGTCAGCTCGCCACGCCAAAGAAGCAGTGCATCTGTCCAACCTCTCTTTTGTACCAGAATCACACCAAGTGAATAAACCTCCAGCTGCCCCCATATCTTCCAGATAGCAATCTGTCAATGCTCGCCGGAAAGCTTGCATTTGTCCCAGACTCCGTAGCCTGCCACCTGACTTCTCCCCCAACTCCAAAATCTCATTAAAGTCCCCGGCAACAACCCACCTCTCCCGCGGGTTCTGGACTAAAGAACGCAGTAGGTCCCAAGAAAGATGACGTTGGCGGGTCTCCGGGTGCCCGTAGAAACCTGTAAAACACCATTCCACATCGTCTGGACCCTTCACCAAAGCGTCAATGAAGTAGCGATCAACCCTTCTGACATTGACTATGATGGAGGCGTCCCACATCAAAGCCAAACCTCCTGCTCTGTCCACACGATCAAAGTGAGCAATCTGAGAGAGTCCAACTGACCTTAAGAGAAATTCGTGCTGCTGCTTAGTGCAGTGAGTCTCACTGAGAAAAACTAAGCACGCCTTATGCTTTTGAATCAACGACTTGAGGGCATATCGAGTTTTATTATTCACGATCCCTTGACAGTTCCAAATCAGACAGTTCATGGTGACAAGAACAAGGTGACAAGCACCCACTGAAGCCGGCAAACGGCGCTGCAAAAAACCCTAGAGACCGGGGGAGCAAACCCTAGGACCGAGAAGTTCTCACTTTTTGGTTTAATGTACACCTGTTTCATCCGACGAGGTATATTTTGGAAATATGGTTCTCTTGACACATTATGAAGGAGTTAAAAATGAAGGACGAGATTTTGGAGCCCATTGATATTGAGTGATGTATTATAATTTATAAGCGACACACTATGTACATGTTCATTGGAAATTTACTCATAAAGAGGGCTGTGGTTTTTTAAATGAGTGTCAATTTCAATTCCCTATAATTTATGAAAAATCAAGGGGTTCGAAACAAGTCAAAGATCATACGAATTGATTATAAGTCGTGCATTATGACTCCTCAATGGCGAGGTTAGTGTCTCTGCCGCCATGTTTAACCACCACGAGGACTAACTGACCAGGACTTCGTGGTGCACCATCCACACCCTACAGATTAGTTGCAGAAGACGCAGCAGCCATTGCTTGCCGGCTCTAGCTATGTTCTCTGATCTCGATTCAGGTAGATATAATGTAGATCCAACTTTCTATTCACTTGTGGGATCCGGACAGTCCATGAAGGCACCATGGCTCCTCTCTTCTCAAGAATCCATACATCCCTCATCAGTATAAATGATTTTGAACAAAAACTCTCCAGTAGCCGTCTATCACTTGCTCAAACATAAATCATTTCATGTGAAACAGATCCTAGAAAATGAATTTTATACTCCTTTGGTACTACTTCGTTTGAAATGAAAAACACAAAAATGATATGTTGATGTACTTCATATGCACATAAGTATTCTGCAGTCAAGTTGGTTTGGTTTTGATTGATGTAGAATCGAAGAAGATCCCACTGAAACTAAAGATATAAACAACCATAACATTTCTTATTTAACACTTCAGAGTTGTAGCCATCATTAATTTAAATATAATGGCATACATGCTATCTTATTACAGCATTTTTTTTACATTTTGATATTTCTTCGATGAGAAAGAAGTAAATTGTGAATTTTCTAGTGCTGCTGAACTGAAGACCATGAATTTGACTCAATCCAGTTAAAAGCTATAGGACCGAGGAAAGCATCAGGGATGCCAAAAGAACTGACCAAGGCAAGTGCATGGGGTCGTAGCTCTCTGCAGAGGCTGCTTACTTCTTTCCTCACAGCAGCAACATTATCCGTTGATAAGTACCCGTATCGGAGGAATGCCACATCCTCTTCCAAGCAAATCAATGCATACAAGGTCCTCAACGTAGCTAAGACATTCTGCAGCAGAAACAAACAATCATCAGTTACTGGATTTATTTTACATTCTCACTAGAATGTCATGTACACAGTTTATGGCACAATGGTAGTTACAGACGTTACATTATGTAAGTAATCTTAAATACAGATAGTTTCTTTTTTGGGCAAAAGCAACTCAAAACCTTATCTATAATGTCATGTGTTCTGAAAAAATTGATGACTCAAGGGTAGTTACACGTTGCAATTAATCCAGAACAGACTGGCTTCCTCTATTCTTTTTTTTTTTCCTTCTTTTTTTTTGGCCAAGAGCCGGCTCAAACTTTCAGTATCCTAGCATGAAACGTGAAGCATGAAATTTTGACTCAAAAACACAACAAGACCTGAGAATGCATTCTTATTTTCCATCTATTCATAAACCCTACTCCTTTAGTCATATACAACGAACTATATAGCACCATATGTACTACAGAACCTGTTTTAGATATTTGAACCTCATCATCAACTGAGTGTCCTATCGACACAAGTGCAGTAGCAGTTTTTTACAAGGTCAATAACTGTTACTCATACCTTCAGTGAACCAGCAGGTACAGTTGCCTCTACATCGATGAAGGTTTGCAATATTGTTCGATCGGAGAAAGCTCTTCCCAAATCATCTGCTAGCTGATAACTCTGGAACCGGAAAGAGTAATGAAATGAGAGAGAGAGAGAGAGAGAGAGGTAGTTGTAGTGAAAAGAAGACAGTACTCACCAGAAGAACCGAGTACTCTTTGCTTTCTCCCTGTTTTTGTCGTTGTGACACTTCCACAGCAAAGCGATTCAGTAGATCCCGCTCTCTTAAGCAAAATGCATCCATCTAATTTAGACAATAGTGAGACTTTTAAAAGTTTTGACATGACTAATCTAAACATAGCGATGCATCCAATATGATGTGAACATAAACCACAAGTTCTGAAAAACTATAACACCTGAAATTCGATACTCTGAAGAGTAGAACTTGTAAGGCGAGATGGAATGACAGGGCAAGGTTTATTCATATGTTCTAATCCCAAAGCTTTAAATGGTTTACTTCTCTTCTGAGCTGTTATAAACTCTGCAAGAAGTGCCTTGCTGACCTGTGTTAAAAACCCAAAATATTCCACTGCTTTAGAAATAACTCTGATGTCAGACCAAAAAGTAGAATTTATAAGTAATTCTGATGAATATTGAACTGACTAAATAGAATTTATCCAAAGGCATATTTTCACCATTTATGGCTCTGCCCATGATTTGATAAACATATTCCTCCTTACTAATAACATATGACCCTAAGCAATTTCTATATATACCTGTAATATAACAACAGAACCAACAGCTTATATAAGTTATTCCAAGAGGTTCAAATTTTGGCATGGTTCTCAGAGAAACTATGCCATAACTGACTAATCTGAGTGAGTATGAAGTATGCAATCAATTTTAAACATAACAAACTTGGAATTGGGAGGACATAAAGCAGAAGGCCATTCCTATTATTCTGATAATTATGTATCATAAGGATTTTAATAAACCATTTTAACACACACCACATCTCGAAATACAATGTTTGTATTTTATTTTTTTTTAATTTGTTTTCATTGAAAAAACTTTCTTCAGTTGCCAACAATTCATATCAATAAAAATGCTGCAGTTTGAACAAAACACTATACTTGGCACTACCTGCTGCATCAGAACATTATTGTCCCCCTCAAAAGTAGACTGCACATCAAATTCACCTTTCAGATTACCAATGCGGTTTTCAGTCTTCAGACCTTGCCCTCCACAGGCTTCACGGCACTCCTGATATTTACATCAATGGCTTGAACGCAGTTTTTAAATTTAAGGGAGGCAAATTAGAAAATTTGAACACAAGTTTTCAATGCAGTTCCTGACCTGAAGAGTTCGCATGTTATGCCAGGTAAGTGTAGCCTTGAATGCACTTGAAACAACATGGATGGTTTTGCTCGACTCAGGAGTCCTCCTAACATAGATCATCTTTAGGTGATTTGCAGCAAAAGTCATAGCATATCTGCAGCACAGGAAGAATACTAATATTACAATAAAACCAAGAAGAAATAGAATGGGTTTTATATTTAACAAGGATTAGCAGTTATCCCTCAATATATTAAATTTTACTGCACCAATCCAGACCCTTAAGCACAAGATCTAGAGCAGAAAATGTGTTATTTACTTTTTTTAAACACTACAAAGGAACTTCAGAATCTTTCAACACCATAGGTATCAAAATAGCGAATACCATAGGTTGTCTGAGTTGCATACAATACCAATGCATGAAGATAATCACATGCAAAATCTAGGAGTAGGACAGCTATTAATAACTATAATGGAGTAAGAAGTATTTAGCTAGACATTAAGAAACAAGTTGTTTAAAGGGACTGCATGGATATAATTTTATTCAAGCAAAACTGTTGTTGCGATCATTGTCTAATTAAAACAAGACTACAGTGGCATGGAGTTCTTACGTCTTTGCAAGGAGAGGCAATAGCCGGTGCTGATGACTTGGGTAATCAAGCAATAGAACTTCTGGTCCGTTTGGTGTAACCGAAAAAGCCCGCCTTGTCAAAGAGTACCTTATGGCAATTGCTAAACTTATCTAAACATAGTGAAAGAAATGATTATGTCAACGATGGAAATTCCACTTGGCAAGAATAAACCTTAAAAATACCTGCAGATGCAAGAATAATTTGTACAAAATAACAGGCACCAATCTTACAAATTACCTTTGCTGTATAAATTGCACTGGTTGCTATAGTTACACGTCCAAATGTCAATGGAGCCAAGAACGCTGCGAATCTCTGAATCAAAGAAACAAAGAAGGATAAATGGAAAGAACTGATTTTCTTAAAAGAACACAAAAAAAAAAAAAAAAAACCTGGGGGGGAAACAATTATAATTCCCATTTGGAAATAGAACTACCTGATCTGGGTTTTTTATTGCACTCAGATATTGCCCTTCTGCGGAAACATCTGCTACTGAATTCAACAAATTTTCCCTGGGGATTCGGACATTGTCAAACCTGAAACACATTTTAAAATCCTTCAAGTCATATGTTTGTTTCTGCTAAGAGAAGAATGCAAATGGCATTAACAGTCGAACAAAGTTAAAGCTAGAAACATGAAATTACCATATTCGACCATTATCAACACCATTTAAACCAATTTTATGACCACAATCAGCAATACGGATGTTTGGACAGATGTTCCCATTTCCATCCCTGATCTGGGCTATAAATGCATGGACGCCTTGATTGGTCCCGGATATGATGAGTTGTGAAAAGACAATAGTGTGTGTGGCATGCTAAACATCAACAGGAAAAGAAATATATCAATATAGAGTCAGCACTGAAGGAGGAAACTTATAGGCAACTTCAGGGGAAGAAATGAAGAATGCACGGCACTACATTTCAAAGGTGACCCTTACATTAGCTGCCCCTCCAATCCAATACTTCTGAGCAGATTCACAAGGAGTATTAATGACAAACTCTCCAGTTTTTGAATCGTAAGTGGTGACTGTTTCGATTCCTCGAACCTGTAAACATCAGTCCGGAAGCAATTAGTGAAAATTTAACAAAGGCAAACAAGCATCATGTAGAGGCCCACAAAAGCAGACCAAATGATTGAACAACCACTACATACATTACTGCCGTGCCCTAACTCAGACATTGCAAAGCAACCCTTGATTGCATAATTCTCAGTGTCCCTCAGCCACTTGTCGTGATGGCGCTTTGTGCCAAAGAACAGAATGGCACCACCCCTGAAATTCATTAACCAAGTGATGACATAACAATTAGTTAATTACCCCCTTGAATTTCCAACCAAAACAAGAATTAAACAACAATTCTCTGTTACATAAGAGACTAATCCCTCTTGTTTCTGTACTCGCATTTTACCAAATAAACAATCCAAAATTAGATCAAACTGATATAAAAGACCTATATTGAGCTCAACTTAGATTCTTCTCTCCACCAAAAAACCAAAGAGCTATACATTTCTTAAATATTCGGCATCCAAGAAATTCACGAATTTTGCTTCTAACTCCAATTGACTAATACGTAACAATCTCAAACCGTATCATTCTTCTCAAAAAAAAAAAAAAAAGATGATATACCATAGAAAGAAATGCACACCGATCTTGACAGAGAGCGAATGGTCATAAATCGCAGCAACTTCTTGTAACGCAAAGTTCCTCAACTCAGCCTCAGCCCCTTTCTCGGTCAGCCAACCTCTGAAAACCCCGCGATCCAACAAGTAGGCAATCCGCTTCATCGTCATCTCCCTCTGCTGCTCCATGCTCTGGTTATAGTCCGGCGACACAAACACTCGGCCGTCGCCGGCCTCCTTCTGATTAAACAGCTTGCTCTGCCTCATCAGCCCGAACAGCCAGTCCCGCTCCTCCAGATTGTGGTGGTCCAGAAGCCTCCGCATCTCCTTCGTCTCGAATTCGAACCGCTCCGTCAGCTCCGGCGGCGAAAACCCCACGCACGGGTTGGCCGTCAGAGCCGACGAGGCGGAGGAGCGGTGGAGGTGGTTCGAGAGCACTCGGGTTCGCCACGTCACCCGATCCATCGTCAAGTTTCGGGTTCGGGTTAGGATCTGCGTCTGCGCTTATCGAGCATGATCCTTTATATATTTATATATATGAGAAATGAGAGAGAGAGAGAGAAGGGTAAAAGATGGGATTTGGGCGCGCAAGTTGGGTAACGGGTATAGGAGAGGGACAACGACGTCGTACTGACCACGTTTTTTCTTTTTCTTTTTTTGGAAAGAGACTCACATAGGGATCGGTGCATAAGCGGCATGGACATTTGTGATTGGATAGGGTAATAAATGATAGGGAGTTATCTGTTTTCCTATTGGAAGATTTCCGATGTCAGAAATCGGCATATTCTGGAACCGCTTTACTGGATAGGATCATATGATCCACCACATGGCCTATCTAACTTTCAAACTCTACCCACGGTTTTTTTTATTTCTTTCTCATTTTTTGGTTTACTCTTGTCTATTGTTTTTGCACAATTCAACTTCCATTTCCACCGATTTTAACTCATGTGCACTTGCACTAACAGGATTGGACAGCTGCATATATCAATTGAAATTTTTTGTTATGAAAAAGACATTTACTGCAAATATAATAAACTGAGATCACTTAATAAGTGTTGAGTCTTTTTCAAACAGTCATATCGATACGGTGGTAGGAGAGCCATCAGATCCTAACCGGTTTATATGGCCAACATAAATTAGAAAATAGACACTCAACTTGGTCTTTATTGAGGACGTTGCGTTTACACAGTACACTTCCTTGGGTGCTTGGAGGAGGCTTGAATGAGATAACATCAGCTTCTAATAAGGAAGGTGGGGTTGTGCGAAATCAAAGGCAGATGGCAAGGCTACGTGAAGCATTACAGTACTTCTGTCAACTTAATTACTGATCTGTTCTATGTGGGACCAAAGTTTACTTGGCAAGGAATCCGCAGTGGACATGTTATAAAGATTTGTTTGGATAGGCTTGTCGCTTCTCAAGGTTGGAAGGAGATGTGACTTGCTTCTAGGGTTCTACACCTCAACCCTAATCAATCTGACCACTTGCCTATTCTTTTGGAGCTAGGTACGAGAAACCAGGGAACGAAGGCGACGGAGGAAGCGACGGTTTAAGTTTGAGGATTTTTGGATTCGTGAAATGGAGAGTGCGTCCATAGTGGAACAAAGCTGGAAAAGTGGAGTTGGTTGTGATCCATTTAGTAGTTTAAAGTGCAAGATTTCCAAGACAAGAAGTGCAAGTTTCCTTCTTCAAAAGACAATGTGAAGTAGTAAGTAATGGATACAAAGCATTACTGAACTCAAAGTTGTATGGTAAACTTGGAATAAGACCCCAACTGACCATCTGGATACCAAATTTCTCAAAACGAACATACTTGCATCATTCAAACATATACCTTATTCTCATATTTCCAAAGAAAGATTGACCATTTTATTGATTACTAGAGTAGAGAAAAAGAAGACATGCCATTGAATAAGAAAAAGGACGGACAAATCACAATGTAGAATTGAAGAAAAGATAACCGTACCTTAAACCAAAGAAAAGAATTGATCAGCAAAGAAGAGAAATCAACAACAAACCCATTAAACTAATCAAGAGAGAATTGATCAGAAACATTATTTCAATCAACAAACCCATTAAACCAATCAAGAGAGAATTGATCGGGAACACTAATTCCATCAACAAACCCATTAAACCAATCAAGAGGCTTAGCTAAAAAGAAAAGAAAAACCTTCCATTTTGGAGCAACTCATAAAACAAAGCAAGCTTGGATGGGGAAAGCCGGAGAAGATGACTGCAAGTCTGCAATGAAAATCAATACAGGAAGAAGACCTCGACTCAATATCACGAAGAGAAGAACTGGCTACATCTCATCGACCTGCTGGCTGCTGCGCCTCTGTGCGTCCAAGAGGTGACTAGGCGAGGCTGAGAGGGAGATTGCAGATAAGTTGTTTTTTTTTTTCTTTAGGCTGAAGGTAGATATATATACATACATACATACATAGGGGACCCCTATGGTCACATCATTACAAAATATTTTGGCCCAAAATATTGTCTAAGCTTGAGCCCATATAGCCTTCTATTTGGTTCCGCCCCTGCTGCTGCTTTTACTCCACCTATCACAGTTCGTCTACAGTTAGAAGCACGATTACAAGAACTACTGCAACGTGAAATTGTATTTTGGCAACAACGGGCTAAGGTTTTTTGGCTGTAGGAAGGGGATTCAAACACCAGATTTTTTTATCAGCGTGCCTTCAATAGAAGAAGAAGAAGAAGAAATACTCTTGATGGGTTGTTTAATGAAGACAGGGTTTGGTGTATAGAAGACGATCAACTTGAGAGTATTGTTCTACGCTATTTTCGAGACTTATTTATGTCTTCTAGACCTATTGAGTTTCAGTATTTACCTAAGCCCGATACTTGTACCATTACTCTGGTCACATCATTATACTGTGCAGAACATACGAAAAAGTCACCATAACTTAATACGGTTGTGCAATTAGCATCATGACTCAAAGAAATTAACTCCAAGTAAACATCAACCAAAAGAGCACGAACTATCGAATAATTTGCAAGTAGAACAACTTCTCCCTGCCAATTTCTTCAGATAACTAGGGACGTATCTACGTGATGGGTAGATTGGGATAAAACCCAACCCAAAATTCTTTCAATCTTTTACATATTATAAGTGTGCTTCTTGAACCAGGTTCTAGCTTTGGTTCAGTTGGCAAAGGGACAAGCACTTTAACTCTTTCTAAAGAGCTGAGCTGGATTCGAGTCTCCTTGGGTTGTTTTCTTTGTTATTGACCCAAATTTTTCTCCTTTTTTTGCATCATTTTCTTCTCTTTAGTTCCTTTTTTTTGTCTCTTTCCCCATTTTCTCCCCCCCCCCCCTCCTTTTGTGACAACTTTTCTTCTTATTAGTTTTTTTTTTTTTAATTTCTTCTCTTACAAAGGCAAATCTTGTCTGCTTTTCTTTGCTCTTTCCATATTTTGTTCTCCCTTTTTTTCTTTACTTACAACATTATCCTTTAGCTATGTCTCTCCTATCAAAGCCTAAGCCTACGGGCTACCTAAGCCCATTGCATTAATAAGGGGTTGCCTTACACACCTGTTAGCTATGTCTTTGTCCATCAAGTGTAGGGCCACCTAAGCCCGATACTTGTACCATTACTCTGGGCACATCATTATACTGTGCAGAACTTACGAAAAAGTCACCATAACTGAATACAGTTGTGCAATTAGCATCATGACTCAAATAAATCAACTCCAAGTAAACATCAACCAGAAGTGCACAAACTATCGAATAATCTGCAAGTAGAACAACTTCTGCCAACTAATTTCTTCATATAACTAGGGACGTATCCACGTGATGGGCAGATTGAGCTACAGCCCAACCCAAAATTCTTCCAATCTTTTACATAGTATAATTAAGTGTGCTTCTTGAACAAGGCTTTGACTTTGGTTCAGTTGGCAAAGTAACAAGCACTTTAACTCTTTCTAAAGTGCAGGGTTCGAGTCTCCTTAGGCAGTTTTCTTTGTTATTAACCTATATCTTTCTCCTTGCACACCCGTTAGCTATGTCTTTGGCCATCAAGTCTAGGACTACCTAAGCCAGATAATTGTACCATTACTTTGGTCACATCATTATACTGTGCAGAACATACGAAAAAGTCACCATAACTGATTACGGTTGTGCAATTAGCATCATGACTCAAATAAATCAACTTCAAGTAAACATCAACTAGAAGTGCACAAACTATCAAATAATCTGCAAGTAGAACAACTTCTACCAACCAATTTCTTCATATAATCAGGGATATCCATGTGATGGGCACAACCCAAAATTCTTCCAATCTTTTACAAAGTTTAAGTGTGCTTCTTGAACAAGGCTCTGACTTTGGTTCAGTTGGCAAAGTGACAAGCACTTTAACTCTTTCTAAAGTGTAGGGTTCAAGTCACCTTGGGCTGCTAACTTTGTTATTAACCCATATCTTCCTCCTTTTTTTTGCATCATTTGCTTCTCTTTAGTTCCTGTTCTTTTTTCTTTTTTTCTTTTTTTCTTTTTTTGTCTCTTTCCACCATTTTCTCCTTTTTTTGCACCCTTCTTTTGTGACGACTTTTCTATTAATTTTTCCTATTAGTATTTAAAAAAAAAAAATTCTTCTCTTACAAAAGCAAATCTTATCAATTTTTCTTTGCTCTTTCCACATTTTGTTCTCCCTTTTTTTCTTAACTTACAACATTCTCTGTTAGCTATGTCTCGGCTATCAAAGCCTAGGGCTATGGGCTACCTAAGCCCAATGCATTAATAATGGGTTGCCTTCCACACCCGTTAGCTATGTCTTTGGCCACAAGTCTAGGGCTACCTAAGCATGATAATTGTACCATTACTCTGGTCACATCATTGTACTTTGTAGAACATACCAAAAAGTCATCATAACTGAATACGGTTGTGCAATTAGCATCATGACTCAAAGAAATCAACTTCAAGTAAACATCAACCAGAAGTGCACGAACTATCGAATGATCTGCAAGTAGAACAACTTCTGCTAGCCAATTTCTTCATATAACCAGGGATGTATCCATGTGATGGGCACAATCCAAAATTCTTCCAATCTTTTACATAGTATAAGTGTGCTCCTTGAATAAGGCTTTGACTTTGGTTCAGTTGGCAAAGTAACAAGCACTCAAGCACTTTAACTCTTTCTAAAGTGCAGGGTTCGAGTCTCCTTAGGCTGTTTTCTTTGTTATTAACCCATTTCTTTCTCATTTTTTTTGCATCATTTTCTTCTCATTAGTTCTTTTTCTTTTTTTTGGTCTCTTTCCCCATTTTCTCCTCTCTTTTTTTCCCTTATTTTGTGTCAACTTTTCTATTAATTTTTCCAATTAGTATTTTTAAAAAATTTCTTCTCTTACAAAGGAAAATCTTGTCTGTTTTTCTTTGCTCTTCCCACATTTTGTTCTCCCTTTTTTTCTTTACTTACAACATTCTCTGTTAGCTATGTTTCGACTATCAAGGCCTAGGGCTACTCGCTACCTAAGCCCGATGCATTAATAATAGGTTGCCTTGCACACCTGTTAGCTATGTCTTTGTCCACCAAGTCTAGGGCTACCTAAGATTGTGCAGAACATACGAAAAAGTCACCATAATTAAATACAGTTGTGCAATTAGCATCATGACTCAAAGAAATCAACTCCAAGTAAACATCAACCAGAAGAGCATGAACTATCGAATAATCTACAAATAGAACAACTTCTGCCAGCCAATTTCTTCACATAACCAGGGACGTATCCACTTGATGGGCAGGTTCCAATCTTTTACATAGTATAATTGTGCTCCTTGAGCAAGGCTCTGACTATGGTTCAGTTGGCAAAGTGACAAGCACTTTAAACTCTTTCCAAAGTGCAGACCTGGGCCTTCTCTATAATACTTGAACGACGAGGCAAGGAACAACCAAGAATCAAAGAAGAGAACCCACAATCTTACCCAGAAATGACAGCCGATAGGATGAGCCAATAGATCGTATAAATTAACATACAGATCAGCCACAAACCCTTCGAGCAGCACCGTCGCAGCGAAAACATAAAGCCCGGCGTCCATGTAGTAGGCATGGTTCCTGGTTCAGTTGTGATCCATCAATCTCTTTTTTTATTTTTTTATTACCTTTCCTCCTCTTCTTCTTCTTTCCCTCTTCTTATCTTCCCCCGTCCCACCAAACCATTCTTATCTCTGAACTTAAAATACAAAAAATAATAATAACAATTATTTAAATACACACACACACACACAAAGAAATTTTACTTATTAGGATAACATCACAACAATTAAAAAAACAAACGTTTTGAAAAGTCTAAAACAAAGGCAATAATCCTAGTAAGCTTCATAAAAAAATTAACGACAAATATCAAAGACTGGATCACCTGATCGGGTGCTTGGTCACTTGCATTGGAAAATTTACGAAACAATAAAGTTTTTCTTATACGAAGAGATTTATTACTAAATAGGTGCATATTTAACCCAATTTGATAATTGAAAATACATATTCTTAGCTAAAGTGCAAATTTGCCAAATTGCATTTTTTTGAAATAGGGTCAGTACGGCTGCCCTCAAGCCTTGACCATTAATGAAACCTCAGAATACATGGGGGGCACATGATACCTAAACCCCATATCACAATAAGCATAAAGAGAACAACCTGAGATATATTTACAGAAAATATGTATTCTAACAAGAACCAATTAGCGAAGAGTGCATCATTGGCTACTCTATTCGCTTTACAAATGTGGTGACATACCAGAAAGATTTTGCTCACACGGAGCCATAATTTACTATTACTATCAGATTTCCCACTATGCTACCACCGAAAAACAATTTCGGTGACACTAAATTTCGTCCTGCCACTGGGAGGCTGCAACCATTTGACGAAGCAAGGAACTCGCCACCTAACCAGAGTAGACAAGCCAACCAAGGTGTGCAGTCCGGGACAGAGCCCACGTCGCCCTACAACAACTCAGTAGGGACTTATTTCAGGCATAAAGCCACATTCAACTAAAAGAAAACAAATTAAAACAGGAATTATAAAAATCAACCACTTCGGGCCCAAAGAAGTATCACAGGCCCAATACCCAAGCAAATGGCCAAGTGACTGTATGGGCCTAAGAGTCCGGCCCAACCCAACGCCCCAATTTGACCCGTTGTTGCCGCCTCATCACCACCGTTGCTGAATCGCCAATCCACCGTCGCACCCTCGCCAAGCAGAGCTTCGCACAGCGCCGCACCTCTGAAAGGATGAGCGTCGCTTAACGTCGCATTGCCAGACCTAGAACCTTCAGTGAGTCGAGCCGCAACAGATCCGATCGATCCAGTCCACGACGATGCCAGGAGAAAATGGATCACGATCTCTCTTCCCCACAGCCACACACCGATGCAAACCCCTTCACAGACCGTCCTCCGCACCCTACAATCACCATCGCCACAGCTCTCAGCCTTTATCGCTCCAGATCGAGACCGATCTGAAGCGTGAAGATCCTGCCCCCAAAACCCCTCTCTTCGGCCACCAGTGCAGACACGCTGACGCCCAAGATAAAAGGGGAGGAGACCACCATCAAAATTGGCCCATCCGACGACGTCGCCCTCAAGACGCGCCGCCGGACGGAGCATGAAGAGCTTTGGAAACTGCCAAGGGCGTGTAGCGCATTCCTTTTAACTCTTATTTTTATTGGGATCAAATAATGTTTCATATCTTATGTCAAATGATTTTGCCAAATTGCATTTAAATGTTCAAAATCTGACAAAATAAGAAATCTCTACGGAAGATTATAGAATATGCTGATACAAGCCGACCAAAATTGCATGACCTTCCATAGGAGATCCATCGCAATGACAGTAGGAATTATATCGCAATCTCAAATAGTAGTGTTTGTCTTTCAAGAATAATTAGAAAATTTAGTCTTAACATAATATCAAGACCACAAGATAACTCCCTACACCAGCTATTTACCTACACGAGAACCAATAGACATGGATGGCAACGTTGCTATGAGAGGTGGTTCCAAAATCCGAAACCACCCTTGAGGAAGCATACATGGCATAACCAGTCAGTAAAATACATTCCCTAGAGCAAAAGCCATGCTAGTCTTGAAAGCCGTCCAATGAAATGGTTTGAGAGGACTTTTCTTATATGACATAGTATGTTCATCGCCAGTTCCCATTTAAAAAAGAAGTAAAATGTTCCCCGTAGGAATAGACAGTACAGAGGGTGCTAAATTTCCATCTTTGTTCAAAATAGCTAAATTCATCTGTTAAGAAAAAGGGCCCCTTGCCATTCATGTAAGTATGGTGTCGTAATTCACTGTTATATTATCCATGCACCCAAACTTAATGAGATTTTGTAACAGTTTTTTTTTTTTTTTTGCTACAATTTCTACCCAAAATCAAAACGCATCTTTTTCCTGTTTTTGGTCAGATGGCAATGAAACAACAGCACATCTTAGAATCAAGAGAGGAAACCAAAATAGTTTTCCAAAGTCCAAACCAACCAATGCATAAAAGGAGCTTCAAGTTGAATAAAACAATGAAGGTCATGAAGAATTTTAAAAGAAAATTATAAAAACAAAACAAATAAAATAAAAAGGCCTCTCAAGGTGAGAGATCTCAGCATACATGAGAATATGCACCTCCATGGTAAAGCCACCAAGAATTCAGTATACAGGAATAAGCTTCCAAGAGTGAGCATATCTAAGTTAGCTTATACAAGAGGGGGGGGACAACAAACAAAGCAAAGATAGCTTTAGAAGAAGTTCATTATAGTAAAGAATTTACAAATGCAATTGTCCACAGATGTCAGATAGAATTTGTTTAGTAGTACAATCAATGCTGCAATGTTATTTACTGAATGGTGCTTTTGTTGATGACAATTATAGGATTCACATTCCTTCGAAAATCCAAACACACCATTGATAATTCAGAAGCATGTTTGACATATGAAAAGCACCGCTGAACCAACCTTAACCACTTGATAGAATAGTCCAATACCAAGCATATTGTTTGCTAACATAAGATCATAACCAAAATTTGGGAACCCCATTGAAGGTGACTATATTAATTAATCCAACACTTATTAGATTGGTCTGTAGTTATGTTACATTCAGGTAAGAAAATGATAAAACATTTCACTGTTATTATTTCTTCTCACCAAATACAACATCAAGTTTATTTGCTCATCAACATTTGTTAAAAGAATATATCGTAGTGAAACATCGACCAAAATTGAGGTGGATAAATTGAGTGGGTAATATAATTAACTGTTCTTATACATTCAAGTATTACCTAGTAACGTTACAAAACTGCTTGAAAAGCGGGATTCATTCCTTTTGCCTTTTGCTCATGGTTTTACGCTTGTTGACATCCAGATATTTCTTCCGTAACCGGATGGACTTCGGTGTAACCTACACACATACACAAGACAATAAAAAATTCATCACAAAGCAATGATTTCGTATTGGAATTCTCTGAAATCCAGGAAAAACCACCTTTCAAGGGATTCAGGTATGCACTAAACACTCGGCGGTAGAATAAATTTTACATATTTTCTTCAATTAATATCTTTGAAGGACCTTACAAATAATTGAACGTATGAAAGAATTCATAAATTGTGGTTTAAGGACAGGCCTCAACAAATAATTTTAATTTTTACAATGTACATACAGACCACCTTACTAACACATAATCAGGAGCATAAGGATCATTAGCATTGGAACCATACCTCAATGAGCTCATCCGAGGCTACATACCCTATGGCTTCTTCAAGAGTCATCTGCACCCAAAGGCGTTCAGATATTAGTAACTACTTGACAAAGTAAAGATATCAGTAAGTACTTAACAAAGTAAAAGAGCATTTATGTTATCTAATATTTATGGTGGTCTATTACTCCCAAATGATATATGCTCTATACTTTTCATCTCTGGAATATAGCACACGTCTCTTACTAACCTAAAAAATTACTGTTGTCGAAATTAAAAAATTCTAAAAGAGTTCACGAGAAATGCAATAAAAAAAAATATTATGCTAATATCAGATTCAAAGTTCTTGTCCCCCCTCCCCCCTAAAAATATCCAGCCATTATTTCAGGACAAACCACCTCCAACTTGTATGACATCTATTGACTTGGAAAGACTTGACCCCTTTAATGACAGTACATGGTGCCAGGGAACACTTACCATATCTTTAATATAAAGCTACCAAACAACCCCTAAAAATATGTAATGGTGAATGCAAGACAATCCATGGACAAATTCTTAGCTGAAAGTAAAAAACTCTAATTCAAACAAACAAATTATATATGAGTTCATTTTAGATCATAAAAATCAAGATAACGTATATAGGTTGCTATTGCCAAATTGGCCATAATATCATGCCAGGCCTTACAATGAAATTATTCTACCACAAGAGTGGCCAAATACCAAGTGAATGTACTTTGGATAAACAATTTCCATATTGTATAACATCTATTGTCAGACACTCACTAGACCTCTTTAATGATGGATATATTATGCCAGGCCAGACAGCCCATATCTTCAATGCACAGTAATGGAAACTCCCTACCCAAATACAAGGACAATATGATGCATGCTAGATGACCATGCACAAAATTATATCATTTACGAACAAAGGAATCCAGAGGTGAGATTGGATGAAATAAGAACAAAGAATATATCAGTTGAGTACTTACAAGGCGAGGAGGAGATAGTTTCACATTTTCATCCTTGCCAGCAGAACGAATATTTGTAAGTTCTTTGTTCCTTACTGGGTTGACCTGTATTTGCATAGTCAGTCAGTACACATAACATAATTCATATCATGAAGAGCACAGGATATCCTTACATCTAGATCCGTCTCCCTCGAATGTTCACCAACAATCATGCCATCATATGTCTGCATATAATGAACCAAAAGGCAAAACTCTTATCAACAAACAAAACCACATTTATCCGATAATTGGATGATCAAAGTTTTGAGAAATCTGCAATATGTTCCCTTTTTAGTCACCAACGCAGATATGGGGGGTGAAGCAAGTATTCCTGGCATTTATTGCCAATTAGAGATTGATATAGCAGATATGCATGGATACTTTACCAATGTTTGACTGAAATGAAGATGGAACTGCAGTTCAAGAGGGACATTTGCAACTGCAGTTCAAGTATAAAATTGAACTATTTTGTTTACATGACTTGGATGACCACTGTATGTATGTAGATGGGTGCTTATCTATTTTAACTCATAAAACCTCTTTGCTAATATTTCCATCCGTATATCCTCAAATTTGTGAGTCGATATATCTGTGATGGTCAATATTTTAAACCTTCCTTGGATCCAGATCTCTTCTGATGAAATTACTGCTTTCCTACTCTACCGAACAATCATATATTTAGGAAACCGCTGTTATTCCATTTACGATTCTCACTTATAGTTCTCCACTAATCCCCTTATTGGAATTTGACACCAAATGAAATTCTGGGGGTTTTGAATTACTTTGCCCCATAAAAATGAACTTTCTCCGTCCTTAACGGTCTAAAGTCTTTGGTGTCAGAAAAGATGTTAGTTCAGCAGAGTACCAATAGTTAGAGGCTAAATAAAGATTTCATTCAACAAAAAAAAAAGCATCATTATTCTATACATCTGAGAGGACAACTGATTATATGTGCACTAACCTCCATACCAGGTGTCACAAATAGAGTTCCACGAGGTTCTAAACTCATTAATGCATAGGATGTGATTGTACCATAGCCCATTGACACCTGTGATATGAAGCAGAAGATATATGTTAGTGATATAAGTACAAAATATACAAGTATTAAGTTCATTGGATTTTTTTTTTTTTTTGGGGGGGAGAGGGGGGCCCATTCATTAGATATAAGAAAATGAAGGAAATAGAGTATGAACACCAATTGAAAAACAATATAAGATAAGTTTTACAGGAGACATGAGAGATAGTTATTGAATCTTGAAAAGGCAAGTAAGATTAAAGTAGCTGATTTCTAGAAAGTTGCATGCAAAATATTATCAGAATACCAGCCAATCCATTGTAGGAGACTGTTAGTGAAATAGATGGTAAACCAGCTAAAACAGCTATTAGATTGCTGAAGAGTTAAAAAAAAAAAATTGATCAGAGATAACATACTGAATTAGCCAGAGGAAAAATAAATATACATTACCCTAATGTTGTGGAGGCTCTCTCACTAGGTTCAAGCATTTGGATATCTACCACAATCTCCAGGATTACGTGGGCCATTGTGAAATTAGATTTAGTTTGGAATTTTTGTTCATTTCTTCTCCTCTTTCACTTTTTTATTTGATTTTATGCCTCAGATTAATTGGTACATGATGGTTATGCTCTTAGTCTTTCTAACAAGTGAGAAATCCAGAGTTTCTGGAGGGCTGCGAATGAAAGCTAGTGAAATAATAAAGGGCCAGAATGCTACGCCTGTTGTAACCCAACTGTAAATACACTATTGAGAGACTTAAAGTTTTTATCTTTCTTTTTTTGTTTTTCAGAAGATTAGATATATAGTTTCTCTTGGGTCATGCTTGTAACATGAACCAAATGTACATCTTATGAATAAAAAAGGAGTTTTCTTGAGATGTATCTATTACCAAAGCTGTCACTGAGAGAGATACCTCCCCTAATACAATAAAAGTTTACGATAAAAACATATCTCAGAAAAGATTGTCCATAAAAAGCTTGTCATAAATCAAAAGGCAAGTGCTGACGTACCAAAACCCCTTTCCGCACATTTCCAAGAGGACCTCGAAATTTTTCATATGCTGTTAAGAACAAAAACATGCATGAGAAAACTGTAACCAAAGAAAATAACAGTAGAGAAAGGCAACAACAATACGTAAAGAGAAATGAAAGATAAATAGTCAAGCAGGACCCAAAAAAAAAAAAGATAAACATCACAGAATGGGATATTATAAATAGTCAAGTAGGAGAAAATAAAAAACAGATAAAACGTTACAGAAAGGAATATTAGACCCAATAGCAGAAAGAGCAGGAGAGCTCCAATGCATTTGATTCAGAATATGCTCGTTGTTTTACTATTGAAATTATCACTTCTTAGTATTATTTTTCCCAATGTGTGGTAAACAGTATTTTTGAAGTTTTGGAATAACAAGAGAAACTCCAGTAATTTGAAAGTATATGACCAGGAAAGTACTAAAGTAGAAAACCAACATAATGGAACCGTGCTACATACTGGACAAAGGACTATAGTCTGTATCCATACTCTCATGGTAAACCATGCTTAACAGAAGATACATTACATTTTGAAGGCTTAGTACAATTGTTCCAACTGAACTATGAGCTCTGTATCAATTAATTCACTGTAAGTGCTTAAGTTGTTAATCGGGGTGTGAAATATTGCAAAATGGGCCAATGTGGGCATACCTTCATTTCCCTCTAATTTTGTGTAAATTTGTTACATGACACACATCTGACCTTTCTTGAAAACATTTTCATCAAGTTTTCCTCTAGCATATGTTTGCATTACTCTCCTTTTGCTCTTTCTTTCACTATTGAAAAGCTGTAGATTCTCAGCCAAAAATGGAATACAAGCCCACAGGAAAACCCTACTGTATATTCTTATTTCCTTCTGTTCTCCTTTTTTGGATTAAGAACCAAGTACCTTTACTAATCACCCCACCTGTTTTTTAATTTTTATGTTTGGCTTTAAAAAATAACAAAATACCACTGACATCTACAGTAGGAGTCATCTTTTGGCCCTTGGGCCCAAATCCCATTTGCGAGAGACTACTCTATTTATCTGTGAGAGAGATTGGATAATATCAGCCACCACAAAGATTATAATAAACATCCTGTAGTCTAGGAAGAAGGTTGGAGAAAGTAACTATATAAAATAACACAAAGTTTATAATATCACACCTGAGCCAGCATGAGTTTTATAATTTCACATTTCAAAGTTTAAAACAAAAGAATCATAAAATAAATTCTCCTACAAATTTTATGTAATAATCAATTAGATGCAGATATCTATATGCTCCTACAGTATAGTAATACATATGCATGACTACGCATAGATCCAAAGTTCAAACACACATATCAGTATATGAAGAAGGATCTAGGCCTGGACACCTACTTTGTTAAATCTAAGAAACCAAAATATAATAAGGATGGATATATTCATAAAGAAAGGAAAACCAAAATAACAAGCAAGTGAAGGGGAAGAGATGAGGAATATCATACTTAAGAAAGCACGATGCATAAACCCAGTTCCACGCGTGGCACTGCTAAATACACTTCTGTAACCAACCAGTCCCCTGAAAAAAACAACAAAAGAAAACTGATTATTTTTTCAAGTTTAATCTTAATATAATCACAGAAAACAATTTGGAATTGGAGTGTCAAGTAAAATAGATGAAATTGTCTTCAAGAGAAGGCACGATATAAGATGGTAAATGCAAGCGGGAAATAAAACTAATTGACCGCACTTGGAAATGCTAGAAGATTATTCACTCTTTATTTAGAACCCAGATGCAATGTGATGTTGACTGTGCCACAATGGTAAGAGGTCGTCAAAGACCCAATGAGCAAAATGGGCATGCTGATCTTTGTTCTGACATTATGGTATTTTATATATATATATATATATATATATATATAATTTGCTAAATTTTATCATACAGTTGAGTAAAATGACCTCATTATGTTTGGACATCAAACAAACATAGATTGAAAGAGGCAGCAAAACAGAATTGATGTTAACAGGATAAGCAAACCTGGATGGACATGTCAAAGACAATCTAGTCCTGCCATCATTTCCTGGAACAGGACCCATGTCAAGAACCTCAGCTCGCCTATGAGATAAAGCTTCCATAACTAACCCCACATGGTCTTCATTTACCTGAAACAGAAGCTTCATACATGAGTCTTTGTGTGTTGAAGATAAAAAGTTACGACAAATTAACATCTGCACTTCTTGCCTCTATAGTAACTTCTTCAATTGGCTCGAGCCTTTGACCATTCTCTGTTTTATACCTGATTCAGTACAGGAAAATTGCTCCACCGTTCAAAATTGTATTCCAAATAAATAGAGACGAGTAATTGTACAATGAGCAATGTCTGTGCGCATATACACATGTACACATACTACACATTAAAAACCAATTGCATACAACTACAGCTTTAATTTTTATTTTTCGAACAAGAAACAAGATTTTAGACAATAGTGAAAATGACTTAATTGGAACAGAAATGGTTGAGTTTCAAATGAGTTGTTTAAAGGATCTTTAGTAATTAGTATTGAAGAGCCCCCATTCCCTATTATTTTACCATATATGGGCAGTTACTTTTGGTTATGTCTCCATACAAATCTAACTAAGAATGATCCTTTAAAAAAAAAAATAGAAATAAGAGAGAAAGAGGGAGAATAAATCTTTAAAACTGGGAAGTGGGAACTCTGTATATATAAAAAGGTCAGAATTGCACTAGCAATAGATCAACCAGTTGTCGCATAAGCATGGTCAAAACTCACATGACTTTGGGTGGTGACACAGAGAGCTCAAAACCTTCACGCCTCATATTCTCAATTAATATACCTGTTTTACGCAACATGAAAATTGCATTGAGAATATGTTTAAACCCAAGTGCCAATGAAATGTAAAGATGCCAGTGGATGAGAACCCCTTCAATATGTTTAAACCCAAGTGCCAATGCAATGTAAAGATGCAAGTGGATAAGAACACTGTCAATTAAAAGCCCAAGCACTGCCTATGTAGTTGGTTGCTCTGTAGTCTTTTAAGTAAACCAGATGCTGAGAATATAATTGCAAACTTATGAGGAACCAACCGAGTTGCAGTTCTCCCCTCCCCTGAACTTCGAATGATTCTGATAAGCCTGGGAGGACATTAATAGCAAGATTTGTTTCTGCTTCAGCTGATAGCCGATCCCCGATCTTTCCTCCGGTCAGCTACAAATACATCACCAAATGTCAGATAATGTAGGGTGGTTCACAGGTGAACCCTGTTCTTGCAACCCTTAAATTATCTTGAAGAAAAGTTTTAATCCTCAATTATAGCATAGAACTACCTAAAGGAACGTATGGGCAGTATGGACATGTTAAATAGAACACAACATGAAAAGTTATCACTAAATCTTTTCTTGAGAAGGTCAACTGTGTTGCCGTGTTGGCGGACTAAAGCATAGCTTTGCATACCTTGGCATGGGACTGATACAAAATATTTCAAATAGGATCCAGATATTATTCAAGATCAATTAAAATTATATATTTGAAGTTGATAGATATGTGAATCAAAACAGGATCATAAGTAAGACCGGAATAGCTTACTTTGTCAAATCAGTGAGAGCACAGACAACAAGAATGGATTACAATACAAACTGGCATATCTCTATCATGCTTGTGCCTCTTTTTACAATTATATAACGTGCACCAATTATGTAGGTTCTTAAACCAAAAGTGACAAATGAAGTGCCCAAGTTTATCACGGTGAGAAGTAAAACAGCTAAGTGAACACATGGAGAAGGATGATAACAGTACTATAATATTATATGTGTGCCTGTCTGTCACTCTGTGTCTCTGTACATATACTTGTGTGTGTGTGTGTGTGCGTGTATAATAACTGATTGCAACAACAAATAATCATGACTTACATGGCTACCATCACGGCCAGCTAATGGAGAGTCATTTACACCAAAAGTCATGGAAATAGTTGGTGGATCCAACTCAACGGTTGGTAATGCAGTCATTACCTATCAGACATGACGAAAAGTCAGGTTTCAAACAACTGTACCTGTGAAATACACTGTTAATTAAATAGAATGATGCTAAGGTTTCATGGAAAAATAGGAATTCCACAGTATTTTGTATGTTCTGCATTTTTTAAAGACAGTCTTAGCTACATAAATAAACTAAAGTTGAATAACAAACCAATTTGAAAAAAAATAAAAAAATAAAAAATAAAGAGAAAGACTTTAAGAAATAGGATCTATGGAGAAATTACTAAGAAGTAGATAGAAGTCCTTTTAAAAATTACAACAAAAAATTTTTTTTTTAAAACCATGATCCTGCTATCCCAAAGCTCATCCACCCTTGTACCTCTTTTCTTATTTTGTCGGACCATGATGAGGACATCATAGTGAAACCTTTAAGGTTATGAGCGAAAGAAATGGAAAAGGAGAGCACCTAATCATTCCTTTCCATATGGCTTGATTAATTGCTCTCAAAATAATTACTGCAGCTTTTGAGGGAGAGATTAATGATCTGATTCTAGAAGCCTCTTAAGTCTGGTGTCTTTTCAAATTTTATGTTTCAGTTTAGGAGTTTTAAAGTTTCCTTTATTAAGTCTTTCATCCTTCAGATTTGGGAAGTCTAAGAGTCTTACTATAAATGAGTCTTTAATGCTAGTTAATGTGAGCTATCTGCTCAAGTATAAATAAGTGTAACTGCCAAATGCCCAGGCATGTCTTGATGAATAAAAAATTATCAGAGTATTTCTGAGTTTTTCCTGTGATGGAATTGGTGTGAAGCCTAGTTTTGGGTGAGAAGCCTGGGAGTAATTCCTATGTCATAGTTATCCATGTGTGTTATAGGTTCAAACTTTAGAGTTTGTTGATCCTGGTTTGTAGGCAGTGAGTATACTGCATCAGAACCCTTGTACCTCTCTGATCTTTAAAATTCCTCTATTTTCCATCCATAGCACCCAAACAACAGCTAACAAATGAACCCCCGAAGAATTTTGGTTTCTTCCTTTGCCAAAACCACGTTATCATGCTCTTAATAGAGTAAGACACCTGGCTGGAATCTCCCCACTCACCCTGACCTTCATAAACAACTTCTCCCACAACATGTAAAGCAACTATACATGACACACCAGTGGGGAGAAGAAAAACAGCAACTTGACCTTCTCATTGAAGCAAATTGCTGTGATTACCTCCCAAGCGCCACCAACCAACCAAAAGTCTAAATCTTGAGTGGAACCTTTGCATTTCGACGAAACTTTCAGGTAAGAAAACTGGACCTAAGTTATCATGCTCCATAATTTCAAAAAAGAAACTGACAGCAGTTATC
Organism: Rosa chinensis; assembly: GCF_002994745.2. Lineage (NCBI taxonomy): Eukaryota > Viridiplantae > Streptophyta > Magnoliopsida > Rosales > Rosaceae > Rosa > Rosa chinensis. The sequence goes on from NC_037089.1 coordinate 43,949,242, forward strand.
ATGACTCCAGATTCCATCTCCCCTGATCCATTTGTAGTCTTCCAATTTGACTCTTACTAACAATACCAACAGTGAAGATAACTTCCTTAACTCCTCGTCATTTAAGTTTCTTCTAAAACCAAAAACCCAGCTCACAGCGACAAGAAAAGCACTTGGTATTGCTCATTTTTCTATTGTTATGTTGTGGATACTCAAGCCCAATAATCTCAACGGTCCTGGAAACATTGGTTCAAGGGTCAGCCCAAAACCAAGAAGTCTTCCCAAAATCTCACTCTTCCCCATTACCAACTTCAAAAGACTGCCAAAACAATCTCATTCCAGCAGAAACTCTAAAGTCTTCTACTCAATCCTTCGATAACCTGCTTAGCATCGCACCCATTTTCATGTGAGCCATGCTTGCTTCTGATTACAGCATACCACAAAGATATTAAACTTTCACAAAGCCATTTCCACACAACATGCCATAGCATACTCTCCCCATTGGGAGTCTCAAGCCATTTTCCCAAAAATGGAAATAAAAAATTCAAAACAAGGCATAGGACTTGTCCTATATATATATATATATATATAACCATCTATAATAGAATCAACTTAAATGCCAACAACCACTAGCAGGAATGCATGTATCAAGAGCTGAAAACCTTAAGAGCCAGAAAACTTTGTAGGCGCCCCAAGCCATCAAAGCAGGAAAGGCCTGTATCCATAATACCAATTAAAATTGGTAATTGTTATTTATGTATTTTAGAATACAATCTTTTTTACGTGGAAAAAAAGAGAAAGAAACTAATTATGGTATTTTCAGCTGCTTATGTGAGACCAAAATTGGAAATAAAGAAGATAAGAAAGGCTAAAGCTAATTCAAATAGAAATTTATAAATTAAACCAACACACCTCAACGCTAGTGACTGTATGGCCAATAGATGGACTTGCTAACCCAGCCATTGATATTATGTCACCCGCTCCAGCACTGTCAATGAGAACCATATTTGTTCCCTTCTTTTTCATCAGTTTCACAACCTACAAGGATAAGCAGCTCTCCTGTTACTAGTCACACTCCATGTAAAAGAAGATAAAATAGTAAAAAGAAAAGAAAAAAAATACCTAGAAGAAACTTTAAAAGTTTAGCATTCTGATTTATTCCTGTTAATAATGTAAAAGATTATAGCTCAAGTTTGATTCTCATAAAAAAAAATGTGGATGCAGATAGGTTTATGTCGAGCATCCTATAGTTCTTTAACTTTCTAAAAATTCCTTAAAGCAAAACAGGCCTTCTATTCAAGTATATTACGTTCACATATAATCCTTCATGTGGTGTTGGTATTGTGCCCATGAGAAGGATTTTCGACCACACCTTGGTACTACATCTAAATGAATTTTCTTCTCTGAGTGCAGTAGAAGCTTCAAAAATTGTATGTTTCATCTTAGTTTGAGAAAAGTATAGCTACAAGGCTCACTATGATCTAGTTAAAAATAAAATGTGATATAAAATTATAAAAATATAAAGAATAAAGAATAATTCTTCAGCAAGATGAGAAAGATGTACTCGAAGGGTTCCAACGGAAAAACCTTTAAAAAACCATCTTAGGCAAGTCAATTTAACTGACCCACCCCATATACACAATACAGCAGTACAGAGGTGAGAACCAGGATTTTGAGGCAAATATAGAACCATGTACCTTCCCTTCTTCAATTTTCTCAACTCCAGAATCTTTGTTACGAAGCCCATGAACTCTATCACCAACGCGAACACAGCCAGAAGAAACCCGTCCAGTCAATATTCGCCCAAGGTAGAAGTCCTTTTCCATCATGGAAACCTTAAAACAATTTCAATACATGCTATTTAATTTTCCCCACACTACGGCCCTCAAATATAATGAGCAGAAAAGAAGACAAATTAACATTTAGTCATTTAGTTGTAACGCATGTTTTTGGCTTGGCTAGTTGTCAACTTGCAATTGTATTGAATATGTAAAATTAGACAATGGATTATTTAACAAGCTTAAAAGAAGTTAGACAGATTCTATAGCCACAGAATGCTACAATGATAGAAATCAAATTCGCCCAAAACAGCATCGCCTACAACAAAATAGATAAAAGTGATGCATCATAGGAGAAAAGTGAGATAAAATGACTTCTGGATTTATGAAAAATGGAAAGACTTTAACTTGACCAAGACCTAAAATACAAAAGCCCAGGATCATAACAAATTTTCCAAAACTGAATCCTGAATTACATACTAAATGATAAAAATAAAGTAAACCTTCTGAAGACTTTATATAGCCTTGTTCCTTTCAAGATTCCAACAATACTTAGAGACTGTATCACTAAGTATATCACAGAATAATTTTTATTAAAATAAAAATATTTAGAAAAATCCTTTTGATTTCCTATGGTCAGCCTGGGAAAAGAAAGAAAAGTAAACTACACTGTCTAGCACTTATTGCAAATAGGATCTTGCACCAACACTCAATGTGATGCGGTAATATGTAGCACATAGGATCTTGGTTAGTATGCCCAAGCCTCAGTCAGAAACTGAAAATATGCATATCATTTGATATATGCAAACAAAATTTTCCAAAGACTGCACCATCAATCAAGATAGAAATTGAACTAACAAACTGGCAAAACCATGTAAACAATATCCACTTGACCTAAATATGCCAAGTGCATAAATGGAGGGGCAACAGGGAGAAATAAAATGCAAACAGAGACTCATTAATAGTTGAATACCAACCAGCATCTGGAAAGGTGCCTCAACGTTTGCACTTGGTGGGGGAACATGTCTGATAATAGCATCAAGCAGCTGCGACATGTTTCTTGAATCAGCAGGAGGTTCTTTAGTGAAAGTAGCCGAGGCCCATCCTTCTTTAGCAGAAGCATATAGCACTGGAAAATCCAGCTGCTCCTCTAGTCAAAAAATAAGAATCAGTGTTTTAGTTTTTTTATCTAACCTAGATAGGAGTTGGGCGAGTGAAAATCAACAGATTAAGTGGTAAAGTCGATTCTACTTCTTATACTTTCACACCTGTAGCACCGAGATTTGCAAAAAGATCAAATACCAGACTCTCAACTTCATCGCACATCTCCTCAGAAACTGCATAAAAAATAACCAAGAACTTAAAAAATAATCTACATAAAAATGCATGCACACATACATATAGTGGGCGGGGGGTGCCTTTAAGGAAGCAACTGATAAAATTAGCTACAGATTTTCTTTCTTATACCATCAATATGTCTGTTGTTTCACAAATGTTCACATACCATAAATTCAGAATTAGTGCTGGGGTGGAATTTGGTTGGACGAACCTGACCAACCCAAATCAGACTAAAATTTTGGATGGCTCGGTTACTTGGAAATGCTAAGTTCATTAAAAATGTGTGAAACAATTTCAAGACATTTTATTTAGTAGAAAAGATGATTTTTTTAACCACCCAACCCATGATGCCGGTGAGATTCAGTGATCTCCACAGGTGTCGATTATTCCAAATAACCAAACCACAGCTCACTGGCAAGGACATGGATGGAACAGAAAGACAAGACTTGACTATTAAAGATTTAAAATTATGATTTCTGTTACTCTTCAACTAACTGATATAGTTATAATAAAAGATCCACTATAACCTACATGTACTTAGAGACATTATTAATTCATTTATTACTCGATGCATTCTGCTCATGTCAGCTAATAAGAATTATTTTTAATGCCAAACTCTTCCTCAACTCAAGGAATTCAACCAGCATGCTGGAGCTAAATTAATTTGGGCAAACAGGAAAACTAATTAGTCTTTTCCACGACCATATTATTCATGCAATTGTTTAACTTGCACTTTTGCAAATTGAAGACGAGAATAAGTACCTGCAGGCCGATCTACTTTGTTTAGAAGAAGAATAGGACGCAGCCCGTATTTTAAGGCTTTGGCAAGCACAAACTTGGTCTGTGCAAGCGGACCTTCCCCGGCATCAACAACTAAAACTGCTCCCTCAACCATACCGACAACCCGCTCAACCTATATCCATCCATTGCAGACAGACCACCGAAATCATTACTCAAAATCCATAAAATTTGCGTCGAATTGAAAATGAATACTAAATGAGTCAGTCTAGTGGTATACTTCACCACCAAAGTCTGCATGTCCAGGCGTATCAACCATGTTTAGCTCATTCTCCTTCCAGAAAACCGACGTAACCTGCGGAAAATTTACAAGCTTACTCAATGATTATTGATCCAACCACAGCTAAAATCATCCATGTTAATCAGCTAAACAAGAATCTAGTGAAAAACAGCAGACTGATTTAATCCATTTTTAATTTTCTGATGAACCAAACAGGTCTGAGATTCGAAATTGCAACACCTTTTTGGATAGAAAGAGAGGGGAGGGACCTTGGAGGCGATAGTGATGCCGCGCTCGCGCTCGAGGCTGATGGAATCCATGGCGCGTTCGTGGGGGATGTCGGCGCCGCACTGGCGGAGGAGGCGGTCCATGAGGGTGGTCTTGCCGTGGTCAACGTGCGCTATCACTGCCACGTTGCGGAGGCGGGCCGGGTCGAGCAGGCTGCTCCTCTGTAGAGTAGCATCGGTGGCCGCGGTGGCCGCCGAGAAGGTGCGGGCGAGTGCGGAGGGACGAAGGTAGGGTTTGGAGGAGGAAGAGGAGAGAGTGTTACGCGTAGAGGACCAGAGAGAGCGAAGCAACGGCCCCGCCATTTCTCAACACTGAAACTCTGGAAAATGGCTCTCAGTTGCCTACACCCGCCTGGGTTGGGTTTAACCTGTTTCGTTGAAATTCATAGGGTTTTAGAATTTCTTTTTTCGAGCATTTTTTTTGTTTTCTTTTTTTTTTCCTTTTTTTTAAAGAAAAATAGAAAATTTAATCGGTTACATAATACCAAAACAATATCGTGAATACTTGTGGACGATTGTAAGTCATATTTGTCCGCTTTTACTTTTGCCCATATTTGACATGTTTTAAGGGAAGCAAATTGTGTCGCTAATCGTTTAGCTCACCTTGCTAATGTAGGTAGGATTGATTATATATGGTTAGAAGAGACGCCTGTTATTATTCAGGATGTTCTCTACGAGGATATGTGTTATATGTATTTTGTGGCTAGAAGTTCAGGTTTTATGTCCCCTCCGATGCCGACTATTAATATAAATAATGGAACCGGGCGTGGGGCTGATCCTCCCAGTTAGGCTGGATTCCAAACCCCTTATTCAAAAAAAAAAAAAAAAAACAATATCCTGAATACAAAACGAGAAAAAAAAATTATAGCAATCCACTTGTCTTCCTCGAGGAGTTGGTACCATATCAGGCGTACCTCTAGGGGTCGTCAATGGGCAAGGCAGGGCCTGCCCTGCCCAAAATTAATGGGCTCGGCTAGGGCCAAAACATATTTTTTTTATTTTTCTGGCCGGGCAGGGCCGAGCTTCCCTTAAAAATCAAGGCCCCAGCCCTGCCCTATTTCTATCGATCACTAGTCTTTACGGACTTTAATCTCCAAAAAGGTTTAGGCCACATAAATTCATCTCATACCATATTTGAATTTCACCGAACTCATTTTTACCAACCTACCATGTATACTCCACCATCATCGTAATCGATCACTAACCTTCCATCACGGCTAGTCTTTAACCTTCCATCGACGACCCAAATATCATTATACCACCAGAGAAAACCTAAAAGATAATCGATGTGGTCAAATATGATTCGAACTTAAATGACAATCCATCATCGAGAAATTGACACCAATGGCAAGTGATATTTGCAGTCAATCGAATGCATGACCTAATGGAGATTTTAGAAAGATTTGTTTCATCTGAACAAGTTTCGGAACCTTAAGTCATAGGGACAAGATTATAATTAAGTTATAATTCTAGACACATACCCTACAACTATTTAATGCCTAAATTATATTCCTACCCATAAGATGATCTATTAGGACTATAGATTATCCGTAAAGGCCGATTCATCGCGAATCAAGTGTACATCCTAGATTAAGCATGTAGAGACATGAGATTGAAGAGAAAATGCTCATTTAAGAGAATGAGTGTTACACTCTGTACCTAATTTACCTTTATCCATTATATTGACAGTAAACGATAAGTTTTTCTTTTTGAATTTTCATTTTACCATTTAAGGGACCCTAAAACTTGATTTTTCTCGAACTTACTATTTTAGAAAACTTTATTCATGGAAGTTGTAGCACATGTTAAATCGATTTCATATACATAAAGAACATTAAAATTTGAGTCTAGCTATATGAACAAGTTATGACATGTGAAGCATGAGTTATTATTTCGGGAAACTTTCCCTACAAATAGTTCCCCTAATTGAAACTTTTCCCTATAAATAGTTCTCCTAATGGAAATTTTCCATTTCTAGCCAAAATCCAAACAAACTGTATTTGAAACCTTAACCCGATTTTAGAACCTGATCTGTTTCCGATAACCCGACCTCAGCCCGACTCTCTCTCCTATGTTTGACTCAAATTGATTAAGTCTAAGTAATGCATTCAATTATTGAATTAGCATTTGAGGATGACAACATGACTTTGCATCAATTTATAAAACAAAAACATCAATACAAGCAAGTTTGGCTATGGATTTTAAATCTAGTCCCAAGTAGTTCACTACTCACTCATAGCTAGATACACAAACTTTAACACTCCATTAAACATCAAATACATAAAGAGATATGGAGTAAAGAGTAACTATTGATGATGCCGGAAGAGTTAGTGAAGATGGGTTTCCAAGATCATAATGTATTGGTAGTCAACTCCTTCTCCTTGCTCCAAGCTCTTGATATTGGTGAGAATGGTGAAATTTTGAGTCTCTAAGGTGAGTTGAAGTATTGAGTAGTGGTGGAAATAGTGGTTGTAATGGTGGAAAATTGTGGTGTGTTCTCCACAGAGAAAATGGGTATTGGCCAGATAAAGATGATGGAATAGAGTTAAGAATCAAGAAGATAAGGTCATTGGCCTATTTTTGATAAACTATGTCTCTTTGGTCCCAATATGTGTGAGAGATGCCCCTACACCACATGGTCCCAAATTTTCAAGGTGACAAAATTACAAGGTGTAAGGAGAAGTTTGAATTTCAAATAGTGGGAGATTCTCATAACCATGGTTCTCCTTGGCTGGACAAAAGGTCCTCCATGAGTGGCAGATCGCCAGAAAAGCTGGCCAGAAAAAGTTGCCGGAAAATCCGATTTGCGTTTTTCGCTCAAATTCCATGACTTCTTCTCTTTGCTCTGATTCTCCACATTTCAAGCCTCAAATTGTCATTTTCTTCTCAAAGCGTAGTTTTATAGAAAGAAAGAAAAAATAGATTAAAGGTAATAAAATAATGTGGAAGACAAGGCAATTTCTATAGTTTTGGGGCACAATTACATAAGGCCCCGTTAGGAAATGAAATTTGGATTTGGATTTTGATTTCAAATATTTTATATTTTAAATATGAGTAATTGAAATCCTAAGATTTTAAATTCATTTGTTTGGATAACAATTGAATCATGAGGATTTGAATTTAATAATTCAAAACTAATGAAGAAAGCAATTTATGTAAATGTTAATCTAATGAATGATGATTTTCTTTAGCATTTAATCTCTATGGAGGTAATTGTCATCCTACATAATTCCAAAAGCAATATAAATCCGAAGTGTATCATCTCATATTCTAAAATAATAATAATAATAATACGTGTTTCATCTTATATTATCAAAAAATATATAACAATACTAATAATAATAAGTGTTTCATCTCCGCCATAAATTCATCTCACGAAAATCCAAATTGTCATATTCTACCCTCAATTCCTTGGTTGCCTTGAAAACAATCAACAAAGGTTAGCCAGAAAGGGCTTTTATTAGCATTTAACAACAACAAAAAAGGTTAAAGAGAAAAGAACATGACAATGAGTATATTAGGGCACACATCAATGAGATTGTATTTTAAATTCCTATGAAGAAACTACTGACAAAATACCAGAAAAGAAATAATAAAACTAACCTCACAAAAGATAACAGAATAGTATAATCAAACTAGGCCCTAAATTCTATGCACTTCTATCTTCACTTGAGTACAGATGTTCGAAGAACTAACCTTACAAAATATGACAGAAAGACTTTCACATTAACAATCTACCCATTTGATCAGTATAGATGAGAAGCTAATCAGAAATTTCCAAAAAGCTAACATATATCATGGATTATGAATTAGAAATCACAAATATGTACATGTAGACACCAAATCAAGTTGCTGAAAGTTACGAGACTACATAAATTTTAAGCAAACAGCTGCATACAAGTATCTCAAATGTAGAAAATGCTGATATAACTACTCATAAATAAAACTTTAGTTACATATAATGAATTACCTTTTGTAACACAATCGTCACAAAAAGATCCAAATTGAATAAGATATTGGGAGTAGGGTAGGCAAAATTAATGAGATTACAATTACAAGTCAAAGTCCAATCATGAAACATGTTATACAAACAACAACAACCTGAATGTACTTTGTACCAAATATAAACTCAGAATCCAGACCAGTAAGGTAAGCAAGATGAAACATTAAATACAAGAAAGTAGTTAAAATACCTCATTCACATCCCCTCTTGCAATGTTAACCTAGTAGAAGAGTTAAGTTGCATGCAATAAAAAGGACTACAAAAATAGATAGTTCCTACAGACGAGTAGGACACATTAGGTCTACCACTTACTTACTCATCAAGTTCATCATCAATGTTTGTTCAAAAAAAAAAAAAAAAAAAAAGATTTCAAAGGAACAAGATTAAGGTAAGCATAAGAGTCATTTATTTATCTTATATTTCTCTAGCTCAGGCATACACACAGAACACACACAACTAATTGCATCCCACCAAGTAGAATACCAGTCAAGCTATTTAATTGACTCTCCTTTTGCAAGTCTTCAATTGTCATATACCATTACTAACATCTCTATGTACATAACAAAGGAAACATAGAATTGATATCACATGAACCACATATTCTTATTTGTCAAAAATCACAAATATATACATATAAACACCAAATCAGGATTACACCAAATTTTGGTCATTACCACAAAGAGAGTAAGAATAAGAAATACCCAGAAAGCAAATTGCTCTTCTTATTTAGGCATAAAGTCCCATAAATATGCTTCATTCATTTCCAAAATCAAAATCTAGTATGCACTCATTACTCATACACTTCAAATCAATTGCAACAATAAACTCGAAAACCGATACAAGACAAAGTGAAAACTAAGCTCCATCACCAATACAAAACACATAGATTTTAACTTCTCATTTACTTTTCTCAACAATCAAGCAAATTATGAATCAAACTCAAACAATCTTTTGTTAAATTTTACATATGACCCAACCTTCACTATCACTATGACCGATCAAATTAAGAGAAGAGAGACAGACCACCTTCACCAAATCTCACATCAACTCTAGCCCAACCTTTGCGATTCGTAGAGAACGCGAGTGGAGAGAAAGTGAGTTCCGCTTGTTTTGAAATCTAGCTAACTGTTTCGGAAGTGAGAGAGGGTGAGATTTCAAATAACTAGGGTACCCTTGTTATTTAGAATCTTCCACTTTTGTTAAATGAAATCAACCCATTGATTTCATTAAATCCAAATCCTCAATGAAAAATATGTGCCAAACATGCTACTTTGTATTTGGGCCTTCGAAATCCAAATCCTCAAGTCCAGATCATCCTATCCAAATGGGCCTTAAGTGAATTATGACTCAACAGCAAAAGAAAAGACAAATTAGACACAAATAATGGCGTGCCTTCTTGAAAAACCGTTTTCTTCCTTTATAATCAAGCTCACTTGGAATGTACTTTCCTTCACTTGCATTGTAATTCACCACGTTAGCAAACCATGAAAACTCCTTGGTATTGACATTAAATAGTTGGTCATCCGAAAATGTGTCAATCAAATGAATAGAAGCATCATCACCTCCCTCTTGCAACCTCGACAAATGATCCGTCACTTGATTTTCTTTATCTGGCTTGTTCTTGATTTCTATGTCAAATTCTTGTAACGAAAAGATCCATCTTCTCTTACCTGGTCATAATTCAAAAAGAGTTACAGAATGGATGAGCGTTGAACTAGCACATAATTTGGAATTAAGCCAAATTGGTATTTAGTTTGGAACCACGCCAAACTTACTTTGGAACTATACCAAAGTTGTGCTTAGTTTGGAATTACGCCAAATTTAAATTGGAATTACATCAATTTCGTTACACTTGAATTGGAATTTCGCCTATAATCTTAATCTTATTTGCTTTTCTATTTACAAATTTTGATTGGTTTCTAATTTCTTGGAAATTATTATAAGTTCTTAGATAAATAAGAAAAAAAAAGTAGAAAAGAAAAGAATACAATTTTCAATTTTATATATATACCTTGCAATTTTGTTATATTTCTAGTCACTCATAATCTTTACTTTGTGTGTTCTTTAGGCGTTTTTGTCGGTATCACCCACTATCAGTCTATATTCTATATTATCATCTAGCAATCTCAAGACACCACAAGATCACAAGCTCACGACCTCTACATCCTTATATTAGAATCTGTTGGCATCATCAGCCGAGTGTAATTCCAGTAGTGAAAAGGAGAGTCTGGTTCTAGTACGCGGTGAATAATCTCGCCACCTTGGAAATGTTATTCCATCTAGACCAAGAAACAAGGGGTGCTAATTCTAATCTTGGGCCAAGACAATACCATATTGTAATGGAAGACGAGGAGCCAAGAGAAGATATGAGAGAAAGAAAGTCAAAAAGATATTGTGTCATTCCTTTATTTTGAGCCAAAAATGTGCATGCGTTTATAGTACTAGTCTTGGTCAATTAAGCATGTTCCCCAAAACGTTGATAAAATCTTAATTAATAGCTTCATACCACATTAAGGACTACATGATGTTTTAAGTGTGAGGTGTTCAAAAATTTTTTTTTTTAATAAATCAGTTTTAAAAGACCCTTTTTTTTATAAATTGTTTTTTTTTTTTTGGTTAGTCTTACACCTCTATCTTGTTTCACAATGGTTTATAACAGTACTGGAATGAGGTGGTAAGACTAAGTAATTTCATTTATTATCATTTTTCTGACAAGCATGGTGGCCGGAATAGTAGCTCATGATGATCAACATGCAAGGATAGTAGGTCAATGCTAGGAGGGAAAGATGATTAGGGTATTTGAATTTCAAAAGAGAAGATGACAAGCCCATGTGCTTGATGTTGACTCATTGTCTCCTTGTTTCATTGCACAATGACACTCCTACCCTTATTTTATCTCATACACCAAAATATTCATGGACTTTTATGTCATTTTTATGTGAAAATAAATACTAGATCCACATTTTATGCTTACACCTTTGTCCATTACATCTAACCATCCATTCTTTTGATCTCTATCCTTCATTTCAAGTGTCATAGGCCTATAAAAAACCTCATCTGTCATAAGTGAATTGTGACTCAACAATAGGTATAAAAGTTTATCATTGAATTGTAAGATCATTTTGGCATAGACCTTGCAACCATATTTGAGATTAGATGGGAGGTGCGTGAGTCCCACACGCAGACACTTGTAATGGTGTGTGCTATCTTTTCTGGCCTTCAATTTTAATTGGTTAAATAAAGCTCTTCATTACCATCATGTAGCTATAATTTCTAATACGAACTTTGAATGTGGATAGCCAATTAGAATTGTTGTAGTTTCGGATTTTCGGGTGTTAGTTCATGATAATTTGCCAATTATTATCGTTTTTCGTTAAGATGTTTGAAAATGTTAAATTGACGTAATCCTTAGGGTGTGTCCTCTAACAATTTGCAAAACAATTTTTTGAAAACTGTCTTGGAAAACAGAAAGGGAAAATTATATACTGTATTTTTAGGATTTGAGAATGTGTTCGGTGGCTAAATTACAAAATGATTTTCTGAAATGGTGGTTCTATTCACACACCCTGTCTATTTATTTAATATTCACACACCATGAGTCAAAATCCTTGAGAATCAAGTCACACGCTTCGCACATGCTTCATTAATTCTAACAAATTACTAATGGTAGACTGATGGAAATACCACGTTGTTATGAAATTACGAGGGCTTTTATTTTTATTTTTTTGATTACATGAAATTATGAGTTTAGGTATCACGTTGATAACTTTTTAAGTTCAGGTATCACTTAAGCCATCTCCAACCCAAAGGGCTAAAAATAGCCCTGGGGCTAAATTTTAGCCTTAAATTCTGTACTATTCATCGATGTGACATCAACCCTCTCCAACCCGTCAAAGCTAAATTATAGCCCTAAAATATATTTTAACATTTTGGATATGTTATATCAGAGAGTAAGCTAATCCTAACGTGATTTATAACTCTTTCTCACCACTTGAACTAACTCTAAAGGAAAAAAAACTCTATTAATGGTTGACACGTGGCTGTCTCTGTTGTCTCGACTTCTACTATGTTCGTTGTGTTAGAGACAATCAATCTTCTCCATTGAATAGCCAATAAAATGGCTATAATGTCGTGCATCAGTTTTGATATCTTGCATTAGTTTTTTATATTGTTATTAATGTAGTTAATACAACATTATTGTCTTATGTAAAACAGTAAAACTGATGATACATACTCCTATATATTGTAAAGAATGTAATTGTACAAATCAATGAGAATCAATTTCTACATGGTATCAGTAGTTTAAGGTGTCAAGCTTACCTCATGTGTCGTGTTCCTCCTTCTATCCAGTTCCTTCATCCTCTTTTCTCATGGCTTCTTCCTCGTCTAATCCTCCTTCCCAAAACACTGCCCAATTTACCAAACTCAATGAAACAAACTACTTGGTCTGGCTCAGTCAGATTAAACCTTACCTTCATGGTGCTAAGCTTTGGGGTTATGTAGATGGATCTATTCCTAAAACCTCTGCCACCACCACAACCGCTGCCAATGACGGCAGTCCTGCCACCACCATTCCTAATCTCGAGCATGAAAAATGGTTCACCACTGACTAGCAAATTGTTAGCATCCTCACAACATCACTGACTAAAAACGTGGCTCGTCTTACCATTGGATTTGATACATCTAAGGGGATGTGGGATTGCCTAGCCCGCCATTTCTCCCAACATTCCATTGCCAGTGCTACAAGCCACAAGCTCCAACTCTTTGATCTTCAAAGGGGTTCCCAATCCGTCGATGAGTCTCTTCAACAAGCCAAATCAATTGTTGATTCTCTGGCCTCAATCAATCAACCTATCTTTGATGCTGACTTGGTAATCGCCACCCTTCATGGGCTTCGTCCCGATTACCTTATGCTTCATACTGCTCTTGCCCAATCCTCATCCCTACTTGATTTTTCTGACCTCCTCCCTAGAATCCTTGCTCTTGAAGCTCAACAGACCCGTTCCTCTGATCCTACCTCAAGCACCGCCCTATTTCATCAAAACCCAGCACTGGAATCACAACCCCGTCCTTTCCAGACTCGCCGTGACGGCAGCCGACCGTTGTACAGTGGCCGCAATACACATTGTGTCCGTAGTGGGGGTGCGCGGCCTCAAAACGCGTTCCAGCAAAACACCAACGCACCTTTTTCTCAAGTTCCTTGGTCAGCCCGTCCAACCTTGTCAAATAGGCTTCTTGGTTCGGGCCCATAGTGGTGTTCTAATTGTCAAACAAATTAGCATGGTCTCACTCATTGCCCATATCATTTTTCCGGCCCAACCACAGCTCCTCTATTTGTCGGAGCCCATTTTCTAGGTGATCCGAATTGGTATCTTGATACTGGGGCCACTAACCACATGACAACCATGCCTCTCCATATCTCTCAGCCTTATGGTGGCCCACGCAACGTTTATATGGGTAACGGTGATTCAATGCCGGTTTCCCATTCTGGTAACCTTCCTTTATCATTAGGCAGCTCTCATTTCTTCTTAGAAAATGTCTTACGTATTCCTTCCATTCATAAAAACCTATTGTCTGTCGCTCGTTTCGCTCAAGATAATCTTGTCTATTTTCTTTTTGCTCCTAACTTTTATCAAATCTGCTGCTTACGAACTGATTGTTTATTGTTTCAAGGCCCCTGTAAAGATGGCCTTTATCCTCTTCATTTGTCGTCCGTCCCCAGCACTCCTCATGCTCTAGCAACCATTCATTCCTCTCTCTGGCATAATCGTCTGGGCCACCCCTCGTATCTAGTTTTAGCTTCGTTAAAGATCACTCTTGGATCTCAATCTACTTTTCATAATTTTTGTCGTGATTATGCACTTAGCAATTCACATCAGTTGCCCTTCCCTTCTAATAATGTATCTGCTACAACTCTCTTTCATATTATTCATAGTGATGTTTGGATGTCCCCCATTTTGTCTGTTAGTGGGTCTAAATACTATGTTCTTTTCACTGATGAATTCTCACTTTACACTTGGATTTATCCAATGCGTTGCAAAAATGAGGTTCTTACCCACTTTCAAAATTTAGTTGCCATGATTCGTAATCTCTTTAATGGATCCATAAAATTTCTCCAAAGTGACAATGACACTGAATATGTAAATCATGCCTTTTCTCATTTTTGTAAATCATTGGGTATCCAACAACGGTTTTCATGTCCCCATACACCACAACAAAATGGCCTCGCTAAAAGCAAACATTGCCACATTGCCACCATGACCTGCACTCTCCTTCTCACTTCTGGTGTTCCTCAAACCTTATGGGTTGAAGCACCCTTGACCTCTATCTATCTCATTAATCTCCTTCCCACCCCTGTTCTCAATTGGGATACTTTGCATCATCGTCTCTTTAGTACTCCTCCCTCATATTCTTCTCTTCGTGTCTTTGGGTGCTCTTGTTTTCCTCATTTAGGTCCCTATGTCTCCAACAAACTCTCTAGTAGAAATGTCGAGTGTGTCTTCCCTCGGCTATAGTCCTAACCATAAGGGCTATCGGTGTCTGAATCCCAAAACTGGTCGAGTCTATGTCTCCCGTCACGTTTTATTTTATTTAACGAAAATCATTTTCCTTTAAAGAATTGCTGATCCACTAGAATTCGTCTCCTTATCCAGTCCAAACCCTCCGGAGGCCCAACTGCCAAGCCCAACTCAGGCCCAGCAGGGCCCACTCTTAATGCATATCAGACTCAAACGCATCGGTCCTTCCTCATTCAACCACACCAGCACAACAGACGAATCCGATCTCTCCTTCCCAGGTGCCGCCCACGCCCGGTGATTCTCGCCAACGCCCACCCGCGTCGCTCCGCTGCTCCGATACACGCGCCGTCGCCCTGTTCATATAGGGACACCAAATCCCTAAACCAGTATTCTCCTCTCTATTTGGCATAAACCTTGTTTCCACCAGTTTGGGTTAAGTCTCCATGCTCTTCTTCTCTTTCGTTGTTCTGCGATGTCCCCTACTTTTCATCGATCAATGATTTTGCGGTGCTGTTATATTCTTGATTCCAAATTCATATATGGGAGCGATTCAATTTGTTCTCTTTCTATGTATTTTTCGCTGTTTGTGAATTGAGGTAGCTCTGCGTTTTCCTCATTTAGGGCTTTCTTTATTTTTCCAGTTATTTATAACATTGTTGCAGAATTAGTGGGTATGATGCTTTAGGCTTTAGGTTATTTTTATCAGTTGCTATTCAATTCAGTTTGCAATTCAGGCTTTAGTGCATGATTTAGTGATAACAACCACGAAGTATCTCAACCTGTTCGGTGAAACGAAGATACCTTTACTGAAAGTACCTCAATGTGTTTGTTAATTTAGTTTGTTTCATTCAGGTGCGCTTCAGAATTTCTGCCAAAAAAGAAGAAAATGTTTTTCCATATAGTCTTGGAGAGGAACATGCAGCTTCACCCTCGCCACTTTGGCCGCAATCTCCGGGAGAATTTGGTAGCCAAGCTCATGAAAGATGTAGAAGGGACTTGCAGTGGCCAACATGGGTTTGTGGTTGCCATAACGGGGATTGAGAACATCGGAAAAGGGCTGATTCGTGATGGCACAGGGTTTGTTTCATTTCCAGTTAAGTATCAGTGTGTTGTTTTCAGACCATTTAAGGGAGAGATCTTGGAAGCCGTGGTTACAATGGTGAACAAGATGGGTTTTTTTGCTGAGGCTGGTCCGGTTCAGATCTTTGTTTCGAACCATTTGATACCGGATGATATGGAGTTTCAGTCTGGTGATATGCCAAACTATACAACATCAGACGGATCTGTTAAGATTCAGAAAGATAGCGAAGTTAGGTTGAAGATAATTGGAACCCGAGTGGATGCAACAGAAATTTTCTGCATTGGTACTATCAAAGATGATTTCTTGGGCGTCATAAACGATCCTGCGAGTGTTTAGGAAATGCAAAACCCAGGGTTAACACGAGGAGTCATCGAGTCACTATGTCCAGGTTCAAACACCATGTAAACCTTGTGGGATCTAATATTTATAGACGTGCAAATGTAATGTCAGCCAAGTAAAGTTTTATCCATGGAAAACAACAAAAACTGTGAACCTTCTTGGTATTTGGATTTGGCTTTTGTATGCTGTATTTTCTGACAATTTGAGCGATCTTATATGTTCAGTTTTTCCTATGTAGTGATTGATCACCATGAGGAACTTATTAAGAGTGAGAGTTAGCAAGCCAATGTATTGACATTAAGTCCAGTTTGTCTTGTGTTGAACTCTATTGGATAGTCATTGTAATGTTGATGATGGTAGGATACCTCTTGAGCATTTAGTTGAAATTTACTGAATTTGGGAATTTTTGAAGAAGAATTGTGATAGATTTTGATACTTACTAAAAAAGAAATGCATCAAGATTGGTGTTTTTGAAGCTTGTGTTTCTGGAGAATTGTTCAGTATTAGTTGAAATTGGTGAAGATTTATTCTAGGTTAGTGGCAATCTTTTGTTTTCTCTGTGATAGTTTTGGAGAAGAACATTTGTTATATTGTTACTTTGGAATTCCCTCAGAATTTTATATTTCAGATTGATGCTCAGTCTCTGGAGGAGCTAGAACAATACTGATAGGTCGAGCTTTTCATATATATGAGTAAGAGAGACAAGTATAGATTAAGACTTGGATAATAAATATGCAGTGATTTAAAGCTTTTCTTTCACAATTCCTCATTATTAATTAAGACAATGAAAGAAGCCCTTTTGGCTTAGCCACGAGCTGCTGCTACTGTGCATCCAATCACTGGAAAGCAGGGACCCAAAAATCCAAGATTTTGGCTGCCATTTTTGATTTGGACGGGACGCTTTTGGACACAAGTACCAAATTGCTCTCTAGTCTCTACTTCACTATCCCTTTTGGACTGGTCAATTTGCATTTTCCTTTTTTCTTAATTATCAAACTGTGTCTGGCAGAGCAGGCTACAAAAGTGTCTTCATCGAACAAGGAAAGGGAAGAGAAGAGGGAGATAGGGAAGATACTCAATGACTCGTCAACCGCCAAAAGGACTATGAGCTCCATTGACTCATGTATCAACAAAAGTAAGCCACTTTACTGTTCCTCTACGTCACAGATATGGCTATGTTTGGTATGGCTGTACTTTTCAAAAAAGCTGGCTTCTGCTTATTTCTGAGAAAAAGCAGCTGAGTGTTTGGTAAACTGTTTTTTTTTAAGTGCTGTCAGTGGCAAAAAGCAGTGGCAAAGTGTTTGGTAAACTCAAACTGGCTTGTGCTTTTTGTTTGTGGAATGACCAAATTGGACATGAGAAATTATTTTGCCTTGATTGTTTGGTAATACAATGTTTTTTTTTAATACGATTTGATGTTATTAGATATCAAAGCCATGAAAATAGGCTAGAGTTTAACATGCATTTACATAAGAATCCGGTGAAATCGGATAAACCTATCTAAGTCAATACTAAACTCATTAAAGTCCAAATGGACGCTCGCCGGAAAGCAAGCGTAAGAACAACCTCGCTATCCTAAGGAAAAATCATTCATCTGGTCTAATTTGCCAGCACGCTATTGTGGTACAAATAACTACAAACATCTTAGAACAACTCATAGAGACTATTCCAACTCTAGAAGACTTGTAACCAGATGTCTAATAGCAGAGACTTAAGAAAATACTAGCTCCTCCCTCTTAGGGTTGGAGCCAGCACCATCCTTAGCCTCTTCAGGAGCCAACAACCTCGGCAATAGGTCAGTCTTGCTCTTCTTGTCCAACGCCACTGTAGCAGACTCAACCAGCCCAAGATTGAGCTCAAGTCTAGGCCTGAAAGCCCAACTGTCCCTTAGTCCAAGTTTAAGCCCAGGCTCAACGACCTAAGCCTAATTCTCAGACCCAGGCCCATGTGATCCAGGCCCAAGCCCAGAGGTCCAAACCCAGACAAGGACGCTGGTTCGAGCACCCTGTCTCCGCTAGCCTATCACCATCGTCGTCTCAGCCCTGTCTGGGGGTCGTCCACCCCCAGCAGCCATCCTCAGAAGCAGTACTGCACTACCGCACCAGCGCCTACATATCTGTAGCACTCCAACGCCGATTTTCGATTGCCTCGACCTCGACTTCGCCTAGTCGGTATGAAGATCCGACCCGCTAATCCGCCGACACTCTTTCGCAGCGATTAGTCTTTTACTCGGACCCCAGTCACGGCGGTAATAGTCCGACGTACCTACAACTGCTCTGCCTCGATTCACAGTGTCAAGACCTGACCACCAAGATCCTAGAACAACCAGATCTTTTCTAAACCTCTGCCACCACCAAACAGATCTGAGATCTGCAACGCACGACTTACGACGCGGCTCGCCGGTGAAGATCACCACGTCACCGCCACACTCTTTGGTAATACAATGTTGATCAAATGCTTTTCTTATTATTTTTAATCTCTATTATGTCCTTATTCATTTTTGTCAACTTTCAATTTTTATAAATTATGGTGAGCATATGATTAATATTGGACAATTTTAAAAATAACTTATACAAATATATTAGTAACATTAATAACAATTAGTTTCTCATTCACATCAAGTAATCACAAAAAATATCATAACATATTCAAATGTTCACGTTATTACGCGCACTCATCAAACTTTGAATAATGTTATTTCTTATTATTTCCATTTCTTGTGCACCATGACCATGATATTCTTCTTCTACATCATCATCCATCTATATCCCACGACTTGACCCATCACCTTCTCTTTCTTCACCGTGAACAAAATATCTATCACGATGTGCATGTCTCTGTATATAATTATGAAGTGTCATGGTGGCAATGACCTATTTCCACATCTCTGTCCTAGGCAATACAATAGCATTCCCACTACTTCAACATGACTTGTCCTGTTTGAACCCAACACCCCAAATTTGACTTCCAAATCGCTACATAACCGATAAAATACATCCTTTTGCATTGTAAATGCATTGTAACACCGACTGTCATTCCCTCGTAATACTTTCATTATCCACTCATTACCTATTTGCGGAGATACCATGCAAGGAGTTTTATGAACATAGTTCATATAATAATGTTGGATGAGCAGAGCATTAAGTTGTACACTTCGTAGGAATATCTCCTTCCCTCGTAATACTCATTATCCACTCATTACCTATTTGCGGAGATACCATGCAAGGAGTTTTATGAACATAGTTCATATAATAATGTTGGATGAGCAGAGCATTAAGTTGTACACTTCGTAGGAATATCTCCTCCTCAACTTCATCTACTCCGGAATTGTTCATATTTCAATCATAGACCTGCAAATTTAAATGGCAACCTGCTAAATGTTTTAAATGTAAACTAATCACATAATAAAAAGTAATTATCATGATTTGTAAAGTATATATAAGACATTAGTACATTTAATAATCCATTAGCAATATAATAAGGTTTATATAATAAAATAGGGTTTAGGGAATTGCCTCACACATGCTGAAAAAGATAAGATCAACTTCAAATCTCGTCATAAAAACATGCTGAAAGAAACACAAACTTAAAATCTCAAACATAACCTAATTCTATTTTTCATTCATCTCAAATTTCAGCCACTCCAACTTCAAGTTAGGATCATCCATGGTGCAATACATCTCTCTCTTCTCTGAACTTAAAAACAATCGGGTGGTAAAAAACCACAGCCTACTACCCTGCTCAACTCCAGGCAATGAAGTGACATCCTTCATCACTTCCTTAATACTAGTCCCTCCACCTTCCTGCACACCTGTATTGATCATTGAAGTTGTTGTACTTCTACTGTCAACTGACTCACACATTCGGTCAATTTGTTTAGCCAAATAAGCAGCACCTCCCACCTTTTCCTTTTTTGGTATTTGTCCTTTACCTTTCTCAGCTCTCTCATTTCTTTTTCTTTTAGGTAGAGTGGTTTTAGGTTGATCATTGTCCTCAGAGTCACCACTACCTTCAAGGTTGCCACCTTGCTCTGGACTTCTAGGAATGGGTAGTGTAGAAGATGGTGCATATGCATGCTTTCCGGTGGCTGCAATACCCATGAACATCTTATCCAACTTGACTTCAAACTCAGGTGTAATCCCCTTTTTCTTTGAACATTGCATATTCCTTGTTTTTCTTAAGGAAAAAAAAAAAAAATTATCACCAATCATAACATGTTTAAGACCATAAGGAAATGCAATAAATTGTGAAAGAAAATAAAGAAACATATTTACAAACCTCAATTTTGCCACGCCACCACTCCTCGGATGCATCAATAGTCCGTTTCTTGTGATCCCACCCAAGACCGGTCTTTTTCCCCTTCAATTCTTTCCATAATTTCCAATGTTCTTTAAGGGAATCCCATTTATTTTTCAGTTATTTTTTGGTATATTCTTTTCCTGTTTCTTAGAATGACGCCTATTTCAGTTATGGGAGAAGCTTCTTGGTTGATCAGCAAAATGGAACTGGCTTCGCTATCAAAAGTAGCCCAAGCTTTAGTACCTATGGAAGAAAAATAAATGCAAACATATCATGAAACTGGTAAACTATGAGAATATGGAATATGTTGACACTTGTTTGCTGTGACAAACTGAATGCAGAAGATTGAACAAGAAGCCCCCGGTTAACACATTACCAAACATTCTAAAATGCTACTAGATAGTCCACTACATAATTAAATGGACCGCAGCCTATCTGAATCTGTTTATATAGGAAAATAAGTTTAAGCCAGCTAACAGCCAAAACTGACATAACCTCATGGTAGAAAATTGCAACACCCACACAATTGCGACCAATTGTGACAATCCATATGGTACTGGGACCGAATGCCATACTAACAAGTTTTGATGAGTGAAAAGTTAGCTATCACGCACTCCAAATACAAAGCTATAACCAAAGAAGTAAATGTTATGTAAATATCTTGCGGTCTTGCACAAAACTATCCATATATCCATAAGTTATAGCTCAGTTCTTACTGTGCAGAAAATAAAGGCCATATGACAGCACAAACAAGCGATGTCATCAAGTAATGAAAGATTCTAGAAATGTGACAACATTTGAATCATTTAGCGTATGCAATCAATAGTAAATTATCAAAATCGGATGGACATTTCATGACCCCATCTAATCTTGACATATGTAGCAATAAAATACAAAAATCCATTACCGATAGTGCTGCAAGACACTGATGTTAACCAGTTACAGCAGAACAGACAGAAAATGTAAAACTTGATTCTAGCAAATCAAATATCAAAATCACCAAATCATAGATCCTTTACAATAGCATCTAAGGAGTAATTGAGTTGCAATATAATTTACTTGGCACTAGTCTTCTATCCAACAGTATTATTCAGACAATACTTCCTAAGCTGCTGCGTTCGGAAAGAAGCTTAATTTTCCTGGATTTCTAAGTGATAGACTTTAAATCACAAAATCACATCTTTTCAAATTTTATGAATTGCATATTCCATTCTTTGAATCACAAACTCCTTCTAGACTCCAAGCAAGAAAATTTAATTAAAAAAAAAAACCAAGAAATCCAATATAGATTAGCAGAGGATGAGTCATACGCTAGGGATCAAACAATGTGCTTAATCACTAGACCAGTAAACAAATGATGAATCATACGAACAACCAACCATTACATTATATATGAAACAAACCAAACTACACCAGGAAAACTTCTTAATAGACAATTTCTGTCAATGAACTTGCAATGATTAATTAGCACTCAAGCATTACGGAGGAACAATTAAAGTTTATTAAAACAGAGCAAGTGTATGGCAAGCACAACAAAGAAATTCCAGAGGCAGAACAAAGAATTTATTGCACCACATGTCATTACCAAAACCCAGCTCTTTCACAAGCCAAGTCCTAATCATAAATTCATATGTAAATGAATAAGCTAATAGATAAATAATTGAAAGTCAATACGCTAAAGCCTATGGAGATAACAAAAGTAAATGAATAAACAGAGGTACCTCTATTGTTCACTCCAGGTATAGAAAAAATTAAAGCTAATAAAATCTAACGTTTCTAGCAAAAACACAGAGGTCAGAGGAAAAAACGAAGACAATGATTTCATTCTTTCATCTGATCAAAAGAAAAAAAAAACATTTAATCTACAAGAAATGGAGCAATCCAAATGCTGATGGTGACGAAGGTTACCGACTTTCAGTGGACGCGGAGCCAACAAGTTCCAGAAATGGGTGTCTTTAGTTAAATAAAAAGAGCAAAAAAACAATAGCAGCCCATCTCAGGAAAAATCCAATAGGAGGGTATGGTCTGAATGCCAAACTCATTACTCAACCTCCAAGTAGCAAGAGACTCAATTATTAGAGAAGACTTCAGTCAACAAAAAGTGATCCCCCCACGTCGAGGCTTTCATAAACATGAAACATGAAACTACTTTAATGAAAGTAACAATTGTTTTTCTAAAAAACAAGTATTTCAGAAAGCAGCATATTTTCAAAGTTCACTCAAAGAATGGAAACTTCACTCAAGCAGCATACTCATTCATACTTTCTTTTGGTAAAGCGTGTGTCGTAAAGTTTTATTTCTAGGTAAAGATCAGTTATACCAGTATCTTGATCAACAAATTCAAACAAAACCAGTCGTATTCTTCTTCTCATCAAGACATCACTTATGATTCCTCGTTCAATTTTCCCTAATCGGAGAAGTAGAGATGGACACAAGCAGAACAGTTTAAAGACCAATTACATTTTCAGCAGCTCACTAATGAGTTCAAATTCCAGAAACAACTCTCCTAAAGCAATTCAAAACTCTACTGTTGTATGCTTCTCAAAGAAAAAACTCATTTCTTCCAACATTAGAAAACCAAGCAATCTGTAGCTAGCAAAATTTGAAAGAAAAAACAACCAAAATCCCAGATCAAACATGCACTTCTTCAAAGCCCAGAAACCCAACGTCACATAGCAATACAGAATAAAAGTAGCAGCTAGATAATTGGTAATTGAAAAGACAAACAAAGGAAACAAGAGGCGAGCACCTCTTGACAAACAAGATTCTAGCTTTAACTACAAAGTAACCAGCTTCTTGGTTGAAACTGTGAACTTATTAAATCATCAAGCTTACTCAATAACAATTGCAAACAAGGATTTGAATATAGAAGCATGACCCAGATAAGCATTAAGCGAATCAAAGAAGAACCCAGATAGGGAATCATAGATTGAGAAATGAAAGATGAAATAGGAACTGAAATGGAAAAGGGTGGAGTTATTAATACCTGGAAAGCTTTCGATTTTCAGAGCCTGCCAACTTCGAACACGAATGAGAGGAGGCAATCAGTGAGATGTCTTGTGCGTGTTCACTGCGGCGCTGGAGTTCGACTTTTGAACACGGAAGAGAAGGGTTTGATGGCATTGTGGTGTAATTGCTGAAAGGAAGAGAGGACACATCCCGAAAATTTCATTAAACTACAGCAACTCCCACTACAGTGACATACAGATACATGGCAGTTTAGAGTTTTAAATTAGCAAATTAACAATCACCCTGTTCCAACTTCCAAGGTGCCATACATATTTAACATGTTAAAAGGCTATCTCTATTCTCTAAGCAAACAAAAGAGCTTTTCTGATGACAACCATATGCCTCATATGTTATAGTACCACCAGTGTAGTTATAGATGTCAGCGTGGTGATCACTGAAACCATTCTCAGACATAACTTACATGTGTGTGCATGTGCGCTTTTGAATGTTAATTTACATAGTGATCGCTTGTAAACCTAGTTTATCATTCCGACTGCGTCAATTTGCTAATATTTAGTAAGCATACTTATGTGCCTCTTTAGTCTTTACCCAGAGAAAACACGCTTATGGTTGCCACTGATGAGCTACGACACTACTGAATACTGATATGCTGAGCTTTTCT
Source organism: Rosa chinensis (assembly GCF_002994745.2). Taxonomy (NCBI): domain Eukaryota; kingdom Viridiplantae; phylum Streptophyta; class Magnoliopsida; order Rosales; family Rosaceae; genus Rosa; species Rosa chinensis. The sequence continues at coordinate 43,973,513 of NC_037089.1, forward strand.
TTTAGTTAAGAGAGAAACGAGTAATGTACTCTATTACAACTTTGATAATAAATGTGCTATGATTTAATAGTGGAAGTGAATTGTTTGCCTTCTTATTTCTAGTCCCTTTTAGTATGTCAGTTGGACGATGAAAAACAATTGTTGGTGATCTTCGGCACAAAACCCACAGTTGTAAGGTTATGAAAATTGTATTAGTTACCACAATAAAATCAGTCAAAATCTAACACACTTTATATTTAGTATAATTAAACCTCTGGTACCTGGGAAGATTTTCACTAGGTCCCAAAAGTTCAACTTCTCACATTAATTTCTCAAATTGGCCAGCCAATTCAGAAGTCGGGTCTAATTCCTATTACTTTGGCAGGATTATTCGTAACTGCATATATACAATACAGATGTGATGATCAGTTGGAACTTTGATTAATTAACATCTTTTTTGATTGCCCTCCTACTTCCTTTAATCCGGGGGAGGTGTAATTTAAATTGGTTAAATTATTTCTGTGCTAATTAACTTGAAAAAGCAAAAGCAATGAATTTTGTTTTACTTAGAAATGATGAGTTGAAGTACTTTGCACATTTAGTCTTTAGATTAGCATACATACACAAAGAATTGGTTTGCTCACATATGCCAAAAAGTTAATCTGGTCTATAAGACTATAAGCGTTAGTAAGGGGAAAAACAAGAAACATCATTATTGTATTTAGATTTGGCTAGTAACTTGTCGTGACATCAAAGTGTCATATCAGAACATTTTATGGGGCAAAAATATTGCAGAGCAACTTTTGGGGCACGGAGATAACATAGCAACACCATTGTTTTCTCTATATAAACTCAGCAGTCTACCCTTTCATTGTATACCTGCTCATTATATCTTTTACTTCATCATAGCCTAGCCTACAATGGAGTTCATCAACCAGTGCAAATGTATCTGTTTGGCCTTGATCCTCATGCTAGGGGCTTGGTCTTCTGAAGCCACTTCCCGCAGTCTCCAAGATGCAATGATGTATGGGAGATACGAGCAATGGATGGCTCGTTATGGACGTGTATATACTGACATTGCCGAGAAGGAGAAGCGCTTCCAAATATTCAAGGACAATGTAGCCTTTATAGAATCTTCCAACGACGAAGTACACAAACCTTACAAATTAAGTGTCAATAGATTTGCAGACCTTACAAATGAAGAGTTCACAGCCTCAAGAAATCGATTCAAGGGGCATGAATGTTCCACAAAGTCCACTTCTTTCAAATATGAAAATGTTACCGTGCCAGCTACAATGGACTGGAGGCAGAAAGGAGCTGTGACTCCCATCAAGGACCAAGGCCAATGTGGTATGTATTTAATCATCTAGCTAACTGACTCTGCTCCATTTTGAAATTTGAATTGTTTCTACTCTAAATGCTAATAATATGTTGTTTGTAAATACAGGATGCTGTTGGGCTTTCTCAGCAGTGGCAGCCATGGAAGGAATTACTCAAATTTCAACTGGTAAATTGATTTCTTTGTCCGAACAAGAGTTAGTGGACTGTGATGTCAATGGTGAAGACCAAGGCTGTGAGGGAGGCTTGATGGATGTAAGTACAATTCTTGCACATATCGTATTGGCATTCCCATACAAAATTATGACAAAGCTCGTTACTGATCTCAGAAAGTCACAGGTAAGTGCATCTGCATATGCATGGGATTGCAATGTGTGTTGCAATCCCCAAGTCAGCTGTCAGTTTTAGTTGGAGTCCGATTTTGGAAAGTAGGTTTTAGGTTTTATGTTTTTATGTCTTTAAAGATTTTTCTGTGTGTTAAAATCGTGGTGTTAATGCCCTAGGGTTTTTAGGACTTGTCTATTCCTAATTGATTTCCCTTAAGATTTGTTGGAGTTCATATATGGGAAGTTTCTTTCCAAATTAATTGGGAATTAGGGCAGAATCTTTGCATGATCTTTGAGGAGTTGCCGCTGGTCTAATATATGAGTTGAAATATACACGGTCTGTGACACATCTATAGAGGCAAGAATTTTGATAGAGTCTTGCATGTTTGTTTGAGTTTGTGTCTTCACAAAGAGTCAAAACACTTGGTCCATGTATAAGTGTTTGTGATCATAGTTTCATATGCATAATACTCTCTCTAGATCAGTAGGGAGACTGTGAAGAAAGAAGAACAAGATTTGAAGATCGTTCAAGTGAAGGAGTTCAAGAACGAAGACAAACTTTGTATTAGATTTTGTGTGAATCTTATAGCCGAGCTAGTGCTATTCAAAGTTTGTAAAAGAACATATCCTTTTCAATATGATGATCTTTATTTTGGGTTCTCATGAGTAAGAGCCCCGCAGTGTTTTTTAATCTCATATTTTGAGATTTTCACTGCGTAACCAAAAGTCTGGAGTTTGGTTCATTGTTTCTGATATCTGCCCAGTAGGGATTGATCCATACACTGCAATCCTCGTTTTCCAGAAAATCATATTCTGTCCTTGTATTTTCAATTGGCATCAGAGCAGGTTCTAAAGTCTTTTAGTTGATCCGTGGTCAAGGATGGAACGTGAACGTGACAGGGCCTCTAGTTCTATAAATTGCCCGCCTTTATTTGATGGTGAAGACTATTCTCAATGGAAAATTATGATGAGAGCGTTTCTCTACTCTCAAGATGAAAACATGTGGAATGTTGTTGAGATTGGATGGGAACACCCAACCAAGTCCGATGAATCAAAGAAAGTGGAAGGGTCATCTGCAAGAATCCTTAAACCTAGAAAGGAATGGACTGAAGAGGAAGTGCGTAACAGGAATTGTGATTTTAAGGCTAGAAATTCACTATTCACGGCTTTGTCCAAAAAGGAGAGAATGAGAATTAGCCATTGTGACACAGCCAAAGAAGCTTGGGATTTGCTTCAAGTCACGTATGAAGGAAACAAGAAGGTTAGAGGTCAGAAGCTTCAAAGACTTGTATTGGAATTTGAAAACATGACCATGGAGGAAGATGAATCGGTTGATGATTTCCATGCACGACTTCTCAATGTTACTAGCCAATGCCGCAGCCTTGATGATCCATTTGAGGAGCATCGAATTGTCAAGAAGTTTCTCAGGGCTCTTCCCTCAAAATTCCAAGCCAAGCAGATTGCCATTGAGGAAGCTCAAGACCTTGACACTTACACCTTGGATGAACTGGTAGGGAATCTCAAGACTTTTGAGATGCGTCTCAAGCCAGAAAAGAAGGTAAAAAGTGTTGCATTCTCTTCTATCAAAAAGAAAGAAGCCATTGATGAGTCTGTTGATTTAGCCTTGCTAACTAAGGAATTTAAGAATTTTTTGAAAAACAAAAATTCTTCAGGGAATACTTCAAAAAAATTTTCGAGTTCAAGGAGGGATCAAATGTCTGAAAATCGTTTTGATAAAAATCCAAAGTTTACTAAATTCCCTCAAAAGAAAAATTTTTCTGAAAAACCAAAATGTTTTGAGTGTGGTGGAATTGGACATCTTGCTGCCGATTGTGGCAATAAGAGATACAATTTGCGTGGTAACAAGGCACTAAAATCTACTTGGAGTGACAGTGATGATAGCACTCAATCCGATGGTGAAGAGGTAAATCTTGCTCTTACTTCTTCTTTTAATCCTGAATTGTCTGATGTTTCTGATTTAGAAGATGACTCGTTTGATGAAGAAACAAATGAAAAATGCAAACAATTGTACAATGCCTCAAGAATTGTTCTTAAGAAAAATAACAAACTCAAAGAGGAAATTAAATTCTTAAGGAGTGAGAAAGAAAAACTTGAGCAAAACTTTGAATTATCTTTGAAAGAATTGGAAGATGAACGAACTGACCTTGTTGATAAGATTAAAGTGTTGCAGGGAAAGTCCAAGTCTCAAGACTGGATCAAGGAGCATGAGGAGCTTAATAACAAAATAAAGGTTTTGCAGGTGGAAATAAAAGCTCAAACCTCCTTGAATGTTTCTCTAACTCTTGAGAATGAAAAATTACAGGAAGAATTATTGAGGGTCAAGGAGAGCTTTAACAAATTCTCTATAGGATCTGAAAAAGTCTCGAAAATGATGGGAATTGGCAAAGCATATGGAAATAAGGAAGGATTAGGATATAATGGTGAGTCGTGCAAACCATTGATTTTTGTAAAAAGTACAGAAGATGGGAGATCATCAAGCAATTCACAAAGTTCTAGTGACAAACCATCTGGCTCTAAGTTGGTTGAACGAACAGAACCTCATAGAGTTATTCTCTCTCACCAGAAAAATCCTACGGTAAGTTCTGACAAGCAAACCAATGTACGTCAGCCCAGGTATGTTCCAAACTCCAAAAATTTCATTCCTACTTGTCATTATTGTGGAAAATTAGGACATATTCGACCTAGGTGCAACATGCTTCGAAGGGTCACTCAAAGTCAGAGAAGAACATTGAGATTTAACTCACCTGACTCACTGCACGCTGAGTTGAAAGAAGGGCTGAACCTGATAGCCAGGATTGCAAAGCTGGCTTCAATCCCCGTGAATCTGGAGACGAAAACAAAACAGACTTGGGTTAAGAAAGGACCCAAATGCTCCTCAACTAAAATTGATAATTTTGACATATCTTCTGAATGTATTGATGCAATGTGTTTGTTTTCTTCTTATAGTTCCAACAATGAGTCTGAACATGTGGAAGCCACTTGTCTTGTGGCCCTGACTGCACTTGCAGATAAGAAAAGTGACGTTTGGTACGTTGATAGCGGTTGTTCACGACACATGACCGGTGAAAAGAGTTGGTTTGTGTCTTTTTCCAGTGAGTTTACAAGTGGATCAGTCACGTTTGGAGATGGAAAAAAGGCAACAGTGATTGGTAAGGGAACCGTAAATACTCCAGGTATTCCTAATCTCCAAAATGTCTTGTTTGTTGAAGGACTTCATGCAAATCTCATAAGTGTTAGTCAATTAGCTGATGACTATGAGGATGTAAATTTCAATAAAACAAGATGTATTGTTACTGATAATAATGGCAAAAATATTATGGGTGGATTGCGCTCTAAAGATAATTGTTATCATGTACATGCTAATAAATCTGTTGAAGTACAGACATGTTTGAAAGCCAAGACTTCAGATGATGTTCTTGAACTCTGGCATAGGCGTCTGGGGCATGTAAATTTTCAAGACTTGCTGAAACTTTCACACAAGGAAAGTGTAAGAGGTATGCCTTCTCTGAGTGGTAAGCCAGACAAGATGTGTGATGGTTGCAAGACAGGTAAGCAAACCCGTGCCTCACATGGAGCAATAAATTCATTCACTACAACTCATCCATTAGAACTTATGCATATGGACCTTGTTGGACCTTCACAAACCGAAAGCATGGGTGGTAAGAAATATATTTTGGTTGTAGTTGATGACTTCTCACGTTTTACTTGGGTAAATTTCCTTAGAGAGAAGAGTGATACATTTGAAAGCTTTAAGGGATTGTGCAAAAGAATAACAAATGAAAAACATTCTACAAACTTGTGCATTGTTAGAGTTAGGACTGACAATGGAACTGAATTTAAAAATGCCTTGTTTGCTAATTTTTTTCTTGAACATGGAATTGCACATGAGTTTTCAGCTCCAATTACCCCACAACAGAATGGTGTAGTTGAAAGAAAGAACAGGGTATTGCTGGATATGGGAAGAGTAATGCTACATTCAGCTGGACTTACTCCAAATTTTTGGGCCGAAGCAATTAGCACTGCTTGCTATACAGTAAACCGTGCATTCTTGAGACCAGGTACTAACAGAACTCCATATGAACTATGGAAAGGTAAGAAACCCAATGTAAGTCATCTTCGTGTTTTTGGCTCTCCTTGCTATATTTATAGAGATAGAGAATATCTTGGAAAATTTGACGCTAGGAGTGATAAAGGCATCTTTCTTGGTTATTCTTTAGATAGTAGAGCCTACAGGGTGTACAACAAGCGAATCATGTCTGTAATGGAATCATATAATGTATCTGTTGATGATTGTGCTGTGAGTACTATTCAGGTTAATCTAGATGAGGATCAACCCTCAGAAAGCCGAGTAAATGTGGAACTGAATGAAGAAACGGATTATCCTTCAAATGATCCTATCTTTGATCCTCCACCAGTTCAGAGAAAGGGGTTCAAACAAGTTCAGAAAGATCACACCACTCAGGATGTTATTGGAGACTTACACGAGAGAATTCAAACGCGCAGACAAGCTGCATCACAGGTGTATGTTGATGATATCATATTTGGCTCTACCTCGGATACTTATGTTAAAGAATTTACTAACATCATGGAAAGTGAATTTGAGATGAGCATGTGTGGGGAGCTAAATTACTTTCTGGGTCTACAAGTTCGTCAACTGAAAGCAGGTATGTTTCTATCACAAACTAAATATGCTGAGAATCTTGTGAAAAAATTTGGACTTGAATCTGCAAAAATTGTCACCAATCCAATGAGTACAAGTACCAAACTTGGTGAGGATCTCACAGGTAAGTCTGTTGATCAAACTCTCTACAGGAGTATGATTGGTAGTCTTCTTTATCTCACTGCTAGTAGGCCTGACATATCATATTGTGTTGGAGTTTGTGCTCGTTTTCAGGCAAATCCGAAAGAATCTCATTTGGAGGCAGTAAAGAGGATTATACGTTATGTCTCAGGTACAGTAAATTGTGGCATTTACTTTACTTTCGATACTAACGTTGAAATTGCAGGGTATTCAGATGCAGATTGGGGTGGAAATTTGAAAGATCGCAAAAGTACATCTGGTGGATGTTTCTTTGTGGGCAACAACATGGTGGCCTGGCATAGCAAGAAGCAAAATTGCATATCACTTTCCACTGCTGAAGCTGAGTATGTGGCTGCAGGTAGCTGTTGTACTCAGATGTTATGGATGAAGCAAATGCTTCGTGACTATGGAATTTTACAAGGTAAATTGACCATCTTTTGTGATAATTCAAGTGCTATTAACATTTCCAAGAATCCAGTGCAACACTCTCGCACTAAGCATATAGACATGAGATATCACTTTATCAGAGACTTAGTTGAGAGAGACATACTTGAACTTACATTTATTCCCACTGAGTATCAATTAGCAGACTTGTTCACAAAACCTTTGGATACTGCACGATTTGAATCACTTAGAAGTGCCATTGGTATTCTAAGTTCTGAAACTCTCTCTTAAATTCCTTCTATCACTACATACATTCATTTTGCATGTCTTCATGGTAGTATAGGTACATTTGCTTTATGTTTCTGCATTGTTTCGATTCCTTTCTTATTCACTTCAATTTGCATGCTGGATTGTATTCCTAAATGTCTACTAACTGATCTTGAACTTAGATTGACAAGAGTCAAGCTCTTTCTTTTCTCTTAAGTGCAATACGGTGCCTAGCACGTTTTGATCTTGTTTTTACATCACTTTGTACTTGTGAGATTGAACAACATATTCTCTACACCCTTGCACCCTCACATGCACACATACTCAACGTGGTGGTACGTTTAACTTGATGGTTACCTTGTTCTCATTGCTCACATCCGAAATTAATCTTGTTGGTTGCTCCTTTAAAAAAAAAAAAAAAAAAAAAAAAAAAAAAAAAATTCATTATTGGCTATGGAGCATGGCCAGGCTATTCCCAAAGTAAACAGGCCTCGGTCGTGACGAACGATATGAGGATTGGGAAGAAACAGGAATGGTTTGGTCACCCCGGTGGATAGTACAACTATTGACTCGAGTAGATGTGCTCTTTGGGATGTCCTTGTTACCTCCAGTACCCTAAAGTCATCTGACTTGGGAGTTGCTAGCATAATACTTGTTACATGGGTCGTAGTTTTCTTGAGAAAAAATGTTACTTTGTGTGAAAGGCAACAGAAAAATTCAAAATCATGCCCACACGGTGTTATAAGGGGAATAAAGTGTATGTGCTTAAATGTGTTTCGTATGTGAGCCTTGCTTTTCAGGTTTCCACACATCTAACACATCCCATCTTGAGTTATGTTCACTATTCACAACAAGAGGTATAGAATACTCGATCACTCTCTATTTTACTTTGTGTTTGTCGAAATATCCTCTTACGTGTAAACTCATGTTGTTGCACCTATATTGCGGTTCAGTGATGTTACTCTTGTTGGAAAGGCTATGCAACGTCAGTCTAGTATACCTTGTGGTTTCAGTCCAGCCTCATTGTGTGTTTGCATCGCATGTTTGCATTCTCATCTCATTCTTCCTTCTGAGAGAGCTTCAGTACTTAGTTTCTGTTTCTTAATAACAAAAAAAAAAAAAAAAAAAAAAAAAAAAATTCCGGTCTAGTTAAATTGTCGTAGCTAGGTTATTTTTTTTCTTCACCCCTTCTTCCTTCCCTAGCGGCCGCTCTCTCTCTCTCTCTCCATGGCTCGCATCAAGCACACCGTTCCGCGACCCAAAGCTTCGACCATTGCCTCGCCTCCGGCTCCGCCTCCGGCCCCCCGTCCTACTCGGCGTTCCAATCGCCTTCACCTGCCTCGAGACGCTGGCCCGCCTACCTCCGCTGCAAATCCTCAGGCCTTGCCGGACTCGCCATCTCAGTCTCCGGCCCGTGCTCCATCGTCGCCTTCTGGGTCCGAGCATTCCTCCACCGCCGCTGCTCTTTCCGATTCCGCTGCTTCTGAGCCTGCTCCTGCTTCTCCTTCACCGACTCCCACACCGCCGCGCCGCTCGCCTAGTCCGTCCTTAACTGCTCCGCCATCCAAGCGACCTCGGACCTCCGGCAGCTCTGCTCCTTCCACCTTCAGGTCGCCCAAGTCTCCTACACCCCGTAAGGATTCTCGCTTTGGCACTCGTACTCAAAGACTTGATTATGAAAATTTTACATGTTTCCGACCCTTGGTCTATGAAAAGCGTTTCAATATCGCTGAGTTGGGTACTTTGTTTGCCGAAACTGTGAGACTTTTTCGTTGGGAATCTGTATTGGATATGCTACCAACTCCTAACCTTACTGTGGTCAGAGAGTTCTATGCTTGTTGTTCTCCAAATATGCCAATGCAGGTTGATTTGCTTAATGCGGCTACTCTGATTGGCTGCAATGTGGATATTCGAGGTGTCTCCGTCCCTTTCACCCCCACCACCATCCGCGAGACTTTGGGTCTCCTTGCCCCTGTTACCGAGATGCCTAAGATTGATCAGGAACTTGCTGCTTTGTCCACTGATACTGTTGTGGCTGCCCTATATGAGGATCGTCCGGATGCCACACCCATGGAGCTTTCCGCCGGTGCTCTCAGTGAATTTTGCCGCTTGTTGGGCCATTTGGTTCGTACTCTGCTTTATCCTTCTACTCAGAGCAGCAAGATTACCTTGGAGGAAGCTCGACTCATCTATGTCCTCAATGCCAAAGGTCCCTACCTTCCTCCTGAGCACTTCATGTATACTGCTATCCGGAAAGCTGCTGTTGAGGGTCGTCGACACAAGAAGGCTGCTTTAGTTTTTCCCTCTGTGATCACTGCTGTCTGCAAAGCCAAGGGGTTGTCTTTAAGGACTCTGATGACATGGCCCCTCCTTTGAAAGTTTTCTCCCGGAGTTCTCTCCTCCGCAGCTCCAGTCAAAGCAAGACCAAGGGTATCTCTGTTGACATCACTTCTATCTCTCGGACCTTGCTTGACCATTTCACGGTGGTGAATCGCAAGTTGGATCAGCTTCAGACTGACGTGGGTGCTCTTCTTCAGCGTGTGGTTCATCTTGAGGGGGAGTTTCACTCTCTTCGTGACGCTCTTGACGCTTCTCCGTGAGCTTTGGCATACCTATCCAAAAAGGGGGAGAAAAGGCCTTATTTTTGACTTAGATAGCTTGCTTTATTTTGACATAGATGGATCAGGCTATTGTGGTTTTGTGATCATGTTTTTAAGCTAGTTGTTGATTTTGAACTAATGTGACAATGGATCTCGTAAATTGTCAGTTTATGCTTATTACTATCATGATTGGTTCACAAGGTTGTGTGGTTAAGCGTTTCAGGTTTGAGGTTTGATGACTTCTTCATGTGATTATTCTCAAGTTCGTGTTGAGGGGGAGTTATCATGGATTAGGTGTGTTTTGTATAGGAATGCCAAAGGGGGAGATTGTAAGTACAATTCTTGCACATATCGTATTGGCATTCCCATACAAAATTATGACAAAGCTCGTTACTGATCTCAGAAAGTCACAGGTAAGTGCATCTGCATATGCATGGGATTGCAATGTGTGTTGCAATCCCCAAGTCAGCTGTCAGTTTTAGTTGGAGTCCGATTTTGGAAAGTAGGTTTTAGGTTTTATGTTTTTATGTCTTTAAAGATTTTTCTGTGTGTTAAAATCGTGGTGTTAATGCCCTAGGGTTTTTAGGACTTGTCTATTCCTAATTGATTTCCCTTAAGATTTGTTGGAGTTCATATATGGGAAGTTTCTTTCCAAATTAATTGGGAATTAGGGCAGAATCTTTGCATGATCTTTGAGGAGTTGCCGCTGGTCTAATATATGAGTTGAAATATACACGGTCTGTGACACATCTATAGAGGCAAGAATTTTGATAGAGTCTTGCATGTTTGTTTGAGTTTGTGTCTTCACAAAGAGTCAAAACACTTGGTCCATGTATAAGTGTTTGTGATCATAGTTTCATATGCATAATACTCTCTCTAGATCAGTAGGGAGACTGTGAAGAAAGAAGAACAAGATTTGAAGATCGTTCAAGTGAAGGAGTTCAAGAACGAAGACAAACTTTGTATTAGATTTTGTGTGAATCTTATAGCCGAGCTAGTGCTATTCAAAGTTTGTAAAAGAACATATCCTTTTCAATATGATGATCTTTATTTTGGGTTCTCATGAGTAAGAGCCCCGCAGTGTTTTTTAATCTCATATTTTGAGATTTTCACTGCGTAACCAAAAGTCTGGAGTTTGGTTCATTGTTTCTGATATCTGCCCAGTAGGGATTGATCCATACACTGCAATCCTCGTTTTCCAGAAAATCATATTCTGTCCTTGTATTTTCAATGGATGATGCCTTTCAGTTCATCAATCAAAATCATGGACTTAGTACTGAGACTAATTACCCCTATACTGGTGTTGATGGTACATGCAATGCCAAGAAGGAAGCAAACCATGCAGCCTCGATAACTGGCCATGAAGATGTGCCCGCTAACAGTGAAAGTGCACTTCTTAAGGCTGTCGCTAATCAACCTATTTCTGTTGCCATTGATGCTAGTGGATCTGATTTCCAGTTCTATTCAAGTGGTGTTTTCACAGGAACTTGTGGAACGAGCCTAGATCATGGTGTTACCGCTGTTGGTTATGGCGTCAGTGATGATGGGACTAAGTATTGGTTGGTGAAGAACTCATGGGGGGCAGAATGGGGTGAAGAAGGGTACATAAGAATGCAAAGAGATGTTGCTGCACAGGAAGGTCTTTGCGGTATTGCTATGGAAGCCTCTTACCCCACTGCTTAATGTACGAGCAATGAAATCAATGAATACACACACACACACCATATTGTTATGTGTACATGAATGTGCCTTGTAATACATAAAAGCTACCATATATATATGTAAGAAAGTTAGCAAGGTTTTCTTAATACAAAAGTGAAGAACCATGTCTAGTTGAATTATCCAACTACCATGTCTACAAAGTACGTTTTCTTCTCTGAGGAAAGGAAATTTGAGATTAAGTCTCACTCATCCTTCTTCCATTTGGTTCCATTCTATAATTCCATGGATTGCACTTATCTTGGAAATGCCATAATAAATCTAACCAAACTAGTGTAGCTCCTTGCAAGAGATACGTACAAGTGCTATTAGTATATCATGTACTGAGCTTTCTGTCAGTGATAATTTATGAGCTAAGACCCCTAATACCAGGATCTATGATTTGAGTATCTTTCAACACCGCAAGTAGCTAGGGAGCTCACAGGCTCATAACAGATGAATCGAGTTGCACAAGATTGGGTATCTTTTCTCTCTGGTTCATTTTCTCTCCCATTTGTCATTCCATTAATTGCATAGCTTGTTGATGTCATTGCTGAAACACAAACTTGTGACTGAATCCACATGTTCATTGCAAGATTGATCTCAACAACATGAAGATTGATGAGTTCTATGATTATGAATGGCTTATAATAAGCTAAGTCTTAGCTATGCTATTGCATTGTCATGAGGCTTTTGCTTCTAACTGAGATTCTAAATCTTGTTTATCTATTTAATTTTTTCCAGAAAGAAACACTGCTCAAATTTGACATTCAATGGAGTAAGTTGCCATGTGAAACATAACCATCAAAGTTAATAGTTTTATTGTAGGCACTGAATTGATTTGTGATGCACTGAAGTGAAAAACAAAAACATTAGTGCAATGGCCTGAATTGATATGAGGAACTTCAGCTTTCAAGATTTTAGTTTCTTGTCGACAAAGTTATATTTTACTTGCTTAGCTAGAAATTTTCACAATTTTTAGGAGATAAAGTGAGACATTTGGGGTTTTATTGAGTAGTGCCAACACATGAGGTTATGGTAATAGTAACGCTAACATTTTGGGTGGTAGTAGTACCAAAAGCAGACTAAATTGGTAATAGTAAAGGATTCTTTTCAGAGCCTGTTTTGCTTTCGGAAATAGGCTCTGTTGCGAGAGAGAGAGAGAGAGAGAGAGAGAGAGAGAGAGAGATTAATGAGTCAGGTAGCTAAATTCATAAATTCAAATGACAAGGAGATGAAACTGATCCTATATGCTTTTTATTTTTTTTTGCTGCAATTGTCTGTTTCATTTCCAAGATATGCAATTATATTACATAGAGATTCTGGTAGTGTACATATATTGGAGGGCGTTGACTTGATTGGATACAATACATGGTTACTGAAGATACTAGTGTTCCTTCTGAGTTTACACAAGCGGTGAAAGGCTGGAAGAATAATGATAGTCACCTTATGACATAGCTCACTGCTACTCTTCCTGCTGATGCAGTGTAAGGGGATTATCTTCTGCATTGAATTTATCCTTTCCATTTTATCAAAACTGTGTTGGAGTTGATGGTAGATTATATGAATCAATGATATAAGAAGTTTGATAACTGCTGCATATATATGAAATACAAACTACAAGTACAAAGTTAATTTAGGAAAGCTCAATTATTTTGATAAGTTGCTGCATATCAGCTTTAATTTTATTTTCCATCTTAATAAAGATTGAACTTTTTAGCTATCTTGCTTTGGTTGACCACAACAATTACAATATAGGAATCTAGCATACTTGCCTTGATATTCCATAACAAGCATGGAACACTAATATTACATATGGAAAAATATTAGCAGAAAATGAAAGCAACAAATGCCAGAAGTAGTGGCATCATTAATTGAAATGAAGACTTGGAAGAGGTATTGTAGACTGTTACAATAGAGAGAGCTACAAGAACATTTACAGAAATACACATGTCCTAGCCTTCCGTTTCCGTCTCTTCGGTTTAGGGGGCTGCAGAACAACTTTGATGGCAGCATCAAACACAGCTTTCACATTCTAGAATTCAAACCACAGAACACGAAATTAGATTAAGCTCTAATGTATGCAAAACTTCACAAGTCATGTATCAAGTATATGTACAAACTACAAGCTACTGCACCACTGAATTGGCAATAGTGCTAGTCATGTGAGATTAATTTTCATCAACCAAGTTACGCAACAGAAAAGAAATCATATTCAATGGATAAATCCAATGGTTTCCACTCGGTATAAGCAATTACATATTTACATGTACAGGCTAAGGTGTCACTACAAGCAAAAGAGAGTTTAGCATATAATGAAGCCTGGATATCCATTGGTAACATAAAAACATTAATTTGAGTCATAATTAAACCCCCTTAAATCTTTTTCTATGATCTCTGCTACCAAAAGAAAATACAATATTTGATTTGTAGGACCTATACGTCACAGCTGATGTGGACTTTGATATCACAGCTATGTTGGTAGTAATAAAGAGGTGGAATTTCTGATCCACCTTTCTTTTCAATTTTCTATTGAACACTTGAGAAAGGTTCATACATTTTGGTTTTAATTATAGTTTTATGACTAGTTATAATCATTAGGAAATTAACCTAATTACCTGCTGAGTCTTGGAGCTGCACTCAATATAAACTGCAGCACCAATTGTCTTCTTCAGTTCCTCACCCTGCTCAAAATTGAATATAGTCATCACGTAATGTATTGACAACAAGAACTTCTATTAGGAAGCAAGAGAAAGACGATAGAATATCGACTCCTATACATGCATTTTTCTTTAAGGGACTTGCCTGTGTAGTTCCTATTGGTGTAGCACCAGGATGATCAATCAAATACTGTTTGTCATCTCGCAAATCTGCAGCCAATACAATCACATATAATTACAGATTATACACATGTATACAGTTTGCTTATCACCGAAGTTTGTTCCTTTAGTATAAACAGAACATACCTAGTTTTGTTCCCACAAGCACAATTGGGACTGTTGGGGCATAATGCCTCAATTCAGGTATCCACTGTAAATAATAAACGTGATTTAAATTTAGATTCAGACAGCTGAGAGTAAAAGATTGAAAGGGGAAAGTGGAAACTACGAAATAACCTTCTTGGCAATATTTTCATAGCTGGCTTTACTGATGAGAGAGAAGGCCAACAAGAACACATCTGCACCTCTATAGCTAAGAGGCCTCAGCCGGTTGTAATCTTCTTGTCCTGAATTCACCAGACCATAATAAGCATATGCATATTGCACATATGTGAATGTTCATGGTATTTATCCTGACATATTTTCAATCCAAACCATCTTTTATACAAAATCCACCGAATTAATAATCCAGATAGAAAGTGAAAACATGATGGCAGAAAGTCTTTCAAAAGAACATCTTCCTAGGAATAACCCAGTTTAAGTTATCCAGGCTTAATTTTTAGTCATTCTGTATTATGTAGAACAGCTACTTCAATAAGTAATACGACCTTGATAATCTTCACCATGGTAAAATAGCAGACTAGCAGAAACCAAGCACCCACATAGAGCAATTACTTACCTGCAGTGTCCCACAATCCAAGGTTAACTGTGCTTCCATCCACCACCACATTAGCACTGAAGTTGTCAAACACTGTAGGCACATAATCCTACAACAAAATTTGGACAAAGAAAACAGAAAAAAAATATGTCATCAATTAATGAAACAAACTGAACTGATTAACCATGAATCATGGTGAAATTAACACCATGCTTCTTACAGTGGGGAAGGTATTGCTGGTATAAGAGATTAGCATGCAAGTTTTTCCAACAGCTCCATCCCCAACAGTGACACACTTGATGAATCTAGCTGTGCTCATCTTTCTCTGCAACTCTGCTTTTTTTTTTTTGCTTTCACACTCTTAGCTAACTGTAAGCTCCTCTCTGTTCATTCCATGATGTAGTTTGACCCACTTTGCCTCTGCCTCTCCTTCCTTAGTTTTCTACTCAAATTAGAGCCAAGACAGAGAAATATGAGGATGTGGAATTGGTGGGTGAGTTTGAATTTTGAATAGAAATGGAGGGCAAGTTGGCATTTAAAAAGATGAGGGCCACAACAACAACCACTTTAGCTTTTGCTGCTTTATTCTGTAGTTACTATGATTGCAACTGGCTTTCTGTTTCTTTAAGGGGAAGGCCAGAGAGCCTAAAAGACCACTAAGGAGGTGTGTTGGCGCGTTTGGTGCTAGTGTTGTTAGTTGGTTAAGTGTGGGACAAGGAAGGGTTTAATCATGAGTCTTTGAGAAAATAAAACCTTGCCTAATTTAATCAAATACTCATAATCGATGCGTGTAAAAAGAAAGCTTAGAACCCTACACAAATGAAAGGTATTGTCTTCTACTCTTGTATCGTAAAATGGGGTTCAAACATACGAAGTTATTCGTAATATTTTGTTCCAATTCATTGAGTATGCACTAGATTATGTCTCGGTACATAATAAATTGTTTGGACTTGACACATCCGTCAAATAGTTCATATTTTTTTTTTTTTTGGAAGGAAAATAACTGAAAAGGTATATCTGTAATGTGGGAAGTTATGTCTCTAGAGAAATTACAAAGTTTGGCCAATCATAAATTTGAAAACTATAAATGAGGAGGGATTGGATCACAATATCAATTAGGTGTAGTCAACCTGCTTGCGAAAGCATCTTACCCTTCCATGTACTAAGGTTGCAACGAATCTTGTCAATAAGTGGCTTGAGGTAATCTAATTTTACCATTCCGGCAAAAATGGGCACTCTAAGGTAAGTAAAAGGCAAATTTCCAACAATGATGCTCAAAATATTACAAATAGTAGCCTGCCTTGCCTAGATAAAGCATGGATTTCTCCTTATTCACAAATTGACCCGAATTCAGAGCAGTTATCCATGAATGACAAAATATTTTCTGTAGGCAGCCCTTGTAAAAATACCATCACATCATCTGCGAACAACACGTTTTTTTTTTTTTTTTGGGGGGGTGTGTTGGGTGTGACATTCATAGGAGCAATAGTACATTTTATCCCCGACTTAGAACCTCTTCTGCAAGACTGAAAAGCAATGTCGACAACGGGTCTCCTTGCCTCACCCCACGAGAACAAGTAAAGTAGCCACAAGATTTCGCGTTCAGAATAATAGACAGATAAGCTGACCTTATATTATGAATGTACCTAACAAAGATAGCGTTGAAACCAAAAGCACTGAGAACTAGAGAAGAAAATTCCAATCTAGTGTATCAAAAGCCTTGCGGATGTCAAATTTAATGGCCACATTCCCATACCTACTCTCCCCATCAAGCAAATTTAAGGGTACAATTTGGGGTTTAGCGCTTGAGGCGCGTGTCAGCAGCCATAAGCCATGTTCCTTTTGCATGAAGACTGACCTTGATTGAGTTAAATCTCACAGGTATGTTCAACCATGTTCTCTCTTGCTTTAAATGTCCCAAGAAAGTAACTATTCAGACCAGAAATCTTTTTGGGGTAAAGACATGGAACTCCTCCTATTGCCTATTGCTTGGTCTAATGTTTGTATTCCTAAAGATAAATGAGGCTTAGGCATTAGACGTACTCGGTGGTATTATAGAGCAGCCCTGACAAAATTGGGCTGGAAATTTCTTAAAGACAAGTCAAATTTATGGGTTAAAGTCATTTGAGCAAAGTATCTTAGAGCAAATTCACCCATTAGGTCACCGGGTCACCTACTATTCACTATTTTTTTAGTGTATATTTTCATTCTCTGGGTCACGAAATACACTGTGCCCGTGACCCAGGGCACGAAATACACTGTGTAGGTCACCATGGTGACCAAAAACACTGTACAGGGTGATCCAGGGCAAGAAATACACTGTACTTGTGACCCAAAGAGTGAAATTAACACTAAAAAATAGTAAATAGTGGGTGACATGGTGACCCAACGGGTGAACTTGCTCTTAGAAAACATTCTTTCTTTCTGCTATAAGGACTGCAAAAGCTTATGTGGCCTTGAAAAGCATTCTTGATTCACTCAAGACTCAAGAGAGATATTTTACGAGAGTTAAAGATGGATCATTAGAGATGGTTCAGATAAGTTTCTGACTGTTTAATTGCGCTTCTCCTTTTCCTCTTATAATTTTTTTTGAATGATGAACAGAAAACCATAATCAATATTGACAAAACAGTTAAAGTTTATATCAATAATGGAATCAAAATGCAACTAAATTGTCTAATGTTTTACCTTCTGAAGTGGTTTCTATAATTAAGGCTATCCCATTATCTTTTTTTGATTATACAGATGAGTTTATTTGGGTACCTGCAAGTAATGGTAAGTTCTCTATTAAGTCGACCTGTGATCTCCAAGCTCAAATATATAGTAGAGCGCATTCAAGAACAAAATTATTGTCAAAAATGTGGTCTCTTTCAATCCCAGAAACTCTATCTATTCAAACCATGCTATTGATTGTTCTTGTCCTTTCTATATATAGTAATGATACAGAAACCATGAATCACTTTTTTTTTACTGCCCTTTTACTCAACAAGTTTGGAGTTATTCAGAAAATTCTAAATTTTTCAGTTGATTGGAACCACTCTTTTCCTGATTGGATGCATATTTTTACTTCCTTTACATAACAGCTTTTTTATTAGTTGAATGAGGTTATACTTTATTGATAAGCAAAAACAAACTCAGGGTACATCATGCTTTTCAGCATCAATTACATATTGAATAAAAGAAGGACTAGAAGAAAAAAAGAAATTCTGGTCTTGTGCAGGAGCATAAGCTACCAGAGTATGCGCAGCTTTATTTGCTTCCCTCCTAGTATAAACCAATCTTGAACTGGTCATGATTTGTAACTCAGCATTGACATCATCATAAAGTCTTCCAAGCATTGATGTGTTCTGAACATCTCTATGAGCCAACTGCTACTGGAAGACCAAGCAGTCTGTCTAAAAAATAATAGGCTGTAAAGCCTGCTCCACCGCAAAAGAAACTGCTTCCTTACAAGCCAAAAGCTCAGCATGTTCAGCTGATTGAATATGATGTACTATTTTGCCAACACCCCTTAAGAAAGTGCCCTGTGCATCCCTAACCAAAAAACCCACAGCAGCTCGTCCAGTCCCAACATTAGAGGCCCCATCAAAATTCAACTTCACCTAACCTTGAGGAGGTGCCTTCCATTTCATATGTCATCCCACACCTTGAACTCGTTGCACCTTGGAGTTGTGAAAAATAAAATTACTGAGTCTGCTAGTAGACATGAGAGCTATATCACAAGCTGAGGTGATTTTATGATCCCATACTCTAGCATTCCTTTCTTTCCATATTCCCCAAATCAAAAATAACAGCTGAGTAAAAGTAGTCTTAGATAATTTGTCAGAGCAATAATGTAACCAACTCAAGGCATCCAACTCATCAGTAGCAGACCCCAAACAACACCCCATTATGCTGGCATTAGAGCTAAAGACATCCTTGTAAAAGTACAGTTACAGCATATATGAATAATAGTTTCAGTTTCAACATTGCACAACACGCAAACTTGAGACTCCAATTCCACATGTCTAGAAGCTAATCGATACATAGTGGGCAAAATGTTATGAAAATTTTTGTAAGCAGTGACCTGAGCAGAACTAGGCATCTTAGCATTCCAGATTTTTTTCCAGACTCTCTGATTTGCAACAACAGAAGGTGGAAAAGTAGAAGCCTTTCTTGAAAAAACAGAATGATAGGCCGATTTGACAGTAAACATACCTTTTTTTTCTCCAAATGTCATGTCAGTCTATCTTCGGGTTGCCTAGTACTCAAGGGAATAGAAAGAATAGCTGCAGCCTCATCAGGAACAAAGATGGAGCGTACCTTGTGCTCATCCCAATTATTGGGAGGTATAATTAATCAGTTCATTCACCGTATGTACATCTAGTTGACTCACTAAAGCAACTTGAGGTTTATGAGAAGGTAGCTTGGGTATCCAAGCATCGTTCCATACCGAAACATTATGTCCAGTCCCCACCTGCCAAAAAGCACCAGTTTGAATAAACTCCCTCATAGCAAATATACTACGCCAAGAGAAAGAAAGTGTAGCATGCACATCAGCATTCCAAAAATTGTCATCTGGATAATAACGTGCTTTACACAACCGTGCCACCAAAGACTTAGGGTTTGAAATCACCCTACAAGCTTGCTTGGCAAGCCTAGACATATTAAATTTAGATAAGCTTCTGAACCCTAGTCCACCTACTGCTTTTGCCTAACACGAATCATCCCACTTCTTCCAATGGATTTTGAGTTTATCGGAGGAACTTCCCCACCAAAACCTTGCACACATTTTCTCAAGGTCCTCACAAATTTTTTTTGTAAGTTGGAACATACTCATAACATAATTAGGAAGAGCCTGAGCAATAACTCGAATTAAAATATCCTTCCCAGCACCGCTGAGCAATTTTCCTTGCCAAAGTTTCAGCTTCTCCCCAAGTCTCTCTTTGATATATTCAAATGTAGCAGTTTTCTTATGTCCCACGTATATAGGCAAGCCAAGACCTTTCATGTGATTCCACAATCACTACACCAAGCAAATGAGCCACTGAACCTTGAGTTGGCTTTCCAACATTTTTACTAAACGCAACTGAACTCTTGTTGAAATTCACCACTTGACCTGAAGCTCTTCCATACACTTTGATCACCTCTTTAATATGAAAGCAGGCCTCAGGGGTAGCTTGCGCATAAAGCATACTATCATATGCAAATAACATATGATTCACTCTCAGGGCATTCTGGCAAATAACAATACCAGGAAGCAATCCCAAACGCTGTTTCTGTTGCAGCAATGCAGAGAAGCCCTCCGCACCAAACAGAAATAAATAAGGGGAAAGAGGATCACCTTGCCTCAAACCCCTAGAAGGAATCACATAGCCTCTAGTTTTACTCCCAGACCAGAAAGGAATACCTCACTGAGGTAACACACTGCATAACAACATCAATCCAAGTCTGTGCAAAACCAAACCGCACCAAAACTTTGCGTAAAAAAGCTCATTCCATTCTATCATAAGCCTTACTAAGATCTAATTTCAGAGCCATGTACCCATCCTTCCCTGCTCTCTTGTTATGCACAAAGTGAGCGACTTCATTTGCCACTAAAATATTGTCTGTAATCAATCTTCCTGGCACAAATGCACTTTGAAAGGGAGAGATAAAAGAAGGCAAAAACAACTTCAATCTGTGAGAAATTACCTTAGAACATAACTTGTAGATTACATTACAAAGAGCAATCGGTCGCAAATCCCCCGTAGTCTCTGGATTTTTCACTTTGGGAATCAAACAAACATGCGTGAAGTTTATTTGTTTAAGTAATAATCCTATATGCAAAAAGCTTTGAACAACAGCAGTCACATCTTTACTAATAGAATCCCAATAGTGTTGGAAAAATAAAGGTGGCATACCGTCAGGTCCAAGGGACTTAGTCGGATACATTTGGAATAAAGCACATCGCACCTCCTCCTCTGTGTATTGCTCACACAATTGTTTGTTCATCTCAGCAGTAACACAAGGCTAGATTGCAGCTAAAGTGAGATCCATCACCTCACTATCTAGAGCTGAGGAAGTTAACATTTTCGAAAAGTAAAAAGTCACCACACTTTCCATACCATCATCATCATCTCTCCAAATTCCATCAGCATCAAACAAACCCAAAATAGCATTTTTCTTCTTTCTATTCGCTGGTTTTTGGTGAAAAAACCACTATTTCGGTCACCTTCTTGCAACCATATTACCTAGCTCGTTGTTTCCAAAAGGCCTCTTCTTGTGATAACAAGTCTTGCAGTGAAGCCATAAGAGTTTTCTTTTCTTCATGAAGTTCCACGGTCAACTGCTCTCCCATCAAGAATTCCAATCACCCTCGAACTTCAATCATTTGTTGCGCTGCCGAAATCTGAAGGTTTGTTGCTGCCAAGATTCCAGGGCATGCCTTGTACAGATGATCTTTCTAGTCAAAGCAAACATTGGGACTCCTTCAAAATCAGTTTGCCACTTCTCTTGCACCAAAGGATCACACTCCTTATGCTGGAGCAAAAAAAGATTCAAGTTTGAATCTATGTCTTCTTGGTCTCTTTGGCAACAGCACACTGGTAGCTTGAAGCAATATGGGTGTGTGATCAGAATCACTATGAGCAAGGTGCTTAACCCTAGAAAATCCAAAAACATCGCTCCAACTTGACGTAGCCACCGCTCGATCCAACCGGAGTTGAGTCTCAGAGTTCCACCAAGTCATTTTAGCACCCTAGACCCTAAATCAATCAAATCACTATAAGTCAAGGCCTCCCTAAAGCCACACATTTGTCTTTCAGGATGGATTGGACCTCCAGTTTTCTCTCCATTGTTCAAAATTTCATTAAAATCCCCAATGATGACCCAAGGAAGAGAATCAAAATCACATAGATCTCTGATAAGTTGCCAGAACAGGTCACGCTCAGAAGTTTTGGCATAGCCATAGAAGCCTGTAAGCCTCCAACGCGGTTCACCAGGTCCAGAACTAACCTCCAAATCTATATGATGCGTCGAGAAGGTACATACTTGCAACGTAATATCCTCTGTCCAAAAGAAACCCAAACCCCCAGACTGTCCATCACTTAGGTCCTCCTTATAGTGTGCAAACCCTAATTCATGATGCAGGGCCTTAAAATCCCCAATCTGACTGATCTTTGTCTCACATAAGAAGACTATTTGAGGTTGATTTTGAGCTATCAAATCACACAAAGCCCTCAGAGTAGTGGTATTGCAAATGCCTATGCAATTCCAACTTAGAATATCCATGCATAAGGATGGAAGATAACGCTGGTCTCCAAAAAGAAGAAGAGGAAACCCTAGGTCGCACGCACGGCTAGGTCACTGAAGCTTAGTTTTCTTTGACTTTTAAATTTACATAATAGCTTTAGTAATCCTTTTTCATTCTCAAACTTTTTATTTACTTGCTGTAATATTTGGCATGCTAGAAATAAGTTGATTTTCAAAAATGTTAGAAAAGATCCTATTGAAATTGTTTATGCAGCTGCGAGCATGGGCTTTAGTTATGACACCAAATGATCAAAATCCACAAAGGCCTCATCTTTAGTAGAATTGATGTAGGACGAGATTTTAGCCAATTTCAACAAAAAATCTTGAAAAGAAAAAAGCGTCTTTATATTAAGAAGAATAATTTGAATATTGAAAATTGGTATTCAAATAGGCTTCTTAATGATGGAATTAATCATAAATTACTATTTTGGATATATCGGGATTCTCGAGCAAAATCTTGGTTGGGATTCCAATTACATATTTGCATAATATTATTTAGTATCTAGGATTCTATTTCTGATTTTTATTTAATGAGGTTTAATTAGGTTTCTTAGTTTTAGTCTATAATAAATTGTTCTTTTTGTTTTCTAGTTGTATTAGGTTTATGCTATGTGCCCTATATAAGGCACATCTTAGATTGTAAATTTGATTCAACTTATCAATAAAAAAACCAAATATTAGAGAAGTTTCTCTATGTTTCTTACGGCTGTGTCCGTAATTGCTAGTGGATTCTATCTCATCTTATATGGTTTTTGATGCTTGATGGAGCCACTTACTATCGTGTTCACGCTTCCTGCATCATTTGGTATCAGAGTGGGTTTCACCCGCTCCTTAGCAGACGACGATCCAAGGAAAAAGTTCACAACCACCAACCTCAACGACGCTGGTTATAGAGTATCTATCAAATAAAGTTTCGTTGAAGAGGAGCATGCCAAGGGATTCTCCCTAGGACAACCTCATCAATCCAAAAAGAAAGAGAGAGAGAGAGAGAGAGAGAGAGAGAGAGAGACATGGAACGTTGGATTACGACGACTTCCGAACTACATGTGTCATCAAAGACAAGGTATGCTCTGTAATAATTAACAATGGTCTACGAGAGAACTTTGTAGCAAACAAAGTTGTGGATTACTTTCAATTACCGACAGTGAAGCTGAGGGATTCATACTGGATTCCATTTGGAGATGATGAATATGTACAAGTAACAGAGGTTTGTAAAGTTCCTGTCTCTATGGGAAAATTTTATGAAGAAGAGATTATTTGTCATGTGATTAACATAGACGACACTAATGTGCTTTTTGGAAGACCATGGCATGAAAGAGACAAAGGTGGTTATTGCAAAGACAATACATATTTATTTAGGTGGGAGTCGCACAAAATTAAAATCAAGCCTGGAAGGAAGAACATCAAGAATGACCATTCTGAGGTGTGTGAAAAGGAACATGAAGAAGCCACTTTGAAGATTGAAGAGAAACTCATTAAGGACAAGGAAGCTGATTCATTCATCACATCGATATCCATGTCATGCATGCCTAATTGTGTTCAAGATTAACCCAAGGAAAAATCAATGCCCATTCCTTTTCAAGTCAATGCCCATTAATTTCGAGAATATTGAAGTTGATGGCTTGTCATGTTTTATTCCTACTAATGATTGACTGCATACAAGAGGAACTCGAGGTCGATTTCTTTTCAAGTGGAGGAGATTGATGTAGGACGAGATTTTAGCCAATTTCAACAAAAAATCTCAAAAAGAAAGAAGCGTCTTCATATTAAGAAAAATAATTTGAATATTGGAAATTGGTATTCAAATAGGCTTCTTAATGATGGAATTAATCATAAATTACTATTTTGGATATATCGGGATTCTTGAGCAAAATCTTGGTTGGGATTCCAATTACATATTTGCCTAATATTATTTAGGATTCTATTTCTGATTTTTATGTAATGAGGTTTAATTAGGTTTCCTAGTTTTAGTCTATAATAAATTGTTCTTTTTGTTTTCTAGTTGTATTATGTTTATGCTATGTGCCCTAGATAAGGCACATCTTAGATTGTAATTTTCAGTCAACTTATCAACAACAAAAAAATATTAGAGAAGTTTCTCTATATTTCTTACGGCTGTGTCCGTAATTGCTAGTAGATTCTAACTCATCTCATATGGCTTTCGATGCTTAACGGTGGCAACCTCGTCAGCATGATTATGTTAAGCTAAATTTTGATGGTTCTTTACATTATAATCCACAAGGAGTAGCTGGATTCATTATAAGAAATGATCAAAGAGATTTAGTATAACTTCATCTAAAAAGGTTGGTTTCTTAGATGTTTTGACTGTAGAAGCTTTAGCTCTTTGGGCTGGTCTACATGAGGCTTTGCTTCATGGTACGTTTTTCCAAGATTTAAGTTGAAGGAGATTCTAAGATTCTTATAGATTGCATTAATAATAGTATCTCGACTCCTTGGCGAATTAAAGTATCAACTCATGATATTAGGGTCCTAGCCAACCAATTCTAAGATATCAGCTTCAAGCATGCATGTTTGAAGAAAAGCCAACTTCGTTGCAGGTGCATTTGCAAATTTTGGACATTCAACAGAAACTGTTAGCAGGTCCAATGCTCTTCCTCTATCCAGGACTTCCAGCTTAATTATATCTTTGATGTATTAGTAGAAGTATGATGCTTTCTAGGTTTCTCATTGTAACTTTTGTTTTTTATTGAAATTTTTGAAAAAAAAAACCACTCTCTATTATTAAAAATAAAAAAAATTACCGGCATATAGAAAAACACAAAACCCATAAATACTGTACTCCTGCTATTATTTAGGATGTACTCTACGTAATCTTTCTAATATAGCACGGGGTTCAGATATTACCCCCCCTCACGTTGCAAAATATTATTTCAATAAATGAAACTGGGTATGGGGTTGATCCTCCCAGCTAGAGGTGGGTTCGTGAAGCTGAAAATTGAAAAAAAACTGAGCCAAAAAAACCGCACCAAAATACAAAAACTGAATTGAACCGAGCCTATAAAAATGACGTCATTTTTGCTTTAGGTCAGATACCAAACCCTAATATCGCGATATAAATAGTTTCTCACAGCTTTTTTGTTCCATTTCTTCGTCATACTCTGCAGACCCAAACTCCAGAGCCTACCTCTTGATCCATCGGCTCCAATTTCACTCAAATCCCAAGCTCTCTCTTTGCCTTCCAAATCCCAACCTCTCAAAACAAACCTCTAGTCGGAAAATGTCGTGCTCTTGATCTTATCAACTGCTAAAAAGGTCACTGAGTTCGTGCAACAACTGGTTATTCTCTTTGAAGATTGTGATGATCTCCACCAGCATGGTGTTAGTGTTCGTTGCACTGAAGCTCTCTGTTTTGGTGGCCGTGAACCTCGAGCAAGGTATGCCTCTTAGATCTGCCTTGCATTGATTTTCTGTTTCAGATATGAAATGTTTTGGAATTACTTTGTTATTTTGATGTTTTAGATCATACGTGTGTTAATTTTATCATGCTTGTCGTCCTTAGATTGTGCTATTATCCTTGACCATGATTCAGTACTGTTTCATAACCCAGATTACTTGTTTGACGATTTGATTCTTTGACTTTGTTGTTTGAAATTGAAGTTTTGTGTTTTGCTAATCACCAGGGCAAGGGTGAATGGATTATCACTCCTATTCTTCATGATGCCACTAAGGTGCCAGTTGTAAGTTTCTTTCATTTTATCTTCTAGTTTAAATCCATGGTTAGTTAATTATGTTGTGGGACTTTGATTTTTGAGATGTTTATGATGTGGGTTTTTTTCTTTTTGGGTTCAGATTTTCATCAATGTACCATGGTACGTCAGTGTTCTGTATTAAATGTTCAATCCGTTTTTTTACCCAAAGAACTAAGAGCAATTTTGTAATATCAAAGGAAGGAAATGTTGCAGATATGATGTGGGTTTACTTTGTCACCTATGATATTCTTTTCGGCTAGGTAATCTCTTTGTATTCAATTGCTGCTAAGCTTGATTGTTGGAATTATGATTAGCTCTTGAAGCATAATTCTTGAGAGTTCATAACGTCCCATTTTTGTCATATATATGTGCTTGGCCCTGCAATTTTTTATCGATAAAAGAACTATCAATTTGAATCTATAGGTAACAAATCTGGAAAATTGATAGTGCACATCATTACAGGTGTAATTTTGCTTTCACGCTCTCATCTATTACATCAACCTTGATGACTGATAGAAGCATTTTAATGCGACGTTTTAAGTGTTATTTCCTCATATTTACTTAGTTATTTCCTTAAATAAATTGTTGTTCTTTAGGAAAGTTTCTATTTTTAATAACTTTAACAAAAGTTTCTATTTTTAGGTCCCAATGAGCAAACGAAGCTGAAATGAGCTCAAAAGAGAAAGAAAAGCTAGAGAACATTGGAGAAGGCTAAGACAAGACACAAGGGCTGCAAAAATGAGCTGAAATGAAGAAATGAAGTTTTCCTTATCCAGCTAGGAAACCCTGTTAAGAAGAGGAAACTTTGTCAAGCAAGACTCCTGAGCCAACCAGGAAGCATGATCGAAATAATGAAGAAAAATGAAGTTGAGAGAAGAGTCCTGGAGGCACTAGGAGACTATATGGCTTGAACATGACACATGAAGGCCCAAGAATCTTCTGAATTAATTTGGATTTTCGGCAAATGGAGGAAGTCCATTGGATTTAGGGTTTTGTGGACTTCAAAGAGAGATTTTTGAAGAATAAAATCTCTAATTGCCGTGAATTACCAAGAGAAGATGATGGAGACAACTTGAAAATCAAGAAAAGATCAAGAGATGACGTTGGAGATAAGCTAGGGAGAATTTCAAGGAAGGGTGAAGTGTGTGCAACAAGATAAGGCTCAAAACAAGTCCAAATTCATTGTCTAGGTTTATTCCTAGATATTTGGCCAAAAATTGTGAATAAAATCAGATTAAATCATTGGAAATTTGGAAAATATATATATTAAAGAATTATGGACTTAATTTGGAGCTTTTTGATTGGTTGGATGACATAGCAGAGCTGACATGGCCTATGTGATTGGTTGAAGCTATGTGGAGCAATCAGAAAATTAATTGAAAAATAAAAGAAGATTCATGAAGCTTGGAGAGCCTTTGTTGTTCCCCTATATATACTCCACATCCTTGGACGTTTTCAACACATTCTCTCATTCAGAAAACCCCCATAACGTCATAAGCTCTCTCCCTCTCTCTCTACTCTTTAGTTTTCAAGTTCTGCGTTTTCAAGCAAGGATAGGAAGATGAAGAAGAAGGAGACGTGAAGACTCTAGCCTCCATCATCCACCTTGAAGACTTGCTTCAAAGATTCATGATGCGCCTTTGGGAAGCGCGCAATTTAACCCTGAAATATCGTTAGTAATATAAGTAAGTAGGGATCGTTCTATTCCGGGGATTGAGGGTACACCTGTAATTGTGTAACAAATAAAGAATTAAAATTAAAACAAAGTATAATATTCACAAAGATATTCACAAGTATAAACATTATTTACGAAAAAGGGGGGATTTTGTTTTTGGTTTTTTCGAAAATAAAACTAAGTTAACAAAATAATTAAAATGCAAAAACATAAAAATACAAATGGAGTGAGAGAACAAAGATCAAAACCACATCCATATGCAAGAAATCCAATTACAATTCCTATAGTTGATTTTAAATGTCATGAGAGAGGAGTTGATCATGTGAAACATTCGAAAGCAAATGAATTCCCATTTTTTACTTTTCAATGCTAATTAACCTAAGCGAAAGCACCTAGATTAATCCTATCAAACATGCAATCAAGCCCTAGAAAGCTAGTCAATCATGTCATGTTTAACGCATTACACATAGAGAAAGGCTATCAACTCAAGTGTACAACTTAGTATGGAAAAGTCCACCTAATTGCAATCCTCTTTAATTAAATTCGGTCTTTGCACAAAACCTTTACTACTTTGATTCAAGTTTACACAAAACGAAAAGTCGATTTCATGTTCTTAAACCTAGCACCAATTATATCAAAACCCTAAGTGTTTGCAACCACATAAGATTAAAATACAAAAGTTTTCTATCATGCAAATTTAATTAAACAAACCCACATAAGCAACATAAAAATCAACATATAGAAATCACAACTTTATCTCAAAACATATAAACGGACTTTAAACTTTTCCCTTAACATTATTTGTTAACTAGAATTCATAGTCTTACAAAATCAAACAAAGAAAACAAGAGAAAGGATATAATACACCTTGAAAGATGAATGATAAAGCCTTGAGACGAAGAACTTGAAGATCCTTGAAAGCAAGCAATCTTCTAGGGACGACACAAGGGTGGATGGCGGTTAGGAAATTGATGTATTTCATGGCTTCTCTTTCTCTTGGCTTGAAAATGAAGAACAAGAAAACTAGAGAATGAAAAAGAAATATGGAGAGGAAATGGAGAGACAAAGAAGATGGAATGGATGAAGGAATTGGTTTGGAAAATGGAAAGGAAATGGAGAGACAAAGAAGATGGAATGGATGAAGGAATTTGTGGAAAAATGGAAAGGAAATGGAGAGACAAAGAAGATGGAATGGATGAAGGAATGTGTGTTAGAATGAGAGGAGAAGGTGTTTATATAGGGAAGAAAAAGAAGAGTGAAATGATGAGTGGAAGAAAAATAATGAAAGTGGAGTATGAAAGTGATTTGTAGAATATGGAAAAGAAAGAGAAATGATGATTACACCCTAA
Source organism: Rosa chinensis (assembly GCF_002994745.2). NCBI lineage: Eukaryota > Viridiplantae > Streptophyta > Magnoliopsida > Rosales > Rosaceae > Rosa > Rosa chinensis. The sequence goes on from NC_037089.1 coordinate 44,002,470, forward strand.
AACATGGAATGTTTTTGGGTGATGATGATGGTGGATTAGTGTGAGAAATGATGGAGAAAACATGATGATTACACCCTAAAACATGGAATGTTTTTGGGTGATGATGATGGTGGATTAGTGTGAGAAATGATGGAGAAAACATGATGATTACACCCTAAAACATGGAATATTTTTGGGTGATGATGATGATGGATTTCCTACTCATTTACTTCAATTTTATCTCCACCATTTGTAGGTAAGTGTGGACATAATGCTCATTTCACCATCATTTACTCCAATGTACCTAAGAAAATAGAAATTGAGTTAAAAATCGATTCGTTAAGGAATTAACTAAGCAAAATGTGAGGAATTAACTATTAAAATATCACATTAAAATGCTCCTATCAATTCAAGAGTCCAATGTTCAAGTTCTCCATCTCCATCTCCCCTCACGGTGTAATTCATTCTTTTTCCTTGTAACCACTTTTGGTTTTCCTTGTTTGATTTCGTATGAACATGTTACTAGTTAACCTAACGTTTAGGGTAAAGTTTAAGCCCAATTCTATGTTTAAATAAAGTTTTCGAATTCTGTAATTGTGATTCTAAGTTGCTTATGTGAATTTGTTCGATTGAATTTGTGTGATTGATATCTTTTATATGTTTGTCTTATTTGGTTCGAAACATCTAGGGTTTACATATAATTGGTGCTAGATTTAGGTTAACAATTCATCTAATTGTTTTGTAACCCTAAATCAAAAGTAGTAAAGGCTTTGGACAAAGGTTGAATTCAATTGAAGATGATTGCAAATAGATGAACTTATTCATACTAGGTTGTGCACTCAAGTTGATATCCTTTCTCTATGCTTCTTGCGTTGAACATGTGTTGATTAGCTAGCTTTCTAGACTTTGATTGCATGTTTAATAGGATTAGTTTAATTGCTTTCACTTAGATTAATTAGTAAAGGAAAGTAAAATATGAGAAATCATTTGCTTCGAATGTTTCACATGATCAACTTATTTCTCATGACTTAGATGATCAATTATAGGGTTTGAATCGAATTTGATTACATGAAACTGGTTTTGATATTTGTTTCTTACGTTCCACTTTTGAATATGTGTTTTTATATTTTCTTTGTTTTGTTTATTTTAATTTTCGAAACCCTAATGTTAAAACTCCCCCTTGTTTCGTTATTTGTATATATTCTTTGTTTTATTTTTGTAAATATTATACTTTGTATTTATTTTAATTCTTTGTTTTACAATGACAGGTGTACCCTCAATCCCCAGATTTGAACGATCCCTATTTACCGTATACTAACGATAATATTTTACAGTGTTAAGTTGGATGCTACTTTTAGCATATCAATGACGTTATCGAGATAGCCGAGATAATGAAGACCATATTGATGGCTAAGGACCAGATTTGAGTATTTTAGTTGTATTTCTGGGTATGAATTCTACCTATTCTACCTATGTTCATGTGTTGATTCAGATATCCTTTAATACTGATTTATGAATCATTTGATCTCAATTATGTTTTCAATTTTGAGGGTTCTGCTATTTGGAGTACTATTGATGCTAATGGTACTTGCAATATGTTCTTATATGTTCATAGCCTAATTTTTCTTGGTGGATACATTTTACAGTACACCATATCCATCTTGTTATATGTTCAGGTCATTCAATATTTTTGCTATATGCTCTCAGATTATTCCAAAAGAAGTTTTGTTTTATAAGAAATTTCTCCCTTTCTAATACTTATCTATCAATTCCAGATTGCTGTTGAAACTGATGGTGTATACAAAAGTGTTTGCTGCTTAGCTTTTTCTTGACCGAGATGGTTGGAAAACTGTAAGTCTTCACTTGTGTACTTGCTGCTTTGCTTTTTCTTTAGTTCTTCATATATTTTGGAAGCAATGCTATTGGAATTGGATAGATGAGTGCTGTGAGTAAATTGGATACATAATTGTTTTATTGATAGCATAATGGTAAGTAATTTTCTTTTCATTTGTTTTGTTCTGGTGGCATTGTATTAATGTATTTCTACATTGAATGTGCAGAAGTGGAGTGCAGTTCCTACATCCTACTTTGATGATGATAATTTGGACTATCCCAATCATTGTTTATGAGGTAATGTTTCGCTCCTTTAATTAGGGGGGGAATTACAAATCACACTCCCTTTTTATTTTTTTAATAATATTTTATGTCACTTTTTTAGCACTTCCTAAAACACTCTCAAGGTTATATTTTTTTTTCCTTTTCTTTTTGGATCTTTTCTTCTTCTTCTTCTTCTCCTCTCTCTCTCTCTCTCTCTCTCTCTCTCTCTCTCTCTCTCTCTTCCAGACCACAACCAAAACTCTCATTTTTCTTTCTTTCTTTTCCAAACAACTGCAGACTCTCTTCTCCATTGAAACTTTACCAATCTCAACCCTTCGTCTTTCCAAACTAGGTCACAATCGCAATTTTTCTCTTTACTATCTCACTATATCTGTAATAACCCGAAACTTAGTATCACTGTAGAGCACTCTAAGATACCTTAAACTTAGAAATAATCCAAGTATCTTCTAAGCATTTTTTTTCCCGTTTAGAAACCGATGATACCACATGCTATACTTACAAGTTATATAGGTAATTTCTTTTTTACCTTAAGAAAGCACTAAAGTTCTTTACTTATTAATTGGATAAATGTGCATATGGATGTGTATGTGTACATACATATATATATATATATATATATATATATTTAGCAAGTGGATTTATGCTTTCTTTCTTTTTATTTTTTTTTAATTTTATTTTATCCTTTTAATCATTTAACCTAAATAGTAATTTGTCACTCACCTTATAATAATTAGTCACTTACTTATTTTATGCTTAATTCTAGCCTATTTAAGCATATGATCTGATCATACTTCCCACAAGCTTGAAGATCAAATGCAAAATTGATCAAAACTCCCTTAGTTGAAGAGAAAACCCACCTAGAAATTCCTCACACAAATCCTTCACCCTTTCTCTCTTAAGAAGTTCCCTTTTGTGAAAGAAGTCCAAAGTTTGATCACAAGATCTTCTGAGTTCCTTAAGTAAGTACATGAATACATTTCTATGTTCTTTTGTCTTTAAGATTTATCAAACTACATAATCAATGATAAGATGGAAAAGAATCTGCTTTGCTGCAAACCAGTATTTTCGTATATAAAAAAATCTGTTTTCTCAAAACTAATTACAGTATTAAATTCCTCATTAAAAGTTCTTCAATTTAGGCTTTTGAATCACTAAAAAAGGTTAAGAAATGAAGAAGTTATGGCTAATCAAAGTTTTCAACTTTTAAACTTGCTGGAAATCTCATACAGCCATCACAACTTCAAAAATTCATATCTCCCTCATTTCTTATCCATTTTCTACAAACTTTATATCAATTTGAAGCTTAGAACCTCTACTTCCGATCTGGAGAGTTTGAGAAGTAATGGTAAAATACACAGTACGTAATTACTTAGACATCAAATAACAGTATTAAAAATATCGGTTTCTGCACTGTTATGGTTCTTCACCATTTCTGGACTATATCACTCTGATTTGGACTACATGACTTATTCCATTGCATTCCTTGTGAAAAACCCTTTAGAATGGTGTACTCATTTGACTAATTCGAACTTGTGATGGACAACATAACACATCTTGAAGTTTGATGACTCTAATCGGAGAAACATGAACGTGGTTGATGAACTTCAATGGAGTTGGACATAAGGACTGAAATACTAACTATAATATAATTTTGTTAAATTGTTTATAGTTACTTATTTAATGCTTGTGCTTTATTATTACCTATTTTACTTGATTTCAATTATGTATAAGCGTCTTTTTAATGTTTATACTAACTATAATTTAATTTTGTTAAATTGTTTATAGTTACTTATTTAATGCTTGTGCTTTATTGTTTCCTATTTTACTTGATTTCAATTATGTATAAGCTTTTTTTTAATTATGTTGTTTCCTAGTGAATTTACTTATTTGTGTTATACAATTATGTTACACATGTTTTCATATGATATTACTCCTAAGTATATGTATCTATATGTGTGTGTACATATATATATATATATATATTACGATCTACCTAAATAGTAATTAGTCACTCACCTTATAATAATTTGTCACTTACTTATTTTATGCTTAATTCTAGCCTATTTAAGCATATGATCTGATCATACTTCGCATAAGCTTGAAGATCAAGTGCAAAATTGATCAAAACTCCCTTAGTTGAAGAGAAAACCCAATCCCTTAGTTGAAGAGAAAACCCAACTAGAAATTCCTCACACAAATCCTTCACCCTTTCTCTCTTAAGAAGTTCCATTTTGTGAAAAAAGTCCAAAGTTTGATCACAAGATCTTCTGAGTTCCTTAAGTAAGTACATGAATACATTTCTGTGTTCTTTTGTCTTTAAGATTTATCAAACTACATAATCAAAGATAAGATGGAAAAGGATCTGCTTTGCTGCAAACCAGTATTTTCGTATATAACAAAATCTGTTTTCTCAAAACTAATTACAGTATTAAATTCCTCATTAAAAGTTCTTAAATTTAGGCTTTTGAATCATTAAAAAAGGTTAAGAAATGAAGAAGTTATGGCTAATCAAAGTTTTCAACTTTAATTGAAGAACTTTTTTGTTATACGAAAATACTGGTTTGCTAACCCAACTTTTTTGTTATTCAAAAGGCTAAATTGAAGAACTTTTAATGAGGAATTTAATACTGTAATTAGTTTTGAGAAAACAGATTTTGTTATATACGAAAATACTGGTTTGGATTAAAGCAGATCATTTTCCATCTTATCATTGATTATGTAGTTTGAGAAATCTTAAAGACAAAAGAACATAGAAATGTATTCATGTACTTACTTAAGGAACTCAGAAGATCTTGTGATCAAACTTTGGACTTCTTTCACAAAAGGGAACTTCTTAAGAGAGAAAGGGTGAAGGATTTGTGTGAGGAATTTCTAGTTGGGTTTTCTCTTCAACTAAGGGAGTTTGATCAATTTTGCATTTGATCTTCAAGCTTGTGGGAAGTATGATCAGATCATATGCTTAAATAGACTAGAATTAAGCATAAAATAAGTAAATGACAAATTATTATAAGGTGAGTGACTAATTACTATTTAGGTAGATCGTAATATATGTATATTTACACACACATATAGATACATATACTTAGGAGTAATATCATATGAAAACATGTGTAACATAATTGTATAACACAAATAAGTAAATTCACTAGCAAACAACATAATTAAAAAAAAGCTTATACATAATTGAAATCAAATAAAATAGGAAACAATAAAGCACAAGCATTAAATAAGTAACTATAAACAATTTAACAAAATTAAATTATAGTTAGTATAAACATTAAAAAGACGCTTATACATAATTGAAATCAAGTAAAATAGGTAATAATAAAGCACAAGCATTAAATAAGTAACTATAAACAATTTAACAAAATTATATTATAGTTAGTATTTCAGTCCTTATGTCCAAATCCATTGAAGTTCATCAACCACGTTCATGTTTCTCCGATTAGAGTCATCAAACTTCAAGATGTGTTATGTTGTCCATCACAAGTCCGAATTAGTCAAATGAGTACACCATTCTAAAGGGTTTTTCACAAAGAATGCAATGGAATAAGTCATGTAGTCCAAATCAGAGTGATATAGTCCAGAAATGGTGAAGAACCATAACAGTGCAGAAACCGATATTTTTAATACTGTTATTTGATGTCTAAGTAATTACGTACTGTGTATTTTACCATTACTTCTCAAACTCTCCAGATCGGAAGTAGAGGTTCTAAGCTTCAAATTGATATAAAGTTTGTAGAAAATGGATAAGAAATGAGGGAGATATGAATTTTTGAAGTTGTGATGGCTGTATGAGATTTCCAGCAAGTTTAAAAGTTGAAAACTTTGATTAGCCATAACTTCTTCATTTCTTAACCCTTTTTAGTGATTCAAAAGCCTAAATTGAAGAACTTTTAATGAGGAATTTAATACTGTAATTAGTTTTGAGAAAACAGATTTTGTTATATACGAAAATACTGGTTTGCAGCAAAGCAGATTCTTTTCCATCTTATCATTGATTATGTAGTTTGATAAATCTTAAAGACAAAAGAACATAGAAATGTATTCATGTACTTACTTAAGGAACTCAGAAGATCTTGTGATCAACTTTGGACTTCTTTCACAAAAGGGAACTTCTTAAGAGAGAAATGGTGAAGGATTTGTGTGAGGAATTTCTAGTTGGGTTTTCTCTTCAACTAAGGGAGTTTTGATCAATTTTGCATTTGATCTTCAAGCTTGTGGGAAGTATGATCAGATCATGTGCTTAAATAGGCTAGAATTAAGCATAAAATAAGTAAGTGACTAATTATTATAAGGTGAGTGACAAATTACTATTTAGGTTAAATGATTAAAAAATAAAAAGAAAGAAAGCATAAATCCACTTGCTAAATATATATATATATATATATGCATATATATATATATATATATATATATGTATGTACACATACACATCCATATGCACATTTAGCCAATTAATAAGTAAAGAACTTTAGTGCTTTCTTAAGGTAAAAAAAAATTACCTATATAACTTGGAAGTATAGCATGTGGTATCATCGGTTTCTAAACGGGAAAAAAAATGCTTAGAAGATACTTGGATTATTTCTAAGTTTAAGGTATCTTAGAGTGCTCTACAGTGATACTAAGTTTCGGGTTATTACAGTCTACCAACCTTAAGAGAAAATTCGTCCTCGAATTTTTATGTACCTTGTTCTATGAACAATTGCGGATGTTTCTTTCTCATTTCTGATTCTAGTTCCCACGAAGCCTCGTTTTCGTCATGTCGATTCCATTGTATCTTTACATGTGGGATTTCCTTAGTGCGGAGTTTCCGTACTTCTCGATCCAAGATACGAACAGGTGCTTCCTCGTATGTGACATCTTCTGAGAGTTCTATGGTACTATGGTCGATGACATGGAATTGTCTGGTTTGTATTCCCGTAGCATGGATACATGAAAAACATTGTGCACGTTGGATAATTTTTGGGGTAGATCTAGTCGGTAAGCTAAATTACCAACTTTCTCAATGATCTTGAAAGGCCCAATAAATCGTGGTGACAACTTGGCAATCTTCTTCCCGAAACGAACAACTCCTCTCATCGGTGAGACTTTCAACAAGACACGATCTCCAACCTGAAATTCTAAACTTCTCCTATGTCGAACCGCATAACTCTTCTGGCGACTTTGTGCAGTCTTCAAGCGCTCCCTAATTGAAGTGATAACCTCTGCCGATTGCTTAACTATATCTGGTCCGGGAAGAATTGCTTCTCCAACCTCAGCCCAACATATTGGAGTACGACATGGTCTTCCATAGAGAGCTTCAAAAGGTGCTATCCCTAGGCTTGAGTGGTAACTATTGTTGTAAGCAAACTCAATCAAATATAAGTGATCTTCCCAACTCCCTCCAAAATTCAAAATGCATGATCTAAGCATATCTTCTATCACTTGATTGACTCTCTCGGTTTGCCCATCAGTTTGAGGGTGGAATGCGGTGCTCATGTCTAGCTTCGTCTTCATTGCTGTTTGTAGACTACCCAAAATCCTGACGTGAATCGGGCATCACGATCAGAAACTATTGAAACAGGAACTCCGTGTAGTCGCACAACTTCTCTCAAGTACAGTTTACTTAAGACGTCAATGGAATCTGTTATTTTGAGCGGTAGGAAATGCGCAGACTTCATAAGGCGATCAACAATGACCCAAATTGCATCATTGCCTCTTTGTGTCTTTGGTAATCCAGTGATGAAGTCCATCGTGATGTGTTCCCACTTCCATTCTGGAATCTTGAGTGGTTGTAATAATCCTCCCTTCCGCAAGTGCTCCGCTTTCACCATTTGACATGTAAGGCACCTAGAGACATATGCGGCAATCTCTGTCTTCATGTTGTTCCACCAATAGTTTTTCCTCAGATCTTTATACATCTTCATTCCTCCTGGGTGGATTGTAAATTTTGAACGATGTGCCTCTTGCATTATGTCATCTTTTAAAGATGCAACGTTTGGCATGCAGAGCCTCCCTCTAAAACGCATTCCTTCTTTTGCTTGAGTGCTCCAATCTTCAGGGTCCTTTTCTTTCATTCCCTGAACATATTTCACGAGCTTTTCATCATTTCCTTGGGCTTGAATGATTTGACTAATTATGTTGGGTTGCACCACTAAATTTCCAATAAAAACTCCATTCATGTTCACTGAAGGAGTAAGATTGCATTCGATTAGAGTTCCTAACATGCTCCAATGATCTCTTATAATGGAGGCAAGGTGACATTGAGGTTTTCTACTCAAAGCGTCAGCCACCACATTTGCTTTCCTCGGGTGGTATTGCAGCGTGAAGTCCTAGTCCTTGATAAGCTCCATCCATCTTCGTTGTCGCATGTTTAAATCCTTCTGGGAGAAAATGTACTTGAGACTTTTGTGGTCGGAGAATAGATCGAATCGTTCTCCATACAAATAATGCCTCCAAACTTTTAAAGCAAAAACTACAGCTGCTAGTTCAAGATCGTGGGTTGGATAGTTCTTCTCATGCGCCCTCAATTGTCGGGATGCATATGCTACCACCTTCCCACATTGCATGAGTACACAACCGAGCCCTTGATGTGATGCATCAGTATATATGACGAAAGGAACTCCACTTTCTGGAATGGCCGGTGAGGATGGGTGCTGTCGTCAACCTTTCCTTTAGCTTTTGGAATGCTCGTTCACAATTATCATCCCAAATGTACTTCACATTCTTTCGAGTCAACCTCGTCATTGGTAGAGCAAGTTTTGAAAATCCTTCTATGAACCTTCGATAATATCCAGCAAGGCCAAGAAAGCTTCGTACTTCTGTTGGAGTGGTAGGAGCTTCCCATTCTAACACAGCTTCAATCTTTGCAGGGTCCATTGCTATCCCCTGTTGAGAGACTACGTGGCCTAAGAACTTTACTTGGTGTTGCCAGAAATCACACTTCTCAAGTTTCGCACATAACTCGTGTTCCCTAAGAACTTGTAAGGTAGTCTCCAAGTGTTGTGTATGATCCACTTCACTTTTTGAATAAATCAAAATATCATCAATGAAGACGATAATGAATTTATCTAGAAATGGACTGAACACTCGGTTCATCAAATCCATGAATATGGCTGGTGCATTGGTTAATCCAAAGGACATCACCAACAACTCATAATGTCCATACCGTGTGTTAAATGCGGTTTTATGGATATCATCCTCCTTGACCAGAAGTTGATGGTACCCAGAGCGCAAGTCGATCTTTGAAAATATTCGAGCTCCTCGTAGTTGATCGAACAAATCATCGATTCGTGGCAATGGATACTCATTTTTGATAGTCACCTTGTTTAGTTGCCGATAGTCGATGCATAGTCGGAGAGATCCGTCTTTCTTCTTTACGAACAACACAGGTGCTCCCCAGCTAGAAGCACTAGGCCGGATAAATCCGAGATTGAGCAATTCTTTGATTTGTGTCTGTAACTCCTGTAATTCCTTTGGTGCCATTCTATAGGGAGTAACAGAAATCGGTCTGGCTTCAGGTATAAGGTCAATGCTGAATTCAATTTCTCGGCTTGGAGGTAAATGAGTGATTTCTCGGAAAATGTCTTTAAAAGAGTTCACTACAGGGATTTGGTCTATCAAAGGTTTTGAACTCTTTAATTCAATATTGGCAAGAAGTTTGGAAGGTATGAATCTTTTAGGCAAGTCACACTGAATTTTTCGAATGGGTTGACCAGGAATAGTGAAGGCGATGGTTTGCTCACGACAGCCTATAAGGGCATGATATTTGCTTAACCAATCAAATCCTAGAATTATGTCAAATCGGCTCAAATTTATGACTATGAGGTCCATGGGAAATTCTGTATCTAGGACATGTATAGGACATGATTTGCATACTTTGGTTAAAGTGGTAGATTTTTCTAATGGTGTTGAGACTGTTAAAATTTCATCATGCTCAGTTGGTGTCAATCCCAAAGTTGTGACAAATGCAGCAGATATAAGCGAATCAGATGCGCCAGTATCAAATAGTATATGAGCATGAGTACTATATGCTATTAGCGTACCTTCCATCACGATGTTCTCTCAAGCTATGGCATTTAGCTAGACAGGACGAGGTGGCGGGTTATTTTTTTTGCCTCGGTGCATCGCACTGATTTGAGAAATGTCCTATCTTGCCACAATTATAACAAGATTTTGGAAGGCAATGTGGCTTTGGACAAGCATTAGACATGTGCCCCATTTCTCCACAGTTGTAACACAGAATTAGGCCTCTTGCTACCTCCTTTCCTTGTTGAGTTAATGTTGTCGGCTTTTGAAATGCATCTCTCCTTGTTTGCTGCTTCCATGGTCGTCCACTTTTCTGGTTAGATATTGGATGACTTCTCTTTCCTCGGAAGCCATTCTCTCGCTCCTTCTCCATGCGGTATTTTTGATTTTCTTCCTCTTGAGTTAGGGCTTTGTCCACAGCTTCCTCGTACGTGATTCTACGTTGAGTGACCATTCTTCGAATATTGGAATTCAGTCCTCCAATGAATCGTCTTACCTTTTTATCATCAGTATCTACCATGTGTGGAGCAAAACGAGAAAGTTTAGTGAACTTGGTCTCATATTCAATCACAGTCATCTTTCCTTGGGTAAGTTGAATAAACTCTAATTCTTTCTTGTCTCTCTCAACTTGTGGAAAATATTTTTCCAGAAATTTCTCTTTGAAGACAGCCCATTCCATGAGTTCCATTGCTACAGGGAGTGTGACAAGTTTGACCGTGTCCCACCAGAAACGAGCATCTCCTTCTAAAAGACAAGTAGCCACTCTTCGTAACTCTACTTGGGTACAGTCCATCATTTCAAAGTGGATTTCCATATTGTAAATCCATTCTTCAGCCTCGTGAGGTTTCCCTCCAGTAAATTTCCTTGCTCCTAGACTCCTTATGTGTGTTACTAGTCGTCCTAGCCTCCCACCGACTTGATTTCCCTCCATCCTTGTTGCGAAGGCTTCGACGAATTCGTCTGCGTCGACAGGTGGATTTCTTCTATCGGCCATGGTCCTAATTAAAGAAAATGATCTACACGGTTATAATCTAAAACAAAATATTCTTAAATCAAATATTTTATATCAAACATATTACACATAGGTTAGAAAAAGCTTCTAAGAGCTATTTGCTAACATCAACTTGACTTACAAGCATTATTGAAATACTACGATCTTTTCATGGAATGAAAAATACAAACACCAAATTTCTAGGGTCTCTCTTTATTTTAAGAACTACCCTTCTCCAGGACCACATTAGGACTAGAGGTATTTGTTTCCTCGATTCCGTCATTTAAACCAGGAGTAGGCATAAAACCAAAAGGAATAGACACACGGGGGCGCACACTTAGGTATGGCTTTGATCTAATATGTGTATGAACATGAGAAGATGTTGGTGCAGCAACATCATTGACAGGTTTAACACTAGGAGATTTTTCTGACTCTTCAGATTGAGTCACTTGTTGGTAATTGGGTGGCCCCCAATCCTTCGTCCTAAGCATTCCATTTGCAATAGCCTCATCATGCAGAATCCTCATGTTTTCGGGATTACTTAAAATCCATCTAGCTTCCATGTATAGATTAATTCCTTCATTAACATACAAAGTTGCCATGTAGTACTTATCATCAAGGTTGATGCCAGGGTTGTTTTGGGAAATGTCAATACACATGTTATATGCTAGTTGCCTAGCCTTGGCATGTAGTTCCAAATACTCATTCCCATATTGGACATCACTTCGCAAGGCTTCTACGTATCGATAATCCATACTGTTAAGTGATCATTGATAAATAGATACATAAGTAACAAAATTCAAACTAAAACATTAATGATATTAATATGATTCAAAAAAAAAACTTCAAGATGCAACAAACTATATATAAATAAGAATTTATACACAACTTTTACTTCTGGAACGATACACATAAATATAACCCTCCCCGTTCTTGTTAAGTTTTACAAATTTTTTTTTTTGGCAAAACTTAAGAGAACGAAAGCTCTGATACCAAACTGTCACGCCCCCAAATCCAAGGCCAATATTGTACTGAAATATGGCTCGTGAATTTGTGACGTGAGTCAAAACAAATAAAATTTTATTCTTGAATAAATCAACAGGAAGTAAAATAAATTATATACATGTTTGAATACTCTTACTGTCACACCCCAGTTCGGTCTTACTGTCACACCCCAAATCCGAGACCAATATTATATTGAAATATGGTACCCGAATTCGTGATGTGGGTTGTTTCAAATAAAACTTTCTCAAAGAATTAAAGTAAGAGAATTTGTAAATAAGTCTGAATAGTACTTTTATTAGGAATTGAAATTATTATTTTTACAATACTGAAGTTGAACAAAAATATATTACATTATTTTTCTTGAAATAGTAGTAGAAAATAAAACATTCATTTATTTAGAGAATCACCCCACTTTCCCCAAGCGTCTACTCGTTACCTGAAAACAAGAAGGGGTAGCATCATGAGCAACACAAGCCCAGTAAGTACACAACTTACATTCTTATATTAATGTGTCTTATAAGAAATCGAAATTGAACAACCAATTAAAATGTACCAAGAACCATTTATATGTTCAAACAAATTCTTAAATATGTATATATATACACACAATACATACACACACATATATACAAATATATTCATTTGTGTGAATGGTTTGGTAATAAATCACATAGTCACATCTTCTTATCAAACCAACAAATATTGTAGTATTAATATGTGAAATAACATTAAAGCAATACATGCTTGATTCTCTTTTTACTCACACCATCACATATTAAAAATATATCATAGACAGATATTTGATCAAAATAATATAAGTACACTTCTCTTTTTAGTGAATTTTCGGATTAACTGGTAACAAATCACAAATCCACGTGTTAGGGTCCGACGTACTATACCAAAAACACGGGAAAACCAGGTTGACTGGTATCAAATCATAAATCCACGTACTAGGGACCGACGTACTATTCCCAAAGTACGGGTAAGCCGCAGCATACCAAAGACACAACTAAGGCATGTATACTCAAAGTAAACACCCTTCCTAAGAGTATAATAGTGCACTATCTGAAGGGACTAGGGCCCACAGCTTAACGTCATCATAACATCAAAACACATTTACCAGTAATTCACTTAAGCACGGGGTAGTAGATAACACCCGGCTTCACAATTGTACTTCTTAGATATAATCAAATTCACAACATACAATCTTTATAAATTATAGCTTGTAATATATGTATATGTACACACACATATAGAAACATATATTTAGGAGTAATATCATATGAAAACATGTGTAACATAATTGTATAACACAAATAAGTAAATTCACTAGGAAACAACATAATTAAAAAAAGCTTATACATAATTGAAATCAAGTAAAATAGGAAACAATAAAGCACAAGCATTAAATAAGTAACTATAAACAATTTAACAAAATTAAATTATAGTTAGTATAAACATTAAAAAGAAGCTTATACATAATTGAAATCAAGTAAAATAGGTAATAATAAAGCACAAGCATTAAATAAGTAACTATAAACAATTTAACAAAATTATATTATAGTTAGTATTTCAGTCCTTATGTCCAAATCCATTGAAGTTCATCAACCACGTTCATGTTTCTCCGATTAGAGTCATCAAACTTCAAGATGTGTTATGTTGTCCATCACAAGTCCGAATTAGTCAAATGAGTACACCATTCCAAAGGGTTTTTCACAAGGAATGCAATGGAATAAGTCATGTAGTCCAAATCAGAGTGATATAGTCCAGAAATGGTGAAGAACCATAACAGTGCAGAAACCGATATTTTTAATACTGTCCTTTGATGTCTAAGTAATTACGTACTGTGTATTTTACCATTACTTCTCAAACTATCCAGATCAGAAGTAGAGGTCCTAAGCTTCAAATTGATATAAATTTTGTAGAAAATGGATAAGAAATGAGGGAGATATGAATTTTTGAAGTTGTGATGGCTGTATGAGATTTCCAGCAAGTTTAAAAGTTGAAAACTTTGATTAGCCATAACTTCTTCATTTCTTAACCCTTTTTAGTGATTCAAAAGCCTAAATTGAAGAACTTTTGATGAGGAATTTAATACTGTAATTAGTTTTGACAAAACAGATTTTGTTATATACGAAAATACTGGTTTGCAGCAAAGCAGATCCTTTTCCATCTTATCATTGATTATGTAGTTTGATAAATCTTAAAGACAAAAGAACATAAAAATGTATTCATGTACTTACTTAAGGAACTCAGAAGGTCTTGTGATCAAACTTTGGACTTCTTTCACGAAAGGGAACTTCTTAAGAGAGAAAGGGTTAAGGATTTGTGTGAGGAACTTCTACTTGGGTTTTTTTTCTTCAACTAAGGGAGTTTTGATCACTTTTGCATTTGATCTTCAAGCTTGTGGGAAGTATGATCAGATCATATGCTTAAATAGGCTAGAATTAAGCATAAAAGAAGTAAGTGACAAATTATTATAAGGTGAGTGACTAATTACTATTTAGGTTAAATGATTAAAATGATAAAATAAAATTTAAAAAAAAGTAAAAAGGCAGAAAGCATAAATCCACTTGCTAAATAAAACATTCATTTAACCACGGTCCATAGGTGTAACACGTGGGGTTTTTCACAAGGAATTCAATAATATAGTCCATGTAAACATGTGCAATGTGTCCAAGTCCAAAAATGAAGGTTTTCCAGAACAGTACAGTAATCGTCACTCTTTACTTTAACCTTAATTTCATATATTAATACGTCCTGTAGTTTTGACCACTGCTCTTGATACTCTCCAGAATTAAAGTACAGATTATAAGCTTCGTTTTGATATTAATTTTATTTTTACCTTAAGAAAGCACTAAAGTTCTTTACTTATTAATTGGGTAAATGTGCATATGGATGTGTATGTGTACATACATATATATATATATATGCATATATATATATATATTTAGCAAGTTGTTATAAATATTATATAAATGTAGTTGTCCACTGTAAATACTCATTAGTTATGTCCTTATGATGTAAACACTACTCCTATATAAAGGGGTCTAATGAGAATAAAATAGACACTTCTACCTCCTCCATACTCTGTTTCTCTCTTCTATCTCTATATTTTTCTCTAGTTTATAACACGTTATCAGCACGAATTTGCTCTTATTTTTCTTCTTCTTCTTCTTCTTTGAACTCCATGATGATCTGCAAGTCTTATGGTGCAACATAGTTGCTTATTCCAAGGCAAATGATCTATGAGTTTGTATTTTTCTCTATAGATGAATATCAATTTTCTTTATGTGATCATTTACATATATTTGTATGTATCTTTTATATAATCTAATTGTTGATATTTATGCTTCATATTCGACTTTGAGAACCATTGTTCCAAAAGTCAAGACTCGAGTCCACTGACCGAGTAGTCTTAGAACCTATGGTTCTATAGACATCACACGAATGTTTTTCTCGTGTGTTCCCTATGGGATCCATTGTTCATATTTATGAACTCTTCAAAACCTTTGTTTCGTATATGAATTTTTCATAGAATATATTGTTCTAATAATTATGGATCCTAATATATCTCATCTTTTCTGTTTGTAGAAAGATGAAGCATCTAACAAAATTGGATTTTGATCCTCTTAAAATTTCTGGTAAGAACTATTTGATGCTAAAAATGCCATCAAAGTTGACAATAAGTCATCTTTGCAAGATCCCGCCAAGCCTATGATTTTCTTGCGTTATCATCTTGATAAAATCCTAAAAGATGATTACCTTACAGTGAAAGATCCACTTGAGATTTGGCAAGCATTGGCTGATCGATTTGCTCACAAGAAAACCATTGTTCTATCTAGAGCACGATATGAATGGACGCGTTTTGCGCCTTTAGAACTTTAAATCTGTCACTGATTTTCAATTCCGCTAAACATATGATTACCTCCCAACTAAAATTATGTGGAGAATCTGTCAGTGAAGATAACAAGCTCAAAGTTTCTGATTTTAAGCCTATATTTAACGTAATTATGTTGTATTATCGTTATCTGTTTAATCATATTTATTATGTTTAAATTACCTTTATTACAAATCTTTCATAACTGAATTTGTTATGAGTATTTGTTGCAAGAGCTACAATTATCATGATAATGTTTTTAATTGTCATTATCTAGTAGTTATTGTTATTAATAACTCATTTTATTATCATTATTTGATACTTACCAGTTATTTATTTTATGTGATCATAATGAACATTTATTATTTATGATTATTTTTGTCATATCTACCTCATATGATTATGTCGTTTGTGAAAAAATAACAAAATTATTTTTCCATCGCTGGGACTTGAACTCAGGTCTTTTTGGATGAGAACCAAATATCATAACCAACTACACTACAACGGATTTTTGATTATTTTGTTATAATGTTATATTATTGCATTTATCAATTATTGACTCTAAATGAGTACCCCTTTTTTTTTGGCATATGGTACTCACATATTGGTATCAACATTGTTAATTATATTTTCAACAGAATCGAGGTATGTATTTTCATGAGTTTGACAACTTCAATTTAATTTCCTCTTATTATCTTATCTGATAATTTAATATAAAATTGTCACTTTATAATGAGATCGAAACTACATGATTCTTGATCCAATTACATGTGGACTTAAAATTCCTCCACTGATTGTTATACAATCAAATAGATCGAAACCTCTTGTTTCTTGATCTCCAATTATGTCAGGACCTTTGTCCCTTCTCTTTATGAGTACATGTGAACCTATGTTCACTCCACTTTTAGAACATGCTTCTAATTGTGAAGACTCAAACCAAATGTTTTGAGTATGAGGACTATGGTCCCTAAATCTATTATTATTGGAGTATATGCTTATACCCATATGGACAACTGTTCCAGACTCAAATTTGAGTATATAATTTTGACATTTTTCAGTGTCAAACAATAATATGAACCACGTGTTCATTAATAAATTCATTTTGAACCATGAATGTTCATGATAAATATAATGACAAACATAGTTGTCTTGCATGCATATAATGCAACTATGGACATGATCCATTGCAATTGTTGATAATTTTTCACAATTGATGCTTCCAAAAGCTAAGGTAACAATCATCTCAAGAGCTGCAGATCTTGATTGATGGCTGACTCCAATTGAGCTCATATTATGTTGCATATATGGAATACCACTGCATATATTGGTGACGAAATTTTCACCTAAATTAAGTTGTATTAATCAACTATGAGTATACTACTGTATACTATATCATGAATTAAAAATTTCATTGAGCCAAATAAATTTATTTTGGTGTGACTAATGTGTCATTACTATGTCATGTAGACTCATCTACATACATACTCTGCATATTGCAAACTTTCCTAACGAGGATATTATAATTTATCGCATATTGGCGAGTTGTCACTTTAATGGGACAATCCTCCCGCCATTAGGGGGAGCAATATCGTTTATGAAAAACGACATGAATTGGTGTGTAATATCTATTCACCATGTCTCATTTTAATTTTGAGAAAAAATCTCAATTCATTATCTTCTTGACCTAAAAATTGGTTTGGGCCCGCCACCCACCAATAGATTTTCAATCCAATATCTATGAACACATATTTTTGTGTGGTCAAATCTAATAGTCTTCTCGCCGTTAGAGGGAGGAAAGACTAATGTAACGACGTGAATTTTGTGGGATATATCCACTAAGTCCAATGTTTTAATCTCCCTTTAAAGAAATTATACTATAATCTAAAGCTGAATGTCCTTGACTGTTCATCCCTGTTCATTCAACTGTTCATTTAACGGTAAAATATCGGTTATGCCCTTGCCTTTTTCTCACAATTTCACGCTGCCATTGACCAAGGTATACATGCTTCCATCGGTTTCTTCTTTCTTCTACGGACTGTTTCTTTTGTTCTAACTGCGCTCCCCTCTCCTCCCATCTCAACGATTTCTGTTCGGTATTCATCTTGAGCCGAGGTCATCATCAGCGTTGTGCTTCAATCGATTTCTCAAGTTTGATCTGTGTGCATGTGTGAGTTTTTTTTTTTTTTTTTTTTTTTTGAGGCGATAGTGTGCTATTTCTGATCGAAAGAAATTCTGAAGAAAGGAAAACGATATGAGGTCTTGCGTTGTTGGGATCGGAAGAAGAGGACAAGAGGTTTTTCATCGGAGCCTCGGAGGTGATGTTTTATTGATGTCTGTAGTTTTGTGGTTTTGAATCGGTAGATTTTGTTGTGGTTGGGTTTCAATTGATCTTGGTTTTTATGTTTTTTTGAGGTATTGATTTTGGTTTCTATGTGTTTGGGTATGGTTTTGTGGTTTTCAGTGGGTGGTTTTTGTTGAGGTTTGGAATGTTAGTTTTTATAGATGTTTCGGTGTTTTGTTTGTGTTTGAATGGTGATGATTGTTTTGTTCTTATTGTGTAGGTTTTATGCAAAGGAGTATTTGGGTTGTTCTTTTGGTGTTGTTCCTGGTTTTGTGAGTTGGTTTTACTTGGTTGTGCTGCTGTGAATCAGGTATTTAACTTTTGTTTCTGAT
Organism: Rosa chinensis; assembly: GCF_002994745.2. Taxonomy (NCBI): domain Eukaryota; kingdom Viridiplantae; phylum Streptophyta; class Magnoliopsida; order Rosales; family Rosaceae; genus Rosa; species Rosa chinensis. Next base: position 44,021,126 of record NC_037089.1, read on the forward strand.
TATTGATGAATCTTCTGTCTTTAAATCAGAGGAAAACAGAAAGCCAATAAGCTTGCTGAGAGTTTCTTCTTTTGGCTTCAAAAACATGTAATTGTCATATACATGTTCCTTAGAAGCCATGTTAATATTGAGTTGGAATGGCTTGGAAGCAAGGAGATCCATCGATGAGCTTGCTATGTCAAATTTCTGACAGGAATTGAAGTACTATAGAAATGTAGGAAATGGATTCTATATATAAATAGAGCACATATATTAACCTCTTTCTTTTGGTTAACATAAATGGATTCTATTTGCTTTGAAACAATAAGATCTATATGTCAGGAATCGCAATGCAAACTAAACTCTTGCTATCTATTCATTATCTTTGCCTATTCATTAATGCCTTTGTTATTTCATTATCTACATCATCTGATGATATCTCTAAGGCCCTAATGCTTTGACTCTTTAAACTTCACCAACCTTTTCTACCATTTTTCACAACCCTGGCTCAACTTTGTAACAAAATGCATTACAACCCTACTATATGCTACCACAGGTAATGAACCAAAATCCTATTACTTGAATAAGAAAACGGCTAATCCACCATCTTCGGGAAGCCTCTGTCAACATCTAGATTCATTATTATATAGTACATTCATTGTCAATTATTATCTTCTTAACAGTGACTGATCCCAAATTAGTTTTCTTCGTTTTTCAGGGTTCGTAAAACTCCAACCACTGAGATACAGAAGACAATAGAACAAATCAATCTTTGTTTGCTTTGTAAAAGGTATATATTACGATTTTAATTGATTACATTGATTATAACAAAATGAATGTCCTTCCCTTGATAGAACTTAATTTCCGAACTTTTATTATATCTCAAAACAAAAGTCTGTTGTTTCTTTGTTTTCTTAATTAAATGTTTAAGAGTAAGAACAAAATCAAATCAAATATAGGAGGGGATTCAATTATCATATTATTCAATCATTTATATATGAAATTTAGTCCGATTTTGTAGCCTTTCCTCTCCTTTTTGAATAGTTCGAAGAACCAAACTTTTTTGGTACTGTTAGCCTTTCCCAGATATTTAAAGATCTTATTCATCTTTGTTAACCAAACCACTCACCTACGAAATCTACAACTCACTATCATCATGTGAAAATTCTGCCCCGCAGCATCGCGCGGGAAATATTTCTAGTATTATACAAGCCCTATAACACTCTTCATGAGGTTATACAAAGATCCACATTCTCTAATTAATTTGTCCTAAAGAGACAATATATTCCTAAAAGAGGAATGAGTATTTGATATCAACAAAGCTTATTATAGCTAATGCATGCATATATGAATATGTGAGATCGAAATTTGATGATATCTCATCTATAGTAGCGCTACTGAAAATCATCAGGGGTTGTATACTATACCACGTTTCGATGTGTACGTCGACAAATTATAATATTGGCCAAATTGGAAAGAGGCAATTCCAATGAATTTGAATATTGTAAACGTGATGATATATTTGGACTTTATAACCCCTAAAATACAAGGAGGTGTTCATTCTAGTGAATTAAAATCACTATGACACAAGTCTCTTTATAGAGACATGAGACTTATCATTCTTCTCCAAGCGACAACTTTTCTATAAGTACAGTGTTATATTGACGAGAGACTTATGACATGTTGTCTTGGCTAATATGAAGATCTTAAAGGAAATTGCTAAAAGCAAATTCCAAAATCTTATGTGTCATTTTAAGCATATTGCTTAATCAAATCCTTGACCGATTCATATCGCCAAAGGCAAGTCCATTAATGAATGAGCTTAAAGCTCATTCATGGAATCAAAAGTCTAAAGCTCATACATACTCATTCAATTATGGTCAAAGTGACTTATTGCCTCAATGAGTACTATGACAAGACTAAGAAATCGAATTCGAATCATGCTCACAATGTTGCAACATATTCTAACTTTCGCGAAGTTATGAATTTATCTAGAGCTCATATTCATCCTATATGAAATTATCAATTACACTAATTGATATTTATGGCTAAGTATGCCATACAAAAATTTCAATGCTCGGAATATTGTAGAAAGGTAAATGTGTCAATTGTTGTTCCTTTATAATGTTATTCTTTGCTAATATATTTATCTATAATTTGAGCATATGAAATTGGTTCTACTTGAGGTAAGATTTATTATCATAGTTTTATTGGTATTACCCTAACCTTTTGCAGGAATTGCAAGATCATGATGAGTTCCCTTTATGCAAAGCACACATAGTTTCACCTATGTGATCGACACACCATATCTAATATACATGGTGCATGTATTTTATTATATACATGATTGAAGCTTGCAACAATCAGGGGGAGATTCTCATCAGGGGGAGCATTCAAAATTATGCTACCTAGGACATATGCGCGTTGTACTCTTTTTCTCCATCGACCAGGGTTGTTTTTATCCCACTGTGTTTTTGTTACCTGGCAAGGTTTTTGACGAGGCAACATTAAGCGCGTCCAACACCATATCATTTAGTGGTGGACATCCAAGGGGGAGTGTTATAAATATTATATAAATGTGGTTGTCCACTGTAAATACTCATTAGTTATGTCCTTATGATGTAAACACTACTCCTATATAAAGGGGTCTAATGAGAATAAAATTGTCACGCCCCAGATTTTACACACATGAAAATCGATATATATAACCCCATAATTATATATGCGTGAACGTCCAGACATCAATACGAAATACCTGAAATCTTTTTCCCTTAACTTACACACATATTGATGCCCTGAACCCCCAAAGTTAATATACACTCGCTCCAAAGAGTTATATATTACACAAGCTTATGAATTAAATTGTCAACGACAAAATAAAACGTAAAGGCTACTCAGAGTAACTATACAACGGAAGTTCTTATAACGGTAAAGTCACAAAATTGGCTTCCTACCGTAAAGCTGCAAAGGCGCTACCTCAGCTTCAGCGCGATTATCCTAACCTGCAGGATTAACCCCTACACCGTTGGAATGGTGCACCGGGTTGCCACACAACAAACCCGGTAAGCTTTTGCAAGCCCGTATGAGTAACTCAAACCACACATGCTCAACTCACGCCAAAAACGAGGAAAACCTTTCAACTCGCGAATAAGGAAAACATACCGTGCTTCCAAAAACAATACTCTTTTCCCAAAATAAACAACAGAAGTCACACCGTGACAAAATCATATAAATCGTTAACCTAACAATTCAAATATGATAAATCGATCCAACCTGGATAAAACAACAAAACGGTCCAACCTGGACAAACACATACGCACATCAATCATACCTATTGTTAACCTAACAAATAGAATATGATTCTTTTAGTCCAATCTGAACAAAACACTTCAAATCAGTCCGACCTGGACAAAACACATATATCAGTCCAACCTGGACAAAATACATCAAATCGGTCCAACCTGGACAAAACAACAAATAGGTCCAACCTGGACAAAACAACAAATAGGTCCAACCTGGACGAAGCATCAACACAAATAAATCATACCCATTGTTAACCTAACAAATAGAATATGATAAATCGATCCAACCTGGATAAATCAACAAATCGGTCCAACCTGGACAAAACAACAAATCGGTCCAACCTGGACAAAACATGTACCCAGGAATCCTAAGTAACCTACTTAGATCCCTAAAGTACGATAGCAGACAGACTAGAGCTCTAACTGAATATATCGTAACCTGTCACCTCGGCCAAGGTTCAACCTTACGATATATGCTGCCTGAGGATGCAACCTGCAACCCCGGATCCTTAGGCCAACCTGACCCTTAGATCAAAACATTAAATCAACCAAAAGGAGATATCACAACCTGTGACTCTCAAATCCTCAGACCACCGGTCGTCGGATCAAAACATTAAATCAACCCAAAAGGAGATATCACAACCTGTGACTCTCAAATCCTCAGACCACCGGTCGTCGGATCAAAACATTAAATCAACCCAAAAGGAGATATCACAACCTGTGACTCTCAAATCCTCAGACCACCGGTCGTCGGATCAAAACATTAAATCAACCCAAAAGGAGATATCACAACCTGTGACTCTCAATCATCAAACACTTTTCAAAACAATAGAAATACCATTTCCCACCAATTGTTTTCCAAAAGCCACAACCCAAAACAATAAAAAGCATCACTCATGCATATTGTTCCACAAATCCACAACTAATACTTGAATACGTATGCATATATATACATCCCATAATATATAGAGAAAAATTCAGGTACCGTCCCCAAACTATTGTGCCAAGGCCAATTTAATACCCGAACTCTCAAAAGTATCAATGTGATACCCAAAGACCTAAATTGGCATCAACGTGATACTTCCGTCAAAAAAATCCAACAGTTCCGTCTGTTTGCTGACGTGGCAAACAAGTCAGAAAAAAAGAAAGAGAAAAGACCAAAATGACCCTGATGTTAAATCTCATCACCAATTTTTTTTTTTAAAATCTTCTTCTAATCTTCTTCTGAGTCTGCTTCTTCTTCGAGCTCGGTGGTTGGATGCTGAGAAATTGAAGAGGATGGGTTGGGTTGGCGGCGGCGGCGGTGGAGGGTGATAGGAGAAGCGGAGTTCGGCAGGGATCGGGAGTTGGGGTTGGCGGCGAGGTCGAGGCAGGAGATGAGGGACTTGAGGGAGGGGTCGCGGTCGATGAAGGCGGAAGGCTTTCGATGCCAGAGCGGATTCAGGGAGAGTTTCCATGTTTTAAGGCTTTACCATTCATGATTTTGTCTGCTTGAGAGTGATTGAGTGAACGACCGACACCAGCAAAGGCTCACACTGTCTCTCGCTCTCTCTCACTCTCTCTCTCTCTGCCGAAACCAGCAACCAAAACAGAGCATTCCTTCTCCAAGATGGTTCTCGCTCCACAGGACATCAATTGACCCCAGACCACGTCCCACGCCTTCGCCTATTCCTTGCTCAGCTACCGGTGGTAGCCTTTGGCCGGATTTTGAGCCGTACACGGCGGTGGAACACGAGGCCGGTTTGAGCTCGTTTTGGTTCCAAGCTTGATATCTCAAGCTACCGGCCATCAATCCTCACCAAACTTCATCCTCGAGCTCACCTCAACCTTCAGAAGCTCCCAGAAGTGCCCTTTCAAGGCAACGCTGCCCGTGGTGGCGGCTGGTAGCCAGACCCGATCAAAATCAAAACCGAGCTATCGACCCGGATATCTCGAGCTACAGACCACCATTTCTTGTGATTCTTGAACTTAGGGGATCGCCTTGAGTTGCTGAAAAAATCTCCAGAAGGAATCGAAGCCATTGGTGGAAGTTTTTACGTCGAACTCAAGCTCGCCGGATTCTGGAATTTTTCCGGCCACCGAAACTTTCGATCCAGATATCTCTAGCTGTAGACCATCGTTTCCTGTGATTCTTGAACCATTGAGTTCACCTTGAAGTTCTGAACAATTATCCAGAAGGGATCGAAGCGTATAGTTGAAGTTTTTACTTCGAATTCAAGCCTCGCCGGTTTCTGCAATTCTTCGCCGGTTTCTGGAATTCTTCGCCGGTTTCTGGAATTCCTCGCCGGTTTCTGCAATTCTTCGCCGGTTTCTGCAATTCTTCGCCGGGGGAGAAGGAGAGGAGAGGATATCGGTGGGGTTAGTGATGGTTTGGGTGGTGGAGAAGGAGAGGAGAGAGATGAGGTGGAGAGAGAAGAAGAAGAGTCAGGTTGAAGAAGAAGACGAAGAAGAAGAAGAAAAAGAAGAAAAAGAAATGAATTAAAAAAAAAAGAGGGTAAAAAGTCTATTTTGCCCTTTTTTTTTTGCTCACGTGCTTGCCACGTCATCAAACAAACGGAGCCGTTGAATTTTTTTGACAGAAGTATCATGTTGATGCCAATATAGGTCTTTAGGTATCACATTGATACTTTTGAGAGTTCGGGTATCAAATTGGCCTTGGCACAATAGTTTGGGGACGGTACCTGAATTTTTCTCTAATATATATATATACACACATAGTCATCTATTCAGAATGTCACTAACACCATCTATAGTTTGCAGTTAACTAAATAACTCTCAAAGCAATAGGGTTAACCCGTTCGTGATATGAACTTCGTGAGATTACTCACCTCGAACTCCTGCTGCGTCTTCAATACAGAACCGAACCAAAACTATCACCAACAGCTCGTCCAAATACTTTGTCAAGTACCTAATCACATATGGTTCCAACTTAGTAATGATTCACATTTGATTTAAGTTCGAAACCCCTGTTTTTGAACTAAAATCCCCAAAGTTGTGCCAATCGAGGCAGAACCACATCCGAGACCTCCCAAGGCCTTCGGAATACGTCCACGATCGATGTGACCAAACCACAAGTCGATCGGACGCTCGTATCTTCACGGATCAAATAAATTCACCGATATGAAACGGCAAAAATCATAACAAATCCATTCGAACTCCAAAATCTGCATATTATATATCGAAACGCTCGTATCGACGAGTAGAAGACATATAATACCAGAAACAGTTCCTTAAGTGGCCGGAACACCGCCGGAACGCCACCACAGACGGTGGTGCACCGCCGCCGGCCAAAAACTCATTATTTCACAAAACTCCCAACATCAAAAAGCTTCATCTAAGCATGCTTGTGAACTTTCATAACTGGATCGAAGTGAGAAAACAAGTCTAAGGGATCGAAAACTACCTCACAAGCCGTGAACAGTAATCCCAACTGAGTTGATCGAATTTTCACGTGAATCGATCCAAACAACCACCAAGGGTCGATCGGCGATGCTGTTCTGAGCTCAACCAAGAAAACTCGGAGCCTTGCCGACGTCGGAACTGTGTTTTCCGGTCGGGTCCGATTTCTCCAATCTGCACCGCCTTGAACTGCCACCGAGACGGAGAATCGCCGTAAGAGAACACCAGAGGGACGATCAGATGGCGGAGGCGATCCTGTCTGGCCAAGTTTCACGGCCGGAGACCGCCGCAGTCGGCCGGAAAAGTCGGGTCGGAACACCGGGTTCGGGTCGGGTCAGTCGGTCTTCTTCGATACTGAAGGCGCGGACGAGAGAGAAAAAGGGAGAGAAAAAAAAATGAGTTTCCGGAAATGGAAGGAAATGAAAATAGTAAGTTTCTCCTTCGGGAAACTTCTATTTATACTAAAATGGAAATTCCTTCCAATGGCCATAACTTCCTCATACAAACTCCGATTTATGCATTCCGCATGTCCACGAACTCGTATCGACGCGCTCTACAACTTTCGTGAAGGAAGTTTTCGGAGAATCTCAACGAATAAAAAGTCAACCTTTGACAACCCCCCTAAAACCATATTCTTCAATTAATTATTCGCCCGAAACACTTCCGCTCCATCCACGAGCCACGAAACCGTCCAATAGTCATAAAATTAATTCCGGAAAATCCTCGGAAAATAATTACGAATTTCCGGGGCATCACAAAAATAGACACTTCTACCTCCTCCATACTCTGCTTCTCTCTTCTATCTCTATATTTTTCTCTAGTTTATAACACAAGTGGATTTATGCTTTCTTTCTTTTTACTTTTTTTAAATTTTATTTTATCATTTTAATCATTTAACCTAAATAGTAATTAGTCACTCACCTTATAATAATTTGTCACTTACTTATTTTATGCTTAATTCTAGCCTATTTAAGCATATGATCTGATCATACTTCCCACAAGCTTGAAGATCAAATGCAAAATTGATCAAAACTCCCTTAGTTGAAGAGAAAACGCAACTAGAAATTCCTCACACAAATCCTTCACCCTTTCTCTCTTAAGAAGTTCCCTTTTGTGAAAGAAGTCCAAAGTTTGGTCACAAGATCTTCTGAGTTCCTTAAGTAAGTACATGAATACATTTCTATGTTCTTTTGTCTTTAAGATTTATCAAACTACATAATCAAAGATAAGATGGAAAAGGATCTGCTTTGCTGCAAACCAGTATTTTCGTATATAAAAAAATCTGTTTTCTCAAAACTAATTACAGTATTAAATTCCTCATTAAAAGTTCTTCAATTTAGGCTTTTGAATCACTAAAAAAGGTTAAGAAATGAAGAAGTTATGGCTAATCAAAGTTTTCAACTTTTAAACTTGCTGAAAATCTCATACAGCCATCACAACTTCAAAAATTCATATCTCCCTCATTTCTTATCCATTTTCTACAAACTTTATATCAATTTGAAACTTAGGACCTCTACTTCGGATCTGGAGAGTTTGAGAAGTAATGATAAAATACACAGTACGTAATTACTTAGACATCAAAGGACAGTATTAAAAATATCGGTTTCTGCACTGTTATGGTTCTTCACCATTTCTGGACTATATGATGCGCTGAAAGCAAACGCACAATTTAACCCTGAAATATCGTTAGTAGTATAAGCAAATAGGGATCGTTCTATTCCGGGGATTGAGGGTACACCTGTCATTGTCAAACAATTAAATAATTAAAATTAAAACAAAGTATAATATTCACAAAGATATTCACAAGTATAAACATTATTTACGAAAAAAAGGGGATTTTGTTTTTGGTTTTTTCGAAAATAAAACTACGTTAACAAAATAATTAAAATGCAAAAACATAAAAATACAAATGGAGTGAGAGAACAAAGATCAAAAATCGAAACATATGATTAAAATTGATTCAAACCCTAATATTGTTCATCTAAGTCATGAGAAAGGAGTTGATCATGTGAAACGTTAAAAGCAAACAATTTCTCATATTTTACTTTTCAATGCTAATTAACCTAAGCGAAAGCACCTAGGTCAATCCTATCAAACATGCATTCAAGCACTAGAAAGCTAGTTAATCATAACATGTTTAATGCATTACACATAGAGAAATGCTATCAACTCAAGTGTACAACTTAGTATGGAAAAGTCCACCTAATTGCAATCCTCGTTAATTAAATTCGATCTTTGTACAAAACCTTTACTACTTTGATTCAAGTTTACACAAAACGAAAAGTCGATTTCATGTTCTTAAACCTAGCAACAATTATGCATAAACCCTATAAGTGTCGACCCAAATAAGATTAATACACAAAGGATATCTATAACGCAAATTTAATTAAGCAAACCCACATAAGCAACTCTCGAAGAACAATGATATGAATCTGAAAATAGAAATTAATCATAAAAATTCCAGAAATAATACTTTGTTCATACATATATGTCAACTATAACAAAACAAACGAAATCAAAGCAAAGGTTACAAAGGAGAATCGGATTACACCGTGAGATGGAGATGAGATGAATGAATTGAGGATGTAGTCTCTTGAATCTCGAAAGCAAGATTCAAGGATGATGATGGAGGATGATGCTCACGGTAATTCTTCTTCTCCCTTGGCCTTGCTTGAACTCGTGGCTTGCTCTAGAGGATGGAAAGGAAAATGGAAAGGAAATGGAGAGACAAGGAGATGGAATGGATGAAGGAATGTTTAAGGAAAATGGAAAGGAAATGGAGAGACAAGGAGATGAAATGGATGAAGGAATGTGTGTTAGAATGAGAGGAGAAAGTGTTTATATAGGGAAGAAAAAGAAGAGTGAAATAATGAGTGGAAGAAAATAATGAAAGTGGAGTATGAAAGTGATTTGTAGAATATGGAAAAGAAAGAGAAATGATGAAATGAAAGCAAAGCATGGAGGTGCAGCAACATGGAAGTGATGATGATCTATTAAAGAGATTGTAGAAGAAAAATATATCCAAGGAAAAAGAGAAAAGCATCTAGATTTCTTCATGTGGGTAGGAAACATGAACATGTGAATATTGAGCTGGTTTTAGGTCAGTTTCTGCCCCTTTATTCCTTCAATTATTTCTCCAACAAGACTTTAGAATGAGCCTTCGACTTCTTCATAAAAAATGTTCCACTATGAGTGTAGATCATCCTAACAAATTTTCAGAGCTTCAATCCATGTGGTTGGGCCGGAAATGCTGCTGGACCTCTTACAGGTCCAGTTTTTCGGTTTTGCTTCTGTAGAAAATTGGGTTGATTGTTTGAAGGCCTTCCACTCATATTTTGCTCTGGCAATCTTCATAAGAAATGATCCTTTGGGTGTCTTGATAGGAGCATTTTAATGTGATATTTTAATAGTTAATTCCTCACATTTTGCTTAGTTAATTCCTTAACTGAATCGATTTTTAATTCAACTTCTATTTTTAGGTACATTGGAGTAAATGAAGGTGAAATGAGTGTTACGTCCATAATTACCTAGAAATGATGGAGAAGAATGAAAATGCACTAAAAAGTCAACCTTGAATATTTTCTTACTCCGGCTAGGAGAATCAGAGCCAAGCAAGGAAGAAGGAGCGGCCACCTGACCAAATGAACTCGAAATGAGCTGAAACTCTTCAGATCCATTCTAGACACCCAAAGGATCATTTCTTATGAAGAGTGCCAGAGAAAAATATGAGTGGAAGGCCTTCAAACAATCAGCCCAATTTTCTACAGAAGCAAAACCGGAAAACTGGACCTGTAAGAGGTCCAGCAGCATTTCCGGCCCAACCACATGGAATAAAGCTCTGAAAATTTGTGAGGATGATATAAACTCATAGTGGAACATTTTTTATGAAGAAGTCGAAGGCTCATTCTGAAGTTTTGATGGAGAAATAATTGAAGGAATAAAGGGGAAGAAACTGACCTGAAAACAGCTCAACACCACATATTCATGTTTCCCACCCATATGAAGAAAGTATTTCTTTTTCCTTGGATACAATTTTTCTACCCTAAAAGATCATCATCACTTCCACATTTCTTCACCTTCATGCTTTGCTTTCATCATTACCTCATCTTTTACATATTTTACAAACCACTCTCATACTCCACTTTCATTATTTTTCTTCCACTCATCATTTCACTCTTCTTTTTCTTCCCTATATAAACACCTTCTCCTCTCATTCTAAAACCAATTCCTTCATCCATTCCATCTTCTTTGTCTCTCCATTTCCTTTCCATTTTCCAACCAATTCCTTCATCCATTCCATCTTCTTTGTCTCACCATTTCCTCTCCATTTTCCTTAGTCACCAATTCCTTCATCCATTCCATCTTCTTTGTCTCTCCATTTCCTTTCCATTTTTCTCTCCATTCTCTAGTTTTAAGTTTCTGCATTTTTAAGCAAAGAGAAGAAGAGAAGAAGAAGCCATGAAGCCTCCTAGCCGTCATCATCCACCTTGTGCCGTGATAGTGAAGTCTTGCTTTAAAGATTCAAGATCAACGTCTCAAGCTCTTCATCATCCACTCCCTTCATGGTGTAATTCTATCTTTTTCCTTGTAATTTATTTTGGTTTTCTTTGTTTAGATTTGTAGAACTATAAATTCTAGTTAACAAATAATGTTAAGGGCAAAGTTTAAAGCCCGTTTATATGTTTTGAGATAAAGTTGTGATTTCTATATGTTGATTTTTATGTTGCTTATGTGGGTTTGTTTAATTAAATTTGCATGATAGAAAACTTTTGTATTTTAATCTTATGTGGTTGCAAACACTTAGGGTTTTGATATAATTGGTGCTAGGTTTAAGAACATGAAATCGACTTTTCGTTTTGTGTAAACTTGAATCAAAGTAGTAAAGGTTTTGTGCAAAGACCGAATTTAATTAAAGAGAATTGCAATTAGGTGGACTTTTCCATACTAAGTTGTACACTTGAGTTGATAGCCTTTCTCTATGTCTAATGCGTTGAACATGTCATGATTGACTAGCTTTCTAGGGCTTGATTGCATGTTTGATAGGATTAATCTAGGTGCTTTCGCTTAGGTTAATTAGCATTGAAAAGTAAAATATGGGAATTCATTTGCTTTCGAATGTTTCACATGATCAACTCCTCTCTCATGACATTTAAAATCAACTATAGGAATTGTAATTGGATTTCTTGCATATGGATGTGGTTTTGATCTTTGTTCCTTGCGATCCACCCTTGTATATATGTTTTTACGTTTTCTTTATTTTATTAATTTTAATTTTAATTTTAAGAATCCTAACCCCCCCTTATTTGTGTTTACTTGTATATATTTATTCTTTATTTTATTTTTGTAAATAATACTTTATTATTTTACTTCTTTATTTGTTTATACAATTGTATATATTTATATTCTTTATTTTATTTTTGTAAATAATACTTTTCTTTATTTGTTTCACAATTACAAGTATACCCTCAATCCCCGGAATAGAACGATCCCTACTTACTTATACTACTAACGATATTTTCAGGGTTAAATTATGCGCTTCCCAAAAGCGCATCATGTCTAGAATGGATCTGGAAGGTTTCAGCTCATTTGAAATTCATTTGGTCAGGCGGCCGCTCATTCTTCTTTGCTTGGCTTGGTTTCTCCTAGCCGGAGTAGGAATATATTCAAGGTTGACTTTTTAGTGCATTTTCATTCTTCTCCATCATTTCTAGGTAATTATGGACGTAACACTCATTTCTTCTTCATCTACTCCAATGTACCTAAAAATAGAAATTAAGTTAAAAATCGATTCGTTAAGGAATAACTAAGCAAAATGTGAGGAATTAACATTTAAAATATCACATTAAAATGCGTCTATCACTATATCACTCTGATTTGGACTACATGACTTATTCCATTGCATTCCTTGTGAAAAACCCTTTGGAATGGTGTACTCATTTGACTAATTCGGACTTGTGATGGACAACATAACACATCTTGAAGTTTGATGACTCTAATCGGAGAAACATGAACGTGGTTGATGAACTTCAATAGATTTGGACATAAGGACTGAAATACTAACTATAATATAATTTTGTTAAATTGTTTATAATTACTTATTTAATACTTGTGCTTTATTATTACCTATTTTACTTGATTTCAATTATGTATAAGCTTCTTTTTAATGTTTATACTAACTATAATTTAATTTTGTTAAATTGTTTATAGTTACTTATTTAATGCTTGTGCTTTATTGTTTCCTATTTTACTTGATTTCAATTATGTATAAGCTTTTTTTTAATTATGTTGTTTGCTAGTGAATTTACTTATTTGTGTTATACAATTATGTTACACATGTTTTCATATGATATTACTCCTAAGTATATGTATCTATATGTGTGTGTACATATACATATATTACGATCTATAATTTATAAAGATTGTATGTTGTGAATTTGATTATGTATAAGAAGTACAATTGTGAAGCCGGGTGTTATCTACTACCCCGTGCTTAAGTGAATTACTGGTAAATGTGTTTTGATGTTATGATAACGTTAAGCTGTGGGCCATAGTCCCTTCAGATAGTGCACTATTATACTCTTAGGAAGGGTGCTTACTTTGAGTATACATGCCTTAGTTGTGTCTTTGGTATGCTGCGGTTACCCGTACATTGGGAATAGTACGTCGGTCCCTAGTACATGGATTTATGATTTGATACCAGTCAACCTGGTTTTCCTGTATTTTGGGTATAGTACGTCGGACCCTAACACGTGGATTTGTGATTTGTTACCAGTTAATACGAAAATTCACTAAAAAGAGAAGTGTACTTGTATTATTTTGATCAAATATCTGTCTATGATATATTTTTAATATGTGATGGTGTGAGTAAAAATAGAATCAAGCATGTATTGCTTTAATGTTATTCCATATATTAATACTACAATATTTGTTGGTTTGATAAGAAGATGTGACTATGTGATTTATTACCAAACCATTCAGACGAATGAATATATTTGTATATATGTGTGTGTATGTATTGTGTGTATATATATACATATTTAAGAATTTGTATGAACATATAAATGGTTCTTGGTACATTTTAATTGGTTGTTCAGTTTCGATTTCTTATAAGACAGATTAATATAAGAATGTAAGTTGTGTACTTACTGGACTTGTGTTGCTCATGATGCTACACCTTCTTGTTTTTAGGTAACGAGTAGACGCTTGGGGAAAGTGGGGTGATTCTCTAAATAAATGAATGTTTTATTTTCTACTACTATTTCAAGAAAAATAATGTAATATATTTTTGTTCAACTTCAGTATTGTAAAAATAATAATTTCAATTCCTAATAAAAGTACTATTCAGACTTATTTACAAATTCTCTTACTTTAATTCTTTGAGAAAGTTTTATTTGAAACAACCCACATCACGAATTCGGGTACCATATTTCAATATAATATTGGTCTCGGATTTGGGGTGTGACAGTTTGGTATCAGAGCAAATAAAATATTGTTTTCCGGTGTGGGTATAGTAATTCCATTATAATTAGGGAAAAAACTACAAACAGTACCCAACTTAAAGCCCACTCCGAATTTCTATACCCAAGGTTTCGAAACTATCACAATGATACCCCAAATACCTTGCCCGACCCAACTTTAATACCTAAAACACTGTTGGCCGTTACAGCGTTAGTCAACTGTCAAACTTTGTGGGGTATTCTCGTCCTTTCACTAGATTTCTTCTTCTTCCTCAAGCTCTATTCGTTTTCTTCGCAGGTTGCAGGCTTGCTGCGCTGGGTGGGCTGCACAGGCTAGGGACGCGGGGCTGCTGATGCGGGGGTAGCAGCGCAGAGGGCGATGTGCGCGCGGGGGGGGGGGGGGGGGGGGGGGTAGGCGATGCGCTGGGCGAGGCTTCGAATTGTTCAGGTTTAAGCTTTCTTTGACCTTTGATTCAAAAACCCCATTTTTGAGGTGGGTGAAGCTTCATGGGGTCGAACCCATCTCAATCTCTTTCTTCATCAATCCAATGGTCCATTTCGTTCACTTCGTTCCACGTCACCACTGGTTCGATCAATGGATCATCATCATCACTGTCTATAATGCAATAGAGAAAGCTCGCAGCTCTGTGAAGAAGAGAATAGAAGCGAAGGGACTCGATTGAGATTTGAGGATGGCTTCGTTCATCGAAGCCTCGTCGACATCGTAGAGTTCAAGTCCTTGAACAATTCGAATAGAGGAGGAGGCCGGCTGTGGGGCTTCAAGGCAGGGGCTGCTGCAAGGCGGGTGGGGTTTAAGGCAGGGGCTGCTGCAAGGTCGTTGATAATGGTTAAGGGAAGAGAGAGAGAGGCGGGTGGAGCTTAAGGCAAGGGCTGCTGCAAGGTCGTTGATAATGGTTAAGGGAAGAGAGAGAGAGAGAGAGAGCAGAGGTAAAAATATATATATATATATATATAGGATATATATATAAAATAATGAATTAAATATGAAAGGACGAAATTGTCCTTCAATATATGTCACCTGTCAAACACCGTTACTGAGATAACGGCTCCAGGTACTAAAGTTGGGTCGGGGTCCGAACTTCAGGTACCAAAGTGATAGTTTCGAAACCTTGGGTATAGAAATTCGGAGTGAGCCTTAGGTTGGGTACTGTTTGTATTTTTTTCCCTTATAATTAACAAAAAGTTCTTCAATCGGTTCGTAATATTTCACGAACTGTTGGTTTAATACGAAATCGAACGTTAATTAGGGGGCATCAAAAAAGTGACTTTTTATACGTTCAAAATTTGGGAAAACTTCCTTCATGAAAGTTGTAGAGCTCGTCGATACGATCGCGTGAATATGCGGAACGCAAAAATCGGAGTTTGTATGAATTAGTTATGATTTTTCGAAAAAGTTTCCAGTTTGGTATAAAGATTCCATTTTCGGAAACTTCCAAAAATAATTTCATTTTCCCTTTTGGGAAACCCGGTTTCTCTCTCCTTCCCCCCCCCCCCCCCCCCCCGCGTCCGAGCCACCGTTCGGCCACATTTTTTCCGGCTTCGTTCTTGCCCCACAGGCCACCAAATCACTCCAAAATTCTTCCATCGTGTTCGCCTCTTGCTTGGGCAGCCGTCTGTGGCAACCTTGCACGGCGGCACAGCCTGTAGCGGTGGTGGTGAGCTTGTTTCGACATGAGTTTGATTTTCGTCAACGTCGGTTTTCTCCTAGCTCCGGCCACCAAAACTTCTGATCCTTAGCTCCATGAACTCGCCTCAACTTGCTGATCATCATACTAGAAGGATCGCACCTGGAGTGATCGGTTTCACGTTCGTCGGAGCTCGACCGGTTTTCGATCCTAAACCAAAACATTTCGATCGTGATATCTCGAGCTGTAGTGCATCGTTTTGACTTACTGATTCTCGTTACCTGAAAACAAGAAGGCTGTGTAATTCACATACTAATACTCTAAACTGCACGATCACTGCCCTGATTCTCCTGACCTGTGAGATTACCCGCTACACAATTTGAATCGTGTACCGGGATTGCAACAACACAAACCCGGTGAGCTTGACAGCCCGTATGAGTAAACAAGAAAGAACTGTTGATTTTATTAGATTACAATTCTTATAACTCAAGTAAACAATCAACAAATATTGCAGCATTAATATGTGAAATAACATTAAAGCAACACATGCTTGATTTTCTTTATACTAACACCTTCACATAATCAAAATATATCATGGATAGATATTTGATCAATTTCACTAACACCTTCACATATTCAAAATATATCATGGATTGATATTTGATCAATTTCACTAACACCTTCACATATTCAAAATATATCATGGATAGATATTTGATCAAAATAACATAAGTCTTTTTAATGAATTTTCAGATTAACTGGTAACAGATCACAAATCCACGTGTTAGGGTCCGACGTACTATACCCAAAACACGGGAAAACCAGGTTGACTGGTATCAAATCATAAATCCACGTACTAGGGACCGACGTACTATTCCCAAAGTACGGGTAAGCCGCAGCATACCAAGGACACAACCAAGGCATGTATACTCAAAGTAAGCACCCTTCCTAAGAGTATAATAGTGCACTATCTGAAGGGACTAGGGCCCACAGCTTAACAACCACGAAGCATAACCACGGAGCACATTTACCAGTAATTCACTTAAGCACGAGGTTGTTGTAATCACCCGGCTTCATAATTATATTTTTCAGATATAATCAAATTCACAGCATACAATCTTTATAAGTTTTAGATTGTATAAATGTATATGTACACCCATATAAAGAGACATATTATTTCAAGACAAATCTTTACTTCTTAAAATAATTTCCACATATTCATAATTGGCCATATAAAATAGCTTTCACATCACATGATCAACATTTCATTATTCAACAATTAAACGGGAGATTAATAGCTTGAATAATATCCAATCCATTCTCAATCATTTCATCATACCAATCACACGCCAATCAACATATATATTTCATGTAAATATATATATACGTAATCATCCGCTCAGGAATGACCATTAATACCAACTATAGTTCAAGTATAAAAACCGTGAAATTCATTTGTATAATAAAATCATTTTACTTACCTATAGATCGTAGTTGATCAAGTCCATATGGTTTAAAACAAATATTTATTCCATAAATATTTTCACTCAATTACGACAAAAATAAAGTAATTAAATTTATTCAGTTCGTAATATGAAACACGTGAAGTTTACTCACCTCTAATCCAGCTGCGTCTTCTAAAAAGTCAAATATAACGATATTCCAAACGCTCGTCTACTCAAACCGTCAAGTACCTAATCAAGTATGGCCTTTGCTTAGTAAACGAAACACGAAATAAACTTAAACGACGATCCAAGGGTCAGATTCTAAAATAAAGACGATCCAATGTTCGGATTCGAAAATAAAGGTGATCCAACGGTCGGATTCGAAAATAAAGATGATCCAACGGTCGGATCGAAATTATATGATGATCCAACGGTCGGATCCTCACGGATCGCCCTTAGGATCATCCTCCAAAATTATCACGAAGATCCAACGGTCGGATCTTCCTGAATCGTCCTTATAAACATCTCCACAAAATTTCATGAAAATCCGACGGTCGGATTCTCACGAATCGCCTTCCGAATCACTATTATACAATTATACGAAGATCCAACGGTCGGATCTAAATTACACCTTCACCATTTTTTTGAGCAGTAGTCTTGTACCATAATCGACCAATGCTTAAAGATCTCCCAAATGCACTAGGACCAATATTGCTAGTCTTGTTCACACATATATTTCACTAAATATTCCTCAAAATTTCTTCTCTCTATAGCCTACTCAGCAATTATTTCAACCAAGAATTCTAGAGCATTCTGGGAACCACTTAATCTACTATAACAATGAAGCCCTTTTTCTTTCTCTCACCAGACTACTCTAAAGATCCGAATTTTCCTAAACTAATTAAGTTTAATTTCCAAATAAAAGGATCTCTTCAATAGCAATTTACCATAGGGATATCAAGCTAGCCCTAAACCGTTTCTACATCCTGGTTAAGCAATTCAACAACTACGTTGTCTATCACAAGTCCGAATTAGTCAATTGAGTACACCATTTCAAAGGGTTTTTCACAAGGAATTCAATAATATAGTCCAGGTAAACATGTGCAATGTGTCCAAGTCCAAAAATGAAGGTTTTCCAGAACAGTATAGTAATCGTCACTCTTTACTTTAACTTTAATTTCATATATTAATAAATCCTGAAGTTTGTCAATATTATAGCACCTTCAGCCCCAGATTTTTACCTTAAGAAAGCACTAAAGTTCTTTACTTATTAATTGGGTAAATGTGCATATGGATGTGTATATATATATATATATATATACAGTCCGTCTCAGGTGCGGACGTCCGTACCGAGCGGACTGTATGGATTTACTGTTTTCAACCACTTTCCGGCCACATTTTTACATCTTAACCGTTCAGTTTTTAGGTACTAGTGTATAGATCACCTCTACAAAATTTCAGCCAATTTGGTGATCGTTAAGGCATCCAAAACTACAATTTACCATTATAAATACGAACGGTTCCGGTTTGACAGATTCGGTCCGTTCGTGTAAAATGCAGTTTTGGATAACTTAACGATCACCAAATTGGCTGAAATTTTGTAGAGGTGATCTATACACTAGGACCTAAAAACTGAACGGTTAAGATGTAAAAATGTGGCCGGAAAGTGGTCGAAAACAGGAAATCCGTACCGAATTTTCGGTACGGACGTCCGCACCTGAGAAAATTCCTATATATATATATATTTAGCAAGTGGATTTATGCTTTCTTTCTTTTTATTTTTTTTAATTTTATTTTATCATTTTAATCATTTAACCTAAATAGTAATTTGTCACTCACCTTATAATAATTAGTCACTTACTTATTTTATGCTTAATTCTAGCCTATTTAAGCATATGATCTGATCATACTTCCCACAAGCTTGAAGATCAAATGCAAAATTGATCAAAACTCCCTTAGTTGAAGAGAAAACCCAACTAGAAATTCCTCACACAAATCCTTCACCCTTTCTCTCTTAAGAAGTTCCCTTTTGTGAAAGAAGTCCAAAGTTTGATCACAAGATCTTCTGAGTTCCTTAAGTAAGTACATGAATACATTTCTATGTTCTTTTGTCTTTAAGATTTATCAAACTACATAATCAATGATAAGATGGAAAAGGATCTGCTTTGCTGCAAACCAGTATTTTCGCATATAACAAAATATGTTTTCTCAAAAATAATTACAGTATTAAATTCCTCATTAAAAGTTCTTCAATTTAGGCTTTTGAATCACTATAAAAGGTTAAGAAATGAAGAAGTTATGGTAATCAAAGTTTTCAACTTTTAAACTTGCTGGAAATCTCATACAGCCATCACAACTTCAAAATTCATATCTCCCTCATTTCTTATCCATTTTCTACAAACTTTATATCAATTTGAAGCTTAGGACCTCTAATTCTTATCTGGAGAGTTTGAGAAGTAATGGTAAAATACACAGTACGTAATTACTTAGACATCAAAGGACAGTATTAAAAATATCGGTTTCTGCACTGTTATGGTTCTTCACCATTTCTGGACTATATCACTCTGATTTGGACTACATGACTTATTCCTTTGTATTCCTTGTGAAAAACCCTTCGGAATGGTGTCCTCATTTGACTAATTCGGACTTGTGATGGACAACATAACACATCTTGAACAGTCGCCAGAAGAGTTATGCAGATCGACATAAGAGAAGTTTAGAATTTCAGGTTGGAGATCGTGTCTTGCTGAAAGTCTCACCGATGAGAGGAGTTTTTCGTTTCGGGAAGAAGATTGCCAAGTTGTCACCATGATTTATTGGGTCTTTCAAGATCATTGAGAAAGTTGGTAATTTAGGTTACCGACTAGATCTACCCCAAAACTTATCCAACGTGCACAATGTTTTTCATGTATCCATGCTACGGGAATACAAACCAGATCTGGTCCGGGAAGAATTGCTTCTCCAACCTCAGCCCAACATATTGGAGTACGACATGGTCTTCCATAGAGAGCTTCAAAAGGTGCTATCCCTAGGCTTGAGTGGTAACTATTGTTGTAAGCAAACTCAATCAAATATAAGTGATCTTCCCAACTCCCTCCAAAATTCAAAATGCATGATCTAAGCATATCTTCTATCACTTGATTGATTCTCTCGGTTTGCCCATCATTTTGAGGGTGGAATGCGGTGCTCATGTCTAGCTTCGTCTTCATTGCCGTTCGTAGACTAACCCAAAATCCTGACGTGAATCGGGCATCACGATCAGAAACTATTGAAACAGGAACTCCGTGTAGTCGCGCAACTTCTCTCAAGTACAGTTTACTTAAGACGTCAATGGAATCTGTTATTTTGAGCGGTAGGAAATGTGCAGACTTCGTAAGGCGATCAACAATGACCCAAATTGCATCATTGCCTCTTTGTGTCTTTGGTAATCCAATGATGAAGTCCATCGTGATGTGTTCCCACTTCCATTCTGGAATCTTGAGTGGTTGTAATAATCCTCCCTTCCGCAAGTGCTCCGCTTTCACCATTTGACATGTAAGGCACCTAGAGACATATGCGGCAATCTCTGTCTTCATGTTGTTCCACCAATAGTTTTTCCTCAGATCTTTATACATCTTCATTCCTCCTGGGTGGATTGTAAATTTTGAACGATGTGCCTCTTGCATTATGTTATCTTTTAAAGATGCAACGTTTGGCACGCAGAGCTTCCCATTCTAACACAGCTTCAATCTTTGCAGGGTCCATTGCTATCCCCTGTTGAGAGATCTACGTGGCCTAAGAACTTTATTGGTGTTGCCAGAAATCACACTTCTCAAGTTTCGCACATAACTCGTGTTCCCTAAGCACTTGTAAGGTAGTCTCCAAGTGTTGTGTATGATCCGCTTCACTTTTTGAATAAATCAAAATATCATCAATGAAGACGATAATGAATTTATCTAGAAATGGACTGAACACTCGGTTCATCAAATCCATGAATATGGCTGGTGCATTGGTTAATCCAAAGGACATCACCAACCACTCATAATGTCCATACCGTTTGTTAAATGCGGTTTTATGGATATCATCCTCCTTGACCAGAGTTGATGGTACCCAGAGCGCAAGTCGATCTTTGAAAATATTCGAGCTCCTCGTAGTTGATCGAACAAATCATCGATTCGTGACAATGGATACTTATTTTTGATAGTCACCTTGTTTAGTTCCCGATAGTCAATGCATAGTCGGAGAGATCCGTCTTTCTTCTTTACGAACAACACAGGTGCTCCGACAATTCCCATGTCATCGACCATAGTACCATAGATCTCTCAGAAGATGTCACATACGAGGAAGCACCTGTTCGTATCTTGGATCGAGAAGTACGGAAGCTCCGCACTAAGGAAATCCCACTAGTAAAGATACAATGGAATCGACATGACGAAAACGAGGCTTCGTGGGAACTAGAATCAGAAATGAGAAAGAAACCTTGATTTCAATTATGTATAAGCTTTTTTAATTATGTTGTTTGCTAGTGAATTTACTTATTTGTGTTATACAATTATGCTACACATGTTTTCATATGATATTACTCCTAAGTATATGTATCTATATGTGTGTGTACATATACATATATTACGATCTATAATTTATAAAGATTGTATGTTGTGAATTTGATTATGTCTAAGAAGTACAATTGTGAAGCCGGGTGTTATCTACTACCCCGTGCTTAAGTGAATTACTGGTAAATGTGTTTTGATGTTATGATGACATTAAGTTGTGGGCCCTAGTCCCTTCAGATAGTGCACTATTATACTCTTAGGAAGGGTGCTTACTTTGAGTATACATGTCTTAGTTGTGTCTTTGGTATGTGACGCGCTCAAAGCAAGCGCGCAATTTAACCCTGAAATATCGTTAGTAGTATAAGTAAGTAGGGATCGTTCTATTCCGGGGATTGAGGGTACACCTGTAATTGTGTAACAAATAAAGAAAAGTATTATTTACAAAAATAAAATAAAGAATAAATATATACAATTGAATAAACAAATAAAGAATTAAAATAATAAAGTATTATTTACAAAAATAAAGTAAAGAATAGAAATATATACAAGTAACAAAATAAAAAGGAAGGGGGGTTAAGAATTATAGAATTGAAAATTAAGATAAAGAAAATATAAAAACACATGTACAAGAATGAAACATAAGAAACAAAGATTAAACCCAAGTTTATCATTGAATTCGAATTAACCCTACATTGTTCTTCCAAGTCATGTGAAAGGAGTTGATCATGTGAAACATTCGAAAGCAAACGATTTCCCATATTTTACTTTTCAATGCTAATTAATCTAAGCGAAAGCACCTAGATTAATCCTATTAAACATGCAATCAAACCCTAGAAAGCTAGTCAATCATGACATGTTTAATGCATTACACATAGAGAAAGGCTATCAACTCAAGTGTACAACTTAGTATGAATAAGTTCACCTAATTGCAATCCTCTTCAATTGAATTCGATTTTTGTCCAAAACCTTTACTACTTTGATTCAAGTTTACACAAAACGAAAAGTCGATTTCATGTTCTTAAACCTAGCACCAATTACATGCAAATCCTATAAGTGTCGACCCAAATAAGATAAACATATAAAAGTTTTCTATCAAGCAAATTCAATCGAACAATCACACATAAGCAACTTTGGAATCACAACATAAGAATCGAAATTCTTTATTCAATCATAAAATTTCAGAATATAAACCTTGTTCAAACATAAATGTTAACTAAAAACAATTCTCACGAAACTAAGCAAGATTACAAAGAAAGAGGTTGAATTACACCGTGAGATGGAGATGGGGATGAAGGATGAAACGTTATGGATTCTTGAATCTCGAAAGCAAGCTTCAAGGTGGAGGATGGATGATGATGCTCACGGCTCCTTCTTCTTCTTCTTCTCCCTTGCTTGAAACGTTGAATGCACTAGAGGATGGAGAGAAAATGGAAAGGAAATGGAGAGACAAAGAAGATGGAATGGATGAAGGAATTGGTTTAGGAAAATGGAAAGGAAATGGTGAGACAAGAAGATGAAATGGATGAAGGAATGTGTGATTGAGAGTGAGAGGAGAATGTGTTTAAATAGGGAAGAAAAGAAGAGTGAAATGATGAGATGAAGAAAAATAATGAAAGTGGAGTATGAAAGTGGTTTGTAAAATATGTAAAAGATGAGGTAATGATGAAAGCAAAGCATGAAGGTGAAGAAATGTGGAAGTGATGATGATGTTTTAGAGTAGAAAAAATGTATCCAAGGAAAAAGAAATGCTTTCTTCATATGGGTGGGAAACATGAATATGTGGTGTTGAGCTGTTTTCAGGTCAGTTTCTTCCCCTTTATTCCTTCAATTATTTCTCCATCAAAACTTCAGAATGAGCCTTCGACTTCTTCATAAAAAATGTTCCACTATGCGTGTAGATCATCCTGACAAATTTTCAGAGCTTTATTCCATGTGGTTGGGCCGGAAATGCTGCTGGACCTCTTACAGGTCCAGTTTTCCGGTTTTACTTCTGTAGAAAATTGGGCTGATTGTTTGAAGGCCTTCCACTCATATTTTTCTCTGGAACTCTTCATAAGAAATGATCATTTGGATGTCTAGAATGGATCTGGAGAGTTTCAGCTCATTTCAAGTTCATTTGGTCAGGTGGCCGCTCCTTCTTCCTTGCTTGGCTCTGATTCTCCTAGCCGGAGTAAGAAAATATTCAAGGTTGACTTTTTAGTGCATTTTCATTCTTCTCCATCATTTCTAGGTAATTATGGATGTAACACTCATTTCTTCTTCATCTACTCCAATGTACCTAAAATTAGAAATTAAGTTAAAAATCGATTCGTTAAGGAATAACTAAGCAAAATGTGAGGAATTAACATTTAAAATATCACATTAAAATGCGCCTATCAAATTCCCCCACACTTAGCTTTTGCTAGTCCCTTAGCAAAACAAAACAAAAAAAAAAATCCAAAACAGAACAAAGACTTGACAAAAAGCAAGTAAATGACTCTATTGCTCCTAACTGTTGTCTCAGAGACTCCAAACTCATGGCTTTTACGTTAAACACTTAATCAAAATCCCAAAGATAATTCCATGGTTAATAAACCTGTGATATTCGTATGACTAAGTAAGATATGGAGAACTTAAGTTATACAGTGAATGATAACATGTTTCGAACAAGTCCAATCCAAACTCACAGGGCATACTCTCGATTTTTCTCTCAGAAATGGCTATGCTTAAAAGCTTCACACTCAAGTATATGCAAGAGAACAAATTGTAAGGCAACAAACAGCTTGCATATTTCATCAATAAACACATTTTGTGAAGAATTTTTAAAGACCTCATGAAATGACTAAGTGCACAAATGGACCTAAACCATAAGCTCGACTGCGTAACTGACTCCACTAACCAAAGACTGCCCATCTCAAGGATCAAGTCAGCACTTAAAACAGGTTGTAATAGGGCTAAGCTAGGGTTTTCGAAATGAAGATTAAGGATACAAAAAATCCTAAGGACCTAGCAGAGCATATAAGGACCACCTTATGTCATCATTTTTGTAGACCAAATATCATTGTTTTGGGCCAAACCTTCACTCTAACCAACATGGGAATGGACAAAGGCATATTTTTCAATTTTGAGCCTTCTACAAATTTGCAAGTCCAAAACCACACTTCAACATTTTCCCAAGAGTTTTCTTTTCAATTTTTCTTCTCTTTTGCCGCTTTTTTTTTTTTTTTTTTTTTCAAGGCAAAATTTTTTCTTTTTTCTTTTTTCTTCTTGGATTTTCCCCACCCCACACTTGTCTTTCATCGTCACCCCTACATACTATGTCATGCTCTACTAAGTCCTTAAGACAAGGGTAGAGATATCCTGTACTAAGCTCATGGTAGGGTAGTGAGGGTGATGAAACAAAGGTTTTCAACGTAGGCTCAAAGGGGTTCATTCTAAGGAGTCCCACGACGGGCACAATTGGGGACACATGCTTGTTTGGCTATGGTGGTTACCCTAATGCCTTCTATCCTATCCAGGATCAGTGCATATTATGGCATACAAGTTTTGACAGTCACAACAGCCGAGTTCTAGTACTCTCTAGTCCATTAAAATCTATGGCACATGATCATTGGATTTTCAAAGAAAGATGAGGTTTTGCAAATACAGCCATGAAATTCTGAAATTATTAGTAAGCACTCAAAAAGAAAGTATTTTAGCTCAACAGCTCACTTGGGTCAAATGAATCAGACTTAATCCTAGCATGCTTAATGAACCAAGTTACAATCCTATCTCAAATCTTCATACAAGCATCACAATGTCGATTAACCACAGAATTCAATTAAGTCCTATTTTGATTGTGAAAACCTTCAGCCATGAATTCGGAGACATGTTCATCCTAGACATTAGGAGCATCTTAAGATTCAAAAACACAAAAACACTCTAAAACCAACAATTTTTTTTTTTTTTTTACAATTTAATTTAATTTCAACACTTAGGTACGGGAACAGGGAGTCTCGATGTGCAATGGGACTGAAACAGCTACCCTTTTTCAAGACTATGTTTAATCCAATATACCTTAGTGTATCACAACATTTTCTTTTGTTATAAACATTTTTTTTTTTTATATGCTAACACAATAAAGCAATAATCCTTCCCCCATACTTAATTCATGCATTGTCCTCAATGTATAAACAAATATAAATCATGCAAAGCATAAATCAAGCATAGAAGAGAAAGTTAACACAACGAAACCAAAAACAACTTAAAATTCATGAAAATAAAATAGAAGGAAGAGTTCAAGAAAGCAAATCTGCGTTTGATGGCTCCTCCACAGATACGGTTGAAATGGGTTGCCTCCCATGCAGCGCTTAATGTTTAAAGTCTTTCAGCCTAGACTTGTACCTCCATTTACTCCTTTGGAGGAGCGGTATGCTGGCGAGTGGCAGCCCTCTTGCTGGTTTCAGCCTTCGGAGGCGGGTCCTCATGTTGTGATGCAGTAGCGTCCTTGCGAGGAAACCCAGGAGGATAACTCTGCAAGTTATTGACTTCCTGAGCAAGCTTGTTTATTGCAGTGTGACAGCGGATCAAAGAGCAGTTCATCTCAGAGATGTAATCGATCATGCAATTGACTCTCCAATCTGTCACCATAATACCATCGCGGAGAGAGGAGCGCAAATCATCAATAGAATCCGACAAGCTTTCCAGGGTGGCCACAGGCAGAGGAGCACGAGCAGCTGGTGAGGAAGAAGACTCTCCGGGATGCAGTCTGGGAGAGCGACGAGGCAGAGGAGGGGGACTGCGGGTACGCTCACGGATAGGACGACGGTCCCATGGACGAGTAAGCCCAGCTCTAGTGGCCGCTTGACGACCTTCTTCCTCCAAAGAGAGAACATGGCGTTGATTGACGCCCCTGCGAGGGGTTACCTTGGTTCTAGCCATGAGGAAGTAGAAGGAATTTGAGACTGCACGCTTAGAAAAACCTTAGTAAAATCTGGAGGAGACAAAAAAGGATGTATATATGAAGCACAAAATAGGGTAGAAATCTCAACAAACACACGGTTTTAACAAAGCTTCTCCGGGAAGGAGAAGAGTTATGACAGTTCACGGCCCAAGAAACACGTATGCACATGAAAAACTCCCCCACGCGTAAATATTCCTTTCTTTTCCTTGATTTATGGCAATTAGACCTGCTTTCGGCTGTAGCTTGTCTGTCACAGCTCCTCGAGATTCGTTTGGTTCCCCCACGTGTCCTTTCTTTTCCTGGATTTATGGCATGCTTTCGGCTATAGCTTGTCTGTCACAGCTCCTCGTGTCCTCCACGCGTCAACAGCTTTTCCGTGTTTTCGGGTGACTTTAATCCAACGCGTAGATTTAATCTCAGAGATCGTCGATCCAATGGTGGAGATATGCTCACTCGTTCTATAAATAGGTGCATTCTGAGCGACTGTTCACTCCAAAAGAAAATTCTTCCGAGTTCCAGCCTTTCTCTCTCAACCCTTCAGCCTTTCTTTCGAAACTCAAATTCTTTCTTCATCAACATGGAACCACGAACTCTGCAACTAATGGAGTTACAAACCCAGCAACAAATGGAATTACAAGCCCAGCAACCAACCGAGGAGGGAGGAAGCAACCAAGCAGCCGGGACTAATAACCGGTGGGCTCCCACACCGCCTCAACTAAGAATCCTCAAGGGCCTTTACTATGATAAGGGTTTTAAGTACCCAACTCCAGAGCAGATTCAAGAGATCGGCCTTCATCTGAAACAGTATGGGCAGATCGAGGACAAGAACGTCTTCTTTTGGTTCCAGAACCTCAAGGCTCGTGAGAGGCAGAAGTTGAAGGAATTTCGGAACGTTCGGGTTGGTGGCTCTCTCGATCTCAATTTTGGATCCACTAGTTCTACTGATGATGGTAGGTCCATTGATCTGAACTTTGGTTCCACTGGTTCTACTAGTACTGACAGATCCATTGATCTAAATTTTGGGTTACGTGTCGGCTCTGGTGTTGATGGATCGATCATGGAACAACGAGGAGAATATCACCAGGAGATTGAAACCCTTCCACTATTCCCCATGCATGGTGAGGACATCTTTGGCAACATGAAGACTACTTCCGAGGGAGGTAGCGGCTATGGCTGTGGCTCTCACCTTTCCCTTGAGCTCAGCCTCAACTCCTACAGAGATGCAGACATGGCTTAGTATAGAGTATTATTATTATTATTTTTTTTTTTTTGTAAATAGCTTAATTTAATAAGACTGAATGAATGCAGTTTTTTTTTTTTTTTTTTTTTTTTTAATTTTTTTTTTTTTATATAAAGGACTCAAAAATAAAAGACAAATATAAATATATATTGGACTCAAAATGAAAGACAAAAAATATAAATCTCTTCCCCCACACTTAAATATTGCATTATCTTCAATGTAATCAATTAAAAGCATGCAATGAAATAAGTAAGCATAGATAGAAGACATTTACGAAAACAAATCCTAAAATAAAAACAATAGAGAAAAATTGAAAAATAAAAAGAAATAGGGAAAGAGAAAGCAAATCTGATTATATTCTGAATTGGGTTGCCTCCCAAGTAGCGCTTGTATTTTACGTCTTGCAGCCAGACAGTACCTACATCAAATAAAGTTAGTAACTATAATTAACAAAGAAATACAAAATAAAAACAAGTATAACTATTAATTACAAACTACAAGTATAATTAACAAGTATATTGTACATAAGACACAAGTTAAGTACTCAAGTGAGTATAAAACGTGAAAAGTATTTTTACAAGTTTAAAGTGTGAAACAACAAAATAATTTACACGTATAGAGTATTCACAAGTATTTCTTTTATTATAAACATTATTGATATCGAATCAAATTCCAAGCGGTAAATCAAGTGGACGTGCGGCCCAAGTATAGTCGCCTAGACACAAACTCCCTTTCAAATCGTTTGGGCAACCTTACTGAAATGGCCAGGTGGGGGAGGACGAACACGAGAGGAAAAATCCATTTTGGCATGAGCTACTCCCACATAGTGGTTTAGGCCCATTTGCAAGCACTTCTGGATTCAAAAACCCGTCATGAACGTTGTCCCCTTCCTAGACACCATTCCACATAGGCTATACTTACTAAGATGAAAAAGTTCATAAGTGTGAAGACAGTTCAACAAGTGTTAATAAAGGCCGCCCTCAACCTTAAGGGACCTGAGCTAGGTACCAATAAGGGGTTTAGGCCAATATTAACAAAAGAGACTTCACCTATTCCTCTCAATTTACAACCTACAATTAAAATTCGTGTTCAATAATATAAATAATATTTAAACTAAGTTTTAAACAATTTATATACAACAAATATATACAATAAATGACACAATTTAACAAGTGATTTTTCAATCCCCGGCAACGGCGCCAAAAATTGACGCGCTCAAAGCAAGCGCGCAATTTAACCCTGAAATATCGTTAGTAGTATAAGTAAGTAGGGATCGTTCTATTCCGGGGATTGAGGGTACACCTGTAATTGTGTAACAAATAAAGAAAAGTATTATTTACAAAAATAAAATAAAGAATAAATATATACAATTGAATAAACAAATAAAGAATTAAAATAATAAAGTATTATTTACAAAAATAAAGTAAAGAATAGAAATATATACAAGTAACAAAATAAAAAGGAAGGGGGGGTTAAGAATTATAGAATTGAAAATTAAGATAAAGAAAATATAAAAACACATGTACAAGAATGAAACATAAGAAACAAAGATTAAACCCAAGTTTATCATTGAATTCGAATTAACCCTACATTGTTCTTCCAAGTCATGTGAAAGGAGTTGATCATGTGAAACATTCGAAAGCAAACGATTTCCCATATTTTACTTTTCAATGCTAATTAATCTAAGCGAAAGCACCTAGATTAATCCTATTAAACATGCAATCAAACCCTAGAAAGCTAGTCAATCATGACATGTTTAATGCATTACACATAGAGAAAGGCTATCAACTCAAGTGTACAACTTAGTATGAATAAGTTCACCTAATTGCAATCCTCTTCAATTGAATTCGATTTTTGTCCAAAACCTTTACTACTTTGATTCAAGTTTACACAAAACGAAAAGTCGATTTCATGTTCTTAAACCTAGCACCAATTACATGCAAATCCTATAAGTGTCGACCCAAATAAGATAAACATATAAAAGTTTTCTATCAAGCAAATTCAATCGAACAATCACACATAAGCAACTTTGGAATCACAACATAAGAATCGAAATTCTTTATTCAATCATAAAATTTCAGAATATAAACCTTGTTCAAACATAAATGTTAACTAAAAACAATTCTCACGAAACTAAGCAAGATTACAAAGAAAGAGGTTGAATTACACCGTGAGATGGAGATGGGGATGAAGGATGAAACGTTATGGATTCTTGAATCTCGAAAGCAAGCTTCAAGGTGGAGGATGGATGATGATGCTCACGGCTCCTTCTTCTTCTTCTTCTCCCTTGCTTGAAACGTTGAATGCACTAGAGGATGGAGAGAAAATGGAAAGGAAATGGAGAGACAAAGAAGATGGAATGGATGAAGGAATTGGTTTAGGAAAATGGAAAGGAAATGGTGAGACAAGAAGATGAAATGGATGAAGGAATGTGTGATTGAGAGTGAGAGGAGAATGTGTTTAAATAGGGAAGAAAAAGAAGAGTGAAATGATGAGATGAAGAAAAATAATGAAAGTGGAGTATGAAAGTGGTTTGTAAAATATGTAAAAGATGAGGTAATGATGAAAGCAAAGCATGAAGGTGAAGAAATGTGGAAGTGATGATGATGTTTTAGAGTAGAAAAAATGTATCCAAGGAAAAAGAAATGCTTTCTTCATATGGGTGGGAAACATGAATATGTGGTGTTGAGCTGTTTTCAGGTCAGTTTCTTCCCCTTTATTCCTTCAATTATTTCTCCATCAAAACTTCAGAATGAGCCTTCGACTTCTTCATAAAAAATGTTCCACTATGCGTGTAGATCATCCTGACAAATTTTCAGAGCTTTATTCCATGTGGTTGGGCCGGAAATGCTGCTGGACCTCTTACAGGTCCAGTTTTCCGGTTTTACTTCTGTAGAAAATTGGGCTGATTGTTTGAAGGCCTTCCACTCATATTTTTCTCTGGAACTCTTCATAAGAAATGATCATTTGGATGTCTAGAATGGATCTGGAGAGTTTCAGCTCATTTCAAGTTCATTTGGTCAGGTGGCCGCTCCTTCTTCCTTGCTTGGCTCTGATTCTCCTAGCCGGAGTAAGAAAATATTCAAGGTTGACTTTTTAGTGCATTTTCATTCTTCTCCATCATTTCTAGGTAATTATGGATGTAACACTCATTTCTTCTTCATCTACTCCAATGTACCTAAAATTAGAAATTAAGTTAAAAATCGATTCGTTAAGGAATAACTAAGCAAAATGTGAGGAATTAACATTTAAAATATCACATTAAAATGCGCCTATCAGTATGCTGCGGTTACCCGTACTTTGGGAATAGTACGTCGGTCCCTAGTACGTGGATTTATGATTTGATACCAGTCAACCTGGTTTTCCCGTGTTTTGGGTATAGTACGTCGGACCCTAACACGTGGATTTATGATTTGTTACCAGTTAATCCGAAAATTCACTAAAAAGAGAAGTGTACTTATATTATTTTGATCAAATATCCGTCTATGATATATTTTTAATATGTGATGGTGTGAGTAAAAAGAGAATCAATCATGTATTGCTTTAATGTTATTTCACATATTAATACTACAATATTTGTTGGTTTGATAAGAAGATGTGACTATGTGATTTATTACCAAACCATTCACACGAATGAATATATTTGTATATATGTGTGTGTATGTATTGTGTGTATATATATACAT
Organism: Rosa chinensis; assembly: GCF_002994745.2. NCBI lineage: Eukaryota > Viridiplantae > Streptophyta > Magnoliopsida > Rosales > Rosaceae > Rosa > Rosa chinensis. The sequence continues at coordinate 44,052,733 of NC_037089.1, forward strand.
ATTTAAGAATTTGTATGAACATATAAATGGTTGTTGGTACATTTTAATTGGTTGTTCAGTTTCGATTTCTTATAAGACACATTAATATAAGAATGTAAGATGTGTACTTACTGGACTTGTGTTGCTCATGATGCTACACCTTCTTGTTTTCAGGTAACGAGTAGACGCTTGGGGAAAGTGGGGTGATTCTCTAAATAAATGAATGTTTTATTTTCTACTACTATTTCAAGAAAAATAATGTAATATATTTTTGTTCAACTTCAGTATTGTAAAAATAATAATTTCAATTCCTAATAAAAGTACTATTCAGACTTATTTACAAATTCTCTTACTTTAATTCTTTGAGAAAGTTTTATTTGAAACAACCCACATCACGAATTCGGGTACCATATTTCAATATAATATTGGTCTCGGATTTGGGGTGTGACAATATCTACTCTAATTTCATGTTTAATTTTTCTTTTCTCTTATGCAATTCCATCATTGTTACTATTCATTATCCTCTAGCTCATATCAAATTGCACAAGTTTTTTTCTTTATGATTTGTGGGTAATATGTTTGCTGATAAATTGAGAAATTTGGAGTCTTTATTGCTTTTCGATAGCTTTTGAATTAGGTTAAATTGAAAAAATTAGGTTGCTTTTATGCCCAACAGCTGCTGTGTACAATGGAAGAAGATGATGGGTTGTAAATTTTTATGTCTTCAGATGATATGGAAGAAGACTTACAATCAAATCACCCGTCTAGTATCACTGAAGTCCCCATTGTCAATGGTAAGCATTATGTGCTATCACTTTTATTATGTTTAGAGCTAATTATTTTGTTTTTCTTTGATTTACTTGAAGGCTCTCTGTGATTGATGTTCCTGATGAATTCCTCTCATTATCGATGAAATTTTTTGAAAATCGAGAAGACCTTGTCAGTGCTATTCGTAATATTGGGTTGCTGCAAAGGTATGTTATGGTAATCAACATATCTAAAAGCAATAGATATGTGGCTATTGGTTGTGATAGAGGTGGTTGTTATCGAACCTACTCCACAATTGAGGAGAAGAAAAAGAATTCAGCTTCTCGTCGGATTGACTGCCCTTTCAAAATTCTAGGAAGAAGGACAACTGAAGGGTTGTGGAAGGTCGAGATAAGTAGCTTGTTACATAACTATGAGCCTTCCAATGACATGGCTGGACATCCATATTGTCGTCGGTTTACTAAAGAGGAAGCCTTACAAGTTGAACAAATGAGTAGGGCTGACATAGAACCACGTCAAATTCTCTCTTCGTTTGGACAAAGTAATCTCGATCTTTTAGCTGTTTCCAGAAATATATATAGCAAGACAGCTCAGTTTTGGAGGGAGAGTCTAGGTGGGCGTTCGATTATTCAATCATTATTAGATGAGCTTGGTGCTGATAATTTTTCTCATAATGTCAAATATGATTACTCTAGTCATTTGACTTATCTTTTCTTTGATCATCCCACTTCCATTGAGTTGACTAAAAGCTACTGTAATGTCTTTGTAATGGATTGTACTTATAAGACAAATAAGTATAAGATGCCATTACTTGAGATTGTAGGAGTGTCGAGCTTCAACACATCATTCTATTCGTGTTTTGTTTTCGTGCTAAAAGAGCAACAACAATATTATCATTGGCCTCTTGAAATGTTTAGTAAGTTGTTGGGATATGGTAATTATCCATTGGCAATTGTAACTAATAGGGAGTTGGCATTAATGAAAGCAATACAAGTTGTGTTTCCGATGACTACTAATCTTTTATGCTTATGGCATATTGAAAAAAATATCCTTGCACATTGTAAGGGTCAGTTTATGAAAGATGCAGATTGAGTTGGTTTAAATCTTCTTGGAGTATCTTTGTAAAGTCTTGGGATGTGCCAACGTTAATGAAGCTTGGAACCATTTTCAAATTGAGTATAAAGACTATGCTTCCGTTCTGACTTACATTGGCAATACTTGGCTTCCATGGAAAAGAGAGGTTTGTATTTGCATGGATGGGATAGACTTCACACTTTGGTAATAATGTTACTAGCTTCTACAGTAGAAGGTGCACATGGAACCTTAAAGAAATATCTTCAAGTTTCTACTGGTGGTCTCCGTGAAGTGAAGGAAAATATTTGTCTTGCTATTCAAAATCAGTTTCAAGAAATTAGAACTGAACTTACAAGTGAAAAGATTTGTGTTCCTCAAAAGCTTTAAATCCCTTTCTTTAAAGAGGTGATTAATAAAAGCAATATTTGTTGACAAATACCAAAGACTATTCATCTCAATGCAAGGGCTAGTTTTCCAAAACCATGGGTCTTCCATGTGTGCACATGATCAAGGAGTTGAATATTGAAGTGCTGCTTTTGAATCAGATTCACAAGCAATGGAGGATTGACACAATATCATTTACTAATGATCATCATTCAAGCTTAGATCATGAAGATCCATTCAGTAGGCTTTAATCTGAGGTTAAAGAGAAGTATGAAAAAGAGCCTCTTATGCAAAAAGAAAATACTATGAGGCAACTTTCTCAGATTCTTGGTGCCTCTTGTCCTTTATTTTTAAACTCACTCTTCAACCTCACAAAGGTCGTCCGGTAGGATCAAATAAAAGAAAGAAAACTAGCCCTACAAAGCGGGAACCTTCATAATTTGAGATTGTAGACACCAAAAATTTAATGAAAATAAAATTCATTAAATAATTTGGTCAACACTTGAAATTATAATCGAACAAATTTAGTCGGCATGTGGGTCCCACAAAATATGCACGTGGCTTGTGAGTCAGCAACATCAAACAGATTATGAGAATGACACGTGGCGGCATACGAAAGGCCTGACAACAATAAATAAAGTTGTTCCAACTTAATCAGCTTATATTAAAGTGAATCAATCAAAATAAAGCAATTGATTCCGAGTCAAATTAAGCATTAAATTTTGTTTACTGATTAGATGTCAATTTATTTAAATTGATAATCAAGACGAAAATCAGCCATCAAATTAATTGGCTAATTCCTTAATAGTCGTGATTAAATTAGTTAATTAAAGCTGATTGATTTGATTATGTTATTAATGAAATACAATTAAAATCAGCCATCAAATTGTTTGGCTAATTCCTTAATGGCCGTGATTAAATCGGTTAATTGAAACTGATTGATTTGATTATGCTATTAATGAAATGCAATTAATTACGTGTCATCAAGTCATTCCAAATCGAGAGAGATGCCGACACTATAAATACCCCTTCTCAAATCAAGAGAAGGAAATACTCTCAAAATTTCTGAAGTCTCCCAATAACATGTGAAGAACCCTCAAGCTGCCAAATAACCGGTTCCTCACCAACCTCAAGTCAAAACATTCGTCACGTGTCGACACTCGTGACCATCGTACAACTCAAGATCAAGCATCAAGCCCTTGAGTAAAATTCATCGTCGGAGATAGAATAAGAGGATTGCCAAATATTGTAACCAACACTTAAATTAATAAAATTATTATTTTTGTACACGTGTCTGCATTTTGTTTGATTTCAGATTCCCGTGTTTACAGAGATAGTGGAGAAGGCACCTCGAAAATGTAGTGGCTGCGGTAATATTGGCCATTATCGTAACAAGTGTCCATCAATTAGTAAGTCTACCACTCTAGGAACACAATGAGATAAAGCTTTCAGCTTCTTTTGGGTTAGTCATAATTTTTTGTTTATTTTCTTTCTTTTTTTGGTTGATGCATTTTGATTTTTTTTGTTATGCATTTTAAGGAATTATGAATTGATTGCTAACTTCCTGTTTTTTGTTATGCATTCTGAATTACGTGAGTCACTTTGTTTGCTGGATTAGCCCCTCATTCTTGAGTGGTGTCAGTAACCCCCAAATCAGTAAAGCTAACATATAACATTAAAAAAGTCTTTACCAACAGATAAATTAGAAAAATGGACTCATCCAAACACATATGCTTCTAAAGACTTCTACTCAACCCCTCTAAGAACCGGTTCTGCATCCTAGCCATTTTTCATGGTAACCATTTTTGCGTCAATCCTTAACAGCACAAGAAACTTCTAATATCAATTGTGCTAATGGACTTTGGAGTGGAGGTGGGAATTAGGTAGATGCCAGTCCAAACCTTGGTAGACAAAACAACAGTATCAATAAGTAATGAATGAGTCAACTATACCTTGTGTTATTTAAAAGAGAAGAGCACAAATGAATAATACTAAATCTGCAAAAGAACAATTTGTGCCTATGGAGGAGTGGAGATGAAAGAGAAGTAATGCAACAGTAAGAGTTTTTGATTAGTTAAGAGTTTTTATAAGATATTATCACTGAATACCAGAATTTTCCTCCAATCTGCAGCATGTGATGCTTACTAGATAAGTTGGGTATTGAGGTTATATGCTTGACTCCTATTTTAGTGTTATTGGTCCTATTTTACTGACATAGAATAAACTATGTACTTAACATTGATCATCTTGTGATGTGGTAATTGGTGGTTTGTATTGATTGGATTGTTGTCTCAATTATGCTTTCTTTGTCTACATTTTGCTTCTTTGTCCAGAGAGGAAGAAATTTATTCGGGGACTTGCTTTGGAAGTTTTTTGTGTTCTGGAAGCTATTTGTGCAGCATGGCTTGGACTACGTTCTTTTTGTATCTCTCACAGCATTAGAGAGTTTTGTAGATGACGTATTACTAGGGGATTTGAGCTATGTAATTGGTAGAAAAAGTTTAGGATTTGAGCTATGTATCTTTTAAAGTCATCAATGGATGTTGCTTCAGCAATGCATCTTTGCATACATTTATCATTTGATTGAAGACAAACACACACATTAACAGTAACATAGGTTACATGGAACATAACCAATTGAATATCTAGAAAGACAAAGGGTTGAGATTGGTAAAGTTTCAATGGACAAGAGAGTCTGCAGTTGTTTGGAGAAGAAAGAAAGAAAAGTGAGAGTTTTGGTCGTGGTCTGGAAGAGAGAGGGGGAGAAAGAAAGAAAGAGAGAAGAAAAGACCCAAAAAGAAATAGAGAAAGAAAGAAAGAGAGAAGAAAAGATCCAAAAAGAAAAAAATCTGACTTTGAGAGTGTTTTAGGAAGTGCAAAAAAAGAAAGAAAGAGAGAAGAAAAGACCCAAAGAGAAAAAGAAAAAGAAAAAGAAAAAATCTGACTTTGAGGGTGTTTTAGGAAGTGCAAAAAATTGTGACATGAAACATTATTAAAAAAATGAGGGGGTGTGTGCTTTGTAATTTGGGTGTGCAAATTTGACCTCCCTTAATTATTTGTGTTTTGGGTTTTTAAGAAGCAATTTTGTACCAAGCTATTATAGCTCTTAATGCATGTCAGGTATCAACTTCCTTTTTGTCAAATGTCTTTGAGCTGAAGCATTTTTCTGTCTCACTTTGCAGGCAACAAGAACCAATTATCAAAACTTATATTCCATCTGCAGTTGTTTAGAAGATATATTTCTAGATAATGTATTTATTTTTTTCTTCTCTCCACATCAAAAAGGCTCCAATGGCCTTGATTTCTAAATTCCTAGTTTTCAAAGTAATTTTTGTAAGTGGATTGGTGAGCAAAGGGGCCTAAAAGGCCCTTTCAGATAGAAAAAGAACTGTTCTAAAAAAAAAATAGAAAAAGAACTAACTCTCAAACAGGCCTAAAAAAAAACATCAGTATTAAATAATTTTTATTTAAAAAAAAAAATCAAAATTGAACCGAACTAAACCGAACTGACTGGTCTGATTCGATTTTTAGTTTTAAACTCTGAAAAATATAAAATTAAACCGAATCGAACTGAAATTCTAGTTCAGTTCCATTCAGTTCTCAATTTTGGCTCAAAACCGAATCGAAATGAACTGAACCCACCCTACGCCCAGCTAGGCCGAGTTCCAAATCCTTAAAAAAAAAAAGGAGAAGAAGATGGTTTTACTGTGTTTCAAGAGCGGTTATTGAAATTTGTGGAAGTGAAGAATGAAGAGGGAGGCAGCAGAGAGGCAAAGCAATGGGTCATCGTCGTCTTCATCCGAGGTACCTCTTATCAATTCTCAGTCCTCCTCCTATCCAACTGAACAGCTTCAATCCGGTTCACAAGTCGAGATGGGTTCCGGAGGCCCCGACCCAGTAACCTGGCAGCAAATTGAGAATTCCGAGACCTACCTTGTCTGCTCCATGTACGAGGAGGCTGCCTCATTAGCTTCCTCTATTCTGAAACGTCTTTCTCAACATAACGAGGATGATGATGATGATGATGACCTGTATGACATGTTGGAGTCGGCTGGAATGGTGCTTGTGCAATCTCTAAAACAACTTGGAAGGTGTAGTCTCACTTTTCTATTTACTCGGTATTTTTTTTTTTGTTATATTCATCATATCATATGCCTCTGCAATCATCTCGAAATAAATCTTTACTATGATGGAAGGCTTCATATGCAGTTCAACAGTGTGTATACTATTTACTGATTATTTATCTACATCAACTTGTCCTGGTAATCCGTTTCGGTCATGGATGTGACCTAAATTTGGGTTTGCAGGACACCGGAGATTCTGAATGAGCTCAAACTACTATTTGCCTCCATTCCTGCTATCCCTGTTCAAGTTCTTCTTACTGGGTACTCTTTTATCTCTTGCTCCAGTTACTCTATTTTTTAGCCAAGACTCTTTCTTTGATAAGTGTTTCATATGTTTTTAGGATATTGCTTAATTTTAAATGTCCGACAGTTCATATCAATTGTAAAATTAATGTTTAAGGAGTTAGATAACTATTGACGGAATTAACGTGACATATTTAGGGTAGTGTTTATTACAGCTCATTGGATCTATTCAGAAGTGTGTGTTGGCCCTTAAAGTCCTCATTGGATCGTTTCTTTTCTTTTCAAAAGAGGGAATTGGGAAAAATGAATCTGAAATAACTCCACTACTTTTTGATTGAATGGGGTTTTGCATTGTTTTGTTCGTTCTTCTATCTGTCCTGCTTTTGGAGCATCGAACAAAAAAAGTTTCTAGTAGATATACGCTCAATGTATAGGAAGGTGGAAAAAGTTAAAAGTCTCAAGGAATCTTCGTATTTCCATCCAATGTAAAGGAGCACCAAATATAGAGAAGTTTGGTTAACGTAGCTTTTGGTTTGAGTTAGGAAAGTGGATCCCTTGTTCACACGATAGTTTATATATCTTGTATGCACATAAGAGTTTCGCTAAAAGCATCAGTGGAAAAACTTCATTTTTATTTTTCTATCTCATTTTGTTTGTCAGGGCTTGCTTTTATATTTCAGAAGGGCATTCTCTTGGTATTCAAGAATTTCTGGAAGTGTTCCTTAGCGGTTGGAGTTTTGTGGATGGAAAATGTTATGTTCTTGTTGGTAAAGAATACAATGCAGATTATACAAAAAGACATGATGGGCATTTTGTTTTGGGTATTGATAAGTATCTTGAAGTAGTTGAGGTGTATACTTTGAATGTGTTGGGAACCATTTTGAATGATGTTGACCTTGCTACCTCTTGGGTCGAGAATGCTAAAATACCTGAGGACGGAAGACAGGTAAACATATACATGCATCTTATGTTGGAGACAGCACCACGAGAATTGATTTAGGTGGTCATATTGGATATACACTATAATTAGTTACATGTAAGCAAATTTTCCTTTCTTTGTGAAAAATTTCACCATGGGTTTAAATTATTTTATAACTGTGTAGTGAAGCTTCCTATATAATGCCATTCCACTCAGCAATCTCTCTTATCTACATCTGCACTTTCTTGGCCTGCTGATTCTCAGCAAGTGCAAATGGGAATGGTTTAAGACAAAACAAGGATCCTTTGTTTCTGCCTGCTAAAATGGTTTTAAGACAAAACACATGAAATATTTTTCTGATTGAGCTTCAGTCTTGGTTTCCATGATGAGATTGAGCTTTTATGCTTCGTATATATGTTGCGCTTGCTGTTATTTAGGAAACTTTTTGCTGTTATTTAAGAATGCTTTATGATACCAACTTGAAATGGATGCTTCCTACCTTACTGGATTGTCGAGTTGCTAGGCCACAGAAATTCTGCACACACTCTATTTGTTGAATATTAATCTGTCATCTATTTGATTTTCCACATAACTTCTCTGATGGTAACATGCGTGGAAGTTCCAGTATTCTTTTTTTTATTTTAAAAATTTCCTCATTGCAAAGGAGCATATAGTTGTGAATTATTAGAAGTGGAAACTCTAAATGTTTTGTATTTTCTTTATTTATGGGAGTACTATCTTTCTGCCTCCTGTATGGTGAGTCATACACTCCTTAATGTGAACAAGTTGGGCTCACTCACTTATCCAAGAAGTTGTGAGATGAGTCAGATGACAATGTCCTTTTCTTGCATTGTTAACCTAATACTGAGTTGAGTAAATTTAACTCAGAATGGTATGTTACATTGATCAAATTGATAGATTAAAAGAGTTGAAACCATGTTAAATTTATCCGTGTCTTCTTATAGGTACTTCTGAGAAGATTACACTCACTACATTCAATTAAAGCCACCAACGCATCACAAGGATCCTTCTCATCTTTGCTGGTGGATAACTATGAAGATCCTTCACCTGAGGGATGCCCAAAAGTGAAATATCCTCTAAATGGAGATACTGCTAAGAAACAAGCAGTTTTAAAGTTGTCGAAAAGATTAGAACCATGCCTCTGGTGGTTCCGTACCATTACTCTGAAGTTTGGGAATACTCGGTTGGTAATATCTAATGGAAAGATTGCCCTGGGCTGCTTGATTCTGCTCATATCTTATGTTTTGCAGAGAAAACGAGCTACCTTAAAGAGGTGAGAGATATCTCTCTTCCATATTTGATATGTATGCATTCAACACTTATGGTAAAATATCGATTCTGTTTTCCTCATATCCATCTTCAAAGTATTTACATAACCTTGCTAATTTCGGCAAAATGGATATGTGTGATGAACATGATTCGGGATCTTCATATAATCAGCGTCTTTTGTTTTCTTGCTGCTCTGAGTTACCAATTAGAATGACCTGGCCACTGATTGCGTGGATAATTGAGCAAATTGTGAAAAAGCAATGTTCACTTTTAAGTTTCAGATGTTAGAATTTGTGAAGTTAAGGTCAATGAGGACCAATTGACTGCAACTTTCACTTATGCAAGTTGACTAGAAAAGACCTCTGAGCTGTACAAGACTTTTGGTTGACATTCTATATGCGACCAACAATGAAACACTTTATCAGTCTGTTAGATGGAGATAATGATGATTCACATGACAGATTTTAAAGAATTGAATGCTACAGAATAATACTGGAGATGTGTTGATCTCTGGTTGTAAGGCCTTGCTTGGACTGCTTTCTCCTAAAGACAACAATATATCTCATGTCTATTTGGAACTTTGGAAAGACGTCTTCATTTATTTTAGATAGAGTGCAGAGTTAATAGACATGAGATATATTTGAAAGAAACTTACAAAGATAACAATGCATGGCATGAGGTGGGCGTTCGTAATGCATAGCATGTCCAAAGTGGAGCACATTGTTCATATAAATGAATTCATGGTCTATAGACTCGAATAATTCTATATTGCCACAATGTAGATTTAGAAGGGTGTTTTGGTTGGGTGACTTTCTATATTATTGACTGAACCATCAATTGTTTACTGAGAATATGTTGCTTCTCCATTTTTTTGTTATTCACCTTTCCTCATGTTTCCTTTATGTATTGGGTACGTTACGTCATTTCCACAACATCTCTCATAGATTTTCTTTTGCAGGATTGTTCAGAGACAAGCCTTGTCAATGAAAAATGCTCTAGTAGACTTGTGGCAGCTTGCATTTTCATACCAGGTGAACCCTCTAGCTGCTGTTCAACCTCTGGGTGCTGCAGCAAGGGCAGGCCAGTGATATTCTCCGTTGGGGATACTTATAGTGCAGGTTCTAAGAAATCCTCCTGCAGTCATCACCAAACAGCAGACATAGTACGAATCAAATGCGCACTGCTTGTGCTCTTTTACCTTGGTTTATAATTTCAGATGTTGCATTTAACCCCTTACCTCAGTTCAATTGTCTATTTTCTTTTCCTCACATGGTATTGGGGAATCACCAAACAATCCGTGTATGGACTGCAGATGATTGAATAAATGATATCCTGATTAATAGTAGACCAACACTCCCTCAAAAATCTGTGAGATAATGAATAATTATTTGGAGTCTCGGCAAACTACAGGCATGTGAAACCCAACCGTCTGGGCTGCCTCACCTCGTAAAATAGGATGTAGTGCACTGCAGTGAGTAGCATACCCGGTTTAACCAACAAGGGTTAACCTTAGTGAACAACCCGTGAGCATCAGACTTAACTCGTTCATCGCTAAATCGAAAATGTAATCCCAATAAAGAAGAACAATAACCAAGTTGGGAAACCTAAGGTCTATCGGGACACAACAGTAGCCTATCACTCACATACTATAGTAACAGTTGTCACTGCTAGTCTGCTACGGACAGAGAAAGAGCCAAAGAGGGTACTCCATGCATCTTCAAAACATTATAACAAGCTTGTAACCAAAAAAAAAAAAAACATTATAACAAGCAGGAAACAGAGAGGTGGCGTCGCAAACCCCGCAACAACGCTTCTATATGCTTGATTTTCACGCTTACCTTGTGCCACATTCTTATTAATTATGTAGGCTATTTCATAGTCATTGCATATCCTATGGATAGCAAACCTTATGCTAGACTAATAGGCAGCCTCATGTATGCACAGGTCTATACAAGACTTGATTTAGCTTTTGCAGTTGGAATTTTGTCTAGATTTCAATCAAATCCTACTCAAGAACATTGGACTGCAGGAAAAAAGGTACTTAGATACTTACAGAGGACCAAATCACACATGTTGGTATATAGGCAAGTGAAGCAACTGGAATTAGTAGGCTACACTGATTTAGATTTTGCAGGAAATTATCCAGATTAAAAGAAGTTCACATCTGGTTATGTGTTCATGCTTGCAGGAGGGGCTGTGGCATGGAAAACCATGAAACAGTCACTGGTCTCTACCTCCACTATGCAGGCTGAATTCATAGCTATTTATGAAGGAATGTGTGAAGGATTATGGATTAAGAATTTTTTAATGCAGACCAAAGTGTTAAGCTCAATTGTATCAGATGCACTTAAGATTTATTGTGATAATCAAGCTGCAGTATTTTTTGGCAAGAACAGTATGAGGTCAAATAACTCCAAGCATTGAAATATTACAGTGAGAGAGAGAGAGAGTAAAGCATGGTGAAGTTATTGTTTTAAACATTGACACAGAATCCCAACTTGCAGATCCATTCACCAAGGCTTTGTCAGTTGCAAATTTTAAGAGACATACGGAAAATATGGGAGTATTGTCTGGTTTAAGAGCTTGAGTTCAGTGGGAGTTTAGATTGATTTTTGAATTTTTATTCTTGTGTAACAGTTCCAATTCAGTTTTGAATTTTCTAATATTTGTATTTTGCATTTGCAAGTTATAAATAAAGTTGAGGTATTTCAGAAAGTTATTTGTTTATTCATTGATGTTGTGGCTATTCTGAAAATTTTGTTTTGATTATTTCATTTTGAGTATTGTGTGTTATCAAGTGAACTGCTATGCTTGCATAGATTTTCAGTTACAGAAAAACAACTTCAGGTTCACTGGCGTTTAGAGGTTGTTGTTAAGATTTTGACAAGATTTTGTTTTATCAAAATCATTCTGATGGACTATGAGAAAAATGGCATTACAGGTAGATTTACTAGCCATATAGCCCTCTTGTTTTCACTTAAAGCTTATGTGAACTCAGTAGCTAATGTTAGTGGTTTTTAACCAATGTGTTTGTTTCAAACTTAGTTGGTTCTAAATTCTGCATTAGTTTCTGTGTTTGACCGAGCTGAATGAGATCTGAGTTTTTACATGTTTCAAGTGCACACTCCAGTTGTTGTTTAATTCAAGTTATTGGTTCAACTGTTCAGCAAATAGACAATGTTAGTCCAAGTGGGAGATTGTTAGAATAAAGTGGACTTAACATTATCTAACTCCAGATTAATCACGCGAGAAAGACTAAATAGGCATCAAGTATCAACTGGAGACTGCACATCGATCATGTCAGATCGATATAAGTTATAAACTGCATCAACCAAATCTAGGAGATGTACTTTTGCAGAACCTTGCCTAACATCAGATTAACGACAGTGATTACTAAGGAGATGACCATGATCACCCCTGAGCATTTACAGATAACCAATACTTGATCAAACAATAACAGATTTTTAAGATCCTACTCCCATTTCATTCTCAAATTAATTGATGTTTGATCAAATACTGTATCTCCAAAATACCCCCCTCTCTATCGTCTTGCATTTTTCTACTTGGGCATCCGAGGATACTTGAGAGGCATTGTTTCCATGTCTTTCCCATCACTACTATGCTAAGGAACTTCAAGTCGAATTGAATGCATAAACGAAGATATCAACAAACCACTAATAGTAAAAGCGAATTCATTCACAAGTGAAAGGACTGCAAACATTGAACCCACAAATATTATTATTCCCACACAACAATAGCATTACAACTAAAGCATATCGAGCAAAATAATGTACGCATATTACATCAGGGGATGTAATCAAGTGCACTAAAAAAATTTGTCTTTACAGTTTGTTAACCTGGAAATAAACTATTGGAGTCTAACTAAATGATAACTATATATCTCCAAAGGGAAGCTGTTGAACAAAGAATTTGAATCATCACCCCGTGGCTTGGTCTTGCTTCTGCTTTCTCCAGAAAGATTTGATTACTGAAATCAAAGGACTTTGCACAATCGAACCAACTATCAGTCTCACCTTCAGACCAGCTGGGGTGGGGTTATCTTATTTTCCTTGAATTTGTTGAGGCATTTGGTAAGCATCAGAGCAGTAGCTTAACACTCTCGTCCTGAGGAATTTCGAAGCTTCAAGTCAGTAGCAGTATGAGTAGTTGATGACATCAATTTGTTTCTGAAGGCAAAACCTTTTCACCAACGACAAGTCTCACTATTGGATTCAGCTTTTGTTGGCTACTTTTCTTTGCCCTGTAATCGTTAAGCAATTTGACAAGAATGGCCATTTGTGAAGGAGGTAAGAGCCTTGTGAGCATGGTCAACAGCAGAGGAACATCAACTATTTGAGTAGCTGTCATTCTCTAAAAGCAGCAATAGCATTAGTACTAAATAAATGCACTAGTAGAAGCGCTCCCTGTGTAGATGTTGGATAATCCTTCCAGAAAGGAAAGGCCTTGAAGCTTACAACATAAGTAGGAAAAACATGGGAGTTCATGAAAGAACCATATTATATTAGAACCCTTCAGACTAATTTTGTCCTTGGCTTCATATGCTTTTCCTCCTTCAACCATACTTGAACAGCATGTCTTGGGAGGTATTGATTTTTTTTTTCTCTATATGGTAAAAATGCTAGTTGTATGAAAAGCTAAATTTTCAACCAAGAGGTAGTTGTCAAACAAGTAAACCTTAGTAGTAAACCTATTACCAATTATTTCCAAAATGAACTTTACAGAACATATCAAATGAACATTACGAAATGATATGCATGAAACATAGTTTGTGACTAGATAGCAACAGAACAAAACCATACATGGTCACTAACCTCTTGACGAATTATTCTGGCCGGAAAAGTTAAAGCCATGGTCAGTTTGCATTGATCCTCAATGAATGAAGTGGCATTTAGCAGAAAATGGAATGGGATATTCTTTTCCTCTTTTCAAGCAGTCTCAAGTTCTTCCAAGATGCCTAACACATAACAAAAAATGCACAGTCCGCCATCTTAGGCAGATCACCGGCTTGATTTGGTCAAGAAACTGTTTCCAGGATGCCTAACAACCTTCAACAATTGTTTCGAAACAGTTCTAACACATCCCTCACATCCACACCAGAAGGATTTCTGGCTAGTTCATCACAGAAGATACGGTTGATTACCTTAAGAACTTCAAGAAGTGCTGCCAGATATCCACATTCATCAGTCTTTAACTCAGCATAAGACTTGCATTTAACTAGGCCCATTTTGTGCCTAAAGAAACAATACTTCTCGACAACGATTAGATTGTCCCGGCTTTCCTTTGTCCATGCCTCTTCTGTGTCATCAAGGATCAAAACATTAGAATAATTGCAGCCAACCACAGCATCCAGGCTCTTATATCTCCCCAAGATTCCGTGATCCTCGCACGATATGACTCTAGAAACGGAAGTGAAATACTCCTTCCTAGGATCAAGCAGGGCAGCCATTAGACCCGCATAGTACCGGTTACCCTTTGTGTATATATACAGCTCAAACATCTTGCTGGCTTCATCCAAGAATCTCCAGACAAAGGGCCTGAGCTTAGTGATCACAGTTTCAAGCACGAAAACATCTCGATGAGGATGGGTTCCGATCTTGAGATAGTCTTCTTCAGGTGTCAGATTACAGAGTTGGGTGGTGTGGAGGAGTGTGTGATCAAGATCAAGAACCAAGTGGAGCTTTCTGGAGTTGGAATTGACACTCAGTGCTCTGGCAAAATTAGGGTAAGGAGAACAATTTGAAACATGAAAAGAAGAAGGAAATGAGAGATTACCATTGAGATCAAGATTTTCCTTCTCCTGAAACAACGTTGGTTGAGACAGAGTTGCCATCTCTGGCTAGTCGCTCCTGAATTCAAATGGGGGTAAAATTGATTTAGGAATTGAAACCCTAAGAGAGCGAGACAGAAGGGGAAAGCACAGTTGATTTAGGAGAGAGAGAGAGAGCTAACGGCTATAAGGGAGTAGCATATACGCGGTTGAATACGCGTTATACGCGTTTTGATACAAATATCGTAACTGTAGCGTGTTTTATACAAAAAGCGTAAAAAAAAAAAGTCGTATTTTTTTTTTCTTCAAAAATATTGAAATTTTAGGAAAATGAGGATTAAACTGACGTGGTTTTATTTTTTATTTTTATTTTATTAAACCTGATTGTGGAGATTTTGTTTATTTGTTTACCGCTTTAGCTGTGTAAAAAAACTCTTTGATTACTTTTAAGTCCAAAAATCATGACCTATTTCGAATTTAATTCTCTACATGTTTTAGGGAATCAATATTTGAGGGAAAATTGTTGTGTGTTTTCATTGATAATAGGGGTCTCTTTATATAGAAGATTATAATGCATAGAATCTGAATCGTACAAGGAAAGGTAATCATACAAACAATGGATATCGCTAAAATATTCTCTGAGATTATCTCTAATTAAAACTTTATTACCACTAGGTCAAGTAACCTAGAGTTTGGGCTAGATACAATTCGGATTTACTTAAACACTCCCCCTTGTGTCGCCCAAACGCGGTGTTTCTCTAGTTGCCTCGTTAAAAAACCTTGCCGAGTAACAAAAACCCAGTGTGACAAAAATAACCTCGGTCAAAGGGAAAAAGGAGCACAACACCTTCATGTTTCGAGACCATACATGTAGACATCTCCCTCTGATGATAACGGTCATGGGAGTTTGGATATCTTCCGCAAACGATGCTACCAACATTTTTCTCGAAAGTGGAATTTAGGCAATGACTTAGTGAGCAAGTCTGCCATACTGTCTTTAGATCGAACCTAGTTCGCTTTGTTCTTGAGGAGAGTCTGTTGTTTCCGTTTATCCTTAGGTTGTCACTTTTGATGTAGCCTTGCTTCATTTCTTCAAAATAAGCAGCATTATCCTAAATGCTCGTAGGCTCATCTGTGGTAGACTTCAAATCACAATTGTTTGAACATGCGTAATTATGGATCCAATCCATATACATTCACAAACCACATTGTGAAGAGCGATAATCTCTGCATTGTTCGAAGATATAACGACTAGGGTCTATTCTATAGACCTCCAAGATATCACGGTCTTTACCCATGGTGAATACTTAACCAGTTTGGGAATGACATTTGTGTGGCTCAAAGAGATACGCAATATCAGCAAAACCTTCCAAAACACATGTTGTTTTGGGACGGGGATAGTGGACTCATGCCAGTGTTGGCGGCGTTCCTGGTGTGTGATGGGTCCGAATCCATCATATCTCTGTAGGGATAGAACAAGCCCATATCAATCGTACATCTCAAGTACCGAAAGATATCTCTTACACCACTCCAATGATGTCGCGTTGGCGCAAAGCTATATCTAGCTAACAAGTTCACAACATATGAGATGTCCGGTCTTGTGCATTGAGCTAAGTACAATAATGCGCCTATTATACTTAAGTACGACACTTTTGCGTCTAGCACATCTTTGTCATCATCCTTCGGACGAAGATGATCATTGTCAGAATCAAGACTACGGACGATCATAGAGGTGCTTGAAGACTTTGACCTTGTCAAAATGCCTAAGCATCTATCAACACGATGCTCAAGTTCCAAACTGAGGTATAATCGTGTTCTCCCAAAATCCTTCATCTCAAACTCGGATTTCAAGTGTTCAGCTATTTTCCCTCAACTCTTTAAGGGCTTCCAATGAAGATCATGTCTAACATGAATTGCGATAGAACCCGAAACTTGTTATGAAAACGCGTGGACATATCCATTCCCAATCAAATAGTCACTTTAGTGAGCGTTTCAACCTCTTTGTAAAACGCGCTCCGTGGTCTAGAGCCACTTGACTTGGATAAATGAAGTTCACCATGAACCTTCATGCATATTCTGTATCTAGATCCCCATAGAGCTAGATACATAGTGACTACATTTGTAAGCTGCATGTTTAGTTATTTAGAAACTACCAAATTGACAGGGTAGTGGAGTGCAATGTCATCCATTACGAGAGAATATGTCTCATCCTAGTCGATTCCAGGGCGTTTTGTGAGAAGCCTTGCGCTATAAGGCTAGATTGCCATCTCTTTTTCTCATCACGCTTTCTAAAGAAGACCCATTAGTCAATAGGTTTTATGTCAGGAAGTGTTGGCATCACTGGCTCAAAAACCTTCATCTTCGTTAGAGAATCCAACTTAACCTGGATCACATCTTTCCATTTAGGCCAAATTTCTCTGCGTTGGCATTCATTCATCAACGGATTGTGGTTTGATATCATCGGTCTCAACAAACTCATGCGCAATGAAATGCGCAACTACATCAACAATTATGATGGAGTTTATATCCCACGTCTCATGTATACTAGTGTAATTTTCAAAGAGCTCTATATTCTCAGAAATAGGTTATGATGTTGATGCATCCCCCAACGATAACCATAATCAGGTTCTCATGAGACGGATTTTGAGTCTTGATGATCAAAGGATTGGAATGTGCCAAAGTATCCTCCGAACCCACGGGCCTCCCACGCATCCTAGCTGGGGCCATGGCCTATAACGCTGTTGATGCCCAAAAATAAAGCTATCAGGCCCAATTCATTTATCAAGCCCAATAAGCAAATTATACGGACCAATTATCATGCCACGCATGTGGACCCCAGCCACATTCACTCATTTGGGGCTTGCAAGAACGGGTGTGGTATGGAAGGTAACAGAAATGCATGAGGCCCATTATTAGTTTTAAGCTTGTTGGTAATTGATAGGAGCATTTTAATGCGGTATTTTAATAGTTAATTCCTCACATTTTGCTTAGTTAATTCCTTAACGAATCGATTTTTAACTCAATTTCTATTTTTTAGGTACATTGGAGTAGATGATGATGAAATGAGCTGTTTGGCCCTAAAATGAGCATTTTGGCCTGAGAAAGCGTGTCTTGGAGAAATTGAGCCAATGAGAAAGCGAGCTAGACAAGAAATGAGGAGTGGCAGACTAACCATCCGAACTTCAAATGAGTTGAAACTTTCCAGATTCATTCTAGAAAGCCTAAGGATCATTTCTTATGAAGAGTGCCAGAGCAAACTATGAGTGGAAGGCCTTCAAACAATCAGCCCAATTTTCTACAGAAGCAAAACTGGAAAACTGGACCTGTAAGAGGTCTAGCAGCATTTCCGGCCCAACCACATGGCAATACATTCTGAAATTTTACCACAGTAATCTACATTCATGGGGGAATATTTGTTATGAAGAAGTCTTGGGCAGAATCTAAACTTTCGGTGGAGATAAAATTGAAGTAAATGAGTAGGAAATCCATCATCATCATCACCCAAAAACATTCCATGTTTTAGGGTGTAATCATCATGTTTTCTCCATCATTTCTCACACTAATCCACCACCATCATCACCCAAAAACATTCCATATTTTAGGGTGTAATCATCATGTTTTCTCCATCATTTCTCACACTAATCCACCATCATCATCACCCAAAAAACATTCCATGTTTTAGGGTGTAATCATCATGTTTTCTCCATCATTACTCACACTAATTTACTCCATCTTTTCCAATTTCACTCTTCTTTCTCTTCCCTATATAAACACCTTCTCCTCTCACTCTAAAACACATTCCTTCATCCATTTCATCTCCTTGTCTCACCATTTCCTCTCCATTTTCCTTAGTCACATTCCTTCATCCATTCCATCTTCTTTGTCTCTCCATTTCCTTTCCATTTTCCCACACCAATTCCTTCATCCATTCCATTTTCTTTGTCTCTCCATTTCCTTTCCATTTTCCTAAACACATTCCTTCATCCATTCCATCTTCTTTGTCTCTCCATTTCCTTTCCATTTTCCTAAACATATTCCTTCATCCATTTCATCTTCTTTGTCTCTCCATTTCCTTTCCATTTTCCTTCTCCATTCTCTAGTTGCAAAGTTCTGCGTTTTCAAGCAAGGAGAGGAAGAAGAAGAAGGAGCCGTGAAGATCATATCCTCCATCATCCACCTTGAAGGCTTGCTTCCAAGATTCAAGATCCAACCATCTAGCTCTCCATCTCCATCTCCCCTCACGGTGTAATTCATTCTTTTTCCTTGTAATGATCTTTTGTTTTCCTTGTTTGAATTCATATGAACTTGTTTCTAGTTAACAATAATGTTTAGGGCAAAGTTTAAGCCCAATTTCTATGTTTAAATAAAGTTTTCGAATTCTATAATTGTGATTCTAAGTTGCTTATGTGAGTTTGTTCGATTAAATTTGCTTTACAGAAAACTTTTATATGTTTATTGATAGGAGCAAAACGTGTGACGATATTATTGAATATGTGCCCCATTTTAGCCTTGTTTCTCCCTTAAATTTAGTGTTTTGAGTCATTGAGTCATTTTTAAAGTCTTGTTGAGTGTTTGGAGTGAAATAGGCGGAAAAAGTAAAATTCATGAAAAATCCTAGCTGGATCAGGATTCCTCACTGTCGACTATTTTTGCGGTCTTTACATTTTATTTTCTCTAGAAAATTCTGATATTCTCCTGCTTGTTGTAGGAAACGTTGCCTGGTGGAACTCTTGGAAACAGCAATGATGGAGTCATAAAATAAAGCATTAAGATATTTGACCAAGCAATGAAGAAGGGGAATAAAGGAGAAAAGACGTTTTCAGTTGAGGAATAAAAGAGAAAGACGTTTCAGCTGGAAAATAAATAAGAGAAAGACGTTTTCAGTTGAGGAATAAAAGAAAAAGATGTTTCAGCTGGAAAAATAAATAAGAGAAAGAAGTTTCAGCTTGGAAATTAAAGGAATTGCCCCATTATGAGAGGAGTTAAGGCCATAAAGAAGACGTTTCAGTTGGGAAAGCCAACCAATGCTCCCCTATAAATAGGCAACGTCCAGAACTGAATTTGCATCACTTCCCAGCCAAGATCACTTCCCAGCCAAGATCACTTCCCAGCCAAGCATCACTTCCCAGCCAAGATCACTTCCTGGCCAAAAACTTTTCCGAGACTCTGCCCAATTCACTCCTTAAACTTCCATCACCTACAAGACCGTGACCACCATCCATCCATCAATCTACAAAGCTCTTAGGCGCTGAGTCAAGGACGCTCCACCACCATAGTAGAGACGAGTTCATCACCTTGTTGCTAAGCCGCTGAGGAAAGCTTCAAAGTGTAACTATGACTCTACTTATAATTTTTGTTTCGGTTTTGTGTGTTTCAATTTGCGAGTTGTGTAATTGGAGACATGAAATTTTCAGAATATTTTTATTAATATTTTTGAGATTTTCAGTTTATTATTGAGTTAATTTCGAGAATTCTTTTATGATGCATGTTACAATCTTGTGCCCTTTTACGTGTTTAGGTAATTTTCAGAGTTAGGTTCATAAGTTTGCATGCTAGAATAACGGTGAGAGTTCTTGCGTGTTTTCTTAATTTGCCAAGAGTAATTGTTATTTGTTAAGGCGCTGAGTTAAACAAGTAGTAATTAGTTCTAACGAGTGGTAAAAATCATGCTTTAATGATTAAACGATTCTGGAAATTACGTGTTAAATTCTATGTGTAATGGTTAATTTGCACGTGTGAGTTGATTCGAGGGTTAGATAATACTACTAGTTAAGAGAATTACGCTGAGTGTTTTCGAAAATTAGTAGTATTAGGCTTGGTAAGGACTTTTCCGATCCATGCCTACATTAGAACGAATCAGATAAATGGATTGATCCGCTGAGGCTTTTCATTTGAGCTCTTATCTAGGCATTTAAGATGGGCACATTTTTGTAGCATGTTGAAATGAATTTTCTGTTTTTACACTTAGTAATTTCCAATTGGTATTGGTCAAGGTTAGGGAAGTCGATCATTGTAGATAATTTTATTTGTTTTGTTTTTATTTTAAGTAGATTAGAAACCAAATTCAAAAACCCCCCATTTTATTCGTTTATTTGTTAATTGACCTTTTTGTGTAGGTGTACCCTACAATCCCCGGACTGAACGATCCCTGCTTATCCTATACTGACAACAACATTTTGCAGGGTTAAATTGTGAGGCTATTTCAGCCGCATCAATTTTTGGCGCCGTTGCCGGGGATTGTTAAAATCCCTTGCACTTAAAGTGTCATCGATTTTGTTGTATATAGAATGCATGCTAATTTTTGTACTACACTTGTGGAATGGTGACAAATTGAGATTTCGGTTAGGCCAAGCTTTAATTGTGATTTAGTTTAAGTTTTATGAGTGTTACAAAATTAAGCATGTCTTTTATCATTGTTGTACAATTTGTAGAAGTTGTTTTTTTTAACTATATTGTAAATTGAATGTGTTTCACTTAGATTAAATACTTATTTGTTGTAAGTGTGTAAAATCGTATGAGTAGACAAGGGCCCTTTTGTTAATATTGGCCTAAACCCTTCATTAGTACCTTGCTCAGGTCTCTTGAGGTTGAGGGCGGCCTTTATTAGCACTTGGAGAACGGTCTAACACATAAGTTAATTTCCCAGCTGAGTAAGGGGCGCATACGGATGGTGTCTAAGGTTGAGACCCTGGGTGATGGGTTCAATTGGATCTCAGAGATACTATAGAATGAGCGTAAACCACTATGTGGGAGTAGCCGATAGGGGCCTAAACCTCAATGAGGGAGTAGCCTCCGTAGTATCACCAAAATGAGTCCTCCCTCTCACTTACCTCTTAATCTGGCCATTCGGCCTTCTGAAACAAAGGAAAGAGACTTATGTCTGGGCGACTATCCCTATATCGTATCTCACCAATAGTAGTGGTTTCTATTGGGCTCGACTTACAACTTGGAATCAATTGAGATATTAACTATGTTTATAATAACAAAATAAAATTAAAAAAAAATGATGTGTGACCTGCTTAAGGTATATTGGATTAAACATGACTTTGTCGAGGGTAGCTGTTCTATAGTCCCATTGCACAAACGAGGTCCTCTGTTCCAGTACCTAAGTATGTAAATATAAAAGTAACTTAGAAAGCAGGAAAGACATAATGTTTATATTTCGAACCTTGTATATGTTACTAACACTTGATTTGGTCTTAAAGGTCCATGAATGTCCACTGTCTCTGATAAGACTAAGGAGCTCTTTGAAAAATTGGAACGTGCTAGGCAAAGGGCAGAGCTCACTTTTTCAGACCGCCTTCCGCTAGAAAGGAGGGATTCTCAGGACTCTAGCTATTCAGGTTATAACTCCTCAACTAGATCAACCGAGGAGATCAACAAACCTGACCATTCTGAAGAAGGAGAAGAACAAGTCTTTGAAGAGGAAGAAGAGGAGGTCACTGAAGAGGACGTTGCAGACATAGAAGAGGAAGAAGAGGAAGAGCACGCCTGTGTTGAGCAAGTACAGGCACCAATGGCTGAGACTATTAGGCAACTGTCTAATCCGACAGGTGGGGGTGCTGCGCCCTTATGCATTGCCTATCCAGAACCAGGAGAGGGGCTTAATGATGATTTTGAGTTAAAGAGTGGGTTTCTGCATCACCTACCCAAGTTTCATGGGATGAGTAGTGAAGACACCAATAAGCATCTCAAGGAGTTCGAGTTTGTCTGTGGGAGTATGTGCCCTAAAGGAGCTGATATCAATATCTTGAAGATGAAGGCATTCCCCTTTACTTTGGAGGACAAGGCCAAGACTTGGCTATTTGAGCTGCCTGCTGGGACTATCAACACTTGGGATAGGATGAAGGGCGAGTTCCTTACGAAGTACTTTCCTGCCTCAAAGGTCACTGTTTTGAGGAAGCAGATTAGTGGAATTACGCAAGGACATGAGGAGAATTTCTGCAATTATTGGGACAGGTTTAAGAGCCTTGTAGCATCATGCCCTAACCATGGGATGAGTGAGGGTTCCCTCCTTACCTATTTTTATGAAGGACTCACCGCTAATGAGCGTGGTCTGTTAGATGCTGCTGCTGGAGGATCCTTTATGGATAAGACACCTGCGGATGCCAAGGTGCTACTTACTAATCGTGCACTAAACTATCAACAGTATGAGGGGGTGCTTTCCTCTCAACGGAGGGTACATGAGGTGTCCACTAACTCTGCTCTTGAAGACAAGGTCAACAAGATGTCTACTATGCTGTCTCAAGTCTTAAACGTTAATGGAGGAGGAGCAATGGCTCAAGTGTGTGGGATGTGCTCGACTCAAGGGCACCCCACAGATAAATGTCCCCAGCTTGCCTCTCCAGAAGGATGGGAATCTGTTAACGCCCTAGGGTATCAAGGAGGTCAAGGAGGCCCGAGGTACAACCCTTACTCCAATACTTACAATCCTGGGCTCAGAGACCACCCCAACTTTCGTTGGGCCAACAATGATAACATCTTGAGACCACCTCAAGGTCCAGGTCAGAATTCTCAGCGCCCACCAGGTTTGTTTTTGAGGCCTCAGGTACCTCAAAATTTTGGTATTCCCAATTCTGTTCCTCCACCTCCTGTTTCTAATACTTTGAGTGCCCTTAATTATGATGAACTGTTGAAGTCCCTTGCTGTGGGGCAACAACAACTTAACACGGCTACTCAAGCTTTGATTGAAGGACAGGCGACCCATTCAAAGGATATTGCGGAGCTCAAGAATCAAATGGGCCAAGTGGTGGATTTCATGGGACGGATTGCTGAAACAGGGAAGCTACCAAGTAACACGGTGCCTAACCCAAGCACGTGTAAACAAGGAGAAGAGTCCAGGCTGAAGGACTATAAATATTAAGCGCTGCATGGGAGGCAACCCATTTCAACCCAGGCTATGAAGGAGCCATCAACGAGAGTTTGACATTTCTATCCCTTCACTTGCTTAGTTGAATTGTACTTGTGTCTGTTTGTTTGTTTATTTATTTTACCCTTTTCCTTATTTTCGTAGCCCGCCATATTTAGGGTCTATATACCATATTTCTTGCCTACATTGAGGACAATGTAGATTCTAAGTGTGGGGTGGGTTTACACCTTTATTTTCATAATATTTTCAGTTAAAAAAAAAAAAAATTTGGTTTTATAGAGTCTTTTTGTTTGTTTGAGTCTTAGGAAGCTCCTAACGTCTAGGATGAACATGTCTCTGAATTCATGGCTGAAGGTTTTCACAATCGAAATATGACTTAATTGAATTCTATGGTTAATCGACATTGTGATACTTGTATGAAGATTTGAGATAGGATTGTAACTTGGTTCATTAAGCATGCTAGGATTAAGTCTGATTCATTTGACCCTAAGTGAGCTGTTGAGCTAAAATACTTTCTTTTCGAGTGCTTAATTGATAATTCTAGAATTTCGTGGCTGTATTTGCAAAACCTCATCATTCTTTGAAAATCCAATGATCATGTGCCATAGATTTTAATGGACTAGAGAGTACTAGAACTCGGCTGTTGTGACTGTCAAAACTTGTATGCCATAATATGCACTGATCCTGGATAGGATAGAAGGCATTAGGGTAACCACCAAAGCCAAACAAGCATGTGTCCCCAATTGTGCCCGTCGTGGGACTCCTTAGAATGATCCCCTTTGAGCCTACGTTGAAAACCTTTGTTTCATCACCCTCACTACCCTACCATGAGCTTAGTACAGGATATCTCTACCCTTGTCTTAGGGACTTAGTAGAGCATGACATAGTGTGTAGGGGTGACGATGAAAGACAAGTGTGGGGTGGGGAAAAACCAAGAAAAAGAAAGAAGATTGCCGTGAAAAATGAATGAAAGAAAATGAAAATGAAAAAAGAAGAAAAACGGCAAAAGAGAAGAAAAATTGAAAAGAAAACTCTTGGGAAATTGTTGAAGTGTGGTTTTGGACTTTCAAATTTGTAGAAGGCTCAAAGTTGAAAATTATGCCTTTGTCCGTTTCCATGTTCGTTAGAGTGAAGGTTGGGCCCAAAACAATGATAATTGGCTCACAAAAATGGTGACATAAGGTGGTCCATATATGCTCTGCTAGGTCCTTAGGATTTTTGTATCCTTAATCTTCATTTCAAAAACCCTAGCTTAGCCCCATTACAACCTGTTTTAAATGCTTACTTGATCCTAGAGATGGGCAGTCTTTGGTTAGTGGAGTCAGGTACGCAGTCGAGCTTATGGTTTAGGTCCATTTGTGCACTTAGTCATTTCATGAGGTCTTTAATAAATTCTTCACAAAATGCGTTTATTGATGAAATATGCAAGCTGTTTGTTGCCTTACAATTTATTCTCTTGCATATACTTGAGAGTGAAGCTTTTAAGCATAGCCATTTCTGAGAGAAAAATCGAGAGTATGCCCTGTGAGTTTGGATTGGACTTGTTCGAAACATGCTATCATTCACTGTATAACTTAAGTTCTCCATATCTTGCTTAGTCATATGAATGTCACAGGTTTATTAACCATGGAATTATCTATGCGATTTTGATTAAGTGTTTAACATGAAAGCCATGAGTTTGGAGTCTCTGAGACAACAGTTAGGGGAAGTAGAGTCATTTACTTGTTTTTGTCGAGTCTTTGTTTTGTTTTGTATTTTGTTTTGCTAAGGGACTAGCAAAAGCTAAGTGTGGGGTAGTTGATAGGAGCAAAACGTGTGACGATATTATTGAATATGTGCCCCATTTTAGCCTTGTTTCTCCCTTAAATTTAGTGTTTTGAGTCATTGAGTCATTTTTAAAGTCTTGTTGAGTGTTTGGAGTGAAATAGGCGGAAAAAGTAAAATTCATGAAAAATCCTAGCTGGATCAGGATTCCTCACTGTCGACTATTTTTGCGGTCTTTACATTTTATTTTCTCTAGAAAATTCTGATATTCTCCTGCTTGTTGTAGGAAACGTTGCCTGGTGGAACTCTTGGAAACAGCAATGATGGAGTCATAAAATAAAGCATTAAGATATTTGACCAAGCAATGAAGAAGGGGAATAAAGGAGAAAAGACGTTTTCAGTTGAGGAATAAAAGAGAAAGACGTTTCAGCTGGAAAATAAATAAGAGAAAGACGTTTTCAGTTGAGGAATAAAAGAAAAAGATGTTTCAGCTGGAAAAATAAATAAGAGAAAGAAGTTTCAGCTTGGAAATTAAAGGAATTGCCCCATTATGAGAGGAGTTAAGGCCATAAAGAAGACGTTTCAGTTGGGAAAGCCAACCAATGCTCCCCTATAAATAGGCAACGTCCAGAACTGAATTTGCATCACTTCCCAGCCAAGATCACTTCCCAGCCAAGATCACTTCCCAGCCAAGATCACTTCCCAGCCAAGCATCACTTCCCAGCCAAGATCACTTCCTGGCCAAAAACTTTTCCGAGACTCTGCCCAATTCACTCCTTAAACTTCCATCACCTACAAGACCGTGACCACCATCCATCCATCAATCTACAAAGCTCTTAGGCGCTGAGTCAAGGACGCTCCACCACCATAGTAGAGACGAGTTCATCACCTTGTTGCTAAGCCGCTGAGGAAAGCTTCAAAGTGTAACTATGACTCTACTTATAATTTTTGTTTCGGTTTTGTGTGTTTCAATTTGCGAGTTGTGTAATTGGAGACATGAAATTTTCAGAATATTTTTATTAATATTTTTGAGATTTTCAGTTTATTATTGAGTTAATTTCGAGAATTCTTTTATGATGCATGTTACAATCTTGTGCCCTTTTACGTGTTTAGGTAATTTTCAGAGTTAGGTTCATAAGTTTGCATGCTAGAATAACGGTGAGAGTTCTTGCGTGTTTTCTTAATTTGCCAAGAGTAATTGTTATTTGTTAAGGCGCTGAGTTAAACAAGTAGTAATTAGTTCTAACGAGTGGTAAAAATCATGCTTTAATGATTAAACGATTCTGGAAATTACGTGTTAAATTCTATGTGTAATGGTTAATTTGCACGTGTGAGTTGATTCGAGGGTTAGATAATACTACTAGTTAAGAGAATTACGCTGAGTGTTTTCGAAAATTAGTAGTATTAGGCTTGGTAAGGACTTTTCCGATCCATGCCTACATTAGAACGAATCAGATAAATGGATTGATCCGCTGAGGCTTTTCATTTGAGCTCTTATCTAGGCATTTAAGATGGGCACATTTTTGTAGCATGTTGAAATGAATTTTCTGTTTTTACACTTAGTAATTTCCAATTGGTATTGGTCAAGGTTAGGGAAGTCGATCATTGTAGATAATTTTATTTGTTTTGTTTTTATTTTAAGTAGATTAGAAACCAAATTCAAAAACCCCCCATTTTATTCGTTTATTTGTTAATTGACCTTTTTGTGTAGGTGTACCCTACAATCCCCGGACTGAACGATCCCTGCTTATCCTATACTGACAACAACATTTTGCAGGGTTAAATTGTGAGGCTATTTCAGCCGCATCATTTATCTTATTTGGGTCGACACTTTTAAGATTTGCATGTAATTGGTGCTAGGTTTAAGAACATGAAATCGACTTTTCGTTTTGTGTAACTTGAATCAAAAGTAGTAAAGGTTCTGGACAAGAATCGAATTTAATTGAAGAGGATTGCAATTAGGTGGACTTTTCCATAACTAAGTTGTACACTTGAGTTGATAGCCTTTCTCTATGTTTAATGCGTTGAACATGTCATGATTGACTAGCTTTCTAGGGCTTGATTGCATGTTTGATAGGATTAATCTAGGTGCTTTCGCTTAGGTTAATTAGCATTGAAAAGTAAAATATGGGAAATCATTTGCTTTCGAATGTTTCACATGATCAACTCCTCTCTCATGACTTGGAAGAACAATTATAGGGTTTGAATCGAATTTGATTACATGGAATTGATTTTGATCTTTGTTCCTTGCGTTCCACCCTTGTATATATGTTTTTACATTTTCTTTATTTTATTTATTTTAATTTTAATTTTAAGAATCCTAATCCCCCCCTTATTTGTGTTTACTTGTATATATTTATTCTTTATTTTATTTTTGTAAATAATGCTTTATTATTTTAATTCTTTATTTGTTTATACAATTGTATATATTTATATTCTTTATTTTATTTTTGTAAATAATACTTTTCTTTATTTGTTTCACAATTACAAGTGTACCCTCAATCCCCGGAATAGAACGATCCCTATTTGCTTATACTACTAACGATATTTCAGGGTTAAATTATGCGCTTTCTTTAAGCGCGTCAGTAATTTAGGACTTGGGGACCGAAATTCAAGTCCAATAGCCCAATTCTGATTATGGGCAAGTGAAGAAGAAAGAACACAAAACCATTCAATTATAACAACACTCCTATTTGCCCAACATTCAATTATTTTCCTTAAAACTAGACATCTCAAGTACTACATCACATTCTTTCACACAAGCCAATTCTCTACCCCTAACTTCCTTTTTTCCAGTAGCAAATTTTGGAACCACGATTCTTGGGATCAAAGCAGCAGGAATCCTGGGATCACAGCAGTAAGATTCTTGGAATTACCAATGAGATCTTGAGGACACGGGAATCCTGGAAACACAGCCGCAGGATTCCTGAGCACAGCAGTAGACCTAAGCTAACACCACTCTATAAATCGATAGTGATAGTTGCTGTGAGGGAAGGAGGAACACAAAAGCTAACCACTAAACAGCCCAAGCAATTCCATCATTCTCCCATAAACCATTTCCAATTCCATAAACTCTTCTACCTCCATGTAGACTTATCATGCTTGATCGTACAATGATCTTCTCTGCCATGCTTCTTCTCTCCCAAATCCATCCATAGTCCTCTACCATTACTAACTCATATCCCTTATACCGAATACCTTAACCAACCCACCAATCACTGCCGGAATTTCTTCTTCCGAAACTCATGCTTTTCTAGCTCCCACGCCACGCACATCTTGTCAAGTCTTTACTAAAGTTGCACACTAATTCACTGCCGTGAACATGGAGAGGAGCTGCTAGGAAGAAATCAACAGCATTCTTCTTAGGACTTATTATCCTTCGAGATCTGCTGGGCCTACTTGCTGCTTACTCAGACGAAGGGGCAAGGTCTTGGGTCCTTACCCATGAATTTTCACTGTTGTACAACTCCGATCAAAAGTGCCCCCCCCCCCCCCCCCCCCCCCCACATTTTAGCGACTCCGCTGGGGACTAGACCATGATTCCAGCAGCTAATTCCTTCCTTGCTAAATATTTGTCAAGCTAATCTCTGATCTTTACAATCACTGCTAGGAGCCATTTACGAACACCCTGCAAACTTCACTACCATTAGTCCCACAAGTTATCTTCTGTTGTTTTAACCACTTTTCAAGGATTTCAAGCCTATTTACCAAACTTCTCTGATAAACCTTACCAGCAACAAAATATCAGTCTTTATTTGTGTTAATACCAGGCAATAGTCTTCATATTGGTGTATATTCAAGCATCATGCAAGAATACGGGGGCTTTGCTTAATGAACTTCAAAAGCATGCTTGGGAGAACATTAAAATGATGAAAGCCTCCGTTAACAAATTTTCTTGCAAAATCCCCAACCTTACACAAGTTTTCTACTTAAGAGGGGATTATAAACATAACAAGAAGCTTTAGAAATCAAGTGAATATCCTAGAAGAGATGCCAACATGCTAATTATATCGAGCATTGAGACACTCATATACTTTGGGATGTAGACTCAGTTTTGAGTCACTCAAGCCTCCCACTTATGGTCACTAGTGGGTTAAATGTTTCGGTCCAAGAAAGATGTCTCAAATGAAAAATACAAACATACAAGCACATAAAGCATATTTCAAAATTCCAAGTCTTTTACAAGCATGCCTACATATGTCTAAACATGAACTTCATTGCTGCAATACGAGCGAACACTTGCAAATCAAATACCAAGCTCTTCAATGCTATAATGCTCTTAAGATCAAGCTCCAATTCCATTTCCAATACTTAAACTAATTGAACATTCTTGAAATGAAACCAGAAACATCATGCTCACAACACTCTTTTACACGCAAGGAAAAGAATTGAAAGAAAGAAAACCTTTCTATCTACCTTCATGCCACCAAAATGAAACGAGAAGAAGTTTACTTGAATTAAGCACCCCTCATAGCCCCACATCTGTGTTGCAAGCAGAAATTCGATGCTGAGAATCTGAATCACAAAATAGAAACCCAACAAGCAAAAAGCCTCATGCCATTGTTAAAGATGGTTGTGTTCCATTCAAATCAGTAGTCATGCTTAAGAATATTTAAAAGAGCCGTCATTACCAAATCACATATCCAAGACTGAAGATTCTCAAATTCTCTAGGCTAACAATTATATCATTCTGATGCCAATTTGAATGACATGATAATGACAAAGCAAGCAAGCTTCTTTTGGGGGGATTAATACGAATCGAAGAAAGTTAGCATCTGCACTATACATTCTTACCTGGGGGCTGAGTTGCTGGAATTTACAGCCGGAATTAAGCTTTGTTTTCAAGTTTTCAATTATTGATGCTCCTATAAAAGAAAACCAAAAGAAGTGTGTCATGATCATTCAATCAACAACTTAGCCACTATAAAACAAAGTGATCGAGATGTGAAATTGAAGGTACTTCTTCAAAGTAAAGCCAAGCCAAGTTAGTTGAGACCCCATGCCAAATATTGGATCAACCTTCATAAGAATCATAAGGGTATGCAAAGAATATTCAATCATACCAAAGCCAAGCAAAGAAAGGGGTCATCGATAGACAAAAAAAAAAAAAAAAAGAGTTACGAAGAGCTAATCAAACACCTAAGTCATCTATTCATGCTCTTTCTTAAGAAATACTGTCTCAAGCCATACCTATGCCAAATATCAAACTAGCTTACAGAAATATGAGCTGCTGTGAACTTTCTTTAAACCCAAAAATGTAGTCAAACGCACAAATCTTAGTAAACCTACTCTAATACCCGATCTCCTAGCCATGTTATTGGACCACCATTCTTTCAAACTTGTAGACTTCATAGCCAAAAGTTGAGCTGCTGTTAACATTCCCTTAGCTTACTAGTAATTCAGTACTATACATGGCACCAAGTTTCTCCATTCAAGCCTGAAAATAAGTACCAAGAGCTAGTTTACGCTATTTCCTAAGGTATACTGTCTCAAGCCAACTCCAAATATCAACCAACTTGTAGAGTTATGAGCTGCTGTAAACTTTTCCTAAACTATTATCAGTTATTCGATATTATAACACTAAGATTTTCCATTAAGCCTAAAACCATGTACCAAGAGCTAGTCAATCCATTCATGCTCTTTTAGGAGAGTTCCTCTCTCAAGCCATGTCTCTGCCAAATATCAAACCAGCTTATAGAGTTATAATGGAATAATCATGCATATAATAAGCGATGAAGCCAAGCAACATGCAAAGCAGCAGCTATCAAATTTCAAGACTTTATTGCCCATATCACAACATGCTTTTTCCAACCACCAATTGAATGCTACAACTACCCTCCTCATTTTTGAAGAACCTAAACCAATTTGAACTTATTCCTAAGCCTCTCTATTTCAAAATAGCATCTCAAATCTTATGCAAAGACGCTTGGGGGCTGAGTAATTAAGACCTTGCTCATGGTTACTATAGTTACTGTTGTAATTGAGGTTGTTATGTGACGTTTTCTATCTCATTCATTGCCAAAGTGAAGCTGCTATTAGCAAATGCACATCCGTATTTAGATCAAGGCATGACAATCTCATCCAAAAAAGAAAAAAATTCTGATAGGAAAAGCATATTTGAAGAAGTCACAATAAATGCAGGTCTCAATATTCCAAAATACCTTCAAGCCTCACTTCTATTCCATAGTGATCAAGGTCCTCATTTGCCAAGCAAAGCTGGCGTTTACAAATGCAATCAAGATATTTAAAAAAAAAAAAAAAAAGAACAATCAAAGACAATACATGCATATATACAGTGGCGGAGCCAGAAACTAAGCGTTACTGGGGCACAAAAACAAAATAATAATATCAAAACATGAAAAAACCTTGGAAAATAACAAGAAATTTGTGAATGAATTGAGAGTCAATACATATTGCAACTATGCTTTTTCTATTTTACAAGAGTTTTCCAAATCACTAAAAAGTAACAACGAGTGATGGAGCTAGAACTTCATCTAAGATGAGGACCTTTCGAAATTGAAAAGAAAAAATTTTAGAACTCAAATTATATATCAAAACTAAAAATTTCTGATAAAAAAATTTGATAGAAATATTATAATATAGAAATAAGATTATTTAAGATAAAAATATTGTTAAAATTATGTCAAGTTCATAATAGCAAGCTACACAAAAAAATAGTAATATTAATAGTTATTAGCGCTGCAAGGTAGAATTAAACCTTTGGAAAAAATTTAAACAAAAAAGTAGTGAAACCTTTGGAAAAAATTTAAACAGAAAGTATTGAAGGTAGCCAAAATCAAACCATGGACTTGTAATATAAGAAGTCAAAGCCAAGACCACTGCACTATGCTAGCTGCTTATGATTTCTTGTAACTTAACTAATTTTATATTAAACGTTTACTGGGTCACGGGACCCAATGTGGCTCTGCCACTGCATATATAAATTCAGGAACCGTCACATGCTATGATTTCAATATCAGGCTTATACTCACTCTTAACTCAAATTCATGCCAACTCCATGCTAATGCCAAGCTCATGCTCAAGCCAAGCAGATCCACGACCAAGAGGAATATGCCAAGCCTTTAAACAAGTTCATGCTAGGCAAAAAAAAAAAAAAAAAAAAAAACCAAGCAAGCATGATACTATGCATACAAGTATCAAACATACATGCAAAGCCATGCCAAGCTCCTCCCTAAGGTCGTGCATTTCCCACAGAACATATGAGGGCCATGCCAAGCAATTATGACCATTCTTTTCAATATCGAATCTCTCTCAATTGATTACTCAAAATACTTAAGGTAGCCACAAGCTCAAGCTACCAAAACACATGCCCAAGCAAAGCAACTACATGCTTATATAACTCTAAGCAAGCAAAACAAAGAAATCAAAACCAAGCAAAGAAAACTTTACTTGCCAAGCTACATGCATTTTAATTTGTAGATTACAACATGCATGCGAGCTTCATCAAACAAATTGTGACTAGCATTAACGAACATACCAAATTTATCTAGTAAAACACATCCCTGCAAGCAAAATCAGCATTTCTCTCTATTTTATTATAAGCAACAGCACGTTTAGATCTCTCATCATCACCCAAATTCTTTTACTAAAGATCTCTTGATTGTCTTGTGGTATTTGTTTACATCTAGTTGTTCTTTCCGATTTTAGCCTGAGCTCTTGTACCCAACACACTTCGGTCTTAATTCGCTAGCTTTTCACAACTTGTTTTCTTTATTTCTCATTCTCCCAATTAACAACCCTTGATCTTCAAGGACTCTTGCACAAGCCTCAGTTACTTATCCACAATTGGTAGGACAAAAACAAGTCAAAATAACAAAGCCATGGAAATCAAGCAAAACAATTAAAGCAAAGCTATGACATAGTATTAGCTAAGCAGATAATACCACATGCTTCAATAATTATTCCCAGATCTTATTTTGTGCAAGCAAAGTTTCCAAGCAGTCTTTGTGAACTTTCAAGCAATAACTATCAAAATGGTCAACTGAAGCCAATCAAGAAGATCAATCTCAAGAAATTAGAAGCTTGTACATATAGTAAGGTACATGCCAAAATCAAGCCATAAGCTAATTTCAGCGATAGTAAGCTAAAGAAAACTACCACATGCAGTCAATGGTTTTCTGAAAGACAAAACTATATATTGCTTAGGCATTCCTCTTGATGAAAATTCAGCATAGCCAATAACTATGACCCGGAAAGGGGTCAACGCCGTGCAAAAGTTGAGTCTGCTAATATGAAAACTTTGTTCATATTAAACAAAAGTTGCAATAGATCAAAACAACCTATGGTTATCAAGCAAAACACAAAAATGCACCAACCGTATAGCCAAAGCAGAATTGAGACATGCCACAGCCATTGTGTTCAAATGATACACACTTTATGCAAGCTTTGTAAATCTCAAGGCAGTTGATGAGCGTGAAGCTACAAGTAAGAAAGAGATACTGATTATTCCTTTGTTTGGAAGTAGAGCTACTAATGTTTCAATTCAGAAATGACGAGACAAGCCAAGCAAACTCTGTTAAACTTTACGCTTAGCTATTGGGCCTCAATTTCAGAATTTGATTATATGGCCCATTACAATGTTCTTCATGGCCCATATAATCAAGGGGGCTAATGTTGATGCCCAAAAATCCTAATGCTAATTTCAGCGATAGTAAGCTAAAGAAAACTACCACATGCAGTCAATGGTTTTTTGAAAGACAAAACTATATATTGCTTAGGCATTCCTCTTGATGAAAATTCGGCATAGCCTATAACTATGACCCGGAAAGGGGTCAACGCCGTGCAAAAGTTGAGTCTGCTACTATGAAAACTTTGTTCATATTAAACAAAAGTTGCAATAGGTCAAAACAACCTATGGTTATCAAGCAAAACACAAAAATGCACCAACCGTATTGCCAAAGCGGAATTGAGACATGCCACAACCACTGTGTTCAAATGATACACACTTTATGCAAGCTTTGTAAATCTCCAGGCAGTTGATGAGCATGAAGCTACAAGTAAGAATGCTGCTGAAATAAAATCAAGGTCAACCCATATTCGGCCAATGATTTTATAATTAGCCGTCAAGCTCAATTATTTGTATAGAACTAGAGGAGATCAATGCTAGAATGGTTTAAATACCAGAAGTATAGCTCTACTCCAACTACTACCATGCTAAGATCAAGACTGCTATTTTGTCAAACAAAACAAAAATAAGAGCATATAAGTTTGAAATTGATAGGGCTTCACGATGTGCAATTCGAATGCAACATCAAGAGTCATTCATATTCAATCAGTTGTTAAAATTATTGAGCACATTTAAATCCCAGCAGTAAATACAGAAGAAACTTATCGGTACAATCAAACATCAGAAACAGTCAATCTAAAGATAATTGGGAATTTTGACGGATTCAAATATCACGCCAAGCAAAATACCATAGATCGCATATACTGATGTCTGCCATGAATATCATGATACATTATGCTGCTAAAATAATAAGAAGACTATGAAAAGAAGACGTGCTTACAGATTGAGGCTTCAAATTCAATCACAGCAGCTGACAAGACATGATGCAATCACAGCGGCAAACCCATATACATTGAAATAACAACAAGCAATCGATGAATTTGAAGGGATATCGACAACAGCTACAACATAGAAAATCATAACCTGTCTTGCTGAAGCAACCACGTTAATCCATACTCCAATATCAACAGAAGAAAGAGGAGATTTTGACAATCAAAACCCGCACTAGGGAAAATCCAAAATTCCCAAAGATGGAAGAGTTTAACCACTAACAACAAAAGAAAGAAATACTGATTATTCCTTTGTTTGGATGTAGAGCTACTAATGTTTCAATTTTGGAAAAGACGAGACAAGCCAAGCAAACTCTGTTAAGCTTTATGGTTTGCTATCGAGCCTCAATTTCAGAATTTGATTATATGGCCCATTACAATGTTCTTCATGGCCCATATAATCAAGGGGGCTAATGTTGATGCCCAAAAATCCAGCTAGCAGGCCCAATTCATTTCTCAAGCCCAATAACCAAATTATACCGACAATTATCATGCCACGCATGAGGATCCCAACCACATTCACTCATTTGGGGCTTGCAAGAATGGGTGTGGCGTGGAAGGTAACAGAAATGCATGAGGCCCATTATTAGTTTTAGGCTTGTTGGTAATTTCGGACTTGGGGACCGAAATTCAAGCCCAACAACCCAATTCTGATTAAGGGCAAGTGAAAAAGAAAGAACACAAAACCATTCAATTACAACAACACTCCTATTTACCCAACATTCAATTATTTTCCTTAAAACTAGACATCTCTAGTACTACATCACATTCTTTCACACAAGCCAATTCTCTACCCGTAACTTCCCTTTTTCCAACAGCAAATCTTGGAACCATGATTCTTAGGATCACAACAAC
Source organism: Rosa chinensis (assembly GCF_002994745.2). Lineage (NCBI taxonomy): Eukaryota > Viridiplantae > Streptophyta > Magnoliopsida > Rosales > Rosaceae > Rosa > Rosa chinensis. Next base: position 44,088,366 of record NC_037089.1, read on the forward strand.
AAAATTCTTGGAATTAGCAATGAGATCTTAAGGACACGGGAATCCTGGAAACACAGCAGCAGGATTCCTGAGCATAGCGGTAGACCTAAGCTAACACCACTCTATAAATCGATAGTGATAGTTGCTGTGAGGGAAGGAGGAACACAGAAGCTAACCACAAAACAGCCCAAGCAATTCCATCATTCTCCCATAAACCATTTCCAATTCCATAAACTCTTCTACCTCCATGTATATTGAAACTTATCATGCTTGATCGTACAATGATCTTCTCTACCATGCTTCTTCTCTCCCAAATCCATCCATAGTCCTATACCATTTCTAATTCATATCCCTTAAACCGAATACCTTAACCAACCCACCAATCACTGCCGGAATTTCTTCTTCCGAAACTCATACTTTTCTAGCTCCCACGCCACACACATCTTGTCAAGCCTTTACAAAAGTTGCACACTAATTCACTGCCGTGAACATGGAGAGGAGCTACTGGGAAAAAATCAACAGCATTCTTTTTAGGACTTATTATCCTTCAAGGTCTGCTGGGCCTAGTTGCTGCTTACTCAGACGAAGGGGCAAGGTCTTGGGTCCTTACCCATGAATTTTCACTGCCGTACAACTCCGATCAAAAGTGCCCCCTCCACAAATGCCAGAGTGCCACTCTTTATGGCGTTGGCGCCATGCCTACCTCAGTGTAGGGTAGTGCTACGTCCTCTTGTAGTGACGTTCTTCCTTGCAAGCATTTTTGCAGCAGATATGTGTGATCTTGTCGCTTGAACTGGGATCGAGATGAGACATAGTAGGGATAGACCACGACAATTCCTGTCGTTTTTGCTGAACATCTATGTTCTTATCTCCCCCTAATGATGGGAAGACTGTCTCATCAAAGTGACATATGCAAATCTAGCGGTAAAGAGATCGCCTAGCAAGGGCATTAAGTGGCAAATGATTGTTGGAGTCTCAAATCCAACGTAGTTGCCTATTTGTTTGTAAAGACCCATCATAGAGAGTTGTGGCGACGCAATTGGCACATAAATGGCACAATCAAATATGCGTAAGTACGATACTTGCACTTAGTCACTAACTGTGACACAGAGGTAGATCGAGTGGTGGTGGGTCGTAAACAAATTAGTATAGTTGCATGCGATATTGCATCACCCTAAGAAGATATAGGGAGATGGGTGCGCATTACCAATATCCGGACTACCATCATAGTCGATTCCGCGAGAAAGTTTGGGTGTGTTCATGGGAATATGATGTCCAATATTAATCCCAATGTAATAACCATTGAAAGTCTTCGATGTAAACTCTCTAGCATTGACAAGTCCAATTGACTGAATAAGATGATCCAGGGAGTGAGCCGGTTGTCATATGATATGTGCTAGGAGTGTAGCATAAGCAGCATTACAAGTGGACAATGGCACAACAAGTGACCAGCGTGTTTGCATGTCAACCAACATTATAAGATATTTAAACGTCCGCAAGTTGGTTGAACTAGTCCACAGAATCCCACGGATTCTATGTAAGAACAAAATGAGTATTTTTATATCATTTGCATAGGATAATCTCAGTCCTAACTTCCTTATGAAACAGGCTTTCCTTAAGGAACATGCTTTGTAAAACAAGCGAGAGGCTGTAGAAGCAACCAATGAGGATTTTGGTTGGGTGTGAGCATCTGAAACTCTATTTGAAGTAAAATTGGTGATTGCAGCATCAGCTAGGGGGCCATCACCATGATGGGCGCCATCCATGGCCTCATGGGTAGGGACTGTGCCAGCCCTAGGCTAGTGGTGGACTGCGGCGGAGCCAGAGGCAGCGGTCACACTTAGTCCAGGAATCAACTTTTGATTCATGCTTCATTTCGCTCGAGAGAAAGGATGTCCATGTGAAGTCTTTAGTAAACGGATCATCATATCATGACTAGGATGACCTATCCTATCTTGACAAAGCCAATATATATCAATAATTCTGTATTGATCTAATTCTGTATGCATGTCATCATATTGATCTTGTTCTCCGAAGACGTAGCTTCTTGGAGAAAGTTCTGCAAACCATGCAAGAGCCCATTTCGGCTCTCTCTTCTTATTTGTGTTTGTCTCTTAGAAGCTGACATTTTCTTCTCTCATCTCTCTCTGATAGGAGCATAAAATGCGACGTTTATAATGTTTAAACCCTATATTTTGCTAAGTTATTTCCTTTAACTTGATCAATTTAACTTAGTTAGTGTTTTTCAGGTAAAAATGGAGTCTCAAGGTCCAAAAATGGCTAAGGAATGCACAAAGGGCGCAGAAATGAGAAGAAATGAAGAAATGGAAGTTCTCCCAGTTTGACTAGGAAAATGAATCCTAGTTGGAGTAGGAATCAGAAGCTGACTTGGATTCAAACTCTTAAGTCGCGGAAATTAGAAGTTCTACTTGGACAAGGAAACCCAATTCTACTCAGATAAGGAATCCTAGTGTGACAAGGAGTCCCTGTTGGATAAGGATTACTCAAGAAGGTTCCAGAAGAGTGTAGAAGCATCTCGGAAAAGGAAGCAGTATTCAACTAGGAAACCTACTTGCATATGGAGTTCTACTCATACTAGGAGAGCCTTGGAACATTCATGAAGTATCTAGAAGTCTCAAGAAGGTCATATGCCGTGCACATGGAAGAGGAAGTCTCAAAGAATTCGAATTACAAAGCAATGTGGAATTTGGACTTCTTGTTGAGTTTGGATTGGAATTGCCGTGAGATTATTGAAGGTTCTAGGGAGTTCTTGGCGTTTCTACTTCATAATAGGCGTGGAAGACATGTGAGAGGCATGTGATGCAAAAGAAAACCGAATTGGACTCAACTTGTGCATTAAAAGTCGAAACCAATACAGATTCGGAAATCTGCCTGTGCAGATCAGTCAACTTCAACGGAGTGTCAAAAATCTTTCAGAGCTCAGAAAATTATGATCTTTATATGGTTGGAAAGATATGGATGTCTAGTTTCTATATATTTTTACGGTTCATCAATAGCTATTTTCTAGAGAAAGTTATGGCCGTTTTAGTGGACTGAGGTCAATCCTGCCGGAAATCTGTTTTGTGAGAAAGAAGTCCTAAATCAACACGAACTAAGAGAAACCAAGTAGAAACGAATTGGGAGTGCCTTGGGACGTTCTTCTATATATACCATGTGTATTAGACGTCCAGGGGTAACACATGATTCTCCACAATTTCATTTCTCACCGGTTTGCTCTTGAGTTTCAGGTTTTTGCTTCTACAAGTTCCTAGCCGTGCCATCCTCCACCTTTGCCGTGATCTTCACTTTGTGCCGCCGCGTTGGATCTGCGTTGGACCTTGGGACGTAACTAAGGGTTGTTCATACCACCTTTCATATGTATTCTTCTCGGTTTTATGACTTGTTAGGTAGAAATTTTTGTTTTGATTTTCTTTGTGTAAAACCGAAACCATGAGTTAACTTTCTGATTTTTGGATGCAATTTTGATGTTCTTTTTTATGATTGATGTGTTTGTGTGTCTTGGATGCTTGTTGATTGCTGAAATATGGATTGATAATCTGATTTTGTTTTATAGATAACGTTTGCATGTTTTTGTTCTTTGAGTGCACGCTTAGGATGATTGCATGTAATTGGAGCTAGTAATTAGGTTCATGCGTTGTGACCCTAATTCAATATGGTAGTAAAGGCTTTGGACAAAGGTCGAGATCAGATTATGCATGTAATGAAAAGACTTGCGTTGAGTACTTGAATTTGCATGTTTATTGACTAAACTTTCACTTGCTCTTAATGATTCGAATGCATGAGATTATGAGTCGCTTCGATTGTGTGATACCTGCATTTGAAATATGTTGGATTAAGTGCATTGCTTGATCAACTGTGTAAAGGGAAGTCATATAAGGGACATTGGGCGCTTGTAACTTTGTTTCTTGGTTGATATCGTTCCATGGTAATTAATAAAGATTAAGGGATGCATGAAAATATTGATCTTGAATTGTTCTTGATAAATTGTTTTCCAAAAGTTCTTCTTTTCCCACCTTTGTATAGAAAACGTTTTATTCTTTTATTTATTTTCTGAAAATTTATACTTTGATCTTTAAAACCCCCATCTTTGATGTTTTGTGTTCTTGTATATTTGTAAATAAATAAAATCGGTTTTAGGATTTAGTATGCATGTAAATTGTAAATAACTTGTTAATAATCTGAAAATATATTTTAATTCCGTGAATAGTGATTTTGTGAATAGTAATATGTGTTTGTGTTGTACATGAATTTGTGTAGTTAGAGTTTAATTAGGATTTGTTGTTTGTATTTGTGTTGTATATGGATTTCTATTTTAATTCTAACTTAACTTGTACATGATCTAATAATTTCGTGTGAATTGTATATTCTTTCTTTTAATTTGTTTCTCACATGTTAGCACCCTCAATCCCCGGCTTGAACGATCCCTGCTTATTCTATACTAACGCTCGACATTTTCAGGGTTTAAATTGGCGATTGCTTTTGCACGTATCAATTTTTGCTCACCTGCAAACCGAAAAAGGAAGAAGCTCAAAAGTTTTGGTTCTAAGCAACGTCACCCTGAAGGTAATTCCGTTTTCTCCTTCCCTAGATTTGGTCTCTTCGCCATTCTACCATGTTAATTTGGATTTCCATATTCTGATTTTTGGGTTTTTGTTTTTGTTTTGTTTTTCAGATCGGGAAGAGCTTTGGTGAACTACTACAGAAGAACTTTGGTGAGGAAAAGCTGGTTCCTCTTTCTTGATTTTCAATCTGTCAAAATCAATTCTCTCTATTCCTCCTCTTTAAGCTCAAAGGTTGAAGGCTTTACTGGGCTGAGCTCGCTCAACATGCAGCTGAGGAGAGAGCTCGATTTATACACGTTGCTGGTGGGTTGCTTCAATTTTCACTCATTTAATTACCTCCCTTCTGATCCTACACTTATTATTGTGTTCAATTGCTAAGTTTCATTACCTTACTGGACGTAAGTTGCTAGATTCAAAGCTTTATTTTCTTGGGTTTGTTTCAATTTTGCTGCTTTTAATTAATTAGACCAAGCCTTCACTATGCATTGTTATGTGATTACATAGCAATTGGGTTATTTTTTCAATGATATATGGCTCGACTAAAGATCTCATTGTGAAATTATATCTTGTTCCTTCCATCAATTTAAGGATTATGACACCAAGAACTCAGGTGTTGTTAACTTTGGATACTCTGGTATTTTGAAAGAATGTCCGAAGTATTTGTTTAAGTTTAAGTAAGATTGGGAAATTCTAGATTCAGGCTTTAAGATGGAGAATGTCTTAGCAGTGTTTTACTTTAGTTTTCAAAGATTTGAGAACAAATGTGAAGAGATTTAACATGTTTATATGTTGCTAATTGATATATTGATCTAATTCTGTATGGACATGTAGTTCTGTGTGATATTATTGATATGGATGCTTTGAGAGGTCTGGTGTAAAGAAAGGGGAGAGTTTTCTGACCTTGTCTAGCAGTGAATTCGAGATGGAGGAATCCTTTAAAGAATCTAAAGTTATTTGCCCAGTGGTGATTCTTTGGGTTGTTGGCTGTAGAAAAGGAAGATATGGTGATCCCTAAGGAAGTGCAGAATATGTTAGGAGAGTTTGAGGAGTTGATTTCGGATGAGCTGCCCAACGAGTTACCACCTATAAGGGACATTTAACATCAGATTGATTTGGTTCTTGGAGCTAGTTTGCCAAATTTGCCCCATTAGGCATGAGTCCTAAAGAGAACGATATTTTGAGGGAGTTGATCGAAGACTTCTTGAAGAATCATTCGTGAAAGTATGAGTCCTTGTGCAGTTCCAGTCCTCCTTGTTCCTAAGAAGGGAAATCAATGGCAGATGTGTGTTGATAGCAGGGTCATAAATAAGATAACTATGAAGTACATGTTTCCTATTCCTCGTTTGGAGGACATGCTTGATGAGCTGGAGGGTTCCAAGGTGTTTACAAAGATAGATCTTCGAAGTGGTTACCACCAGATTCAAATCAAGCCAGGGGATGAGTGGAAGATAGCCTGTAAGAGTAAGGATGGGTTATATGAGTGGATGGTGATGCCATTCGGGTTGTCTAATGCACCCAACACCTTTATGAGGCTTATGAACCAGGTTCTTCGTCCTTTTATTGGTTCTTTTGTCGTGGTGTATTTTGATGATATATTGATACATAGCAGGACCAAAGAAGAAACATCTGGTACATTTGAGGTAGGTTTTGGGTGCTTTACAGGAAAATAAAATGTACATTAACCTGAAAAAGTGCACTTTCTATACCAGCAAGCTATTGTTTCTGGGTTTTGTGGTTGGAGAAGAAGGCATTCAGGTTGATGAAGAGAAGGTACGAGCTATAAGAGAATGGCTAGCTCCAAAAATAGTTTCTGAGGTGCGGAGTTTCCATGGTTTGGCTACTTTCTACAGGAGATTTGTAAGAAATTTCAGTACCATTACTACTCCTATTACTGAATGTTTGAAGAAAGGCAAGTTCCAGTGGGGAGAAGAACAAGAAAGAGCTTTGCTTTAATCAAGGAGAAACTTTATACTGTGCCAGTTCTTGCTCTTCCCAATTTTGAGAAGGTGTTCGAGGTTGAATGTGATGTAGTGGTGTGGAAGTAGGTGCTATGTTGTCACAAGAGAAGGCCAGTAGCATTCTTTAGTGAAAAGTTGAGTGAAGCTCGTCAAAAGTGGAGTACTTATGATCATGAATTTTATGCAGTGTTCTGGGCATTGAAGCAATGAGAGCACTACCTTATTCAAAGAAAGTTTGTATTGTTCACTGATCATCAGGCCTTGAAGTACCTTAATAGTCAGAAAACTGTAAACAAGATGCATGCAAGGTGGGTGAGTTTTCTGCAAAAATTCCTTTTCTGCAAAAATTCCTTTTGTGATTCAGCATAAATCTGGTACTCTTAATAGGGTGGCAGTTGCTTTGAGTATGAGGGCTTCCTTGTTGATGACTTTAGCTAAGGAGATTGTGGGTTTTGACCTCTTGAAAGAATTGTATAAGGAAGACGTTGATTTTAAGGAGATTTAGGCCAAGTGCAGTAGCAATCATGTAGTTGCAGATTTCTATGTGAATGATGGTTATTTATTCAAGGGCAATCGGCTATGTATTCCTAGTTCATCATTGAGGGAGAAACTTATTAGAGATTTGCATGGAGAAGGTTTGAGTGGACACTTGGGCCGAGACAAAACTATTGCTAGCCTTGAGGAGAGGTATTTCTAGGCACAACTAAAGAAGGATGTACGAGCTATTGTGAGGAAGTGCTACACCTGCCAGGTTTCTAAGGGTCAGTCCCAAAATACTGGTCTTTATTTACCTTTACCTATTCCTGAAGATATTTGGCAGGATCTTACTATGGACTTTGTGTTGGGATTACCCCGTACCCAAAGGGGTGTAGATTCTGTGTTTGTGGTAGTTGATAGGTTCTCCAAGATGGCATACTTTATAGCTTGTACGAAGACTGTTGATGCTTCCAATATAGCCATACTATTTTTCAAGGAGTTGGTTCGTTTGTATGGAGTGCCCAAGTCCATTACTTCTGATAGAGACATGAAGTTCCTCAGTCACTTCTGGATTACGTTGTGGAGAATATTTGGAACAGTTTTGAATCGAAGCAGCACAGCTCATCCTCAAATTGATGGGCAAACAGAGGTTACTAACAGAAGTTTGGGTAACATGGTCAGGAGTGTTTGTGGAGATAGGCCCAAATAGTGGGATTATGCCTTACCACAGGTGAAGTTTGCTTATAACAGTGATGTGCATAGTGCCAGAAGGAAGTCACCATTCTCATTAGTTTATACTGTTGTTCCTCGACATGTGGTTAATTTAGTGAAGCTTCCTAGAGTTCCTGGTGTTAGTGTTGCTGCTGTGGGCATGGCTAAGGATGTGCAGTCTGTTAGAGAAGAAGTTCAGGCCAAGTTGGAAGAAACTAATGCCAAGTATAATGCTGCAGTTGACAAGCATCGAAGAGTTAAAGTGTTCCAAGAGGGAGATGTAATACCCTGTACCCCAGAATTTTAACTTACTATTTAATTACCGTTTTAAAGGGCGTTATTAGTTCATGAGTTTCGTTTTACCGTTTATTAGATGAAGAGTTGTCTTTTCTTGGGTCCAATAATTTGGGAAATTTCCTTGAGAACATCATAGAACACTTTAAATCAAGTTCAAAGACACGTAGTTTGCTTAAATTGGAGTTACGACAGGAAAGTTTTGACCAAAAATAGAATTTACTATTCCTAAATTTGGGTTTAAATGAGTTTCTATTTTGCAAAGGAGGAGAGAGAAAGCAAGCAGCCCCAAAATCGGGACAAACCCGACCCCCTCCTCTTTTTCTTGTTCCTTTCACCGCTTCTGGTTTTTCGGCAAATTCGTCTCCTTCCGGCCACCCCAAGACGCGTCGCTTATCATGGCACGATCCTCTCTTCCTCCTCTATCTGTTCGTGTAAGTTTTTCACCTTGGGTAGCTTGGATTTTGGAGATTTGAAGAGAAATTCCCAGAATGGAGAAATATGAGATTTGCTTCGATCTCCGGTTTCCGGCCAGATTTCTTGGGGGTTTTGGTTGCTAGTGAAGTGCTGAACATGTTGTAACCTTGTTGCAGCTCGATTTGGCCGGTAGAGGAAGAATCAAAGGTGATTTCGAACGTGAACAGTAGCCGTCGGGTTCTTGGTTTTTAGATTGAATTTCAGACCATTTTTGCTTGGATTTGGTTGTTATTGCAGGTATAATTGTTGTTGGGCTTGTTGTGTAGGTCGTGTTGGTGTGATTTGATTGACCGGTTATGGTGGTTGGTGCGGTGGCGCGTGAAACCATGTGCCGCCACTGTTGGTGGTGCTATTGTGATGTCGGTAGCCCCTATAGAAGCATGCTTTTAACTTGTTAATTATGTCCTAGTGATTTAGAACCTTTAGCCACACTTGGTGTTTGGAATCTTTGATTTTCAATCTTTATCAGAAGTTGTTGTGTTGAAATTTTATGATCATCTTTATGAATATCAAGAATTGGTTAAGGTTGGTTATGGTAATTGTTGTTGTGGTTTTGTTTTGAGTTACAATTGTTGGAAAGTCGGACTAGTGAAAGTGGATTAAAGGTAATTAAGAGAGAATTGGGATAGTTTGTGGAAAGGGAATTTATTTATTAATTATTAGTTATAATTGTTGTTGAGAAATCGAAATTTAATTGTTTAAGAAGTCGAGAAGGAGACTTGTGAAGGTTAGAAAGAACTTTGAGGACGTGGAAATCGTTAAGGATTCCAAAATTTGAGATTTGTAAATCCTAATTGAAGAGTCAAATTTTAAGAAAAATTGATGAGTAACGAGTTATTTAATTTTTCGAGGGAATGAATTTTTTATTTTAATTATTCCCTTATGACGGTTAATTATATGCTGTCAATTATTACAGGACGTACTGAGCCCTCGAACGAGGAGGACACAGGTAGCCAACCGGATTAGCTGCGAGACTCACCTATGAGTGGACTTTTATTTTATTTAACTGATGCATGTAGCATGGCATTAAATTTATAACTTGAATATGGTTCGGATAAATGTGGTTTTCGTGGAAAGAAATGAATTTGAAGAAATGAGTTGGCAAGGAGAATATTTTTGGCGCATGCGTACATTACCTAGTCGGCAGTCCCCTCTAGGTAATAGTCTGGTCGGCAGTCCCCTCCAGACTTAATATCCCGGTCGGCAGTCCCCTCCAGATGACATGAGGTAGTTGGTCGGCTATCCCCTCTAACTACCTGTGGTTAGTCGGCAATCCCCTCTAACTACCTCCTCCTATATTCCTGTCGATAGTCCCCTCCTATGCGTCATCTGGGTTGCAGTCCCCTCCAGATGACATGAGATGACTAGACAGCAGTCCTTTCTAGTCATCAAACAATTTTTCATGAAAGGATGGTTTTCAGAGAAATGAGTTGGAATCGTTTTATAAATCTCACTACATGTCGGATTTTATTAATGAGAAAACGGGAAAGCATTCAAGTATTGGTTTCATAACTTTCTTCAGTTTTGTCCACTCCCTCTAATAGTTTTTAAATGTTTTTCCCCTGGGCCATTCGGTTTCAAATGCCCAGATTTCATATTTGCCCAGATCACATCCAAGAACTCGGGGCATAGGAATCAACGCTTCCGTTTTGACTGTAGGTTATTACTTAACCTACCTTTTATGATATCAGCTTAATTATGTAGAGCTGCTCTGATAACCATTTCAATTTGGAGAATGTTAATGCTTGAGAATCTATGATCGTATTGAAGTTAAGGTGACATTTGTACTTTCGGAATGTAATATATACACTTGGAATGTAAATCTTGGAATGTATTTATGAGTGTGAATTTAGTTAAGCATGTCCAGGTTTGAAATATTTGGGTAGTCCATTTTAGGGGAGGTTCTGCCGATTTTTAGGTAGGATTTTACCTAATGTGGGCCCCACAGACTTGTATCCGGGTTTCAGGGTGAAACTTGGGTCGGGTTCTGTCAGGAGATGACGTGATGGTGTTTCTAAGGAAGGAGAGGTTTCCTATAGGTACCTACAACAAGCTAAAACCAAGAAAATATGGACCTTTTAAGGTGGTGAAGAAGATCAACGACAATGCTTATGTTGTTGCCCTTCCTGATTCCATGGGCATTTCTAACACCTTTAATGTTGCTGATCTACATGAGTTTCGTGAAGATGATGTTGTTTATCCTGAAGAGAACTCGAGGTCGAGTTCTTCGGAGGTGGAGGAGACTGATGTAGAGCGAATGACAATAAGGATTGAAGAACAACTCGATCGTGCAAAAGGAGGAAAACCCAGTTTGCTGCAACTTTGGCAATCGGTGTCCAAATCGTGACTGCTATAGCTTTCTAGATAGGGAATGACGTCAGGAGCAAAACTGCAATTTACTGTTTTTCAGAATTTTCGGTTTCCTAGTTTGTTTTGGATTGGTTTTGTTTTTACCCGTGGGCTTCAGGGTTTCATTGTTAGTCGCCCTAGGTTTCTTTTCTTATATATAAACAACCTTAAACGGCTGTAGAACTTATCTTTTATCATATTATCAATCAAATTGAGAGTTTTCTCATTTATCTCTGGTGGACTCCAGAATTCTTATTTTAGGTTTATTGCTTGTAAATAGAGGTGGCAAACGGGCCAGCCCGGCCCATTTTAAGCGGGCTTAGTAGTGCTTCGTGCCGTGCTTGGGCCGGGCCATTTATTATCGTGTCGGGCTTGTGCCGGCCCATTTACTTAAACATTAAGTCCGGCCCATGGCCCGAGCCCAAATCGTGCAGGGCCGTGCTTGTTCCGGGTTAATAACGGGCCGTGCTCGTGCCTACCCACTATAAAGCACGATTTAAAAATCTTAATTTGAACAAATAAAAATTAATTTTATTTAACTATTTAGAAAATTAAATAAATTAAGTTCTACAACGTTTTTCTTAATCTTAGCTTTTTAAGATTAGATTTCTAATAATTTTTTATATTCCACTATAAGAAAGAAAGAAAAAAAAACTCAAAATATATTGTTTTTAGTATATTATTGTGAGATTAATCTTTATTAATATAATGAAGATTTAGTATCTATTATTCTTTCCTTCATTCTATAGTTGTATTATTATGAGATTAGTCTTTATTAATAAACATATATTTAATATTTAGAAAAAATACTTATGTCAAAACAAGGATATAATGTTTTGTTTCATTATTTTGACAATATAAAAGAAAGCATTGGTGGAATTGCCATGAGATTTTAAATAAAAATGCCTCATATTCAAATCTCATCATTGTAGTTTTTTAATATTTTTAAAAACAAAATGAAATGTTGTGTTTGTAACGGGCCGGCCCACAATTTGTAGTGCTCGGGCCGTGTCGGGCCCATTACGGGCTCGGGTCGGGCCGGGCCAATGGGCCAATATTCTTAGGCTCAGCCCGACCCGTTATTCTAACGTGCTCGGGTCGTGCCGGGTCACTAACGGGCTTGGGCCATGCCGGGCCGGTGCCGTGCTCATGCTTAGTGGCCCGTTTGCCACCTCTACTTGTAAACCTAGGGTTGCATTTCCGACTGCGTCAAAGAGAATGATGGCATCTGAGTTGGGTGTTGATAGCGGTGGCGGCAGTTGAGGCAAGGATCACCGGCGAGAGAGGTGCAAATATTGATCTTCATTGCTTTTTATTCGTTTATTTTATTATTATTATTTTGATCGACGGTAATGTGAGAATATTTGGCTAATTCTTTTCATGTATGTAGGGTGAACTAAGTATATTGTAGGGTGGCAAAAGCCGCACCTTATCTAATTCCATTAAAAGATTGTATTTGAATTGACTAATACTGATGCAAAATGACAAGCGTAGTAGAAATCAAATAGAATTTTGAGATCAAGAAATCAAGTAGGAAGTGGAAACGGCAATGTATGATTGAAAATAAATTGAATAGGGAGCTTGGTATATATATACTGAAAAGAAACAAATAAGCAGCAGGCAAAGTATAGCAGCAAAATTTCCTCAAAGAAAAAAAACGTATAGCAACAACTAAGATTCCTTTGAATGTTTGCCGGAGTTGTCTGAATAAAATATGGATGTTACAGCAATCAAGATGGCTGAAATTAAGGCAGCAATAAAAGTGTAGACGGAAACAATTCGAACATGTGCCTTCATCGCAGAAGGTATGTCCCAGACAACTGTACCGAATGTTGAATCAGAACCATCAATATCTGGTATCCTATATAAACAGCTTTGATTATGTGACTTTCCCTCAACACCGCAACGCATGAAGAAATTAGGTGTACCGAATTTGACTTCCCAATAGCCACTTTCATCTAGAGGCTGCAACCAGAAAAGAACAGTGAAATAAGGCAATGCAGTAGGCTTTCTACAGGCAAAAAATGGTTATATTGTCCAATGTATAGTCCATAGCACAAAAGATGGTCCACTCTCATATTTTAATTGTACCAATGGGGAGGCATATGTATATAGACAACTATTGTTAGATCTGCACATGTTTATTAATCAAACTCAGCCTTCATACTGAAAACAATCTTCTTACTACGATCTCAATGCATTTGCTGTCATTCATAATGTTTGGCTCCTCATTTTGGGTTAAAACACATAATAATCTTCTTTTGAAATATACTTGGCCACATGTTCCTATTCTGACAATATATGTGTAATGCTAAATGAAAGTCCTAGTTCAAAAGTACGAGTAGCCCAGATAAGTGACGAGATCACACATACCTACTACAAACGTGCCTGCAAGGATTGATGTCCCTACAATTAGAGGACATGACGCCACCTCAAGAGTACATGAGTATGGCACCAATACCCCACCCTTGGTGACGTTGTGGCTAGGCCCACGGCTCCTGCCAGGAAGCGCCTGGGGCCTATAGGTTCGATGGATTCTCGCCTAAAAAAGAAAGCGAGTTTGGCACAAAATAATCCATTAATCATCGATGTAAATAATCCGTCTCATGAGAATATTCCGGATTATGGTTACGTCTAAGAGACATCATTGGGGGACGCTCCAATTTCAGAACCAATTCCATAGAATAGAGAGATCTCCATAAATTACACTAGTGTACATGAGATGATGGATAGAAATTCTATGGCTATTGATGATGCATTTGCATATCATGTTGCAAAAGGAATGATAGAATATGATGATATCGAACCTCGCTCTGTCGACGAATGTTAACGAAGAACTGATTTGCCTAAATGGAAAGATGCGATCCAGGCTGAATTAGATTCACTAGTAAAGAGACATGTATTTGGGCCTATAACGCAGACACCCCCAGATGTAAAACCTGTTGGCCATAAATGGGTCTTTGTTAGAAAGCGTAATGAGAAAAATGAGGTGGTTAGATATAAAGCCCGCCTCGTGGCGCAAGGTTTCTCACAACTCCCTAGAATCGACTACGAGGAGACATACTCTCCCGTAATGGACGTTATAACGTTCCGCTACCTTGTCAGTTTGATAGTTTCTGAAAAACTTGACATGCAGCTTATAGATGTGGTTACAGCATATCTCTATGGGGATCTAGATTCATATATATATATATATATATATATATGTATATATATATATGTGTGTGTGTGTGTGTGTGTGTGAATGTTCCAGATGGACTTCAATTACCCAAATCAAGTGGCTCTAAACCACGGAGCGCGTTTTCAATAAGATTAAAATGCTCACTATATGGATTAAAACAATCCAGACGGATGTAGTATAACCGTCTGTCTGGATGTAGTATAACCGTCTAAGTGACTACTTGATTGGAAATGGATATATTAATAATGAAATATGCTCATGCGTGTTCATTAAAAGAACAAGTTCCGGATTTACAATCGTAGCAGTTTATGTCGATGACATGAACCTAATTGGAACTCTAGATGAGTTAAAGGAAACTGCTAAATATTTGAAATCCAAATTTGAGATGAAAGATATTGGGAAAACACGGTTTTGTCTAGGTTTAGAACTCAAGCACCGTAGTGATGGGATTTTGGTCCATCAGTCTGCATATACTCAGAAAATCTTAAGGCGCTTTAATGAGGATAAAGCAAAGCCTGTGAGTACTCCCAGGATCGGTTGTAGTCTTGAGCCCGGAAAAGATTCGTTTCGTCCAAAGGATGAGGACGAAGAACCATTAGAGGCTGAAGTGCCCTATTTAAGTGGAATATGCGCATTATTGTAATTAGCTCAGTGCACAAGACCAGATATCCCATTTGCAGTGAACTTGTTAGCTCGACATAGCTCTGCTCCAACACGCCGCCATTGGATTAGTGTAAAGATAATCTTTCGATACCTAAGAGGTACGATGAATATGGGTCTATTTTATCCCTACGGAGAGAAAAGGAATAACGGAAGGATGGGATTGGACCATATTGGATCAAGAACCAATGTCCAAAATGCCATGGTTGGCGACATTGCCGCCACTACCACCAAGGGTGGCCGGCCTCACCCTATTCCCCTCCATCAAAACGACAACAATGTTTTGATGGGCTTTGCTGATGCATGGTACCTCTCTGACCCTCAGAAAGGTCTCTCCCAAACGGGTTATGTCTTTACCATGGGAAGCACTGCGATATCTTGGAGGTCTACAAAATAGACCCTTGTTGCTACTTCCTCAAATCATGCAGAGATTATTGCTTTACATGAAGCCGTGCGTGAATGTATATGGCTAAGGTTTGTAATTAGACATATCCAAGGAAGTTGTGGTTTAAAGTCTACCACGGATGAACCTTCATGCATTTATGAATATAATGTAGCTTGTATTGAGCAAATGAAGTTAGGTTTCATCAAGGGCGACAACAGCAAGCACATATCCCCTAAGTTCTTTTATAATTAGCAACAACAATCACTTCTAAATATTGAAGTGAATCAAATCCGATCAGAGGATAATGTAGCAGACTTATCCACTAAGTCGTTACCTAAATCCACCTTCAAGAAACATGTGAAGAGCATCGGATTGAGAAAGTTATCCGAACTCCCATGATTGTAGCAATCAGGGGGAGATATCGACATCAGGGGGAGTTATAATGTCTACATGTTCGATCTCGAAGAGTAGACGACTTGTTGTACTCTTTTTCTCCTCCTCGAGCGTGTTTTTGTCCCACAGGTTTTTTTTCACTCGAGCAAGGTTTTTAACGAGGCAATGGATGGAGCGTCATCACCAAGTTTGAACGGCACAAGGGGGAGTGTTAAAGGAAAATCAGCTTAGTGTGTGCCTAATCAAACTAGGAGTAGTAATAGGAGAGAAGGTTCTAGAATTCCTAATCCTACTCGGATTAGTATTCCTTGTAACATTAGAACATGTACTTTGTAATCCCTATATATAGGGCTCCTATTCTCAATAATATGATTACAATTCTCTCTTCAATTTTCTCTTCAATTCTCTCTCGAATCTCTTTTACTTAAACACATCAGTGCCATATGGCTATACTCAGGACAACAGGTTATGGTAGTATTTAGGATGAAAAAGAATTACCACCACGCTGAAGGAGATGTTGAAGCTCAAATGGATCGGCAAATAACCCAGATGGTAGTCTCTCAATGACTATGACCTCACAGTGGTGAGAAGGAAGCTCAAGTATGGATTCTTGTTCAATCTTAAGTCTAAAGGACGACGTAAGATGACGATGAGAACCATTCCCTATTAGATTGCGATGCAAATGGAGAGTCTTAAAGCAAGAATCAGATTATGCGGCAGCACCTCACACAAACCAATAGGAAGTTCTTGTGCTATAAAAAATCTTGGAAATTTGAATCTAGTAGGTCTACATATTTTTCATAGTAAGACTGCAAAACATAGTTCTTGGAGCTACAACTAATATAATAATTGAGTCATTATCATTAGAGTGTGGATCACACCTTTTTACCTGAAAAATGAAGGATGTCTGTAAGAGATCGAAGTCTTTAAAGTAACATGAAGAGGGAACAGGAAAGTCAGTAAACATCATAGTATTTACTTTTTGTCAATATGGATACAACTGCTTAATGAATGAAACAAGTACATTAGAAAGAGAGAGAGAAAAAATTACTATTTAGGTAGCCAAAATAGGAAATTTCTTCTAAAAGTTAAAAGATTTATTCATTTCCAGAAAATTGTAAGGTGATTTCACATCGTAACTCTATAAACTTGTTGGACACAGTTACAATCTATAATAGTTAGGGGGTAAGGGCATTGTGCATGTTGATGAATTTTTATTGCTTCATTTCAATCAAAACACTATTACTCAAGACATCTGTGAATTCCAAAATGTGAACTTTATTGTTGTTAGTGTCAGAATCCATACTCTCATTCTATATATTCATTTCGATAGTAAGTTTTTCTCTTCTTAGACAATCTGGCATGTCCAACATCATCAGATTGTGAATCATAACTGTTGATTATGTCAAAGGGTCTTGAATGTTCAGTCATAATTCACTGTGTAACAACATGCATACTATCATAGATCTAGCAAAAGATCATTCCTACTGTTTCAGATATATCATTGATGATGCAACTGGACAAGATCATCAGAATTATAGTTTTAGTAACATACATAAGTATCCAATATCACTAAACACTAATATCCTGATAGCAATTGGTGGTTCTAGACAATGGGGAGGTAATTTGTCAAACAGGGGTGTGGCTGTTTCTAGTAGGCTTCTGACACCAAACTAATATTCCTATAATTGATTGCAGAAGCGAAACAAGGAGCTTGTGAGCTACACGGACATACCCTTGATTGACAATCCTAATAGTTATAGCAAAAATTATTCATTTAAAACCAGAATTCCCCAGTTTCTAGCACATTCTTTAATGATGAAGCCTAAGAATCTCCAAGGGAAGAGAACCTCAAATTTTCAAATTAATAGCATCCAGAACAAGGTAAGTCAACCGAGAGAAACAATCATTAATTTCAAAAAAGGGATTGGAGCAGAAGATAGTGAAGATTAGATGCCACTGGGGTGCTCTACTTTAAAAAATTCCTAAAAATTACAAATACAAACACACTGCGAAGAAAAGACACATGGATACCTATTTAAGTCCCAAAATGATTGTAACTGAGCATCCCAAACCGAAAAACCAAAGATTGTCATCCCCTTAGTCCAAAACTTCATTGGAGCGGCTCAATACAACCAATATTACTCTATTAGAAACCAAACTGGGATATATCTTACAATCAAGAACCTTCCTAAATAGGAATGGCAAACCCAAATTTAATGGCCATATACACTCTTTATAGACATCATAATTTCCAGGGAATTATCAGCTACAACCATAGAACAAGAAGATGGAAACAATTCCAATGCAATAATATCCTATAGATTTACAAAACTCCATAAAGGTAGAGCACTGACCTCATTTGAAACTGCAGACGAACCAATGCCAGAGAAGAATACCAAGAAAACCCCCCACTAACAAGGAATAGCACAACCCAAAAGTTCTCCTCTGAGTTTCCATTATACCAAGGAACTGAAACAAAGAAATACTCTAATAAACACAAAAACTCATGAAAATAGAACAATCCTTAATCCCAAAACTAGACATTTGCATCAGAACCAATCATAACATAGATGTAATTTCTTGGTTTTAAGGGTATTTGCAAAGTATAGAAGAAAAAAAATGAACTTGCAGAAAACATATCACTAAAATGAAAAAGTCACTGGTCTCTAGCTCCACTATGCAGGCTGAATTCATAGCTATTTATGAAGGAATGTGTGAAGGATTATGGATTAAAATTTTTTTAATGGAGACCAAAGTGTTGAGTTCAATTGTATAAGATGCACTTAAGATTTATTTTTGTGATAATGAAGCTGCAGTATTTTTTTGGCAAGAACAGTAAGAGGTCAAATAACTCCAAGCATATTGATTTGAAATATTACAGTGAGAGAGAGAGAGAGAGTAAAGCATGGTGAAGTTGTTGTTTTGAACATTGACACTGAATCCCAACTTGCAAATCCATTCACCAAAGCCTTGTCAATTGCAAATTTTGAGAGACATACAGAGAATATGGGAGTATTGTCTAGTTTGGAAGCTTGAGTTCAGTGGGAGTTTGGAGTCATTTTTGAATTTTTATTTCTGTGTAACAGTTCCAATTCAGTTTTGAATTTTCTAATATTTGTATTTTGCATTTGCAAGTTATAAATAAATTTGAGGTATTTCAGAAAGTGATTATTTATTTATGGATGTTGTGACTATTTTGAAATCTTGTTTTGATTATTTCATTTTGAGCATTGTGTGTTATTAGGTGAACTACTATGCTTGCATAGATTTTCAGTTATAGAAAAAAAAAAAAAACAACAACAACTACAAGTTCACTGGTGTTTAGAGGTTGTTGTCAAGATTTTGAAAAGATTTTGTTTTATCAAAATCATTCTGATGGACTGGGAGCATAATGGCCCTACAAGTAGATATACTTGCCATACAGCTCCATTGTTATCACTTAAAGCTTATGTGAACACATTAGCTGATGTTAGTGGTTTTTAACCAATGTGTTTGTTCCAAACTTAGTTAGTTCTAAATTCTACATTAGTTTTTGTGTTTGACCAAGCTGAATGAGATATGAGTTTTTACATGTTTCAAGTGCACACTTCAGTTGTTGTTTATTTCAAGTTATTGGATCAATTGTTCTGCAAATAGACAATGTTAGTCCAAGTGGGAGAATGTTAGAATAAAGTGGACTTAACATTATCTAATTACATTAAGTAAATGAACAAATGTTTAACTGGATAAATAACAAGAAATATGTAAATATAACTCTAGTTCCAGTAATCTATCGAGATGTATATCTCTTGATAGAAGTAGGACTCTCATTGTTAATAACCTGATTAATATGAAGTATTGTGATAAAAATTAAGTCTCATTTCTTATAAACTTGAAGTAGAATTAGGACTTCTTTTGGCCAATATATAAAGAGGAGAAAGTCCCTATGTTCAACACTACCTTTTGCATACATTTTCAGTCCCATTCTGAAGCATTAAGTGTTGAAGCATAGAAGACTTTCCTCCGTAGTACAGCTGCTCGTTGTTTATCTTTGAAGATGTCTGCCTCGATGAATGCTCTTGGACAAACTGTGGCTGCTGGGATTGAAAGTGTGAATCCAGGTGGTTATTCCTAAACCGACTAGGAAAGCTTCTGGTGTGTTGCATAATTAGTTTGGTTCTTGTTGCAGGTGCTTTTGTTATGTGCTTTTGTGATCGATCTTGTGTGATTCATGTTTTCTAACATGGGACACTCACAATCATTCCCTCCAATTCCAACAGTTAATAGCAGGGTAGGTTCAAAAATGAAATATGTTACAGTACATAATAGCTCATGGCGGAAACATTTCTAATATAGTCTCGTCCTCCTCCTCCATGCATGCCGTTTGCTTTAGGGAGTACCCTGGTTGAGGCTTTGTTTTAGGGAGTAGCGTGTTGGAGAGAGAGGTCGTCAACAGAAAAGTACACAAGCATGTCTATATAGCTACCTCCCGTAGAAGATTGTTCCCTAATTATTTTATTCTTTAGATAGTACTCTTTTTCTTCCCATGAACTACCTAAACCCCCTATTCAACTTACACACGTCTCATTGTTTTATATATAACAGACCTGCCATCTTTACGTGCTTGTTTTTTAGACACAATTGAACTTCCATCTGTACTACTAGGTTATATTATTTAGTCCTTATTATTTATATCCAACATTGCCTTTTCATTCGCATCAGAAAAAGGGTCAAGGTCTCTGTAAGCTTCTTGTTCTGATATGTTTGTTTAGATATATGTTACTTCAATGACTTTTTGCTTTGAGTAGTTTTTCTTCAAAATGATATAAAGAATTGCCAGTATTAACTGTGTTTGTGTTAATAGATAGAAGTTGATATATCATCTATATATATAGGATGCACAGGAAGAATAATGGCACAGCAGGAGCAGGAGCAGTACCAGCATGTGCAGCATGCAAGCATCAAAGGAAAAAGTGCAACGAAGGTTGCACTTTGGCACCTTTTTTTCCAGTGGAGAGGAATCGAGAATTCCAAGCAGTGCACAAAGTTTTCGGGGTTAGCAATGTAACAAAGATGGTGAAGAATGCCAATGAAGCAAACCGGAGAAAGGTTGTTGATTCATTGGTATGGGAAGCTCTTTGCAGGCAAAAAGACCCGGTGCTTGGTCCTTACGGAGAGTATAGGATGATTTTCGATGAGCTCAAGATGTATAAAAATCATGAGAACCAAACGGTTCCTTTACAAGTGCAAAAGGGCATGTGTTACAAATCTCTGACGGATTTAGTTGCTTGGAACTATGAAACTAATGGGATTAGCGATGGAATAAATGGAGGAAATGGAATCACTACTACTAATAACAATTTGGATTATGATCTTCAGGTTAACGAAAACGTCAGAATCAATTCAGTCCCGCCATATGGTTATCCTTTAACTTGTGAGCAAGAAATTGCAGCAGAGAAGATAAAGCAAGTAAAAATAGCTGCTGATTCCATTGTTGTTCCAGTAGTACACCAGCAGGGGCATTCTATCAACAACATTAATCAGCAGTACTATATTTCCGGTAAATAAATTCTTATTCATAATACCGGATCTGTTTCATATTGTTTGAGATCTAGAAAATTCATTACTTGATGTGATCATTCACCATTGAGTCGGCCAATTTGACAGTTAGAAATTAGAATTAATGCTATTCTTTTAATTTGTCTGTAAGTAGTGTATGTTTTAATAATTAAGCTGATAAAGTTTCTTCTATTTTTGTTTCATTTTAGGTCAACTTAATCAACACATTGGCAAGCCATTAGAAAGGACAATATGGGAAGGCGGATCGTAATATATTTTGATTGTTTAAACAGTTTCCTTACTTTCCGATCAATCGATCGACTGCATTCAGGAGAGGATATACTCTAGGCTATTATATATGGTCATTCTCCATGTTCCCATAATTTATTACTAGTATTAGAAAATGACATTTGCTTTTCTTACTCGGTACAATTAGCTTAAAGCTTTGCATTGAAATAGCTAATTAGGTCGGTGTATGTGATGATAATGATGTTATGGCTTATAGTACGTGTCCACGCTGAAGTTAATTAAACACTTGCTCTTGATCAGTGACCTAGCAAAACATTCACTATCAAAATGTTTCTCTGTCGCTATCAATACAATTATAAAGGATCCCGCCAGCAAGATATATATTTAATGGTCACCTTGTCTTTCGATCAATCTTTTGATTCCGTTTTATCTTTGCTTCGGGGAGAAAGTACGGTCAATTTCCATATTACTGAGAAGCCAATTTGGGTTTTGAGATATAGTCTTGAAAGCATACCAAATTAATGGTGCCATCAAAATTGGTATGTTAATATCATAACGGAGGTGACAGAAGGATTAGTGAAAGTTTGCATACTATTTGGACTCGTTAGGTCTCTTTTTAAAACGAGTGTATTTTTTATTGTGCTCCAAATCTTGTAATGAAAGGCATCAAAATTATTATTATTTTCTAATAATACTAAAGAGTCTTCCACTCTTCCAAACCCTACGCATCCGGGCTTTGAGTTCCAACAACGGTGCAAGACACGGTTCTTAGCTCCAGGCGGAGGTTGCCTCTCTGTACCTCGGCGACCTCTTTCGGAAAACACCCAATTTGTTGTTAAGGGCCAAGCGCTATGCTCTTGGCTTAGTACCATAATTACAGCTTCTCGCCGAAGCGATTTGTAGTCATTGGTGAGATTGTAATGGTTAGAGAGATCTGGCGGATTCCCAAGCTCGGAGCCTGGAATTCAGCACTTTGTTTGCGTTCGGGGATTCAATGGCTAAGATGACCCTTAAAGCCTCATGTTTTGGGAGTAGAGTTGACATTCATACCCATTGGGCAATACCCGCTGGGTAATACCCACCCAATAATAGTTTCTGAGTAATAGCCAATGGGCAATACCCATCAAATAATTCGCGGATATGGGTATTTACCCAACCCATTTCTGAACGGGTAAACTCATACCCACCCATTTGCCCGTTTTCAATATGGGCAGGGTTTTTTTTTTTTTTTTTAATTGAAGGCCTTTAGCCTATTAAAGGCTGAGATTTTTTTTTAAAATACTCACTATTTAAGCGCCCCCATTCCTCATATGGGGATATTTTCAAATAGTCAATTGAGTATTTCAAATACTTGAGACAGTGTTTAAGAAAAAAATTGTTGGTTTAGTCACAAGGAAGTAATACGTTTAAAACAAATATTTATTTATGTAAAACAATTTTCACAACTTGGCGATTAAATGTAAAATAATAAAATTCGGTTCGTAAATGAACCATCCTCACGGATCGCCTTTTGAATATTTTTTTCACAATTATACGATGATCCAACGGTACGATCCTCACGGATCACCTTTTGAATCGTCTTTTCACAATTATACGATGATCCAACGGTCGGATCCTCATGGATCACCCTTATGATCATCCTCTCAAAATTATACGAAGATCCAATGGTCGAATCCTCACAGATCTCCTTTTGAATTATCTTTTCACAATTATACGATGATCCAACGGTCGGATCCTCACGGATCGCCCTTAGGATCATCCTCTCAAAATTATACGAAGATCCAACGGTGGAATCCTCATGGATCGCCTTTTGAACAATCTTTTCAAAATTATACGATGATCCAACGGTTAGATCCTCACGGATTGCCTTTTGAATCGTCTTTTCACAATTATACGATGATCCAATGGTCGGATCCTCACGGATCGCCTTTTAAATCATCTTTTCACAATGATACGATGATCCATTGGTCGAATCCTCACGGATCGTCCTCTCAAAATTATACGAAGATCCAACGGTCGGATCCTCATGAATAACCTTTTGTACCATCTTTTCACAATTATACGATGATTCAACGGTTAGATCCTTATCCGAGATCACACAAAGTCATCGGAACACCCCTCATAGGTTTTCTGTTTTTTTTTTTTTAGAATAAGAAAATTATAAAAATGCCTCATATGTTGGTTGAAAAATAATAGTTCTGAATTAAAAAAAAAAAAATTGGGTGTGGTTTACAATTTTATGTGGGTATTTGGGTAAAATTTGGGTACCCACGGGTATACCCATACCCCACCCATTTTTATATGGGTATTTTGTAATTACTCATACCCATAAACTATGGGTATTACCCGTTAACAAATACCCAAAAGGAAAAATTACCCGCGGGTTCTCATACCCGTGGGTTTTAATGTCATCCCAAATTGGGAGGGTTACTACTGATCATTTGCGTGGAGCGCAATGGATGTGATCATGCTACTCCTCACAGTTGATTGCCTATATTTGATTGTGTGTCCAAAGCTTTTTAGGTGCCCACAATAAATTAGGTTGTTGATTTTTTTTTTTATGAAAAAATAAAATTATGTTGTTTATTTGAGTATTGGCAATCTCTTTGCTGTTGTCCTCTACCTTTTAGAATTTCGTATTTAGCATACGGAGGAATGATCCATGTTCATTGGTTTTCACTAGCAAACTTATAGCTAGCTTAATAATTAAAGAGACTGATTTCATTTTGAGGCCAATTAAATTATTTGTGATTGGTCTATACTCTTTGCTAATTTGTGCATGTTAGAATATATAAGTTTTGTAGAGACTCTTGGTATTATTTCAGGATGTTCTCTTGATGCTTATTGTAATATGCGGTTCAGGCCTTATGTTTCACCCTTGTATTATGCAGTTTCATTAATCAAGGCTTGATAGCTGGCACATCAGTCCCTTTCAAAAGAAAGAAAAAAATTATTTGTGATTGGTATCGAGGATGGCTCAAGTTTTCATTTACAATATCTATTAATTTTCATTTCCTACAACTTGGTGGAGATTATACATTATTATATCAGATTTCCATGCCGAAAGCCTTTGTAGGAAAGTGTGCCATGAGGAGCTCCCTTAATTAGAAAATAATTTTCATAAACACCCTTTTGTAATTTGGGTAGTAATGTCCATATATTTCATTATTTTTCCAATAATCAAATCCATTGAAATTGTCTCTTTTCAATATAACTAATAATATAGTTTATTAACAAAATGAAATTATTATAGCATATCATAGATGATTATAGTAGCTACGTACTATAGATGAGATATTAATGATCATCATAAAACTTTGATCACACACATTCTGCGTGTTTTAGCTATCATAAGGTTTATTGATATCATGTACTCATGCCTCTTTTATGACATGTATTGCCTCTTCAAGACAAATTATGACATGTATTGTCTCTTCAAGACAAATTATTTAAAGAATGTGGATCTTTATATAGTCTCATGAAAAACATTATAGGACTTGTATAATCTTCCCTTATAAGGAGCTTGAATTTTGGACTTAGTGGATATATTTTACTCAAATTCATGCCGTTATATTAGTCTTTTCTCCCCCTAATGGCGGAAAGACTATTCGAGTTGACCCACACACAAAACATGTGTTAAAACTATTGGATAGACGATTCATTGGTGGGTGGGGAGCTCAAACCAATTTTAGCTCAAAAACGTAATAAGCTGAGAATTTTCTTTAAAAAAAAATGAGACATGATGGACAAAATCTTACACCAATTCACGTCATTTTTCAGAAACTATATGATCTCCTTAATGATGGGACGGTTGTCTCATTAAAATGACAACTTGCATATATATGATAAATTAATAGTAGCAAGGTTTGCAATACGAGGCATATCATAAAATATGTAAATAATTCTACACAGCATGGTAGGTCGAAGTAACACAATAGGTCATGCCAAACTATTTTATAGGCTCAATGAAACTTTTGGTTCATGATTAGTATATTGGTTATAGTTCTGTAATATAACTAAAATATGATAGAAATTATCTTCGCCAATTTATGTAAAAGAATGTCATATTGGTATTATGACAGACACAAGCTATGTTGTAGCCATCAATATGCAAAAGAATGTCTTATCTATATATAGGCTTATCTTAATAGATCAGCTTTTTTTGAGATGATTGTTACCTTAAATTTGTGAAGCATCAATTGTGAAACATATGACAACTGCAACCAATCATGTCCACAGCTGGACTATATACAAAACAAATATCTTTACCATTATTTTTGATCATGTATATCCAATTATCCATAGTTCAAATTGAAGGGAAAAACCCTAGGAGAGAACTTTTCTCTCGTCTACTACTGCAACATCCACACGGAAAAATCCTACCCCTCTTCTACCTCCAATCTTATCGTGTCATCTATTGAGTCAATAAAAGCAAGCTTCGTGGGCTCACTGGCATTGGCAAAGAGTGGCAGTGCACCGAATTTAGGATGGATTAGTGATGACCATGTCTGTCAATCAACCCAATCATATCTTCTTGTTAAGCCTCTAACATCCAAAATTTTGAAGTGGCGACTTCTTCTATGGTTGTTGTGAAAAAAGGATTTGAAGAACAAGAAGCCGATGACTCCGAAGAAGCAAGGTGTTGCACCTCGACGACTCACTTATCCTTCTACTGATGTTGGTATGGCTTGCCTTAGTCATACAAGGAAAAAAATTTAAATTTCTTAGTTTTAGTTGCTTATAGAATGGACTTTGGCCATTCAATTTACTTGATTCTTAGTTTTTTCAATTGTAGAACAATTGAGTTCTCTAAGCAATTGTACAACAATTGAGTGATTTACTACTATGAGAGTTAAATTAATCAGGTTTTTGTCCATTTTATAGGCTCCTGTTTAATAAATGAGCTTATTTGTTTTCAATGAGTGGTATTGGTCAGTTTTGTTAGTTTGCTAAGTCCATAAAGATTTGGTCATAGCCTAGAATTAATGTATGTGTTGCTGACTGTGATAAGGAATGGAATTAGGGCTGTAAGTAGGCTCGATACAGCTCGTGTTATATTCGTATTCCACTCGATTTTAGCTCGTGTTCGTAAGATAAACGAGCCGAGCCTGAGCTCAATATTAAGCTCTACAAAACAAACGAGCCGAGCTTGAGCAAGGTTATATTCGGCTCGTCCAGCTCATGAGTAGCTCGTATTTTCCATTAGTAGCTCGAGCTTATTAAAACTTGGCTCATTTGTTAAAGTTCGACTAATGAAAATTTATACTATAAAAGTATAATTTTTCTAATCTCAATTCTTCAATTCTTTTTATTACATTCCTTTTCAATTGGAAGAGAATCTGAAATTTTAAATAAAATATATTACAATCAATAACAATATTTGTGCAACAATCAAATCAAACCGTAGCAACCACTATAAAAAGAAAAGAATTTCTACATTAGTAAAGGTTTTTTTTTTTTTTTCATTCTTACTGCAAGTCTTTTTATGTACATAACTTATTGCAAGATTGTTCTTCCACTAATCTTGTTTCTTTTATTCTTTTTTATAATATAGGGTGATGAGGATTCAATGGAAGAAATCTGCTTGGAGAAAAGGTATATACACGTACTGAACAATCTTCTTACTTTCATAAAATCATATTGAACAAACTTATTTAAAGTTATTAATATATATATATATATATATGTTATAAATATTATATATATGTGGCTGTCCACTGTAAATACTCATTAGTTATGTCCTTATGATGTAAACATTACTCCTATATAAAGGGGTCTAATGAGAATGAAATAGACACTTCTACCTCCTCCATACTCTGTTTCTCTCTTCTATCTCGATATTTTTCTCTAGTTTATAACACGTTATCAGCACAAATTTGCTCTTATTTTTCTTCTTTGAACTCCATGATGATCCGCAAGCCTTATGGTGCAACATAGTTGCTTATGACCAAGGCTAATGATCTATGAGTTTTTCTTCTTTCTCTCCTAGATGAATATCAATTTTCTTTATGTGATCATTTACATATATTTGTATGTATCTTTTATATAATATAATTGTTGAAAATTTATATTTCATATACGACACGTTATCAGCACGAATTTGCTCTTATTTTTCTTTTTCTTCTTCTTTGAACTCCATGATGATCCGCAAGCCTTATGGTGCAACATAGTTGCTTATGACCAAGGCTAATGATCTATGAGTTTTTCTTCTTTCTCTCCTAGATGAATATCAATTTTCTTTATGTGATCATTTACATATATTTGTATGTATCTTTTATATAATATAATTATTGAAAATTTATATTTCATATACGACAATGAGAACTACATGTTGCATTGCTCAAAACTCGAGTCCTCTGACCGAGTAGTCTTAGAACCTATGGTTCTATAGACATCACACGAATGTTTTTCTCGTGTGTTCCCTATGGGATCCATTGTTCATATTTATGAACTCTTCGAAACCTTTGTTTCGTATATGAATTTTTCATAGAATATATTGTTCTAATAATTATGGATCCTAATATATCTCATCTTTTCTGTTTGTAGAAAGATGACTCATCTAACCAAATTGGACTATGATCCTCTTAAAATTTTTGGCAAGAACTATTTGATGCTGAAATTCATCTTATGGCTAAAAACCTTGGAAATGCCATCATAGTTGACAATAAGTCATCTGTGCAAGATCCCGCCAAACGTATGATTTTCTTGCGTTATCATCTTGATAAGATCCTAAAAGATGATTGCCTTACGGTGAAAGATCCACTTGAGATTTGGCAAGCATTGGCTGATCGATTTGCTCACCAAAAAACCATTGTTCTATCTAGAGCATGATATGAATGGACGCATTTTGCGCCATCAGAACTTTAAATCTGTCACTGATTTTTTATTCCGCTAAACATATGATTACCTCCCAACTAAAATTATGTGGAGAATCTGTCAGTGAAGATAACAAGCTCAAAGTCCTGATTTTTTTGTGGACAATGGAAAACATATTAATTACATGATCAGCAGCAGTTTTCTTGATACCGATAAATTTTAAGCCTATGTTTAGGCCTTTTTTTTGTCTCTATTTATTGTGTTTAGTCATTTTAAGCCTATATTTTGGCACCGATTAAACATAATTATGTTTCATTATCTTTATCTGTTTAATCATATTTATTATGTTTAAATTACCTTTATTACAATTCTTTCATAACTGAATTTGTCATGAGTATTTGTTGCAAGAGCTACAATTATCATGATAATATTTTTAATTGCCATTATCTTGTAGTTATTGTTATTAATAACTCATCATATTTATTATGTTTAAATTACCTTTATTACAATTCTTTCATAACTGAATTTGTCATGAGTATTTGTTGCAAGAGCTACAATTATCATGATAATATTTTTAATTGCCATTATCTTGTAGTTATTGTTATTAATAACTCATTTTATTATCATTCTATTACCATTATTTGATACTCACTATAGTTATATAGTTCCGGTACAGTGTATCCTTTTACATTTTTTTTTCTCTCACCTAAACCCTAAGGCCTCCCGGTTGTAAATCTCTTCTCGTCCGGCGGCGCCCGGATGTCGGCCTGGCCTTCGGGCCTCCGATTGTCATGGGATTTGCTACCGGATGGGCGAACTACTGCCCATGGGACACCTTTGGGATTCTCTCTAGTGTTATGTCAGTTTGATTTGGGTGGGACGATAGAGCTGCTGGGGGTCGTGCTGTCTGGGCCGACATCATCCCCGTTGATGGTGTTCTTGGATTGCCGGCGTCATGGAACTTGATCGATGGTGGTGTGGTTTTTGCAAGGATGGGATTAGGGATGGTTTTGGTCTGTTGTGATGTAGGTCGGGGCGGCGTGGCTTGGCCGACAGATGATGCAAGGTCGTGGCGGTTTGGATCTTGGACTGATGGCGCCGCCATGTTTTCGATCGAGGGCGTTGTGCCGCGGAGTAGAGGAACCCAGATCAGGGATATTTTGTTCAGTTCGATGCAGGTCAGCGGCGTGGCTAGGAGCGAGTGGTTCGCTCGCTGCCATGGAGACGTGGATCTTGACAACGTTTGTCGTCGGAATGGATCGGACGGAACTCTGCCGGCAGGGGCCGTACGAGGATTGACGGAGAAGACGGCGGACTGGGCCCAAATCAGGCTGCTAGGCCTGGAGATCTCCTTGGTATGCCCTATTGGGCTTAATTGTTTGGTCTGAGGTTCTACCTTAGTCCATCAACTTCTATTTGGGCTAGGGTTTACGCTTTTGGCCCAAATTTATGTTTTTAGCTTTTGTCTAATTACCATATGTTCCCTTGTATTAGGAACCCAACGAGTGTTTTATTTCAGCTTGTCTATTTGCTATGTTTTTTCCATAGTTTATAGGTTCGCTGTTTTGCAGGCGATAAGTTCTAATATAGTAGGTCTATCCTATGTACCACTGTGGCTCCTCCATGAAATCTTGTCTGGCCATTGTTATGTGTCAGCGGATGGGTATATAATGGCCTTCTTGGCATGCGCTATTATCAATGGAATTATCATTATTTAAAAAAAAAAACTCACTATAGTTATTTATTTTATGCGATCATAATGAACATTTATTACTTATGATTATATCTACCTCATATGATTATGTCGTATGTGAAAAATAACAAAATTATTTTCCATCAATGGGAATTGAACTCAGGTCTTTTTGGATGCCAACCAAATATCCTAACCAACTAGACTACAACAAATTTATAATTATTTTGTTATAATGTTATATTAATGCATATTTCAATTACTGACTTTAAATGAATCTGCCTCTATTTTGGCATATGGTACTCACATATTGGTATCAAAAATATCAATTATATTTTCAACAGAATCGAGGTATGTATTTTCATGAGTTTGACAACTTCAATTTAATTTCCTCTTATTATCTTATCTGATAATTTGATATAAAATTGTCACTCATGTTTCTTGTTTCAATTACATGAGGACTTAAAATTCCTCCACTGATTGTTGTACAATCAAATAGATCGAAACATCTTGTTTCTTGATCTCCAATTATGTCAGGACCTTTGTCCCTTCTCTTTATGAGTACATGTGAACCTCTGTTCACTCCACTTTTAGAACATGCTTCTAATTGTGAAGACTCAAACCAAATGTTTTGAGTATGAGGGCTATGGTCCCTAAATCTATTATTATTGGAGTATATGCTTATACCCATATGGACTACTGTCCCAAACTCGAAATTTGAGTATATCATTTTGACATTTTTCAGTGTCAAACAATAATATGAACCACGTGTTCATTAATAAATTCATTTTGAACCATGAATGTTCATGATAAATATAATGACAAACATAGTTGTCTTGCATGCATATAATGCAACTATGGACATGATCCATTGCAATTGTTGATAATTTTTCACAAATGATGCTTCCAAAAGCTAAGGTAACAATCATCTCAAGAGCTGCAGATCTTGATTGATGACCGACTCCAACTGAGCTCATATTATGTTACATATATGGAATTACCACTGCATATATTGGTTATGAAATTTCCACCGACTTTATGTTGTATTAATCAACTATGAGTATACTACTGTATACTATATCATGAATTAAAAATTTCATTAAGCCAAATAAATTTATTTTGGCGTGACTAATGTGTCATTACTATGTCATGTAGACTCATCTACATACATACTCTATATTGTTGTTTAATACAACAATAATTGCAAACTTTCCTAATGAGGATATTATAATTTATCGCATATATGCGAGTTGTCACTTTAATAAGACAATTCTCCCGTCATTAGGGGGAGAAATATTATGAAAAACTATATGAATTGGTGTGTGATATTTATCCACCATGTCTTATTATTATCTTAAGAAAAAGACTCAATCAATTATGAGAAATTGAGAAAGTGACACTTATTAAAGACAAGTTTTTAACCTAAAAATTGGTTTGGGCTCACCACCCACCAATGGATTTCCAATCCAAATTTTTTGCACGCATATTTTGCGAATGGTAAAACTAGATGGTTTTCCCGCCGTTAGGGGGAGGAAACACTATTGTAACGGCGTGCATTATGTGGGATATATCCACCAAGTCCAATGTTTTATTCTCCCTATAAGGGAAGATTATACAAGCCCTATAACACTCATTATGAGGTTATACAAAGAGCCACATTCTTTAATTAATTTGTCCTTGAGAGACAACAAATGCCCTAAAAGAGGCATGGGTACCGGATATGAATAAGCTTATTATAGCTAATGCATGCATATAATTTGAATGTGTGATAGATCTCTAATTGATGATCATTGATGATATCTCATCGGTAGTTGCAACTAAAGATCATCAAGGGCTATATACTACCACGTTTCATTGTGTCGACAAATCATACTATTGGCCAAATTGGAAAGAGGCAATTCCAATGAATTTAAATATTGTAAACGTGATGATATACTTGGACTTTATCTACCCTAAAAAATTACAAAGGGTGTACTAAAGTGAATTGAAATCACTATGACACAATTCTCTTTATAGAGACATGGGCATTCTTCTCCAAGCGACAACTTTTCTATAAGTACAGTGTTACATATAACTATTATATTGACGAGAGGCTTATAGCAGGTTGTCATGATTATTATGAAAATCTTAAAGGCAAATTACTAAAAGCAAATCTCCAAATGTGTCATTATGTTGGAGAGGAAATATCCCACATTGGAAAAGTGACAAATAAAATATAACTTATAAGTGGGTGGATCTCACCCAATTGTACCGAGGCCTTTTGTGATTAAAACCCAACACCTATCGGGTGGTTAAGTTGAGACAATATCGGTACAATGGTGGGCCACGGGCCACGCTTGTCGTTATTTAACACATTATAAGCATGCATATTGCTTAATCAAATCCTTGACCGATTCATATTGCCAAAGGCAAGTCCATGAATAAATGAGCTTAAAGCTCACTCATGGAATCAAAAGTCTAAAGCTCATACATACTCAGTCATTTTCTGAACTACTTGGTGCTTTGTGTATGCTTATGGTTGGGATTTGGGACTTGGGGACTTTGGAAGTATTTCATTTCTTTTATCCTTTATGGCTGCAATTGATATGGTTTTAGTTATTAAACTGTCCAGTTGGATTGAAGCTATATATATATATATATATATATATATATATATGCTGCTGAACTAAAGTCAGATAGATAACTGTATTTGTATGCTTATGTTGTTGAAATGAAATGTGTCTAGTAGCTAAATTATTTATATGATTTTATGCAGGTTCTTTCTTTGGTTGCCATGGATCTTCATATTAGTAAGAGATGAAGGAAACTTTGCTGGTGTTAAATCAAACCATGCTTCAGTTTTTGTATCAAAGATAACAACTTTTTGTGAATTGATGAAGACTTGATCAGTTCATCAGTTTTTGTAACAACTTTTTGTAGCCTCAGTCAGTGGCTCAGTGGCTCAGTGCAATTTCATTTTCAATTATAAAACTTGATCATTTTCAATTATTTGTAATCAACTAAGCCACTCAGGTTCTGAAATCTCAAGATTTTAGTATTCAGTTTCATTTTTAAAATTTTTTACTCAGCAAAATTTGGTTTTATGTGAGTTAAACAAAAGCTCGGCCCGGCCCTTTTGGCCCTTGTGGAATGGACCTTAAGGGTGGGTAAGAGCTTGCATTTTGAAGCCTTAGCCCGGCCCGGCACCGCCCTAAGTTTCGTTGACTCGATCAAAGCCTGGTCCGGCTCTGTCCTACTCTAAGCCCTAAAATTTAGGGTAGGCTGGCCCTAGCCCGGCCCATGATGAGGCCTAAACCTTGTAATGATTTTGTTGTTTGGTGAAAATTTCTCTGTTGACCTTGACTAACAGTAACCACTAACATAGTTCCTCTCCTGTTTTGCTTTTATGTCAAAACTCAAAACTCAAAAGAATACATTACGAGGAACTTCCCCAAGTCCCCAACAGACATGGAGACGAATTTCATATGGTCAGTCTCCGCCTGTTTCTTTCTGGTCTCGTCCTTCTCCTTTGTTCGCTCATTCTCCAATCCATCTCTTCTTGGAGTTCATCCACTCGGTACCTCTCTCTCTCTCTCTCAGTATCTCGGTTGCTTTGGGTACACCAACAATTTCAAAATTTGAGATGGGTCTCTTCATCCCAATAACAATTGGGTCTTCATTGGCATTTCTATTTTGGGGCATTACCCAGATGCTTGATTGGTTTTTTCTCTATTGAATTTGGGTTTTTTCTCTGGATGCAGATGAAAAGTACTTTGCTCCGGAGGTGATCAAGTGCAAGGACGATTCCAAGTCGTTCACCAGAGACCGTCTCAATGATAATTTCTGTGACTGTGTTGATGGGACTGACGAGCCTGGTATGCTTTTGCTTTTCAGTTTCTAGTAGTTTTATAAGTCTGTGTATGTACCATTTCTTTTCTTTTGAAATGAAGGCTTCGTATTGTTCATTGGTTCTGGTTTTGAAAGTTTCTGTATTGGAACGACATAAGTAAACTATTATACTTATAACATTTTGATATTAAATTATTATGAAACTGAGTTCTTAAGTTCTTCAATCCACATGCCATAAAATTATCAGGTAAGATGAATGACCAATACTGTTAAACTTTACCATCTCTTGTTATCCTCATAAATGTTGTGGGAATTCCCTGAGGATAAGTCTTGTACTAGTTGAAAGAAATCCCAATTTTTGTGTCGTGGCAAGTCACATAGCTTCTTGTATTTTCAGGGACTTCTGCTTGTCCTGCAGGCAAATTTTATTGTCGTAATATTGGAAGTACACCACAGTTCATATTTTCTTCTCGAGTTAATGATCGTATTTGTGGTAAGTAGCATTTGTAAAATAAGTTTTTTGACTTCTTTCTCTCTGTGTACATTCACATCACTAGTTAAGGTATTTTTTATTAATTCAATGCTATAAATTAGTACATGGCCTGGGGGTTAGCAGTTAAGTTGTACTGAGAATGTTCCCATTAAGGAATTGAGGTAATATGTTTGTGTGTTATTATGCGGCTGATCTAGTTCGGATGACTGGATGGTATATTTACCTGAACAAAATCCATCTTTTGCTTTCCAATTCCGGGGAGGATCAAATCAAAACTGATAATGGAATTCCTTATGAAATGGCACTGTTTCATAGCCTGGCCTCATTCTAAGCTCTAAAGTCCTATTTTGCTTCAGTTTCCGTTTAATATCAGGAACTTGGCCCATACAAGTTGTCTTCCTTGCCCAGTAGATATATTTGCCTGAATAGTACCGGACTGATCCAATTTATCTCATTATGTTTTTGCTTTTCACTGCATAGTCCCATTATGTATTACAATCAATGACTTTAGGTTTTTTCTTATGTTCTTTAATTCCAAGACTCCCTGCACTATAACTGTAGATTGCTGCGATGGAAGTGATGAGAATGATGGTAGTCTCAATTGTCCAAATACATGCATCATGGGTGGGAATGTTGAGTACAAAACTGACCACCGCTTCTCTAGAGTTCGGGATCGAGGGTATGTTGACAAAAAGCAAACCGAAAATAGAGTCAGTCTGGATGACTTCGTTCAGAAGCTTAAAGGTAGTCTTTGGTTTCATGCACTTTTGGTGTAGTTGAAAATATTGTTTGAAAATAAGTCTGCCCTTTGTTGTTTACAGGTTTGAAGATAATAATAATCGTACAATTAGTGATTGCTAGTGTTTTTGTGGTTTGCCGGATATTCCATCGTCATGCCAGATCAAAACGAAGACATCATCGTTAAAAGTAATATAATCTGTACCTCTGGTTTTGGCAATATGATCGAAGACTTCTCCTGTTATCTCTGTGTGTACCTAACAGGCTATCAAAATGGTATTTGCAGTATTTTTTCTGGTCCTATACCAATATTTGGCCGACGTGCTTCCTCAGGATCTGTGTATGGGTTTCAAGAAAACGAAGTGCTGGAGGATTTATTGGTCCTTACAAGACTTGGAAGAGTCTAGATCTACAGAATTGTTGATGGATTTAAACTGGTCAGAAGCTTATGGCAAGAATTTACAAACATGGATGTATGTGTCCAGCAAATCGCAACTACTATCAGAAAAGTGTTGTAATGATCTGAAGCTTAGTACAGAATCTGCAAATGGGCCTTAGGGGTTGGTCAAAATGCAAAGAAACTACACCTTTTTTTTTTTTGGGAATTAGAGAATTTTGCTCAAAGTTTCATATATATAAAAATGATATTACGAGTGCATTGTGTATCTTTGGTGCAACACAGTAGTAGATTTGTGCTCAGTTGATTACAGCATGTGAGAAAAGAAAACAGCAAGTATTTTGGACAGCTAAAACATTTTTTGTGGTTTTTAAGTCATCAAATTCCTCATTCGTATTTTCTCTAGGCTATCATCATTAGTGTAACTGTGTAAGCATGGATCCCATGAAAAAGAAATCCTAGCACTAGCAGTGCCGACCCTCGTAGTTTCACGCGGCACACCCTTCCAGAGGCTGTATGCCATTACCTTCCTGGTTCGGGTATATTACAGTATGTGGTGTTTTTTGTGATTGTGTAACAGACAATGCATAAATAAGAATATATTTGGTCCTTCTGTTGACATATAGATGAGATGTAAAATTATATAGGGAGAGCTTCACAAATAGTCACTTAATTATGACTCATTCGACACTTTGATTATTCAATTTTCAAATATATCACTTTAGCCACTCAACTACTACTCTATCAATCACTTTAGTCATCAAATGAGCATTTTGTCTCACTTTAGCCACTCCTCCCAATCATTCCAATTCAGATTTCTCAATTTTTCACGATTGGTTGGATGAAAATATGATTGATATTGTGGCAAATAAAGTTTGTTTTTAATGAAAAAAAATGGACTGAGTAAAGTGAATAATAGAGTTAAAGTTGAGTAACCAAAGTGATATATTTAAAAAGTGAGTGATCAAAGTGTCGAACACTGACTGGGAAGCTTCTCTTTTTGAGTGAGATTGCTAAGTCTTCTGACCTTCTCGTCGAACGATGTTCTAACGTGTGCAAATTGAATGACCATTTGTGATATTCTCTCCATTATATATATATAAGTTCAAAGTCTAGAAAATGAATGATTCAGATTATGGTTTTTTGCACCAACAGTGTCTAGAGACTTGGGTGACTGACAATATGATACCCGAACTTACAAAGTTACCAAAGTAGTACCCAGACTCAATTTTTCGTATCAACATCATACCTGCGGTCATTTTCCGTCACGTCTCTGTTAATTCTGACAACGTGAGTCACAAAATAAGGGCAAGAATGACTTTTTCACTCCAAAAATCTCAATCCAATACATTCTCCAAAAAAAAAAGATTAAATAAATAAATCCCAAACCAATCGTCATGCATCCCCAATTCCCAGATCCAGATTGACACCGATGATTATCACTAGGAGGAGGAGGAGGTTCCTATGATCGTTGAGGATCAAGATTCCGGGTCAGATCGCCCAGAATCGAATTCCTCCGATACCGATTCCGATTTCGACTCTTGTGAGCAGAACGATGAAGATTCGTAGTGTGATTGATGTGAGTGAGGAGTACGAGAGTATTGTCAAGAGCTTTGTTGTGGGTATGGGATCGGCGGGCGGAGTTACGGAGGTTGTGGCGGTGCACAAGAAATTGATTTATGGACTGACCGCGCTGTACTTGAATATTAATAGCCTGAAAAATGAAGGAGAAGAACGACACCGGCGGCGACGGCGGGTATGTGAGGACGGACCAGATAGATCTGAAGAGCTTGGATGAGCAGCTTCAGAAGCATCTGAGCAGGGCATGGACTATGGAGAAGAACAAGAACAGAGACCAGCAGGAACAACAAATCTGAATATTAGGTTGTTCAAAGAAATAGTCATACCATGAAATTCAAAGAAATATATTTATTATAATCTTCATCTTTTAGAATTTGGATTTGGGTTGTTCAGGAATATATCAAAGCTAATTCAAATTTCATTTGGATTTGGATGCTAAACTATGGTAATCTCTCTCCTCTCGAAACTCCATCTCCAAATCCAGATTATCCACCACCTCCTCCACCAGCCCTTCTGCCCAGTTGAATCAAAC
This sequence comes from Rosa chinensis, assembly GCF_002994745.2. NCBI lineage: Eukaryota > Viridiplantae > Streptophyta > Magnoliopsida > Rosales > Rosaceae > Rosa > Rosa chinensis. Next base: position 44,125,678 of record NC_037089.1, read on the forward strand.
CTTCCAACCCAATCACCATCTTCCTCACCTCCCCCCACCACCGCGTCATCAAGGCTTCCAGAATTGACAGCCCAATCATTGAATTCCAAGACACCAAGTTCCTCTCACTCATCTTCTCAAACACCTTAACTGAATCTCCAACAAACCCAAATTTCCATACACTGCAATTAATGCATTCCCCACATACAGTGGGATTAAACTAGGGATTGTGCTATTGTGTGAGGAGCCCAAAGTAGTGAGGAGTTTTATGGGGCAGCAAGATTTGCAGGTGCGGCGGAGAGGATGATGAATGTGTAACTGGGTTTTGGATTTGATCTGTTTCAAAGAAGAGGATGATGAGAATAAGAGAGAAAATATAACGAATTGAGGGCAAATCAGACTTTTCTGCCTCATTTAACGAGTCACATGCGTCGCATGTAGTCAAATTAACGGAGACGTGACGGAAAATGGCCGCAGGTACGACGTTGATACGAAAAATTGAGTCTGGGTACTACTTTGATAACTTTGTAAGTTCGGGTAACATATTTCCAGTCACCCAAGTCTCTAGACACTGTTGGTGCAAAAAACCCTTCAGATTATGTTGTGGCGCCTTTATCAACCTCCTATTCTGTCTTAGTATACTTGTTAGAGCATATGCAGCGCTATACCAATTGGGTGACCAATTTGAGAGAAAAGTGATATAAGGTGATGCAGTGGGATTGAATTTCTCAGGCAATTGGAGGGCCCCACCTACCCAGGCAATGGGAAGGCTAATGAATTGTCTTATCATTGGTGGTGGGCTCCACCCTTACATGGACCTGCTCCATTTTTTTTTCTTCTAACTAATACTTTTGTGCAACAGTCAATTAATTGAAGTTGTTGGATCTTTCGATCCAACGGTTGCAATTAATTGACAACAGTAACTTATTTTTCACACTAAAAAATAATCTGGAAGGTAAAAAAAATCATAAATTTATTTACAAAAATTCTAAAATACCTACTCTCTCACCTTAATTTCTCACACCAAAATTTTCAAAAATTTTACCTCTCCATCAATTTTCTCTTCATTTCTTTCAATTATCATCCAATAGTGGGAGATTCAGGTACTAATTGGCAAGTCGAGGAGCAAATTCAATTGTGCGATTCATGGGCGCGTAAGACTATGTGCCCGATCACAGGCAAACATGTAACTTCATCAAAGTTATGAGAATAAGTTCATGCTGATTATGTGCAAAATTGGCAAGGTTCACCAGCAAGCCGAAGTCCTCAAGCTCTCCAATCTCAATTTTGAACATTGAAAAGAATTCTCAAGGGTTGACACAATGCACAAATGATCTCTCGTAATCGTATAATAAGCGGAACCAATTGAATGGATGAGGTATTGATTTTTCTCCCGATACTATTAATTGTTATGTTATTACTATTTATGTTTTTAAGTTAAATTTGTCCCTCACAAATATTTGATTTATATCGGTCGGTTTTTATTGCTTCATTCTTTTTGTTTAGGAAATCAAACTCAAGGGATCTTCATGAAAAAACATCCCAAGAAGTTCGATAAATTTGAATGTTGAGAGAAAGTTAAGTATCACCCGTATTTTGTTGATCCACTATCTAATTCTCAACCAACGGCATCATATTCGAATTTGAAGAGGCGAAAGGAGATGCAAGAATTATGGCCATGGATACTAATTCCATGACTCCACAATCAAAGGCTTGGTGGAAAAAGAAGAAGGGTAATATCGTAGCAAAAACAATGTCCGATGGTGGTAGCAGTGGTTGCTACATACCTCAATTCGACTAATTTTATTATGTAAGCAACATTTTATTATTCAATGATAAAATGTTGTTTAGGATTATCAAGTTTTTTTAAAAAAAATGTTTTTTTATGTAATCTTAATTTCACTTATGTAATTTTAATTTTATAAAATAATTTTTTATGCTTTGAATAAATTGATGAATGAACATAACAACAATAATAACAATAACAAGTATGTAACTCCAATAACAATAATTTTATTGATGTTAAACCAAATCTTATTCTCAAACATAGATAAACATCGATTAAAATTACAAATAAAACCAAACTTATCAAGAAAGCACACGTACACAAACATAGAAAACATTGATTAAAATTACAATCCACCATTTATTTAAATCGAAATCCCAAATTGTGGTGGTTTATAACTCAATTACCATCCATGTTCTAATTGTGAATCACCAAATTATCTTGTAGGCACTTGTGGAGATAGGCCGACTCTACCTGAAATTCATGATCCATGAATGCAGGAAGATTCGGTCCATCTCTCCCTACCGAATTGAAAGGAATAGGTTGTCCAGTATTGTGATGCGCAGGCCAGTTAGAGACGGTTTCCATTGCTGGATTCATTAGATCATCTTCTTGAGACTCCACAAATTCTTCCTCAACAAACTCATCATCCACAATTATGTTATGAAGAATAATACAACATATCATGATGGCTCGAAGATCCTCCAGTTTAAACAACCTAGCACTGTGACACAGTATGGCCCATCGAGATTGGAGTATACCGAAACACCTCTCCACATCTTTGCGATAAGCCTCTTGTTTTTTACAAAAGTGTTTCTCCTCTTCTGTTTTGGTGTTTGATATTGTTTTGGCAAAAGTGGACCACCTCGGATATATTCCATCAGCAAACAGATAGTAACCATTGGTGTACCTTTTTTATTGACCTCAAACTCAACCAGAGGAGCAGTTCCACCTATGACATGCTCGAACACATTAGACGCACCAAGAACATTTAGGTCAATTTGAGCTCCAGGGGTTCCGAAGAATGCGTGCCATATATGAGTGTCGTAAGAAGCCACTGTTTCAAGAATAATAGCTGGTCTACCCTTTCAACCTGAGAAAGTTCCAGCCCAGTCGGTTGGGCAATTCTTCCACTCTCAATGCATGCAATCGATGCTCTCAATTATGCTTATAAACCCATGACATTGTCCTCTGTTGAGAAGCCTATATAGATCAGCAAGATTTGGAGGACAAAAGAACTACCCAGCATAAAGAAACTTGACTTGTCTACAATATTTCTTGAGACATTCCAGCGCCGTAGAAGCCCCCATCTTAGTGATCTCATCACATTGATCTGCAGTTGCACTGTACGCAAGCATTCTCAGGGCACTTGTCATTTTTTGTTCGGGAAGAAATCCCATTTTTCCAATGGCATCTTCTTTTTGCCCCCAAAAACTATCGAAGTTGCATAGGTCCTCCATTATGCATTGGAAGACATGTTTTTGCATTCTGTACCGCCTCCGAAAATCTGCTTCGCCGTACACTGGACGTTCGACAAAATAATCTTTCAGGAGAAAATGACCTCGGACTTCTCTATCTCTTTCGACATTTGGGTCACGGCCAGGTCGTGAACCACACTCTCTAGGTGTCTCTGATAATTGATATAGCGCCACCATAGCAGCGGCTTGAGAGTTTGCTACTTGAATCCGCTCGATCTCTTCCATATTTTCACGCTCCCTTTCTAACAACCATTTATTCAACTATTCCATCAGAAAGAGGAGAAATGAGATGGATAAGATTTCAGAAGAGATGTAGGCGTAGAATGAGAGGAATGTGTGAGTAGAGAATGAATCAATCTTGAAAGATAAAAAGTTAGGATAAGTACACGTGTCACGTATATATAGGTCGGAAATCTTATCATATATCCTAGATATAATTTCAGAAGATAACAATATCTATTGTTAGCACATGTCATATGAAGATTGGTTGATAATCTTATCAATTGTCATACATATTTTATTTTTCTGATGATAACGATATCTATGCATATAGAATGTGATTTAAAAAAAAAAATTAATTAATGTTTGGTGATTAATCTCATTATTAATTACGTTAATTACAAGTTTAACATCATTTTGAATTAATGAATTATTCAAATTGGAAGTGTGAATAGTGAATTTCCAGTCAAATTATCTTTTATTGGTGCATTGTGTAAGTCGGAGACAATTACCAATTTTGAATAACCAGTAGATTGGTAGTACGTACCAATTTAGTTGACAAATGAGCAATTACTCTAAAAACATGGATGCATCTGCTCTTAGTGTATATCCATGTGCCATATGCTCCACCTCACCTGCAGTTGCAAAGTTTTTGGGAAAGTCATTGTCGACCATGAAAGCTAGTCGAGGAGCCAGAGGGATAGATTTACATGGGAATAAACGTACTGCACAAAAAGAATGCACATGCAGTAAGCCCCACCAAATTCATCCAACAGTTGAAATTAATGTTTTTGATCCATTATATATTTGGTTTCTGATGATATATGTATATGTGTGTATATATGTTTTCGACTTCAAGTACTTGATTGATTCCTTATTTAATTGATATAATTTGTTTTACCATTGTGATTAGTTACAAACACACAATTGTCTTGGTAGCGTCGGAGGCATGTCACCTGGTGGTCCGAAGAAAAAGAAATATGGAGATGTCAAGTGAATGTTTTAACAACTGAGATCGATAAAACATTGAATACTGAATACGAAGCGTGAGTAAAATCTCTCTTAACCAATTTACGGCTCCTTGCGATGTCGGATATATATGGAACTCAGTCTACGACATTAATGTCTGCCTATCTTCTTGTACAAAGACCTTTGCTCTCATGCGAGGGTCGTTTTCCAAATGAAATCCAAGGCGATTGCGAACTAGTCATTCTTCCACTCGATCCAAGGAAATAGAATTATTAGTGGCCTCGACCCCTAATTGATTGGTATCCACGTCTTACCATTGACGTGTGTAGTTCTCGGATAATTGGAAGCCATGATATATAGATGTGTGTAAGTGAGCAACTTAACGATGGAGCTAAGCCATTTTCAATTTTCATATACTATGTTTGAATTACCTGCAATCCGTGAAGGCAGGCGCACTTGATGTTTCTAGCTAGCTATATACAACTAGAAGGCGGCAGATCATCCTATATTTTAAGCAACTCACTGTCTCTCTCTCCCTACTCCAATCATGATTAGTGCCTTGCAAGTAGTTTCATTTTTCTCGATCTTTAATTAAATGTTCACTAAAACCACATAAATTCTAGTAATTTGTACGTGTTGGTGTTGGTGTTGATGTTGACGGAAGGTGGCAAGAAAGAGTCCTCTACATGTGGGAAAGAGTCCTCTACATGTGGGTGTGGTTTTCGGTACAAAAGCAAACAGAGCTTAAGATCGTCCGAGCAATTCACAGGGGACGGGATATATGGCATAATTACTGTGATTCTCAACACTAACCCTTTCTTGCAAGGCTCAAATTCCAAGTTCCACTGTAACACTATTATGTGTTACGTGTTTATATTTTAGACTAAACTCTATATGAAGGGAGCTAACTAATTAATTTTCTATTATAAAAAAATATAATAATAATAATAAATCTTTTTCAACTTTTATGTTTATCTAATGGCTTACATTAGATTAGTCACGAAAGATTTGCAACCCAAGTTAAATATGAGATTCGGCTCAAATTTAGATTTGGAACGATTTGAAAAACCTTAGATACTATTTTCTTTAGAACGTGCCTCACGCGCCTAGGCAAGAGAGGAAAATACACCGTTCTCTCCCAGCCAAACAGAGCCGACGGTCTCGCCGCTGCGTTCTGGCCCGGGAGAGGATTAATGATGTGGAGATGGAGTGGGCTTTCAGGGCGGCGGTATGGTTCATGGAGGGAGGAGGTTTCTCCGGTTTCGGGCGGCACGGATCGAGCTCGATCTGTGTTTCTCAAATCTAGGGTGGAGGCAGTGGTGCAGCAGTGACTGACTTCGGCTTTCCAGTGGTGGTTTCTGGCGCCATCGATCCTGTGTGGGTTGTGGCTGTGGCGATTCAGTACGGATCGAGGCTGTGGAGATCTCAAATGGGATTTGCCTCCGCTTTGGTCTGGGATCGTTTTGTGGCTGTCTGCCTGGTGTAGGGGCTGGTTATGACATGACAAGGTAGTGGAGCGGTGAAGGGATTCGGCACAAAGGCGTTTTGTTGTAAGGCGGTGACGTGGTGGCGACAAGGCTTACTGGAGGCGAGAATGGTTGCCTGCTGCGCTTGGTTCTGGCTGTGGGAGGTGGTGTTTGGGCCTGGCTTTTGGGCTTGGGTCTCTTTGGTGGTCTTTGGTTTTTGGTTGCTTTGTTTTTTGTTGGTTGCTTTTAGTTGTTGTCTTGTTGAAAATAAGTCCCTCCTCTTGTGAGCGAGGGGTTGGGGTTTGGTGTTTCTGGGTAGTGTCGATGCCATTGTTTTGGTGTTATGGTCAGTTTGCTGTGTCTTGGTCTGGTCATTTGTCGGTGCTTCTTGGTTATCAACGTGATGGTGAATCACCCTTACACGTGGCCGGGGGTTTTGGGTTGCGGTGTCCGAACGGGTGAAAACAGTTCATCTTAATGTTGGGGGCTGGGTTGTATCGGTACAGGTTTGGTTGGTACTCATTGTAGCTCGAGGGTAGGAGCGTAAAATTGGGTTAGGGGTTGAGCCTTTTTGGCTCATGGAAGTCACTCATGTTTACGGTCCCATAACTATGGATGTATTGCTATGTAATCGGTTTGGTTATTAATGGAATTTTATCTTCTCAAAAAAAAAAAAAAAATTGGGTCGATTTTGGGACTGAATCAAGATTTGGGATTTGAGTTGGATCTCAATCTTAATTGGGTTTTGTGCTAACGGTGTTTACTATTAAGAGGTCGCTTCTAGCACAACATGCATGCTTGAAGTACTGATGCCACAATGCAGAAAACCCACCGTAGACCTCAAGGTGTACACCTTAACATGTTATGAAAAATAACCTACGCCTAAAGATCACCACTGTATAGGATGTGGCTAGCAAAACTCTAAGGTTAGGGTTTGTCGTCATGCTCTCCCCACATTGTTTTATTTTTTAATTGGGAGTGAGGTAGCAAGTCACCTCGGTTACGTTAGTGAGTTAGTAACACACCTACTCAGTCAATATACGGACCAAGGTCCACAAGAGTATTCCAGAAAAGCCGGACTAATCTCTCTCCGCAGGCTCACAAACCCGAAAACCCCTTAAACCTGCTGACTTGCCACAAACTGGTGGGAGTTAAGACTCGAACTCTAGACATGGGGGTTTCATACTAGGCAGTCGACCAACCTTACCACATCAACTGGTTACATTGTTTTATTTTATGATACTAATTTAGGAGCTTATTATAATTAAATGGTTAAATAGTATTGTTTGTTTCAATTTTGTGGTATTTAGTCTAGTTTATAATTTTAAAGAGCAATTATGGTAAAGTTGGCGGTTAATGATATCAAAGTATTGAAGTTTTTTATTTTATTTTGGGGTTGTGACTACTTACCCAATTTCAGCTTAAAAATTGCCCACTTACTCCACTAAATTTTTTTTAACCCTATTTACCCAATATAATATCTAGTGACAATTTTACCCCTATTAATTAAATTAAAACTCATCTCTCTCTCTCTCTCTCTCTATGTTCGTTGCAGGAACATTGTCTCCAATTACGTCATCTGCACCTCCAAGTCCGATTACTTCGTCTTCTTTATCTTTATCCGTCGTCCCTCTGCCCTCAATCTCCAATCTCCGATCGGCGGTGTGCTGGATCGTATCCGAAGCTCGAAGTCGTCCCTCTACCCTCAATCTCCGATCGGTGGTGCGCTGGATCGCATCCGAAGCTCGAAGAGGTTAGATCCAATAGGTTTTCATTATCGGAGAGAAGGCTCGAAGCTTTGAATAAAGCCGGAAGTGCTAGTCTCAGCTTCGGAACTCCTGGGGTTTTAGGCAGAGGAGGAAAGAAGCATTCAGAGCAGGACTCAGCGCAAAGCACTTCGGTGAGAAATCTAGCTTCGATTGGAGGTTGTGCTCTGAGCAAAGCTCCAGTGTACAATGGCGGCAGAGCAGGGAGTCCTTCTAGAAAATCCCGGGAGTTTTCGATGGGGCATTCAGAGCGTTGATTTGGTGATTGGATACAGGGTTAAGGTTTTGGTGGATTTCATTAGTTTGATTTGTGTTTTGATTTTCAGGTACTGATTCGAATTTGGCCTCTGAGATTGATGGCGGCTACGCCATTCCCTTTTTCTTTTCTTTTTTGGGTAGTCCACATGCCACAAGTTGTCTAGTATGAGAAAATATGCAGAAAAAATGTTTTAATTCCAGTTATGTACTAGAATAGCATATGTTTGGTAGATCTACAATTGCCTGTACTAATATTGAACTATTGTAATTGTCTTGTTGCAAGTTTATTGGTGGGCAGTAATAAGATTATTGGGGGGGGGGGGGCAATAAAATATTTATTGGGCAATAATAAGATTATTGGGGGAGCAATAATATGATTATTTATTTGGATAAACCTTTTAAAACTTTCAAAATTAAAAACATCTTCATTTTTCACTAATTATTGATTCTCAATAAACTTGTTATTGGGGGTAATAACTTTTTTATTGGGGGGGGGGGTAATAATATGATTATTTGGGGACAATAATGTGATTACTGGGTATTATTGCTTTATTGGGGAGCAATAAAATCGGTAGCCGGATAAGGAATTCCGGTCACTGGAGTCCGCGGTCGGCCACTGGTCATCGGAGTCCGGCAAGGTCTCCTATGACTTCTCTCTCTAAGTGACAAAGAAGGAGAGGGCAAAATTGTCCCAAAAACAAATAAAAAGGAATTAAAAAAAATACTTAATTGGGTATTAGGGAAATAATCTCTTAGAGTGTTTGGGTAAGTGGGCAATTTTTAAGCTAAAATTGGGTAAATGATCATTTCCCCTTTTATTTTTTATTTTATTTTTATAAAAAAGGGGTGTCAATCCATTAAAAAGAGTGAGAAGCAAACATTACACAATAACCCGTCCTACGAATGGCCGGTCATAAATAAGCTACTGCTAAGAGCCATATAAACTAGAACCATACGTAAACATACATTTGATAGTAACCAAGAGACCATGACACTATCAAAAAGGGAACCGGACTAGCCAAAATTTTCCAACCCAATTTTTTTAATACTTCTGGGACCACCCTACACAGTAGGTGCCTCAATCCATGTTAGAGGCCAAAAGCACAAAAAGACGAAATCAAGTTATGTCCACAAGAAAATGACACCTAAAACAAGATATGAAATAACTTGAAAAGGAAAAAAATGAAAATTGCCCAGCATAACAAACCAATAGATTGGCCCCAACGTCAAAGCCCAATACCTGGAGCCCAACTCCAGGATCCCAAGCGAATACTCTGATGATGACACATACTCTAGCAACCTACACCAAGGCCGCCGTAACAACCACCACAGTCGACCCAACCTAACTCCCGCCTGCCAACGAAGCACCATCATCGCCCGCGCTAAACACTGCACATCCCAGCGCCAAAACAAGACCCAGAAGGACAGGAGCCCCCCAGAACCCCAAACCTGAGTGTCCCTTGAAACAATCCTGCCCTGACCGGAACACACAACCTCTCCACCTCCCCTTAAGATCCATCACCAAGCACTGTGCGCCACAACTGCTTCCCAAAAATAAATCCAAACAAATATGAACTAGGTCAAGCATTTGACCAAACAATGTCCAATCTGGAAGCCTCATCAAACGAGCACCACTAGAAAAACTCCCATACTGTTATGAGACTAGGGGCCTGCCACAGTGCAGGAGCTGCCGTACGAGAAACAGAGAATGAATGAGAAAAAATCCTAGGTGCTCCGAGAATAGAGGTCTATATGCCAAAAATAACTTGAAATATTGAAGTTCACAAAAGGGATTAAGTGTTTTTTAAGCAAACCAACCAATTTATTAGACAATGTCAAGAGCTCTGCTAGTCTTTTCTTTCAAGAGTTTTCGCAATAAAATGTCGTGTATTGAAAATACGGCAGCAAATCTTGCTTTTGAGTTCACCTTGAATAAATTCAAAATTGTGAACCTTAAGACTTCAGAGGAGTCTCTAACTACTAATTGCTATGCTTCTTTTGGTCTGTAGCTCTCTTTCTAGACTAATGATCAAACCTGAGGTTTTCCATTGAACACTTGGTAAGATTTAGGGTTCATGTGGTGGGGCTCTAATCCATGAAGCTAGTTTGCACTTTATAGTGCAATTCAATATGTGGCAATCCATGATGGAGTTCTCATATTCAACTCAAAAATGACCTCTTGACGTTGGCCCTAACCTAAATTTGAGAAAGTATCACTTTTACTTGGTTGGTGCCTTTTACCCTCCTCTTGCCCTAAATTCAACTACGTTACACAACGTGGTGTATCGACTTTGGTGCCCTTTACCCTCCATTGAATGATGAGGTTCTTTTTCAAGGTTGTGGTAACAATAAAGTTATTTTGACAGCTCACATTTTCATTCTAAATTGTTTCTTCATTTCGAAATGGGTTCTGAACTTTCTCAGACCATACAGAATGATACCTAGACTTTCAAACTGATCAAATAGGTACCTGAACTTCCAAAACCACATCACTAAGGTGCTTCCATCTATATTTCATTTTTCCTCAGTTAAGTGCAAGGGGCGAATCAGATATTTCACTCAAGTTGACCACTAAAATCAAAATTACAATTATTTTTATCGTTATGCTTCGTTTTTTCAGAATATTTTGCTGTATAATCACTTTTTATTTTTATTTTATTAAATTCAATTTAGTCCCTTGAACTTTAGGGCTAAAATCAGTTTGGTCCCTGACTTTTTTTTTAATCACGATGGTCCCTATACTCTCAAATGACATCACTCGAGTCCAAAATTTGAATCTAGGTCCAAAATTTGGAGCCGACATGGGGCCTACTTTTCAGCTTTTCAACCCACAAAAAGAGCAAAACAGACCTTTTCACAATAAAATGATTAAAAAAAAAAACTCGGAGGATGTCTTCGTGCGCTGCCAAACCCCTCAAATTCCCTTTCCTTATTCTTCTTCTTCTTCTTTTGAACCCATCAAAACCCAACCTCAAACTGACTACTATCAAATTCAAACCAAAAACCCTAGATCGCACATCAGAGCCGAAGAGCATTCCCTTTCACTATCCCCCTCAATCCTTACCTCTCAAAAATGGTCGTCGCCGCCGCCATTCGTCCCTTGGTCTCAGCCCAATTCGTCAAAGTAGACATGGCCTTCAATCAAGCCCAAACTGTGGCCTTACCGGAGTCATAAAGGCCTCAATCTGATCCGACATCATGAAGGCCTCAATCTAACCCGACATCGTCACCTCGCCGGTCATCGGAATCAACGGCGGAAGTTAGGAGGGATTTCGAGTTCATTCTTTGTTGTAGCATAGCCTAAAAGTGGCTAGAGATGGATTTCAGACTAGGCAGCGACTACAATTTTAGTGAAGGCATCGGCAGCGTGGTGAGGAGATGACCGAAAATCGGTGAAGTTCATGAAATAATGGTGTCGGAGCCTTGGGTTGTCGTGTGTGAAGGAGGACGACAGTGCACAATAGTGAAGAAGCTTGATCGGATTTGGGTCCTGGTTCGAGTAGTTGTGGCGATATGAGATGGTGGCCAGATTTTGCATTTTTGGCAACGGCAGAAAGATGTGGAAGGGAGAGAGAAAAACGCAGGTGCGGCCAAGAAAGAGAGGAGAGATATGTTAGGCGGCTAGGTTATTTTGGGAATTTACTCTTTTTGGAGGTCAAAAGCTGAAAAATGGGCCCCTATATCAGCTTCAACTCAGCAAATGACGTCATTTTTGGATCCATATTCAAATCTTGGACTCAAGTGATGTCATTTGAGAGTACAAGGACCATCGTGATTAAAAAAAAGGTCAGGGACTAAATTGAATTTAATACTTTTTTTTTTGTTTCTTAATTTTATTTTGTAAAAAATAATTGCAATTCTGGGCTAATTTTTTAAGAACATTAAAAATTATTCAAGAAAATATGATGTTGGAATGTTGGATATTGTTATTAGAGTTAATTACTGTTTACTCCCTATACTTATAGGGTTTCGTCGTTTCAGTCCCTGACCTTCGAATTTCACCTAAAAAGTCCCTGAACATCAAATTTCCTCCCAATTGGTCCCTGCCGTCAAGCTCCGTCCAAATTGTCCGTTAAATTGCTGACGTGGCGTCCATTTCACATCAAAATGTCTATTTTACCATCATCATTGATTTATTTTTATTTTTATTTTTAAATTTCTCTATGTATTTTTTTTTTCCTTTTTTCTTTTTACCCTTGCTCTTCCACCATGTGGAGATGCAAATGGAGCAGCTACTAAGCATGGGCTTCCCCAACGACCTCGCCACCGAAGCCTTCGCCGCCAGCGGCGGCAACTCAGCTCTCAAAACCACCGATTGGATTCTCAACCGCAATTCCTCCACCACCACCTCCACTCCCACCGCCACCTCTCAACCTAAACTCGATCGCTTTTTTCTCTCCCAATCCACAAATTCACAATCCCAAGACAAACAAGAACCAGAAGAACAACAGTCCACCCCAACCTCCCAACTCCCCAAGCGCCGCAAACTTCTCGTCCCGGAAACCCCGCCGCCCACTACCTCGAATAAACCTGCAACCACCAGGGCCCACTACCAGCCCTTGTCGGAGCGCATGCGGCCCAGGACCCTAAACGACGTCGTCGACCAAGACTTTCTCTTGCTCCTCTCTGATCTCCTCTCTGTAATTCAACCTCATTACTCTTTGATTCGACCTCTTCAAGCTCAATACCAAAACCAACAACATCCACATTGTAGTACTTGACCCACTTTCTTAACCAAATCCCACAGCCCAGATTCTTAACCAAATCCCACAACCCAGATAGGTGAGGAGGAGGCTTTCTCGGCAATCGGCTCAGGCACCGGCCGTGTGGATCGAGTCAATGTCTACCTTGAAACTCTAGGCAAATGGCCGATCGGCGACTCTAGTCTTTCCACCACTACCACCACGACCTCCACGTCCCCCGCTGCAACTCGGATCGCTTCGGTCGCCTCCCCTATAAAGACATATCGGAATCGAGATTGGGCTGGACTGATTCATGAAGGTAAGAATCGGAGGAGTTGTAAAGATTTGGACTTTGTTGGATTTGATCAATTTGGTTTAGCTTGAGGTTGGTATTGATAGGGATTTGATTTGGTTTAGGGGAAGGTAAGAATCTGAAGATGGTTTGGTTTGGATTTTCGCTGACTTCATAATCGTCGGTGATGAGGATGGTGAAGCATCCAACATCTTCGAGCTCCATGAGGTTATGGCGAGCAAGTCCAGATTCTCCTTCTTCTTCAGTTGAAAGAAGAAGATGGAGAGAGAGCTGGGTAAAGACGGAGAGGGGGAGAGAGAGAGAAAAGAAAAAAGGAAAAAGAAAAAAAAACCGTGAGGGTAAAATAGACATTTTGGCTTGAAATGGATGCCACATCAGCAATTTAACGGACAATTTAGACGGAGCTTGACGGCAGGGACTAATTGGGAGGAAATTGAGAGTTCAAGGAGTTTTTAGGTGAAATCCGAACGTCAGGGACTGAAACGATGAAACCCTATAAGTATAGGGAGTAAACAGTATTTAACTCGTGTTATTATTTATTGGGAGACAATAATTGGAGGCAAAATTTGATGAAAAATTTCACATGAATAGTGTTGGGGAGAAGAGTTTGTAGGGAAAGTAAGAAAGAAAAGAAGGAAATGTGTTTGTCTATGTCAGGTGAGGTTATGATAGTCAATTTGAGTGAAATGACTTATTTACCCCTTCACTTAACGGAGGAATAATGAAATATAAACATAATCACCTTAATGATGGTTTTGGAAGTCCAGTATCTATTTGATCACTTTGAAAGTCCATATACCATTCTGTCCAGTCTAAGAAAGTTTAGACTCCACCTATGATAAAAAATAGTTTCGAAATTATTGAGCTATCATTGCTTATGCTCCTTTATTGCCATCCTCTGCTTCATCATTTCACCCAAGTCCACCATTTCCTGTAGCCCCAACTATGCCTCTAGGTTTTTCAGTACCTCATGTTCCTACTACTACTCTTGTTTCAAGTGGCTCATGTGCATCTCTGTTAGCTCATGGCTACCTCTTCTAGCACTTTGCTAGTTTCATCTATAAGGCAGCTTGAACCACTACCTTTACATGCACCAAAAGGAGTTGTGTCGGCTCTTATTAGCCTTATGGTCTTTTTACTAGGGCATGGACTAGGTCCTGGTCTCGCCGTGCATGACTAGCTACTAATGTTGTTCCACCGCCACCAGCTTCTGTTGGTTCAGTACGTATTAGGTTAGCGACGTACATGTGAAATCACTGAATCCCTTACATTTTCTTATGTTAAGCATAAAATCTCATCATAAGATAGTCCCTACTAGCTCTCCATTCCTTTACTAAGATTAGATTTAAGGGTATTTATCGGGTGGGTAGGAAGAACTAAAACCATGTTACAAGTAAGATGACTTCTACTAATCGATCCTCATAGTAAATATAAAAAGAAATTTTTTTTGTTCTCATGTTGAATTGGGTTCCTTTTTCAGTCCAAGCGAGTTTAGAAGTTCCTGTCTTGAATTCTTCTTCTAAAAAGTCTTGTTCTGAAAACAATCTGTCAATAATGTTGTTAAGGAGTTAATAATGGTGCTAGTGATCCCTTACTTATTTATTATTTAGTCAAGAACAAGCCACAATTGCGAGTTTATCTCTTCTATCTCTATTGTAATTTATTTTGGTAGATGATTAGTTTTTATTTTCTCTTTATCTTTTATCTTGTTCTCTAGTTGATTTAGATTGTGCTTTCACAATGCACTTGTATCTTTTTAGCCGATAACAGGCATACTCTGTTTTACGGAATCTTTTATGCATTTCCGCCTTTCGACTACTATTAATAAAATTATTGTTATTTCTTGTAAATTAATTAAAAGATAAAATATTTTTGAAAATAGTAAAAATCCGTATGTAGCGATTTAACCGACGGTACATGCATAGGAATGTTCCTTTGGGATGTGAAGATAATGAGGGAGTATCTATCCCTATTATTATAAGGGTGTCGTCCTAATGAGACGGTCACACAGGCACGTGGTAGCTGATTCCATGGAGTTAGTACTGGCGACTTTCCAGTAATACCGTTGAGCTCCAACCTCCTTCCAGCTGGAGATAGCTGTCCAATCTCCCCCGTCCCTCCCCCCATGTGAGACACCACTTTGCCCAAAGCTCTTACATACTTGCAGAATATCATTCATATTGCAGCTGCCTTAGTATTTGTTAGGATTTTTCTTTTTCTTTCACTATTCCCAGTTTAGAACCAAAAAAAAAGAAGAAAAAAAACCAAGTCAACAATCATTGTTGGCTTATTGAGTTTAACCTTTTGAGTTTCTGGGTGCATTATATAAGACGCTCTCTTTTCTTTCTTTGGGGGTGCTTCCACTTTGGTCTTCCCCAAGTCTCCTTCATTCTCTCTTTCGTTTTAGCATTCCGAGTTTGATCGTGGTTTTTGTCTCTGCTGGCTAGTTGGGTTGACATTTGGTATATCATCATCATCATGGCACAGTTACCCCCAAAGGTTCCAAACATGACCCCAAGTTGGCCGGACTTCAGCCACCAAAAGATGTCGTGTTTTGCACCCACCGGCGGCAACAACGGCAATGCCGCCTCCCAAAACCCTTGTTGGGTCGACGAGTTCCTCGACTTCTCGTCAGCCAGGCGGGGATCTCACCGGAGATCCGTCAGCGACTCCATCACATTTCTCGAGGCGCCAATGCAGCACGAATGCCGCGCCTCTGGAGCACCCCCGGAGCCCAACAACAACAACAACAGTCACCATGTTCATGAGTTCGATAGGTTTGACGATGAGCAGTTCATGTCCATGTTTACCACCGATGAAATCGCCGCCGCAGCCGCTGCCGGCCCCACCGGGTCGTGCTCGAACCCTTCGACGCCGTCGGATCACAACAGCATTAACGACGACGATGAACACCAGCAGCAGCAGCAGCTTGATGATGGTGACAAGAAGAAGCGCGAGCTGAAGCATGAATCTGAAGAGGCGGAGAGCGAATGCAAATTGGAGGCACAACAAACCCAGAATGGGGATCGCAATGCATCAAAAAACACAACCGGCGACAGAAAAATTGACCCAAAAAGGGTGAAGAGGTCAGTTCATAATTCATGCATGTTTTTTTACATTAACCCAGGAAACTTTGAAAAATTAGGACATCTACCAACATTTTATTGAAGAGAATGTGACATGTCTTGAGATTTAACATGATACATTAATTGTGCTTAGTTACTGTAGTTTTTTGTTTTTTGTTTGTTTTTTTTGTTTTTTACCGTGAATTCTTAACCGGAATTGCAGCAGGAAATTGATTAAATAGGATTAGTTTGGTTGATTCTGAATCACATATGTTTTGTGTTTGCATTAGAATCTTGGCAAACAGACAATCTGCACAAAGATCACGGGTGAGGAAGCTGCAATACATTTCAGAGCTGGAACGCAGTGTTACCTCTCTACAGGTATGTTAATTATGTGAATTAATTTGGTCTTCGATCTGTAATTGACTTTGAAGTTCATCACTACTAACTCATTGATTTCAAAATGAAGGCCGAAGTTTCAGTGCTGTCACCGCGAGTTGCGTTTCTAGATCACCAACGGTTGCTTCTAAATGTAGACAACAGTGCTCTCAAACAAAGAATTGCAGCATTGGCTCAGGATAAGATTTTCAAAGATGGTAATTCTTCTTTCCTTTTCTTTTGCCAATATGTGAAGCTTGCATTTTCTTTACTGCTTTTTGATTGAATGATTTAAGTACTTTAGTTGAAAACACATAATTGCCAATCAATTCAGTTCAGCCCCTACCAAATTCTTCAACATCTTAGCAAAATATTAAAAAGAGCTTGCTGCAACCCATAAAAGGGTGTATGTGTGTATTACTAACACCGTGAAACTAGAAAGATCTACTTTGGAGTAGGTGTAGAGACTTATTTCATTCACCGACAATCAATGCAGAGAACAAAGCATCCTCAGAAGGCCATCATATGCATGCTAAGAGTAGGAAGAAGATTAAGTAGAATATGCGTATATATGTTCATGCAGTTCCTCCACTCTAGTTATTGCAATCTAGAATTCTAGATATTTCTTCACTATTGAATGGCCATTGTAATTATCTAGAGAATCAATAGCAACAAAGTGAAAATATGAGTAATGCGAGAGGAACTATACCCATCTGTAATTGACGTGACCACTCATTAATCTATATAAGTTTTTAAGGATACATGTAGAGTAATGTTATTCTCACTTTCAGTTTTGTCATCTTTTGAGTCGAGTGAACAAAAATTTACTCTTCGAAATTGAAACTGAAAGTTAGACAAGCGGCTTCCTATAAAAATCTATCTGTTTCACCACTTCGCCCATGTGTTCTAATAAAGTAGTGACAATTGTTCTATTCTGAAAATGAAGTCCTCTAGTTTTAGGAGTGGGTAGGTGAGTCCAATGAATATACATGATCTCTGAAGAACTTTAGGAGGCAAGAGAAGTCATTAGAGATAAAGTAGTTTAACTGACTCAAGGTTGGGCATGTGTATACATGTGTAGTGCACATGTGCACATTTTAATAATGTGGGGTTTGGTGTTATCACAAGTCACAAGTTGTAGACATTATGGACCATAGTTTATGACCTTTATACTAATTGTTTGTGACAATATGAATGCAGCTCATCA
This sequence comes from Rosa chinensis, assembly GCF_002994745.2. NCBI lineage: Eukaryota > Viridiplantae > Streptophyta > Magnoliopsida > Rosales > Rosaceae > Rosa > Rosa chinensis. The sequence goes on from NC_037089.1 coordinate 44,143,244, forward strand.
AGAAGCACTGAAGAGGGAAATAGAGAGACTGAGGCAAGTGTATCACCAACAGAATCTCAAGAAGATGAACAACAACAACATTGAACAATCACCAAACTCGGACACCATAACTGCTCAACATCCTGATGCTGCTGCTGCTGATCAGAAAGAACAACTTCTCAATGTTTCTTCCTGATTTTCTCTCGAGTACGTGGGTATTTTTATTTAGTAAGAGTCTCATATGGCAATTAAACCATCATTTTCGATGCTTTTAATTAGCCAATGTTATTATTTGAGGTGCATATATGCAAATGCAACCAACAGGTCTAATAGTTTGGGGAAACTGAATTCATTTTGTCAAACACCCAAGTGTGTTTAACATACAAATCTGACCCATTAGTATTATTGTGTTGGGTCATTTTTATAAGATGTCTTTGAGCTCGCTAGCTAGGAAGAAGTCACAGTATTCTGGGTTACTTCTGGTGCTAAAATGTGGAGTCACGTGATGTGCTGAGCTTTAGAGCTTAAAGGAAGGGACCACTGAGATGATGAATGATTGGAATGCAGCAAAGAACATGTGCAGCTCTCGGCTTTAAGAAAAGGAAAGGAAAGCAGACTTGACAGTGTTGGGGTTTTGTGATGGTACTTTCCTATTGGCATCAATTCTATTTTGTTTCTGGATCTTCAACTAGGTGTTGCAAGACCAACAAAAAAACCAAGTGGTGATGTTGGAAGGCAAAGTGTAGTGTTGGGACGAACAAAAGTAAGGGTTGTCTGAGTTCTTACTTGGACAGATTTGTTGTACAATTTTCAGTGTATTTCTTTGTTGTAGTTAACTTGATTTTATATATTACTAATTAGAGTTTTAGCTAGTGATTGAACAAATACAACTAACAGATTTGAATCTATCATCATAAAGATTGATAGTAACATACTTGAGTCGTTAAGAAGCCTTTCCTGGTAAGTAGAGGGATTACAACAAAGTAAGGGTTTTTCCTTAGTTAGCCTTTCATGTCAGATTAAATTTGGTAACTTCACCTCCATTAACAACCACTTATGAATCTTTTTTTGGATTACACCCCTTATCTCATCCAAACTAATCCCTTGACCCAAATAGTTCATGGGAGAAAATCGAGTTATCTGGGCCCTGGAGGATTGACAGGGCGAAGTGGCGAACTGCACCTCGCTTTGGATTTCACCCAAAGAGATCTTGGTATTCCATTACCAGTCACTTGAGTAATATCTCTGTGAATTGTGAAAAGGAATGAAATAACTTGTAGTGTAGAGTGAACCAGAAAGTAAAGCAAATGAAAATGATGTACAAAGACGGTTGAAATTATCAGTCATATACTAATGGTTGGTTAGTAGGGGATTTTAAAAGTTGAAACACAATTAATTTGAAATGCCAATGGTTAGTTAGGAAAGCTCTGCTCATTTTTAAACAATCAATTTTATTGCTAGTAGAATATATGAAGCAAAATGTTATATCAATCTTGTACTGAAAAATCAAGTCTAGCAAAAGAGAGGAAAAACCTAATTGTCTTTTTCCATCAGCATAACCAAGTAACTGAAATAATTTCACTCCAACCGCCAACACAGATACATGAAGCTGATAATCAAACCAGTAAGTTCATATTATGCATCCACCGTAAGCTACATTTGTGATCAAAAGTAAACAGATAAACAAGAATCTCACATGAGCAATTTAACTATTTGATTCAATATCCATGCCATTCACAGACTTGCTCATTTTGAAATCAACCACAGCCTTGTCAAAAGTGTTGCTCACATGCTGGCACATCACCATGAGATCCTGACATGCATCTTTGAATACATCTTTCGCTGGATCACCTGTAAAATTCGTGAAATGGCCAGTTTAAGACTAAATTCAGAATTACAATTCATAACAATATGTTGAGTAACCAAGGTTCTAAAAAACGCTAGGCGCTAGTCGGGTGGAGGCTCGGGGACTAGCGCCCAGGGGCCTAGGCGGGGACTAGGCGGTTTTTTTTTTTTTAATTTTTTTAATTTTTTTGTAACATATAATTATATAAATATAAATTATAATATTTAAAAATAGGAAAAATACTTAAAATATGGATAAAATCTTCAACAATGCAGTATCCATACAATGATAGAATGCAGTATCCATACAATCATAGACCAACAAAGTAACAATTGAATGAATAAATGATTAATATATTTAAAAACTAAGAACAACAAACAGAGCACATTAGCACAGCATATGGACAACAACGCACACAATATCCATGGAATCATGGACCAACAAAGTAACAATTGAATGAATGATTAATATATTTAAAAACTAAGAACAACAAACAGAGCACATTAGCACAACATATGGACAACAAAGCACAATATATTAAATGAACATATACATATTTTCATACCATCCAAAACTGGGAGAGCTGCCAGAGCACTGAGCAGTGAGAGCACAATACATATTTTCATTCTATTCAAAACTAGCAGAGTAGCAGAGCACAACAGAGGTTACAGAGCATTAATATTTTCATATATTCCAAAACTGGCAGTGGCAAAAGTCGAAAACAAATACAAATCAATGAATACAACTGGAAAAACAACTTAATTCCAACCTAAAACTGGAAAAACAAATTACATAACTGATGAAGCAGGCAATTTTAAGTTACATAACTGATTGACCTGAAAGACAAAGGCACAGAAATAATCTAGGGTAGTATTTGACTGCCTACCAGAGCAGTAACCTTTCGATGCATTACATTTTTTCTTAAAAACGATGTGGGAAAGGTGCAGGAAATCTATCAGTCAATGTGGGGATATGTGCTCTGTATCTTCGAGCTGCAACTCACCCCACCCATCTAGAACTTTTAATTCCTCCAAATATCCATGATTATATATGAGAAGATATTTAGTTAAAGGAGGGGGGAAAAATAAGCACTAATAAAATCCCATCTTTCTATAGCGCACTCATGAAGCAGCTCTTTCTGTAATGAAACTCAATCAGAGTCTTCAGACCCACAACTTGGTTCTAATTCACATATATGATTGGGCAATTCATATGCACAACTGGTGCTTGGAAACACAATCAACTGAATAAAAATTATTGTTGACCAATGATAATGTAAGTAAAAACCGTTGGCACACAACCATTTCTACCAGATTTATCTCTTAAAGGCTGAAAGTAAGAATCAAAAACAATCCCAAAAGCTCACATGATGGAACAAAATCATTAAAATATTGATATCTGATAATCCTTTATGTGTGTGTGTGTGTGTGTGTGTTTGTGTGTGTGTGTGTCACTCAAGGCAAATAAAATACACATGTATATACACACCTGTAGTCTGGATTCTAATATTAACCCGGTTATCTGATGGATGAGGAATGCTGTACCCACAGAATTTCGTCCTTGGACTGCAAGATAATATTAAAGCTTCTGAGAATGACATTAAGCATATAGTATAGTTCTTCCTTTATTACCTCCACCACTACTCTACTTTTACCACGTCATCATTTCTCAAGCAGTTAGTTAATCCTATCTAATAAACCCTACATAAGTAAGAGTGCTTCGCCACAGAAAATAACAACTCCCAATATGATTTCATGCTTAGACAACTAAGATCTAGAGCAACGGTATAATTTGTAAATATCTGAGCCGTATGTTATTATAAATTAATAAAACTAATTAGAAAGTACTTACTCCTGATTCAAAGTAAATCTGATAGCATTTGCAAATGTGTGGTCCTCATCAACCAAAGAGAATGTGGATTGGCTGGGATCAGAAAGTGTCCCAAGTTCCATTTCTTCACAGAACTTGCCTGCAAAAGAAAGAAAAAAAAAAACAAACAAAGAAATCCCAATTACTAATTTACTATATCAAATGATAATATTATGTACCAACATCTGGGATCCTACATTTTGATCGTTTTATGTTATTGTGTCAGGAACTATGAATTCTCCGTCTGCATTGAACTCTACCGAACTATTAACCATTACTCAATTTTAACCTCTAAAGAGATTTCTATTTAAGTAGTAGATGCAAGGTATTGCAATCTGTTTTGGCATTTAAAATAATACAGAAACTACTGATTAGGAGGTTTGGGTTCCAAAGAGCAAACAAAGAAACAGTAATAGCTTACAATCTTAGACGTGAAGCGGCCCAGTGTGATAAGGTATAGGCTGAAAGTTTTGGAGTTCAATGACAAAATGTTGAGGAGGTCAGATATGAGGCTGTTGGTGGTGTTTGTGTCTCAAGATTGCAGGCAAAACACAAGACAGGATTTACGAGTGAGGGCAGGGTTCGCCCCATGAAGTTTGAATTTGTAGCCTAAACTGCAATAACTTAGTCTGGTATCAAACTACAGTGAGCGTTCCGTTTAAGGACGAAAAGCTCACAAAACTATATAAGGCAACTCGGAACATTTTAGGCATGGATCCAAAAGGCAACAGCTGTTAACATTTGTTGTAGATAAGTTCATCTGCATCCTAAATCAATGGCAAACGAAAATCGATAGACCCGGTTCTAATTTTGCACATGTCTTGTCGAGTTCGAGTCAGGTGAAAACTAGTTCAATCCAAAACCATCAGCCAAGGAGATTATAGAGATTGAGTATTTCATTAGTTGAAAGAACCCAAAAAAAAAAAAATTACTAATGGTTTAGGGTTTAAGAGGTCTAGTGCGCATCCATGAATTCTGTCGCAAAAAATCTCCAATTTAAAATCAGATTCGTTTCGGTGAGGGAGTAATTAGACAGAAATTACATGATGAACCGCAACCAATTCCGAATCAATCAACCTGAATCCAATACAATACAATAATATATATATATATATATATAGAGAGAGAGAGAGAGAGAGAGAGAATACAGAGAGAGAAAGAGGAGGGCTTACTGAATCGTGGGACGGTGAGAGACTGAGAGGTATTACTCCAGGCGATGAAGACTCGAAACTTGACGCGGGAGGAGTGCGAAGAAGGGCTTGGGATTCCTCTGCGTTTTTGTTTCCTGGTTTTTAAACTGGAGCTCCCTTGATCACGACATGTCGTTTTTAGTGCAATTGAGGACATGTCGTTTTGGTTGGTGGTGTCTTCTTCAACGTGTAAGCCATCAAGGCCTAGGCCCCACATATCAAGGTTGGTTCATATTCGTCGAAGCACTTCAGAATCGGTGAGGGAATCCTTCCTCCAGTAGGAGCGGAACGGGAGTAATGCTGGAGCGGCAGCCGGAGTTCGAATCCAAGTCTGGATCAGGTCCTAGACTGAGTTCGTTTCTATCTCAGAGCAAGACGTCGTCGTCTGCGCCAAGAACGCCCTCGAGCTCGCCTCACAACACCGGTCTCTCTTAGACGACGCCGGAGCTCTGTTAGTGTTTGCTCTCCTCGAGGTCAAGACCGGCCAGCTCCGCCGTGGTCTCTGTGGCGACGCCATCAGTTCCTTTTTCTTTCGCCCTTCTTTTTAAGTCCCAGACATGCCATCAAGGGTGGGAATGGGGTGGGGTTTTTTTTTAAAAAAAAAAAAAAAAAAAAAAAAAAAAAAAAAAAAAAAAAAGTCCCAGACATAACGCGCATTGTTTGATTTGAATTTTTTGGGGCAAATTTGAGGGCATTTGGTGGATTAGGTTGTTTGTTCAATTTGTTGCTTTCACTTTTGCATTTATGAAGCTCTGGAATTGTGTGATTTATTGCTCTATCTGTATCACCTTTTCTAAAAGACTTTCTAAAATTGGGGGCTGAAGGCCCATAAAGAAAGAAAAAACAAGGGAAAAAAAAAATATTAGCGCGATAAATGTTTTGAATTGATATAATTTCTTATGTTTTTTCTTAATTAAAGTTTTATTTATTTAATTTTAGAGAGAATAGTTCTCATTCCGGCGACCGAAAGATCTATTGAGGGGCAATAAACCTCTCCAGTCCCATCTGAGATCTCCGAAGAGCTTTGGCAAGGTTTTATAAACTTTATTACCCCCCCCCCCCAAAAAAAAAAAAAGTCTGTGGGGGAAATGAACTTCTTTGGCGACCTATGAGATATCCTACGACCTCTTTGGAGACCTTCGACAAGGTTTTCAGAGAAATCTGACAGTGGTGACCGTAATCCTACAAAGTCTCCTATGGCCTCTCTCTCTCTCTCTCTCTCTCTCTCTCTCTCTCTCTCTCTCTCTCTCTCTCTCTATATATATATATATATATATATATATAGGGATAGGGCATTCTACCAACTTTTTTATCACAATTCGGCATCTCAATCGTTCAGTTTTTAGGTACTAATGTGTTGATTACTTCTGTAAATTTTCAACCAAATCGGTGATCGTTAAGGTATCAAACTAAAATAAATCAATGAACGAACCAAATCTGTCAAACTTGAACTGTTCATACGTATAATCTTAAGTTGCCATTTTGAATGTCTTAACGATAATCAATTTAGCTGAAAATTTGCAGAAGTGATCTACACATTAGGACCTAAAAACTGAACGATTAAGATGCTAAAATATGATCGAAAAGTTGGCCTAATGCCCCTATCCCTAGAAAAGACAAAAAAAAATGATCCCTCACTAGAAGAACCCTGTATGTGTATATATATATATATATATATATATATATATACAGATCCTATCTAGAGCAAGGCCTCGCTCTAAAATTTCAGAGCAAGGTTAGGGTTTAGGGTCAGTTTTCAGTCGCATATCCACATCTCAACCGTTCAGTTTTTAGATACTAATGTATAGATCTTTTCTACAAAATTTCAGCCAAATTGATGGTCGTTAAGGCATTGATAACTGCCTTAAAGCTAGTACGGTTTAGGTTGGACAGATTCAATTCGTCCAGTGGTTTAAGAGAGTTAGATACCTTAAAAATCATCAATTTGGCTGAAATTTTGCATAGATGATCTATACATTAGTACCTAAAAACTGAACGGTCGAGATGTGGATATGAGACCAAAAAGTGATCCTAAACTCTAACCTCGCTCTAAAATTTCAAAGCGAGGCCTCGCTCTGGATAAAATCTCTATATATATATATATATATATATATATATAATTTTGCTCTGTTAAGGATGTCATTAACTTAGCTTAACATACAGATTTTGATATTTTGATCACTTTTCGATCACATATTCACATCTTAACCGTTCAGTTCTTAGGTCCTAATGTATGGATCATCTCTGCAAATTTTCAACCAAGTTGATGATCGTTAAGGTATCAAACTCAATTAAATCAATGAATGAATCAAATCTGCCTCACCTGAACCGTTCATATAAATCGCAGTTTTGAATGTCTTAACGATAATCAATTTGGCTCAAAATTTATAGAAATGATCTATGCATTATGACCTAAAAACTGAACGGTTAACATGTGAATATGTGATCGAAAAGTGATCAAAATATGGAAATTCATACCGTAAGCTAAGTTAAGGACCGCCATAGCAGAAAATATATATATATATATATATATATATATATATCTATACTATAATTAAGAGAATGGAGCTTGCTCTCCAAAACTGATTTTTTTTTTACGATTATAGCCCTAAAATATTAATAAACTTTAACATAAATTAATTATCAAGGACAATAACGTCAATATATAAAATAGAAGATAAATAAAAATATTTAAAAAAAAATCAAAAGGCTATAAACATGGCAGAAACAAAATTTCCCACTACTTTCCCACTGAGAAAAAACTTCAAACTATTTCATATCTCCCCACACACATAGGGTGTGGGCCCTGCTAGTATATATATAACACAAATTGGTGAGGGTAAAATAGTCTAAAAAGGAAAACTAAAAAAAAAAAACTTAATTAGGTATTAGGGAAGACCTTATTAGAGTTTTTATGGATAAGTAGGAAAAAAAATAAGTGGGCGGTGTAAGAGAGAAAAAGTCCCTAGAATTAGGGTAAATAATCAAAAACTTTTTTTTTCCCTTTTTTTATGTTTGCCTGCAATAAAAAAAATAACGAAATTGAAGACGCTTAGATGGACAAAACACTCTGTTTACACGAAAAGTGCAAACCAACAAACAACTGATCATCTCATCATCTCTTTCTCAATTCAAGTTTTCAGGCCAACGATCATCTCTTTCTCAGTGCAAGACAGAAATCCATTGTGGTTGAACCATTGAAGATCATACAAGAATGGAATTATATTTCCCAACAGTGGTTGAAGACCAAAAACCAGAAGGTGAAGGAGACAAGGAGACTAGGAAAGGATCAGACGAAAAAGTTGAATTTAGGGATTGAATAGTTGAACTTATTTCCAAAAAGGTAAAAAAGGTAAGATTTTTGAAGCTCTTTCTTTTCTGTTTTGAAGAAATTTTGGCGTTTTCCTTCCGTATTTGTGTTTCGGATGCTCTTACATACCATTCCTTCTCTATTTACAACTTGTGAGCTATTTATATTTTGTAGAACAATGAACGATGAATCTGTTTCATCTTTGTCTTTAGGGATTTTAGACTTATGCTTGTTTCATCTATTTGTCAATCATTCTCTGTTGCAAAATTTGCTATATGCCTGAGGCTTTCTATATTGTATTATTTAAGGATTCAATTGTTGAATTTGTTGGATTGTTGTTTTTTGAAGTTGTTATCATGGCTCCTACTAGAAAGTTCAGGTCCAGGGCTCAAAAAAGAAAAGTGAAAGAGAGGAGATAAGCTTTACATAAAACTCAAGTTGGTCTCTTAATAAGTACTGTAGTAGCAACAAAGAAGAAGCATGTTAGGCTGTGAATGAAAATATAAGTGAGGAACTAGAGCAGGTGGTGAATGATCATCATATTGGGGCCTCAAAAAAATTTTCGCCTTGAGCCTCCAAACTCTCAGGGTTGGCCCTGTAAGTCATCATATTATCCTTAGATTTGGCGAGTCTATTTGTGTCTTGATTACACGGGTTGGCATGAGATTTGTTCTGTTCATCAGTTCATGTTAAACTTATGGTGTCATGTAATGAACCTGATTATCATCATTACCATGCATACATCCTCATGCTGCACAAGATCAATTCAACTCTACAACCCTTTGTACTAAGTTGAAAGGGTGATTTTGTGGAGTTATGGGTTGTTGATTTAAGTTCTATATTCTCTTGAACTAACTCATATACAGGGATTACTACTTTCTGAATTGTTAATGTAATCTCCTGAGCTAAACTTTATTCAGGGATTACTGTGATTTCTATTGATTGCTTTTAATATAGTCCCTTAAACTAAACTACATACGGGGATTACTATGATTTTGGATGATCTCTTGAACTAAGTTTCTATGCAGGGATTACTAGTTTTACTTAATTCAAATTACGACTGTAGTTGTTGTTTTCAGATTTGTAGTGAGTTGTGAAATGATTTATAATGTCACAGTAAAGACAAATGCTTCATCTTAAGAGGAAAGGAGTAAGATTTTTTGGTTTGGTCGTTGAGACTAAAAATCTTTTGAAAGATCAGTGAGGTGACAACTACTTTCGTTGAGACAAATGAATGACTTTTTTGTAGAGTGTTTGCATTTTAAAATATTTTAAAACGTTACTTGAGTTTGATTTGTTCAATTGAAGTTTTGTGAAATTGAATGCTGGGTTGAGAGTCAGAGCATGTGGATTTTAGTTTTAAGTTGACTTACATGAAAATGATATTGTAGGATATGAACTTGATGCTTTTATCATGATAATTGCATTTCAATTTTGTTAGATTGAGATGGTTTAAGCATGTGTTTTCTGTTTGGTTGTTTTGAGTTTACTCACACAAGGTTTCAATAGCTTAACTGGTTTGTTGTTTCAACCTGGTGCACTATTCAATAATGTAGGTAGGGCTGGGCATTTAAGCCCTAAAACCCGTAAACTTGGACCAGCTTGTCAAGGCTTGACCATAGGTGCAGCTCTAGGTGTAGGGGTCTATTCTACAGGTTAGGGTCTATGTGATGGAGCTATGGTCCCCTACCGTTGCAGTCGTGAGTTAGGACCTTATTTGTTCCACGCACTTGTTGTGTAGTGAATGTGGAAGGGTGTTTACTTATTGAATTGTTATTTCAATTTAATTTGTAAACATGGTATGATGTAATATGTGATTCTAAAGAAGGAGTTTGTATTGACATTGTAGGTTCAGTGCATCATCTTGTACATGTTTTAAAACAAACAAAAATCCACGTATTTAGTGTTGATGTCTGAACCATCACGCTAGGAGTATTTGTGTTTGTTTAAATTGTTTATTACTTGAGTGACAACCTGATCCATTTTCGGCTTTTATGGAAGGCTATTTGGTGCACCAAGGTTCTTGGCAAAGTGGCGTTACATGTTTGGTGTTGTTGCTCTTCCATGCTGCCTACACGAACTAATTTGAGTAGGAAAGAAGTATTTTGGAGACATGAGTTGCTTGATGTGCCTGTGCCCAAGCTAGAATTAAGTGCATCTCTTTGTGCACTGTCTGTATGTACAGAACCTGTAGACTGGTGCAAATATTGTTGTTAATATACACCGTAGTGCTGGCATAAAAGAGCTTCTCCTAGCTTTGTCTATGACGCAGTCAAAGGACAAGTTTCCAAAGAGCCTTATCCTAATTTGGTTCACAAGGAAAAACTGAAATTTACAGCTTTTGGAACGGAAGCAGAAGCGTCCAAGTGAAGCTGCAATGTTGAGTTTGGGTTGGTTGGAGGAATACAATAAAGCTTATCTTATGGAAAAGCAGCCCAACACCTGACGGCCACATCGATGGTCTAAACTTGCACTGGGCTGGGTGAAGTGTAACACTGATGACCCCATTGTCTCAACAACACGGAAGGCAGCTTTGGGAGTTGTAATTAGGCTTGAGGACAATGGATTCATGGCGGCTGCAGCCACTCCTTTACGGCAAGTAATGTCTTCGTTTCATGCATAATTATTGGCTTTGCTGGAAGGGCTGAAGCTGGCCGAAACAAAACACTGAGAAAATCAAAGTCTGATGGATTATTTCTAGTGCAAGCTCTTCACAAGGAAGTATCTGAACTTTCTAATTTGGGTTTGCTTTTAGATGAGGTCAACACAGTAGCTTACAGTCTTGCAAAGCATGATTCGAACTCTTTAGAAGGTCAAGTGTGGTTTGTTGTTACTCCCGAATTTATAGGGGATGCCTTTATAAGTTATTGTAATTACTTATTGATTTTAATGAAATTCCTTTTCAAAAAGATAAAAATAAAAAATAAAAAAAAACTTCCTCGTATAAAGGGAACTACTTTTAGGGAACTTTGTTAGGAACTATTTTTAGAGGCACCCATAGAGCATACAAAAATACACTTAGTTGTATAAGCTGATTTTTTTTTTTTTTTTTTAAGAAGAGATGAAAATTCATTAATCCAAAAGATTCCAATGATGGGGAAGAATCTGTAAAATCCCAACTATTCCAACTAGAGAAGAGGACCTCCTCATATCCTTAATGTAGAACCAGCGGTTACAGATACCATAAGCCGATATAGGCTCAACTATAACCATAATCATTCTTTCTTCCAGGCTACAGACAATCATCTTATCCCAAGAGTCCCAATACATCCTTATAGCTAACCTCAAGAAGAAATTTACCCTTCCAACTCCATATACCAAAACTAGCAGTATACGAGTAAGGGCATCTCCCCTTTACGTTAATAACAAGAAAACATCAACATTAAATGAGCTAGTCCCTGGAGATGACACCATAACAATAGATTAATCACAAAATAAACGCAGCTAAATCCTCGCTCAATGGAGGAAATACTTATTAGACCTAACCAAAAATTAAAAAGTAAAAACTTAACAAAGAAAAGTAATAAACTGCAGCGAACTGCTTTCTTGTCCCTCAGAGTCAACTCTATCATCCTCTAAACCGCCACATGTAGTCGGGAACTTGCAAGGTTGGTAATCTTGAATCTAAATCTTTTGTAACTAGCCCAAAGATAGAGCCATCACTGGTACCAAACTAGAGAGAAATCCCACTATGCCTTCCCATAGCCAGCACACCTAGATCTAACCCCCATAGAGACCAACACTGGCTTTAAACAACACCAATTTTGTCACGCCCCAATTTTTAATACAACTAAAAATTAATATATAATCTCATAATTATATATTTGTGATGTTTATTAAGCCATCAATACAAAATACATGAAAAACTTTTTTCTTTTTAAACCAAGTACATACTGATGCCCTGAACCCACTATGTTAATACAGACTCGCTCTGCAGAGTCACATATTACACAAGTTTACGAATTAAATTTCCATAACCAAATAATAAGTAAATGCTCCTCAGAGCTTACTACAAGCGGAAGTCTTAATAACGGTAAAGTCACAAAATTTGCTTCCTACCGTAAAGCTAGTAGCACGCTACCTCAGCTTCAACCATGATTACCCTGATCTGCAGGATTAACCCTTACACAATTAAATAGTGCTCCAGGTTGCCACACAACAAACCCGGTAAGCTTATGAAAATTCTTATGAGTAACTCAAAACAAAACTCCACACAACTCACACCAAAATGAGAAAAACCTTTCAACTCGAGAAAAAGGAACACATACCATGCTTCCCAACACAATATTCTTTTCCCAAAAGACAATAACACAAGTCACCCCGTGACAAAATCATATAAAGTGAAACTTTGACAATTAAATATGCATTTCCCCAAAGAACACAACAAAAGTCACCCCGTGACAAAATCATATTAATTGAAACTTTGACAATCTAAATATGATACACACAAGTCCTCCCTGGAAATTTAAAAGAAAGAATTCCCGAAACTCCCTTTTAAAATACGTACTCATGACCATCAAGTAGCTCCCCACTACTCCCCATGAGATACAATGGCAACAGACTACAGCTCTAACCGATCGTATCCACTCACTCGGCCAAAGGCATGAAGTCTCAATATATATGTCTGAGGTCACGCCCATCCTCAGACCTCCCCGGTCGTTAGATCAAAACATTTAAAAGCGGTCACTCAGGACCCAATGTTACTCAACTCTCAAAAGGAGATGTCACCCCGTGACCTCCGATCATCAAACCTTCCCGGTCTCCAGATCAAAACATTAAGCAAGTCGCTCTGGACCCAAAATGTTAAACTAAATCAAAAGAAGATATCACCCCGTGACCTCCGAATCATCCGACCTCCCCGGTCGTCAGATTCAAAACACTAAGCAAGTCACTCTGGACCCAAAATGTTAAACCAAATCAAAAGGAGATGTCACCCCCGTGACCTTCGAATCATCCGACCTCCCCAGTCATCAGATTCAAAACGTTCAAATCACATTAAAGTAACTCACACCAAATCTTGACATTTTTCAAAGAGTAGAAATTCTCAGTTCCTAGCACAATAATCCCCGAAAAGTCAAGCCTCAAAATAATAGAATGAAACCCATCATACAGATTGCTTAAATCAACCTTCAATCCATAAGAATATACATATTTCAAGTAAATATATATATATATATATATATATATATACGTAATCATTCACTCAGGAATGCCACTAATACCAACTATAGTTTGCAGTTAACTAAAAAACTTTTAAAATGATAAAGGTAACTCCGTTCGTAAATGAACATTGTAAGAACACTCATCTCTGAATCCTGCCGCGTCTTCTATACATAATAGAGAAATCACAACCTCAAAATATCCGTCCAAGAATACTTCGTCAAGTACCTAATCACATACATCTCAACTTAGTACACATATCACAAGCGATTAGAGTCCGAAACCCCAGTTTTGAACTGAAATCCCCAAAAGTGACGCCAAATGAGACGAAACCACATCTGAGACCACCCAAAGTCTCCGGAATACTTCTACAATTGATATGTCAAAACCATAAGTCGATCGAACACTGGAATCCTCACGGATCGAACGGTTCAAAACCGTAAAAATCATAACATATTCATACGATCTCCAAAAATTACATATTATATATCGAAACACTCGTATCGATGAGCGGATGATATATAAAACCAGAAACTACCCCTGACATGGCTGGAACTCTGCCAAAGCTCCACCACAAAAGGTGATGCCGCCGCCAGGTCAAACTCGACAACCAAAAAATCAAGGCCATCAAACATGATCATCATAAAGAGTTGAACAACTTTCATACCCGGAGCTAAGTCTGGATCGGTCATGATCATCCTAGATCAAGCTTGCAAGATTGATCAATATCTGCCGTCTGATCAATCTCCAGATTTGTTGTGCACCGTTGTTCTTCAAACCTTGATCTTTCACTCCATACGCAAAATCGTCATTCAAGCCAGGTATGGGGATGATTTAAAGGAGGAGACGATTCCAGAACAGGGAGGATCGGCCGAGATATTACCGGAATCAAAAAATCTGGTCGGATCTCGAAAGTGTAAACTTTGGGCTCTCCGATCAATCTCCGATTTCTTATGAACCACCGTGCAAATCACTACCATAGGGCAATGTGCGAGGCCGGTCTGAGTCGTCCTTGGCTTGTCCCGTCGCGGGAGGTGGCCGGATGAGAGAGATAGAATCGGGTCGGGTCAAGTGAGATCTGTCGAATCTGGGGCTACGCAGAGGAGAGAGAACGGAGAGAATCTAGGTGAGAGAATTGAAAAATAGGGAAATTCTGGGGTTTAATGAAAAATCCCGGAATTTCTCTTATTTATAGAAATTTCCCAAATTTTCAAACACACATAACTTTCTCATACGAACTCTGATTTCCTCATTCCACTTGTCCATAAACTCTTATCGACGCGTTCTGCGACTTTAGTGAAGGAAGTTTTCAGAGAAACCCAACGTATAAAAAGTCAACCTTCGTACCCTCCCTAAAACCATACTTTTCGAATAAAAATTTGTCCGAAACACTTCCGCTTCATCCACGAACCACATACTTGTACCAACAACCACAAAATTAATTCTGAAAAATCCTCTGAAAATAATAAGGAATTTCCAGGGTACTACATTCTACTTTCCTTAAAGAAATTTCGCCCCAAAATTTACACGTACCATGCCAACAAGTGCGGATAAATCATGCTCAAATCCAATCCTCATTCCTCAACAAGAAATGTCCTCATCTCAAAGTACAACTTACCTCGATCAATGATGGATACAGGGTACCCCACCAAGTATCACAACATTAACAATCATTACCACCCCTTGCTAGTGATCCAACCTTCTTGGATATCATGCTCGTACACTACCCAACAAGACTCTGTGACTACAACACGACACACAGATCACGTAAGAGTCCAGAATCCTATTATCACAATAGTATCTGTATCGCTTCATCGATAATGCAACCCTTGCATTTCAACTCAAATCATCAATACCACATGCATCATAACTCAATAAGTGTCTACCCATCCTGGGACACAAAATCAAGCTAAGGTCTTGCCCCGCCTGACCCGCACATAAATCATCACCTGTGATTGCAATCACAATCAAAGTAGTATAGACCCTCTACTACCACAACAATGAAGGATACATCACACAACATTCCATACTCCAAAGTCTAACTATAGACAACAGGCAAAAACCTAACACAACACAACACACGGAAAGAAGTACACTACTATCACACATCATTCTAGCAACACAAGCAGAAATAGATAAGGTAGCTTCTTCCCTAGCACCTTGCTGATCAAACAGTAAACACCCTTGCATTTCCCTGAGGTAGTTGCCTTTGTTGATTCCCTTGTCCCCCACCCTGCGCCTGGGTACAATCCCTAGAGTAATGTCCTGCCTAGCCACATCTAAAGCATAGTACATTCTTCGGCTTCATGCAACCCTTGGCAGTATAACCCATCTCACAGCAATTGAAACACCTCATGACTGCCACCTGTCCCACAGGTGCAACCCTAACAGGTGCAGCTGTTTCCCTAGCTGGCGCTTGTTGATAAGTCCTCCGCCTCTTCCAAGACCCACCCTAATTGTCTTTCCCTTCACTGCTCTCAATAGTTGCCTTTGATTTCCTTTGGGAGTCCCTCTCAGCTGACTCCTGTTCCTAGAAAGTCTGGTTTTCCTGCTCAATGACCAAAGCCTTAGCCAAAATGAGCTCCACCGTCTTTAGTTCCAAAATAGCAACATCGAACCTGATCGAAGCATTCAGCCCCCGCTGAAACTTCATAGCCAAACTCTCAGCATCCATTTATCTCACAAACTGATACAGTCTTGAGAATTTTGGCTCACAATCCCTCACACTCATAGCCCCTTGGACTAGAGAGATGAATTCCCTTTCTAACTGTTCCCTCACTGAAGGCAGAAAGTACTTCTTCTTGAAGAGTTCCACAAACTCATCCCAGGTCATGGTGGACACATCCATAACTCTCTTTGTGCAGTTCCATCACACCCGTGCATCGTCTTGAAGTATATACGAGGCTATCTTTCTTTTCTCCATGTCTTCATAGATGACCATCTCGAAGTAGGTCTTCATGTTCTCGATCCATTGATCTGCTAACATGTGATCCGTACCTCCCTTGAAATGGACTGCTCCCAGCCTCGAAATCTCCTTTGCCAACTTCGACAAACCAGTGGCATCTATAACATCCACAACATGTAGAGCAGGTTGCACAACGTGCGATGCCTCCACCTTATCCTCAAAGATCTCCTAAACAGGAG
Organism: Rosa chinensis; assembly: GCF_002994745.2. NCBI lineage: Eukaryota > Viridiplantae > Streptophyta > Magnoliopsida > Rosales > Rosaceae > Rosa > Rosa chinensis. Next base: position 44,159,742 of record NC_037089.1, read on the forward strand.
GAATCCTACCCCTGCCTTGGGCTCAACCCCTGCCTCAGGGTCTACCTCGCCCCCTAGCTCTGCCTAGTGAATCCATCACCTAAGGAGTATAGCACACTTGGTTAATACTTGTAAAATCTTCAAACACAATTATAAGTCAAACAATATGACCCCAACAATCAAACAACTAAGCCCATATGGAAGGATATAATTTTCGCTGAAAACAATCCTTATCACCTCAGCAGAGTTAAATCCAGAGGTTCTCATTCCTCAAAAGACTGCAACTCAAAGAACATACACTTAAGTTCATAGCTTCACTAACAGAGCAGACCATTGCTCTTGCTCTGACGATTCTACACTCTAACTCAATACTAGCACTCCTACATACCCAATGATTATATCAATACTGAAGAGCATCAGATGAGGATCTGATGCAGATGGGCCATCACTCGAGTAGTACTGATTATCACCAAATATGTACCTCACGTTCTAATACCAAACTGTCACGCCCCGATTTTTAACAAAATTAAAAATCAATATATAATCTCATAATTATACATGCGTGATGGTTCAGCCATCAATACAAAATACCTGATATTTTTTTTTCTTTTTAAACCAAGTACATACCGATGCCCTGAACCCACTATGTCAATACAGACTCACTCTGCATAGTCAAATATTATACAAGTTTAAGAATTAAATTGCCACAACAAAATAATAAGTAAATGCTCCTTAGAGCTTACTATAAGTGGAAGTCTTAATAACGGTAAAGTCACAAAATTTGCTTCCTACCGTAAAGCTGATAGCACGCTACCACAGCTTCAACCACGATTACCCTGACCTGCAGGATTAACCCCTACATCATTGAATAGTGCACCGGGTTTCCACACAACATCCCGGTAAGCTTATAAAAGCTCGTATGAGTAACTCAAAACAAAACTCCACACAACTCACACCAAAATGAGAAAAACCTTTCAACTCGAGAAAAAGGAAATTATACCATGCTTCCCAAAACAATACTCTTTTCCCAAAAGAAAACAACATAAGTCACCCCGTGACAAAATCATATAAATTGAAACTCTGACAATTAAATAAGCATTTCCCCAAAGAACAGAACAAAAGTCACTCCGTGACAAAATCATATTAATGGAAACTCTGACAATTTAAATATGATACACACAAGTCCTCCTTGGACATTTAAAAGAAAGAATCTCCGAAACTCCCTTTTAAAATATTTACTCATAACCATCAAGTAGCTCCCCGCTACTCCCCATGAGGTACAATGGCAACAGACTAGAGCTCTAACCAATCGTATCCACTCACTCCGCCAAAGGCATGAAGTCCCGATATATATGCTTGAGGTCACTCCCAGCAACCCCGAATCCTCATACCTCCCCGGTCGTCAGATCAAAACATTTAAAAGCGGTCACTCAGGACCAACTGTTACTCAACTCTCAAATTGAGATGTCACCCCGTGACCTCCGATGTAATGTCCCGTATCTTAAATTAACCGTTTACTAGTCATTTGGACGGTAAACGACAATTACTTCAACTTTTTACTCTATTTTGATACTTTTAGTGGCCCTAAAAGTTGATTTTTTGTTTGGGTCAAAATTTGATAAAATTTTCTTCATGAAAGTTATAGAGGACATTAAATCGAGCACGTGCATATGTGGTACATAAAAATCGGAATTCGTATGCGACAGTTATGGCCTAAAATGTGGAAGTTACTGTTCACAGTAACTTTCTATTACTGTGGTGGATTTCTATTTCTGGAAACCTACCCCGACTTTCTCTCTCTTCCTCTCCCCCTTTCCCTAGCGTCGGCCTCTCTCTTTCTCCCCTTCGTTTTACCGTCGTCCGGCCACCAAACGGCGAACCCCAGCGGCGGTCTACTCATCTCCTTCCCCCCTACATGCCTGTGATCGTGGGTCGTCGTGATTTGCCCGAAAAAGTGAGATATCGAGCTGAGATGATTACTGAAGCAGATCGAAGTTTATGGCGATTGCTTTTGATTCCGGCAATCTCCAGTTACCACTCCAGGTCGAATAGAAGTGCCTCGAACTAGTGATCACTTCCCCTCAAGCTACTAGCTCCAATTCACAGCGAACAGGAAGAATCGAAGAAAAACCCGATTCTAGGGTTTTGAAATTTCTAGAAAATTTTCACAGACCAAATTGGAGTTCTTCAAGGTAAAATTGGAACTTGTTGTAGTTGAGAAAAATGTTTGGTTTGTTGAGTAGGTGGTGCTGCAAAATTTTGGTGGCCATCGTAGGTGGTTGCCAGTGGCGCGTGAACTCCACGCGCCGCCACTGTAGGTTGCGAGTGGAGGCGCGTAGGGCAGCTTTTTAAATTCAATTTTTAGCCAATTAAATCCTATAAATGTTGTGGAGCTTATATATGAAGTTTGGTGAAGATTGGTGAGGTTTTGAATGTATTATGAATTTTCAAAAATTATGAGTTTCGATTATCTATTTACGAGAATCCGACCGTCGGATATCTCTTGGTTCTGCCTTGGAACCTTTAAATTAGCGAATTGGTATTAGGTGTATAATTTGGGTTTAGTCTGAGAAGAAGTGGAGATGTGATTATGAGGATTTGATTTTAGGAATCGTATTAAATGGTTGAGTTGTTATTCACGGAATATAATTGTGTACAGGGCGATGTACCGAGCTATTGCTCGACGAAGGAACTCGGATACGTGATCGCCTAAATAGTACAGTGAGTGGACTTTTGTTTTAAATAATGATGCATGCATTTATTTTGAAATTATTGATTTATTTAATTATCATTTTATTTATCGAGCATAATATTTTGCCTTGGATTATAATTTTGACATTGTTTTTCCATATGAATTTCGGTTACGCATCTATTATGCTCGGATTTGGATTTATGATTTATTTTTGGAAATATGATTTAATTTTCGGAGATTAATTATGAATTATTTTCAATTTTGATTCAGAAATGGATTTTGAGCCTTCGATAAGTATCTCCGATATATGGCTTTTATTTGAAATCATGATTTTCGACGAGTTATTTTCCGAGGTGATTTCCGGAAATTTATAATACATTTGTATTCGTCGATATTGAGATTTCTGGAATATTTTTCGAAAATGGGATTTTTGATGGAATTATATTTATCGATTATTTCTCGCCTAATGGTTCATTGACTTGAGATTATTTTGGCTTGCAGGGCCACATCGTTGGAATATGTCTTTTGTCGTGAGTATTGGGGAAGCCGTACTTATTTTCAAGTTTTCGTATGGTTTTAAAACATCATACCTGGGTCGTCATATTTATTGCTAGCTAGCTTATTAGTACTCCTCCCTGCTTACTATGTGTTCGTGGGTGAGTAGAGCAGAGCATGGGATGCTCCAGAGTGTGGGACACTCCGACCCGAGCCTGGGAGGCTCCCTTATTTGTATGGTGAGAACTTCTTCCCCATATTTGACTGATACCTTCAGCTAGCGGGGCTAGCTCGATTTATTTTGACCAGCGGGGCTGGAATGTTTTCACGAATTTTTGTGTTGCAAGAAAAATGTTTTATCCACGTTGCATGCATCGAGTTTTTAAAGGAATAAATGTGGGAAAGTATTAAAGCTTTACTTTCATTTGAATTAACTTATTTATTTTTGTCCACTCACTCTAACGTGTTTTAAATTACTTTCCCCTGGGCCCTTCGGTTTCAAATGCCCAGTTTGCAGGTGAATTAGTGGAGGTAGGGCATACATGGCATTTGAGGCATAATTGTCACTACTTCTGCATTGTAGGATCCCTTAATTGATCTTTTACTCTTCTTTTTATATCCTTGTGTATTAGTATTGCTCTGATAACCTTTGGGATTAGTATTGTTGAGTTTTGTGTTTTGTGAAAGTGGAGTTGATGGTAATTGGGAGCAGGGTGGCTCCAGGAGCATAAGGTTGGTTTGCTTGAAGTGTTTTGTGTGTTTTACAAGTTTTTGGGCAATCCATTTTAGGGGTGACTCTGCCGAAATTTTGGTAGAGCTATTCCTAAGGTGGGCCCCACAGGGCCACCTCAGATTTCAGGGTGAAATTCAGGGCGGGTCCTGTCATCCGATCATCAAACCTTCCCGGTCTCCAGATCAAAACATTAAGCAAGTCGCTCTGGACCCGAAATGTTAAACCAAATCAAAAGGAGATATCACCCCGTGACCTCTGAATAATCCGTCCTCCCCAGTCGTCAAATTCAAAACATTAAGCAAGTCACTCTGGACCCAAAATGTTAAACCAAATCAAAAGGACATGTCACCCCGTGACCTTCGAATTATCTGACCTCCCCGATCGTTAGATTCAAAATGTTTAAATCACATTAAAGCAACTCACACCAAATCTTGACATTTTTCAAAGAATAGAAATTCCCAATTCCTAACACAATGTTCCCAAAAAGTCAAGCCTCAAAATAATAGAATGAAACCCATCATACATATTGGTTAAATCACCCATCAATCCATAAGAGTATACGTATTTCACACACACACACACACACACGTAGTCATTCACTCAGGAATGTCACTAATACCAACTATAGTTTGCAGTTAACTAAATAACTCTCAAAATGATAAAGGTAACTCCATTCGTAAAAGAACATTGTGAGAATCCTGCTGCGTCTTCTATACAGAACAGAGAAATCACAGCCTCAAAATATCCATTCAAGAATACTTTGTCAAATATCTAATCACATACATCTCAACTTAGAACACATATCACAAGCAATTAGAATCCAAAACCCCCGTTTTGAACTAAAATCCCTAAAAGTGACGCCAAATGAGGTAAAACCACATCCAAGACAACCCAAAGTCTCTAGAATACTTCTACAATCGATATGTCAAAACCACAAGTCAATCGAACGCTCGAATCATGGATCGAATAATCGAACGGTTCAAAACCGTAAAAATCATAACATGTTCTCAACTCCTAACGAAAAGCAGTGGAATACTACTTTATTTTATATTGGTTTTTATAAGTGCTCTAGAACTAGGGTATGAACAGTCACTACCAATACTGAAAAAGAAAAAAGATGCTGGTAAAGAATCTTTTGTATGAATGGCCCTTATTTCAGTTGTCTATGACAAAAGACTAAGTACAGTAGACATAGTTAGAAGTTTGAATCTAACATACAAATATAGAGAGATTAAATTGTGACAATGATCTACAGCCAATATCGTAATGGACATTGACTCTGACTACTCATTCAACTGATCAAATTCAAACATCCTTTCCCTATAACACACCAAATAACGATCACATAAAATCAAGATCTTTCGAAGGACAATGGCTTTTTGAACACAGGGTAAGATATACCATGGTTGTTGTCATTTCTTTCCAAAACTGTTGTGATCTTTCAACATATCCTTCAACAGACTATGGTGCTCAGTTGCCACATTCCCTGTACAAAGTTAATGTGTTAAAAATCCTTTTGATATTGCTGGTTTCCCTTATGTAGGAAGCAAACTGATCGGACTAATATTTCCTATGTTTTTATTGTATTTCTCTTTACATTTTACTTAGTTATTTCCTTAACATTATCATTTCTAACTTAGTTTTGTGTTTTTAGGTACTTTTGAGTCTAAAATGATGGCAAGGAGGAAATGAGGCATAGAAATGAGCGAAAATGGAGAAATGATGCATTCCCAATCGTACTAGGAAAAGGAATCCCTGTTGAAGTAGAAATCCTGAGTCAAATAGGAGTCAAGCTCGGAGAAATGATGAGAAATGGAGAAAATGCAAAAGTCCTAGTTGGACTTGGAAACCTGTTGGCATAAGGAGTCCTGATGATGATAGGAGCATTTTAATACGATGTTTTAATAGTTATTTCCTCATATTTTACTTAGTTAATTCCTTAAATAAATTAATTTTAATAAAGTTTCTATTTTTAGGAGAAGAAATGAGCTTAAAGGCACATGAGAAGCAAGGGAATGTTGGAAATGATAGACGCAAGGCACAAGGGCTACATAAATGAGCTGAAATGAAAAAAAATGAAGTTTTCCTAGTCCAGCCAAGAAATCCTGGTCCGACTAGGAAACTCAGTCATAGTAGGAATCCTTGGTCAACTGGGAAAGCAAAAGAAGATTCCGGAAGGTTCAAGAACATTTCATGTGAATAGTCCTCGTTGGACTAGGAGTCTTGATGACACTAAGATACTTGAGTGGACTAGGAGAGCTCAAAACATCCTCTACAAAGGTGATATGGGTTGGGAGTCATTTTTGACAAGAAAAGATGGTTAAAAATCAAATTTGGAGTCCGTATTAGACATATACTGATTTTAGCCGAATTTCAAGAATATATCTGGATAATGGCTTATAGGAGCATTTTAATGCGACGTTTTAATTGTTATTTCCTCATATTTACTTAGTTATTTCCTTAAATAAATCATTCTTGTTTAGGAAAGTTTCCATCTTTAGAAAGTTTCTATTTTTAGTAATTTTAATAAAAGTTTCTATTTTCTAGGTACCTTGGAATAAATGGAGCTGAAATGAAGAAATAGAGTTTTCCTAGTCTGACTAGGAATCCCAGTCAACGCAGGAATCTTGATGAGGCTAGGAAACCTGAAGGCATTAGGAGACCACATGATGACGTGAGTGATATTTTGGGAGATTAAATCTGATTTTTGCATGGGAAATCAAGGAGATTACGTTGAGAATATCAAGGGAGAATTTCAAGGAAGAAAAGGTTCAAAACAAGTCCAGATTCGTTCCTCAATTCCCTCAAGATATGTTGGCTGAAATTAGAGAATAAAATCTGCAATTTTAATGTGAAAATCAAGAGAAAATCAAGGGGAGGACATTAAGGATAAAGCCATAGAGAGATTTAAGGGAGAAAAGGTCCAAAATGAGTCCGGATACATTGTCTAGGTTCATGCCTAGATATTTGGCCGAAAATGGTGAATAAAATCAGATTAAATCTTGGGAAAATCAGCAATAATATATTTGGAAAGATTATTTATTTATTTTGGAGCTTTTTGATTGGTTGAGTGACATGGCAGAGCTGACGTGGCATTAATTCAATGGTTGGAGCTGTGTGGTGCAACTAGAAAATTCCTTAGAAATTAAATTCATGAAGCCTTGCCTTCCCCTATATAAACCCCCCTATGCTACACCACAAAACACACCTCTTCATTCAGAAAATTCTCTCCATAACGTCAAGCTTTGTCTCCATCCTCTAGTTTCAAGTCTCTGCGTCTTCAAGCAAAGGGAAGAAGAGAAGAAGAAGCCATGAAGCCTCCTAGCCGCCATCATCCACCTTGTGTCGTGAAGCTTTGGAGTCTTGCTTTCAAGATCCAAGACCAACGTCTCAAGCTTTCCACCATTCACCCTTCATGGTGTAATTCTATCTTATTCTTTGTAACCTTTTTGGTTTTCTTTGTTTTGATTTCATATGAACTTGATTTCTAGTTGACATAAACGTTAAGGGCAAAGTTTAAAGCCTATTTATATGTTTTGAAATAAAGTTGTGATTTCTATATGTTGATTTATATGTTGCTTATGTGAGATTGCTTGATTGATTTTGGATTACAGTAAACTTTTATATGTATATGTGTTCTTTGGTGGCCAACTTAGGATATATGCATGTAATTGGAGCTAGATTTAAGTAGTAAAGGCTTTGGACAAAAGTCGAAATCAATTAACGAGGATTGCAAATAGGTGAACTTATTCATAACTAGGTTGTGCACTTTGGTTGACATCCTTTCTTTGTTCTTCATGCGTTGAATGTGTTCTTGATAAGCTAGCTTTCTAGACTATGATTGCATGTTCAATAGGATTAATTTAGGTGCTTTCACTTAGATTAATTATTGAAGGAAAGTAAAATATGGGAAATCGTTTGCTTTCTAACGTTTCACATGGTCAACTTCTTTCTCATGACATAGAAAATCAACTATAGGAATTGTGATTGGATTTCTTGCATATGATTGTGGTTTTGATCTGTATTCCTTGTGTTCCACCCATGTATATATATTTTTACATTTTTTTTATTTTTTTTATTTAATTTTTAATTTTAATTCTAAATCCCCCCTTAATTTCTTGAATTGTAATTATTCTTATAAATATTATACTTTGTTTTGTTTTAATTCTTTACTTGTTGTACAATGACAGGTGTACCCTCAATCCCCATAATAGAACGATCCCTACTTGGTTATACTACTAATGATATTTATAGGGTTAAATTATACGCTTGCTTTGAGCGTATCAATGGCATCTCAATTAAATCCTAAATGCATCTAGACATGATCATGGCCAAAGGGAGACTTCTACAGATAATGAAGGAGAATTTCAAGGGATTACAACATGCAGAAAGGTTGAAAATAAGTCTAGATACATTCCTTGATGTCCACATTCATTCTTGGCCGAAATTGAAGAGATAAATCAGAAATTATTCATTTAAATTCGGCAAAAATATAATCTCCCTTAAATCAAGGTGTTAATTTGGAGGCTTCTCATTGGTTGGATGACATAGCAAAGCTGATGTGAGCCCCGGAAAAATGTATCGAGCTTAATGGAGATCGTACACGAGGTTATTCAACGATCTCGATAAATGTTAAGATGCTCGAGGAAATTTTCAGACATTTTCATAAAGTGAAATCCTCAATGTAGAAGTTGGATAATAAAGTACACCGCACGACGAGTTCGTGGAAATTTTTGGAGAATTATTCGGATACCCGAGCTATTTATCGTGGTTTTCCGAACTTTTGAGATTTTAGGAAGTTAATTCCAGAAAAAAAAAAAACACGTGACGCGATCCCAGCCATTGATTCACCCACCGCTTTATCTTAGCCGTCCATCCTTAATTGGATCAGTCTATATATCTAAGTGTTGCTCTGTTGGGAGATCCAGAAGGATCGAGAGAGAGGAAGAGAACCAGAGTTCTCTAACCCGGACGCCACCGACCCGAGAAGGAAACCAGACCGGAACTTCCACGTCCGGCCACCCCACGTCGGCGCGCTGCCACCCGCGCCTTCGTCTCTGCATCGCCTACCTCCCTATACCCTCAGATCGTCCATGCAACGACGGTGGACGGAGCAGCAACGACAGGAAGCCCCGAGCTTTCTCCGGCCACTTGCAACTTCCGGCGACTGACTAAGCTTCATTTGGTATGGAAACCCATCTGCTCGTCCTACTCTACAAGTTTCTGCACTTAGTTTCGAATTAGATTAAGTTTTGATGATTTACGTTTCTGGGTAGCTACGGCCTGGCCGTGTTCTTCGTCTCCTGCGGCCTCTCCGGGCTTCGTTTCTTGCTCGGCTGTACTCACAGGTTAACAATCGAAGTGCTTTCGGATTGTTGGCGTCACACTCATCAGTTCATCACCCATTCCCGTCTGGGCAGTGAGTTCGTGGAGCTGAGTTGGGTTGATTCAGGTTGATTTCCGGTTTCGAAGGTATAATCTCGATCTAGAATCACGTTTTGTTCCTGTGTTAGTGATCGAAAGCTATGGAACCGAGCTTGGTTTGATATGATGAAATTGAAGACTCTGTTGTCGAATTGGTTATGTTGTTTTGTTGTGGTGTTTTAAGTTGTTGCAAGTAAATCTGGGAATTGGTAATTGAATTGAGATCTTGGACTGAAATTGGCTGCATGTGTTGTTGGTATGGCTGTTGTAAGTGGATTTGTTTGCTAAAGAAAATTTACTGAAAGTTTGGATCAAGTTCTAAACATGGGTGTCCAGAGTAAATTAGATACACCCATATTGAGTCGAAAATATGTTGGAAAAATATTGGGTGTCCATAGTAATTCCGTCGAATTATTACGCGACACAATCGTTAAGTAAAGTCGAACTTATTCGTTGATGAGATTGGAAATTTATTATAATTTTCGTTGTTTGAGCATTATATGAAATGGTAATAAGCAAAGAAAGGAAAATAAGTAAAGGTTCGATAATTTGGGTTAATTATCGAACAAGTCTCGGATGGTCAAACGTTGGTCAAAACGGTCAATCCTGGTCAAACCAGGAAAGGTTGGTCAACTCCTGGTCCAACCAGGAACAGTTGGTTTAGACGATTTATTAATCGTCAATATTTCGTATAATTGTTCAATAGATTATTAACGGTCGAAATGTCGGAATCTAGGACTCCAGTTACCCGAGGAACAGAAGATTCGCGACTCTCGGAGTATGTGAGAGAAAGCATCGGAATCCAGGTAGGGATTCAGGACTCTCCTCGGTTAGTGATTTTCTTATATTGTTATTAAATGATGCATGTTAGTTGGTATGGTTTGGTCATGTTCAAATGCAATGCATACTAACCAAACCATGTGAGAAATGTGATGGCTTGAGAGCGAAGGGTGGCTCTGACTTCCTTGGGTTCGATTCCCAAAACCTCCGGAGGGTTAGTTACACCGGTCGGACGGTGAGCGATTGCAATGACGACCCGATCCGTGTGTGTAGCTAGGTAGCGGACGCTCTCGCTACGCTTACCTGGTGATAAATTAAATTGAGGTAAGGTCGTGTAGTGGGTCTATGGGACCGGCCATCAGGTAATGCTTGGATTTGGCGCCGTATTTATTTAAGCATCATGCATCGGTTTTCAAGTTGAAAAACATTAAAGTTTGTCGTTCCTTTAAATATTTGGTTTAAAGCATGTGTTCATACTGGAGCTCCAAACATTTATCTGTTGATTTTCAAACCTAGTCGAGTTAGAGTTCCTGTTGAGCAGCGAGGACGAAAGCTCACCCCTACAACAGTATGAATGCAGGTACTGTGCACTGGTGACGGGACAATAGCGGATGGAGCTGGGTGTACAGAACAAGTTCGGTAAATTACCGTGTGAACCTTATTCTAAATTCTATTTCTCGAACTTTGTGTTCTGGAACTTGTGGTTATCTAGTCTCGTGTCATCATTTAGTTGCATTCTCTTCAAGTGAAATTCAACCTTGTGTGAGTCTTTATCCAAGTTCTGAACGAGTGAAATAGATTTCAGCAACTCAAGTTTTTCACCTCAAGCATATTTGTAGCTTCCGCTGTGTTTATACAAAAAGTTTTTCAAACAAAATGCCTAGCGGTTCTCTAGGATGTAAATCGAGAGTTCGGTTTATGTTTTAGAGACTCGCGGCACTGTGACGTGCTTAAGCTGGTGAGGTGCAGCTTGGGGCGTTACAGCTGACGTGGAACTAATTCATTGGTTGGAGCTATGTGGTGTAAGCAGATAATTCCTAGACATTAAAAGAATGATCCAGAAGCCCCAGACGTCTCCTATATATAGATGCACCCTACAAGTCTCATACACCACTTCTCCCATAATTTTACACACCAAAAAATTCTCTCCATTATCTAATCTTCAGAAGCTCTGCATCTTCAAGCAAAGAGGAGAAGAAGTCATGCAATACATTAAGATCCTAGCCGCCATCCACCCTTGTGTCGTCCCTAGAAGATTGCTTGCTTTCAAGGATCTTCAATTTCTTCGTCTCAAGGCTTTGTCATTCATCTTTCACAGAGTATTTCATACTTTCTTTTGTTTTCCTTTGTTTGAAGAGTTATGAATTCTAGTTAACATTACGTTAAGGGCAAAGTTTAAAGCCCATTTATATGTTTTGAAATAAAGTTGTGAATTCTATATGTTGATTTCTATGTTTCTTATGTGAGATTGTTTGATTGATTTTGTTTTACAGAAATTTTTTATATGTATGTGTTCTTTGGTGGCCGACTTAGGATATATGCATTTAATTGGAGCTAGATGTAGGTAAACAATTCACTTAATAGTTTTGTGAACCTAAATCATAAGTAGTAAAGGCTTTAGACAAAAGTCGAAATTCATTAAGGAGGATTGCGAATAGATGAACTTTTTCATTCTAGGTTGTGCACTTTGGTTGACATCCTTTCTTTGTTCTTCATGCATTGAATGTGTTCTTGAGTAGCTAGCTTTCTAGACTATGATTGCATGTTCAATAAGATTAATTTAGGTGCTTTCACTTAGATTAATTATTCAAGGAAAGTAAAAATTGGGAAATCGTTTGCTTTTTAATGTTTCACATGGTCAACTTCTTTCTCATGACATGGATAATCAACTATAGGAATTGTAATTGGGTTTCATTCATATGATTGTGGTTTTGATCTTTGTTCCTTGTGTTCCACCCTTGTATACATGTTTTAACGTTTTCTTTATTTTATTTTAATTTTTGATTTTATAATCCTAAACCCCCCTTATTTGTGTTTACTTGTATATATTTCTATTCTTTGTTTTATTTTTGTAAATAATACTTTATACTTTTATTAATTCTTTTTTTGTTTATGCAATTACAGGTGTACCCTCAATCCCCGGCTTGAACGATCCCTACTTATTCTATACTGACAACTACATTTTGCAAGGTTAAACTGCGCGCTTACTTTTAGTGTATCAGATGATACAAGGATACCTGGGTGGACTAGGAGAGCTCAAGAACATTTATGAAGCTTCTATATGATGTCATGGATGATATGTACAAGGCATGTGGCTGCAAAGTAATCAAGATTAGACAAGGAATCCTAATTGGACACAAGAGACAACGCATCAAAGTCAAATTCTTTTCAGATTAGGAATCTGCCTATGCAAATCAATCAACTTCGATAGAGTCCTGAGAGCAGCTCAAAATGATCCAGATTATGATCCTTATATAGTTGGAAATATACGGATGTCTAGTTTCCAGAAATTTTTATGGTTTGTCAATATCAACTTTATAGAAGAAGCTATGACTGATTTAGTATATAAAGGTCAATCTACCCGGAAATCTGTTTTGCTCCAATAAGGAGAGTTTGGCCCTAAATATCTTTTGGGACGAGTTTGGGAAGGTTTCTACTCCATATTTGATATGATTTTGAGGATATATTGCAGCTATGATGATGTCGACCAATGAGAAAATTCAAGAAAAAATCTACATCAACACAAAGAAGGAAAGCGAATCAGATCAATTGAAGGAGAGCTAGGGTTGACGTCTAAAACTTCCTCTCTATATATAGAGAGCATTGAGCAACGTTTTTATCATCATCAAACCCAGAATCAAAACGTAAATCCTTTCCCTTTACTCTCTAAATTTCGATCCCTCTCCATTGTTCAAGCATTCAAGCCATGAAGCATCTCCATCTCCTTGCCGTAGTCATCATCAACGTCCTCCATCCTTTTGAGGATCATCTTGCATCCTTGAAGTTCTTCAAAAGTGTAACCATGTCCTTCAATCTTTTGCTTTTGATTTCTTTGTTTTGTAATGTTAAAAACAATTATACTAGCGTTCTAGGTTTTTGTTTTAAATGGATGTTTCAACTATTTGTGAGAATTAAGAGTATGTTTTGATGTTTAGTTTTCTATAGCCATGAAGCATGATCAACGTTTTAGGATTTTCGGATTGTTAATTGCGATTTCATGATATGTTGATGAATGTTTGTTGATTTTGTGCTTCAATTCCACCTTTTATGTGTTTTGTGTTCTTTGGTTGCAAACTTAGAATATTGAGCATGTAATTGAATCCAAATTAAGATATGCAAGCATTCTAGGTCTTAATTTCTTAAGTGGAAAACCTATAATTCCTTAGGTAAATCAATAATGAGTCTTGCATGCTTGTATGGCGTTCCAACTTGTGTTCTTGGCTTAAATCAATCAAACTTTCATTGTTCTTTATGAGTTAAATGTGTTTTGTTAGTGAGTAGTGTTCTATGATTGGCATTGCATGTTTAATAGGGTTAACTATGGTGCGTTCATCTAGTTAATTAATTAAAGAAAGTAATAAGGACTTTGTATGCGTTCATCTCTGTTCTTGATTGATTTCTTTCATCTACATATTTTGATTCGTGATTTATGATTTGATATTCTATTTTCGTGTTAATGGTTGATAACTACATCTTTCATCTTTTTCAACCATTACTTATATCTTGATTCCTGGTTTGATCGATCACTTAGGTTAGATAATTAGATTAGAATACAAAACTTTATAGACCCCCTAATCTTGTAATTTTTGTAAATATATACTTTGTTTTATTTTTGTTTCATATTTTTGTGAATAATACTAATTTTTTAAACATTTTTGATAGGAAGAATACCCCAATCACTGGCTTAGAACGATACCCAACTTACTCATACTACAATTCGATGCAGGGTTTAAAATTGGCACTCACTTTAAGCGTATCACAAATGCATATATAGATACTTACCAAGATTAACACTGGTGAACTTCTCCAAAAGCTGAACCACAACAAGAACGGTAGTTATTGCTGTCCAAAAATCATATAAACCAGTAACTTCTCGGCCGCAGACTTCCGCTCTGGCGAGAAGCCAATTGCCAAAGCATTGCAGCAACATGTCGCCTTCTTCACCATCTTCTTCCCACTTGGCTCGATTTGCTTTGGCACGTCGCAGTTTGGCCTTCGATGGCTTTCCGGTTTTGGCAACAGTATCCTCCTCTTCCCCTTCGGGCTCTCCAAGAAGGGCTTTAGCCACCGCACTGAGGATTTCCATGTCGATGTCAAATTTGGTTTTGGAAGCCACGATCAAATAACTGCCGAAATCTCTCAGAAGCAGAGTTGCAAGATCCCCATAGTGGGAATTGAGCTCGGCTCATACATTCTTCAAATCCTCGAACGCTTTGGCCGGATCGGCACGCGTAGCCACCTCATGCTCCAACGACAGCTTCAAAATGCTCTCCAATTCCTTCATATGTGAAACGGTGTCGGTTATGTGATGAATTTTTGCTTTCAATGCCTGCGATTCTTACTTTCGGTCGGTATACCATTCATTGTTGGGATTTGGGTTGGGGTAAGGGTTGGGGTTGCCGTTGTCGTCGCTGTCAGCCACTGAGAGAAGGATCAAGTTCTTAGAAATCGGAAGCCATGCTTTCAAAGAATACCAAGAAGAGATGGATTGGCTTTTTTTCTTCTAGGAAATGGGATTTGATGCGACGGTTACTCGGAAATGCGCTTTTCCAAACAACAGTTACTTAACCAGGGTGTCGACTCAAGCACGGTTATCAGTTAGTTGGTATCGGGTTATTTTTTTTTTTTTTTTGGAAAGATGTTAGTTTTCTTTTTTTGGTACATGTTTTTCTTTTACCTTTATATTTGAACGTGTATTGTCCAAATGAGCGCATTTCAATTAAGGTCGTACTTTATGATGGAAATTCTATTTTATATGTATTTTTCATTTGTTGAAGATCATCATTAGAGTGCATTGGAATGGAAATGATATAATTTATTAAATAAAGAGACTAAAGAATTTTAGTTTCTAGCGCCGCCCATGGATAGGCAATTCTGTACCTACCTCCATCTTTGACGAAGAAAAATTTCGGCACTTACCTTGGTGTTGCAGCTGTCGAGTACGATCCAAAGCCATCCTTTCAGTTTTTTCATTTTTCACCTCAAAGTCGAGATAGAGGACTTTTTCTTCTTCTAATATTGTATCACACCAAGCTTTGGGGTTGAGTTCAGTTCAGCGACTAGATGAACTGGTGGTTGCTAGACTGCTAGTGGTTGGAGAATCTTAGATCCAGGGCTTCTCGCTGCAGTGGCTGGATTGGGTTCGGATGGAGTCCATGCTTCATGGATGGTGGCGTGGGCACTTTCAAACAGATCAAATTGTGAGGACGATGCAGGGTGGCTGGAGTTGTGAGAAGAACTCAAGGTGGCCGGAATTATGAGAAGAACGCAGGGCTGTCAAAATATGAGCTTCCCGAGGGCGGTGAGTCTTCCCAGGTGTTAATGTTGGCACTTCTTTTTGTCTCGGTCGTTTGGCGATACGAGAGTCCAAACCCTTTGCTTAGATTCTCTGGTTTCACGATGCCGGTTAGCTGGCAGGTTGGTGCGACGGTGGGAAGATCCGAGACACTGTTGTGTTGACTGCAAGTGCAAACCCTAATTAGGTTTGGGCTTTGCTTTGTTTTCCATAATTGGGCTTGGGCCCAAATGAGTTGGCTGCAACATGTGGGCTTATTCTGTTATGAATCCGAATTTGGGATTCTGGTGGATTTTTTTAATAAAAATTTGGGATCCAAGACGATTTTCGTCTCTGTACCTAACTTTCTATTTTTATTGGGATCAATACCGGTGAGGAACTGCATGGATTATTGGTCTGAGGTTGTCAACAAGTCTACTAATAAATTCTACGAAATAATTTTATTGTCAGTTTCTTATTAGTTGTAACACCCCAACCTGGATTAATAGAAGTTAATCCAAAGTTAAGGTGTATTCGAATTATGTTAACCACCATCTATTTCTTATAACACCAATTGTAACAAACCTAACCACACTGCCTCATATATCTCCATATATAGTAGACAAAGTTCCCTCCCTTGATACCTTCGACCGTCACTATAACATGAGAAAGAGAGAGAGAGAGAGAGAGAGAGAGAGAGAGAGAGAGAGAGAGAGAGAGAGAGAGAGAGAGAGAGAGAGTGACGGTGCTTCTTAGAGAGCTATCGAGATCGTTCATGACCTCTCCCGTTGTCGAGAGAGTTCTTGAGCCCTCCTCCCCCTTTTAGGGTATACAAAATACCTGAAAAACTTTTTCCTTTTAAACCAAGTACATATTGATGCCCTGAACCCACTATATCAATACAGACTCGCTCCGCACAGTCATATATTACACAAGTTTAAGAATTAAATTGCCACAACAAAATAAACGTAAATGCTCCTCAGAGCTTACTACATAATGGAAGTCTTAACAATGATAAAGTCACAAAATTGACTCCCTATCGTAAAGCTACCAACACAATGTCTCAGCTTCAGCCACGATTATCCTGACCTGTAGGATTCACCCCTACTCCATCGAGTAGTGCACTGGGTTGTGTGGCAATAAACTCGGTAAGCTTATGAAATCTTGTATGAGTAAAACTCAAATACAACAACCAAACAACAAACTGATAATAAGGTAAACAACTCACACTCTGATTCCTATCAAAACGAATTAAAAGGAAAACAACTCACACTTTGATTCCTTCCAAAATGAATTAAAGGAAAGCAACTCACACTTTGATTCCTTCCAAAGTGAAATAAAGGAAAGCAACTCATCACACTTTGATTCCTTAAAAAAAAAAAAGTTAATAAATGAAAGCAACTCAAACTATGATTCCTTTCAAGAAAAAAAAAGTAATAAAGGAAAGCAACTCACTTTTTGATTTCTTTCAAAACGTACTCATGAGTTGGAAAGAACCTCGCTATGTTATCCCATGAGATATTCTAGTAGACATACTCGAGCTCTAACTGAATCGTAACCATAACTCGGCCAAAGGCATGGTTACTTGATTTACTGCCTAAAGTCACCATGTGACCATAAATCCTCGAGCCTCTCTATCCCTTGGAGTAAAACATTTAAAGAAGTCGCACAATGATGTAGTGTTGGGAGCCGCTATCCACATAAATGACTGGTGTGAGAGCTACTATCTTCACGATCCATACCTGTCAACCATGAATAGAGATAAGAGGGAAGGTCGGGGTTGCCGGCCTTCGACTCTCTGATACCTAAGTCAGTAAGAATGTAGACAAAGTAGGACTAAGTGAAGAGTGATGGCTTACCATGAATGAGAGGAGATGCATGTATTTATAGTGTGGGTTAGGGTTTGTCACCCTTTCCCTTCCCAAGTAGAACTAGATGTGGCTACAAAAGTTGGCAAGTTGAGGCTAGCATATGTGCTAGGCCATGGGCCTACCTTGTGGAGTTAGGACTTAAGCCTCTTTAAGTGGCCATTGAGCCGTGTATTTCCGGAGTTTGCACCTCTACACTCATGTGGGCATCCACTAGGCCAAAAATTCAATCAAACAACACATATCAAATGTCAGCAAACATTTTAACTGTCGTCTGAAATAATCAGATGACAGCAAGAAATTTTCTGTTGTCTAACTTTTCAAATCCAATGACAGTTTTTACATTGCTATTGTGCAATTGTAAATCAGACTGGTTGTTTTTTCGATGTTGTATGAATCAATCAATCAGACACAGTTATTACATTGATATTGTTCAAGGTTGATTAACACAATGGTTAAAGACAGATGTCGTCTGATTGTTTTTAATCACACAATAGTGATTACTTCTCTATTGTTCAATTGCTATTAATACAATAGTTGAAAAAGATGTTGTCTGATTGTTTTGATTCACACAATAGTTTTTAGTTGTTTGTTGTGCCACTCTCTTTCAAACAATGTACTTGAATTGATGTTGTCTGAGTTTTAGGATTCAATAAGTTGGCGCCCTAGTTAATTGACTTTAACACCTAGCCAAATTTTCAATTTTCACTTCCCTCCATTTGACCAAAATCCGAGCTCGCACCTCTCTCTCTCTCTCTCTCTCTCTCTCAAAATCAGTATCCATCTCACCCAACCTCACCAACCAGCTCTCTCACAAAGCCGCCTCAACCATCACTATTGGATGGATAGCATCCAGCATCTCACCCAATATACTCTCATATTCTCAGCCCTCAATCCTTAGCCATCAGCTTCTCTCAAATGGATAGCATCCAATCCAAGATCGAGAATGAAGAAGTCGTCCTGTGATACAAGGATTGGAAGCAGTCTTGTACATGTCCACCAGCCCAATTTGGCTTTAACCCCAGCTGTTGCAACGCCTCCTTTCTATTCTCTCCTCATCAACATCGGAAATAAAAGATTAAGTCCTGCAAATTCCTCCACTGTCGAGAACGATCAAACAACTTTATCTTTACTGTCATTCCTCTCTCTCCTCTTTGAATTTTGCAATTTTTAAGTTCGTATTTCTTTCATTTTTGATTAATCACAAATTTTCATCTTCTATTTTTGTTTTTTCTATGCCTCCTTCTCTTATTATTGTGTTAATTTGTGGGTACAGGTACTACAGATTGTTAGGAAACCAATCCTAAATATCCTATGTATTAGGAATATGTGATCTGTAGATATCTGTTATATTTGTACTCCTTGATTATAGCTTGATTATAGGATCTGATAGGATTAGAGAGATTAGTTACCTTGTGAATATGGTATGTACCTTCTATATGCAATCGATATTGTATCAATGCAAGATTATTCCAACCAATCTTCTTTCTTTCATGGTATATATCAGGGCAGGTCTAAAAATTCTGACTCCATAGCCGCCACACCTTACTCTCTCATGTAGCGATTTCTTCCATCATTTGGTCATCATGGTAGATGAAAAGAATACTTCTTCATCTGAAGCTCCAAATGACAGTTCCAATCCCTTTTTCATCCACCATTCAGATCACCCTGGTTTGGTCTTGATCTCCAAACCATTGAATGGAGACAATTATTCAACTTGGCTAAGAGCAATGACTATTGCCTTGAATGCCAAAAACAAGTTGGGCTTCGTCAATGGAACCATCAAGGCGCCCTCGGCAGTGACTCATCCAAATGATCATGCTACATGGTCCCGATGTAATGACATGGTTCATTCATGGATCATCAATTCCATTACTCCCAAAATTTCTTTTAATGTCATCTACTACACCACTGATCATGAGGTTTGGGAAGATCTCTATGAGCGCTTCTCCTAAAGCAATGCTCCTTGCATCATTGAAATTCAGCTAGAGATTGCTTATAACCGATAGGAACAACTCTCTGTTTCGGCCTATTACACCAAACTGAAAAGTTTATGGGATGAATTGGCTTCTTATATGGATACATCATCTTGTACATGTGGAGCACAACAAGATCAACAAAAATTGATGCAATTCTTAATGGGGTTGAATGAATCTTACAGTGCTACTCGTGGACAGATACTCTTGATGAATCCCCTTCCTTCTGTCCGTCAAGCTTACTCTTCTGTTTGTTAAGAAGAAAAATAAAGGCTTCTCAATGCTACAAATGGTTCCATAGACTCCAATACAAGTGCAGCCATGGCAGTCAGAAACAATCGGTTCAACCAAGCCCGATCAACCAAACCTGAACATTCAAAAGAAGGACGATGCAATGATCAACATTAACACCGCTTTTTCTTCCTATAGAGGAGGTCCAAGTTGTTCCTACTGTGGTGATATGAGACATTTTGTTAAGACATGCTACAAACTAATTGGGTACCCACCTGACCACCCAAAAGAGAGATCAAATAAGGTTAAACAAGATGGGAACCGCAACCGTGCCCTTGCTGCCATTGTGTAGGATATCCACCGGGGTAAGGTGGTTGCGGATAGTATCCACCGGGATAAGGATGTTGTGGGAATCCACCAGTGAAGGGAGGTTGTGGGAATCCATCGGGGTAAGGAGGTTGTGGGAAGGTGTTTGAAAACTTGACCCACCGTTTGTTTCAAGATCTTCTCTCTCTGCTATCTTCTTTTGCTTTCTTGACCAATAACGTTTTTTAGTTTGTGTCATCTGACTTGTTTCCATCTCCATAATTCCCTCTTCCCTCCCCTTAATTCGCTCTTACATCTCTTGATTCGGAATGCCTCTTTTCGCATATCCATTTGCAATCGGCCGGATACATGATCGTTGATTTTCCTCTTAGTGACTTCGAGCAAATTCCTCATCATGTTTTTTGTTATCAGCAGTTGTCTCTTTTTGGTTGCTTGCTATACTCGAGACAATGGTTGACAAAGGACTTTGATCCTTCGCTGTCTTCTTTCCTTTCCGAATTGCTTCTTTCGCAACCTTTCTTCCTTAAGGCCTCACATTAAGATCTGTAGTTTCACCGGCAATTACCTCATCTACATCCATGTCCAAGTTGATGGGAGAATTTTCAGCATTTGGTTGTGTGTGCAACTGTTGACTTCCTTTATTTGATGTTCCTCCTAGATGTATGGCTAGGGATTTCTTTAAATTGTGACAAGCCCTCCACAACATCGTAACAATCAAAACTATGAAAATTATCTTTTGGTCTTCCATTTTCTCTTCATCCTGACATGCCACAATTTATGCGCTTCCTCAAGCTATGTTATTTAAAAAATAAAAAATAAAATAAAATCCAATTAGTACAAATATAAACGCCATTATGAAGGGTCATCTATTATAAAGTAATAATTTTAATAACAAAGTAACTCACCGTTTTACAATAAAAATCAATTAGTACAAATATAAACACCGTTACAATTACATCATTATTTATCAAGTAATTATTTTAATTATAATGTATGTCGTATTACATTGAAAAGCAATTACTACAATTATAATGATATTATAATTACTACATTATTTATCAAGTAATATTTAACTATAATGTATCAACAAATTAAATGATTTATCAACAAATGCATACCTCATTAACCGCATTCGAACCGCTCTTGTACTAATTACGAGTTTGCCTTAATGCACAATGCCACTCAAAGAGTTCTATCTTCAAAATTTTCCACCTCCCGGTCAAAGAAGAAGAAGATCGGCCCTTTCCACTCTAATTTGCGGCAATGCATTGCTTCACGCCCCTCCATGGCTCCGTTTTTTTTTTAATCTTTGCCCAAAGCCGGATTTTGGCTTACATATTTCCAAGACTTGCACAATTGAACATCTTCCTCATTCGTCCATCTCCTCCCGGATTCGGCATTTTTATCTTCACTTTGATCTCCCCCTTGTCCGGCCACTGGACGTGTGTTTCTCCCTTGTTCGGCCATATTGGATATAAAATTTTTTGGAAGCTCTAGGAAGAGGAGGAAGAACAATTTTGTGTAACTATGAAATATAAATTTTTAGGTGTGAGATGTAAAATAAATGGTAGGTATTTATTTTTAGATTTTTTACAATTTTTTTTGTTGTCGTTTCTTACCGTTACATATATAATCATACATATTAATTTCCTAGCAATCAGATGTGGAGAAACTATTTAATCCAACAATCCAGATTGTTTGACCGTTGGGTTCAAAATTCCAAACCAGCCAACGGTACAATTACATTTGCGTGCCTCTTGCCCTTTAATTGTCGTTATGCCACAAAACGTCATTGCATCACGCTCCTCCGGATTTAAGCGCTACGCGACATGGAACTCATCTCCACGCTCCAGCTTCAGCGCGTCTCTCTCTTGATGTCCCTCGCTGACGTTAGCCACGATGGGCTCTGGGCCTACGTGGCAACCGGTTAGGCTGGGTCAAGATTTTGGTCATGGGCTTGCCCTTCTTCTTGGACTGGGTCAAGGAAATTCAATGTTTGGGCTGGTTAAGAAGAAACAGGTGGAAGCTCCATTTTGCTTATCCATGGTTACCACCTCACCAAATCTAGGTGGAGGTCGGTCAAGAAGAAACCAGTGAACATGCTCTAAGGTTTCGAGAGAGGAGACTTCAGTTTCAGTCACTTCCTAAGCTGATGTCTTCGATCTTTTGGGCCTTTAAGGTATATTCCTAATAGGCTCTCCTGTTTCTTTTCGAAGTTCTATTGTAAATTTATTTCAGTCATGTAAATTGTGTTTGGTTCGACTTTTGGGCTCAAACAAATTGAACTTGAGAAATATCCTCTTTTACTATACAATGGGAATGTTATGATTTTGATATCAAGGCAAATAAGGCTATGTGGGTTTATGACTATTATCAACAGTTCAATACCAACAAATTGATGTTGTCAGACTATTGATTTTGAACGATGGATCAAGTGGATAGTTGTGAAATTCTAGGTATAGTTTAATATTTTTTCTTGTATCTTTCTTGTAAAAGAAACTAGAAGCCAGTTGCCCAAGTAGGTTAAATTCTTGCTTGATCTAGTTTATATATCTTTATCATGTGATTTCATACTTCTGCGAATTTCGGTGCAGGTACAAAGGACATGTGATAAGCCTTTGGAAAGAAACACAACTTGTGAGATTATGCAAGAGACATCATGTTCACTTCCTAATTCAATCTTAAACTGATGGAACAATGGTTAAATTGAATTCACATTCTCAAGATGTGATTCATTCAAAAGGAAGTTGATCTGTGTACAATCTAAATTCGTGAGGCTTTTTTTTAACAATAAAGTAGAAGCTATAATGATTATATTCTTCATGCCAATTGTTACCTTACAATAACTTGTTTTTACTTTGAGGTATGTATTTCTAAAAACAGTTTTATCATTAGCTGCAAATTGGTAATAAATAGAACAAACTGCTGCTTCTCAACATCATTGAGACCCAAAAGTGGTAACCTCATTCTTCTAATTACTTGCTCATAGTTTTCTCTCAGCTTATTTAGTTTTATAGTGCATCATTGCTACTTTTACTCCATTATAATTAGTTGGAGGTTGTTCATTTCTTTCTTCTTGTGAATTGGTGTGGTTGAACTCTAGATTTTCTTTGTAGAATAATGCAGGAGAGAAGCATACACAGATAATATTTTTGGTATTCAAATAGTGTATAAGCCTTAGAAGGACCAGTTTTGTAATCGAGAAGTCTGAGAGGATGAGTGCTTGAGTCTGAGCATGATCTATGTTGTTCTGTTTGTTGGCCCTTGTGAATTCCTATATAGTACTATTAGGTATACATATGTGCTTGTGTGCAGTTGACTATGTTTCCCTAATTCTTCCATGATGTAAGCTCTCCAATTTGGTTTATATCAGTTTTCCGAACTCTTGCCATTTTCACTCTAACTGAAATGTCAACCTTGCAAAGCTTCATGTATGTATGCATGTTTTTGTTTTTTGCTGTTGTTTTTCCATGTGCTTGAATGTTATTTATTGTGATTATGGGTGAACATGGGCCAAGTGAGCAGAAGAAAGTTATTGTGCAAGCTTGAATGGATAAGAAGCTTACCCAAGCTGAGTTTGCTCGAGTAACACACTCTGCATAGATAGACAAAGCAGAGAGAGAACCCACGTTACAACATTTGTCTATCTTGAACAAATGATGTTTACAATTTGAGCTATCTTTGTGTCTTTTATAGTAAATCAACTTCAAGATTGAGTCCTATGTACTGGTAATCATTTGGATCTCTGTTTAGTTATATTCTTTGGGGAATTATATCATGTACTTGTGTAAAATTACTTCTTTGATCAATTCAATTTATCCTTTTGTTCTTGAAATTGAATGGTTCAATAACCAAATTATAAACTAGAACAACAATAGCAAAATGTAACTAAATTGAAAGGAAACCCAACAAATTGGTACATGAGCCAGAGCTAATACTGCATACTAGAGTTGGAAAGAAAAAGATAATTGTCCAAGACTCAAAACGGGATAAATGGTATAACAACTCATGTACAAAAATAGTGGACAATCAATTTACATATTGCTTGACAACGAGTCACAATTTTGGTTTGGCCAAGATAAACTAGATCGTAATAGACAAGAGAAACAAGTTCCAGTGTCATGCAGCACTTAGATCACAAGGTGTCCAGGGTATGAGCAAGACAGCACCATGGTTTTCTCTTAGACTCAGTCAGTCGGAACCACCCCATTCTTCTTTGAGGATAATACCTGGAATCTTCAAGATGAGTTTCCCTCCAGAATATAAGAAGTTCAATATTCTGTGGCCTCTACTGTGGGTAGATCCACTTTCAGTCGGGCTGTGGGGATCTCCCGACCTGAGTCATGTGTTGTGAATCTGGGTTAAGAGTCATCTGTTGGGGGAGGAATGGATTAGGAAGATGTAAAATTCATTTTTACTCCATTTTAGATGTTTTAGTCTCCATTTCATTGTTTGTTGACTAACCAAGGACTAGCTAACGTCCAACTTAGACTAACGGGGCACGTGACCACGTGCTGTCAGTTTCCATGTACTGAAGGTGCACTGAATACACTCCCGTTTGAGTGATGGCTGCTTATTATATATAGTGAGAGACTGAAGGGGTAGTTGGGGAGTTTCAAAGTAATAATCCAGTTCACGTACTTTCAAGGATGCAAAGACCAACTTAAAAGTGTGACCCCCTTCACATGCTATTTACTGTGAAACTGCAACAGAGTTCTTGTGCACAGTTGTAACCCATCCCGAAATTTCGGCGATATTTTCGTTTTTTTAGAGTGCTGATATATCTTTCACATACCAAGAAAATCTCGCGCGGAAATTTTGAAATCTCACAATATTTCAGAAAATATTCGATATTTTCACGAATTCACGAAAGGCGTAAACAATGTGAATCGAACCTTGGTATAATCAGGTCAAAAGGAAAGGCGTAAACAATGTGAATCGAACCTTGGTTCCCAAAGAAAATCGAAAATCCTTAACCATACCTGCTAAGCTGGTACTAGGTAACGCATGGACATCTTTCCATATTTATGACCGTAATACTTATACAAAATTGTTATTACTTGGATTTATAATTTGTTTTTAATGATTCTGGTTAATCATATTTATTATTTTAAGTATCTTAATATTTTTTTTTTAGAGTACTAGTCAACCACTTTGATGATGATGATGATGATGATGATGATGATGATAATAATAATACAACTTATAGATGTAGAAACTACGTCGAAATATGAAATAACAATAACAATATAAGATGCAACAAAGCATCAGAAATAAAACCTAATAAGAAAATTAAGTGATGCACTTAAGCATTTGATGAAGCACCCGACAAAATTCGGGCTATGTAAAACGGTACCAATAGTATGGTCAACCATACTTCCACGCAAAAATATACATCGAATAGAGGGTAAAGTATGAACATTATAAGTATCAATGTATACTAATTCACCTTAAATTACTATAATGTTGTAATATAATTTGTTGAACATTTTGTTTTGATATAAAGAATATAATTAATCAACTCAACACCTCCTAAATTTTCACTTAAAATTTCCATATTTATCTTCAAATTTTCATCATTTTTGTTGATTATTTACCGAAATCGATATATCTATGATATTGCCATTTTTTGGACCATCGATATTTCCTCGAAACTCGATATTTTGATCATTGGGTTGAAAGATTAAGAAGCTCATCTAAATAATTGATATCTTATTCAGATTTTAAGATTCGTTCCACCACCTATGAACAGGTTACAGGACATGGCTGCTATTCTGCTAACCTGGACAGTCTTGGATACAATTCAGAAATGCAGTTCCAGTTTTAGGGCATTGATGGAGCTTCTGTCAACATCTTGAACGCGCTTTCTTTTTTTTTTTTTATGTTCAGAGGCTTTTGCACTCATCAACTTTGGTCATTCATCATCGACTTTGATTTTCGCACGACATAACAAGCATCTGATTTCTTAGCTACAGGCTCTTCAGTTTTGTGGGGAAAGGAAAGAATACTCTGTAAAGATGGGCAACGCGATTTCTAAGTTCCTGGTTCTATTTTCCAACTTATTACCTCATATTTTAGAATGACAAAATTCATCTCACACCTAGATGCATATGACTTGTGCATGTTAGTCACGCTGTTTGTTAGGATTTTTGTTATGACTTATGAGATGAGTCCAGTTCGGATTTCCAAGACTAGGAGAAAAAAACAAATCCCAGTCAAAAATGACCATGCTGCAGCATTCAAGACAACAAATTTCGATGAAGGAAACAACCACATGTGCAATAATTCTCACCATTAATCAACAAAACAAGGAGAAGGGGAGGGAAAATGTTCATACAAAACCACTAGGCAAGATCTCAACTTAAATTTGGTTCAAACTACACACGTACATTGCTGCTACCTAACATAACATGCTATGAGAAATCATTCATGTATGCAAGTTACATTCCCCAATATCAGTTGATTCAAATTAGAGTACAACTCCAAAGCACACCATCAAGAAGAATGACAAAACTGTATAAAAACCGGCCTGCTTGGTCATGACTGATGCTTGGCCAAATACCTGTGCGACTATCGTCTTCGCATTCCACGACCACGTCCACGAAAAGCAGCTCCTCCACGCCCTCTACCTCCCATGGCACCAGCAGCAGCATCTCCCTGGGCACTCTCAGACTGCATTCAAGTAACGATAGGCATTAAACAGCTGATTGTTCTATATATACAAGATATAAAGTTAACATTTATGTTATTTGTAAGTATCAAATTGATTAGCCGGTATCTCGATGTCTCAATACAGCAGAAGTTCAAGAATCCTGAGTCCGTTCTCAATTCTAACTGGAAAAAAATGAATCTGTTTTCTCCTTCAGACCAAATGCAGAGGGATATATAACATGATGACCACAGATGACCAAGCTACTTTCAATGAAATATGAAAGTAAATAGAACCCACATACCTTTGGATTTTTCACCGTCTCGTCAACACTTAAAACAAGGCAAGCAGCCTCAGTAGCAGCATTTATAGCATTGATCTACAGTAAAAGACATGTTTATTTCACGTGCCAAATGACATTGCTAAGAAAGGGGGAAAAAGGAAAAAAAAAAAACACAAGGACAATCTATGATAACAAGCATATACCTTTACAACTGCTGGCTCCCAGACAAAGTTAGCATACGAATCAGCAATTCCTCCGGTGTTAATGTCAACTCCATAAGGTGCACCCCCACCTACAAGAAATTTATATTTAGAATCTTTTAGCAAACAATTATCAAATGCCTGATGTAAATGCAAAAGACCAACAACTCCATATAATAGTCCAATACATATTAAATCCTCCTTTTTAGTACAAAGAGTCTAATCTATAACAAATTGCATAAATAAATGATAATATTTGCTATCCAGAGAAAATAATTATTTAAACAAATAGAAAATTTTAAACAAAATGAGAGCTCACCTGTCGAGTGTTTCTGTCTTAGTTTGTTTAGCATATCAGTCGCGTCAAATCCCGCATTGTCACATAGTTGTCGTGGGATAACCTGCAACATAGGTGGAGAACAGCTAAGTAACACCACTTATCACCATTCAATTATTAGTATCACAGCATAACACTCTCATTCATGGTATTTCTTATTCATTATTCAGCATAAGCAGAAAAAACTTAGCACTCTTACCTTGAAAGACAATGCATATAAAACTAGCTATAGATCTACTGCTATTTCTCATTCTTGATGTTGAATGAGGTCCAAAGTTAACCCCACAAAAAAAAAATATAATAATAATAATAATAATAAATAAAGAAAAGAGAAGGAAGTGAGAGGTGCATGAGAACTGATGAGATATTACAACACATCAATTCAGTCCCAGGCAGTTTGTCAAATATTAAACCATCAGTTTGAGAAGAACTATTTCTGGCCATTTATTAGTGCAAAGGTCTGGTTGATTACCCAAAGCTAGGGCCCAAAACAGAGGCACTAAGTTAGGATTAAGAAAAATCATTTTGAGGAAATGTCATATTGTTGACCTAATGACCAAGAAACTATGATCACCCACACTTAGATTTAACATTCGAGGGTTAGAGATTAAACTAACATATTCCTGTATCTTAATCTCAACCATTGATAATAACTCTAAGGGTACCCACACTTAGATTTAACATTCGAGGGTTAGAGATTAAACTAACATATTCCTGTAT
Organism: Rosa chinensis; assembly: GCF_002994745.2. Classification (NCBI taxonomy): domain Eukaryota; kingdom Viridiplantae; phylum Streptophyta; class Magnoliopsida; order Rosales; family Rosaceae; genus Rosa; species Rosa chinensis. The sequence continues at coordinate 44,187,930 of NC_037089.1, forward strand.
CTTAATCTCAACCATTGATAATAACTCTAAGGGTAGGTAGCCATAAATTCCTGGTTCAGCAGGTGAACCCTGCCCAATCATTCTTCTTCTTTTTTTTCTGAAAAATCATTATGCTAAACCAAATCATTAACATGATGTAGGCTTTAAGAAAATTTAATAATCCCCAAGAAGTACTTAAGACCATCTGTAGTGCGGTTCTTGGAATACAGTTTGAAGAGGAAAAGAAGAGCCTTTAAAGAATATAATACATCTCCATGTAATGGATTAACCAGCAAATACAGTTGCCATTTCGAATCAAGATTATCCACCCGCCCTGAATGTACTACTATCTAAACTAGGAACTCATCTAGATAAAAACAAATCAAGTTTAACAAGCACCCTGATACTTCTACAAGTTAGATAACCTCATCTCCTTGTTTTTATCCAGGCAAACTGGAATTTGATGGCTACCCAAGCTTTACCATCCCATGATCCCAAAAACAAAAAACAAAAAAGTTGCATATCCGATGTCCCATGACTCCTACATACATGCAATTAAAGTTGCACTACAATAATAACTAGCTATGTTTACAATCATGAAGAACAGCCATTCTAACAAAAAGGCCCAAAAATGCATACCTCCAGAGCTTTTGCGTATGAGTTGATGAAAAACTGAGACCTCCCAGCAATTTCACGCGCTTTGTCCCTCAAGTAACGGCTGATCTCCATCTGCCACCAAACACAACATAACAATCAACAAGGCAAACATCTCAGATAAACTTTGCAGATCTTACTATGAGTCAGAGACACATACATCTATAGCACCACCACCAGGAACCACAGTTGAATTCTTTAAAGCCCTTCTAACAATCATGATCGCATCATGCAAACTACGCTCAGCTTCCTCAATGAACTAAAATAAGAATCCAAGAGCAAGTCAGAGAAATCAGCATTGAAAAGGAAAAAGAAAAGAAGCAAACTTAAAAAGGAAACAGAGCTCAACAAATGGCATACCTGATCAGCTCCACCGCGAAGAACAATTGTGGCAGTCCTACCAGATGGGCATCCACTAAAGATATTAAACCTCTCATTTCCAACTTGCTTTTCTTCAAAACATTCGCATGTTCCAAGGACCTATAAATTAGAAGAAAAAACAAGTGAGTGTCAACTAAGAACAAAAGAAATAACTCCCAACTAAAAGGAAACACTTGGATAGTAATCTAAGGACAGATAAATGACGCAATTGTACATAAAACTATAGTGTGACAATACATGACATAGCAACCTCATCAATAACATCATTGATGGATGTCTGCACAGTGCCACCAGTGGCAGCAGCTACCCTTTGCAGATCTTCTTCAGCTACACGGCCAGCACAGAATATATCTCGATCTGCAAAATACTGTTCAACCAAATAAATTGCATCAGATTATTTGTTGATAAAACTCTTCTTTACTGTCATTATGAAGATACTATTTACTTCGCACTGAAAAACGCTGAAGATATCGCAAATTTCCACTTAACTTCCACATTGATGGAGAATATACACAAGCATATTGTGAAAATAGGACCATGATAAATATTTATTTAAATTTCCTACGAGATCAGGAAGAGTTGCGCAGCCGATGAGATAGATGATATAAAATAATGAGTTTTATATAAAATCACCCCAACTGAAGGGAAAAATTCTCCATTTCTTCTCTACAAGGTAAACAAGGTCAAGCTTGTTGCCCTAGGGTCAAAGGACTAATCCAGAGGGAAGATGAAGGGGGAGAAAGGAGGCATCACCTGTGTTGCTAGATCACCAATAGCCAACCGTGAAAGAACAACTTTGGCCCCACTCTGCACACACTTATCCAGCTTGTCATAAATAATATTCCATTCAGCATCAACAATGGACTGATACTGCGATGGGTCTGACAATCTGCAAGGGAATGAAAACAAATACAAAAATTGATTAAAGGCATTAAGTAACACATTTCAAAAGGAGCAACATGATGCTTCCTACCTTATCTCAGCATTTTCTTTCTCGGATTTAAGCTCCAGTTCAATATTTAGTATTAGTATCTTGGGATTAAGAAACTTTTTTGGTTGCTGTTCAAAACCGGCATAAGAGAATGTCTTTTTAAAGGCAACGCCATTTACTAGAAAGGAATCACGCATGTTACCACCAGAAACCTGTAGAAGTAGAATCAATTCCACCATTAATTCATTCAGAATAAGCTTACACTGCCTATTTCCATATAAGCTAGGCCTAAGAGTTTACCTTCTTTATTCCAATCATGTTAAGACGATCCTCATCACCTATCGCAATGACAGCATCGACAACCATTTTAGCAAAGAACTCCTTTTCTCCGCCAATGAGCTTTGAGGAGAGTGTTGTAGCAGCACAGTTAGCTAGTAGCTCCTTCTTCTCTTCGAGGCTTTTCCCCTCAATGCTGGAAGCAAGTTGCTTGATTCTCTCAATCGCCTGTAAATTCCAAAATGCAGAAAGATCAGACCAAGCATCATCTCAAAACATACATAGGGAAATCAATTCTGCCTAAAAAGTACCAAATAGCTAGCGGTTCGATAACTCCTGATCAAATTCTGCGGGTGCACTCCATCCTCTACGAAAGGCTTGGCCTCCTTCAAGAACTCGCCTGCAAGCAGAACAACCGTAGTTGTTCCATCACCGACCTAGACCAAAAAGGAAGAAACATTCTCCAATCCATTAATTCGCAAAACGAAATCTGAGAGAGGCGAAAAGTGAAGAAGAAGAAGAAGAATACCTCAGAGTCCTGAGACTTGGCGATGTCGACGAGGATCTTGGCGGCGGGGTGAACGATGTCGAGCAACTTCATGATGGTGGCGCCGTCGTTGGAGATGGTGACATTGCCCTTGTCGTCGTGAATGAGCTTGTCCATGCCTCTGGGGCCGAGCGTGGTCCTGACGACGTCGGCGACCGCCGTGCAGGCGTTGATGTTGCTCACCAGCTGCGCCTTCCCCTGAGAGGTGTCCGTCCCCTCCTTCAGAAGTATGATCTGCGGTTGCTGTTCCATTTCATTTTCACAAACACCACCGCCACAACAACCAGAGTTAGATTACAGTGACGACGGCTAATACCAGTGAATGTGAGAGAGAGAGAGAGAGAGAGAGAGAGAGAGAGAGAGCGTACCATCATACTCGCCATTGTTACCGATGTGGAAGCACAAGAGAGTCTTAGAGAGAGGGAGAGGGGACTAGGGTTTAGTGAGGCTCTTTTTCTAGTGTTTTTGATTTTTCAAAGAGGAGCTCCCTCTCTTACGACATGTCGTTTTGGGTGAAGTTGACGACATGTCGTTTTTTCGTGGTGGTGTCTTCTACATACTACTGATCTGAAATATATACCTGTCTGTACCTTTGTTCTTTCTGCTTCATCCTGCTATACTTAGGCCTGGCCTTTCTTTTGTTCATATTACACACTTACACCTATGGTGCCCCCCTGTGATGGACCGAACTTTCGATGCGTAGATACACCCTCATGCTTCACAAGCTAGCGCAATTCACATGGCTTTTTTTGCACGAGTTCTTTGATAATGTGTCAAATTAAACATTGAGATGCTCGCAGTCATCCCTCGTGTGACATCAATGGTTCACTGCCTAATATATTCAATACATACACAACTACACAAGGCTTTTTAGTGATCTAAGTTTTCGGAAGGCCAAAACTTTTTAAGCCCTTTTTCTGGATCAGGTGTTATTTTCACTAGCAAAGCTGCAACCTGCTAGGATCATGCATTGTTATCTCCCTAATACTACAACTGTGCGCCACAGTTTTCAGTCCACTTTTCAGATATGATAGCATTCTTGATTTCGCAAATTGTTTTGATTCTCTCTCTCTTTCTATGGCTTAATTTTATCCTTTATCCGGTACTTCTCTACTTGCATTAAATTTGTCTAGGTGAGTTCAGAAACTAGAATGATTCTGTCACAAGCAAATATATCTCTCCGACACATTCAACTTAATCGTCAATGCATGCCTCTGCATCTGCAATTTGAAATATTGATCCAGGTGATCAAGCCTTTAAATAAGAAGAGAAAGTATGACAATGAGGATTGTTGGTCCATCCTATAGCTGAAGTGGTACCAATTGCCGGAAGAAGGACATATCAGTGATTTTTATTTCCCTATAGCTGAAGTGAACCAATCACTAAAACCAAGCTAGTATCAACTTCTTCTCAGTTCTCATTGAATCTCTGCATTAGTGATTTGTGATGCATGGCAGGTTATTTATGACAACTGAAACTTGATTCTGTTCGAAACATCTTTGGAATCTCTGATTTTGGAAATGCAGTTCAAAGAGTTTAATCTTGAAATCGATAATATTGCTCAACAGAATTTGGGACATCTGGGGATATTTCTACTAGTGAAAGAGCTATTTCATCAAGAATACCTCAAAATGGCTAGAAGGAGTAATAGGTTTTAGAAATAGCTTTCATCTTATAATCCAACATCTAAGTGAGACAACATTCACTCTCATCCTAGACTAAACTGATTAGCCTGTGGTGCTCGATAAAATTTCTTAATGTACTTCAGGAAAAGCAGCAATAATGCTACCTCTATTCCATTGTGTATAGTCGGAACTTTCCCTAGGCATGAAACCTCTTGTCTGAAATGGTGATTATACAAATTATCTATAGTGTGACAGTTCTACTTGCTAGTCTCTGCCCCATCTTCTACCGTCAGGCATCATTAATGGATTGCACTCTCTCTACTGCTACCTGTACCCTCTTGAGTAACTTCGACTATGGAAAGATTGTTATTCATGAAATTTTTTAATGGAAATATGAAAGAATCATGAGCTCACTGGTTTTGCAGTTTGAGAATGTGCACCTGTTTCCATAAAATTTCTCTTTATTGCAATAATTTTTTTTTTTCACAAGTTTCTGAACATTGCCATTTCATTAATGTTTCTTTCTATTTGCAAAAGTACGTTCTACAAAGTAAAACCAGTCCACAATGCTAGGCCTCAAATTTCACATAAAAATGTCATTTTTATATTATCTGCCTTTTGAAATGTTACTTCCCCTTTAATTTTGTTTTATTTTTATTTTTTAAACTTTAACTTATTGCGTACAAGGCATCAATATGTGCATACAAGCCTCATTCAGCTGTAATGCCTTAAATTTTCATTTTGTTTAAAGTGTGATCATGAATTCATACTTTCACTGCAGGAAGAAATCATGTTTTTTTCGTTGACTAAATACAAACAACAAGAAGGCTAAATAGAAGCCCCTCTCATACAACCAATTCCAGAAATATCCAAGTAGAAAGCATTCCTAGCCTGATGAGGTATTTTCTGAAACCAAGCTGCTGTATTGATAGTATGTCCCAAGTGAGCAATAGTGTCTGCCAAGAAATTGGCCTCCCTCCATACATGATTGAAAGTAATGTCTTCAAAAAATCGAGCCACATTCTTGATATCAGCCACAAGGGTTCTAATCCTCCATGGTACAATAGATTTTCCGCTGATGCTATCAATGAGGATCTTAGAATCACCTTCCATTTGTACCTTCTTCTAAGCATGCAGAGCTGCTGCTTGAAGACCAGCTCTTAGACCATTAGCTTCAGCAATTAAAACATCAGCAAACCCTATATGTTTGGTTGAAACAGTGATTGGTCTTCCTGATGCATCTCTAATGACAAAGGCTGCAGAGTCAGAAGCAGAATCTTGCAAAACTGAACCATCAAAATAAAGTTTAATATAAAAGGATGGAGGAGGTTTCCATCTTATAATTCTTGAAGTATTTTTTTCTTTTAGGAGGAGCAGAAGTTTCAATAACAAAAGAGTAACTTAGTCATGATAGTATTAGATAGATAAAAGATTTGAGCAGGACTCAATAGCTGATTTCTGAAAATATAAGAATTTCTAGCATACCAAATGTTATAACATAAGATCAATATGGAATTTAAACCTGTAAATTTATCCTTCTTTAGATTTGTTCTAATGAAATTAATCCATCCAATAAAAGAAGAACGTCATTGTAAAGGTTGGGACTGTAAAGGAAGATAAGACCAAACCTATTTAGTGTAGGAACAATGAAGAAACAGGTGATCAATGCTTTCTGGATGAAATTGACAGAAAGGACAGGATCTATCAATTGTAGCATTAGTGTAAATATTATCTCTTGTTTTAAGTCTCTGTCTTATAAGCTGCCAACTAAAAACTTGTAACTTTTAGAGGAATTTAAGTTTCGACAAGGTATTCAATAAGGTAGACTCCGTAGACTGAGAATGATTAGGAATTTAAGTTTCCACGCGGTATTCAGTAAGGTAGATTGAGAATGATTAGGAATATTAGTATACTGAAGATCTGATGCAGACTTGAAAGTAAACTTACCATTACCATTTGGTCCCCAGACAAATTCATCTTGATCAGGAGAAAAAGGTAAAGGAACAGCTATGATTTTCTTAACAATATCATCTGGTAAAAAATTTCTTAACTTAGGTTCATTCCATTGAAAATCAGAAATGTAATCCTTAATTAATTCAGAAGTATTAATATGGTTTCTTTGATCTGGATGAATGAAATTAATGAGAGGAAAACGATATATCCAATTATAGAGACAAAAATTAATATTGAAACCATCACCAACTATCCATCTTATACCTTGTAGCAAAATACCTCTGGTATTCAAGATCCCTTTCCTAGCCACTGAAGCATTAGAAGTTTTCTTAGCTGAAAAGAAAGAATCCTTTCTCAATTATTTAGCCTTGATTAATTTAACCCACCAATTCTCTAGTTCAGTAAGAATCTCAGGAAGAAATCATTGCAGCTAATGTACCTATATATTGATTCTTTCTTTCTAGAACATATTAAAAGTAAAAGCGAAATCCAAAGTCAAACATGCTAAATTTCAACAAGTGGTAGCAAACTTGTAGTTGTTTCCAAGACTTTTTCAAATTTCTATCTCAACACAGAACCTGAATGCAAATCTAAGGACGTCCCCCAGTATCACTTCATCATTTTGACAAAGAACGGTGATTTTGAAGAAATTAATGAAACAAGTTCTAATTTTTTGGAGGATAGTCACTGAGGGACTGAATCACTCAGCATCAGGGTTGTTGGGTCAAGTTTGTATACATATGCTCGGAATCTTCCTTATTGCTTAACCAACTAAAATTGAGAGTTTTATATAGAATACTTGATACTCACCCTATCAACTAGCCTAGGATAATCTATCTAGGACAGCTTTGTTGATCATGTATCTGGAATCCTACTTGTACATTTTATTGACACTTGGATATATGACACCTAAACTTCAATAATAGGTTGCTCTCTTCTACCTTATCTTTAGTCTTTAATAAACATATAGTAATTAAACCCATGTTCCACGAGGAGTACGGAATTTCCGTCTCACAAGCAAGCTTATATATACATGTTTGTATTTCTATAGAGAAAACGATACTCTAAAACTAATAATATTGAATCAGGGTGCTGGTCACCATGCAATATTAATTGTTGGAAAATATTCTGACATCACATGGCTGGACCCTGAAACTACTCTCTGATCATGATTTAAGCGAAACGTCTGTGCACAAGAAATCCTTGTTTGATAACATTAGGTTTATTTATTTATTCAATTGTATAATTGTGTCATTTTGCTACAATTTTATATATCTGGTTGATTATTTAGAATTATGTTATTGCAAATGGTCAAATGCACAAGGTCGCTAGCTTTAAGCCTGAGAAACGTGAACCCTTATTTCAACTACTACAGAAATATGTATATATAGATGTAAGGAGGTAGCACAAGCGAAGCTGTACAAGCTCCCCAAGCCAAAATATGGCAAAGAAAATTGCGTTATTCCTTTATTTCCTATCCATCATGCTAGTTAATCTAACCAGCTTTGGCCAAAGTCGTTCTATTGCTACAAGTGACTTCAATTTAGTGTCTGATGGAGTAAACCACGCTACTGGGGATAAACCCAATTTTCTTTGGTTAAAGCATAGCTTGTTTGCATCCGATAGCTGTGATGAGACATATGGGTTCTTGCCATGCACCAACACAGTCCTTGGTAATATCTTCCTCATTATCGTCTATGGTTACTTGATGTTCCTTTCAGCCAAGTTATTGTCAGCTGGAAGTGAGATTCTGCTGCAAATTTTAGGACCTGGTATCATAGGGGGTCTCTTCTTGCCTCTGTTGAGTGCTGTACCTGATGCCACCATTATCCTTGGTAAGCTAGCTTAGCTTTACAAAGATACCATAATACTCCTCAATGTATAAGTTAGGCTTTTGTCAATCGAACATGAAATTGTTTACCGGATCACTGTTAACATCATTTCCTTATCAGCTGGTTGAAGATGATCTCCATCCATGAGTTTAGCATGGTACTAAGTGCAAATGTAGAACAAGTCCTCGAAGTGTTTGAAATTTTGACATTTTTATATTCATGTGTGAAAGTGTGAAACTATAGTTTCTAGTAGCCATGATTTTCTAAATGCATACGTGACATGTGCTTGTAATTTGTGGAGTTGGTATGAGCTTATGTCAACTAATGACTTTATTAACTTAACGAATTAGTTGATGAATTATAATTAATTTCACATGCATAGACAATTCATTTTTCTTATATTGGACTACTTCTCATCCACCCAAATTTAGTTCCACAATACTCGAGTCTTGACTGAAAGTAACTTATGTAGTAATGTTGGTTTTCTTAATCAGAGGCAGCACAATCTTGTGCTACATGATCTGCTAATATTTCAACCAATTTGGCTATGTTAAGTTCTTTTTCAAGAATTTAACCATGAATTTAACACAGCTAGTAATGGTGTATGAACAGCATCAGGACTTTCTGGGGACACGGCAACGGCACAAAGTCAGGTCTCCGTTGGAATGGGCTTGCTAGCTGGATCCAATGTAATGCTTCTCACAATCCTATGGGGGACCTGTCTTCTAGTTGGCAAATGTGACCTTGAAAATTCAGTTGCAGTTGATGAAAAAGATACAAAGCGTTTTAGCTTAACTGGTACTTGCCTGTACTTTTTTCCGCTTAATCTGTGTAATTCAATGTTTATAGATGTTAAATTTAGTTATTTAATCAAAACTGATATGCCATTTGTATTCTATCAGTATGAAGTGAGGAGGATTCCAGAAACCAATAAGACCAATTAGTCGTAAAGAATCTTTACTAATGCCACTATTTGAATGTAGTTTTCATCTCGAGTTGTTTCATGTTCAGTCAATTTGATTCTGTTGATTGTTGAATATTCAGTGCCACACTTACTATAACATTAAATCTTGCTGAAAGGAATATATTGTAGGCAGCAAAGCTTAGTCTTTGATCATGAATGCCAACTTTTGTTAATATTTATGTTGAGTAACGAAATACATTGTTTCGTTTAATCTTGATCAGGATCTGGATCTGGAGTGAGCACAGATATTTGGACAAGCTATGCTGCATGGATCATGGTTATCTCCATTATTCCTTTTGTAATAGTCCAACTACCTCAAGTTTTCACTGCGACTTTGGATAGTAGCTTGCCAATTCTAAGTTCACTCATTGTTGCAATCTGTTTTGTGATCGCTTATAGCATCTATCAGGTACCTGCAGCTTTTAGATTTAGAAAAGTCTTTATCTAACTTGTAGCTTTTTGAGAATGAATATCCTTCGGTTACCAAATGCAATGTTTGTCCGATTATCGTATCATCTCAGCATCTTCCCCTCAATCATGCCCAAATTCATAGACCTCACTTAGTAATACTGATGCAGATTTTTCAGCCTTGGATTCAGAAGAGAAGACTTGCATATGCAAAGCATAAGCATGTGATGTCAGAGATTCTAAAACAGTTGAAAACAAACGCGCTTGGAAAATTGCTTACAGATGATGGTGATCCTAACAAAGTTGTTATAGAGAAGTTAGTCTTCATTGAAACTCAGACTCCTTTTCACCTCAATAGACTAGACATTTGGGATTTCAGTAGAAAATCAAATAATCAATATATTTGCCTTACCATGAAAAATAAATAAATAAATAAAGGAGCTTCCTAGTAGGATGGTAGGCTTTTAAGTACTCTTTTGAGCCTTCCTTAGTAGCATGTTAATTTTGTTTTAGTGGTAAGGTACATTTTCTGTTGCTTTTACTCAGACTTCCTTAGTTCTTGCTTTGAATAATTTGAAAACTGGATTAAGTTGAAGGATCTGCAGAATTTATTGATGGCGAAATTACAGCTCGTCTAATATCCTACACTAAGTATGTTATTCTTTGATTCCTTACTAAATATTAATTTTGAAGCAAGAAACATGTAGGATGAACTCTGTTGATCCAATGACAGGTTATTCAGGACACTTGATCAGAACTCGGATGGTTATTTGAACACCACAGACTTAAGATCTTTGATAATAGGAATCCAATTTGATGATGACGTAGATATAAATATCGATGAAGCCATTTCTCAAGTGATGAGAGACTTTGACACAACTCGTGATTCGAAGATTGATGTTGATGAATTCTTCAAAGGAATTTCAAGGTGGCTTAACAAGGCTAAGCGTGCTGCAATGATGGACCGTGGAAAGGCTCCGCTATCAATGAAACTGTTAGATGATTTTGATAAGGTATGTTCCTAGTCCTTTGATTCAATTTCCTGGTGTCTACATATTAACCATAGTACAATGATGACATACTATGCAGCAAACAAAGGAAGAACAAGATCGGTATGGGGATCAGATTGATGAGATTGTGGAGGATGTTAAAAATGCAAACTGGCATGCCTCAAAAGCAGTACTGATGTTGCTTCTGGGAACCATTGTTGCTGCTGTGGTTGCTGATCCCCTTGTTGATGCTGTTGACAACTTCTCAACAGCTACAAGTATTCCTACATTCTTCGTATCATTTGTTATTCTGCCTTTTGTTAGCTCCAGTGAGATTGTGTCCACTCTAATTTTTGTCAGCCGGAAGAAGCAGAGAACAGCATCATTGGCCTACTCTGCGGTTCGTTAATCTACGTCACATGTGTGTTTGAAGTATCAATTATATGAAGCGGTAGGTCTAATCAATGTGTACTTTGTGATGCAGATATATGGATCAGTAACAATGAGTAACATCCTCTCCCTGGCAGTGTTCTTGGCTCTTGTATACATTCGAAATCTGACATGGAGCTTCTCGTCTGAAGTTCTTGTCATTATAATTGTCTGCATTCTAATGGGAGTGGTTGCTGGTTTCCGCACCACCTTCCCTGTTTGGATGTCTTTTGGGGCTGTAGCGCTCTATCCACTTTCTCTGTTGCTGGTTTACATTCTTGAATATGTTTTTGGGTGGTCATAGACCTCAGTTTTATGCTGCTTTTCATTGATTCGATTGACGGATAAATTTGAACTGCGCTTGCATCTTTGCAGCAATTATTCAATGAAATTATCTGGCTTGTTATATTGGTAATTTTAGAAAGTGAGATGGTTCAGACTTCAGACGAGTCCTTGCTCATTCGAAGTGCACTCAGTAATCGTGGTCCGTTATTATACCAAGAGCCGTTTTGAATTGTACATTAATGTTTAGTATCACTATGCACTCATCCAATAGTTGAACTTAAAAGTCATTGGCGACCAGTAAGTACTCACTGTAGACAGTCCCTCTTCAAAGTGAAAACACAATTCGTTTTCAAGAGTACTGAACTAAACCGATCATCGCAAGTGAGAAACTTGAGAAGTCACTAAAACCTGTTTCCACAGATTACGCCTCTGAAATTCTATGGAGGCACCGTTTTATAGCCGCAAAATATTGTCACATGCAGGATCTTATTGCCAGCAATTTTATTCTCACGTCAAAGTTCAAACAGTAGTAGCACTTAAAAAGGCACGAGTATGAGATAGATATGATTCAATAGCTTCATGGATAAGGTTAGAGGCCATAACTAAAAGCACTCTCAGCCAGATGGATTCCTGGAACGATATAACGACCAATGAATCACTGGCTACAAGAGAACAGAGTTGCAGAACATAAACTCCAGCATCCATGGAGCATTAGCATATACATATCTAATTTCACACAAAATGACGGCCTTAGCTATACCATCATTTAACAAAAGCTCCAAAAGTTAAGTTACTATATGACATCTAGTATTAACCCTACTACCAGTTAAGTTGGGAGTGTGAAACAAGATACTTCAAAGCGTCAGCCTTTCCTTCCAACCATCCATTCTTTCAAGAATCCACAGAACTGTGCACACTCCCAACCTGCGTCAAGCAACAATCACATTATGAGTAACTGAATTATTAACCCAATTACATGGATCAACTCCAGTAGGTAGGTAAGTAGAATTCATTTCACATCAAACAATATCTCTTGTGAGGTGCAAAAAAAGAGTAATCCGGTACTTAGATTGCATGCAGGGAAGCATGCACAGACAACTGGGTCTCATATGCCAATACAACAGGATATATAAAAAGCAGGTGCCACACTGAGATCCTGAGAAAGTGGAGGTGACTGCAAGAAAATTCGATGCCAGATAGGGGATTCAGCAGCAAAGGCCAACAGTACTTACTAAGTCATTAGTTCATAACTGGTAATTATGTAATACTTACAAATAAACAAGAAAATGGGTATCAGTCTCATCTCATATAACGACACAAATCAACTTATAATTAACACTGCAATAGAGCAAAGTTGACCGTTTAACTTGCTAATAAAAGCTGTATCTGCTTTACGTATGAATGTAAAACAATAAATGACTCACCCAGCATCTCCTGACTGTGTATGCTAGAATAGATAAGACCAAATCACTGACTGCATAATATAAACTAAAGATATTTCATAGTTCATTAGCAAATATAATGCTTCTAATCTCATGCAAAGTGATGCCCAACAAGGAAGCAAACATCTAGCTAACATTAGAATTTAGAAGCATATCCCGATACGGAGAAGGATCCTAATATTAAGCTACTATATGACCTCTACTGTTAAGCCTACTACCACTTAATTAGAAGTAGCCAACCCATACACTGCATCCGCATCCATCAAACCAGCTTTGATGCATAGTTTGCATTTTGCAGGACCCTCCATCAGAAAAAATCACACAGGAAAGTTTCGTCTGTTTAGATTAACCCTCCTCATCAGAGTTTCCACAAAATCTTCTCACACAGTTCCAACAGCAAATCACTGACATTTAACAGGAACTTCTTGCGCCTTGCAAGAGAACTACTTGACTAGACAAGTAAAGTAAAGGGAGACACTGCACAGAGCAATACAGTTGTATATGAAAAAGCAAAACTCACACAATCAAATCCATAAACTATTTCAGGGATAAGATTTTCCCTCTATACTCAGGGGGCTGCTTGTCAAGATACTAAGCGATTTAACCCTAGGGTTTCAAGAGCACAAAATGTCACTCAGGATATGGTAAATGTGGTGGCAAGTTCCAGATAATTGTTCGAGAGATTTTGATCCCAAATAGGATTCAACAAAACCTATGCATTAAGGGTCATGGGCCAGGCGTTCATCCAAATTACTAGCTCAATTATCAACACTAGTCATGAGTTATACTTGGCAATCAAGTAATATTTGTTAATAAAGTATCAACCTCAATTTACAACAGATATCAAATTGGAATTGACACTGCATCAGAGCATGAAGGCAAAGTTACATTGTCTAACATACTTATAAGAGCTGTATCTGCTGTACACAATGAAAATATATAGGTGACTCACCGAGCATCTCATGATTCATTTGGAGATTCTTGTGTTTCTGGAAGCCTCTGTTTTAAAAGGCCTTCCTTGAGAAGTTTCACTTCCTTCTCAACATCCATCAACCTGCTACTAGCTAATTCAACACTCTTTTGGTGTGCTTCATATTCACTACTCCACCCAGCTTCAAAGTCCTTAATCATCGTTTCAATCGCCAGTCTATTTATCCTCTCTTCTTCTTCTTGCTTTATGCGTAGCTTTTCCAGTTCTGTGGTGCTTAAAACAAGGCCCCCGGATCCCGGAACATCCCTGTAGAGTGGCTCAACAGCCTGTGGACAATGTGCTCTATGTTCAGCAAATGCCTTTTGTGTTGCCTTTAAAGCTTTCCTGTAGCCGTCCAAGAGATTTTTCATCAAGTGGACCTCATGCTCAAACCTAAACTTCTCTGTTTGAAACTTTTGCTGGTCTTCAAACCTGGCCTTATGCAAGTGCTCAATCATCTCATCCCTTCTCTGCAACTCTTGCATAAAATACTGCTGGTTATTTGCAGCTTGTTGGCACTCCTGTTCTTTTGCTGTATACATCATCCTAGCTTTTCCCATCCACTGCTGCATATCCTCCACTCTCCCCAACCACTGCTGTATTTGATCCATACCTGTCTCAAAGTCACCAGACATTTTACTATCCCAAGAGCCTTCTGTCCTCAACCTCTTATTACCATTGAGACCATGATGAGAATTATCATTCTCATGGTTAATCTCTCTCTTGGGACCATTACCATAAATGGAAGAACTTCCGGGAAGCATTAGGTCCCTTGGAGAAGGAAATTCTATGCCAAAATGATCACGCAGTGGCATACCATCCATACCCTGAGTAAGATTTCCTGAAGGAAACCCCTCTAAAGAAAAACCTTTAGGCAAAAGGTGGAAACCACCCTCCTGATCATCATCCTCCTCTTCCTCTTCTTCTATTTCATCATCTTCTTGTTCTTCTTCACCTACTCCTTCTCCCAACTCCATATTTTTATTTCTCTCATCCCCACAACCAAGATCCTTAATACCACCGAGATTACACCGCTGCAAACAAGGCTCACCTAGATTGTCCTTCCCAGCCAAAACCCATTGGGCAGGCTCTGCCTCCTTAAATTCTTCAAAATCCATCACATCCTCATCCTCAACCTCAACCTCAACCCGCTCTGTTTCACCACAAACTTTCTCAACATTTTCTTCTCCAACGTCAACTTTCTCCGCATTTCCTTGCTGAGAATCAACTTTCTCTACATTTTCTTGCTCAGCCTCAACTTCCTCCACCTTCTCTTGCCCAACATCATCTTTCTCCACATTCTCTTTCCCAACATCAACTTTCTCCGCATCTTCTCGCTCATCATCAACATTCTCCGCATCTTCTCGCTCAACATCAACTTTCTCCAAGTTTTCGTGCTCAACCTCAACTTTGGTCACATTTTCTTGCCCGAGACACAACTTAATATCATTCTCCTCCAATCTGCCTCCCTGAACATCATCCATTTTCACATCCCCACCACCATCCTCTTCCTCTTCTTCCTCATCATCATCCTTCAAATCAATCTCCACTTTCGACTCTTGCTTCACCGAAAACAAATCCTCCTTCTGCGACTTGATCAAATGCTGCAAATGCGACGCATAGTAACAATTCTCCAACTGCGTGGCCTTACCTAGCTCCTCATTCACCATGTACCAAACCAAACCAGCCCAGTCCACCTTCCCAAACTGACCTTCTTTGATTGCTTTGGTATAACCCAACACCTCGCCGGGCATCATCCACATATCCCCGTGCAAAAGCATCCAATTCGAAACCAAATCCTCCAGAAAAGCTATCGACTCCTCCGACGCCGGCGGCTGCTCCTCGCCGGCATCTTCCACGGCGCTCTTCTTGGACTTGAGCATCACCGGAAGCTTCAATGCGCGTCCCAGATCGGACCGGTTAACCAGAATCCTAAGCTCGTTGACGTAGCTACACCGCTGCTGGGAGTTGAAGTTGACGATCAATTGGGCGAGGAGATCAGCCCTAATGCTCCGATCGAACTTGATGTGGACGAAGTCCCACAAGCCCAGCCGCTTCAGGAGCTCCTCGTGGCTGTCGAAGTCTAGGGTTTTGGCGGGGACGAAGGGGATTGGCTTTAGGGTTTGGCGCAGAATCTCCAGCTTCTTCTGAGAGGCTTTCGGATTCCTGCCCGTCTTCTTGCGCTTCTTGCGAGCGAAGGTTATGGCGGTCCGGCTCCGGGGAGATCGGACGGGGAAGGCGTCGGGGTTGTCTTGGTTTGAGTCGGGTTGAGGCTTCATTTGTGGTTGTGGAGGGGGTTGTAGGGTGAGTGTTTCAAATTGGGAATTAGGGTTCTGTGGCTCCTCCTCTCCTTCGACTTGGGTCATACTCTGTCAGGGTTTCGCTTTGGAGGAATTGATTCGCTGCTGGTTTTCAGTGTCTTCTTTCTCAAAATGGGGCTTGCTGGTTGCTAGTTGCTACTGTCCGGGACTGACAATTGTGAGTCGCTGACCCACTCCACCACTAGTATATAAACAAATATTGTTCTCCACCTCGGTCAAAATATTGTAAAGGAAGTTCACCCATTGGGTCATCAGGTCACCTATTATTTATTATTTTTTAGTGTTAATTTCACTCTCTGGGTCACGAGCACAATGTTTTCGTGTCTTGGGTCACAGGTACAGTGTATTTCGTGACCTAGAGAATAAAAATATACACTAAAAAGCAGTGAATAGTGAATAGTAAGTGACCTGGTGACCCGACTTGAACTTGCTCTATTAAATGAAATGCTGAGAGTCTTCCCGTTTTAGCAAAGGACGGATATATTGTAGAAATGATATTGTAAATTGTTCGCCCAATTCTCAATATGTTCATAACTAGACGTGATCTAAAAAAAAAAACAAAAGAGAGAGAGAGAAGAATACAAGAGAATCCAATTAGGGCCTTAAGCTTCACGAATCACAAACTCAGCATTACCATACACATAAAACGCACTAAAAGCACCATCGATCAATACTAACATTCATTCTTACAAAATTAACAACATATTTTTCTTGTCAAATGGAAAATTTATTGCATATTCAAGCAAAACCTCCCTAAACCCTAAACCCTATTCAAGTGCCTTCCAATTTAACTTTGTACTACTAATAATCAATGTTCCCTTGCTTATAAGCAAATACTAATAATCAATATTCCCTTGCTTTCTAATTTCTCATGCAGCAAATGCAATTAAAGGCAAGTTTATAAGGAAACAACTATAATTAACTATTAATAAAGGACTACACATCACACACTTGAAAATGATTTCTTTTACTCCTCATCAAACACGTGGAGCCTACCATCACTTCGTGTGGCATTGTCCTTGTAGGCACCCACTAAATCAAGCCTTCGAACAATAGTGAAAGCAATAATCGTCTATGAAATCGCTCGGGCAGTTGGGACCAACACCCATACAAAGACTATTCATCAAATGCATTAATAATTTTGTCTAAAATGATCAATAGGTAGCATATTTCATGAAAGGGATATCTTCACAAATGGTGTATAAATTTTAGGCATTTCTATATTTTGGTATACCAATTTTCATAACTATCAAAATGGTGTATTAAGTTTGCTTCAATCTTTCATTTTGGGGTACGCCGTTAAATTTTCCGTTATCTTTGCAAAAAAAAAAAAAAAATTCCGTTATCTTTCCTTTAGCTTTGTCAGTTTTTTTTTTTTTTGTAAAAATAACGGAAAATTTAACGGCGTACACCAAAATGAAAGATTGGAACAAACTTGATACACAATTCTGATAGTTATGAAAGTTTGTACACCAAAGTATAGAAATGTCTAAAGTTCATACACCATTTGTGATGTTTTCCCTTCATGAAATACCTATTGGTGCATATGCTCTTAGGAACTTTTTTTTTTTTTGAAAGTATAAGGGATAAATGAATCTGGCCCAATTTGAATTTGTTATAATTTTAGGCTTTGAATTTAATACATGTGCATAAGATATATTTGTCCCTCACGGTTTCTTAGCTGAGGGGATTGTAAATGGATATATAATGTTAATATTAAATTCTTGCATGAATCTGTAAGAAAGAAATGACTGTCACACCCCATTTAACTTTGTACTAATGGAGAGGCATGTTTGATCCACCTTCAACCAATAAAATATTTCACGCATAAACAAAGTAGTTTGAGCTAAATTAAGAGATATCTTATTACAAGATCTATATATATGCGAATCTCAACTTGTAAACTTCAAAACTTTGCACTTAACTTCAAATTTCACCAACTAGCTCGGGTAAACCTTCATCATAGCAATCATCTCCCAATTCATTTTAAAGACTAGAAGTTAATGAACCAAGAAAAGCACTAGTGCAACTAATTGACATTTACGTGTTTGTAGGTCAAGACCAACTTGGTAGCTCAACATAACATACCACTTCCAATCTTTGGACCAAATATAGTTTAGGATTGCCTAACCAATACAGATAGAATGAATTGCCAAAAAAAAAACCCGAGATGGTAACTGATGAAAAGACATCACGTAAGTAAAGTATTCACACCACATAGCACAATGCCGCGTGTTTGGAGCATAAATGTAACATAATATCATTTTAAAAAATAATAATAACTTGCTTAAGTGACGTTTTATTACTCATTAGCCGTACATGTCTATTAGTAGATATATATAGCCTGACCAAACACTTGCTCGCACTCTAATGCATAATCCTAACCACATACCAAAGATCTTGTTAGCCTCATGGCTAAGTGAGTGATATCAAATGAAGATCGAGGACATTCCAGCTCTAATATTTGTAATTTGAAAGTCTTTTCGCATTTTTTTTTAAATGAAGGATATATTTAACATATTTTGAGCACCGAGTAGTTTATACGAAACAAAAACACTTCATCCTGTAGGCAATCTATTCTACTTGATTCAAGATGCCGATCACGTAATTGTGGTACGCTGAGATGAAGTATTTCTATAAATGCTCATACAATAATTTTCTCTTGCATAGACCAAATAAAACCAAACTAAGCAACTAGATTCTTCTTCCTATTAGGGAAGGAACTCTCAACAACTAAAAAAACTAGTAGACCTTCTGAACCCAAGAAAACTAAGCCTAAAATTAACTTCAAGGCTCCATGCCCAATTCGAGGCCCAAGAAGCCCATTTGGGATAAACCCTAGCTGCAAATCTGGTAGCCACCGAGACAACATCACCTCCATCAGATATGCCAACTTCAGCCACTATCCGACCAACCCTGACCAACTCGTAAGCCCCCCCCCCCAGGGTTGCCACCGCTGTTGTCGAAGTCACCTAAAATTGGGAGCTCTATAAGCTACCTCAATCATAGATCCCCGCAGTTACAATGCCTATCACGAGCATCCACCGTAACAAACTATGCGTCGTAAGTAGCCACAGTACCTACCTCTCATTCTCCTTAGATATGAGCCGCAAAATTCTCAAGATGTCGCCGCTAACAGCAACCTAGGTCATCATTACCACGTCCTGCAGTAAACCTTCTCCAAACGCCATCTGATATAGGCTCCATGATATGCTCATAAATGTACATCATTTTGTATTGATTTCTTCATGCATGTTTTCTTAGCTAGTTTCCATCTATTTGAGTCATTTACTTTTATTTTATGTTTTGTAGGTGTTATGGAGCAAAGTACAAGAAGTTATGACCGATTTAATACAGTAAGGTCAGACAATTCAAGAATCTGACACTTTGACGGAAATCCATGATTTGAGGCCCGAATTCCTTTTAGAAGTCCAACGAGTATCAACTGTTATTAGAGATATATGACATATTTTTAATGGGTGAAAATTATTAGGAATCTTAGAGGAGAAGCTATTTGAATCTTAAAAGCAAAAGAAGTGCAAATCTCCTAACCTAAACAATAACAAAGGGACGTCAGCTCAAGACGTACGTCTACGACACAAGAGGAGAAAGAACGACATCCTTTCTGCCATCATCTAGCCGTCATCTCTTCCTCTACCTTTCTTCTAGTTTTTGTTTTCTTCATGACTATCTATGTCTAGCTAAATACTTTTGTAGCTAGGGGCAATTTCAAAGCCCCAAACATGTTTAATTCATATTGATGACAATTCAATTTTTGGTTTTCTATATTATCAATTGAGTGTTTGTTTCACTGTGTCTACAAGATGAATCTTTACCTATTTGTTTAGGTGCATGATATGAGCATTTTAATGCGGTATTTTAATAGTTAATTCCTCACATTTTGCTTAGTTAATTCCTTAACGAATCGATTTTTAACTCAATTTCTATTTTTTAGGTACATTGGAGTAGATGATGATGAAATGAGCTGTTTGGCCCTAAAATGAGCATTTTGGCCTGAGAAAGCGAGCTAGACAAGAAATGAGGAGTGGCAGACTAACCATCAGAACTTCAAATGAGTTGAAACTTTCCAGATCCATTCTAGACACCCAAAGGATCATTTCTTATGAAGAGTGCCAGAGAAAAATATGAGTGGAAGGCCTTCAAACAATCAGCCCAATTCTCTACAGAAGCAAAACCGGAAAACTGGACCTGTAAGAGGTCCAGCAGCATTTCCGGCCCAACCACATGGATTAAAGCTCTGAAAATTTGTCAGGATGATCTACACTCATAGTGGAACATTTCATATGAAGAAGTCGAAGGCATATAATGAAGTCTTGTTGGAGAAATAATTGAAGGAATAAAGGGAAAGAAACTGACCTGAAAACAGCTCAACACCACATATTCATGTTTCCCACCCACATGAAGAAAGCTAGATGCTTTTCTCTTTTTCCTTGGATATATTTTTTCTACAATCTCTTTAATAGATCATCATCACTTCCATGTTGCTGCACCTTCATGCTTTGCTTTCATTTCATCATTTCTCTTTCTTTTCCATATTTTACAAATCACTTTCATACTCCACTTTCATTATTTTTCTTCCACTCATCATTTCACTCTTCTTTTTCTTCCCTATATAAACACCTTCTCCTCTCATTCTAAAACATTCCTTCATCCATTTCATCTCCTTGTCTCACCATTTCCTCTCCATTTTCCTTAGTTTTCATTTTCCCACCAATTCCTTCATCCATTCCATCTCCTTGTCTCTCCATTTCCTCTCCATATTTCTTTTCCATTCTCTAGTTTTCTTGTTCTTCATTTTCAAGCCAAGAGAAAGAGAAGCCATGCAATACATCAATTTCCCAACCGCCATCCACCCTTGTGTCGTCCCTAGAAGATTGCTTGCTTTCAAGGATCTTCAAGTTCTTCGTCTCAAGGCTTTATCATTCATCTTTCAAGGTGTATTATATCCTTTCTCTTGTTTTCTTTGTTTGATTTTGTAAAACTATGAATTCTAGTTAACAAATAATGTTAAGGGCAAAGTTTAAAGCCCGTTTATATGTTTTGAGATAAAGTTGTGATTTCTATATGTTGATTTTTATGTTGCTTATGTGGGTTTGTTTAATTAAATTTGCATGATAGAAAACTTTTGTATTTTAATCTTATGTGGTTGCAAACACTTAGGGTTTTGATATAATTGGTGCTAGGTTTAAGAACATGAAATCGACTTTTCGTTTTGTGTAAACTTGAATCAAAGTAGTAAAGGTTTTGTGCAAAGACCGAATTTAATTAAAGAGGATTGCAATTAGGTGGACTTTTCCATACTAAGTTGTACACTTGAGTTGATAGCCTTTCTCTATGTCTAATGCGTTGAACATGTCATGATTGACTAGCTTTCTAGGGCTTGATTGCATGTTTGATAGGATTAATCTAGGTGCTTTCGCTTAGGTTAATTAGCATTGAAAAGTAAAATATGGGAATTCATTTGCTTTCGAATGTTTCACATGATCAACTCTTCTCTCATGACATTTAAAATCAACTATATGAATTGTAATTGGATTTCTTGCATATGGATGTGGTTTTGATCCACCCTTGTATATATGTTTTTACGTTTTCTTTATTTTATTTATTTTAATTTTAATTTTAAGAATCCTAATCCCCCCCTTATTTGTGTTTACTTGTATATATTTATTCTTTATTTTATTTTTGTAAATAATACTTTATTATTTTAATTCTTTATTTGTTTATACAATTGTATATATTTATATTCTTTATTTTATTTTTGTAAATAATACTTTTCTTTATTTGTTTCACAATGACAGGTGTACCCTCAATCCCCGGAATAGAACGATCCCTATTTGCTTATACTACTAACGATATTTCAGGGTTAAATTATGCGCTTCCCAAAAGCGCACCAATTTTTGGCGCCGTTGCCGGGGATTGAAAAATCATTTGCTAAATTGTATCATTTATTGTATATATTTGTTGTATATAAATTGTTTGAAACTTAGTTTAAATTAACTAGGATATTATTTATATTATTGAACACGAATTTTAATTGTAGGTTGTAAATTGAGAGGAATAGGTGAAGTCTCTTTTGTTAATATTGGCCTAAACCCCTTACTGGTACCTAGCTCAGGTCCCTTAAGGTTGAGGGCGGCCTTTATTAACACTTGTTGAACTGTCTTCACACTTATGACCTTTCTCATCTTAGTAAGAAAGCCTATGTGGAATGGTGTCTAGGAAGGGGACAACGTTCATGACGGGTTTTTGAATCCAGAAGTGCTTGCAAATGGGCATAAACCACAATGTGGGAGTAGCTCATGCCAAAATGGATTTTTCCTCTCGTGTTCGCCCTCCCCCACCTGGCCATTTCAGTAAGGTTGCCCAAAAGATTTGAAAGGGAGTTTGTGTCTA
Source organism: Rosa chinensis (assembly GCF_002994745.2). Taxonomy (NCBI): domain Eukaryota; kingdom Viridiplantae; phylum Streptophyta; class Magnoliopsida; order Rosales; family Rosaceae; genus Rosa; species Rosa chinensis. The sequence goes on from NC_037089.1 coordinate 44,210,330, forward strand.
GGCGACTATACTTGGGCCGCACGTCCACTTGATTTACCGCTTGGAATTTGATTCGATATCAATAATGTTTATAATAAAAGAAATACTTGTGAATACTCTATACGTGTAAATTATTTTGTTGTTTCACACTTTAAACTTGTAAAAATACTTTTCACGTTTTATACTCACTTGTGTACTTAACTTGTGTCTTATGTACAATATACTTGTTAATTTTACTTGTAGTTTGTAATTAATAGTTATACTTGTTTTTATTTTGTATTTCTTTGTTAATTATAGTTACTAACTTTATTTAATGTAGGTACTGTCTGGCTGAAAGACGTAAAATACAAGCGCTACTTGGGAGGCAACCCAATTCAGAATATAATCAGATTTGCTTTCTCTTTCCCTATTTCTTTTTATTTTTCATTTTTTCTCTATTGTTTTTATTTTAGAATTTGTTTTCGTAAATGTCTTCTATCTATGCTTACTTATTTCATTGCATGCTTTTAATTGATTACATTGAGGATAATGCAATATTTAAGTGTGGGGGAAGAGATTTATATTTTTGTCTTTCATTTTGAGTCCTATATATATATTTGTCTTTTATTTTGAGTCCTTTATATAAAAAATATAAAAAATATAAAAAAATAAAAAAAAAAATTTTTTGCATTCATTCAGTCTTATTAAATTCAGCTATTTACAAAAAAAATTAAAAAAAAATTAAAAAAAAAATATATATATATTATAATAATAATAATAATAATACTAAGCCATGTCTGCATCTCTGTAGGAGTTGAGACTGAGCTCAAGGGAAATGTGAGAGCCACCGCCATAACCGCCACCTCCCTCGGAAGTAGTCTTCATGTTGCCCAAGATGTCCTCACCATGCATGGGGAATAGTGGAAGGGTTTCAATCTCCTGGTGATATTCTCCTCGTTGTTCCATGATCGATCCATCAGCACCATAGCCGACACGTGACCCAAAGTTTAGATCAATGGATCTGTCAGTGGATCTGTCATTACTAGTAGAACCAAAATTGAGATCGAGAGATCCACCAACCGGAACGTTCCGAAATTCCTTCAACTTCTGCCTCTCACGAGCCTTGAGGTTCTGGAACCAAAAGAAGACGTTTTTGTCCTCGATCTGCCCATACTGTTTCAGATGAAGGCAGATCTCTTGAATCTGCTCTGGAGTTGGGTACTTAAAACCCTTATCATAGTAAAGGCCCTTGAGGATTCTTAGTTGAGGCGGTGTGGGAGCCCACCGGTTATTAGTCCCGGCTGCTTGGTTGTTTCCTCCCTCCTCGGTTGGTTGATGGGCTTGTAATTCCATTTGTTGCTGGGTTTGTAACTCCATTAGTTGCAGAGTTCGTGGTTCCATGTTGATGAAGAAAGAATTTGAGTTTCGAAAGAAAGGCTGAAGGGTTGAGAGAGAAAGGCTGGAACTCGGAAGAATTTTCTTTTGGAGTGAACAGTCGCTCAGAATGCACCTATTTATAGAACGAGTGAGCAGATCTCCACCATTGGATCGACGATCTCTGAAATTAAATCTACGCGTTGGATTAAAGTCACCCGAAAACACGGAAAAGCTGTTGACGCGTGGAGGACACGAGGAGCTGTGACAGATAAACTATAGCCGAAAGCATGCCATAAATCCAGGAAAAGAAAGGACACGTGGGGGAACCAAACGAATCTCGAGGAGCTGTGACAGACAAGCTACAGCCGAAAGCAGGTCTAATTGCCATAAATCCAGGAAAAGAAAGGAATATTTACGCGTGGGGGAGTTTTTCATGTGCATACGTGTTTCTTGGGCCGTGAACTGTCATAACTCTTCTCCTTCCCGGAGAAGCTTTGTTAAAACCGTGTGCCTGTTGAGATTTCTACCCTATTTTGTGCTTTACATATACATCTTTTTTTTGTCTCCTCCAGATTTTACTAAGGTTTGTCTAAGCGTGCAGTTTCAAATTTCTTCTACTTCCTCATGGCTCGAACCAAGGTTACTCCTCGCAGGGGCGTCAATCAACACCGTATTCTCTCTTTGGAGGAAGAAGGTCGTCAAGCGGCCACTAGAGCTGGGCTTACTCGTCCATGGGACCATCGTCCTATCCGTGAGCGTACCCGCAGTCCCCCTCCTCTGCCTCGTCGCTCTCCCAGACTGCATCCCGGAGAGTCTTCTTCCTCACCAGCTGCTCGTGCTCCTCGGCCTGTGGCCACCCTGGAAAGCTTGTCGGATTCGATTGATGATTTGCGTTCCTCTCTCCGCGATGGTATTATGGTGACAGATTGGAGAGTCAATTGCATGATCGATTACATCTCTGAGATGAACTGCTCTTTGATCCGCTGTCACACTGCAATAAACAAGCTTGCTCAGGAAGTCAATAACTTGCAGAGTTATCCTCCTGGGTTTCCTCGCAAGGACGCTACTGCATCACAACATGAGGACCCGCCTCCGAAGGCTGAAACCAGCAAGAGGGCTGCCACTCGCCCGCATACCGCTCCTCCAAAGGAGTAAATGAAGGTACAAGTCTAGGCTGAAAGACTTTAAACATTAAGCGCTGCATGGGAGGCAACCCATTTCAACTGTAGCTGTGGAGGAGACATCAAACGCAGATTTGCTTTCTTGAACTCTTCCTTTTATTTTATTTTCATGAATTTTAGGTTGTTTTAGGTTTCGTTGTGTTAACTTTCTCTTCTATGCTTGATTTATGCTTTGCATGATTTATATTTGTTTATACATTGAGGACAATGCATGAATTAAGTATGGGGGAAGGATTATTGCTTTATTGTGTTTTTAGTAGTTAGTATATAAAAAAAAAAATGAAAAATAGTTGATGTTGGATTGTGTTTTTTGTGTTTTTAATTGATGTTGTGATACACTAAGGTATATTGGATTAAACATAGTCTTGAAAAAGGGTAGCTGTTTCAGTCCCATTGCACATCGAGACTCCCTGTTCCCGTACCTAAGTGTTGAAATTAAATTAATTTAAAAAAAATATATATATATTTGGTTACTTTCGTTTTTGTTTTTGAGTCTTAGGATGCTCTTAACGTCTAGGATGAACATGTCTTTGAATTCATGGCTGAAGGTTTTGACAATCAAAATAGGACTTAATTGAATTCTGTGGTTAATCGACATTGTGATGCTTGTATGAAGATTTGAGATAGGATTGTAACTTGGTTCATTAAGCATGCTAGGATTAAGTCTGATTCATTTGACCCAAGTGAGCTGTTGAGCTAAAATACTTTCTTTTCGAGTGCTTATTGATAAATTCAGAATTTCATGGCTGTATATGCAAAACCTCATCTTTCTTTGAAAATCCAATGATCATGTGCCATAGATTTTAATGGACTAGAGAATACTAGAACTCGACTGTTGTGACTGTCAAAACTTGTATGCCATAATATGCACTGATCCTGGATAGGATAGAAGGCATTAGGGTAACCACCAAAGCCAAACAAGCATGTGTCCCCAATTGTGCCCGTCGTGGGACTCCTTAGAATGAACCCCTTTGAGCCTACGTTGAAAACCTTTGTTTCATCACCCTCACTACCCTACCATGAGCTTAGTACAGGATATCTCTACCCTTGTCTTAAGGACTTAGTAGAGCATGACATAGTATGTAGGGGTGACGATGAAAGACAACTGTGGGGTGGGGAAAATCCAAGAAGAAAAAAAAGAAGAAAAAATTTTGCCTTGAAAAAAAAAAAAAAAGAAAGAAAGAAAGAGAAGCGGCAAAAGAGAAGAAAAATTGAAAAGAAAACTCTTGGGAAAATGTTGAAGTGTGGTTTTGGACTTGCAAATTTGTAGAAGGCTCAAGGTTGAAAATTATGCCTTTGTCCATTTCCATATTTGTTAGAGTGAAAGTTGGGCCCAAAAACAATGATAAGCCCATAAAAATGGTGACATAAGGTGGTCCTTATATGCTCTGCTAGGTCCTTAGGATTTTTTTGTATCCTTAATCTTCATTTCGAAAACCCTAGCTTAGCCCCATTACAACCTGTTTTAAGTGCTGACTTGATCCTTGAGATGGGCAGTCTTTGGTTAGTGGAGTCAGTTATGCAGTCGAACTTATGGTTTAGGTCCATTTGTGCACTTAGTCATTTCATGAGGTCTTTAAAAATTCTTCACAAAATGTGTTTATTGATGAAATATGCAAGTTGTTTGTTGCCTTACAATTTGTTCTCTTGCATATACTTGAGTGTGAAGCTTTTAAGCATAGCCATTTCTGAGAGAAAAATCGAGGGTATGCCCTGTGAGTTTGGATTGGACTTGTTCGAAACATGCTATCATTCACTGTATAACTTAAGTTCTCCATATCTTACTTAGTCATATGAATGTCACAGGTTTATTAACCATGGAATTATCTTTGTGATTTTGATTAAGTGTTTAACGTGAAAGCCATGAGTTTGGAGTCTCTGAGACAACAGTTAGGAGCAATAGAGTCATTTACTTGCTTTTTTGTCAAGTCTTTGTTCTGTTTTGGATTTTTTTGTTTTGTTTTGTTTTGCTAAGGGACTAGCAAAAGCTAAGTGTGGGGGAATTTGATATGAGCATTTTAATGCGGTATTTTAATAGTTAATTCCTCACATTTTGCTTAGTTAATTCCTTAACGAATCGATTTTTAACTCAATTTCTATTTTTTAGGTACATTGGAGTAGATGATGATGAAATGAGCTGTTTGGCCCTAAAATGAGCATTTTGGCCTGAGAAAGCGAGCTAGACAAGAAATGAGGAGTGGCAGACTAACCATCAGAACTTCAAATGAGTTGAAACTTTCCAGATCCATTCTAGACACCCAAAGGATCATTTCTTATGAAGAGTGCCAGAGAAAAATATGAGTGGAAGGCCTTCAAACAATCAGCCCAATTCTCTACAGAAGCAAAACCGGAAAACTGGACCTGTAAGAGGTCCAGCAGCATTTCCGGCCCAACCACATGGATTAAAGCTCTGAAAATTTTTCAGGATGATCTACACTCATAGTGGAACATTTCATATGAAGAAGTCGAAGGCATATAATGAAGTCTTGTTGGAGAAATAATTGAAGGAATAAAGGGAAAGAAACTGACCTGAAAACAGCTCAACACCACATATTCATGTTTCCCACCCACATGAAGAAAGCTAGATGCTTTTCTCTTTTTCCTTGGATATATTTTTTCTACAATCTCTTTAATAGATCATCATCACTTCCATGTTGCTGCACCTTCATGCTTTGCTTTCATTTCATCATTTCTCTTTCTTTTCCATATTTTACAAATCACTTTCATACTCCACTTTCATTATTTTTCTTCCACTCATCATTTCACTCTTCTTTTTCTTCCCTATATAAACACCTTCTCCTCTCATTCTAAAACATTCCTTCATCCATTTCATCTCCTTGTCTCACCATTTCCTCTCCATTTTCCTTAGTTTTCATTTTCCCACCAATTCCTTCATCCATTCCATCTCCTTGTCTCTCCATTTCCTCTCCATATTTCTTTTCCATTCTCTAGTTTTCTTGTTCTTCATTTTCAAGCCAAGAGAAAGAGAAGCCATGCAATACATCAATTTCCCAACCGCCATCCACCCTTGTGTCGTCCCTAGAAGATTGCTTGCTTTCAAGGATCTTCAAGTTCTTCGTCTCAAGGCTTTATCATTCATCTTTCAAGGTGTATTATATCCTTTCTCTTGTTTTCTTTGTTTGATTTTGTAAAACTATGAATTCTAGTTAACAAATAATGTTAAGGGCAAAGTTTAAAGCCCGTTTATATGTTTTGAGATAAAGTTGTGATTTCTATATGTTGATTTTTATGTTGCTTATGTGGGTTTGTTTAATTAAATTTGCATGATAGAAAACTTTTGTATTTTAATCTTATGTGGTTGCAAACACTTAGGGTTTTGATATAATTGGTGCTAGGTTTAAGAACATGAAATCGACTTTTCGTTTTGTGTAAACTTGAATCAAAGTAGTAAAGGTTTTGTGCAAAGACCGAATTTAATTAAAGAGGATTGCAATTAGGTGGACTTTTCCATACTAAGTTGTACACTTGAGTTGATAGCCTTTCTCTATGTCTAATGCGTTGAACATGTCATGATTGACTAGCTTTCTAGGGCTTGATTGCATGTTTGATAGGATTAATCTAGGTGCTTTCGCTTAGGTTAATTAGCATTGAAAAGTAAAATATGGGAATTCATTTGCTTTCGAATGTTTCACATGATCAACTCTTCTCTCATGACATTTAAAATCAACTATATGAATTGTAATTGGATTTCTTGCATATAGATGTGGTTTTGATCCACCCTTGTATATATGTTTTTACGTTTTCTTTATTTTATTTATTTTAATTTTAATTTTAAGAATCCTAATCCCCCCTTTATTTGTGTTTACTTGTATATATTTATTCTTTATTTTATTTTTGTAAATAATACTTTATTATTTTAATTCTTTATTTGTTTATACAATTGTATATATTTATATTCTTTATTTTATTTTTGTAAATAATACTTTTCTTTATTTGTTTCACAATGACAGGTGTACCCTCAATCCCCGGAATAGAACGATCCCTATTTGCTTATACTACTAACGATATTTCAGGGTTAAATTATGCGCTTCCCAAAAGCGCATCAGTGCACAACTTAATGAATAGGTTAGAGTTCTAATGCTAGGAGTAACACTAGATTCGTATATGTCTTGTGTTGACTCCAATTGAGTAGCAAAATGTGTTCTTGAATTACATGCGACTCAAACCCTAGGTTTAGCAAGACTACCAATGTACTTGTGACCCTAGATTTATCCAAACCCTTTTCTTGATTAATGATTTTGATTATGTTAAACTTAGAGAGCTTGTGTCGAGGTTGCATAATCAGAAATAGATTAAGTGGTGAGTTTGTATTCACATAACGAGGAACTAAGAAAGGATAATGGGTTAGTTAGAGCTTGTGAGTTAATTTCGAGTAAATTCAATTGAGAATTAGGATTCCATAACTGAGTTTTGATATGATTGAGTGTGTTTGGTGGTGGAGAATGAGTCCTTTGTTTTTATCAATAGTTTTAAAGTTATAAAATTTGTTTTTGCTTTGTTAACTTTCTGTGTTCAGTATTGCGCGAATTATTTCGTATATCAAATAAACTCTGATTGCTATGAAATTTTGTCTACATGTTAGTCAATGTCTTTTGTGCCCGTTAAAAGTTTCAAAAAATTCCATCTAGTCTAGGTTAGTTCATTAATTTATTTTCGTTAATTGTTTAGTAGCATAGTTTAGAGTAGTTTGTGACATTTGATTAATTAGCAGTTTAGGAACAATCTTCAGCGGATAATGACTCTTGCTTGATCACTATATTATCAACTATGATATTTAAGTGCAGGGTTTATGAATCAAAGTTACAACATTGAGAACGATGATATTTAAGTGCAGGTCACTTTATTGTTAGTTATGTAATTTTGGTGCAGGTCACTTTATTGTTAATTATAAATAAAAAATAAAAAAATCCTCCAAACTATTTTAGTTTAGCATGGCTTGTTGCGGGAGCCAATATTTCTATCAGCACAATCAATTGCAGTTAGATGAGACACGCTATGATACTGTGAAGTTTATTATACACTAATTAATTATATATATATATATATTTGAATAAAAATTACAATTTATATGAGTCAAAGTTACACCATTAAGAACAAAGTTACCACATTCGTTTACATTATTTACATATAATTAAATCAAAATTACATAATTAACAATAAAGTGACATGCACTTAAATATCATCGTTTACACCAAAATTAACAATAAAGTGACCTGCACCAAACTGTGCCCGTGACCCAGAAGGTGAAAATAAACACAAAAAGGCAGTGAATATAATTGACCCGGTGACCCAACATGTGAACTTGCTCTTAGTGTGTTTACCAAACACCAACCAGGGCTTTATTTATAAGCACAAGAGCTGAAAAGCTACCCCAAACGCACCCTCAGACTCTAGGTGTAAAAATTGTGAGTACCAAAATTGAGAGCTTAGGCAAGCAATACAATTGATGTTGCAATGAAGGTATATAGTTCATCAAATGGCTACCACAAAGCAGTTTTTAGTGGTTTGATTCACAAGAATGAAGATCATGACATGGAATCACCATGTTATTGGTAATTATCTTCGGATTATTGTCAAATTTACATTATTTCTTTAGTTTCTTGTTTTCAAGAGCTGTGCTTCAGTGCTCATGTAACATTGCACATTGTTGGTTTGGTACGCATTGTGGTTGGTATATGCTCCCAATCCTATAAGACAGGCCAATCCAAACGATTACAATCCTTCATTAGTTCAGTTCAACGATTATCATTTATTGTTAAAACAATAGATGGTATTATCATTTATTGTTAAAAAAAGAAAAGAAAAAAAAGTGTGATATTTTACAAAACGTATGGTATTATTTGATGAACATGAAAGACGAAGACAAAGACCTAAAGACTTGGACTGCTCATTCTAGTGTATAATGCATTTGGGTGGCGTTCTCACTGTGTCTCTGCTTGTCGATCTCACTCCTCTTCGTAGCAGTAACGGTCACTTTTCCTCTCTCCATCCATCTTCCCTCAATAAACTAACCAAACTCTACCAAACGGCTACATCATTGCCCTTCTCGTCTCTTCCTCTCTTTCTCCCTCTTAAAAGCCGCAAGCAAGTGAAGCAACCAAAGCAAACCACTCTCACTCCTCACTCGTCTCTCTCCCTCTCCCTCTCCCTCTCCCCCAAAATGTACACAAGCTTCCTTCTTCTTCTCTCTTTCCTCCTCTCACTCGCCGCCCTCTCCAACGCCCAAAACAGCGTCGTCACGATGGAGCTGTGGTGCGTGGCCAAGAACAACGCCGACGACTCTGCCCTCCAGTCCGCTCTCGACTGGGCCTGCGGGGCCGGCGGCGCCAACTGCAGCCCTATGCAGCAAGGTGGGCCCTGCTACGACCCATCTGACATCCAGAACACCGCGTCGTACGCCTTCAACGACTACTTTCTCAAACACGGCATGACCGATGACAGCTGCAACTTCGATAACACTGCCGCAGTCACCTCTTTGAATCCCAGTACGTGCTGGACTTCCATCTTCTTCTTTCTTCTTTGGGTTTCTCTGTTTCGTTTGGACTATTAGATCTGTTGTGAATGCGTTTAGATCTCCAATAGTGAACAACTTTGTCTTTTCTTTTCGATTTCAGGTTTTGGTAATTGCAAGTTCCCATCCAGGTAAACAAATAATTGCAATAATTTTTTAGTTCTGGCAATTGGCTTTGGACCATTTGGGCAATCAAGTTATAAAGTTGTCACATTTGTACAAGAATATAGAGATCGTTTACTAGGTGCCATAGTAAAAACAGAGTAAATACTATGTTTATACCCAAGATTTAATATGTAATTAAGTGTTTTATGATGGATGCACAGCTTGTCAGGGAGCAATAGAAGTTCGAGTTCATCGACAGCATCATATGGGTTGGGGCCTAGTCAAGATCTGAATGGCAGCAATAAAATTTCGCAGCAACTGGTTTTGATACCCTTGATTACCAGTCTTTTGCTCATTGCCTCCTATAATACATGGGTCATCTGTTTATCTTGACTAGAGCTTTTGCTGAAGGAAACAGAGACCCTTGTGATTTTTTGGGTTTACATTAGCATATCTAGGTTCTAGAGTTAGGATCTCAATTGATCAATCCAATGCATGTACTAGAATCGTGCAATAGATCGATTACTTCGCTTCTGTTGATCTGTTTGAGCTTTGTAATTTTGATGGCCGGTGACAAATCAAGCAGAGAACATTTGTGTTGCGATAATCAGCAATTGGAGTGAAGAAGCCCATTTTGTCTGAATTATCTTCCTGCAATATGGTTTTGCTGCCTCAGTTTCAGTTTCATATAAAATTCTGTTACAACAGCTTATATAAGGAAAAAGGAGTGTTCTTTGAAATTTAAGGTTAGTGTACCCACTAACCAGCTTAGATCCAATTGAATGTTAGACCTTGATGTGAGAATCAATGTTCTCAACACAAAGGAGAAGTAGTAATACTAAATTTAATTAAAAAGAATAAATAAGCTTTTTGTCATATGGGGAAAGTTTGTGTAATATGCAATGTATATATGTGGCCACCATGCTTGTGATCAGTTTCATGTTCGGTATTTGGAGTATTGCAGACCTTTGCACGTTGTACGTGAGGTGAATTATGAGAGAGATAAAATGCATGATTCGAAATACAGCTGTTAACACCAATGTCAGAAACCCTTTCGGGAGAGGAAGCTCTCACTTATCTCTCTCCGTCCCTCCCTCTTACTTCGCCCTTCCCTACCCTCTTTGGTGGTAGTGCTCTGCTCCGATGGTGGTGGCAGACTGGCAGTGGCGGTCATGTCACTCATGTGTCCTGATATTGTTGTTTCCTCCCTTTGGAGAGTTTGCACAACTTTGGTTGGCTGACTGGTAGATTTTTGTTGTATGTTGTTTAGTTTGTTTTGTGGTGTTCGTAATTTTTCGATTGGTTAAAAAAAAATTCATTTCACCGTCAAAAAAAATTACAGAGATAGATTATACTGCGCTTTTGAAACTTATTACTCAACTATGTTTTCTTGTCCAGTACCATTTGGTCTAGACTGTCTAATGACATAAGTCTCTCATTTGTAGTTCAACTTACAAGTCTCTCATTTGTAGTTCAACTTACAATAGATTAGCTGTTGTATATAAGTTATTTATTTAATAATAATAAAAAAAAAACTATGTCTCTTTATTAACAAAAAAAAAAGTTGAAAAACTATGTCTTCTTCAAGCTGGGGAGAAAGGGTCAAATTTTAAAGGCTAGATCATAGATTTGTTGTCATCGTTATGAGTTATATTGGAGTGGGTCAACGCTTCCTATTAGGAATGTAATTATCATGTTATATTAGGAATGGAGAATTCCACAAATGGTCACTCAACTATGACTCATTCGACATTTTGGTCACTCAACTATGACTCATTCGACACTTTGGTCACTCAAGTTTCAAATATATCACTTTGGTCACTCAAGTATTACACTGTCATTCACAAAAGTCACCCAAGGAGCATTTTTTTTCTCACAATAAAGTGACTTTTGTGAATGAGAGTGTAACACTTGAGTGATCAAAGTGATATATTTGAAACTTGAGTGACCAAAGTGTCGAATGAGTCATAGTTGAGTGACCAAAGTGACTATTCTCCATATTAGGAATGTAATTAGTCATATATCCTACCACTTGTTGTATTTAGTACTTATCTTATTCTATATTTATAACCTTGGTGTATATACAACCTCTTTGTGAGAAGAATAAAATATAATGTATTCACTTGGTTATCTTATTATTCTCAAGTTGGTATAACCGTATAAGAGCAACATATATGTTGGACTTAGTCTCTTTGTTCTCTCATTTTTTCCATCTTCTTAAATCTCTTTGCCTAGTAATCGGGATTAGTTTCTTTGTTCTCATATTCAAGATTGTTCTTTTTTCAAACCTATGGTTTGAGTTTTTTCAAGCCTCTGCAGCACGATGATTTTGCTATCAGTTTGTGTTCGACCAATCGATCATCACCTTTCGACCAGTCGAAACTCACCTTACTCGATTGCTACTTATTTATACCAATTTTGCTGTGCTTGACTCTGTTCATCTGCTACAATGGGAAAAGTTTCAAGAAAGGCTGAAGATGTTACTCTAAATCAAGATTCTTCTGGTGGATTCAGAGGTGCTAAGTTGAATGACACTAATTATCATACATGGAGGAAGATGATGACGACTCATCTCTATGGGCTGAACAAGATGGGCTATATCAATGGGACTATCAAACACTTGATGAAGAAGATGAAGGATACCGGAAATGAGAAAACGCTATTGAGTTAGTCGTGTTAATTCTTTATAAATCTATGACTGATGATGTTCTTCAATTGATTATAAGATATGAGACTGCAGTTGAGATATGGAAAGCCTTGAAGGAACTGTATCTAAACAATTCTGATTTCACTCATATTCATGAACTCCATACAAAGGTGTTCAGGCGAACTCAGAATGGACAACCAGTGTCCAAGTTTTTTGCTACTCTTAAGAACATCTGGTTGGAAATTTACCAGAGTTGTCCCAATAAGATGAAGAATGCTGATGACATCAAGATTTACAATGAGGAAAAGGACTTGCTATGTGTGCATATATTCCTACATGGGCTAGATGCTAAGCATGCCAATGCTAAAGGAGAGTTACTGAGGCTTGTTTGTCCTCCATCCCTTGCTAAAGCCTTTGGTTATATTCACAAGGATTCCCAACTATAAAGTGCTAAGGAGTGCTAAGGCAATTCACTCTAAATTGTCAATTGTCAAGCCTCACAATTCAGTCCAAACCTTTGCCATCCAAGTATGTACCACCACATACTCAGTTGAGTCTTCAACAAAGCTCTCCTCCACCTACATGTAATAGTCATATTTGCAACTACTGCCCAGTTTTAAACACACAGCTACATTAGAGTTGTCGTTACTCTTTTCCACCTTTTGTTTTCAGATGTTATCCCTTCTAGTGTGCCATACATAAATTCATCATGGACCAACTTCCTTTTGTTGTATTCTATGCAGTTTTTAATTGAGTTTCTTCTCTTTATTGTTTTCTTCAATCATTGTGAATAACTATAAAGAATGGGTGCACACTTGCTCTATACTGTTGCTTTTTCGTTCTCTCTTTTAATTTTTTAGACCATTTTCTTAACACATCTTTACAAACCTGCAAGTAATCAGAGAGAATTATCAAGGAATGAGAACACTATTGTCAATTAATACAAAACCTACCCATTGAAAAAATAAAGCTACTAATATATTCAATAGCAAGAAAAAGTAAATTTAAACAATCAACCATCTATCGTTAACTTTCCACACACAATCTTTTTCCCCAAATAACTTCCCACTAAAATGCTCTTGTGCCTGAGGTGGACCAAACCATCTATTTGGACTTTGGGCTGGAGTGTTCTTTTAACCATTAGGTTGTTGCTCTTCTAATTAGTTTAGTTTTCTTTGCTTTTCTATTCCCTATTTTTGTAGGAAATTATGCACTTTTATGTTTTTTTTGCGCCCTATTTGCTACGCATGTCTCATAGTTCATAGACTCGCTTTCAATAAGTGAGCGTTGGATGTAATAATGAGTGGTACTAGCATGCCACTTTTCTTACTTGCCCGGTGTTGGCAATGAAAGGTATGTATTCATGTCATTCTAGCTTGAGTTATGTGAAAATCGCTATGTTTTGATTTAAAAAAAAAAGGTGTGTTAATCATTGTTTTGTCTTATTTTTTTTATTTGATGGGTGCTTCTATTCATATTTCCAGTATTGGTATTTGGACCTTCCTACTTGTTATACCTCCTAATTACTTTTTCAAATACTTAATATGCTAACTATACCTCCTTAATTTTTTCAAAAGGCCCATAACCCATAATTTTCTCAATATGCAACCACCATTTAGTTCTCCTTCCACAGTTCCACTACTCCTATCCTTTGTGTCAAGTAAACGGAGTGTACCAACGGCAAAGAGCAACAGCAGCAACAAACCCAAAATTTCTTGAAAACATGCTGGAAAGTCAAGGAAAATTATAGAACGTTGCTCCTTATCTAAACAAGAATTTAAAATTAGAAAATTACTCAAAGTAAAGGGCACAAAGGAATCAAGCTCCTGTTGATGGGCTTTGAAAGTGTTAAAGAAGTTGATCATACCATCAATTTCTTTATGCAAGAAATGAAAACGGATTAAAATTAGAAAGTGAGGAAGAGCAGCGAAAACGCTAGGAAAATTCTCAATGCTGCGTCCGGCTGTGTGTCCATAGGACGTTGTCGTCGGACTGGCAAACTGGTTTTGTGAGTTCACCGGTGAGGGACAAGGGTTCTTGGGCCGGAACAGGGGGCTGGGAATGACCGGGTCACATTCGGAGAGGGAACGACAAGCAGAAGGGCTCATCCTTGTTAGTTTCCGATCTGCGCGGCGTAGCTTTCAAGCAAGGGCAGAGTAGTGAAGGATTTCTGGTTTTCGGTGGGGGCGATCTCAGTTTTCAAGGTGGACTAGCAGCGTTGGTGCTCCTGCGTTGGAGTTGAGCATAGCTGACCGAGGTCGTGATGATCGACTTAGTATTGGATCTGGTTTTGTTTTGTAATCAACGTCCAAGGGGATCAGGCTAGCAAAGTCACTTGGTGGCCAAGAATCGGTGAGGCGACGTGATCTGTTAGAGATTGAGATGCATTCCTGGTAGCACCGACGGGCAGAGTCTAACCCGCGCGGCATGGTTGCTGGGAATGTGGGTTGTTGGGCCTACCCTAGGTTATTGGGCCCTCTCTAGTGAGTTGGACTCTTTTTTTATTTAAGTGTTAAGTATTTTTACTTTTATTTATGTTGTTTTACTATTTTAATTAGACGTGGCTTTATGCCGGCAATAAGTCCCTACCCTGTTGTGGTTGGGTGACATGGGCTCTGTCTCGGACTGCACACCTTGTGTGCCTTGTTTGCCCTAGTTAGGCGACGAATTCCTTGCTTTGCCAAATAGTCACAACCTCCTAGTGGCATGATGAAATTAAGTATCATCGGATTTACTTTCTGGTGGCAACATAGTGGGAAAACTGATCTTATTAGTATATTATGGCTTCGAGTAATCATTTACTTTCTGGTATGTCACCACCTTTATAAAGCGAAAAAAGTTGCCAGAGATGCACTCTTCGCTAATCGGTGCATCTTAGAATACATACTTTTTGTTGAGACTATCGTTATTATCTCAGGATATTCTCTCTATGCAAATTGTAATTTGGGGTTCAGGTTTCATGTCTCCTCCATGTATTCTGCAGTTTCATTAATGATCAAGGCTTAAGAGCAGCCGTATTGACTCTCTTTCACACAAAAAAAAAATGAAAAGAAAAATACCCCAATCTGTTACCCAAATACTTTTGCCAATGATTCTGAGAAGAAAGATTGCAGAAGATTTGGAAAATTTTGATTTCAAAATCATGATTTGGTTTTCAATTATTAGATAATTGTCACTTTCTTCCATTGTTTTTGATGCATAAACTAGGATTCAATGTTGAAGAAGATGGTGAAAAAATTATGCTTTTGGGAATTTCATAAAAGAGACTTGATTCAATCTTGGTTTGAACATGGCAAATGAATTTGCTGGGAGTATGGATGTAAAATTAAAGAAATATGGTATGTTTATTCTGTCTTTGTTGTCTATATTGATCATTTTACATAGGTAGACAAAGTCAACTACTTCTTGAGAAAAAATAGAGGTCCAAATATGAATTTTAGAGGTATGAATAGAAGCACTCTTATTCGATTAGAGAAGATAGAAAAACATTAAACATTAAACATTAAATACTAGGGAAATTAGTGATTGCTAGAAATATAGGGATTTATATATATATATATATATATATATATATATTTTTTTTTATCAAACGAGGTCATCCCATTAAAATATTCAGCTAGTAGTAGAAAAACGAAACACTCCTGAGGGGTCGACATAAAAAATCGTTCCTTAGAGAACCCTAAAACCTATCCTAAAATAAAAATAAGACCCAAGATACTCCCAGTATGCCCACATTTTAGAAAATCCATGCACCATTATTCTAAACAAAGATTCGATACTCTGAAGTTAAAAGTAAAATGATCCTTAGAGAATCTAGTCTTTGCGACCTGTTAACAAAATTAAATAGCATTGGACAAAGGAGGTGATGACTCCCCCTCCATTCCTTCCTCCTTCTCTAGTTCTTCTACTTCAGCAATTTCAGTATCATTGAAGCCAGTTGCAACACCAGATTCACCAGTCATCAACAAGGCTCTTCCATTTTCTAGGTTTGTTCTCTTACACCTCCAACTCCAAAACCCGGAACTTTGGGTTTATTTTTACTTCCCGGTGGACGCCCTAACTTTTTCTTCCTCGGAGAAATCACTATTTTCCCATTCTTATGCTGCAACATCAGGGTAATATTCTCATCCACTTTTAGTGTAGGTGCTGGTAGAGCCAAGTACCTCTTACCAATCTAAGTGAGCTCAAGGGAAGCCTTATGCTTAGAACCCATTAGAAAATCAGGCAAGGTCTCCATCACCAGTCCAGTTCTCTTCAGCACGTTCTTTGTAGCAGGTTGAACTTGCAATGGTGCAATTTTAGTCAGATTGGAAGGCACCAGAGAAGCCCATTTTTTGAAAAAGCTTGCCTCACCAATATTGGCTAGAACTTGTTTAGAGCAAATGGACAGACCAACCTCAAGGGAACTAGACGATCCTTCATCTCCCCATGACGCATGGCCTTCCACACAACCATGCATCTCACTATTCAGTGAAGCCTCATGAGGTAGAACTAGATCCATGCTTGCACCAGTCTCGTCCACAGCCATTGTCAGTCTAACCGGTGTGGGAGATTTCACCTCCTACTGACCGACATCTAGTGACAGACCAGCCAACGCAGCGGCCAGTGCCATGTGTTACAAATCCTCCTTTTCATTCACCAGGAAACCATCACGGCCCGTAGCATTATGTTCAAACAATCCACAGTCCCTGCAAAAGCCTTTCACATTCTCATAGATCAAGGTGATTTCAGGTTCCATTGATGTAGAAAACTCGGACAACGTCCAAGTGCTCATTCTCCGACGAACATCAAAGATTAAACGAACCCGCTACTTCTCCTCCTTATGACGAAGCGCTGATAGATCCAGGCGGAACACCTAGCTGAGTGAGGATCCAATCAAAGTTAGGGCTATTTTGTTTCTGAGGGCCACCGGTAGCCCTTTAACCACTACCTATGTCTTCGTCTTCCACAGAGGCATAACCTTCACCGAGCCTACACCATTGTAGGCACCAACCACCAACATCATGTTTCTATAGAACCAAGGTTGTGCAGGGCTCGATTCTGACCAGCTTCTCTATCAAATTGGAAAAGGAACCGATCCCCTGCATCATGGATGGAGAGACCAGTCTTCACATGCCAAATTGAAGGGATGGTACCTTTTAAACCAGGAAACCTAGCCTTTGGACCAAGCAAGCGACCAACCATGTACCAATGGTTATCTTGCAGCGCCGCTATTCCTGCTGAGCCCAACGACACACGGGCTGAATCAACAGGGATCAAAGCTGTTGAACGAGCAGAAGATTCCGTCATGGGATCTGGAATGAGGTTTTGGATGTTTTGTCGAAGAAGAGGTTCAACGAGAAACCCTAGCAGAGGAGGCTAGGTCGTTCTGAGGATTATGTTTTTTATTTTTTTATTTTCTCTATTCCTTGCTATCTTTTTATTAGTCGGATAAAAAAAATGATGTTGGGCTTAGTAGTAAACACTTCTTAATCAAATGAGGGGTGTATGACCATTAAATCCAAAAGTGAGCATAGGCCCAGTGATGTACCATAAGACCCGTGATTGTATTGATGCATTACCATACATCATTATGTACGCATCGGTGATAATTATTGTTTTATCTTCTTTTCTTTATTGATAAATGCTAGAGATCCCAAATTTTTTACCAAACCTCCATACCAAATGACATAGCAACTGCCATACCATCACTTTGTAATTTCTACTTGTCTCCAATAATTGCTTTTAGTGAAAAAAAAAAAACCCTAAGCGCCGCACCTTGTAGCGATGCCTGTAAGGTCGTCACGTCCTCGTCTGGCCACCATGCTGCAAGGAAATATCCTTGTATGGAACTGCAGGGGTATTTTTAACCTCGAAAGCCAACGTGCATTGATGGATTTAGTCCAGGCTAAGAGGCCTTACCTTATCTTCTTAGCTAAAACCCTAGCCACTCTGCAATTGATCAATTCTCTCTCATCCCGTTTGGGATTTGCAGAAAACATTTGCTTCCCAAAGGAACAGGGATCTCAAGGCCTGGCTCTGATTTGGAGTTATGAACTCCATATAGATCTTCGAACTCGGTCTTCGCACCATATTGATGCTGAAGTACGGGAGGTAGGCACAAATGAAGTTTGGCGCTTTACCGGCATTTATGGGTTTGTTGCAAGGGAAGAGCGTCATAAGACTTGGGTTTTGATTGACTCCTTGGCAGCAGAAGCTTGTTATCTTCCATGGTTGATAGCAGGGGACTTCAATGAGTTAATGACAAGGGCTGACAAATCTGGTGGACCTCCTAGGGCTTTTGCGCCAATGGCACTGTTCAAGTCTACAATGGACGCTGCAGGTTTAAGGGACATGGGATCCTATGGTGGTCGTTTTACTTGGTTCAACAAATACATAAAGGAACGGTTGGACCACTGCTTCCAGTCGCTATCTTGGCAGCAAACTTTTCCTTCAAGCAGAACAATCACCTTGTCTCCATCTGATTCGGATCATAATCCTTTACTCATTGAAGTTAGGGTTGAACGTACACTATTACGTAAAACTCACAGGAGGTTTCAATTTGAGGAGATTTGACATGGTAATGAGCAGTGTAATGAAATTATCAAGAAGCAATGGGCTACTCCTTTCACTGGAAATATGTTGCAACAACTTGGATCCAAAATACACCTGACCGGTCAACATGATGGCCCAGAATTTCAGAAGTAGAAAACTGAGCTCATATAAGTCCAAGAAAAATTGCATGATCTTATGCGCCAACCCTACTCTCCTTGGCAGTATGAAGAAAAACGTGTGCTACATGTTCAACAGAGTCAATTGTTAACACAACAAGAAAAATACTGGAGGCAAAGATCTCAAACTATTTGGTTAAACGATGGTGATCGAAACTCTACTTACTTTCACCGTAAGGCATCCAATAGAAAGAGTAGAAACTCTATTCGGGGGCAAAAAAATGAGTTGGGCGAGTGGACTGATGATCCTGCAGAAGTAAAGAGGCTTCTGTTGGATTTTTACAACATGACATTCACTTCTGAGGGAGTTGATGATGATGCCATTTCTGAAATATTAAGAGCAACTCCAATGAAAGTCACTGCCATGATGAATGATGATCTGAATTTACCCTACTCAGATGATGAAATTAGGGCTGCTTTGTTTCAAATGCATCCATCCAAGAGTCCCGGGCCAGGTGGTATATCTCCTTTCTTCTATCAGAAATATTGGCATATTGTGGGTTTTGATGTTTGTACTGCTATTCGTAATTTGTTGGAAAATGGGGAAATTTGGAAAGAGTCGAACTACACTTATATCTGCCTCATTCCTAAGATCAAAGCTCCTACTCTTGCCTCACATTTTTGACCTATAGCACTATGTAATGTTATTTACAGAATCAGTTCAAAAGTTGTTGCGAATAGATTGAAAAAATGGCTTCCAGATATCATCTCTCCCCTGCAAAGTGCTTATGTCCCAGGGAGATTGATTTCTGATAATACTTTGGTTGCTACAGAGGCTGCGCATTTTATGCACAAGCTGAGATCACAAGAGAAGGGTTTCTTTTCCCTCAAGCTAGATATTAGTAAAGCTTATGATCGGCTAGAATTACCTTTTTTACATTCCATGTTAGTAAAGCTTGGTTTCTCCTCCAAGTGGATTAATATGGTTATGAGTTGTGTTACTTCTGTCAGTTACAGCATTCTTGTACAGGGAGAACCATCTGAACATATCTACCCTACTAGAGGCATCAGACAGGGGGATCCATTATCACCTTATTTATTCATATTATGTGATGAGGGTTTGTCAGCCTTAATCTCACAGGCTATGGACTCTGGGGCCATTCATGGTTTAAAGATGTGTCCACAGGCTCCAATTCCACATCATTTATTTTTTGCAGATGATAGTCTATTATTTGGAGCGGCTACTGTTGCTGAATGTATCACTCATAGACAAATATTGAACACTTATGAGAGGGCCTTTGGTCAGAAGGTTAATTTTCAGAAGAATAGTGTGGTCTTTAGTCGCAATATTCATATAGACGTTCAGAATGAATTAGCTACAATTTTGGAGGTTGAATGTGTAGAAGATCATGATCGATATTTGGGACTTCCTATGCAGGTTGGAAAATCAAAAACTCAGATTTTCCAATACATCAAGGAGAAGCTCTCTAACAAGTTGGACAATTGGAAGGCAAAAATATTAAGTTGTGCAGAAAAAGAAATTTTGATCAAGACTGTTGCTCAAATGATGCCATTATATGCAATGAATTGTTACTTGCTTCCGAAGACTTTATGTGATGATGTGCACAAGCTATGTGCCTCGTTCTTCTGGGGTGACACGAATGATAAAAGGAAGATTCATTGGAGAAGTTGGGAGAGGCTCTGTCTAACAAAGCATGAGGGAGGTATGGGTTTTAAGAATATATATGCTTATAATCTGGCTATGTTGGCTAAGCAAGGATGGAGACTTGTTACCAATCCTAATTCCCTTATTGCTAGACTTTATAAAACTAGATATTTTCCGCATTGTGAGTTCTGGCTGGCTGAACTTGGTGAGGCACCCTCATTTTCTTGGCATAGTATTCTAGCCGATAGACTTGTTTTGAAGGCTAGAACCAAATGGAGAATTGGAGATGGTATGCAAGTAAATGTTTGGAATGATAGTTGGATACCAACCTGCCCATAGTACCTTGTTCAGAGGTTGGCAGAGTCCCCCATTGAAATTGTTGCAGATCTCATTGACTCACATACAAGACAATGGATCGCGGATGTCATTCATACTAATTTTCACCCAAATGTGGCAGTAAAAGTGCTTTGTATCCCACTTAGTAGCCAACCTGCCTCAGATATGTTGTACTGGCACTTAGAAAGAAGGGGTAGCTTCACAGTCAAGAGTGCTTATTGGATTGCATGCAGTCAAGTTCTACAGAATGTTCTGGTGTCCACTTCCAATGGTGATCCCTACAAGGAACTGTGGAGGAAATTATGGAAAGCTCAAGTCCCTGGAAAAGTCCTAATTTGTGCTTGGAGGGCTTGCTGCAACTTATTACCTACAAGAGAGAGACTTTCAACTAAAGGGTATGAAGGGGAGCTTCGATGCCTTTTATGCAACTACTTGATTGAGGATACAGCTCATCTCTTCTGTAAGTGTCCTCTTGCACAGTCTCTACTATCCCAACCTCCCTTGCAACTCCAAAACTCTCTCCTCCCTCAAATTCATTTTAAAGAGTGGATGTTAGAGCACGCTTTGAAGCTTAAAATGGAGGATTTTGAGAAGTTACTCATGTTGATTTGGGGTCTATGGACTAATCAGAACTCAAAGTTGTGGGAAGACACTTCTGGTAGTGCTATTGACATCATGTTCAAGTGTTTCTCATGGCTTGATGAATTCTAAAAGTCTAGAATGACTACATCTGCATCGAGAGTGCCTACTATACAGACTTGGAAGCTTGCCAGCTCTGCGGAGTTTAAACTCAATATTGATGGGGCTTTTGTGCCTCAAATGACTAAAAGAGGTCTTGGAGGGCTTCTCCGAACATCCAGTGGACAAGTTGCTGCTGCTTTTCTATCTGTCTCTCTCCATGTTAGTTCTGCATTTCATGTCGAACTATTGGCAATAAGAGCAGGGCTAGAGTTTCTTAAACAACATCATTTTCGATCTGTGGTAATTGAAACTGACTGTCAGGTCACTGTTAATGATATTCACAGCTGCTCTTCATTACGTACGGGGTTTGGTTCCCTTATTGATGATATTCAGAGGACCTTGAAGAGTTTTGTAGCAAGTGCAAATTTGCTATGCTCCCCGTATGTGTAACAGGATAGCTCATAGATTAGCTAGCTTTGCCTTTGAGTCTGAGCAATGTCGGGTTTGGTACAACTCAACTCCAGATTGTATTCGGGATTTAATTCAAAAGGAGACTCCCACTCCTACTTAATCTAATAAAGCTCCGTTCCTTTGCCTTCAAAAAAATAATAATAATAATAATTGCTTTTAGTTTGTATTATTATTTTTTTCTTAACAAATAAAAAAAATTGTTTTGAAACCCCTAGCATTACTGGTACATTCCCAGGTCATTAGTCCACTTGATTTTGAGGGAGACTAAAATTTCCTTGAAGTGAGTGAAAACCATCATAGAAAACTAAAGAAGAAAATATCTTGCCCAATCTCTCTTTCTAAAGAATTCATAGACCTAGGTCTCACCATTGCAATACCTAGTGAGATCAATCTCCTTTTAGATCTAATTATCCCAAATATGGTTTTCACGTTATCTCTTCCTATTGGAGGCAATCCAAATTGAGGAGTACATTGTATCAAAGATGGATGATAATGGCTTGTGATCGATTGTAGGGTTGAGTATTTATTTGATTAGAAAATATAGAAAAATGGTAAACATTAAATTGTAGGAAACTTAGCGGTTGCTAGAAATATAGAGATTTTTATTTTCTCTCACCTTGCTGTCTTTAAAAGAATGATAGGATTAGGAAATCTGTTGGAGCAAAAAAAAAAAAAAAAAAAAAGCTCATTTTGCCCTAAACTAGAGAAACAAAAATAATTGGTAAGGTGTTGGAGATGTGCTTGAAGAGATAGGACAAACACTATGCCAAGATGTCTCACGCTAAGTTGTTCGCTCTTAGGTGGTAAACCGACCATTCCTACGAGCATATAGGGTCTAGTTCTAATATGGAGGTAAGTAACAAAAGAAAACATGTCCGGCCGCAACCACCAAACGTAAACAAGACGAGTAGCAACTAGCAAGCACTAGACCGAAATCCGAGAACCTCAAATCTAAGCCTAGCAGCCGCTTGCAAGACAGAAGAATAGGAAGCTTAAGGCTCCAACAAATAGTATTTACTCATTACACCCCTCAGTGGCATCGACCTCTACCAGGATCTTGACGTTCCATCAGAATGTCGGTGGCTTGTTCGTCAAGATTGTAGAAGTTTCTGCAATAACGAAGTTTACTCTTTTGACCACATGAGTGATATTGCGATTTTGTGGGCTTTGGTACTAATTTGATTTCTGGGTCACATAGTACATGTAGAACCCCAAGCACACGTCAGGCGTAGATCAACTCGACCCCAGCTAGAAGTTTGTCTTTCCATCGATTGAGTACAAGTTTGCAACAACGGTTTTAAGCATGATTCAATAACATTTGGCTTGATCTGGGATGGTGGAGTTGCTATGGTTACTAGAGACGTAAGCTAATAGAGGGGCGCTTTTTATAAAAAGCTTGGGTCTTTTTGGTAGATTTGCTTCATTAGGATTGGCGTGAGGTTTCTTGGCTTGACTTTGGGTTTGAGGTGTATCAGGATGGGGTATTGGTTTCTAAGACATGTTAGCTTCTCTATCACTTATATGCTTGAGTTTTAGCCCACAGAAGCGAACAAGTTTCACAATAGTCATTTAGTCGACCAATTTTTTTTTGAATAGTCGACTAATTTTTAATTGCTTGAGTGTGTGGGCAATTCAAGGTTTACCAGTTTGATTAAATGTTATTTGACACTTATAGGCTGCTGATTCAACCAGCCAACATGTCTTAATAAGTGGTGTTGTTAGATTGCTGGTTTGTTTAACCTTCAAAGTCAATGGGATTGAACCTAGAAAATTCATATATGTGTCATGTACGTCTCGTTCTAGTTTTTGAAATTAATTATTTGTTTATCAAAACAAAAGAAAAATCATTTAAATATTGAAAAAAAAAAATTTGGAACTTCAAAGTTTACAGAAATTAAGTTCGGGACAATGAGTAGAGAACCAATTGCGTGAGGCGGGGCGTTTTGCCCAAGCCTTGAGGCAATTTTGGGGCATAACCTTTCCGCACATTACCTTTTAGGGATTAGGGTTTATTTTCTAAAGAATTAGTGTTTAACATCAACTTCTTATTTGAGATAGAGTTCTACGAGGATTTTTATATTTACTTTTACGCATATAAACATATATTACTATACTATATAATAAATATAAAAGGGTTAAATACTGTTTACTCAATAAACTTTTATCCAAAAAATACTTCAGTCTCTGCCATTCTAATTTCACACGTTTACTCCTTGTGCTCTCAATTTTGGACCAATAGGTCTATTCCGTTACTCTTCGTCGAAAAACTCTGTTACATCGCTAACGTGACAATCAATTTCTTGTTGAAATGTTTATTATACCCTCAGTTCCTTTTTTTTTTTCTAATTTATTTTTTATTTTTTTGCTTTTTCTGTTTATATCTTCTTCTTCCACCTCTCTCTCCATGGCCATGGTTGATTCTCCAACACCATTCCCCTCAAAACTAACCACTCAAAAACATCAAAACCATACAATTAACATACCCTTGTTCCCCAAAACCTTAGAATCTAGTTAGGTTGACAAAACCAAACCACTGCCCCCACAGAACCAGAACTTCAACTCATTCAAAACCAAAAGCAAGCATCAATTACACTATCCCTACCTGAATTGAAATCAAGCTGCGAAATCCCAAACCCAAAGCGACAGGCACCATCCCAAATCCAAGGTGTTGATGCAGGTGGCGAATGGGGAGGGCAGTGTCAGGGACGCCGCAGAGGAGGTTGTAGGGGTGGAGGAGGGGACGGCGGAGGTCGATGCAGATTAGGGAGGAGATGCCGGATTTGGATGTTCTCTGTTTTCTGAATTATATTTTGGGTGCTTTCTGTTTTGGGGGCTAGAGCTATAAGGAAGAAAGTCAGATTTGTTGTTTGGTGGTTTGTTACTGGTTTCTCGGTGGGTATGTGGCCAAGTACATATGGGTGGACCTGGGAGGGATCTAGGGGAAGGGAGGTGGAGTTTCTGAGAGGATATGGCGGTGGAAGTGGCTCTAAATAAGGTGGGATGCAGACTGTGTCATGAGCTTGGGAAAGTGCAGAGTTTACGATGGGCCTCCCAAGTTCGGCCTCTCCTCCTCCTCCTCCCTCTCCCCGCGCCTCGAGGACTATGATGAGATTTTCGGTGCCTTCCACGCCTCACGCGCATCCTCGATTCCCATGTTCGAGGTCTTGGTCGCCGCCGCCGCCGACGACGACGACAATGAGGAGTTCTTCAATGTGCGTAGCTCCGGCTTCGACTACTCCGAGGTCTTCGGAGGCTTCGACGGCCTGGATTTCGCCGTCGCGTACGACAACCTGGTCAAGCAACCCTACCGCAGAGAATGTGATTCCTCCGACAAAGCTTGAACTCCAATAGAATCTGGGTCTCTCTCAGGAGGAGAGTCGAATCATTCTGTGAAGAACTAAAGCTTTACGGATGGAGATCCTTCCTATTCATTTGATGGCAGCTCTGAGTTTGGCATATCATATAACAAAGCTCTTAAAAAAAGACATAAGAAAGAAGAAGCGGGGTAGGTTGCAGAGGAGATGGAAGGAGATTTCTGGAGAAGAGAGAGCTGAAAGAAGGAAGAAGAAGAAGAGATAAAAAGGAAAAAGAAAAAAAAAATTAAAGAAAAGGTGAGGGTATAATAGATTTTTTGATGAACAATTCTCAGGTTCACCCCTTGGGGTGAAGCAGCATATTCACCCTCTCTTATGATTAATGCATAATAACTTTTTAATTTTCTAATCCAACCATTCAAGTTGTATAATGTAATACAAAGATTAGTTCTGTAAAAAATCAATCAAATTGAAGACTTTTTAATTATTCATTTATATGAAATACATGGACGGTTCATCATAATAGCCGTAAGTGTTGTTAGAACCGTCCATTTATTTGATTCAATTAGATAATTAAACGATTTCCGATTCGATTGATTTTTTACAGAGATGATCTTTAAATGCTAATTTAAGATATGGACCGTTGGATTAAAAATTTATTAAGTAAAAGTGAGTTAATCGATAACAGGGGTGAATATGCTTGTTCACCCAGGGGTGAACCTAAGAATTGTTCTTTTTTGATGCAGAAGAATTGCCACGTTAGCAATTTAACGGAGTTTTTGAATGGAGAGTAATGGAATGGACCTATTGGTCCAAAATTGAGAGTAGAAGGAGAAAATTTGTGAAATTAGAAAGACAATAACTGAAGTGTTTTTTAGGTAAAAATTCAGAGAATAAACAGTATTGTTAAAACTTATTATGATCTTCATATAAAAAAAAAGTTCTTTGATTAAAGGTAACATCAAAGCCCTTTGGTGAAGCCTCGCATGCCTTAAGCCTAACACGTGCCTCAAGGTGCTCTATTTAATTTAAACATTAGAACCAAATCAACCAATGACCATGGTGAAAGGTCCTTAGCCGAATTATTATAAACAAAGATCAGTCTTTTAAGGAAAAATTATTGACTAATCCTTCGTTTGTGTATGCACACAATTGTGATACAAATAAAAGAATTTTCCCTACCAAACAAACAAATAGAAATTAACAACTCCTTCAATAAACTCTTTGTTCAATAAAGCCGCAACCCCACACCCGCCACGGGGACGTAGACGGTCGGCAGTCGGCACAACATGCAGCCACGACATAGGGAGTGGCCGTTTAGACTAGATACCTCTAGGGTTTCTCAAGAAATTTATGGTGTGATATACACGTATGAACATGTTTACGAATAAATCCAAAAAGTATTTATAGCAAAATTATACTTTAATTTCACCCCTACTGAATCAAATTCACTGTCTCTCTAAATCTTCAAAACCATCTTCTTGACCATATGATTGAACCCTTCTGGAAGATCTTTCTCTACTAAGCATTCTTCTGAAAGAACTACTCAACCTCGAAATGGAACCACTATTTATTGCTTTACCGTCTTCCGATGTCTCTTCCGCACATGACAAGACGGAGTTCACCCGCTCCAACGGTGGAGCTGTGGCTGCTGCGCCGGCCACAGGACCCTCCCGTCGCTCCGGCTGGAGAGCCATACGGGGCTCCGCCTCCGTCCGGCAGATAGGGCAAGTGGTGTGAGAATTCAGCCACGTGTCTATGCATTGTGCATGGAAGCTGTGCTTACAATTGGGAAGCAACCTCGCCATTTCTTCATCCTCCAACATGCTCAGACAAACGGCACACTCGACGTCAGCATCGCCCTCATGACGTCCCTCACCCTGCACGCGCTTGTATAGGAAGACGGGCAAGGCGGCGATGACGGAGGGCTCGAGGCCCGTCTTGGGTGGCTCGGCGGAAGAGTGGACATGGGCCACAGTCGAACCCAGGCGGCGTAAGGCGGCAGCTCGCTGAAGAGACTGGCGTCTGAGGACGCATCTTGCGTAGGTGTGAAGGAGTACTACCAGCACAACCACGACGGATAATGCAACGATGGCGATGAGCATGATCTTGCTGTTCAAGTCATACGGGTCTTTATGAGAAGGGAACGGCGGCTTGGGAATATCATCGATTTCTTCGAGAAGGCGCATGATCGGATCTGTGTGAGAGGAAGAAGACATGGCCGGTTCTTCTTTGGTGTCTCAGACTTCTCTCTCTGGGATGGGGGGGGGGGGGGGGGGGGGGGGCTTATGAGAGAAGTGAGAAGTAAATGAAGCAAAACTATAACATTTGCTTTTATGTGGCTGAAGCTTTGGATCTTGTCGATCTTGGTTTTGGTATTTAGTGTGAACTTGTTAGAAGGGTAACGGACATTTGAGTTCTTTTGGAGAAAACAAGAGACAGAAACAAATTAAAGTAAACCGTCTCTAATTTAATTTCAAGATGGTTGACTGTTGAATGTTGACTTGTCCTTTCCTCCCCATTCATTATAATGTGTCATGTAAATTGTTTCCATGTTTCTTTTCAATTGCGCGCTTGGTTAAGTTCTTTGAAGGTGGGAAAATGCTTAGATATCCCCAATCAAATTGATAGAAGGTGCCTCTAAACTACTTGTTGACTGATATGATTACAAATGTAATGTGCCTGGAGGATTCGCTCTATTATGAGAGATTTCCCAGTTAGCTAGCTAACCTTCTACTGCACGTCTGGAAGATCCAATCAAAGCATCATGCTCTTTGTGAGCTGAATTTTATGGTGGACTTTTTGGATTGATGTCCCAAACTGCGGGACGGTTCAAGTTGTTGGGATGAAATCAGCTGTTCCCAATACACTATCTCTATTCTGTCTCCATGCATTCATTGATTAAGAAAATATTTTCTTAATCGTTAATTTGTTCCATTTTTTATTCTTTGTGGACCAATGAATGTATAGGGACAGAATGAGGATAGTGTAATTGGGGACGTACAACTGATTTCATTCCCCAAGTTGTTATGGGTGCTCATTTCTTCGATCATCGCTTTGAATTAGTAGTCCTTGTTTTGATTATCTTCTCTATAAAAAAAATGGGTCAGAGCAATAAACAAAAACTCACAAGGAGGTTTGGTAAAAGGCGGCAAAGAAAGTCAAAGATGCAATTGCTCTTTTCTTTGGACAATTAGCAATATATATTTATAAGATTAAAACAATACCAAACCCAAAAAAAAAAAATATATATATATATATATATATATAATAGAAGGTATGAACCTAGCTACGACCTAACCATGAGAAAACGTTCAATTATGTGATCTGCACGTCACCATATTATTCACTGGTGATTTGATATTTCATACATATGTATGGGTAACCTACCCAAACTATAAGTAACGAAGCAATAGACGATGGTCTAGAAACGTACTTCCGACCGGCCGGCCTCAATGGAAGAACAACGACGGCGAATGATAAAAAATGATCACAAATAGCTGACAAATTTGAAGTTAAGGTGCACTAATTAATTCTCCTCGTTACTAAATTTCTTTGAAAATAGTGGTATTCTTTTTCCTTTCTTTTTTCAAACTCTTATTAGTGCTTCTAGAATAGTACTTCCAGTTCGACCTAGCTAGCTAGCTTGTAGTTTCAAACGACGTAAAACCGGGGAGATAGACTTTGGTAGTTTGATTTAATGGCCTACAATACAACGTGAAAATGGGGGTATACGCACTTCCCAGATTTTCATATGAAGAAACAATACTTGACTTGAATAAATGAATAATGTTATCATAATACTTGATGCGTGTTTCTGAGTCAAGAAAGGAGACTTTAAATGGTCCTTCAGTGAAAGCTCCTTGGTCAAATATTAATCCCATGCAACTTTATTTCTTCGTTCATACGCGACTTTCGTGTGTATCACTTCTTGTGATGCACGCGCGCCTTGCCAGTACGTATTCTATACATGAGATGTTTTTTATTTATAAAATTTCTATTCACAAGAACCAAGAAGAACATAAATATTGTGGAGAAATAAAAGTTCAGTTGTAATAAAATAAAGATACATATATATGGTATTGAAGTTAGGGTAGTGTCTACAGAGTGTTTGATTTTTTTCACAAATTATGGAAAGGTTAGACTTTACAAAAGCTCGGCAAGTGTATAGGCTATGTCATAGAAAAAAGTCTTTGTTTCGAGGTGGTAGACAAGTAATATTAAAGAACTTTTAAATGCTCGATATAGGACTTTAAGTGTAGGCCTAATATAGACAAGGTAGAATTCGGAATTTCGGGGTTGTTTACAGAACGCTTGATTATATAGTTTATTATGAATGAGTAATTAAATAGATTGCTAAATTAATGTTTTTATCTATATGTAATAATAAATGTGTAAATTGATAATACGAATGTATATAAACTTTGTTTTCATGGTTGGAACTTAGTGGGAGTCTTGGTCATCACGTCATTTTAGAAATATACAACTGGGGGAGTGGGGACGTTATATCAAATCTCCGTGAATGAAAAAGAACAAGTACAACAAATTAAATCAATATAAAAAATTACATTCTAAAACATAGATATAAAATACTAATTATTAATAAGAGCTATTATGATGTGGTTCATTTTAGCTACTTTGATTGTTTCCATTAAGTATCATACTGTACCGCTCCTACGTACATGAATTTTGATAGGCTCTTTATATTTAAAGCCAGCTAAGTTCTAAGTATACCCAATATCTAAAAACTTAACCCTGAATTAATCGCTAATTCAAAACCCAGCTCAAAGCTCTCCTCCTCCAATTTGTTCTGCAGTCACCATTTTCATAGTCTAGCTCTCATTTCCAACAATGTTCTCCATAAATTAATAAGATGATGGTC
Organism: Rosa chinensis; assembly: GCF_002994745.2. Lineage (NCBI taxonomy): Eukaryota > Viridiplantae > Streptophyta > Magnoliopsida > Rosales > Rosaceae > Rosa > Rosa chinensis. The sequence goes on from NC_037089.1 coordinate 44,240,130, forward strand.
TATTTTCACCAAATCTTTATATGCAATCTAAATGAGACTGATATAAGTTGTTAACATTTACTTGTTATATGATCATGGTATATTGTTTTTGAGATCTCGAAAATAGACAAATAAATTCACATCTATTGCAACCTACCTTTAAGATAATTAACATACAATTTTTTTTTCCCACCAACAGTGTCTGGAGACTTAGGTCACGAACTTACAGTCAAATAGCACAAGGTTGAGAGAATAAATTTTCTGATATTCGATTCATCTCACAGTGGAGGTCTATAAAGAAGATTACAGGAATACAACAGGTAAGTACTAACTACGCAATAATTACAATATATTCTATTCCTAACGTTAAGCCATGACTCACGCTAACACTCCCCCTCAAGTTGGCGCATACATATCAACCATGCCCAACTTGCTTAGTGAGTCATAAAACACCTTCCTGGAAACTCCTTTGGTAAGTATATCTGCAAGTTGCTCTTCAGTAGGAACAAAAGGAAAGCTAATAATTTTGGCATCTAGCTTCTCCTTTATAAAGTGACGATTAACCTCCACATGTTTAGTACGATCATGTTGTACTGGATTTTGTGATATGTCAATGGCTGCCTTATTGTCACAATACAACTGCATAGTACTTTTGAGTTTGAAAACCAAATCACGTAACATATTTCTTAGCCACAACAATTCACACACTCCGTGAGCCATACCTCTATACTCGGCCTCAACACTAGATTGTGCCACAACTTTCTGTTTCTTACTCTTCCATGTAATCAAATTACCTCCCACAAAGGTAAAGTAACCTGATGTTGACCTCCTGTCTGTAATATTTCCTGCCCAATCTGCATCTGTAAAGCCACAAACCTCAAGGATGTTATTGTGTTTAGAAAACAATACTCCCCTTCCTGGAGCTGACTTCAGGTACTTTAAAATTCTCATAACAGCATCCATATGACTTTCACTCGGGTTATGCATGAACTGACTCACCACACTCACTGCATATGCAACATCTGGTCTAGTATGAGCCAAATAAATCAAGCGCCCAACTAACCACTGATAGCGAGCTCGATCAGTAGGTACCTGATCTGGATACTCAGCTAAACAATGATTCTGCTCAATGGGAGTATCAATAGGTCTGCAATCCAACAAACCTGTCTCGGTTAGCAAGTCAAGAACGTACTTCGTCTGGCATAAGTAGATCCCTTCTCTCCCCCTGGCTACCTCAATTCCTAAGAAGTACTTAAGTTCACCCAAATCTTTCATCTCGAACTCAGAGGCTAGCTGTCTCTGCAGTCTATCCATCTCAACAGTATCATTGCCAGTGATTACCATATCATCCACATAAATAATTAGAGCTGTTACCTTCCCTTGTTGATGCTTGAGAAACAAGGTATGATCTGAGTTGCTCTGTTTGTAACCAATCTTCCGCATGAACAGCGAAAATCTCCCAAATCAAGCACGAGGCGACTGTTTGAGGCCATACAGAGACTTTCTCAATTTGCATATAAAATCACCAGGAGAAGCAACTACATACCCAGGTGGAAGGCTCATGTACACTTCCTCGGCTAACTCTCCATGAAGAAATGCATTCTTGACATCAAACTGTCGGAGTGGCCAGTTTAAACTAGCAGCAAAAGAGAGCAAAACCCGAATAGTGTTCATCTTGGCAACATGAGCAAATGTTTCATCGTAGTCTATACCATACGTCTGAGTGAACCCCTTTGCTACAAGGCGTGCTTTGTACCGATTCACTGATCCATCTACATTATGTTTCACAGTAAACACCCAACGAAAACCTACAGCCTTCTTGCCTTGTGGTGGAGGCACAAGTTGCCAAGTATTGTTCTTCTGCAACACCTCCATCTCCTCCTCCATTGCCTTCCTCCACTTTGGATCCCCCAATGCATCCTGCACTCTGTTAGGTACTGATACAGTAGATATTTGATTCACAAATGATTCATATGACTTAGACAACCTCCTAGTGGACATATAATTGGCTACTGCGTATTTTGATTTGGCAGTAAGAGTAGGTTTATATCTTTTGGCTGATTGACCTCGAGTAGTCCTATTTGGTAACACATATTGCTCAACACTAGACTCACTATTGCCACTACCAGTAGGGGGACATACCTCAAATGAGTGATCTTCAGTACCAGGAAGTTGTGGGTCAGGGGTAGAAATGATGGCAGGAGGGGCAATTGTGTCTTCAACTGCATGTTTAATGATTGAAACTGGTGTCTGGATGTCTGGAGCTTCCGCTTCTAGAGGTGATGAGCCAATGCTCTCAACTGGATCCTGCAAAATATCTCCTGCCTGTGCAACTTCTTCTCCGCTTTCTGATTCCTCCCCCTCTCCATGATACAGCTCTTCAAAATATGAATTCTCCCCCTGAAGAGTTGTATCTGAGGAGGAAAACTAACTCATGTCCTCAAAGAAAGTAACATCCATAGTGACATAGTACTTTCTGGTTGATGGATGAAAGCATTTGTACCCTTTCTGAGAACCTCCGTAGCCCACAAACACACACTTAAGCGCTCGGGCATCCAACTTAGACCGCTGGTTTTTAGGAATATGAACAAAAACAACACAACCAAAGACACGAGCAGGAAGCTTACGAAATGAAGGTAAGGAAACATGAGATGCAAGAACCTCAAATGAAAATTTTCCCTGAAGGACACTAGATGGAAGACGATTGATAAGATGGGAGGAAGCATGAATAGCATCGCCCCAAAGATACTTAGGCATATGAGCACTAAAGAGAAGGGCACGAGCCATATCAAGTAAATGACGGTTTTTTCTTTCAGACACTCTATTTTGCTCTGGTGTTTGTGGACATGTGATTTGGTGAACAATCCCATGGGTTTTGAAAAATTCTTGGAAAACATGATTAACATATTCTCCTCCATTGTCAGAACGAATGACTTTAATGGTGCTATGGTATTGTGTTTGAACAAGAGTACGAAAAGTTTGAAAAGCTGGAAAGACTTCATCTTTGGTTTTAAGTAGAGTAACCCATGACAATCTCGTACAATCATCAATAAACAACACAAAATATCTCATACCAAACACAGTAGGGTCTCTAGAAGGTCCCCAAACATCAGAGTGAATCAACTCAAAAGGAATTACACTTTTATTAGAAATACTAGGAGAATAAGTAGCATAATGACTTTTGGCCAAGACACATGTTTCACAATGTAAAGAAGACTCATCCACACCAATAAACAGAGTAGGCATGGTTTTTCTCATAAGACTAAAAGATGGATGCCCTAAAAGACGATGCCACAACCAAATTTCACTTAGCTTATCAGAATTCGAAGTCAAAGCGGCGTGGGACTGGGCTCCTGGTTTCTCCCCTGCGTATGTCTGATCCAGATGGAACAACCTGCCCCTCAGATACCCCCGACCAATTAACTCCCTGGTGAGAAGATCCTGAAAAATCACATATATAGGATAAAAGGTTACGGAGCATTTGGACTCAGTATTCAACTGTGGAACAGATATCAAGTGATGAGACAAGTCAGGCACATATAACACATTATGAAGTTCTAAAGTGGGAGTAATACGCACTGACCCTGACCCTAACACAGGAAAAGCCTCACCATTGGCATTGGTGACATAGGATATTGGTGGGGAAGACAATTCGATAAAATATGATTTATCAAAAGTCATATGGTCAGAGGCACCAGAATCAATAATCCATGTATCAGAACCAACAAAGTGAGAAACCTTTAAAGCCATACCAATCTTACCACGACCAGCTATAGAGGCTGTAGGAATAGCCCCACCTGTGGTATGATGATCCTGTCTAGCCACTCCATAGAAATCTGGTTCTTGAACCAATTGAACAGCAGCTGCTTTTGCCTTAGGACGATAACCTTGCCTTTTAGTCTTAAGATGCGGGTGCAGTTTCCAACAAGTCTCCCGAACATGCCTAATATCATAATAATAAGAACATTGAGGACGAGGGCGATGAGCAAACCCTAGCGGAGGTCCTTGTTGATGAAGTGGGACCGAATGCTGCTGCTGGAGTAAAGGTGCTGGTGCTTGAATGGCTAGGCTAGAAACTTCAACTTGTGCCTGTTTGAGACTTTCATGCTGAGATTCATCCTTACGAATATAGGTAAAAGCCGTGGTTAAGCTAGGAGGGTCTGGCATTCTGAGCAACTCTCCCTTGGCACTATTATGTTTTGCATCAAGTCCTCTCAAGAATGCATGAACCCGCTTAAGTTCCTTCTCTTTCTGGTACCATGTGATATCCTCCTGATTCTTGATCTTGCAAGGACGCTTCTGGTCAATCTCAGCCCATACATTCTTCAGTTTGGTAAAAAATACTGACACTGGTTGCCCATTCTGTTGCATTCCTGCAGCTTTGCACATCAGTTCATGAACCTGTATAAAATCATACTCATTTGTATAGAGATCTCCCAATGTCTTCCATATTGTCTTAGCAGTTTCACATTCCTCTACCATCTGTAGCATATCATCAGTCATGGCTCTACATAAAATAGACATTACAAACCCATCATCATCTTCCCACTTAGCATAAGCCTCCACGTCATCTTCACTAGGAACCTTGATTGTTCCAGTCACATGTCCCATCTTGTGTATCCCACGAAGATAAACAGACATAATCTTCTTCCATGTTCGGAAATTGGTACCAGTGAGTTTGGTACCTCCAAAAGAACCACCTTCTGAGCTCTTGACAGAGACCTCAATTTTTTGAAACTCATTGGCCTTAGAACCCTGACCTTCACTTTTATCACCACCCATCACAACAATACAGTAGCAAAAAACACAAAGTATGCAGCGGAAAAAGAGAAAATTCCAACAATTGCAGCGATTTTTTTTTTTGTAGTCTGTTGAGATTGACCGAGTGAAAGTGAGTTGACTAGACTGACCGAGTTGACTGAGTTGGCCGAGTTGACCGAGCTGCTCGAGTTGACCGAGTTGCTCGACTTTGGCTGGTTTGAAACGGGGCGACACCGGACTGAATCAAGGGCACAGTCGTGGACGACGACTCAAGAGGTCTGGCGATCTGAGGCAGACGAAGGAAGAGGGAGCGATCGATCTCTGGTGTCGATCTGAGGCAGACGAAGGCGGTCTGGACTACAGGTCTGGGAGAAGAGCGCCGGCGATCTGAGGACGGACGATCTGGGATGGACTAATCGGCCTGTGGCTGATGACGAAGCCGAGCGAAGAAGGAAGAAGAGGACGTCGGAACGACGTCGTTTGAGAACCTGACCAAAAATTGGGTTTTAACCCAATTGTCTTCCTCAGATTGAGAAAAAACTGAAAGAAAGAGACAAAGTCCTTTTCGGATCTTTGCTCTGATACCAAGTCAAATAGCATAAGGTTGAGAGAATGAGTTTTCTGATATTCGATTCATCTCACAGTGGAGGTCTATAAAGAAGATTATAGGAATACAACAGGTAAGTACTAACTACGCAATAATTATAATATATTCTATTCCTAACGTTAAGCCATGACTCACGCTAACACTTACAATATTATCAACGTGATACCTGGACTCATTTTTTCGTATCAATGCAACGTTGTACTTCCGTCCATTTTCTGTCATGAGACGGTTAACTTTACCACGTGTAACGCATGCATGTGAGGCTCTATATGAGAGCAAATAGATGGAATTGCCTAAATTTTAGGTAACAGATCTGATTTATTAAAAATAAAAAATAAAAAAACCACATCCCACTAAAAGTAAAAAAATAAAAACCAAATTAACCTAAGCTTAAAGCAAACGTCCAGGCAAATTAACCTATTTTCTACAACGCCATCGTCCCACCATACTCAACCCAAACATGACCTTCCATTAACTACTTCGATCTGGATATCAACCTTCATCGATCAGCCCTCATGCGGTCATGCCAGATCTCAACCCAATCAACCTGCTCGTCAAGTCTCCCATCCATTCAACTTGTATGGATGGCCCGCCGACGACGTTGAAGCTCGGAGAAGATTACCACCAAGATCGCGTGCTAGAATTCTAGAAACGGCAGTCGCACCAGCCATCCACGGATCCACCGATCTTTCCCACGTAGCCTCCTCACCAAGATGGGGATGATGATGATCTAGACTGACCAGCTTGCTAACATTCACCACCACCAGACATCTTCTGTCTCTCAAAGTGCTAGCTACTTGATGGAGCTCCATTTATAGGTAGAGATGTGTAGGGCTCCAGAAAGAAACCAATCAGATTAAGTGGGTGGCTATCCTTTGTGACTGCTTAGCTATTTTCAAGCGGTGCTGCACTTATCCTTCTGGTTTCAATTTTGGGGTTGGCTGGATAGAATAATTTGGGGTTCGGCAAGGGATCAAACTTAAAACAAAGATGATCTATCAAAATAACATACAGCAAATTAGAATCGATGGAGCTGAAATTTCATACAGCAAATAGTTAAATTGGAATCAAAATAACAAAGATGATTTCAACTGTAGATGAGTATGAAATTTCTTGTATTTTTACTCATGAAAAAAAAAAAGTTGAAAGATATTTCAGCATTTTTTTTAATAAATTGGCATAAGAAGACAATTTTATCCTTAAAAATCAAATCACACGCATAGCACGTGTTTCATTTTAACGACTCCTTGATGGAAAATGTTCGGAGGTACGACGATGATAAGAAAAAATGAGTCTAAATATCACGTTGATAACAATGTAAGTTCGGGTATCATATTGAAAGTCACCTAAGTCTCCAGACACTGTTAATGATTAAGAGTTTTTTATGTAGAACCCATTTAGAGCCAATTAAGACTTTGCAGTCCAAACTCATTGTAATCTGTTGGAGTCTTCTGTGCGTGTAGAAGAACCTTCTGAGTTTAAAGACCCATTTCCACATTGACTTGTCAATATGAAAATCCAATTGGCAGAGAGATTCGGAAGCAAAACAGAAGACAAAGTATAATCAGGCATAGAGAGGCTAGAGTGGGGAGGAGGTTGCAAAAAAATTATCAAAAGACCATATGTGCTTCGAGTGAGCTCAATCCAATTTAGTAAGAACTTTCTTAGGTTTAACTCATTTCATGATGAGGATAATGAGAATAGAAAAGCATAATTCCAGGCGGTGTCTTTTTCGCTCCCCAAATTAAAGTCAGAACTTGTCATTAAATATAGTGGCACATATACTCACCTGAAATGAGAATGAAAATGAAGATAATGATTTCAATGTATGAGTTGTTCAACATTTACCAATACATATATACACACACAGTCTGGCTACGGTGCAGTCCGTGCGGACGTCCGTACCGTGGGGACGGTATTGATTTCCCGTTTTCCCCCACTTTTCAATCACATTTTCACATCTTTACAGTTCAGTTTTTAGGTCCTAATGTATAGATCACCTCTGCAAAATTTCAGCCAATTTGGTGATTGTTAAGGCATCCAAAACTGCAAATTATAACAATGTACACGAATAGTTCTGGTTCGACAGATTCGGTTCGTTTGTGTAAATTGCAGTTTTGGATGCCTTAATTAACGATCACCAAATTGGCTGAAATTTTGTAGAGAGATCTATACATTAGGACCGAAAAACTAAATGATATATGATCGGAAAGTAGGTGAAAACCGGAAATCCGTACCGAAATTTCAGTACGGATGTCCGCACCTGAGAAAAATCTTATATATATATATATATATATATATATATATATATGTTTTGGAGTGGGTGTGGGTTTGATCTCATTGTTAGGAATCGATTCCTAAATAACTTAAAAGTTTGATAACCTATTTAAAAAAAAAAAGTTTGATAACCAAATGTGGGGGTGTTAGGTCCATAATTACCTAGTAATTATTACCTTGATCTTATGTTTTTACTTAATCCTTTTGCTTGTTTATCTTTACTTAGTACATTTCCTATTCATACTAGGAAATTGAGTAAAAGCTCAGAAACGCATCAAGATGTAGGATTTGACAAATTCAACGCCGGTCAACTTTGACGACTTTTTGGCGGCATACGGTTAGACGTCGTGATATGCTCAAAGCAAGAAGTCAATTTAAACCCTCTTGTGTAGTTGTTGTATCGTTTGGAAGTAGGGATCGTTCAAAGCTAGAGATTGAGAGGAACACTTCAAATTCACGTTGGTACCTATAAAAACAAACACTAAAAACGTTAAAAACAAATAAATAAATAAAAACCAAACTAAAGCTAAATAAAACTTAAAAATTAAAGGAAAGAAAGCAAATGAGAATTGTTTTGGGATTTTTAAATATTGAAAACGAAAAGAACTAATTAAAACTTTTGAATTGTTTTAAAGGATGTGATCAATGAGATGAGCAAGTTAAGGGCACAACCAATCCACCACCATTTATATGCAAACTTATGAGAAAGATATTAGAAATATTCAATTAACATGTGATTGACAGCAAAGAAGAACAACCATGAAATACATTGAATTGTCCACTTTTGTGGTCTGTGCGTTTCGACTTTGCACCCTAAGTTTTTGAGCTGAAGCTTAGTAAGAAGTGTAACGAGATGAATTTGAGAACCCTAAATATTCTGGCATTTTGCAGTTCTACAAATAGAACCACGTTATGTCATTATGGAAGAGCCCAATCTGGAAAATATTCCTATATGTTGCATAATGTAACATGGCATTCCTCATGAAAACTCCCATCACTTCCTATCATAAGCACATAAGATATTGAAAATACTAAATATCATATTCAAGCAAGCATCTAATTTTGATTTCTGTCTTCACTTTCCTCATGTTGTAAGAATCGTACCCGTTGAGGGATATCTCCATCCAATTGAGAATTGATCACACGCTTTGCAGCTCAGTTTTCAAGAAACCAAAACAACAATGAATTTCTCAATGTTTAGAATTTGAGAGAATATTGAACTTTCAGTTACCAATGAATCTCATAAGAAAATAGGTGCGTTGTTGACTGTCATGAATAAGAAAAAGATGGTAGGAGTACTTTAGGAGTAGACCAATAGACCTCGCAACTTGAAAATATTAGAATGAAACATTTTTTTGGATATCAGGGATAGAAAGCAAGGTTGCTATCTTGATACGTACTGATAACAGAAATTAACACGAATGCACAATTCGTTTATACAGTGAAAAACCTCAAATTGAGGGAAAAAAAAAATACTACGGGGCTTTAACTCTTGAAAGCCCAAGTGAGAGACAATCCACTAATAGAGAAGAATGAGCTTCTTTACAAACAAGGGTAGCTCTAACCACGACTACGATTACTAGACTTTCCTGCTGATGTGTTTGATTCGAACCTCTTCAATCTTCTTCACTAAAGTCTTCTTCACTTGATTGAAAGGTACTAACTGCGACCTTCAATCTTCTTGAACCACAGACTTCTCCATTGATCTCGAGAGAATTATGCAAGTGTATGAGCAATGAATCACTTAACAAGGAACAAGAGATTCAAAGATACAAAGCAAAAACTCTTTTTAAGCAAGAATGAATTTTTCAATAATCTGAGATGCACAATAATCTCAAGCCCAAAAAGCCACGCCTGAGTAACAACAATTTCAGAATTATATGGAAGAAAAGACACCTCCTTAATCAATGTTTCTAACTGTAATTCCCTGGAAATTAGTTATTAATTTTCTAATGTCTTTCATAATTTATTTTGTTGATTGTAGTGCGATTAGTTGGTTTGAGGGTGAAGTAGAAGAATTTCGGACAAATATTTACTTGAAACGCTTTATTTTCGAGGGGTCAAGAGTTGACTTTTATTCTTTAGGTTTCTCTGAAAAATTCCTTCATAAAAGTTATAGAGCGCGTCGATACGAGTTCGTGGACATACAACAAGCGAAAATCGGAGATCGTATGAAGAAGTTATGCACGACAAAAGTTATTTCTATTTTTGGAAATTTTGGTATAAATAGGAAAAATCAGAAATTTATTTTTAGTTTCCTCAATTGGAAACTTTCTGGAAAATTCCGGAAACCGCTCTCTCAGCCAAGCCAGACCCGGCTAGCGAAACTGGTGACTCGACCTAGCTTTTTCTCGACCGTCCGGTGTCTTCCGGCTGTGAAACTTGCACCACTCGGCTCAGACTTTCCTCCTCTTCTTCCCCTAGCCACCGGTTTTCTATGAGGTGCATCGAAAGTGGCGAATCGAAAGGCGGATTTCATGGCAACGCTGACTGGAACCTAGCTTCATCATTCGGCAACGGTGGCTGCTGAAACCTGGTCATTCAGTGATGCTCTCCTCCTCTTGATCACAATCATACAAGTCTTGAAGATTGATTCGAAGTGTGGAGTGAGAAATCATGGGTTGAAGTTCAACGGTTAAGATTTTTCGGGCTCGATCTAGCTCCATCTAGGCTGAATCGGCCTCGGTGCCAGTTATGAAAGTTGTTCCTTGTGTTGTGATCTCCAAGTTGGATGGAGTTGATTTACATGGTTTTGAAGTCGGCCCGACAACACGTGGGCTTCATGTGCAGCCGCCTGTGACAGCGGGTCCAGCCATTCCAGGGGTAGTTCCTTGCTCCGTTAGCCTCTATTTGTCGATATGAACGTGTGGGTATGTTTACACTTGTGTTTGCTTGAGATTTGGTTGAGTTGGGTTAATTACAGTTTCAGTTCGTTCGGTTTTCGATCCGTGAGGATCCAACCCGTGGATCGTCCTTTTGTTTGGGCGGTTTGATCCTAGAAGTGTTTTGGAGACCTTAGGTGGTCTCCGATAGGGTTTAGTCTCAATTGACGTATTATTCAGTTTATAGTTCACGTGTTTTGAACTTTAAAATGATTGTTTGTTTTGTGTTGTATTGAGTGTGACCTTGATGTGATTATAGATGATTGACGAAATTGCGTGAGTGGAGTTTGGATGTTTTGTGCTTGTCTTGATTTTTGTGTGAAGACGCAGCAGGATATGGAGGTGAGTAAATCTCACATTGTTTTGGGTGATAAATTTGTTATGTGATAGTTTTAGTAGAATTAATCATTAGATGTAAAATCATTTTTCTTGCAAATAAATATTTGTTTTGATATATATGAACTTGATTGTCAACAATTCATAGGTAAGTAAAAACAAGGATTTGTTACAAATGATTTTCGGTTTGAGTAGATTGTGAAATATAGTTGGAATTGTTTGGAGAAGTGAAAAACATAGTTTAGCGTGATTTTATCACTATTGGGTTGAAAGGTGATTTTGACGAAAATAAATGAATTTGAAGAGGGAAATGACGGTGTTGTTAGATTTATGTTTTGAAAGGAATATGTACTATTTGTGAAAATGTTGAGGTGTACGTGCAAACAATATTTTGGAAAGGTTTAATTTTTGATATTGTTTTGAGAGTGGTGAATTTATATATCATGTGATGATAGCCAAGGTGGTGATAATCTATACAGTAGCTAAGGTGGTGACCACTGTGGTGATAATCTATACAGTAGTACCAAAGTGGCGATAACCAAGGTGGTGATAATCTATACAGTAGTACCAAGGTGGTGATAATTGATGTGGTGATTTTATGAAAAGGTTATGGATTATTGTTGAGTGATTGATGTTTGAGATTGTTGATGTGGTGTTTGGTGTTATTAGTAGATTAATGGTATTGATTTTTAATTTATTTCTATTATTGACTTGTTTGTTTTCTTTCATAATCTTTTGAAATAAATTATACGCAGGGATTACTATTTTCTGAATTTTTTTTGTTTTAATGTAATATCTTATTACTATGACTTCTATTGATTGTTTTCAATGTAATCTCTTGAACTAAACGATATGTAGAGATTATTATGATTTGTTTGATGTGCTTTTGATGTGATCTCCTGAACTAATTCACATGCAGGGATTACTTTTTACTTTATTTTGATTTATGAGTACTTTACATTTTCAAGAAGTGGTTGTTGAGATTTCAATGTTTTTGAAAGGTAATTGAGGTGACAATTATTCAGTTGAGATAAATGGAGGATGATTTTGGATTATTGGAGTTTTAATGTTTTAAAACATTACTTGAATTTGATTGTTTAGTTGAACCTTTGTAAAAAATTAAATGCATCAGTTGAGAGTCAGAGCATGTGGGTTTTAGATTTTGAGTTAACGTACGTGAGCATGATATGATATGATATCAACTTGATGATTTTGTTGTGATAATTGTATAACGATTTTGTTAGGTTGAGATGGTTTAGGCATATGCTTCTTCTTTGTTGTTTTGAGTTTACTCACTCGAGCTTTCATAAGCTTACCAGGTTTGTTATTTCAACCCAGTGCACTATTCAACGGAGTAGGGGTCTATCCTGCATGTTAGGGTGAACATGATAGAGCTATGGTCCCTTGCCGTTGCAGTGATGAGTTTAGGAACTTAATTGTTGTACGCACTTGTTAGTCTTCTGCTGTGTAGTGAGTGGGGTGAGGCTGTTTACATATTGAATGGCTATTCAGTTTAGTTTGTAAACTTGGTGTAATGTAATATAAGACTCTAAAGAATGAGTCTGTATTGACATTGTGGGCTCAGGACATCTTTACTTGTTGTTCTTTAAAGAAAATTTTTCCTAGTGTTTTGTATTATTATTTGTTTATAATTTGTGCTTGAAACTCGAGGCTGACACTAACCTAATTGACTCCTATTAGGAAATAATCTTTTTGGAAAAGATTGTCAATTAGTTAAAAACGATCCTAAATCAATTATGACTGATTCTCTTAAATAATACGTATTAACCAGCAGGAAAAATTCTTTTCTAACCCACATTTAAAAACAGAAAGATACGTTCCAAAGAATGACGACCTAAACACATCGACAAACTCGAGATATGCATATGCACACACAGAGGCGGAGGGAGGCAGGGGCCCAGTGGGTCCTGTGCCCCACTCACATTTTCACCAAAAAGTTAATATATATGTACATAGTATTAGTATTATATTAATATTAGGTTTTTAATATATAAAATTATATTATTTTTTTTCACCTTCAGAGAGCACTTCACGTGCTCTTCTTTGTTTTCATTGTTGGGATTGTTTGAGGCTTCATATTATATTTTTCTTTTCCCAATTTTTTGGACATCAACAATTAGATTGATTACAATTAATGATTCTTATTTCCTCATTACCTATAGATTTTTTAAGTCTAATAGAAAAAGAATTAAAAAAATATTCTATTACATCAATAACATGTATGTATGTATGTGTATATATATATATCGTCACTTGATGATTCTCAATCAATTTTTTTGTGAAGAATATTGTTGTAGTCACTTCTTTTGATTCTTACTACTACTCTATTTTTCATTCAAATATATTAAGATACTTTGAAAAGAAAATCCTGGTGCAGAGGAGTCGTCGGGCATAAATACCTCATTAGATCCAGCTTCCAAAAAAAAAAGAAAAAAAGAATGATAGTAATTTAGAGAAGCCTTGTCCCGAAATTAATGAAAAATATCATTCTGATCATGGAAATTGTCGTCCAATTTCAACTTAGGGAAAAAAATGCAAACAGTACCTAACCTTTTGTCCATTAGTAACTTTAGTACCTGATAAAAAAAATATATCACTTTGGTACCTGAAGTTCGAAACCTGACCCAACTTTAGTACCTAAAATACTGTTGGCCGTTACGGCGTTAGCCACCTAGCAAACTTTGAAGGGTATTATGGTCCCTTCACTGTTCGTCTTCTTCCTCAAGCTCTCCTCGTCTTCTTGTTTCTCCCAACTTGGTTTGTGTGGTCGCGGAGGGTTTTGATGAGGTCGCCGGTTTCGAAGTCCAAGAGGTGGGGGGTTTTGTCGGAGACGGAGACCATGAACTGGGAGTCAAGGGAGAAGGCGAGGTTAGAGACGCATTGATCGTGGCCCTAGAACGTTACGTTTGAATCTGGTCTTGTTCAATCTGCCTATAATTCCTTCCTTCTCTGATTTTTCAAAATTGGCCAAGACGATCGTCATCTTTGCACAACTCTCTCTCTCTCACACACACACACAACTCTCTCTCTCTCATACACACACAACTCTCTCTCTCTCTCTCTCTCTCTCTCTCGCTTTCAATTCAACCATAAACTCAATCTTTTCATCTCCTCAATCGCTGATCCTCCAGAAAACCCATTGCATACCCAGAACACCTGACATGTAGGACTCCATCGATATTACCATCACCATTGACGACGATAGAGATGCAGCACACCAAGCAATCCAAACAATTCACAATCGGGACCGATCTCGTGTACAAAGTCAGACCACAAAACCAAAACCCGGTCGTCGTTTGCAGTTCAAAACCGTCCCAGAAGCCGTCGCATCTTCCAGAAAAAGAGAACTCACAGCAAATCCCACCACCAATCAAGGCCCTAACTTCGATCCTCACAGCCTAGGAAACATCAAACAACATCAATCCAAATCTGGATCGATTACCCGACCTCTGCCACAACCAATTCAGACCAAGATCACAACAGTTACAAAAAGACAAATCTGGATTGTCAAATCCCTGACTAGTGAGGGATCTGAGAATTAAATCAAAGGCGTTGTAGGGGCACGAAGGTCCGATTGGCCAGGCCTGGGAAGCAGGTCCATCACTCCAAGTCCGAGATCAAACAGCTATGTGTTGCTTCTCAGAAAATCTTTCTCCAGCAGCCCAATTTGCTCGAGCTTGAAGAAGAGACGGAGAGACTGTGTGGAAATTAGCAGAGAGAGAGGGGGGGGGGGGGGAGAGGAAGAAGAAGAGAGTGTGTTGAAATAAAAAATAAAAATAAAAAATAATAATAAATAAATAAAATTAGAGTTGAAATTACTTATTTGTCCTTCAAGTTTTGTTAGGTGGCTAACGCCGTAACGGCCAACAGTGTTTTAGGTACTAAAGTTGGGTCGGGTTTCGAACTTTAGGTATCAAAGTGATATATTTTTTTTGTCAGGTACTAAAGTTACTAATGGGCCAAAGGTCAGGTACTGTTTGCATTTTTTTCTCTTCAACTTATCATCCTAATGTTCAAAATGAAGTACGCAGATATTATCTTCAAAAAGGTCCTTGTCAACCTAGAGCACACGAGTTTCCTGATGATTGCTTGATTGATTTCATATATTGAGAAAGACATTTTTACTAGCATAGATAATGAGACTATCATGCAAGGATTTCAAAATATGAAATCTCATCGAGGGCAATTACCATTGTAATAATATTTTGTATTTTTTTTTTGTGCCCCAGTGAATCTAAATTCCTGGCTCCGCCACTGTGCAAACACATGATATACAATTACTTGAGAAATCTTTGAGATCACTTTTGAGGTACTTTTTCAGCTTCTTCAGTGATGAAATAATATGATATACTTGGCTTTGTTTGTACGGGAATGCCAACAAAAACATGTTCATGAAACTTGTACTTACACAACTAATTCATGGGAAATTGAAAATGACAAAAGAAAGAAAAGAAAAGACAAACCTTATTTGTACAAGTGCAGCTCCCAAACCACCATTGTTTTTCTGTGTTTTCAAGTTTTGGGTAAACGTACAACACCTCCGCGTACAGCCGCGCAATCATAGTAGGTGTCACCAGCAGCATCTAACCCTTTGGTTGTAAACCGTGTTCCTACAAGAAGCAAATGTCCCGTGAAAGTGTCTATTTGGTTCATTAATTAAATTCTCTAAAACAAGTATATATATAAACATAGAATTGTACAAATCGCATTACTTGGTTAAAGGAAAAATACCACGAGCTATCAGGTGCAGCACCGATGATAGAACTATCAATCTGTTTCTTTTTGTGGATTTAAATGAAGAGCGCTCGATATACCTGCTAGACTTGATCTTACATTAGCCGCTGAGAGACTTGAAAGACTTACAGAATGGAAGTATTGGGTCACGAATGTAGTCATATTGATTAAACGACGAGATCCTCAAGAGATTATTTAGGATGGAGCAACTGAAGAATAAAGATTAATATATACATGTCATGAAACATCACCAAACAATGGAACTGTGAATTCACCTCCTGTTGGCTCCCAGACTGAACACCACCATTTCCACCCTGATTCAAGATCATGTATTGCAATTTAATAATAAATTTCCTGGATTAGAAATGTATTAGAAGGCAACTTCGTAATTCAATTAAATTGATTCTCACATGCAGAGAGTGTGATATTGACAGCATGTGCAGACATTCAGGTTCTATATGTTCCCCAACGTGTGGTGGTGGCACCAATGATAGCACTGTGTGATATGGCAATCATAAATCATAGTAAAAGTGGCTAGCTAAACCTTCAACTTGAGAAAAACAATCCTTCAAACCTGTTGCAATACTATCAGAAACTTGCCATATATCCGTGGTCTCAATCAGAGAAAGCCCATGCTCATTCCAAAATGTGACGAACTTGCACCTGTGAATATCTTCTGCAACCCATATATAATTTGCAAACCTTTGCAAGATGATCTGCAAGCCTTGCAAGATGCTTCATATAAGATTCCCCATTGGGATCGTCATCCCATGCAAACAACTTGTAGGTATATGTAGGAACACATAATCTTTGTTCTAAACCTTGTATTAGTAGTCAACCGAGATCCACAAATTCTGCTGATATCTGTACTTCTTCAGCAACACAAATACTAGTACTTGGGAAGAGGTATCTCATAACTGTAAGCTTGACCAGAGAGAGCAGAAAATATCAAAGAATTTCATTAAGATAATGGCCTGAGAAGAAGAGCTAGGCTTTAGGCCAAGAATCCAAGTTATTGATGAGTTGGAACTTAATAGAAGGTGAAACAAGGTGGATTTGAGCAAGCCAAAATAAAAGGAAAATTCTAGTGTACTTGTGGGTAGGGGTCATCATTTGGCCTGCGGGCCTAAAAGCACATGGGCGCCTGCCCGGCCCAGTGGACAAAAGCCCGGCCCGGCCAGCAGAAAAGCTCATCTCTGCCCTGCCCATTGGGCACGAAGCAGGGCTAGGGCGGAGGGTTCAAAGCCCAAGTCCGACCCGTTATATGCTCATTAAAGACCGCCCGGCCCCGCCTTATAAGCCCGCCCGAAAGCCCATTCAATTTTTGTATTAATATATTTTTATGTAGTTATATTGAACTAATTATTGCATTAGGCCATATGTTTTTTTAATTTTGTATTTTATTTTGTTCAATAATTAACATATCATCATTTTTTCATAGGATTTTGTATTTTTTTAACAAAATAATATGACATATAAATATAATGGGCTCGGCCCTGCCCACCCAAAAAGCCCAGCCCGGCCCGGCCCTAAAAAGCCCGTAAGGCCCTGGGCCTTGATTTTTAAGAGAAGCCCGGCCCGAAAAATAAAAAAAATATGTTTTGGCCTGGCCCGAGCCCATTAATTTTGGGCAAGGCCGGCCCTGCCCTTCCCATTGACGACCCCTACTTGTGGGTTTCTCATATCCACATTTACAAAAGTGACAACAAATTTGTTGTCATAGTGGTAATGTTGAGTCCTATTTTGTGTAATCTTAGTTCTAATAATGGTAATTACACCTCTTACGACATTGTTACAAACTTTTGAACAAATTCATTGTCAATGTTGTAATTTTTGTTGTAATCTTAGTTCTAATAATGGTAATTACATCTCTTACGACATTGTTACAAGCTTTTGAACAAATTTGTTATCAATGTTGTAATTTTTGTTTAACTATATGTAAATAGTGTAAATGAATATGGTAACTTTTGATCTCAATGTTGTAATTTTGGTTCAAACAATTGTAATTTTTTGTTCAAATAGTTGTAAATGAGTGTATGAGAAACCCACAAGTACCATAGCTTGTCTCAAAATAAAAATATATATGTTGACGAATATCTTACTTTTATGCACCACAATAGCTACAAGAGCATCAGAGAAGGGTGATTGCAAAACAAAAGGCCTGCTCACCTAAGGGACAGTTTTTAAGGGACTGTGAGGGACAAGTGAATCTGACGGCTGAAAATAAATGCACAGTTTTAAGTTATTATAATTTCTGCTTTTATATTTAATACATGTGGTTAAGATGCATATGTTTACATGTGGTTAAGATGCATATGTTTTTCACAGTCCCTTAAAATTGTCTCTTAGGTGAGTAGATCTGTGCAAAAGAAAGGCCTTTTCATAGAGATTCATTCATAAAACTTAGTACTAATTCTGACCCTTCTGATATTCATATAATAAAGAAACAAACGATATAATGCACATACCCAGTACAGAAGA
This sequence comes from Rosa chinensis, assembly GCF_002994745.2. Taxonomy (NCBI): domain Eukaryota; kingdom Viridiplantae; phylum Streptophyta; class Magnoliopsida; order Rosales; family Rosaceae; genus Rosa; species Rosa chinensis. The sequence goes on from NC_037089.1 coordinate 44,258,208, forward strand.
GGAAGAAGACTGTGCCACTTCTACTGTTCTACGTTGATGGGTTGCATATGCATATAGCCTCTCTTTAATGAATACACCCATGCCAGTTCCACAAAATTGCATATAAAGAGAAAATGGATCGAACCATATTACATTATTCTGCAAGAGATCAAAAGGGAAAATATATATTACAATGTGCTGCATAATGTAACATGACATTCCTCATGAAAACTCCCATCACTTCCCATCATAAGCACAAAAGAGATCTAAAACACTAAATATCAGATTCAAGCAAGGAAAATTTGATTTGCATCTTCACTTTTCCTTCATTTTCCTCATTTTGTAGGACTCGTACATGTGGAGGGAAATCTCCACTTTCCTGTTGAATTAATCGAAAGTAGGAGGTAGCTAGCACATAGAGATATGACTAAATTTACTAATCCCATTTTCCCCTTTGCAATCAGCACCAAATTTGATCATTCTCTATCATCACTCTAGAGGTAAAAATCTGTATAATATACCAATTCCAGAGAAAATTTCTAAGTTAATTCTGAAGAGAGAATTTCAATGAATTATTTCAGTTAAAAAAAAAATTTGCTAAGGGAATAATGGTGAGTGGGCTGGTGTCTATTGGCTTTACACACTATTCATTGGTGGTCTGAAGCCCAACACACACCATTAATAATGGTGTCTAAAGCCCAACTTTGTGGTAGTGAAAATAAAACTTTCATTTACCAATGAATCTACAAGAAAACAGATGCATTGGTGACCGTTAATGTGAATAGGAAAAAGATGGCAGGACTACTTTAGGAGTAGACCAATGGACTTCACAACTAATTCACGGGAAAATGAAAAAGACGAGAGAGAGAAGAAGAAAAGAAGACCTTATTTGTGCAAGAAGTGTAGCTCCCCAACCACCATCGTTTCCGTCTTTTCTGAGTAAAATGCACCACCTGTGTGTACAGCCGTGCAAAATCATAGCTAGTGTTGCACAGCTTCCAATTAACCCTTTGATTGTAAACCATGTCCATATAAGAAGCTGATGTACCTGTGAAGGTGTCTATTTGGTTGATTAATTAAATACACGAAATTGTACATATTGGGTGCACAACTTGTGGTCTATATCTTTCTGTGGATTGAAGATAAATTGCACTCGATATACCTGCTAGACTCAATCTTAAGTTAGCCACTGAGACTGACTGACTTGCAGAATGGAAAATATTGGGTCAAGAATGTACTCATATTCAACGAGACAAGATCCTGCAGAGATTATATAGGTATGAGCAACTGAAGAAGAAAGATGAATATATAGGATCATGTCATAACGTAATATGGCATTCCTCATGAAAACTCCCATCACTTCCTGTCATTCCTGAGAGCCAATTGATTATTATCACTTTTCCAGTTTTATCTGATTGATCAATCTAACTGCAATTTTCACAGGGACCATCTCACCAAACTAGTAAAGTACATCGTTTAGGCAGGTCATAAATCGATTACCAACAAGTCTAATTCTTTCCCCAAGTTGACGAGTATACGTGTTGCACCCATGATCAAGAATCCACTTCTGAGCCCTGGCACATGCATGGTCTAGACCACCTCGGGGCCTTCTCAAGCAGATGTAAGCAAATTAACATTGCTTATGGAACAAGACATTGTTTGGAGTTTGTATTCTGCATATATGCTTCATATATGTAATTAATCTAAGTTTAGACTATAGTATAAGATTATGATATACATCATATTAAGACAAGCTTATCTGTTATTTGAATTCAAAATTTGGTTGCAGATAGACAAGCAGTTAAAGCTGATAGGCAGTTAAGCTATTGCAGCAGTTTCTTTATGGATGGAACTACTTTGCAAGGTTGCTATATATATGTCAGATTGGTCCCTTCTAATGCACGAGTTGTTCTTGTTTTAGTCCCATATAGTAAGAGAACATAAGGGTGAAATTAGGCGAAGGCTATCATGGATAGTAGGAGTGCATCGAGTAAGTTTTCTGGGTTCATGTTCTTATGTTTGGTTTTCTGCAGATTCAGGATTAATATGCAGTTTTCAATCCCTAGTTCATTCTTACATTCAGTTAATTTGCAGTAATTCTATTAACATGATTTGATCTAGTATAGGTTCTAGATTATGTGTTTGTGATTGCTTAAGCATACTGTTTCTAACAATTGGTATCAGAGCAGGCATACATAGATCAATTACATGTAGAATGAATTAACTGCATTAAGTTATGAATTCTGGGAATTTCAATTACTTTAATCCGCATCAAGTAACTCATAAAATATTTTACTTGTATATTCTTGATCATAACATACTGATTTAGTAATATACATTAATTTTATGAATTTTCATCTGTTCTTATGCTTTAGTTAGACAAAATATCCATATGTGGTTCATATGAGCATGACAAAAACTATCAAATATTTGAAGATCCACATTCAAGTTCATATCAGATTCATATTATACGCATATGCATATATATTCATTCATCTGTTATTGCGATTATGTGATGATTGGCGTGTGAATATGCTGATATGGTAACTGATGTGAAAATAAATGCATCAAGTGCTGCCAAAGTGGCCTAAGAATGTTTTAAATGGAATTATTTACATCATTATGTTAATTTCTAAGAACATATGTGCTGTCAAAGTGGCTTTATGTCAAAATAGAAAAACGATGTCAATGTTCTATTGCTAAAGTTGCAGGTTTTGAAACTTAAAATTAATTTGCACTGCTTTCCAAAGAAACACAGATGCAGACATTTGGTTTTGAATCTGATATATATATATATATATATATATATATATTGAGTAAATGAACATTCATATATCAACAGAAATTAGTACACCACAAAGGTTGTCAAAATCTTGAAATTGATAAAGTTTCATATTGCTGTATATATATACTACATTATTTGGGACATACAGTTTATTCTCGTATTGAGTTACACTAGATTAATTTGTTTGATCATTTCACATGCAGCTATGCACTTTCCTATGAGTATCAATTAAATTGAGCTTCTGAATGGCTCAAACTTTAAGAAATGGAAATGGGACATAGAACTGAATCTGGGGATATTGGATTATGATCATGTGTTGAAAGAAGATCCTCCAGCAGCATTAACTGAAAGTTCTAGCAGAGATGCAAGGGACAAACATGAGAAATGGTATAAGCATAACAAGATGGCATTGATCATGATCAAGAAAAGCATGCATGAAAATGTGAAGGGCAGTATACCTGATTCAGAATTGGCCAAGGAGTTCTTCAATTCCATTGCAGAAAAGTTTAAAATTTCTGATAAGGCTGAAGTGCAGAATTTGGTGAGGTCTCTTGCAAGGATGAAATACAATGGCAAGACTAGTGTGAGAGAGTACATAATGAGAGGTTCTGATATTGCTCCAAGGCTGAGAGCACTGAATATTGCAATAGATGATTCATTCCTGGTGTACATGATTCTGGACTCACTCTCAAATGAATATTCTCAACTCAAGACATTGTACAAGACTCAGAAAGAAAAATGGAGCATCAATGAGTTGATTTCACTGTGTGTGGAAGTTGAAGATGAAACGCAAAAGCAAGAAGGAAAAGAGGTGGCTGTGAATCTGATGTCCAAAGTCAAGTACAAGAAGAAATTTGGCAACATCAAGAACTTTAAACCTGGAACCACTGTAAGCACCTCTAAATCCATTGTGAAATCTGATCATGATAAAATGAAAAAACAAACCTGCAGGTGGCATTAAGTGTTTCTTTTGCAAGAAACTTGGTCACTTTAAGAAAGATTGTGAATGTTTCAAAGCTTGGCTGGAAAAAAAAGGTAGATTTCTTTTAAAATCTATTTTCAATTTTGAGTCAAATGCTTATGTCAATGACAATTCTTGGTGGTTTGACACTGGTTCCCCTATCATATTGTCAATTCATTACAGGGATTGTCAGAGATTTCAATCCCAAGAAAGAATGAGACAAGGGTGTGTACTGGAAGTGGCCAAAGAGTGGCTGTGAAGGCTGTAGGGATTGTCAAACTCAAGTTTAGGAATAATTATGTATTAGTATTGAACAATGTGTACTGTATTCCGAGTATTAGTAGGAACTTAATTTTTGGTTCTCAATTTGTAGCAAACAATGGTTTCAGCTTTTCAAGTAATAATAAAGTTATGTATTTCTATCATGGTTCAAATTGGTTTGGAGATGCTGATATGGTAAATGGTTATTGGTGTGCAAATTGTGAAAATATTGTAGCTGAAACTAATGACAGCAAGAAAAATTTTCTTTTAAGCAAATCAGGTTCAAAGAGAAAATTTTGTGATGCATCATCTTTCTTGTGGCATAAAAGATTAGGTCATATCTCCAAACAAAGATTGCAAGAACTTGTGAAACAAGATATTTTACCTGCCTTGTACTTTACAGATTTTGAAACTTGTGTAGATTGCTTGAAAGGCAAGATGACAAATGCTAGGAACACAGGTTCAAAGAGAAGTGAACAAATGCTTGATTTAATTCACACAGATATTTGTGGTCCTTTTCCAGTTAGTACAATCTGTGGGAATTGTTATTTCATCACTTTCATTGATGATTTTTCAAGATTTTGTTACATTTACTTAATTTCAGAAAAGTCACAAGCTTTGGAATTTTTCAAAATCTATAAGGCTGAGGTTGAAAAACAAACAGGAAAATTGATTAAGTGTATCAGATCAGATAGGGGAGGTGAATACTTTGGCAAGTATACAGAACAAGGACAACACAAGGGTCCTTTGGCATTGTACTTGCAAGAATGTGGGATAGTGGCGCAATACACTACTCCTTATAACCCACAGCAGAATGGAATATCAGAAAGGAGGAATAGAACCTTGATTAGCATGGTGAGAAGCATGATTGTAAGGTCTGCACTGCCAAACTTTCCGTGGGGAGAAGCTTTGAAAACAGCAAATTATATTTGCAATAGAACTCCAAGCAAGGCTGTGCTGAAAACTCCTTTTGAATTATGGTGTGGTTACAAGCCTAGTCTAAACCATTTCCATGTGTGGGGCTGTAATGCAGAAGTAAGAGTGCATAATGTGGCAGATGGCAAGCTTGATTCTCAATCTGTAAGTGGTTACTTCATTGGCTATTGTGAAAAATCTAAAGGCTTCAAATTTTACTGTCCGAGCAGAAGCACAAGCACAAGGATTGTGGATTCACAAAGAGCCACATTTTATGATGAACTATTTTACAACAATGCAAATGCAAGAAAAGATGCAGAAAAGGACATGGCAGCAATGGAGAACAGTAACAAGGCTTTTGAAGAATGGTTTGTGTACCAGGATTGCAATGCCTCATCAATCCTGGACCAGGAATGCAACAACAATTCAGTTTCAGAAAATGAAGTATTTTTGAATCCTGTTCCAGAAAATGAAGAGGATAACATTGCAGCACATCAAGTTGAAAATGAAGTGCAAAATGGTATTGGAAATGATAATGCAGTAGCAGCTGTTCAAAATGGACAAAGAATGAATAATGATGTGCAAGTACAGCAAGTTGATCAACAAGATGAGACAAATGCAGCACCAAATGTAGAAGTGTCTCAACCTGTAGTCTTGAGGAAGTCTACGAGAACCAAAAAATGTGCCATAACAGATGATTACAACCTATACCTGACTATTGAACAGACTGAACTAGGAGATGAAGATGATCCCTGATAGGAGCAAAAAGTGTGACAATATTATTGAATATGTGAGCCATTTTAGCCTTGTTTCTCCCTTAAGTTTAGTGTTTTGAGTCATTAAGTCGTTTTTAGAGTCTTGTTGAGTGTTTGGAGTGAAATAAGCGGAAAAAGTAAAATTCATGAAAAATCCTAGCTGGATCAGGATTCCTCACTGTCGACTATTTTTGCGGTCTTTACATTTTATTTTCTCTAGAAAATTCTGATATTCTCCTGCTTGTTGTAGGAAACCTTGCCTGGTGGAACTCTTGGAAACAACAATGATTGAGTCATAAAATAAAGCATTAAGATATTTGACCAAGCAATGAAGAAGGGGAATAAAGGAGAAAGACGTTTTCAGTTGAAGAATAAAAGAGAAAAGACGTTTTCTGTTGAGGAATAAAAGAAAAAGATGTTTCAGCTGGAAAAATAAATAAGAGAAAGACGTTTCAGCTTGGAAATTAAAGGAATTGCCCCATTATGAGAGGAGTTAAGGCCATAAAGGAGACGTTTCAGTTGGGAAAACCAACCAATGCTCCCCTATAAATAGGCAATGTCCAGAACTGAATTTGCATCACTTCCTAGCCAAGATAATTCATTGCCTATCACTTCCTGGCCAAAAACCATTCCAAGACTGCCCAATTCACTCCTTAAACTTCCATCACCTAAAAGACCGTGACACCATCCATCCATCAATCTACAAAGCTCTAAGGCGCTGAGTCAAGGACGCTCCACCACCATCGCAGAGACGAGTTCATCACCGTGTTGCTAAGCCGCTGAGGAAAGCTTCAAAGTGTAACTATGACTCTACTTATAATTTTTGTTTCGGTTTTGTGTGTTTCAATTTGTGAGTTGTGTAATTGGAGACATGAAATTTTCAGAATATTTTTATTAATATTTTTGAGATTTTCAGTTTATTATTGAGTTAATTTTGAGAATTCTTTTATGATGCATGTTACAATCTTGTGCCCTTTTATGTGTTTTGGTAATTTTCAGAGTTAGGTTCATAAGTTTGCATGCTAGAATAACGGTGAGAGTTTTTGTGTGTTTTCTTAATTTACCAAGAGTAATTGTTATTTGTTAAGACGCTGAGTTAAACAAGTAGCAATCAGTTCTAACGAGTGGTAAAAATCATGCCTTAATTATTAAATGACTCTGGAAATTACGTGTTAAATTCTATGTGTAATGGTTAATTTGCACGTGTGAGTTGATTCAAGGGTTAGATAATACTACTAGTTAAGAGAATTACGCTGAGTGTTTTCGAAAATTAGTAGTATTAGGCTTGGTAAGGACTTTTCCGATCCAAGCCTACATTAGAACGAATCAGATAAATGGATTGATCCGCTGAGGCTTTTCATTTAGGCTCTTATCTAGGCATTTAAGATGGGCACATTTTTGTAGCATGTTGAAATGAATTTTCTGTTTTTACACTTAGTAATTTCCGAGTGGTATTGGTCTAGGTTAGGGAAGTCGATCATTGTATATAGTTTTATTTGTTTTGTTTTTATTTTAAGTAGATTAGGAACCAAATTTCAAAACCCCCCATTTTATTCTTTTATTTGTTAATTGACCTTTTTGTGTAGGTGTACCCTACAATCCCCGGACTGAACGATCCCTGCTTATCCTATATTGACAACTACATTTTGCAGGGTTAAATTGTGAGGCTATTTCAGCCGCATCAATCCCATATCAGTTGCAGAAGCTATGCAATCTGTAAATAATGCAAACTGGAGGTTGACCATGGAGGATGAGCTTCATAGTATGGCACAAAATGGTGTATGGAATTTGGTTGATAAACCATGCAATGCTAAGCCTATAGGATGTAAATGGGTGTTTAAGACAAAAAGGGATGCAAGTGGCAGAGTAGAGAGATATAAAGCCAAGTTGGTGGCTAAGGGCTACAATCAAAAGGAAGGAATTAATTATAATGAGACTTTCTCTCTAGTCTTAACCAAAGATGCATTCAGAGTTGTCATGGCCCTAGTAGCACACTTTGATCTTGAGTTGCACCAAATGGATGTCAAGACTGCATTTTTGAATGGAGATTTGCATGAGGAAATTTATATGTTGCAGCCAGAAGATTTTGTAGAAGATGAAAGCAAGGTCTGCAAACTCAAGAAATCAATATATGGTCTTAAGCAAGCTTCCAGGCAATGGTACCTCAAGTTTGATAAGGTAATCACTCAATTTGGATTTTTGGAAAATAAATTAGATGATTGTATTTATCTTAAGACCAGTGGGAGCAATTTTATTTTGCTCATTCTATATGTTGATGACATTTTACTTGCAAGTAGTAATATTTGCTTGTTGAAAGAAACACAGGCTTTTCTGTTAAGTCAGTTTGACATGAAAGACATGGGAGAAGCACATTATGTGCTAGGTATTGAGATAACCAGAAATAGAAAGCAATGTGCTTTAGGTTTATCTTAGAAAAATTATGTGGACAAGATATTGCAGAGATTTGGAATGCAAGGTTGCAAATCAGATGATGCACCAATATCTAAAGGAGATAGACTGCATAAGGGACAATGTCCTAAAAATACATTAGAAGCAGAAAGCATGGAAAATGTGCCTTATGCAAGATTGGTGGGGAGCTTGATGTACGCTCAAATTTGTACAAGGTCTGATATATCATTTGCAGTAAATATGCTTTCAAGATTTCAATCAAATGCAGGCCATGATCATTGGATAGCAGGAAAGAAGGTATTGAGGTATTTGAAGAAAACAAGGAATCATATGCTGGTTTACAGAAGATTAGATGAGCAAGAACTGGGAGTGGAGGCCTATACAGATGCATCTTACAAATCAGATATGGATGACTTGAAATCAACATCTGGATACATATTTGTTCAAGCAGGTGGAGCCATTTCATGGAAAACTGCAAAGCAAACCTTGACAGCAACATCAACTTTTCAGGCTGAGTATATTGCCATTTATGAGGCAACAGGTCATGCATTGTGGTTGAGAAATTTTATTTCTCATTTGAAACTAATAAATTCTGTGGAAAGGTCTATGGTAATTTACTGTGATAATGCATCAACAGTCTTCTTCTCCAAGAATAACAAGAGATCATCAGGTTCAAGGAACATAGATGTCAAGTATTTTGCAGTAAGAGAAAGTGTTAGGGATGAAGAGATTGAAGTTGTAAAAATTGGGACAAAAGATCAGTTAGCAGATCCATTGACAAAAGCTTTGCTAGTAGCTGATTTTGTCAAGCATGCTGCACATATGGGAATTAAAGACATCATCTAGAGCTGAATTAAATGTCAGAATCATTACCAGCTAGTATGTATTATGACTTTATTGTTGCTTAGTTGTGATATGATCAATAATGTGCAATTATATTATTAGGTTTTATCATATTAGGCATCTGCTAAAATCAAGAAGTACATGTACATATTGCAATTCATGTGATGGCAATACATATATGCAGATTGTGATAAAAGTTTCAGAATGAGATATAATTTGCTTTATTTCTATTTATTTAGAAATTTTGGTAGGACTTTGAACATACGAGTGTGTGGTTAAATGCATAAATAGCACATGTTCGTTTATACAGTTGTTGTAACTGAGGTTCATGTGATTTTAGTCTACTGCAATGTGATCTTGGAACATCAGTGTTTATTTTCATTCACTGTAATGTTCTTAGGTTCCTTGTAGTTAGACATTATTGACAGAATCAAGATTATAAAATTTAAATAGCCTAAGTGTCTAAACTTGCAGTGCACACTTAAGTAGATCAGTTCATATGTGTGTGTGTGTGTGTGTGTGTGTGTGTGTGTATATATATATATATATGCATTCATCTACAATTTCAAATCAATGTCAGGTTCAGTGGGAGATTGTAAGCAAATTAACATTGCTTATGGAACAAGACATTGTTTGGAGTTTGTATTCTGCATATATGCTTCATATATGTAATTAATCTAAGTTTAGACTATAGTATAAGCTTATGATATACATCATATTAAGACAAGCTTATCTGTTATTTGAATTCAAAATTTGGTTGCAGTTAGACAAGCAGTTAAAGCTGATAGGCAGTTAAGGTATTGCAGCAGTTTCTTTATGGATGGAACTGCTTTGCAAGGTTGCTGTATATATATGTCAGATTGGTCCCTTCTAATGCACGAGTTGTTCTTGTTTTAGTCCCATATAGTAAGAGAACATAAGGGTGAAATTAGGAGAAGGCTATCATGGACAGTAGGAGTGCATCGAGTACGTTTCTGGGTTCATGTTCTTATGTTTGGTTTTCTGCAGATTCAGGATTAATTTGCAGTTTTCAATCCCTAGTTCATTCTTACATTCAGTTAATTTGCAGTAATTCTATTAACATGATTTGATCTAGTGTAGGTTCTAGATTATGTGTTTGTGATTGCTTAAGCATACTGTTTCTAACAGCAGAGGCATAAAAAAATAGTGAAGTGTACGAAACATCATACCAGGGCGTGATCTGTAATCCCCACCAACCATCTTTGTTCTGCAGTATTCTTCATGAGTTCTTTATGCATAAGTTATAGCCTAATTATATAGAACACAAAACACAATTAGAGGTTTGCTTGAAAGAAAAAAGAAAGTTCCCATTTTTACCTGATGAGAATATGTGCCAAAGCATTTCCATATGAGTAGTGGCAGAGTAGAGAACATGACGATTCCCTGTTGGGTCAGGACCTTCATTTTTGTGGGAAAAAAGAAAAATGAAACTTTCAAAATGAACTAGAAACTGCCAACACATCATTTGAATGGTGTGTAAGTTATAGATAAGGCCGAAATTATGTGTATATAGTTGTAGTGGGTTGTGGATCTTGGAGGAGTGGAAAAACAGTAAAATAACACAAATATTACTGTTTGCTATTGAATATTGAATGACATAGTCGTAATAAAACAACAAAGAGGGGTCAAATAGTAAACCAATATGGACAGGTAATTAGTAATAAATTGTAATCTCCGAATCAGATATTTATCAATCAATTGATCTACAACATGCAGTGGGAGATCCAAACAAACAAAAGAACAAATAAAGAACTGTTCAAGTAAAACCCTAATTTGTGTTTGGGCCAAACTCTAGGTTACTTGACGTAGTGGTAATAGGGTTTAATTAGAAGAATCTAGAGATTCTCTTTCCTTGTATGATTCAGACTCTATGCCATGTAATCCTCTATATAAAGAGACCCCTATTATTAATGAGAATACACAACAATTTACTCTCAATTTCGTTTTCCTAAAACACGTTATCAACATGACGCTCTAACCAGCTGAGACAAATAGCCAAACCCTGATTCAAGAAGCTAAAAACCTTGAATCCGAATACAAAACCTTGAAACTTTTTCTGCCTCGACCTCACACCTTGAAGAACTCGATCCCAGGAGTCCAGAACGTGCGGCCCCACCACAAGAACTGGCTGGAAACCTACCGAACCGGCCACCAGAAGCTCCATACAACTCGCAGCAAATATTCCACCGGTTCACCATCTTTTAGACCTCCAATTTCCACCAAATTTTGATAATGGAAGCCTCTCAAGCCAAAGATTTAGGAACCGGAAGAAAAAGCACAAAAACGGACCTAAAAGTGGGTGAACCGGCCGACTAAATCTTCTACAGAAAACAAGCAGAAAAGAGAAGAAAAGAAAAAAAAAAAAACAAGGAAAAGAAGGAAGCCCAAAAGTCCAAAAGCCCACTGACGCAGGCCCACCACCAGGTCAGCTTCTAGGACCTACTGCTACATCAGCATCAGACCCCACTGCCACGTCAGTACCCAGGGACCCACTGCCTCGCCAGCATCAGGTCCCCATTGCCACGTCAGCACGGACCCCACTACCACTTTAGCACGGACCCCACTGCCATGTCAGCACCGGTCAACGCCCAGTCAACAGATTCCGGTCAACTTTCAGGTGACTTCCTGCTACTTTTCCGTGCAATTTTCCGGCCACCTATTTCAAGATATTTTTTACTAAAAATTCCCGTTTTTTTTTGTTTTTATTCAATTTCTCTTCTTTTTCTCGGGGACTTGCAACCTCCCTTCTTCTACCCCCTTTTCTTCATCATAGGGAAGACCAAATTAAGTCGAACTGTGGGGGTTCGTGCTGTAACGTCCCGTATCTCAATTTACTAGTTTACTAGTCATTTGGAAGGTAAACGACAACTACTTTCACTTTTTATGTTGTTTCGATACTTTTAGTGCCCCTAAAAGTTGACTTTTTGTTTGGGTCAAAATTTGAGAAAATGTTCTTCATGGAAGTCATAGAGGACGTTAAGCCGAGCGTGTGCATATGTGGTCCGTAAAAATTAGAGTTTGTATGTGAAAGTTATGGCCGAAAATGTAAAATTTACTGTTCACGGTAACTTTCTATAAATATAGAAAGTTACTGTGGCAAGTTGCCATTTTTGGAAACCTACCCAGTTTTCTCTCTGTTCTTCCCCGATCCTTCTCTCCTCTTTGGTCCGATTCTTCCTCCTCCGATTTCTTCCTTCTCCGGCTGACCCAGGATGGAATCCGGGCAATGGCAAGCTCGCCTCTTCCTCCTTGTCACATCTGTGGTGGTGTTTTGCAGCGATTGGGCCGGAGGAGCTCGATTTTGAGCCGTGAAGTTCACTTTAGCTGATCGAAACTTTCATCGATTTTAGGCGATTCCGGCCGTCTCCGGCCACCAAACAGGCGTCGAAGGTTCGGTTTTTGCCAAGGATCATTTTGCCCCTAGTCTTGAGCCACGATTTACAATGTGGAGGTCGAATAGACGATTTCAAATCCTAGGGTTCTTAGGTTTTTCTGGAAAAATCTTCACCGGCCAATTTCGATCACTTACAGGTAAAATTGGAACTTGTTATAGTTGTGAAAAATACTTCGACTGTTGCGTAGGTGGTGCTGCCAAAATTTGGTGGTCATCGGAGCTGGTGGTGGTGGCGGCGGCTGCAGTGTGTAGGGCAGTGTTTTGATTCTAGTTTTTAGCCTATTAAATCTTATAAATGTTGTAGAGCTTGTATGTGAAGTTTGGTGAATTTTGGAGAAGTTTGGAATTGTTTGTGATTTTCCGAAGTTCGGAGTTTTGTGATTGAATTGTGGGAAGTCCGGCCGTTGGATTTCCCTCGTTTTCATTGTGGAATATGTACATCGAGGAATTGGTGTTATGGGTGTGATTTGGGTTGAATCCGAGAAGTAATGGAGATAGGGATTTTCTTCGTTTAGGTTCATAATTATTTATTCTAATTGTCGTTTATGGAAGTGTACTTGTGTACAGGACGATATATCGAGCTACCGCTTGACGAAGGAACTCGTTTGCGTGGTCGCCAACCAGTACTGTGAGTGGACGTTTGATTTTGAATATTGATGCATGCAATTATTTCTCTAAAGTAATGCTTTATTTAATTATAATCTTTTATATTTTGAGCATATGATGATTTGCTATCGGAATTGATTTCGGATTTGATTGGGTTTTGAGATTTATGAAATATTATAAAGTGATTTCGGGAATGAATTGTTTTCGGATTTTAAATGGAATTTTTGTCGAGGAAACGATTGATTTAATTATTCTTTTAGCATGTGGGACACGCTGTTGATTTTTGTGACTTACTACGAGAATTTCCGGGTACTGTTGGGAATTGTACCATTGTTTTCTTTATTCGCGGGACTTATGGGGAAGCCTTATAGATTTACTGGATTTGAATGGTTTTTACCCACCATACCTGGGTCGCAATATTCTATTGCTAGCTTGCCTATTAGTACTCCTCCCTGCTAACTATGTGTTCGTGGGTGAGTAGAGCAGGGCATGGGATGCTCCAGAGTGTGGGACACTCGGACCCGAGCCTAGGAGGCTCCCTTCTTTAGTATGGTGATACTTCTTCCCATATCTTATTGTTGCTTGACTAGCGGGGCTGGTCCGATTTTCACTGTAACCAGCGGGGCTGGTCTTATCTTCTTGAGAAACGAGATTTCCGTTTTACAATATATTTTTCGAATGTTGTGACTAGCGAGGCTAGTCGGTTTATCGTTTTGAAATCCTTGGATTTAAAGCTAAATGTGTTTTCTTATTGTGCATGCATCAGATTTTTTTGAGAATAAATGTGGGAAAGTATGAAATCCTTTTTCTTTTAAATTGTTTATTTTTGTCCACTCATGCTAACATTTTTCGTCTACTTTCCCTGGGCCTTTAAGTTTCTAATGCCTAGTTTACAGGCGTTATTAGTTTAGGTCGAGCGTACATGGTTCGAGGCATAGTGGACGAATAGGTTCCGCACTTCTTCGTTTGGCTCTGATCTATTGTGGGTTAATGTTTTGGGTAGTCCACTTTAGGGGTGACTCGACAATTCTCGGTAGAGTTATCTCTAAGGTGGGCCCCGTAGGGCCACCTCTGATTTCAGGGTGAAATCCGGGGCAGGTCCTGTCACATGCTCACTCCAAGCTTAGAGCTTGTTGAGATCTCCAAACTTAGAGTTTGTAGAGAATTTATGATCGACCACTTACGTCATTTTTTTGATCTAATCCAATATCTCTTGGAATCGAATTTCTTGGAAGCGACTACGCTTGGAAATTCCTAACTTCTTAGAAGCGATTACGCTCAGAAATTTTATATGTTTTCGTGGTAGCCTATTGCGCTTCAAAACTAACCCTAATTTCTTGTTCTCTTTCAGGATGAGTAACCTGAACAAATTGGACTTTGCTCCATTGGGAACAACTGGCTTTGGATATCACAGGTGGGTTCGTGATATCCGCCAGCATCTCAAGGCCGATGGAATCCTGGATATGATTCTCGAGCCTAGCCAAGACGTGCTAACTGTTGAGCACGCTCAAGCTTTAGAAGCAAATAGAGCAGCCTTAGAGGCAAATAAGGCGAAAACCATCATCCTAATGACTTGTCATATGGAAGATTCGCTCCAGTACGACTGTATGAATAAAGAAGACCTCAAAAGGCTGTGGGTCTCACTCGAAGAAAGATTTGGCAACGTTCGTGACTCCCTGCTTCCTGACCTAGAAGTGTGATGGCATAGCCTCTCCTTCTGTGATTTCAAGTCAGTTCTTGACTACAACTCGAAAGCACTTCGCATTAAATCCTTAATGAAATTCTGTGATAAAGAGATCACAGATGCGATGTTGATTAAGAAGACTCTCTCCACCTTCCCCGTCTCTGCATTGATGGTTGCTAAGAACTATCGAATTGATGTTATTGCAAGACGGATCACAAGGTTTCATGAGCTCATTAGAGCTATGAATGTAGCTGAAAAGCATGACAACATCCTTGTGAAGAACTATAATTCGAGACCCGTGGGAACAGAGCATATTCCGGAATCCAATTATAGTCGCGCTCCAAAGAGAGGCGCTAAGAATGAAACCCTAATCTTAGGGATACATTTGGACGTTTTGGTCCATATAATCGCTCTACTTGGGAAGGTAACTGCCAAAATTGGTGAACACGGAACCTAAGAGGTCAACGTGGAAAGAGAGAGGGAGGCAACACCTCTGGCCATGTTGGTGGTGGGTGAACACGGAACCTAAGAGGTCAACATGAAAAGAGAGAGGGAGGCAACGCCTCTGGCCATGTTGGTGGTGCCACCAACACTAAGAGCCATCTAAATGATGCTTTCAAAGCACCTCAATCAATAGAGTTTGAGAAAAGAGATGTATGTTCTCGATGTGGAGTGTCTGATCATTGGGCACACATTTGTAGAGGTCGTAAAGAACTAATCACTGCCTACAAAGCATATTGTGAAGCAAGAGAAGCTCACTATGTGGAACAAGAAGATGATCTAGAGTGAAGGGTTGAAGACTACAAATCTGGCCAAGATCAATTAATTGCCAATTCTGTTTAAGTCTTTATTTTTCCAAGAGATGTAATAGGCAATTTCCATATACTTTGTAGTAAATGCCAATGGCTTAGTCTTTCTTCAGAGTAGGCTCTCCCAAAGTAAGTGTGATGTCTATGAAGGTTCTGAGATTAGTGGTACTTAAGCAAGCCTTGCTCCACCGACATCTCTTTACTCACCTGGTCACATTTATTTTGGAATTACCGAAATAAGTTAGACGACTACCATTGTTTTGCATTAGCTAGCATTTTGAATTAGATTTTCTTTGTTTAAAGAGACAATGATGTAACTCCATTGGCTTATGAATAAAATTTTGAGTTCTTTTTATTATGACTCAATTTTGATTCTAAGCATATTACTTCTGTGACTATGATGGCTGGGTCATCAATATTAATTCAAGGACATTGAATAGCCCAAGTTCCCCTGCCAAATGGCAACTTGATTACTGTCACATAAACTTTCTACGATCTTAGGGCACATCGTACCTTATGAATAGCCAACAGATTCCATGCGAAAATGCATGTAGAGAACGTAAATGAGTTCCTTTGCAATAACTCTAATGATTGCGAACAAAAGCGCATCTTAGAGAAGTTTATGTGTCTCTCTAGTAGACTCTATGTCACTATTCGAGCTATTAGTTCCATTATAGTTATGAGAGAAGATCTCTTGGATTTAGACACATATTGGCTTTGTCACGACAGGATAGGTCATCCTAGTCATGATATGATTATCCATCTACTAAAGACTTCACATGGACATCTTTTCTCTCGAGCGACATGAAGCATGAATCAAAAGTTGATTCTTGGACTAAGTGTGACCGACGCTGCTGCCTAGGGCACCGCCTCCGTCCACCACCAGCCTAGGCCTAGCGTAGTCCCTATCCATAACGCCATGGATGGCGTCTATCATGGTGATGGCGCCCCAGGTGATGCTGCAATCACCAACTTGCTTCAAAATAGCGTTTCAGACGCTCAGGCCTAACCAAAATTCTCATTGGTTGCTTCTGAAGCCTCTCTCTCGTTTTACAAAGCCCGTTCCTTAGGGAAATTAGGACTGAGACTGTTCTATGCAAAGGATATGAAAATACTCATTATGTTCTTACATATAATCCGTGGGGATTCTGTGGACTAGTTCAACCAACTTGCAGACGCTTAAATATTTAATGATGTTAGTTGACACGCAAACACGCTGGTCACGTGTTGTGCCATTATCAACCTATAAATGCTGCTTATGCTCCACTCCTAGCACATATCATATGACAATGGGCTCACTCCCCAGATCATCCTATTCAGTCAATTGGATTTAACTATCCTAGAGAGTTTACATCGGAAGACTTTCTATGGATATTGCAATAGGACTGATGTTGGACATCATATTCTCATGTACACACCCAAATGGTCTTGGGAAACGACTACGATGATAGTCCGGACATTGGTAATGCGCACCAATCTCCTTATATCTGCTTGGGTGATGTAATATCGCATGCAGCTATGCTAATTCGTCTACGACCCACCGCCACTCAATGTATCTCTGCGTTACAGCTAGTGACTGGGTACAAGTATCGTACTTACGCATATTTGAGTGAGCCATTTATGTGTCAATTGTGCTGCCACAATGCTCTATGATGGGTCCTTACAGATGAATGGGCAACTACGTTAGATTTGTGACTCCAACAATCGTCCGCCACTTAATGTCATTGCAAGGCGATCTCATTACCGCTAGATTTACGGGTTGTCACTTTGATGAGACAGTCTTCCCGTCGTTAAGAGGAGATAAGAACACGAATGTTCAGCAGGAATGACAGGAATTGTCGTGGCCTGTCCCCACTATGTCTAATCTTGATCCTTGTTAAAGTGACGAGATCACACAAATATGCTGCAAACATGCCTACAAGGAAGTACGTCCCTGCAAGAGGACGTAGCGCCACCCTACACTGAGGTAGGCATGACGCCAACGCCAAAGAGAGTGGCACTTTGGCGTTATAGGTCATGGCCCTAACTAGGATGCGTGGGAGGCCCGTGGGTTCGAAGGACACTTTGGCACATTCCCATCCTTTGATCATCAAGACTCAAAATCCGTCTCATGAGAATCTTCCGGGTTAGGGTTATCGTTGGGGGACGCCTCAACGTTAGAACCTATTCCTGAGAATATAGAGCTCTATGAAAATTACACTAGTGTACATGAGACGTGGGATAGAAACTCCATAATAATTGATGGCGTAATCGCGTTTTCCATTACGCATGAGTTTGTTTGAGTCCAATGATATCGAACCACGCTCCGTTGGTGAATAAATGCCAACGTAGAGAAATTTGGCCTAAATGGAAAGATGCGATCCAGGTTAAAATGGATTCTCTAACTAAGAGGAAGGTTTTCGAGCTAGTGATGCCAACACCTCCTAACATAAAACCTATTGACTAATGGTTCTTCGTTAGAAAGCGTGATGAGAAAAAGAGATGGAAATCTCGCCTTATGGTGCAGGGCTTCTCACAAAACGCCATGGAATCGACTATGATGAGACATATTCTCTCGTAATGGATGTTATTGCACTCCACTACCCTGTCAGTTTGGTAGTTTCCAAATAACTGAACATGCAGCTTATAAATGTGGTTACTACGTATCTCTATAGGGATCTAGATACGGAATATACATAAAGGTTCCCGGTGAACTTCATTTACCCAAGTCAAGTGGCTCTAGACCACGGAGCGCGTTTGCAAAGAGATTGAAACTCTCGCTAAAATGACTACTTGATTGGGAAGGGATATGCCCACGTGTTTCCATAACAAGTTTCGGATTCCATTGCGGTTCATGTTGGACATGATCTTCATTAGAATCCCTTAAAAAGTTAAGGGAAACCGCTGAACACTTCAAATCTGAGTTTGAGATGGAGGATTTTGAGAGAACACGATTATGTCTCGGTTTGGAACTTGAGCATCGTGTTGATAGATGCATAGGCATTTTGACAAGGTCAAACCTTCAAGCACCCCCATGATCGTCTTTAGTCTTGATCCTGAAAAGGATCCTCTTCGTCTAAAGGATGACGACGAAGATGTGCTAGAGGCAGAAGTGCCTTACTTGAGTACAATAGGCGCATTATTGTACTTAGCTCAATGCACAGGACAGGACATCTTATTTGCAGTGAACTTTTTAGCTATGGTATAGCTCTGCGCCAACGCCACGTTATTTTGATTGGTGTAAAAGACATCTTTCAGTACTTTAGATGTACGATTGATATTGGCTTGTTCTATCCCTACAGAGAGATGATCGATTCGGACCATCACACACCAGAAATGCTGCCAACGCTGGCTTGCGTTCTTTATCCACACCCTAAAACGACATAAGTGTTTTGGAAGGTTTTGCTGATATTGGATATCTGTCTGACCCATACAAAGGTCATTCCCAAACTAGTTAAGTGTTCGCCATGGGAAAAGACCGTGATATCTTGGAGGTCTACAGAACAGACCTTAGTCGCTATATCTTCGAACCATGTAGAGATTATTGCTCTTCATGAAGTGGTTCGTGAATGTTTATGGATTGGATCCATAATTACGCATGTTCGAACAATTGTGGTTTGAATTCTACCACAAGATGAGCCTACGAGCATTTAGGATAATGTTGTTCGTTTTGAACAAATGAAGCAAGGCTACATCAAAAGCAACAAAACCAAGCATAATCAGCTACAATAGACTCTCCTCAAATACCAAAGTGAACTAGGTTCGATCTGAGGACAATGTGGCAGACTTGTTCACTAAGTCATTGCCCAAATCCACGTTCGAGAAACATGTGGCAAGAATTGGCTTGCGGAAATTATCTGAACTCCCATGATCGTATTCATCAGGGGGAGACGCAGACATCAGGGGGATATGTCTACATGTTCACCTTAAAACGTGAAGGGTGTGTTGTGCTCTTTTTCCCCTTCGACCGAGGTTATTTTTTTCCCACTGAGTTTTTGTTACTCTGCAAGGTTTTTAACGAGGTAACGAGAGAAGCACCGCGTTTGGGCAACACATGGGGGAGTGTTCAAGTAAAACCCTAATTTGTATTTGGCTCAAACTCTAGGTTACTTGACCTAGTGGTAATAGGGTTTAATTAGAAGAATCTAGAGATTATGTTTCCTTGTATGATTCAGACTCTATGCCATGTAATCCTCTATATAAAGAGACCCATATTATCAATGAGAATGCACAGTAATTTACTCTCAATTCTGTTTCCCTAAAACAAAAACAAAATTTATATGGGGTGATGTTATCCGCACACCCATTTTCTCTATTCACATACCCCTCTATTTTTCCATTACTTTAATACAATTTTTTTATACAAATTATCCTAACTACCCTCTCTTGTAATTATGTTCCTTTTTCTTTTCTTTTCTTTTTTGGCAAGTCAATCATGACTTAAACATCATTATACAATAAACCAATTTTTCTTGTGAATGTCATTGCTAATTAGAAAAAGAAAAAAATTGATGGACAGGACGAAGTGCAATCTGTCAAAAGTTCTGCAATTAATGTGGTAAAGTTTAGGGCTCAGATGAAAAATCACGATGTATCTCAGTAGGGCTAGCAATTTGGGCCGATCGGGTGGAACTAGCGGGATTTCGAAGCGCACCATAACGAAATGGGCCGAGTATTTCGACCTACTGACTTTTGGCTCGGCCCATCCATACGGAAATGGGCTTTCGGCTCAGCCCAGGTATCGAGTTTTGTGTACCATCGGTATACCGTACCGACCGTATACAGGTATACATATCTGTATACACACCAAATAATACATAAACTAGATAAAATTTGGTCAGAGGTAGGAGTCGAACCCCTATCCTCTCGCCCAACCATACCGAAATGGGCTTTCGGCTCAGCCCAGGTATGAAGTTTTGTGTACTATCAGTATACCGTACCGACCGTATACATGTATACATATCTGTATACACACCAAATAATACATAAACTAGATAAAATTTTGTAATACCCCGGAAATTCATTATTAATTTCTGATGATTTTTTTAAATTTATTAAGTTGATTATTGGGACGATTTCGTGCTTCGATGGTGGAGCGAAAGTGTTTCGGACAATTATTCGCTCGAAATGTTCCGATTCAAGGGTTAACTTTTTATAAATTTGGATTTTTTGAAAACTTTCTTCACAAAAGTTGTAGAGAGCGTCGATACGAGTTCGTAGACATACGGAACGCAAGAATCGGAGTTTGTATGAAGAAGTTATGGCCATCGGAAAAATTTTTCATTTTGAGATATATAAGAAAAATCCGAAAAAAAAAAAATCATAAGTTTCCAAAATGGGAAACTTTTTCTCTCTCTTCGGTCCCGACCCCCGTTTCGCCCTCTCCCCTTAGCTGGCGTCGTTCTCCCTCCTCCGGCCACCATAGGATGCGATTCAAAGTGGGTTTTGCTCGCCTCAATCCCCTCTTGAGGTATGTGGAATAATTGGAGCATGAAACGAGTTGTGGAGGGCGGTATAAGGCCGGGAAGTTTGGCGGCGGCGCTGCGTCAAGCCAAGATCAGAACTTCAGATTCCGGCCACCATAGCCTGTGTTTCTTGAGCGCTTTTGGAGCCCAGAGGATGTAGATTTTTTCTCCAAGGTGGCTTGCAACAATTCAAAGTGTTAAGGTCAAATTTTGAAGATTGGGATTCTAAGGTTCATCAAGTTTCATAGCTTTCGAGGTAAATTCTGGTCATATGGCTTCGATTCAGACTTTGTGCTAGTTATGAAAGTTGTAATTGGAGTTGAGATGAAGATCTTTTGTTAGAAAGTGTGGCCAAATTCTAAATTTTCGCTGGCGGCAGCGCCGCCACTGTGGTGGTGTTTTCCGGCAGTTTCCAGCCACCTTAGGGACAATTTACGCCCCTCATTGTGATCTACTCGTCGATACGAGCATTTCAATATATAGTTTGTAATTTTTGGAAATCGTATGAGCAAGTTATGATTTTCAGTGTTTTAGGGTTTTCGGTTCGATCAGTTTCCGATCTATGAGGATCCGGTCGTCTGATCGACTTGTAGATTTGATATATTGATCATAGGACTATCCCGGAGACTTGGGTGGTCTCCGATGGGGTTTTATCTCAATTGACGTATCTTTCGGTTTATAGTTCACGTGTTGCGAACTTTAATTAATATGGTTATGTGTTTTTGTGTTGTATTGTGTGTGACCTTGATGTGATTAGGTGATTGACGGAATCATGTGAGTGGAGTTTGGATGATTTTTTGCTTGTCTTGGTTTGTGTGAAGACGCAGCAGGATTTGGAGGTGAGTAAATCTCACATTGTTTAGGGTGATAAATTAGTTGAGTGATAGTTAGTAGAATAAATTGTTAGCTGTAAAATCATATATGTCGCAAAATAAATATTTGTTTTGAAATATATGAACTTGATCGTCAATGGTTCATAGGTAAGTAAAAACAAAGATTTGTTACAAATAATTTTCGGTTTGAGTGGATTGGGAAATATAGTAGGAGTTGTTTGGTGAAGGGAAAAGCATTGTTTTGCGTGATTTTATCACTAATTGGGTTGTGAGGTGATTTTGAAGAAAATGAATGAATTTGGAAAAGGAAAAATGACGGTGTTGTTAGATTTATGTTTTGAAAGGAATGCGTATGATTTGTGAAAATGTTGAGGTGTGCAAACAATATTTTGGAAAAGGTTTTCGTTATTGTTTTGAGAATGGTGAAAGTTGTATTTGAGAGTGTGAGTAAATGTATAGTGTGGTGTAATAGGACCTGTGTGGCGGAACCAGTGTGGTGGAACCAGTGTGGCAATTAGTGTGACAATATTTTTGAAAAGATTTTTTATATTGTTTTTAGAGTGGTGAATTTATATATATTGTAATACCAAAGTGGCAACCAAAGTGGCGATAGTTTATACAGTAGTACCAAAGTGGCGATAATTGATGTGTTGATTGTTATGAAGAGGATATGGACTATTGTTGAGTGATTGATGTTTGAGATTGTTGATGTGTGTTAGTGTTACCAGTAGATGAACGTGTATTGATTTCTTGTGTATTCTTATTAATGAATTACTTGTTTTTCTTTCGTAATCTCCTGAACTACATGCATATGCAGGGATGACTATGATTTACTTGATGTGCTTTCGATGTGATCTCCTGAACTAATTCAGATGCAGGGATTACTGTTTGTTTGATTTTGAATTATACGTGCTTTAGATTTTCAAGAAGTGGTTGTTGAGACTTCAATGTTTTTGGAAGGTGACTGAGGTGACAATGATTCAGTTGAGATAAAAGGAAGGATTAAATTCTGCTTACTACCTTGTACTTTCAAGGGTTCATCAGTTCAGTCCATGCACTACTAATTTAATCAGAAAAGTCCTGCACTCTCTAATTTCATCAAATCGATCCAATCCATCACTATTCCGTCAATTTTCGCTATTAAAATGCTGACATGGGACCTCTTATAGGAAAAATTCCCAAAGTACCCATCGCTAGGCAGCCTGCCGACGTGTTAGTGTTGTGAATGCAGATGGGTAGTTTGGAAATTTTCTCCGATAAATTGACAGAGTGGTGACGGATTGGATTGATTTGATGAAATTAGAGAGTGCAAGGACTTTTCTGATTAAATTAGAAGTGCAGGGACTAAACTAATGAACCCTTGAAAGTACAGGGTAATAATCAGAATTTAGTCCTAAAAGGAACATGATTTTGGATTACTGGAGTATTGATTTTTTTTTTGTTGAGAAAATGATAGATTCATTACTAAAGGCCAGAAAGCACATACATCAGATGAAATCTCATACCTAAAATCTAGATGGCACAAGCTGCCAAGCAAAAGACAAGTACTTTCACTGTTGACACATATGCTCACTTATTGAGCCTAAAATACATGAAATCAAATTTTCACTACTAACCCTCTTTGAAAAGAAAACCTAGTAGCCTAGAGACCTCAATTGGTGTACTACTAAGTAGACTGAGACGAAAGTAATAAGGAACTCAATTTCCAGTAGTAGGCAAAGGAACCAGGAAAGTCTAAAGCTTTCCTTTGCCCTTATCTCTAGGGCTAGAACTTGAAGCACCGGCTGCAAGGTAGGTGAGTCTCAAAGGGGCCGCTCCCGCCTTCTTCCCAGAGCGTTAGTTCTTATTCCTGCTGCCAAGCAGCATACCATCTTCTTCTTGAGAGTGACAAGAGGAATATCATTGTTGTCTCCAACCAAACCCAAAGCATCAACCTGCAAAGTTGGAATTTTACCAACCAAAATAGTCTTGAACTTCTTCAGAGAGGGATCACAACCCCTATTCCTATCCCTTTTCTTTGAAGCCACGACATCATGTTGCATATCCTGCACTATGGCTACAGCTTCACTTGTACCAGATCCAGTCTCACCATTATGGGTCAAAAACGAACTCAAGGTCTGCTCCACAGCATGCTCCGTCCCCGAAACTATGTTCTCACCATTACCATCAGCTGGATCCGAAACAGGAGACGACCTAGGAGGAGAAGTAGATGGAGGGTTAGGGCGTTCAACATGACAAAAGGTTAGGTTCTTCTTCTTGGGAATAGATGAGGAAGCAGTGAAATACTCACACTTGTTTTGAGCCGAAAAGGATAATGAACCTCCTGAGGTTGACGGCCCCGAAAAGCTCAAAACCCTAGATAACGGTAGTGGAGTATGCGGCTCATCACATGCAATCCCAGCATGTGTGACCAGTCCACACTGTGAACATCTCCCTTTCAGATGTTCAAACTAAAATTGAAGCACTGGTTCGACGCCAACATCCAAGAAAATTTTCCGCTCAAGCAAGAATGGTTTTGAGATATCATGGGTGAAGAAGATCTGAATCCCACCCTTCTTGACTTTCTTCTTATCATAGTCTAAGAAACCACCCAAGAGATTACCGATAAGAGTAAAATTCTCAGGTTCTTCATATAAAGGAGGAATCTCCGAAACTCTAACCCACACACGTAGATACTTGAATTGGGCTTCATGCAAGGGCTTTACCCCATCATAATCTTCAAAACACACAGGAGCTCGATCAAAAGACCAAACTCCTCTGCGTAGTATCTTGTTCCGATCACGAAGCGATTCAAAGGAGAACAGGAACATATCGCCTGCCTTTTCCTGGACCTTAAAATCCTTATCCACCATCCAAGTATGGTGGAAGTGAGCCTTGAAAGCTTTGGGATCCACCGGCTTGCTGGTCAAAGGCTTGCCAAGTAGAAAAGACTGAGATGACTTGCGCAACGGACCACCACCAATCTTACCCAGATCCGGGGCACTACCACCCGAAGCAATAGCAAGAGCAGCAGCAAAACTTGTTGTGACAACATCTATGGAGGCCATGGAGGGATGGAGAGGCAAGGAAGAGATAGGGAGGCTATGGATGGAGGCTAGGGCGCCGTAGATAAAAACTAGGGTGAGAGGAAAACTTTCCTAGGGTTTAATTACTGGAGTATTGATTGTTAGTTGGATAGTTGTGAAATTAAATGCATCAGTTGAGAGTCAGAGCATGTGGGTGGTAGATTTGAGTTAACTTACATGAGCATGGAAGGATATGAACTTGATGTTTTGACGTGATAATTGTTTAACGATTTTGTTAGGTTGAGATGGTGTAAGCATGTGTTTCTTCCTTGTTATTTTGAGTTTACTCACACGAGCTTGCAAAAGCTTACCGGGTTTGTTATTTTTCAACCCGGTGCACTATTCAATGATGTAGGGGTCTGCAAAAGTTAGGATGAATGTGATGGAGCTGTGGTTCCTTGCCATTGCAGTTGTGAGTTTAGGAGTACATTTGTCGTGTGCGTCGGATGTTCTAGACATTATCATGTACTTGTTTTAAGTTGAAAATTTTACAGGTATTTTTGTGTGATGTATGAACCATTCACGCCCTGTGTATATACTCTGATAATTAATTGTGCTTGAAAATCGAGGCGTGACAAATTTGGTCAAAGGTAGGAGTCGAACCCCTATCCTCTTACTCAGCAACTCAGCTCTCAACCACTAGAGCACGAGTTGCTTTCATTATATATATTACAATTATTATATTTATTACTTCTTAAGCTATAGAATTAAAAGAAAAAGCCAGATCGAGGTCCATCAATCCATCAGACCATCATATTCAGAAATCAGAAACCATTTCTCTTTCATCTCCATCAGTTTCTTCTCCCATTTCTTTTTCTTTCTTCCAAATCTTTCATCATCCTCTTCTTCTATTTCCTTCATCTCCTACTTTTCTCCATTATTAGCATCTGATAGGAGCATAAAATGCGACGTTTATAATGTTTAAACCCTATATTTTGCTAAGTTATTTCCTTTATCTTGATCAATTTAACTTAGTTAGTGTTTTTCAGGTAAAATGGAGTTTCTAGGTCCAAAAATGACTAAGGAAGCACAAAGGGCGCAGAAATGGAAAGAAATGAAGAAATGGAAGTTCTCCCATTTTGACTAGGAAAAGGAATCCTAGTTGGAGTAGGAATCAGAAGCTGACTTGGATTCAAACTCTTAAGTCGCGGAAATTAGAAGTTCTACTTGGACAAGGAAACCCAATCCTACTCAAATAAGGAATCCTAGTGTGACAAGGAGTCCCTGTTGGATAAGGATTACTCAAGAAGGTTCCGGAAGAGTGTGGAAGAATCGCAGAAAAGAAGTTTGTATTCAACTAGGAAACCTACTTGCATATGGAGTTCTACTCATACTAGGAGACCTGTGGAAGCTAGGAGAAGTCTATGGAATGTCCATGAAGCATCTAGAAGTCTCAAGAAGGTCATATGCAGTGCACATGGAAGAGGAAGCAACAAGAGATTCGAATTACAAAGCTATATGGAATTTGGACTTCTTGTTGAGTAAGGATTGAATTGCCGTGATGATCTTGAAGATTCTTGCAGGTTCTTGACGTTTCTACTTCAGAATAGGCGTGGAAGACATGTGAGAGGCATGTGATGTAAAGGAAAACCGAATTGGACTCAACTTATGCTTCAAAAGTCGAAATCATTACAGATTAGGAAATCTGCCTGTGCAGATCAGTCAACTTCAACGGAGTGTCAAAAATCTCTCAGAGCTTAGAAAATTATGATCTTTATATGGTTGGAAATCTACGGATGTCTAGTTTCCAGATATTTTTACGGTTTGTCCATAGCTATTTTCTTGAGAAAGTTATAGCCGTTTTAGTGGACTGAGGTCAATCCTGCCGGAAATCTGTTTTGTGAGAAAGAAGTCCTAAATCAACACGAACTAAGAGAAACCAAGTAGAAACGAATTGGGAGAGCCTTGGGACGTCCTCCTATATATACCTTGTGTATTAGACGTTTCAAGGTGAACAATTTTCTCCACAATTTCGTATTCTCACTTGTTTGCTCTCTAGTTTCAGGTTTTCACAATCTTCAAGGAGTAAAGCCGTGCCATCACCCTCCACCACCGTGATCTTCACTTGTTGCTGTGCTAAGGAGCTGCTTTGGACCTTGGGACATGATTAAGGGTTGTTCATATGCTCTACCATACATTAACTCACGGTTTTGTGTAATTGTTAGATGGATTTTCTGCTTTGGATTTTCTATGTGTAAACCGAATCTTTTGAGTATGCAAATCTGTTTTCAAGTATAATTTTGATGTTCTATTCAATGATTGATGTGTTTATGTGTCCTTTGTCTTGATTAATTGCCAAATGCATGGATTGATGATCTGATTTTGTGCTGCATTACATGGAACGTTCTTGTGGTTGCAAACATGGGAAGACTTGCATGTAATTTGCTAGTAATTAGGTTTGATGCTTGGTGAACCCTAATTCGAATAAGTAGTAAAGGCTTGCTTTGAGTCGAAATCAGATTATGCATGTGATGATAAGTTTTGACACGCTTGGATTTGCATGTCTATTGATTCTTTCTTGAACTTAATGATTTGAAAACGGGATTTTTCAACACAGTTGCTTTGAGTGTGTGATATCGAACTTTTCAAAATAAAATTGATTTGGTGCTTTGCTATTTCGATTTGACTTAAGAAAGAAAGTTAAAAGGGGACAATGGTTGCTTTGATCTTTGTGTTCTTGGTTGATAGCTTTCCATGGTAATTAAAAGAAAAATTAAGGGATGCATGAAACATTGATTCTTGAATGGTTCTTGATAAGTTGTTCTTCGAAAATTCTTCTTTTCCCACCTTTGTATAGAAACGATTTTTATTCTTTTATTTATTTTCTGAAAATTTATACTTTGATCTTTAAAACCCCCCTATCTTTATGTTTACTTGTTCTTGTATATGTGTAAATCGATTTTAGGATTTTTAGATAGCATGTAAACTTAAATAATATGTATATAATCTGAAAATATATTTTAATTCCGTGAATAGTATTTCGTGAATGGTAATATGTGTTTGTGTTCTACATGGATTTGTGTAGTTAGAGTTTAATTGTGATTTGTTGTTTGTATTTGTGTTGTATATGGATTTCTAATTTGACTATAACATGAATTCTTTGTAAATTTCGACATGTATGTTTATTTATAATTATAATTTTCGTGTGATGTATATTCTATGTTTCTTTGATTTGTTTCTCACATGTTAGCACCCTCAATCCCCGGCTTGAACGATCCCTGCTTATTCTATACTAACAACTACATTTTTTAGGGTTTAAATTGGTGATTGCTTTTGCACGTATCAACATCATCAGATCGTCCTCATCTAATCATCTCCAAGGGAAAATCCAGATGAGATCTGAATCTTCGATGGCTGCTTTGATGTAATGTGCTTCCACCGCAACAACCTCCGTCAGTCACACGTCCTCGATGACCAATTGGGCCTCGTCGGAGTCACTAGTGACGCCAAAATAACCTCTTATTTCCAGCCACAAATCACCCAAAACCGACCGATACCAACTAAAATCTCGGGTTACCGAGAATCAGTATACCGACTATGTCGGATCAGAAACGGTTTGAAAAATCATATACCAACGGTGGTCGGTTCGGCAGACGGTTTCAGTGAAAAGGACTCGGTTTAGTGCCAAATCCAGCCCTATAACTCAGTTTGGGGATTTAACCTCTCACATCTAATTAAGCAATGTAGATTCAAGATACCATTCCTAGTGACATAAAGCATTCTGTAGAGTGATGATATGACTAAAGTCAAAATGAAATCAAAGTGTCAATAATTTCAAAATTATCAATCAACTCAAGTCAAAACCATGATTAGCAAGCAAGCCATACCAAAATCATACAAAGATGAACAGAACGCACAAATTTAAAGCTCCTAGTCCACTAAATTGTTGAGAAATTGATCTTTTTAGCAGAAAGCGATGGATTGAAATATACCAAATAATTTCAGTACAAATAAAGGGTGATGGAGGTTGGCCTTGACTGTTTCTCCGATGGTAGGGATGACGCGTCGATGGTGGAGGCCCGTCTCCGGTGATGGAGTGGCGGGTGTGGTGGTTTGATGGTGCAGCTGCAAACTTAGGTTGGCCTTGAGGGCTGGATCTTGGCTTCCTTGGCTTTCTGGGCCTGGGCTTTGCCTTGTGACCCAATTTGGTCAATGGACCATTTTGGCTATGTTTTTATTTTTTATGTTTTATTTTATTGTTATTTGTTTGTAAGAAGTGGCTTTATTGCGGCAATAAGTCCCTACCTTGTAATGGTAGAGCGACGTGGGCTTTGTCCCGGACTGCACTTATGTTCTTGGTCTGCTCTGGTTTTACTCTCTCTAGGTTTTCTCTCTGATGTTATCCTACCATAATAAACCAGCTCAAATATTTTTTTATTTTTTATTTTTTAGGGAAGGGAAATAAAGGTCGACTCTTCGGCGCCCTTATTCAAAATTTTATTGATAGAAAAGAAAGGCACAAAATAAAGGGGGGACTAGGTCAAAACCACTTTCACAGGACACAAATCATCAACAGAGAAAGTAAAAGACTATCGAAAGTGCTACTAAAAGGAGCAAATACCAAAAATAAAGAAATACAAAGGCAATAACTAATCACAAACTTACTATCTAATATGATACGTAATGCCTGAAGACAAATCACGACTATAGTGCTCAACAATGTAATTGGGAAGCTCAATATTCAACTAGTTTATTAGCCAAGCACTCCATATTGAAGACTATTTTAACCAAGCCACTTCCACCTCCAAGGAATCAGATTGGTGGACTTAAGTAGTGCAAAACAAGAGCTAAATCCGTTTTAAGCCATATATTATTCAAATCCCGTGCTTTAGAAATAGATAAAGCTTCAAAAGCCGCTAGAATTTCAGCTTCAACTACGCTTTGGAGTGAAACATTGTTTATACTTGGCACACTACGAGCACAAACATCGGAGTAATAAGCTAAAACTGCTTACCAGGTGCCCATGGTCGCCAAAGCTATCATCAGTGTCATGGGAGGCCAAACCTGGCTACCGGTGATCATGCCAGCCAGAACCACCCACAATGGTCGGCAACGCATGGACATATATTCATCTTCCTACAAAAGGAAAAACTAACTTTGCCACATCAAAAACTAACACAACTCCCAATATCCACTATTTAAGGATCCACATACTTTCAGATCAGGTAAGTCCAAAAATATACCTTCACATGGTTACTTTGTCTACATTCACTATCGATACTGACTTAGGTATAAGAGAGTTTGAGACCAGCAACCCCAGTCTTCCCCTTGACCTATTCTCTTGTAATAGGTATCAGAGTACACGTAGGGGATATGTCAGCGACTCTCAAGACTATCTATGATTCTTAGGGCTCCATTGACTCATCGGAACCACACAGAAATATTTGGCACTAGAATGAGGGCCCTCAGTGAATATCACCATGGCTCGCCAGCATAACAGTAGAAGACAACGACACCAGCGAGACTATCACGACAAGGGAAATGGAAAGATGAACTCTCGACTTTTTCTCCCTGAATACTAATGGTTCTACTGTAACCACCGACTCGGCTGGGAGGCTTATTAATGACCCTAGAACAACATTTAAACTCATGAACTGAGATATTCTCCAACTAAAGGAACAGGGTGCTCAGGAACATGTTGCAGCACTCGCTGTCTATAATTGGCTTGTTGAGATAGGGGCAAAGAATCGCATGCTCCATGCCACACTTTAGTGCCAGTTAGACAACAACTCTGTACTGGAGTGTGCAATTTAGTTCACTCCACTCCCTACTGCGGGAATGAGACTTCTAAGGATAATGGATACGGCTGTAAACGCTATAGCTAACAGCGGCACCATGCCTCTTCACATTACCTTCATCCCTCCCCCCAACAGATACCTCGGTAGCAACTAGAACACAGTCTACCACCATATACCTCAACACAACACTATTCCCATAATCGTTGAGGCATTAACCATCACCACTAGAACCTACTCTTACCGGTGAGGGTGCTGGGGTAAATATGGGCTCAGACATTAACACGAGACTATTTGCTGTAGATGAGTCTTCAGTCAAGAATTGAGATGGCAGAGAATAGAGCGGTATGGCAGCCAGCTTCGACTGGTTTTGTGGAGAAACCAGGACATTTCACCTCAATAGTCCAAGCCAAGAAACAACCCTATGACTCCAAACCATTTAAGATGGAATGATACAATGGTACCACAAACCCGTATGACTACCTAGCGATATTTCGATCCCAACTCAACGCGATTAGCTTTACCGATTTCATGGAGAACTTCAGACAGTAGAAAAATAAGTCTATCAATCGATTCATATTATGCAGCAGCGAGTATCACACAACCGAACAGTTGTTTTGGATCAAGCAGCGAGAGGACTAGAGTCTTTAGGACTTTGTTACTTGGTAGCAATCACCAACTACCAAGTGCCACAACTTGGATAGGGTTATGGCAGAGATTGCATTCCGGCAAGCACTAAGACCAACGCAGTTATTACAAATAAACACTCACTCACCACAGGACTATGATGAGTTAATAGACGTGGCTACGGCTCACGCACAGGCAGAGTATGACACATTTGGGGCACCCTATACCATACCCAACTCGAGCCTCATCACCATAGCAATACCATTATCATCGATAGTAAGTGTGTCGCAACAAACACAACAGAATGGCAAAAGCAAGAATTGGCACCAAGGAAAGGTTGGACACAACTAGGATATACGGGGTCACCAATACGGCAAGAGCCATGACAAACCACAGGAACAATATACTAGTGTTAACGTAACCGGGAAACACCATATACCAAGCCTCCTCTAGCACCGAGGTATGAAGTATTTGGCACTTAATTGCCTCATGCGAGGAAGTTTAGAATAATCACCAGGACATCATCCCACTGCCACCAAAGAGGAAGTTCAATAATAACAAACAAAAGAAAGACACTGGTAAGTACTGCACCTACCATGAAGACGTTGGGCATAAGACAATCTATGTTATGTCATCAAGAACGCCATTAAGTACTTTATACAAAATGGCAAACTACACAATATAGAACTCCCGCTACTGGAACTGATGTCATTGTAGTCTACAGCAAAATCTTGACTATACATGGTGGGGACCCAAGGGGCGAGCACTATCGACATGCAAAATGCTAGTGCCCCTGTGGCAAAGAGATTTTTGGGATCCACCACGGGTGTGATGAGGAACAAATTAACAGGGACTCAGTTACTTTCCAATAGTCCGAGGTCCTTATACAGTGACACCACAATGACCCTTTCTTCATAACGGTGCAAATTGATAATTACCTTTGTAGTCAGGTGCTGGTCGATTCAGGTGCCACTGTCAGCGTTATATTTCGTGACAGCTAAAAAGAACTACAACAAGGGCACAACAAGTTACACAAGAGTCATGAATCGCTGATAAGGGGAAATAACACAACCTTTAGGCTCTGACAGGTTGCGTATCACGCTGAGAACCCATCCTACCGGTATCACGATTACCACACAGTTCATTGTTGTCGATTGCCAATCTTCTTACAACGTTATCTTGGGGTGAGATGCCATCTAGGACTCCAATTTTTTGTGACGGCATGCATGCTCATAATGAAAATCTCAACATCAGAAGGCATCCTAACAATTAGAGGAGACCAAGAAATGATGCGATAGTGAAACTCTTTGACTGTAGCCAGGGAAAAAAGGAACAGTGAGATTCTTTCGCTAGCTGATGGACCCTCTCTTATTGACAAACCTGATGACCCTCGAGAGGACTCGAAGTTGGATAAATCCAAGAAAAAGAAGAAAGGAAAGCAGGACTTGCATTTCACGCCATCACCCTATCGCAAGGTTCTAAAAAACGCTAGGCGCTAGTCGGGCGGTGACCCAGGGACTAGCGCCTAGGGGCCTAGGCGGTTTTTTTTTTATAATTTTTAAATTATTTTAATGACATATAATAATATAAATGACAATATTTAAAGTCTAAAAATTAATTATAAATATAAAAATAGTCAAAATATAGAATAAATTAGGGTTTATGACCGCCTAGGCTCTGCCTAGAACCTCCTAGCCCGCCTAGCACCGCCTAGTCCCCACCTAGCACCGCCTAGCACCACCGCCTAGCCCGCCTAGGCGGCCGCCTAGAAGCCCAGCGCCTAAGGGAAACGCCTAGGCCAAAATCGGAGCGGTTCCTTGCCGCCTAGGCCGATTTTTAGAACATTGCCCTATCGTCATCTTTTTCGTAAAATTATTATGTTTCCTCTTCTTCGATAAATTTACTCAACAGGACGTATATCCCCATCTCTCTCATTGACAACTACAAAATTTCAAGAGCGAAATTTTTAGAAGGTGGAGAGATTGTTGCACCACGTATCTAGATTTACCCATTTAAGGGTCATTTGAAAGGTAAACGACAATTATCTTTACTTTTTACCTTTATTTTGAACTTTTAGGGTTCCAAATGTTGACTTTTCTATGGTTCACTTTTTGGAAAGTTGTAGAAAATGTCAAAATGAGTTTGTGGACACATGGCACGCTAAAATCGGAGTTCGTATGAAAGAGTTATGATATGAAAAACAAAAGTTACTATTTCAGGAAACCTACTATAAATAGCATTCCAACATCCCATTTCGGGAAGTTTCCATTTCAATCAGAAAACCATATTTCCAATTATCTTTCGACATGACCTGGGTTTTGGTCTGACCCACTCCACTACCTGGATGAAGAACTGGCACAAACTTCACCGTCTGACCACTTGACTACATGTCACTGGCTGGAAATTAACCACCACCTCTTCCTCTTTCCATCCATAGCCTCATTTTCACCCGGTTCCCATCGTACTTAGATTGTCGCCACCATTAAGCCACCGAAAGCCTGTGTACCTTAACTCGATTGCTGTTCTCTTTTCAAGCCACCTCAAGCCACACCACCATCCCCATCTTGAAGCCCTTGCAGTTGCGGTTCGAGACCACCAAGCCATTGGCGGCGAATCAATCGGAGAAAGGAGAATCGACAAATTGAAGATTTCATATTTCGAAACTTCTAAGGTAGATTTCGGCTTCTACACTTAAAATTGGACTTTGTTATAGTTAAAGAAGTTGTTGGGCTTATTGCTATTGGCATTTTGGTACAAAATTTGCAGCCCAATTTGGTGGTTAGATTGGCGGTGTATGAGGTATACTATTTTGATCTGTTATGGAGAGCTTAGCTTCATGAACTTATATATATATATATATATATATATATATATATATGATTTTCGATGCTATAGGTGTACGCTTTGAAAATTATCAGAATTTATGAAGTTTTAAGATTTCGGGGTATTATTCATGGTATTATCGGACCGTTGGGATCAATTCTATTTTTGGATAGGTTGTTATATTTATCGAGTCAACGTAATCTATGAAATATGAGCTTGTTCTGATATGATTTCAAGATTTCGACGAATTATCGTTTAGGTGTTTCATTTTTGTTATCAATAATTTAATTTTGATTCTCGAAATTTGTTATTCATGATTATCAGTTTGTTCAGGACGACATGTAGATCGAGCTCGAAGAGGAATTCATCAGATGGTCGTCATAGCCGTAATTCTGTGAGTGGGCATATGCTTTTAAATTAAATTGCATGCAATATTATTTTTCAAGTATTAAATTATCGTAATGATTTTTGTGATTATAATCAAGTATAAATAATTAATTGAGATTTCATAAATTATGATTTCGATGGCATGATGATAATTTTTTATTTTTGTTGAAGTATGAATGTATGATATTGATTTCCTTTCCAATTTTTTTTATTTATTTATCGAGTTATTCGAATATTGAGTTATTAATATTTTCTTTCAGAAAGGATGATGACATGCATCTTATGAGTATGATATTCGAGTATTTGATTTATGGTTGAATTATCGAGACTTCGTGAATTATGTTTTCGACAATTCATTGATGATTCACGGAGTTGACATTGAATTTTCTTTCCAATTATTATTATTTTTTTTTTTTAGTAATGCCATAGGGGCGAAATAATATATTCATCACAAGCCAGAATAGGCCGTTACATACCATTTCG
This sequence comes from Rosa chinensis, assembly GCF_002994745.2. Classification (NCBI taxonomy): domain Eukaryota; kingdom Viridiplantae; phylum Streptophyta; class Magnoliopsida; order Rosales; family Rosaceae; genus Rosa; species Rosa chinensis. Next base: position 44,293,027 of record NC_037089.1, read on the forward strand.
CTGTCATTTAAGGACATAGACTGACAAGAAGCTAGTGGTACGTACATATAGTCCTACTCATTATACATTCAATATGTAGAATTAGCAGATATCCTCCTTTGATACTACTCTAGAGACGCTAGAGAGACATTCGGTGCACATCAGTGCGTAGGATCCTAAATACAAGGAATTTATTGTAAAAGACAAGCTAAAACATAGTAAACACCAAGGGAAAAACCCTAGCCCAAAATAGCAGGCCCAAAGCATCCAAAGGAATAGCCCAAACTCCAAAGCCCATCAAGCTGGTCTGGCCCCAGCCCATCACCCTCAACGACATGTCATACGCCACAAGCTCAGCCCTCCATACGACATGTCGCACTCCACAAGCCCAGCAGCACAATTCGACCCGCTCAGCCACAACCCTTGTCGCTCCGATCTACGCCGCCGCAAACCACCATGCCTCACGTCGCCACAGCTCACACCTGAATCATACTGCCACAACTCGCGCTGACCTGAATCACGCTGTCCGGAATCCCACTGGTTTTGATAAGCACTTTGGTGACCCGAATGGGTATACCACAGCGCCGTAATATTAAGCCCATAGGAGCTCGATACGTCGTAGACATACCGTATACCTACCAACTTAATACTACAAGGCCTTTTTGAAAATGCAATTTTTAGAAAATAGGAGACCAAGAAATACTAAATTTTAGAAAGGGCTTTAAATCAACAACCCAACATTCAAAATAACAAGTCTGTAAATGCTTAAAAAAAATAAAGTGGGCAAGTGCACTGTGACGCCTTAGGGCTTACATCATAACCGAAATGAAAGGAGTTCAACAATAACAATAAAACAAAGGGGTGAGGCGCGCTCCCAAGTAGGCGGACCTCACAGGGTTCAACATGGAATGAAAAACGAGTAAGTCGATGGAATACCAAAAGGGAAGAACTTCAAGCAACAGGAACAACAACACACTAACTCGGCCAACGACCCACTTCTAATCTAAATCGTCCGGAATGTCCTCGTTGTAACCTGAAATGTAGGGGTGAGCATTTCGTCCTCGCTAGCCCAATAGGGGCTGACCCAACCGTAGTTAGGTTTGAAAACTAATAGGTAAAACATAAACTATTAGAATATAGATTGCGCGCATTTGTAAAATCAAGTAAAACAAATGCAAACAAAAACAATCACAGTTGTTTCGTTTCAGGAAATCATATGCAACATGCTTCACACAACTTGGAGCTCCGAGATACTTATCCGCCGGCTAAACTAAAATAAATCTGTGACCGACCTGGTTCGTCATCATTCGAGAACCGGCCAACTACTCTATAGTCTTTATGGCTACAAGTAGCGAAAGTGTCCATTTCCTGGCTCTGAGTCTCCTATGACTGGTTCACTGTCTGTACTCACCTTTCCTCGACAAACATAGGAGCACAGCCCCCTCCAAAGGTTCACGGTTATCGACACCGTGGGATCCCTAGGAATCTACGCGTCTAGGTCCCATTCACTTTCAGGTCACAAACACAAGCATACAAAGGGTATAGTATCTCAATATGCAAGTCTAGCCTCGGTTTTTGCAATCAACAATCATCAGTTATGAAAACATAGGTATCACGAGGCATCGACTAATGAAAAACCAAAAACATAGTTGCAGGCAACATAATATTATACTAGAGCATTCCACATATATCGAAAAGCCTCTAACAAGGAAGGGACAGCTCACCCTACCTGAAAAATGCTGGCGTACTCCACAATCTGATGCTTTCCGCTTAAGCTTCTTTAACGATCGTTTTTCCTGAACCATTACTTAGTTTGTAAGTAATTATCCAGGTAAACATTATGATCAACTTTAAGTAATCGCGCACACTAAATCCTTTTTATTTCAATGAGGCCATTAATTATTTCTTTCAACCTTTACCAATTTGGGAAACTAACTTCTTTCTTAAAAAGGAAAACGTCCTTATCGCTCCGCTAAACTTTCGCCAATCCGAGCGACTAAAGTCGGTCGATCCTCACGTTTTACGAGGTCGGTCAACCATGGTCAACTCTCGGAGTTGACTTTTGACCTTTGACTTTGATTTCTAACTTTTGACCGAGTATTCCTTTATTTACTATTATTTATTATTTATTAAAAATAAATAAGTAAATAATTCTTATTTATTAAAAATAAATAAATAAATAATTATAAATAAAGTGGTACTTTTACTTTTACCCATTTACTTCTCCTTTTTCACCTTTTCACTTTTACCATGACTTTCACCTCAACACTTTCACTTTTACTTTTTACCTCCTTTTTACCGAATTTACCTTTACTTTCACGTTCTTCACTTTTTACCACTTTACCACAGTAAAACCTCATTTAATCCAAGTTTTACCATTTTCTTTATTTTCCTTTTCTTCCAAAAACAAATCCATTTCTTTTCTTCTTCCTTTTCTTTTTCTTTTGGCCAAAACTACGCAACAACAATCACCAAATCTTCAACAACAAAATTCCAACACTTTGAAAATTATGCTAATAAAATCCTACTAATTAAACCATCCTCAAATCTCTATTTTTCACAATTTTTCCAACAACAACAACAGCTCAACATAATCAAAATCAACCAAATAAATTCCAAAAATTCTAGGGTTTGTCCAAAACCCATTCCTTACCCTTTCTTCTTCAAAAATCACGGCCTATTCCTTCTCCTTGGCCTTCTTCACCTACAAATCCGTCCAACATCAACATCTCAACCAAAAAACTCGAAAACAAGGTTGCATGGATAGATCCTTACCACAAATCCTTCCCAAACCCGTAGCCTAGCTTCATGGTTTAAGGAGATATCGGGTTCATGCAAACAAAATCACAAATCAAAATCAAAAACTCAGATTTATGAAGAAATAGGTGTAGATCGGATGAATAGAGGCTAGATTAGGAGGGATATTACCTTGATTTAAGCTTGGAAAGAAGAAATCACAAAAACCCCCAAATTAGCTCCGGGTTCTAGGGTATTTGGAGGATTGAATGGCCAAATTTCTTGATTTTGGTTGGAGAAATGGAAAGAGGGGAGGAAGAGGAGAAAATCTGGAAATTTTGGTTGAAATCCGGATTCTGGCAACGGCGGAGACCGGTGGCTGTGCGGCGGCGATTTCCGGCGAGAATGAGGAGAGAGAAGCTCTCAGGTAGAGAGAGAGAGCTGAAATGAAAAATGAGAGGGTTGAGGCTAGGGTTTGGAGGATGTGTTCCTTAAATACCTCTCCCAAGTTTAATTGTGAAAAGTCGAATCTGCCCCTCCTTTTGGGCCAATGGGTTTGGGCTGCTCCTATTTCATTTTCCTCTTAATTTTCCCTAAGCCCACTCCGAAAATTACCTCTTCAAACACCCTTATTTCTCCGATACTTCACCGAATCCTTATGGGAAAATTTTCAGGACTTGTCCTAAGCCTCGATACTTTAAAAATACTTTTCTAGACCCACATTGGATTTTCTCTAAATTTCTTAATCCTTTAAATGGCCTCAAAGTCTTAACCTAAGCACAATTACTTGTGTACCTTACGAATACGTAATTTCATACATTAAACGACAAATTAAAATAAACAATAAAAAGTACAGGGGTCTACAAGCACACCCAAGCCTCCGGTTGAGATGCAGCCAAAAACAAGCCAAGCATTCCGAAAACATCCAAAGCGCAACCATCCATGAACAACTTCGGACCAAATAAGATCAGATACCTGTCCGATAGCAAACCCCAGACGACTGCGAGGTCCAAAGCTTTTGTTAATTGTTGAGTAATTTGATTATTGAGATATTCAAAAATTGCTTTCGGAAAGTAAATTAGTTAAGAAAATTATAGGAGAGTTAACGAGCTTGAATTTATGAATTAAACGAGGTAAATTATGAAAGTGGATGAGTTAAGAAAATTATATGAGAGTTTTTTTTTTAATCAAATAGGTCAAACTATATTAATCAAAGATCAAATTACACATGACATTGCTCAGCTATAATCACAGCTAGCAGGAAAGGAGGAGAAGAGAAATAAAAAAAATTCATGAGTCATAGAACTAGCAAAAGCAGTCATCAAATGTGCTGCCCTATTTGCACTTCTTCTAGTATGAATAACCTTCAAAGTCGAATGAGTACTCTAAGTAGCACTCAAATCCTCATATAGTCATCCCAGCTGTGACCAGTTACTATCTTCACTCCTGCATAGCTGTTGCTGTACAAGAAGAGAATCAAGTTCCACTATTGCTGGCACCAAATTTTCTCATCCCAAACCCTGTTGTTGCGTTCTTTCCAAACACCCCACAAGAAGTAAAACAACTCCCCCAAATTAGTCTGCGACAAACTCTGAACACAGATCTTCAACCATCCTACTAAGTCACTACCCAAAGCCTCAAGGCTAAAGCAAGTTTGAGCCACCACCCCATTATTCTGCAATACCAACTTTGTAAAAGGGCAATCTCTGCATAGATGAATGGTAGTCTCAATTGCATTCGCACAAAGTACACAGTCCTGTGTTTCTAATGGCACTCTTCTAGACATTAGTCTCTCCCTTGAAGGTAAAATATTATGACATATTCTCCATGTATGAATCTTCACTGAACTAGGTATCAGCACCTTCCATATTTTCTTCCAAAAATCATTATTCACAGATAACCCAATTGGACTACGGGCATGAGAATGATAAAAACAGGCGGTAAAATTATATGAGAGTTAATGGGCTTGAATTTATTAATTAAAGGAGGTAAATTATTATTATTTTTTTAATAGGGTTGATTTTATTAATAATCAAGCAATAAAAACATGTCAGAGTCTAACAGAACTTACTTAAGGTTTTGGAACAAACTGGATAACCTATCTAAGTCACAACTGACAACTAAAGTCATTAAGATATAAAGGAACGCACGCTGAACAACAAACCTAAAACTACGCAAGAATAATCTCGCCCTCTAAGGAAAAGTATTCATCTAGTCTAATCTACCAGGCACGCAATTGTGGTACAAATATCAACTAGAAATGTCTTAGAAAAGCGTATAGAAATTATCTCTACTGCAAAGGCTTGAGTACAGAATGTCTTGTTTTTGTTGAACCCTAAACAAGTACTTGCTCTTTCCCTTGGGGTTGGAGTTAATACCTTCCTCAGGGTCTTCAGCATCCAACAACCTCGGCCTCAGGTTGGTCTTCCTGCTTTCCAATTCTCCATCATGAACCTTAGGCTTGTTCCTGTGACCCTTAGGGCGACCCTTCTTCTTCAGAGTCCTCCCAACAGTAACCGGAACCTCCACTAGTTCTCTAAGATGAAATTCTAGAGGTATCACAGCCAAGCTAGGCTTTAGCCACTTCTCCATACTCCCCCATGGCACCATTTGCACACCCCCAACACTCTTGGGTAATTAGCTGCCTCAGGCCCATCATCATGAGAGGCTAACCCCCCAAATATGGGCCCAACTAACCCCTCAGCTACAACCGGCCTAACAATCTCCAGCCCAGCAGATTCAGTCACAACCAGCCTAAGCTCCACAAACCCCTCAACCGGACCCACAACCAACTCTAGCCCTGACCCGGGCCCACTATCCTCCGGCCCAGCATGAAGCCCTAATTTTGAATTAGGGTTTCCCGCCGAAAAACTAGGAACAACGGCCCCCATCAGCCCTGCCATGGACCCGAGCTCAAATGCCTACCTCACAGCCCCGTCCTTCCAGCCCAAGCCCCAACCGACCGTCGGCAGCACCTCAGACTTGCTGGGCAACCCATCTCCTACAACTTCCACCGCCACCAGGTCATCCAACACAGCCTCAGTTACCCCTAACGCCATCAATGCCGTCAATACCCCATCGCAGATACCCAGGCCATGACAAAAAAAACCACAGCCTCGACAAATTCCATGACACTTCTGGTATCTCAGCTCCAATTCCACCACCACCTCCGCCGAAAACGAGTACGTACGGTGACCCATATACGGTGGCGTACGTCTTGCACAACACTAATCCTCTGCATCGGATCTTTCCTCTACAACGCAGCCTGATCGTATTGTACAAAGAGGCCCAAGGAGTTCTCGATTAGGGTTAAGGCGTGCTCATTGCGCATGGCCATGCACAATCCCTTCACGGCCACCCAAACCTCCATAGAGTTCAGCGAAATTTCTGCCAGATCCTGAATTCCATCATAGTCCGCCAAGAGAAGCATGGAGTTGTTAAAGAACCAAGGTCCACCGTTGAGGACGTGGTCCTTCGTCTCCTGCTCCTTGAATTGGAATACCAAAATCCCTCCTTCCTCTTCACAGATTCGAACACGGTCTTTCAATCCCCAAATGCGGGAAATTGCCACTGAGAAAGGCGGAAGCAATACCCGTTTCTGAGAAAGCAATCGGCCGCAGACATAGAAAAAAGGGTCCTGGATTGCATCCTCGCCCTTAACAAGATGCACGATAACCTCCTCCACCACCATCACAAATCGGAGCTCGATCAGTTTCCTTGCTCGAGAGAAACCCTAGCAGAGAGAAAAAGTTGACACACGATACTGTACTTTGAGATAATAAAAACTAATAATATGAAGACATTTTCTGAAATTGCTTGACTAAATTATGAAAGTGAATCAGTTAAGAAAATATTATATAAGATTTCATAAATTATGCTTTACACATATATTGTGCGCGCTACAACCTACAAACGCATTTTGATGTCCGAATCTACCTGTCCAATACTGTGATGGTGGTTGAAGAAGTTTTGTCTTTGCTAATGATCTTTGTCGTCCTTGTCTATGGCATTCCATAGATTTCCTATTTTTTGTTTTCTTTTTGGGTATCTTTGATTCTTTGTGGTGAGGGTTAAAAAAAATATTGAAAAAAAAAATTCAAAAAGAAGAGGCGTGTACTATGTATTGTAATGTCTGTATATAATTACTCTTTCAATATCACTTTTTGGTTTGTACACCAAATTCTTATTTACATAACACACTTTTACCCATGATAATTTTTCTAAATACAATCTAGTGGACTTCAAGAATATACAACAACTGATCATATGTTAGTCAAATTCATGACTTCCTACTTACGAAACTAATGCCGCTAACTAAGACTATTTAACTAATATGCACATAACTTTAGTTTGGTCCACATTTCTTTGTTTCTCTCCGTCTCCCACCAAGACTATAGGCAAATGATGCCCTCGGATGATATTGTTATGGTGTTCTTGAGACTTATTGCGGTTATAGTAGACTAACGAAGAGCTAATATCAACTATTTCTTATTTGCTTAAAAATAACTAAATAAAAAGATCATCATGGTCTCTTAACAGGTGCGCTTTGGGTCCAGAACCTTGTGATACTCTAAATCCACACAACGCACGCATGTCTAATTCTACCACTGGGAACAAATTTTGATCGGTCCTAAGACCATTGCCATTGAAATCTGAGTGGCTCTCAGTGAAGGCTGTCCATGTGTGAAATGCTTCATTTTGCATATGCAGTTTAATCTTCCTGCAAACTTCCTTCATTTCGCAGTATATTCTTTAATTTTCAGAAAAACTCGTTGCATGTAAACGTAAGCATCATACCAAGTTCTTGGTCATATTACCCCTTCCTAGACTTGGACAATAAAAATTTAAGAAGATTAGGAGTACCAAAAATAAGATTTTGCATCCATTGACCTATAACAGTAGTAGTATGAATAACGGTAAGGATTAGAAATCTATTCTGCCTATATACTCTAAATAGTAATAAGAGTTGAACATGAGAAGGTAAACCTCACAAATCCAGCCAATCACCTTGTAAAGTACAGGAAACTAGTTGAAATATGAACCAAACTAAAGTCTAATCAAGAGGTTGTCGGAGACCATGCAACTACACTGGACTGGTTGTGGAAGATTGTTTCCAGTTTCTAAAATTGGTGAGGCTGAAGCAAAGCATTGACTACATTGCATTCTTTAACTATGTATTGCCAAAAATAAATCGGCCTAGTTCAACCTACTCAAAGGAAACAGAGAATGGATGATTGGATGATGGATAATAGGCAGTAAAATAAGCATATATAATAGCTAGCAAAAATCCGGGTTCTATGTAGGAAGTCATGAATTTGACCAACATATAGAAACCAAAGATGAGCCAACACCGGAACCCCACTCTAATAAACAATAAAGTCGCATCAAATCAAATATAAAAATAACCAGAGGAATCGAATTAAATACTAGGTGGAAAAACCAAAAGAGAAAAGAATGTTTGTTTGTTTGAAATCCAAACCAGTTACTTTTCTTCCCTCGGTACAGCATTCGATTGAATCTTCTTCTTCTTCTTCTTCTTGTCTCCAATCCAATCCCTCCCAGTTGGTACAATCTATAAAACCCAACACCAAAAGCCATTAAGTCTACTGCTTTGAATGTGAGAAACTACTTGGGTAATCAATACAAAGCCTAGTACTTACTGGGAAATGAAGGTCTTGGTCGAATCAATGGTGGTTGGAGTTGGGAGAGGAAGTAGAAGATGGGCGATCCGAAACGACGCTGTTGTCTGCATCGTCCCCGTGAATACGCGTCGGAGTGCAGAACACAGGGAGGCCATCAGAGGCAAACCTTGTGCCGAAAATGGAAGAGTGATGAACTGGGTGCTGCTGCGTTCTCTGTGAAGCCATTTGAATTTCATCGCTCCAAGAACGAATCGATGGTGTAAAACTGGACTGAAGGGTACCCCTCTGAGCAAAAGTGGGAGCTGCAGACGAGCTCTGCTGCTGCCCCATCAGTGCTTGCTGATGCGGCAACGCCGGCATGTTGTTGAAGACAAACCCTCTGTTTTCATGGCTGCTGTCGCTGCTCCATGCCACCATCCTCTGATAAGCAGAGGAGTCGAACCCGGCCGTGGCCGGCACTGCGAAGAGGGTTTGAATCTGATCGTTGTGGTGAGTGGTGTCCTGGTGAGATTGCTGGGTGTGGTGAATCAGGCCATGGTCTTGGAAGGAGTGGAGAGAGAGGCCAAGGTCTTGGTTGGGGTTCAGATTAGTTGTTCTTGAGATTATATCAGATGGGTAGCTCTGGAAATTGATGGTTGAGGCAGCTGAGCTTGTAGGGAAGAAAGACTTCATGGTATCAGCTATGGTGTCAGAATCAAGAGATTGAGGGATGAAGCTTGATTCATTGTGATCTGTGTTGTCCCCAATTTGTCTCTGGAGCTGGAAATTGTAGCCAGATGACTCAGATTGCTCAGCTGAGATCACCATATCACTGGTTCCAGCTCCATTTGGAACTTCTCCTTGTGTAGCATTAGCAGCAACACCAGTTGGGTGCCATGGTGGAAGCTCTGCAAGCTTGTCAATGGCGGTTTTCGCCTTCTTGATGAGCCAATCCACGGCTTTACTGGGCCGGTCGTAGCCCAGCCGGTCTTGAACATCGTAGAATTGGATGGCGGTGTGGGCTGACAACCGCACGCGGCGGTCCCTGGGGCCTTTTGCGGTTACAACCTTGCTGTGGCGGTCTTTCCGGCCGGTGGATCGAACAATGTGACCTCCTTGGACTTGCACAATCTCTCCTCCGACGCTCTTCATGCCCATTCTCCCTCTTGGTTTTGCATGTTCTGTAATTTGGTTGCTGGGTTCTTGGGTTTGGTTTGAGGAATTTATGAGCTCAACATGTGTTTGATGCTGGTTTTGGACAAGTTGTAGATATTGTTGATGTTGATGGAAATGGGTATTGAATGAATCTAGGTTTTGGTCCTGTGATTCTTGTTGCAGAGTTGGGTCTTCAATCTTGTGGATAGGTCTGAGTGGAGGATGCAGATGATTTTTTTGGAACTCCAGATTCCTAATCTCTCTTTTTCCTTTGTATTTTTGGTTTTTGCTTTTACTGAAATTTGCTGCTTTCCTTTCCTCTGCTTTTTTCTTTGGCTTTGCTTTTACTCTATCTCTTGTTGTTGTTGCTTGTAGCTCTTCAACTGCAGAACTGTCACAACCCTGATACTCTGCTACACCTGCTGCTGCTGCTATTGCTCTAATCCCAAGAACTCTGCCATTGCAATCTCCAGATTCCTAACCCCAATGATCTCTACTCTACTAAAATCCACAACCCTCACTTGAAGCAAAAACAGACCCAGAAATTTGTTTCCTGTTTTGATTCTACAAACTTGAACTCATTGGTCCATACCATACAGACTTGGATGGGTGCGTTTTTCTATGTGGGCACAAAACTAAAAGAAAAATGGAAAATTTAACTGTTGTTGCTCTGAAATCTCAAAGACGAAGGGAAATTAGTCAAAGAATTTCTGCAACAGAAAACTTGAATGTTTTGAGGGAAAGTTGTGGGAGAAATAAGTGAATGAGTAGTGTGAGGTTTGGAGATGGGGGAAAAGCTTTGTTGTTGATGCCTCTGCAAAAAGAGTAGCAGAGCTTGGTCAGAGACAGAGGAGATTAATAAAAATCTTGGGTCATCACAGCCCCACAAACCACATATATAACCAAACCAGGTCATCAAAACCAAAACTCAAACAAGTCAATGTCTAACTCAAACCCAACTCTCCTAGAGCTCTAGTCCAAACTCTCTCCTCTCCTCTCCTCTCCTCTCCTCTCCTCTCCCTCTCCCTCTCTCTCTCTTCCTTTTGGGAGTGACTTTTTAAGCAGGGTTGTTATTAAAGAGTATTAGGGTACTTAGCTATGATTAGGGCCATGGCCGATAGAGAGGTGACTATCAATGGCTTCCTCTTTCGCACACTCCTTTTGAAGGCTTTGATAATGATATTTAACAGCTTTTATAGTTCCTTTCCTATCTGCATTTCTTTATGGTTTTACAACAAAGATACGTATGTTTTCACTAAAAATAAACGACAACCGTGCCTCCCCCAACTACACTTTTCCATATTTTGTACTCCCACCACAATGTGTTTGAGCCAGGACTTGTCACATGCTATGAAGTATGAAGGAGCTCCAAGTAATTTTTCTGAATGAGAGGAGAAATTTTAAGTTAATATTAAAATTGGTGGCGTAGCCGACTCCTTCTATTCTCTGTTGTTGGTGTACTGTAGCTGCATTTGGGCCTCTGGGGTTTAAGCGATGGTGGTGGTGATGGTATGTTGGTTGAGCAATGGTTTTGGACAACACCGCTGGTCACATCTCAGTCTGAAACTTCTCAGTGCATTTGTTTGTTTAGTCACCAATACACTTCACCAATTTCTTGAAAAATGATTCCGACCTTGTATTAATTGTTGTAGTAAAAATGGGATTACAGAGAGATTGATGAGAGAATTGTGTGTTTATTATTGATAATATGAGCCCTTTAAATAGAGAATTACAGAGTACATAAAAGATAATAGAATCTAAACATAACTAGGTAATCTAGAACCTTCTCCTATTACAACTTAATGACTAAACCATAGTTTGAAGAGGCACATATTATGTCGACATCCTTCAACACTCCCCCTTGTGCCGCTCAAACTTGGTGATGACTCTTTGATCGTTGCCTCACTAAAAACCTTGCTAGGTAACAAAAACCCTGTGGGACAAAAATAACCCTGGTCGAAGGACAAAAAGAGCACAACACGTCCTTCACTCTTCGAGATCGAACATGTAGACATCATACCTCCCCCCGATGTCAATATCTCCCCCTAATTGCTACAATCAAGGGAGTTCGGATAACTTTCTCAATCTGAGGCTCTTCACATGTTTCTCGAAGGTGGATTTAGTTAACGACTTAGTGAATACGTCCGCTACATTATCCTCTGATCGGATTTGATTCACTTCAATCTTTAGAAGTGATTGTTGTTGCTGATTGTAAAAGATCTTAGGTGATATATACTTGGTGTTGTCGACATTGATGAAACCTAACTTCATTTGCTCAATACAAGCTGCATTATCCTCATAAATGCATGTAGGTTAATCTGTGGTAGACTTCAAACCACAAGTTCCTCAAATATGTCTAATTACAGACCTTAGCCATATGCATTCTCGCACGGCTTCATGTAGAGCAATAGTCGCTGCATGATTCGAGGAAGTAGCAACATTGTAGACCTCTAAGATATCGCGGTGCTTTCCATGGTAAAGACATAACTCATTTAGGAGCGACCTTTGTGAGGGTCAAAGAGATACCCTGCATCAGCAAACATCACCATCATTTTGGTGTAAGGGAGGAGGATGACGTCGGCCACCCATGGCGGTGGCAGCTTTGCCGGTCATGGTGTCTTGGACGGCGCCTCTTGGGCTAATGAGATCAATTTCTCATTCTTCTGTCATTCTTTTCTCTCTGTAGGGATAGAATAAGCTCATATATATCATACATTTTAAGTAACGAAAGATTGTCTTTATACCAGTCCAATGACGTTGCGTTAGCGCGGGGCTATATCTAGCCATATCATATCATATATTATTTTTAATTAATTTCTAATATTTGAAGGGTATTATAGTAAATAATAAAATACTGATAAACTGTTAAAAAAATAAATGTTCCCACTAACCCATTTTGTACTTGGATAACTTCCCACTAACCCTGACACTGTCAAAGTGGCCAGACATTGTGTTGCAATGCACAGTTGGAGCATTTCACATGCGCCGAAGGGGTTTATCTTGGGCCTAAAAAGTCTTTGGGTTCCCCTTGACAAAGTAAAAAAAAAAACTTCCCACTACCTTATTATGTAAATAACTTCTCATTACCTTCATCTGCAGATAACTCCCTATATTTCTCTAACTTCAATCATTACCAAGACATAAATATTACAAAAAGAAAATAAATAAAAAACTGTTTTATGCATATGTGGGCAAGACCGCAAGACTAGTATTTGTTAAAAAAATCAATATTTACTATTGGGTGGAAAATGGGAGAGGGATCGCAATACCATCCCTACCCCATCCCAATTTGAGAATTCAAAATATTGAGAATTCTCGTCCCCGTTATTCGATTAGTCCGAATTTCTTTCTCATTAGAGTTGAATATTTGACGGGTATCCTACCCGCTAATAATTTTTACCATCCCTAATTGGTAACTCTAGTTATTACATAAATATTTATTTCTCCAACTGCAGTTTCAAGTTTCAATATTAACTACTCTTAGTATGTCTAACTCGATATCTCTATCCGCTTTTCCTTTAGCTTTTAATTAAGGCTTCAGGCTTTGATCCGTCTGCAAGTTCAAAAGTTTCTATAATTCATATCATGGTGGTGGAGTTTGATGCTGCTCGCTTTAAAATCTGAAACCAAAAGAGTTCGACTTTTTTTTTTTTTTTTTGACGGACAAAAGTGTTCGACTTGGGCACTCTACTTATATTAAAATTAGTGACGGAAATAAGAGGTCATCGTATTCTTTAATATGATTAAGGGTTGATTCTCATGTTAATTGCATTGGGCAAGAGTAATGCGTTTCTTTAGTGTGACGTAGAAGATGGAAAATATGGTTGGCAAAACATATAGACGGGTGACTTATAACTAGGCTTGTAGAGCTAGCCTTTACTAGGCTTGTAGAGCTAGCCTTTACTGTCCACAGTGAGCTGCATCGATCTAGAGTATAGTGGCTTGCCTCTAAAGAAGCAGCAGCAAGCTGCACCACTTATACAACACCAAACTTGGGAATAATATTGACGTAAAAGCCTCTTCTCTAATCTATACACAATCACAACAGTGAGATGGATGATTGACTATTGAGATGCCTACATTAATTCCTTGTGATAGGGATGGGATCCAAATATAGGGACTTGCTCTCTTTTCTCAAGCATATAATCTATGAAAGGCCTCGATCCAGTCTCTTTGCCGCCTATATCATTTGGTTCTAACACGTGGAAATGAGTTTTCTTTTACATTCGGAGCATGTAGTAGTATACTGTATTCGACTCTATATATGGCAGGTGTGTCAGTGTGTGTTTGTCTATATATATACACACACTATTATTCTCATGTAATGATATCTTTACCTTAGCTAACGAACGGATTTCTATATTTTGGCCGCTTTTCGATCACATATTCACATCTTAACCGTTTAGTTTTTAGGTTATAATGTATGAATTACTTTTGTGAATTTTCAGCCAAATTGATCATCGTTAAGGTATCAAACATGATTAAATCAATGAACGAACCGAATCTGTCCAACCGAAACCGTTCATGTTCATAATTGTAAATTGCAGTTTTGAATGCCTTAGCAATAATCAATTTGGCTGAAAATTTGCAAAGGTAATCTATACATTGGGATCTAAAAATTAAACGGTTAAAATGTGAATATGTGATCGAAAAGTGGCCAAAATATGAAAATCCGTTCCTTAGCTAAGGTAAGGATATCCTTACTTGAGAAGCCTTGTGTGTGTGTGTGTGTGTGTGTGTGTATTCTTTCTATGCTAAGGACCTCTTAGATTTTAAAATCTAAGGATTTGTTTGAATAGACCCACATTTCAATCACATATCCACATCTTAACCGTTCAATTTTTAGATATATATGAGTAAATTATCTCTGTAAATTTTCAACCAAATTAATAATCATTAAGATATTCAAAAATGCGATTTACAATTATAAACATGAATTGTTCAGTTTGGACATATTCGGTTTGTCCATTGATTTAATCTAGTTCGATACTTAACGATCATCAATTTGGCTGAAAATTTGCATAAGTGATCTATACATTAGAACCTAAAAACTAAACGGTCAAGATATGGATATGCGATCGAAAAGTTATTCTATTAATAAAAATCTTAAGAAAATCTTTAGTAAAAAGGGACTATATATATATATATATATATATATATATATATAGAACTTTGCTCAGGTGCGGATATCCGCACCGAAGCAAAAAGGTACGGATTTGCCATTTTTTCTCACTTTACGATTATATTTTCACATCTTAACCGTTCAATGTTTAGTTCCTAATGTATAGATCATCTCTACAAAATTTCAGCCAATTTGGTGATAGTTAAGGTATCCAAAACTGCAATTTACACGAACGGACCGAATCTGTCCAACCGGAACCGTTCGTATTTATAATAGTAAATTGCAGTTTTGGATGACTTAACGATCACCAAATTGGCTGAAATTTTGAAGAGATGATCTATACATTAGGACCTAAAAACTGAACGGCTAAGATGTGAAAATATGATCAGAAAGTGGAGAAAAACTGGAAATCCGCACCGAAGCAAAAAATGCTGACATCCTCACCCAAGAAGGCCTGTATATATATATATATATATTTTTTTTTTTTTCTCCTTCCAATTAACAATTTGGTCAAGTGGGTAATGAAAGGTGTGAGATTGCAGTAGTTGTGTTTCTTTTGCTTTTCCTACAAGTTGGAAAAAGTGATGCCCGTGCTAGCTACAAGTCTTTTCATGAGCAGTGTATAATGTAGACACTGAAGAATATAAACCCATAGCTCGCCAGAATCATATGCATAAAGTGCAGGCATGAATAATCGAGACAAAAGGGTGGATAAGGCATTGCAAATCATGAAAGCAAAACATAGCATCATGAATTGTAAAGAAGGAAAAGGACAACTGAATCATGCTGACCTAACTCATATGATAGAATTCATGCCAAATTATTATAAACTGCTGCTAATGTCACATGGCTTTTATTATTTAGATTTAGCGTTCCCTTTTTTCTCATAGTTTGGAGTTTAGTTCTCCCAATTCAATTAGTTGGAGGAGTGAGTGGAGAAGCATTTAGTGATTTTTCGCAGAAATTAACCAAGAACTTATGAAATCAGTGATATAGTGGCCGAATCAAATGAACCCCTCCTCAATAGGCTAGGGATAGATTAAGCAGACCTCCAGTACAGTTAATTCGATTAATCTATGAATTGTATATATAGCTTTAAGCCTTTAACAGCTATAAATCGTAACAAGCAAAAGTGTGCTTGTATAAGCAGTGCAATAATACAATGTTGCCGTCTAGTTTACCATCAGACCCCGGCCAGTATTTATCTCAGGACCAAATATGCAAATTACTATCACCAGAATTTTCCTTTTATATATCTGTGTCTTCGTTTGTCACAAAATTTCCACTTTTCAAGCAGTTTTAGGCAAATGATACAATTCACCAAACTTTAGGGCCCGCTCTACTACATGGCCGAACTAATGGTGTAATTTTAAATCTGATCCAATACTTCATGGATGTCTATCTAAATAGGCATTTAAATTCAACCCAATCTTAATTAAGTATTTAAATGTGGAAATTATTCTATAGGGTTTAGGGAAATTTAAATGTGATCTAATACAGTACGATTGGAATTGGAGTGGATTGCGTGAATCTAACATGTCTTTGAGAGCTGCATACTTGGTCAGAACCCCAACAAATATAGATTTAGCATTGCCTAATGTTATGACAATGAAATCCTAGTGCGGTACGGACTAAATATGATATTAATACCAGTAAATTGAGCCGCACGATGCTGCGGATTTTTTTTTTCCAAGTTTCATATATAATAGATGAATACTCGTAATCTAAAAAACATCAACGCTACTTATAATATAATTTGTTTTTTTGTTAATAATAGATTATTAACAAATGAGATACAGTAAACAACAAACTTTTTCTATGATTTGTAGAAATTTACAAATACAAAATAGAATTGATTTCCCTTAAAAAAAATATTAAAAAAATAAATAAAATTGAAAGAATATATAGCTGAATTGTAAAAAAAATAAATAAATACAAAACTGTAATTTCAGTTAAAATCCGGAGGCAAAACGGTCACTTCACTGTTACATGAACAGTGATAAACAGTAATGAACAGTGCAACCACATTTAGTATATGTAGAATTGTCTCCGATGAAACACTTTGACATCAAAGTATGTAGGGTTTACCCAACCACATATTGGATAGAATGTTTATTTCTCGTATTGTTGTGTCTCGTTTCTAATGTGCGACTTTGTCATTTTCACATCCTTATTTAAATCGAGCCACACAACCCTAAACAAGTAACACGTACAATTATTATTGGCTTGAATGAACCATCGAAATTCGTATTAAAAAAACAAACCATTTGAGCTTAGTTGGTGATTAGAAGAAGATATGACGAGGAAGAGGAAGAAGAGGAGCTTGGACAATTATCATTGGCTTGAATGAACCATCGAAATTCTTATTAAAAAAAAAAAACAAACCATTTGAGCTTAGTTGGTGATTAGAAGAAGATATGAAGAGGAAGAGGAAGAAGAGGAGCTTGGATTAACTTGAAGAACATAAGTCATATAAAGGCACGGAATGACCTAGAATGTAGAAGATCATGTTTAATTTCCTATATATCCACTCCCGGCATGGGGTGGCGCTATTCTGGGCAAATCGGTAGTGGATGGGGCTTCTTTCTAAGATTGAAGACCTTTTTGTTAGAAATACACTTTTTTTCTTTCGTTTATTAAGGGTACCTAAAGACAAACATAGACAAGCAATTGCATTACTTCTGTTTGTCCAAAACAAAAAATTGCATTACTTCTCAAAACCTGGTCTAGTCAGATTAGTTCTGTTAGTTCAAAAGTTAGTTGACACTTGACAATAATATATTTAATTTTATGTATTTAAAAATTACGATACCCTAGAGTTCAAAGAATCAAAGTTCTTTACTTTAATTTGTATTTAAAAAATTTGACGCTGTAATACTAGGAAAACACTGAACCACAAAACTATGAAATATAAAAGTTGTTAGGAACTAGGAACTACTGAAGTTGATTATGGTATTGAATTGCTGATCAACTATCAAAATCCTAAATTTTCAGTTTTAGATTTGGCAAGGCTTGATACAGACCGGACATGCAAACCGACCTAAACACAGCTCTGCAGTTTAACCATAACCACTTATTCATTAAGTTTTGAAAAATAAAATTCAAATAACCTAGTGGTCCTCCTCGCAGTGGGTTAATTAGGTTTTGTTTTTGGGTACTGACCCAAAAAGGCATGTTTATTGTCACATAGCATTAGCAGCCAGCTCAAACCAATTAATGAACTCTTTTTCCTAAAGAGCGATTGTTCTCTTGTTGTCACTGCTCTATAGCATGATGTGGAAGATAGATCTAAATTAATTAGGTGCATTATCGATGATTGTAAGTCATATTTGACATCTTTTTACTCAATTCAGGTTAGTCACATTTTCCGTGAAGCAAACGGTGTAGCCAACAGGTTAACGCGGTTTTATGTTTCCCCTTGCAAAGTATTATTTTAATAAATAGAACCGGGCGTGAGGGTGAGCTTCCCAGCTAGATTGAGTTCCAAACCCCTTTACAAAAAAAAAAAGCACATGATGTACATTATGAAATTATACTTGAATGAAAACCAAAACACAAATAAATTTTATAATTTTTATAATTGATAAGATATTTTAATTTATATTTACTTTAATTTATATTTCCTATCCTTTTTTTTCCCATTCTTATAGGACTGGATTCGGTTCTGAAAATGCAAAAATTCTCCGGAACCGGAACTGAAACCGGAAAGGGAACTTCGGTTCGGTTGTTGTAGTTCACAGTGCCGGAACTGACGGGAACCGGAACCGAGAACCTTATGATCAGTTTTCCGGTTTCAACAGTTCCTTGATAAAGTTGAAAAAAAAAAACCCAAAAACTTAATTTGGAGACCTGCTTGGGGACCCCGACATTCTTGACTCGCGGGGCTTTGAAGGCGGCTTTGATGACGTCGAGCATTGAGACCCGGTTGTGGAGGCGGGCGATGGACTCGGGCGGGTCGAGGATGACGGTGCGGGGATAGAGAGATGAGCATTCCTTCAATTGCTTATTCCAGTTGTCGTCGTAGAGCTTGTGGATGATGCAGTCGAAGGGGCCTTAGAGGCATCGACGGGGACCAGATTGATGCCGTCTTGTCCAGCGTGGGCGATCAGAGACAGTTGGATGAAGGTCTGCTCTTTCTTCGGTGGGAAGGCGTAGCCGATGCGGTGGTGTCGTGGAGGCTGCGATCTGGACAGAGAGAGAGAGAGAGAGAGAGAGAGAGAGAGAGAGAGATGAGTTTTTGGGTTCTGAACCTTGATCGGAGAGAAAGGGATGAGAAAAGCTGAAAAGAAGAGAAAGTTTGCATTTTTGTATATAAAATAGGCCTGAGATCTCCTATAGCAGAGTTTATTTTAGGGAAATAAGCTTGGTCAAACCTCCCAATGATACAAGGACATATGTCCTTCGGTTCCCAGAAAAAAATAATAATAATCGGAACCGAACCGAACTTGCTTCTTCCAGAACCGAACCGAAAAAAACATAAGTAAATATATTGGAGAACCGAACCGAACTGAGTTTTTGGATCCGGTTCAGTGCGATTTTGTCGGTTTTACTGTTCTAAATCCCAGCCCTACATTCCTATCAATTCTCATTTTACTTGGTCAGGGATCTCGGATCTCTGTCATCAATGGGAAGAAAATTAGGATCCAAATCTAGCTACAAGCAATCTTCATAGCCATGCAACTAGAGAGAGAGAGCAGGTATCAAAATAAATATTACTGCATGCAACTAAGGTCGAGATAGAGATAGCAGTAGTCCTAGAAAAGGACAACGGCAGAGAAAGAAACAGGCAGCAGCAGCAGCAGCAGCAGAGATCGATATGATTATTAATTGAATCATCCCTTTTCCATTTCTTCATATTTTATCATCTCTATACGTAAACATAGTTTAAAAAGTTGAAAGCCACCGAACAGGGCTCGTGATCCAAGAATGGTTTAAATGTCTGTCTACTCTCTCACAGTCTCCTCAGTACTGTATGTGTTTGTTCTGAGAGATTCATCAGCTGCGATCGTTATATAGCTACAGAGCTAATTAAGAGCTACTGATATCATCGAGATCCAGCAATACAAACAAAATGGGTGTCTGACTCTGCTCATTGCAATTTAATGACTGCTCTTCACTATTTTCACACAATCTGCCCAGCCAACTTAACCCCAGCGCAGTACTACTGCTACTCTTCTTTAGCATTCATTTTCAGCCCTCACGTTAAAATTGCACTCTCAATTTACTGCACCACTTGAATGTAATCAATGGATAATATATTTGTCTCTCTAGTGGCACTGGGTTGCTTTTTGTTTTGTATTAAACCCGATCGAGTTGCACCTATCAATGTTCTTCATGGGTGGTCAGAAACAAGTTAAAAGACGAGTGACGCTGCAAAAATTAATCAACTACTTTCAGAATATGGACCACCAGCTAGCAATCACCAAATATTTATTTAAAGTTTGAGAACTAGGGTTTGTGTTTGTGTGTGTATATACATGGTTATCAACGTTTTGAGGGGTTCGAATGGTTTAATTAGTGTTTGAGTCTCCGAGGCTGGGCAGCTCAATTCAAACTAAATATATGGAAAAGGAAAATCCAACATTCAATTATAGATGCAACAACTACATAATATAGTGTTATCGATTTAAAGGATTTAGATGAGTTCAAGAGGTTTAAGATATATTTTAGGAGTGTGTGGCTCGATGAAAATCAAGAATGTAGAAGGAAAACATCAAAGATTGAGGATTAGATACAACAACATGTGCAATATTACAAGCGTGTGGTATGTACAATATAAATGTGTGGTTTGATGCTAAAGTATTGTACTCTTTTGAAATAATAATTGTGCATGAACACTTTTATTATTGCTCAGAATGACTAAGAGAGTCAATAGGTGCTATATATACAATATTGATAGTAGTCTGTTGCATGGACTTCATTGCACAAAAATTGGCATCGGAGCTAAATGTTCATTTGCTAAGACATGTATCTAAGATACGTACAGTCAGGCGAATGGTCAAAGTGAAAACATAAAGATGAGATAAGTGAATGAGTGGGCTCAAACAAAAAAAAAAAAATCTAATAAGGTGGAGTCGGTTTGTTACGGACTCGAAGAAAATTCTAATGGAAAGGCTCAATAGGTGGAGTGGTTTAGAATTGCTAAGCGGAACAATTAGCTTTACTCGGCTTGGAAAAATCCTGATGAATAAGTGGACTTTTTGCTGTCTTCTTTTTCTTCTGGTTTTTAAAATTCGTTTAAACCTAAATCCAAATGAATGTTGCAACCTCGAGCCGAAAAGGAAGATTTTGTGGTGTTCTAATTTCATTGAAGATCGATCGAATTTTGTTGGACTGGTTCAAAAGATTCCACAGCTGATCACATGTTGTCACAGTACGTCGACATCAATATAGGCAGTCTTGTTGTCCATCGAAATAAATTGATGGCGCATGGTTTGAAACAGTGACTCGGCCACACTTGAATGCAAATAATACTAGTGCCTTTTCCATAAGGGCTCTTCCAGAGAGATATGAAGACAAACTTTAGCTGTCACTGAGATATATGTCTGTATCACAATTTATTTTCAGAACATGGCTTAGCTAGCTAGGGCTTTGGCTTTGGCTTGCGACAAAAAGCATTTTGTGAGCTCCATCATATGGAACTTAATTGGTTTGTTATCAGGCATGCATGTAGCTTGAGTTCTGGTGAATGCACCGAGGCTGTGGGTTTTCTTTAAGAGGTGATGAAACTGTTATACAGTCACTAGATTAGAAAAAGTTTATAGGTCCATGGGAAATAGCTAACATTTGATATCTATATCAATTTTTTGTGTCAAAGACATGTGATCTCTTATATCTCTATCAAGCTAACACCGATCTTGAATATTTGCAGGTGGAGAGAAAATTTACAAAAAGACTATAGAGGTGTTGCAAACCTCAAAGGTAATGAATTAAAGACTTTTAGGAATACAAATTGCTTTTGTTACAAACCTGAGTAGAACATCATTTTTGCAAAATCGGCTCAAAAGGATATGGTGCCATGTACACACTCCAAACCTAAGGGAGTTAAGAAAATTGTTAATTTACATTCTTTTGGAAACTAGGGTATAGGATGCTTCCGACAAAACACAAGGGTATAGGATGCCTCAGACTTCCGAAATATATAGTTTTGGAAAACTGGTGTGCTATTTAATTACATTAAATTATTAATCGACTATCAAGCTTAGTATTCAGAAAACCAAGTTTATACGATGCTAAATTCAACTTCATGGAAAAACCAGAAATTGAAAATATTTCTATCCACCTGCATCTATCTAAAAGATTGGGGGAGAGCTTGTGATCTCAATCATGCCATTGATGGGTCCAAATACATATATTCTTTCAAAGAGTGACTATGACTTGGCAAGTTGTGCAAGAAGGGTTTGGTACTTGAGGTTTAGGGTTGAGTTCTTATTCATGAAAGAGTTTTTCTATTGAAATCTCTAAATTTACTCACTTGACCTCTATGCTTTTTATGTCCCGTTTGAGATTGCTTCACTTAAAAAAAAAATCAGCTTTTGTTTGAAATTTTAGATCTTATTGTGTTTGATAAATAAGTAAAAAACAGTTTTAATTGAAAATCATATATAAGTCACTGACATCAGATTTTAAAAACAACCCAAAGGTTGCTTGACATCAGATTTTAAAAACAACCCAAAGGTTGCTTTTATAAACTATTGTAAATCAAAACACGCTCTGAAGTTGTTTTATGTACTGACAACACTTTTAAACATATTTATGACCTATATGAACGCATATTGGTGACCTTTATGATTTATGACCTATATGAAATGGCATGAGAGAGAGTCAAATTAGTGATTTATGATTTATGACCTATATGAACGCATATTGGTGAGGGTCAACAAAATAAATCCTCTTATGATTTATGACCTAAATGATTTAGATAATAATTTGAGTCACAAGACATATATATTACTAAAACCAATTGACTGACACATTCGAAAACACATCCATTGATTGAACATTCAAAACCAATTCATTACATCATAAACCCAACATCAACATACTAATCCTACCTAAACATATTGTACTTGTCCACTTCCTTCTTCCTGCTCAGCAACAAGATATGCAGAGTAGAACTCAATACCAAACTGACCAATCATGCTAACAATTGCTCTAGCAACCTAGACATCCATGATTTTTGCCATCACTTCACACATATGTCCCTGCACAACAATAGTGGATGACTGTACAAACTATAATAGGCCAGACTGGGCAGAAATCTAACCAAAAGCAAGACTCTGAAAATCAGTTTACAACTGTTAGTTGCAGCCAACATTCTTGGTGAAGGGTTATTCCATTTTTCATTTTCCAAATCAATAACCAAAGGGCATTGTTTTAGATAAATTTATGGTTACACAAATTGAAAACAAAAAATGAAATGAAATTAAGATTGTAAAAAGCAAACCTTGAGGCAAAAAAGCATTCATTTTGGCGTAGGATGTCTGTGTGTAATCAAACACTTTTTACTTTTATTTTTTCATTGCAATGCCAATCTACATAACTGTTTAGTTAAATCTACTTCATGCTTCATGCTCAGAGTGCAGCTAAGAGAACTTCTGATGCTACACTTCCCCACTTCAAAGTTTAATTAACATAAACCCATCAACCAAAAGTCTAGCTTTTAATTTTACAAAGTTTAGTGAAAGCAGAATCGCAGAGAATGACAGCAAAGTGGTTCTAAACAAAACTTAGAAGTTAAATGCAGCTTTTCCTCCTTAAAGCAAGCCAATAGATCATTGGAAAAGAATATAATACACCTATAATAGTATGATTAGTTAATGTTAGATAAAAGATAGAACATAATCAAAACTCATACCAAAATTAGCAATAAAACCTCAACTTTCTCAACTTCCCCTGAATCCCGTACTTCAATTCCAAACTCTATATGAATGCAGCCAATTTGAATCTAAACATAGATACATGAGAACAAAATTGTGATGTAAAAGTTCAGCCCATTATACCTCAAATTGAGGTTTCCACGTACACCACAGGGGCAGCCCTTTTTGTTTGCCATCTTTCAAAAAAGAACACACAATCTTCTACTTCTGCCAAAACCACCCAATTTACCAATTAGTAACAGAACCTTCCAAAAAAATGAACACCAAACAGAGAGAACTAGACACAGAGAATGAGAAAGCCAGAGAAGAATCCATTATAAATTAAGCAGAAACAAGAAGAACCCAGTAAAGTTTAAGCAAAAGGAAGAAGAACCCATTAAAGGTTAAGCAAAAAGAAGAAGAAGAAGCCAGAAGTTTGATTTGAGTGATGAGAAAGAAGGAGATAGTGATTGAAACTTGCCTTCCAAGAAGGAACTGCTGCTAGTCTTGGCTTGTTTTCTGCTAGTCTTGGCTTGTTTTCTGCGGCATCAACATATATATATATACACACACACATGTTGAAGCAGATTGTTTCTATCTTGTTGTCCTCGCAAACTGTTATAGATTAGTATTGGATTGCATGTGTACAGAGATATCATCCACTCAATCCAAACTATGCTCCAGCTACAAGTGTATAATGTTGATGTTTCTTAATATGTATACTATAGATATGAGAGAAACATGTAGACCAGCCAGTGAAACAACATCAAATTGTAGGGATATCAGTGAAGTCTGGAATTAATAAAGCTGGGCTATAGGAAGGTGGGATGGAGTTTGTAGGATAACTAAATCTACACATACACCTCCACGTCGTCACAGTCAGGAATCTCCACACAATGTGTGATGTGTGTATGTACATATACATAAACTAACACATATACATACAAAAGCTGCATAGATGAACGAAAAGAAAAGTAAAAAAGAAACAACATGCAAGAGATCATAGAAAGTGTAGTTTACTGCACAATGGATTGATGAGAACTTTGAAAACTTAGATATTAGAGTTGCAATTGAAGAGTATTTAGAGAAATGTCTAAATTACAATATGCATACAAACACAATAATTATGCCTAAGTGCACAACCCCATGAGAAAAGATCTGGTTATAGGTATCCAATAAAACCCAATACAGTAGCAATATGGTATAAGATGATCATATGCATGAAAAAATTAGTTCTAGGGTAGGCTTAGCCAGGAATTTAGTACCATTCTTCAGTAGGAAAACAACTATTAAGCTTTTAAAAGGTTTAGCAATCTCGCATCAGAGGAACTATAAAATTATTAAACACATCCAGCAGTAATTGCTGAGTTTTTCTACCAAGTTCAGGGACAGGAGCACAGAAAACCACCAGATTGTGCTTCATGTGGACATTCCTATCAAACTCAAGTGCAACCAACTAAACCAATTTTTGGTTTCTAGAACCCAAGTTTTTTAACAATCAATTAAGCTGGCATTACTCTATTACCACCAAATAGGCTGATGCCATATTTTAACAATTTTTTATCAACAGAAAACCAACCTGCAGTCCAACAGAATCCAATGAACATTTCAACTGCCCAATATCAACATTGAGCCGATTAAAATCTGCAGACACAAAAACAGAACTCATAAGAAACAAAAACATTAACCCATTATGTGTCATTTACAAGTCAATGTGCAGTAGCATGCCAGACCAAGATGGTACCCTCACCTTCCTCATGGGTTCAAACTAGACCCTCAAATTTCATCAGAAACCTTAGCATTCTAGCTCCTGCTCAAAACGTCCCATATATGCTTCTCAAAATTGAACAAGTCACATTAAGCAGCAAGTAAAAGCACCAAATGTCACGAACCCACAACTGTCCAGTAAAGCAAAAACTAATCTGCTTGTAGTAACTTACCAAAATCTTGATCCCCTAACAGACCAACTTCAGAGCAATCAGATACTACCTATTTACATGCACAATGAGAGAAAAATGTAATGAAAATTTCGAAATTCAACCAAAAGAGTGGGGGTAAATTCAAAATTACCTGAAGAAATACAGCGCTGTCATTAAGTAAATCATGAGAATCTGCAGTAGTAGGTGATTCGGAATCATCGTCCCCGCCGCATCTGCAATTGAGAACCGTAATTCGCTCGATCAAAGTCGCTTTTCTTCTCTCTCAACTCACTTTCTCCGATTTTTGATCTGTTTCTGTATTTGAATATTGATGACGGGAGTTGATGTTTTTGTGATTCAGGAGAAGGAGAGAGATCGGAGATCTGAAAACGGAGGTTGTGAGGGAGCATCTGAGGAGCAAGAGGATCAGGCTGTGGATTGATGGAGCTCTTTCTTTATGTTGCGATGCTCTGAGAGAAGAGGGAGAGGTTGAATCTGATCGTCTATTTTTTCTTTCTCAAAATTTAAACGATTAGTTTAAATTTTGGTCAAAAAATGGGCGGGCAAAGTCGAACAAGGGAGTCAAAAAATTTGAGTTTTGGCCAAGTGTGAAACTCAGACAACGTAAATTTATAGTCATCGTCTAAAGTAGAGTTGCACAACTAGGAATGAGCAAACGGGGGTGGGGGGCGGGGTACCCGCGGGTTTCCCCCGCATTTGTCAAATGGGTGCGGGGGCGGGGTTCCCCATCACATGAGCGGGGGCGGGGGTGGGGGCACTTATTTCCCCCGCAGGGGTGCAGGGGTGGGGGCGGGGTTTCCCATTACCCATGCGGGGTCCCCGTTTATCTTTTTTTTTTTTTTTAATTGAGAACTATAATTTTTCAACCAACATATGGGGCATTTTTATAATTTTCTTATTCTAAAAAAAAAAACAGAAAACTTATACGGGGTATTTATCTTTCCCATCCAGAATACACCTTCAAAGTGATTCGGGAGGATCCGACCGTTGGATTGTCGTATAATTTTGTCAGGATGATTCTAAAGGCGATCCGGACGATCCAACCGTTGGATCTTTGTATAATTTTGTCAGGATGATCCTAAGGGCGATCCGTGAGGATCTGACCGTTGGATCATAGTATAATTGTGAAAAGACGATCCTCTAGGTGATCCTTGCGGATCCAACCGTTGGATAGTCGTATAATTTTGTGAGGATGATTCTAAGGGTGATCCGGGACGATCCAACCGTTGGATCTTTGTATACTTTTGAGAGGATGATCCTAAGGGCGATCCGTGAGGATCTGACCGTTGGATCATAGTATAATTGTGAAAAGACGATCCTCTAGGCGATCCTTGAGGATCCAACCGTTGGATCGTCGTATAATTTTGTGAGGATGATTCTAATGGCGATCTGGGATGATCCAACCGTTGGATCTTCATATAGTTTTGAGAGGATGATCCTAAGGGCGATCCGTGAGGATCTGACCGTTGGATCATCGTATAAATTGGTAAAGATGATCCTCTAGGCGATCCTTGAGGATCAGACCGTTGGATTGTCGTATAATTGTGATTTGTGATTTTGGCTGTTAGAGAAGACGCAGCCGGATTTTTGCCAAAAAAAAAAATCAGTCAGACAACATCAAAACTCAACTATTGTCTAAATACAAATTGAACAACAGTAAAGTATCAATAGATAACTGTTGTCTGAAGTCATTGTCTGAAAGAGAGTTACACAACATAATAAAGCAGCAAAAAATAACTATTGTCTGAATTGAATTGGTCAGACAACATCAAAATACCACAATTGTCTGAATAGTAATTACACAACAGTTGTCTGCAATAACTCACTCATACAACATCAAAATATAACCATTGTAATAGGAAAGTACCCTAGGTATACTAATTGTATTCCGATTCTGTTACCTTTTGTGTACTCTGTAAACTCCCTATATAAAGGGCTCCTATTATCAATAATAAACACAATTCTATTCTCCTATAACACGTTATCAGCACGAGTTCTAACCCTAGCTTTAGAAAAAGAAAAAAAACTTTTCTCTCTGCCGCCAACCCAAAACAAAAAAAAAAAAAAAAAAAAAGAGGAGAGGCCGAACCTCAGCCTCACCGGCCTCCGAACTGCAGCCCAGCCTCCTGCCGAACCAGTCGCACCCACCTGCACCAGCCCAGGCCACCGAACTGCAACAGCAGCAGCCCAGGCCACCGAGCAGCAGCAGAAGCCGCAAGCCTCAAGCCTGCAGCACCGACCCGATCTCGACCCGCCTGCAGCACTAGCCCACCCCAGCGCCTCCCACCTACACCTCCGCGCCTCCCCATATGGCAGCGCCCTGCGACCTCACCTGCAAACCTCCCATCGCTGCACCCAGAGGAAGACCAGAAGAAGAAAAGAGAAGAAGAAACCGAAAAAAGAAGAGGGGAAGACGCGGCCAAAAAAAAAAAAAAAAGAAAGGAGGGGGAGGACAGGCTTGGGGCCCGAAAAAAAAAAAAAAAAAAGGAGGAATAAGAAAAAAAAAAAAAAAAAAAAAAAAAAGGAGGAATAAGAAAAAAAAAAAGGAGAAGGGCTGGGCCCGAAAAAATAAAAGAAAGAAAAAAAGGGGAGGAAGAAGAAAAAAAAAGGGAAGGGAGAAGGGCAGCCCACCAACTGCCAATTTTTCGACCAGATTCCAGCGATCTTAATTTAGCTACACGCCTGCATCAACACGCGCGTGTCTTCAAAGAAAAGAACAATCACGTAAGTTTTTATAATTAAAGTTGCTGCTTTCTTGTATTTAAATTCCTTTTATTTTCTGCAAATATTGGAATATATGTTGCCAAATGAGTTTGATATTTAACAAAGCGGAATTGTGGAGATTCACGCTTAACGAACTAAGAGTGTTCGTATGAACTAAGAGTGTTCATAATTAAACGAACTAAGAGTGTTCGTGTGAACTAAGAGCGTTCACAATGCTTGGACTAAGAGCGTCCGTAAGCATCAAATTGTGACCATATTAAAACATCATTGTTTGGTCTAATCCAAAAGAGATTCTTGGAAATTGATTTCTTGGTAGCATAGCTCGGAAATCTTATTGTTTTAGTTTTCGTGGAAGTTTAACTCCGAAACTAATATATCTTCTCTTCTTATTTTCAGGATGTCGAATGAACCTAGACTCGACTTTCCCATGCTTGACTCAACAGGCTCGGATTACCACAGTTGGGTAACCGATGTTGAGAATCATCTCACTTCCAAGGGAATATTACTCATAATCCAGGCACCTAACCAGGATATTGAGTTCAACCGAACATCTACAAAGCATGCTCAAGCAGTTATCTTGATGCGACGCCATATGGACAAGGCACTCATATTGGAGTATATGTCGATCAAGGATGCAAGAGAGCTATGGGTAGCGCTAGAAGAGCGCTTTGGCAATGTCCAAGATTCCCTCCTCCCTGACTTGAAGGTTCAATGGAACAATCTGCGCTTTGCTGACTTCAAGTCTGTTACTGAATATAATTCAGAGGCTCTTCGCTTACAATCCATGTTGAGATTCTGTGGGCAACCTGTCACAGAGCAAGAGTTAATTGAGAAAACTCTCTCCACCTTCCCCGTTTCAGCCATTGTGGTATCAAAGCAATACCGTACTGAAGTCAATGCTGGACGGATCACGAGGTTCCATCAGCTTATCAATATTATATCTGTAGCTGAGAAACATGATAACATATTCGTGAGGAATTATAATTCAAGGCCCATTGGAACTAAGAGCGTTAATGAGGCGAACTATAATGCACCCAAAAGAGGGCGCAAGGAGCGGTACCCTAAGAATGGGGGACAAGAGGGACGTATGGGCCCATATAACAGCCCTAACCAGGAAGGAAACCGCAAGTTTGGTGTGGATACACGTGGTGGTAATGCCACACGTGGGAGAGGGGGTCGTGGTATCCCTAGCCGTAATGGTGGCTCAATGGGTCGTGGTGGTGGCACCAACCCTCCTAGGGAACGCTCGCAACGTGCACAACGTGCACCTCAATTAAAGGGAGGCAACCGCAATGATGAGTGTCATCGATGTGGATCAATTGAGCATTGGTTCAAGCAATGCAAGGCAAGCGAAGAACTAGCTGCAAGCTACAGGGCATATAGGGACCTGAGAGAGCAAGAAGTGTACCTTGCAGAAGAAGAAGAAGATGGTGGAGATGTCAATCTCACCATAGAGGACTTCAAAGCTGAAGATGAAGTGCACATGGATGCAACAGACTTTGATTAGATTAGTCCTTTTTTATTTTTCCAAGAACTTTTGTAATGGCAATTTGCCTTAGTCAATAAATGAAAATTGTATTAACTCTTTCTTATGTGGCAGACCCAATAAAATGTGATGTCTAGGAAAGTCATTGAGATTCTTGGTACTTAAGAGAGCCTCGCTCCACCAACATCTCTCTCTACTTTCCTGGTCATATTTGATTAGAGTTACCAAACGGATAGAGTGACTACAATGTGTCTTACTTTGATTTTATTTTGGATTAGACTTTGGAAACTTTGATGTAATCATTGGCTATTAATAAAGTGTCAATTCGTTTACTTAATGTCTTGGACATACCTTAATTCGAACTTTATTATATAAGAGCCAATGGTTTTCATGTGGAAACACATTATGAGAATGGACAAAGTTTCTTTGCATCACCTCTAATGACTACGGACATAAACGAGTATTAGAGAAACTTATGTGTCGCTCTAGTGGGTTGTATGCAACCACTATTTGAGTTATTGAGTTATTGAATCCAACCATGTCATGAGAGATGACTTATGGGATTTTGACACATATAGGCTTTGACATGATGATCCGTGTATTAAAGACTTTACACGGATATCCATTTTCAGAACGAAGAAAAGTAAAAACCAAAAATTGGTTGGAGGAGCTGCACATGCGCCTCATGGCACCATGATTGTGCAAAGACAGGCCATACATGGCCGGTGCCGCCTACCCCCTTGCGGCAAATACATGGCATTGACGCCATAAACTCCTCTCTCTACTTCTCAAGTCT
The DNA here is from genome assembly GCF_002994745.2 of Rosa chinensis. NCBI lineage: Eukaryota > Viridiplantae > Streptophyta > Magnoliopsida > Rosales > Rosaceae > Rosa > Rosa chinensis. Next base: position 44,323,444 of record NC_037089.1, read on the forward strand.
ATTGCGACACTATGGCTTCACCAAAACCCTTATTGGTTAATTATAAAGCCTATGTTTCGTTCTGTAAAGCCTGTTATTTAGGATTGAGACCATCCTATGCAAAGGAGATTGAGGAAATAATTCCATTCTCACAAAGAATCTAAGGGAATTCTATGGATTTGATCAACCAACTTGCGGACCATATAGATGTTTTATGGTGTTGGTTGATACACAAACACGCTGGTCACGTGTTGTGCCATTATCCACTCGTAATGCTACTTATACTACACTCCTAGCACATAACATATGGCTACGGGCTCACTACCCAGATCATCCCATTCAGTCAATTTGACTTGATAATGCTAGAGAGTTTACATCGACAGTTTTCGATGACTATTGTATATCATTGGGTATTGATATCAAGTATCATATTCCCATGTACACACCCAATTGGTCTCACGGAAAAGCCACCATTAAACGACTACAATGGTAGCCCGGACATTGGTAATGCGCACCAATATTTCCGTTTGGGTTATGCAATATCGCATGCAGCTATGCTAATTCGTCTACGACTCATAGCAGCCACTCAACTTTTATTTGCGTTACAGCTAATGACTGGGTTCGAGTTTAATATCTCGTATTTATGCATATTTGAGTGTGCGGTTCATGTGCCAATTGCGTCGCCACAACGCATCAACATGAGTCATTGCAACGAATGCATATATATATATATATATATATATATATATATATATATTTGTTGGACATGAGTCTCCAACTATAAGTCCGCTATGTAGAACCCTTGACATGCGATCTCTATTTCGCTGGATTTGCGAATTGTCACTTTGATGAGACAGTCTTCCCGTCGTTAGGGGGAGATTAGAACGTCAATGTTCAACAGGATCGACAGGAATTGTCGTGGTCTGTCCCCACTATGTCTCATCTTGATCCCCTAAAAGTGACGAGATCACATATACCTGCTGCAAACATGCCTGCAAGGATTGATGTCCCCACAAAAGGACATGGTGCCACCCAGAGAAGATGGGTACTGCACCACTACCATGGATGGTAGTATGGTGACGCCACAAAGGTGGCATAATGGTGTCATAGGCCATGGGTTCCGCTAGAGAGAGTAGGAGACCCATAGGTTCGATGGATTCTCGCCCTAAGAAGAGAGCGAGTTTGGCACAACTTGATCCATTGATCATTGATACTCATAATCCGTCTCATGAGAATATTTTGGATTGTGGTTATGTCCAAGAGACATCGTTGGGGGACGCCTCAATGTTAGAACCAATTCCTGAAAATATAGAGATCTCTACGAACTACACTAGTGTACATGAGGACGTGGAATTATTGAGACCAATGACATTGAACCTTACTCCGTTGAAGAATACCAACGTAGAGAAAAATAGCCTAAATGGAAAGATGCGATCCAGGTTGAATTGGATTCACTAACGAAGAGGAAGGATTTCAGGCCTGAGATGCCAACACCTCCTAACATAAAACCTATTGACATTAACAGGTCTTCGTTAGATAGCGTGATGAGAAAAAGAGATGGCAATCTCACCTTATGGCGCAAGGTTTCTCACAACGCCCTGGAATCGACTACGAGAAGACATATTCTCTCGTAATGGATGTCATTGCACTCCACTACCTTGTCAGTTTGGTAGCTTCCAAATAACTGAACATGCAGCTTACGAATGTGGTCACTACGTATCTTTATGGGGATCTAGATAAGGAATATAATGAAGGTTCTTGTGGACTTCATTTACCCAAGTCAAGTGGCTCTAAACCACGGAGCGCATTTGCAACAAGGTTGAAATGCTCACTAAAATGACTACTTGATTGGGAAGGGATATGATGAACTATGCCCACGCGTTTCCATGACAAGTTCCGGATTTGCAATGGTCGCGGTTTATGTTGATAAACATAATTGGAACCCTTGAGAGTTAAGGGAAATCGCTGAACACCTGAAATCCGAGTTTGAGAGGAATGCCCTTGGGAGAACACGGTTTTGTCTAAATTCAGAACTTGTATACCGTGTCAAGAGACATTTTTGATAAAGTCAAAGACGCACCATGGTCGTCGGTAGTCTTGGCCCTAAAAGGGATCCGTTTCTTCCTAGGGATGATGACGAAGACGTGTTAATAGCAGAAGTGCTTACTTATGTACAATAGGCGCATTATTGTACTTAGCACAATACAAGACCGGACACCTCAATTATTATGAACTTGTTGGCTTGATATAGCCCCGCGCCAACGCAACACCATTAGATTGGTATAAAGACAATCTTTCGATATTTGAGAGGTACGATTGATATGGGCTCGTTCTATCTCTACAGAGAAAAGAGATGACGGAAGTGTGGGATCTGACCCCACAAGGCAAAATGCCACCTTCCGTGCTTGATGCGCCTAAAAGCAAGCGCGCAATTTAACCCTGAAATATCGTTAGTAGTATAAGCAAATAGGGATCGTTCTATCCGGGGATTGAGGGTACACTTGTAATTGTGAAACAAATAAAGAAAAGTATTATTTACAAAAATAAAATAAAGAATATAAATATATACAATTGTATAAACAAATAAAGAATTAAAATAATAAAGTATTATTTACAAAAATAAAATAAAGAATATAAATATATACAAGTAACAAAATAAAAAGGGGGGGGTTTAAGAATTATAGAATTGAAAATTAAGATAAATAAAATAAAGAAAATGTAAAAACATATATACAAGGGTGGATCGCAAGGAACAAAGATCAAAACCACATCCATATGTAAGAAATCCAATTACAATTCCTATAGTTGATTTTAAATGTCATGAGAGAGGAGTTGATCATGTGAAACATTCGAAAGCAAATGATTTCCCATATTTTACTTTTCAATGCTAATTAACCTAAGCGAAAGCACCTAGATTAATCCTATCAAACATGCAATCAAGCCCTAGAAAGCTAGTCAATCATGACATGTTCAACGCATTAGACATAGAGAAAGGCTATCAACTCAAGTGTACAACTTAGTATGGAAAAGTCCACCTAATTGCAATCCTCTTTAATTAAATTCGGTCTTTGCACAAAACCTTTACTACTTTGATTCAAGTTTACACAAAACGAAAAGTCGATTTCATGTTCTTAAACCTAGCACCAATTATATCAAAACCCTAAGTGTTTGCAACCACATAAGATTAAAATACAAAAGTTTTCTATCATGCAAATTTAATTAAACAAACCCACATAAGCAACATAAAAATCAACATATAGAAATCACAACTTTATCTCAAAACATATAAACGGGCTTTAAACTTTGCCCTTAACATTATTGTTAACTAGAAACAAGTTCATACGAAATCAAACAAGGAAACCAAAAAGGTTACAAGGAAAAGGAACGAATTACACCGTGAGTGGAGATGGAGATGGAGAGCTAGATGGTTGAATCTTGAATCTTGGAAGCAAGCCTTCAAGGTGGATGATGGAGGATATGATCTTCACGGCTCCTTCTTCTTCTTCCTCTCCTTGCTTGAAAACGCAGAACTTTGCAACTAGAGAATGGAGAAGGAAAATGGAAAGGAAATGGAGAGACAAAGAAGATGAGATGGATGAAGGAATTGGTGTTATGAAATGGTGAATTAGTCTCTATTTATAGGCTTCCAAGCAACACTATTTGGCCTTTAAACAAATCATAATGGGTTAGGTTTGAGCACTTAAACACTTGGTGGATTTGTTAGGTGAGAGCACTTAAACACTTAGTGGATTTGTTAGGTGAGATCACTTTCTCTTCCTTTATTCCTTTAATTTTTATCTCCACTAAGAACTCAGTTTTAGCCTTTAACTTCTTCATATGAAATGTTCCACTATGAGTGTAGATCATTGTGGTAAAATTTCAGAATGTATTGCCATGTGGTTGGGCCGGAAATGCTGCTGGACCTCTTACAGGTCCAGTTTTCCGGTTTTGCTTCTGTAGAAAATTGGGCTGATTGTTTGAAGGCCTTCCACTCATAGTTTGCTCTGGCACTCTTCATAAGAAATGTTCCTTTGGGTGTCTAGAATGGATCTGGAAGGTTTCAGCTCATTTGAAGTTCATTTGGTCAGGCGGCCGCTCCTTCTTGTTTGCTTGGCTTGGTTTCTCCTAGCCGGAGTAGGAATATGTGTAAAATTGATCTTTTAGTACATTTCCATTTTTCTCCATCATTTCCAGGTAATTATGGACCTAACGCTCATTTCACCTTCATCTACTCCAATGTACCTAAAAATAGAAATTGAATTAAAAATCGATTCAGTTAAGGAATTAACTAAGCAAAATGTGAGGAATTAACTATTAAAATATCACATTAAAATGCTCCTATCAGTGCTCCTCCTCCCCTTCATCGAAATGACAACAAGCATTTCTAAATATTGAAATGAACCAAATCCGATCAGAGGATAATGTAGCAGACTTATTTACTAAGTCGTTACCAAAATCCACCTTCGAGAAACATGTGAAGAGCATCGGATTGAGAAAGTTATCCGAACTCCCATGATTGTAGCAATCAGGGGGAGATATTGACATCAGGGGGAGACATGATGTCTACATGTTCGATCTCAAAGAGTGAAGGACGTGTTGTGCTCTTTTTGTCCTTCGACCAGGGTTATTTTTGTCCCACAGGGTTTTTGTTACCTGGCAAGATTTTTAACGAGGCAACAATTAAAGCGTCATCACCAAGTTTGAGCGGCACAAGGGGGAGTGTTGAAGGATATCGACATAATGTGTGCCTCTACAAACTAGGGTTTAGAGTTGTAATAGGAAAGTACCCTAGGTATACTAATTGTATTCCGATTCTGTTACCATTTGTGTACTCTGTAAACTCCCTATATAAAGGGCTCCTATTATCAATAATAAACACAATTCTATTCTCCTACAACAACAACAGCAATGTAATAATTGTTGACTGAATCGAAAATTTGGACAATAGAATAATTCTTGCTGTCGTTAAAAATTTCGCTGTTGTTGGAAATGTGACGTCTGATTCATTTTTTGGCATAGTGAATAGTCATTTTATAGTGGGTTATGTATGTCATTCAATAATTCATAATAGAGTGAGGTCAAGTGAGCAAATTTGGAGATACCAATAGAAACTTTCTTCATGAAACTTGGAAAATCTACATAATCAATGATTCGATCAGGACTATCCCACATATCAATCATCTATCTTGCATAGCATTTTGAACTTTTCTTATTTAGGAGTTGGATTTCTTCTGCTGACGAGCGAGTATCTTCTATCAGCTATATTCATGAAAAGAAAAGTCATCATTAGATCCATTTTCATTTGCCACCTATATCTCTAAGATATGCGACCTAAACTATTAGACTTCAACGCGGGCCTTGGCTTCTAGGAGGAGGTGTTCTAGGGATTAGTTACCAATCTCCCTTCCTCATTTTCCAATTTTTTTTATTATTAAGAGTCAATTCATTTTAAGTCCAAGATTCATACTATGTATTGGATACAATCCACACAAATTTTTTTATTAATTGCGGTCCTACGACTCACTTACTACATAGGATTTCTTTCATTTTCAGCTTTATCCAACTAATTGCATACTTTTGCATTGCTATTGTACCCCTTTGTAACAAATTGGCATAATTAAAGAAGGTCAAACAAGATTTCATGAAATACTAAATTTAATTTATTTTATGAATAAAGTTTCCTAAATTTACTATTTTTAATCAAACTTAACAATCCTAACTTTTCATTTTTTTTCTATTGAATCATATCTTTTTTTCTCTCCTTCCATGTCTATCTTTTTTCCAACACATTGTTGAGTCATAAATTACTTATGCAATTGTGCCCCAAAACTATGAAAATGGACTTGTCTTCCATGCTATTTAACCATTTTTAATCCATTTCTTTTTAATTGTATGAAACCATGCATTGAGAATAAAATGCAATTCGAGGCTTGAAATATAAAGAATTGAAGCAAGGAGAAGAAGCCACGGAAATTGGAAGAAGATTGCAAATCGACTTTTCCGGCGAACTTTCCGGTGATATTTTCCGGCGAGCTGCCACTCATGGAGGACTCTTTGTCCAATCATGGAGGACCATGGTTGTAAGAATCTCCCACCACTTGAAATTTAAACATCTCCCTAAACCTTGTTCCTTTGTCACCTTGCAAATTTGGGACCATGTGGGAACAAGGGTGTAAGAGCATTTCTTACACATCTTGGGATCAAATGGACATATATGGCTGATCAAATGGACATATATGGCTGATCAAAAAAACTTGATCTTCATGATTCTTGACTCCACTCATCATCTTCATCTTAACCAAGACATCCCCTTTTCTCTCTACAACACCACACCACCATTTCCACCACCAAACTCATCTTCCCACCAATTCCATAACCCTCCATCACCCCAAATCATTACTAGCTACTCTTACTTTCACCATTCTACATCATCAAGAGCTTGGAGCAAGGAAAAGGAGACATCCATCACCTCATGAGCTTGGAGACCCATCTCCACCATCACTTTTGGCATCACCAATAGTCATTCTTCATTCTCTAACTCTTTACTCTTGATGCATCTTAGAGTGTTGAAATTTGTCTATCTAGTTATGAGTGAATAGTGAATTTGTTGGGGCTATGGTTGAAAGCCCTAGCCAATCTTGTATGTAATTGATGTGAATACTACGTTTGATGGAATTTTTCATTACCACCTTCACATGCTAAATCAAAAAATGAATGCTTATATTTGAATTTGACTAGTTTAAGTATAATGTATTTATCATTTCATGATTAGTGTGTTGAGATTAGTCACCTCTAGACATTAAGAGCATGAAAGCACACCATGTGTGCATGTGAGGGTAGTGAGTTAAAATCACTTAGACCTAGGATTGGTTTGCTTGCTTGATTATCTAAACTATAATCTTTATGCATCTAGGAACAATGAATTGAAACTTACCCGATAATAAGATTTGTTCTTAGGTAATTAATTCTACTTACCTGGTTGGAATTGATAAAATAAAAGAAGTTTAGGCCTTATTACTCTTACTCGGATTCTAAGAGAGCAAATTGGGTAATTGGGATTGCATCACTTGTAGTTTAAGCATCAATTCATGCAAGGGAGGCTGGAGAATCACTACTACAATAAGTTAATCAGACGATAGATATTTGGAGTTGTGTGATGATCAGCCTCATTGTGGTCTAAACGAGTGTTGTGTGATTGAAAAATCATACAACGGTGATTTCACCGTTGTGTGACAATACTTTGCTCAACAGAATACCTGTTTCTGTTGTGTGAATTCTGCTCAGGCATGTGCGGAGATGTGTCGACACATTCAAACAACAGAAGAAGGAATTCGCCGCTGTCTGAGATTCATAACACACAACAGATATAACTCATTCTTTGTTACCTGAGATATGTAACACACAACATATATTACTCATTCTTTGTTGTCTGAGATTAATAACACACAACTGAAGTGAAATTATCTCTCTTGTCTGTTGATTGCTCAGACAACAGAGATGATTTCATTTCTGTTGTGTGTATGAATCTCACACAACAGAACTTTGTTTTCTTTTGTTGTTGGTTGTTAGTTCACACAACCACTATATTTGATTAGCTGTGGTGTGAATATTGTAATCAGATTGGCTAATGGCCAATTACTGTTGTAGAAGAAGCCTTAATTTTGAACTCGTTTACAGTCATACAATACATTATTTTGTATTATGTTGTATGAGATCAATGCTAGGTGAAATCATACAAAATCAATGCTAGAGATTATTAGCAATGAACAACAATTTTATATTAATGCTAAAAGTAACTTTGATACATCAAAACAAACTCTAATCGATTCACTATATACATTTAATAAGCATTTAAACATTTCATTGAACTAAGCCTTCCAATTTCATAAGCTATACAAGATTGTGTTCGATCCTCACCCACAAGCAATGCTGCAATACGAGCAATCCAATTTCCATCTTGTGCAGCATATGCTTGTGCATCTAGTATTGACTCCAGTTCTGCTCACCCAATGACCTTACCCTTTGAACGCATTCAAGACTGGCTGATTTAAACATTTTTCAACAAGTCCTAAATGCTATGCCCACAGTGCCATTCTGTACCCATATATCTGCAAGTCTGCAACCATGCAGATTATAATAAACTTTTACATTAGTTTCTTGTGGCCATGCATTCAAAATGACATTAATTACTTGCTGTTCTTGAACACAAGTTCTGAGTGAGTACTTAACAAGTTACCAAAGAATTTAACAACTAAAGTATGTTGGGAAATATAGTTACTGGAAAAGAGAGACCAACAAAATATGTTCAAGAGAAATGTAAGGGAACTTACTTCACGAGTGTTTGCTGCACTAAAAGTAAATAATACAATATCAAACAACTAAATACATACCCAAACATTCCCCGGAAGGCAATAAGGGTGAATCTGATAGCTCTAGCAAACTTCAGGAATAAATCCCCACTTCACTTACACCACTTATAAACATTTGACTGCAGCATAGATCATAAGATTAAAAGGAGAACATCAACTCGTTGTGTGGTGAAACACATGCTAGATAGACAAGGAAAGTATAACTTAACCATTGAAGAACTAATAAACATTATGGCACCCCTTTAATGGGAAGCTTATAAGATAGACTAACATTCAACAAATTAGATATGATTTTCCAACTAAAGCAATGTCCAAAGATTGATCATTTTCCAGACAAAGGATACATGAATGACAAGGTAACATATCCCATCCAAAATGCTTTGTGCGTACCATATTCATCCATAGGAGCATCGTAATCATAACTAGCAGCGATGAAAAGACCACCAGCTAGCAGTTTGCCCAAAATTTGTTCCTCCATGGTACTGGAATCATAAAAACATGCAATTACATTTATTGAGATGTTCAGGAATATGATTTAACTTGGTAACTTCTATAATATAACCTTACCATATAAACGTTAATGAATGATCCACCCTTTTGTATAAACTTCACAACTGAAAATGCTAAACCCTCAACTGGTCAGTAAGGAACTGCACCTCCAATATATCTCAGTAAACCTACAGAAACAGGGTAAGTATAGCCAGAAGAAACCTATGAGCCATATGAATGATCCACCCTTTTGTATAAACTTCACAACTGAAAATGCTAAACCCTCAACTGGTCAGTAAGGAACTGCACCTCCAATATATCTCAGTAAACCTACAGAAACCAGGTAAGTATAGCCAGAAGAAACCTATGAGCCATTTATCAACCTAAACCTTACTATCGAGTAGGTTATACTACTAGTACACGAACTAATTTGTATTATAGGTCACAAGCCTCAATAACTTACCATCCAGTCTAGGCTTCAGTCCACATCTTTGGTTTATAAGCCTTGTTTGGAGAGAAGTAGTCACAATAGAAGCCATATCAAGCGTTAATCTATTGAGACAAACAAATCATTATGAAACAAAAAATAAATAAAGAACCAAGATAACAAGCCACACTGAGGCAAATGACAAAACATGTTCTTAATAGCTAAAAAATTTAACCACAAACATGACTCTCAAATCAGGTTACAAAATACAAATAAAATGCATCTCCATATCTCTAATATGAGAAAAGGCTTTAGTAATGTATACCTACAGCACTACAAATCCAAGCACATAATTAAACAAAAAGACCTGGCCATTATTCAATCATTACAAAACAAAACCTCCATGAAAAGATAAATAAGTAATGAAAATATGACCAATAGAAGAGAGAGAGAGAGAGAGAGAGAGAGAGAGAGAGAGAGAGAGAGAGAGAGAGAGAGAGAGAGAGAGAGAGAGAGAGAGAGAGATACTAAAGATCAACCATGTGCAATGATTGATATTCAAAGTTTCAATCCTTTTTACCTGCATTATTGTCAAGGGAGAGGTACCAGATCTGCCCATCTGTAGAGGTTTTGAAATGGTCCTCGGACCACATTATGTCGAAATTGTGGAGGGAGAGAACTAGTCTGAGATTGGGAGCTTCTTTTAGTTTTTACAGATGAAGAACAATAAGCAGCAACCATGAAAACTGCAATGTAAACAAGAATAACAGCCATCGGAGAAGTTGCATGCTCGTCTTTCCATTGTGGAGGGAGACAACTAGTCTGAGATTGGGAGCTTCTTTCAGCTCGATCTTCTGAGGAGGAAGAAGAGCGGTGCATTAATAAATGGTGGTCACAATTTGAAAATGACTTGGAGAAAATGCTAAAACAAGAAAACTATGTATTCACATCATTGCATATGGCTTATGAATGGCAAAGGCTGAAGTACCCAAAAATGACTACGAATTGTTAACTTCGGAGAAAATTGGGTAGACTAGAGAGAGTGCATATATCATTCTAAAACTACATATCACTAATGATTTATATGAAACATCAAACCCAAGTAATAAATTAGGAAACTACATATCACTGATGATTCATAATTTGGAAACTATATGATCCTACATTATTGGCTTGACTAGTAGTTTTGACAGACTGACCAAATTGGTACATGAGATTTCAAATGATAAAGGCTGGAATCAAACTTGGTGCCATCAAATGATGTTAACAAGGTAACAGCTACCCAGAACTTGGAAGAAGAAAATGAAACAAAAAATGAGATGTTCCCATCTTACAATGCTCTTAGTACCTTTTCAACATCATAACCACACTGACATGCAAAAAAAAAAAAAAAAACTCTATGCCAAGCTTTTTCAACCATATAATCTACAATAAAAAAGAAAATAGAGGATCAAATATATGAATTAGTCGAAAATGAATAAGTAAAATAAAATAAAATCACATTCATACGAACAACCACATTTAAGGTCATTCGTTATTGACATAGATGGTGCAACATTAGAACACAATGCCAAATCTGGAAGACCAAAAGTAAACATTATGACACTCTTTTCACCTAACATACAGTATCAGTTTAAATTCAATTTTTAATTAAGAAATACAAATTTTAGGCTGTTTTTTTCCTTTGCTCTTTTATAAACTGATACACTAGAATGATGCCCTTCGAAATGTAAAAGCACTAAAAATTAGAAAGGGAACCTCATCATTATCAGGCAAGTATGACCATGAGATACTCCTTTTCTTCAACTCTGGCCCAAATCCAGCAGAGAGTGCTAGTTGGCGAAAAATTTCAGACCATGTTAGTTCTGCCAGTTCCTTATGTCAAATCCCCACACATATGCCTGAACACAAATAAAACTAAGTAACTTCGAAGAAAAATTGGGCAAAAAGACATAAGATAAGCAAAAGAACTGGTTCAAGCATGCAGAGAATGGAAATTACTCCTCCAACAATCTGTGGATGTCCACCTCCAGGATTAGCAGCACCATTTTGATTGAGACCTAGTCCAGTAGAATGTGTCCTTGCAACATTTTCTATATCCTTTATAATCAACCTCAACAGAGCAACATGAATCTCTCCTAACAACCTTGAATCCTGATATCAAAATATTATAAAATCTTAGTGGGTAGGAAATGCGCAATTTTGAAATGAAAACACTTAATGGCGGCTCACATAGTCATGAAAAGCTTGAACAAACTCATCCACAGTAAAAGGCCATAACTCAAGAACATCTGCAAATGTAATAAAAAATCTCCAAACCTGTCAAACACACCATCATGTTATTCAATCATCAAAATGAAGGCATTAACCCGAAATATAAGCAAAAGAGTACTTTATAAAAATAACATGTAAGTGACCTTTCTAGAAGGGATCTTATGCACAACAGCCTCACAGTTAAACTTAAAAACCATAAGCATAGATCACCAATCAGAGTATAATGAGATTTCACTTTTAAGACAGTCGTATACATACATAAACACTAGAATCCAGACCTTAAGAAGTCTCTAATTGCCACTTAACTGACCCAACTACGCCAAGATCAACCCAACCCAAATGTTTAAGGTTGGTAATCAAAACACCATCATTTTAGAGGTATTAGGGTTTAGGGTGGTTACAATGGAATATTATGTAGCAAAATAAATGAAGATAATCCCATTATCAAACAAGATATATATGATATTTCAAAATCAATTGCCGAAAAGAAGGGAACTGTTTGAGTGGGAAAACCATGGAAAAATAGTAAAGCTTTTAGAAGAGAATGCCAAAGCAACACTTACCTCTGCATTCATCAAGGTTGGTGTCGGGATCAATACTAATTATTGAGGGTAATCCCTTGCTTGCAGCAACCAACTACATTAGCTCTAGTTGCTCATCCTCATAAAGTTCCATAGATTTATTAAGAAGCCTTCTTGCAGTCAGTGGCGGACGTAGAAATTTTTGTGAGTGGGGGCAAAAAAAAAGATTGAACAAACAAATATAAAATACTACAATGAATGAAACATAATTTTTCAATCTTTCGACATGAATAATATTTTCAATGAATACATATTCTAACTTCCTAACACATAAACTAACTTTAAATCAATATATTTCTTGACACATATTTTATTTCTATCTATTTACCATAAAGTACACTTACTATATAGGGGCAGTGACCACTTACCCAATTTTAGTCTAAAAATTGCCCACTTGCTCCACTAAGAGTTTTTTTAACCCCATTTACCTAATCTAACATCTATTGATAGTATTGCCCTCTCTCTCTCTCTCTCTCTCTCTCTCTCTCAATGGACCGAGTGAATCACACCCAAGCCCTCGCTGGAATCCGAATTAGACTCACCGGCGACCGCCGTCGGCTATCTGGTCTGCGCCGAGTTCTCGTTCCTCCGAGTCTGCGACCTCCGCTCGCACCTCAAGTTGCTTCGATCCATCGCAGAGTCTGACTCCATCATCAACCTCTCTGTTCCAAACCCAACTGATTTAGGAGCTTCAAGGTCCGGCGATTTCGCACCTGCAATTTCACAGTTTCGGTCGATTAGAGAGCAATCGCCGGTGTCTTCTTCCCTAGTCGAGCCGATCGCAATCGCCGGCGTCATCTGTCCCCCAATAAAGAAAAAAGATTATTGCCCCCCAATAATATGTCTATTGGGCGGCAATAATCATTGCGCTGGTTATTAAAGCACACTAATCTGTCAATGATAGAAACTGGTGATTTTTGGGTGGTCTATTGGGAGGCAATAGACATATTATTGCCCCCCAATAATTTCTTAATTGTGGTTAATTAATCACTGAAATTAGAGTTTTGATAAGTCTTATGTTGTTTTGAGTTTATTAAAGTACAATAATCTGTTAATGATAGAAACTTGTGATTTTTGAGGTGGTCTATTAGGAGGCTACAGATAATTGCCCCCCCCCCCAATAATGTCTTAACTGTGGTTCATTTATTACAAGTCCTTTCAACAAATTGCTGCTAGATTCATTAACCAAAATAATTAGGTTTATTGGGGGGTCATAAAAAGTTTATTTCCCCCCCCCCCCCAAATTATTTTTTTGTAGATGGTCAGAAGTAACTCAGTTTGGTTTTAAATTAGTTTACAAAAGTACATGTATTCAAATTCAATACTTGGTGAATTTAAGTCCCCAAATAATCAGGTTATGAGCGCCCATTTTACCACAACGACCACAACGAATTGGCTTTTTTTTCACACTCTCCACTTGACTTGAATCGCTTCACCCTAGGCCTCTCGGGTGGCCTCTTCACAAGAATAAATGCACCTAACATCCAAAGGATCACCCATATTCCTGCAAAAAATAACAAAACAAATATATTATTGCCCCGCAATAAACAAATTATTGCCCCGCAATAAACAAATTATTGCCTTCCAATAATATAGTCAGAACTACCAAAACACTTCAGAAGCAGTCTTTAAACATAAAGGAAAATATCACTAAACACAATTATAGAGACTTCATAACAATTAAGACACATTATTGCCCCCAATAATGTAGTCAGAACTACCAAAACATTTCAAAAAATGTAACAAATCGCTCCTCAAGTTCCTTTGATCCGTCGAGGAGTCCGACTCCATCATCAATCTCTCTATTCCAAACCCAATCGATTCTGAAGCTTCAACGTCTGGCGATTTCGCACCTGCAATTTCACAGTTCCTGTCGATCCGAGAGCAATCGCCGGTGTCTTCGTCCCCAATCAAGCCGATCGTAATCACCAGCGTCGGAAATCACACAGTCTCTCTCTCTCGAATTTGCAGAGCTCCTATCACTCTAGAAATTGCACAGCTCCTCTCTCTCTCTAAAATGGTAGAGCTTCTCTCTCTATAATTGGGGAGTTCCTCTCTCTAAGTCTCTTTCTGTTTCAATTTTCAGCTTTGACAATTAAAAAAGGGCAAAACAATACAAAAATATGAAGAAAACATGTCCAACTCTTAGAGTTTTGGGTAAGTGGGGTTTAAAAATAAAAATTGTTGTGTAAGTGGGCAATTTTTTAGAATGTTTAGGTAAATGGGGTTAATTAGCCCCAAATTGGGTAAATGATCATTTCCCCTACTATATTTCCTAGCAAAACAAAAAAATGAAAATACAAAATGATCATGCATTAAAAAGAAACCCACAGTTACCTTTGATAAAGCTCAGACTCCTAACCTTTCAAATGAGAGACCAAAGCCTTACCACCCCACCTTATTACAATTTAATGTTAGTGATCATCATGTAGTTCATAAAAAAAGAAGAAGTTAAAACTGATTAATTATGAAATCATGCACATGTGAAACTCTTATAAAGTAGAAATATAAAATTAAGAAGAGAAAGACTTGCGACTTGTAGACAAGTCAAATGGTTACATAAATTTACACGTGTAAGTTTCCTTAGTTTAATTGCATTGCTGTGACTCTGTGAGGCAACAGATCACACAATAGTCAAGTCATGGGGCAGCATATATACTCCTCTTCTTCTGGGGGCAAAACCGATGAACATAGTATATATATATATATATATATATGAAGTTGTTGAGCAAATGAAAAAAATTCACTGGGGGCAGTAGCCCCCACTCGTCCTAACGTGCGTCCGCCAGTGCTTGCAGTAGCCTTCTCAAGTGCAGCTTTGCGTCCTACTTCCTCTCTCTCTTTTCGGAGCTCTTCCTTTTGCCTCCTTTTCTCAGCCTGCAAGATGTACCCAAGAGAGATAAGCAGGCAAAGAAAAGGGGCACAGAGAAACAAGAATATGCAATATTGTACTGAAAAATCAAACTATGAAACAAATGCACTACATTAGTCGATCTCAAACTTACTCTTGTATGTTCTTTTTGCAAAAACTTCTCCCTTCGTTCAATTTCACGTTTTTGCTCCTTTGATCTCTCTTCCTCTCGCTGCCTTTCACGCATCATCCTCTCTTCCTCCTTTCGCCTTTCACGGTCTTGCCTTTCCGTTTCTTTCCTCATTCTATGAAAGAAAACTCAAAATATCCGCACAAATAACGGTCTTGGAGTGAGAAAGGAGGAGGAAGAAGGGCGGTTGAGGGATCCAAAGAGGAGCTTGCGGTAGCTGGAGATCAGGTCACCCACAATCGAAATAGGAAGAAGATTTTGGTACAGTGCGGTCTCAGAGACGAAGAAAGACAACCTAGAAAAGGGTAACAACAACCAGGCAATGCCTTTCTGGTAGCAAAAGATGGTGAATTGGAGATGGTAAAGTTGAATTGAATGTTGAGATTCAAATTGGGGAAGCAATTGGATGTGATGAAGATTAGGGGATTTGAAATTTGAGGGTTTTGGATGAGAGGATTAAGGGAAAACTCTGAGCTTTTGGCTCAGAGGACTGAGAAAGGGTTCGAGAGAGGACTGAGACACTGAGTGTCGAGAGGACTGCTGGGTTTTGATTTCTGTTGTTTTTTTTCTTTCTTCTGGACACGATGTGACAATTAAACCTAGCATAAGGTTCTCAAAGTTACTCCCACAACATAAACTGAAACAAACTGTTGTATGAGTGGAATACATAGAATCAAAATGCCAAAACATGGATGGAAACATGCGCCTGCAACATTTTGGCTCAAAATGTTGGTGCCTATGTTCCAACTTCACACAACAGAAAAGTATCAATTCTGTTGTCTAATTTCTACAGCTTGCACTAGGTTTACCTTGTGGAAGATATTGAAGCAAGCTTTCTCAAAATTTGGCATCTAGTTTTCAATCACACAACGGAAAACCTCAAGCACCGTTGTACCAAGTAGCCCAAATTTCATATTTCAAGAGGCAACCAAGACTCGAGAGTGGAGGGAAATCTGCTGCTAAATTTTTAAGACTCACACAACGGACAATACTTAATTCTGTTGTCCAATATAGTTCTAAGAAAAAAGTTATCACTTTGTTGACATTCATACAACAGAACATCATTAATACCGTTGTACAATAGAGTTTACTTAAACACACAACAGACGATTTCTATTTTGTTGTGTGATTAACTTTTTGTAGTAGTGAATCTAAGCTCTAACTCCCATCCATTTGATAACAACTTGTTTAACTTAGCTTAGTTTACTTTACTTTCTCTAGTTGTTTCAATTTGAATAGAAACTATTCCCAACATCAAATCAAATCACTTCATACCATCTTGCGTATACCACTATGAACTTGGGTTCACTTGTGAGCCTTTGTTTGTGATTATACACTTGCATATTCTTTCTAGTTATCCTTTAGGTTTTCCCTAGCTAGGAAATGATTTATCAATCCTCGTGGGTTCGACATCCTTGCTTAATCAACTTGTACCTCTAGCACTTGAGGGTGGCTTTAATGCTAACACACACATACTTTTTTTTTTCTCTCTCTCATACATGTATTTTTTTTTTTGTGGCTTGTCCCTTCTTAGTTTGTTTTTAGGATTAATTCCTGTTTACTTAGCTGAACTTTCACTCATTCTTCATGTGAGTCCTTGAACTTCCAATTTCATTAACAACACCCCTGAACTCTCAATTTTCATCAACCGTGTCCAGTTTCTTAAACTCCATCTAAATTGGACGATAAATCTGACATTTGGGCCCATTGTAAAGGCTAAAATGGTCATTTTAACACAACACCAAAAAAAAAACATAGGACAATTTACAGGGCTTTTCCTCCAAACACTAAAATCTTCCCGATATTCCTCGGCTTCTTTAGCGGTCCCCAAGTACCTCTAACAAACAGTAACAAAACTGTAAGATAGTAATAAACCACCTCACCATTCACCAATGAAAGAAGAAGATCATACTCATAATAATGTTTGGGTGTGAAAGATTCTTGAGAAGCCTCACTTCCTCCTCCAACTCTCGAATATGAGCCTAAATCCATTATATTAAGAAAACAAAACGGCAGTCACTTGGTTTCAAACTAAAAATTTGTTGCAATAATTTCTCAACTAAATACATATTCTTCAGTATATCCACATTTCCTTAGCATCCATAAAAGTTCTTGTTAAAGTAACAAATTTTTCTTTCTTAAAAAGAAAATAAGAGTATTGATTCCAGCTAAACCACGAATACCAAACACTATTAGCAAAAATGCTAATTGCATTGAATAAATATCATGACTTTTTGGGCTTTTGAATGCTAACCAAGTTTGGAATGCTAACCAAGAGATCAAATACTATAATCCAAATTAAAACTAAAAAAACTCCAGAAAAAGAAACTAATTTTGCAGAATCAGAAACATGCCTGTGTCTTCTCCTTTGAAGCACTAATTGCAGCAATCAAAACTTGTAACAATCACAAGAACAGTCCCAAACTATCAAAACACCAAATTCAAAGAGAAACACAATTCAATTCTTTTCTTTCTTTTGCTCAATCATTGAACCAAACAGTTAGTAACATCCAGACCTGTTTAACGACAATAAGCTCTTCGGAATCGAGGTTCATCCCTATATATAACCGCCCGAAGGCACCAGATCCAATCAACTCCCCCTTGCGCCACAGAATTGGCGGCGCCTCGTCTTCGGGGACCACTGGAGGAAGCCCACGCGCCGCCGCCGGCTTAAAGAAAATTCTGATTCAGAAGTCAAGGGACTCGAGGACCAAGCCGATGAGGCCTTGCACCTGTGTTGGTGGTTCGTTTCCGGCTCGGTGGTGGAGGCATAGGGTCACAGTAGCATTAGGCTATGTTTGTTTCATAGGACTATTATACCCCACCTTAATTTCTATAATAGTCCAGGAATCCTCTAACCTGGCTTATGCCATACTAATACCTGACCCATGTTTGGTATTGCATAGGACTAAAGAGCCAGATAATCACCATAGTGATATCCCATGTTTGATAGTGTATTGGACTAAATTAATTTTGAATACCACAATATTTTTATTTTTGAGAAAAATATTATCTATTAATAAGAGACAATATTTCTAATGTAATAAAATATCATTTTCATTGAACATTTTAACATACATTGACAGTTTGGTGACTCAACTTTACAAAATATAAAACTGACAGCAAAATGTTCATATCTCAGAAAGGCCAAGGCTCATGTTCTTCCTCTTCCCTTTGAACTGAAATGGTAAGACCTTTGTCTCTTCTTTTGCACTTCAGTTACAGGGCCAGTCTCTCTGAATGGCATCCCCAATAGAGCCAAAAGTGTTTGAACTTCTTAATCTGTTTTAGCAGTTGTTTTGATGCAAAAAACGCAAGTCAATGAGCCGAACAAGGAATGCATATATCACCTGCAAAAATCAACAGTTGGTGCATGAGATTTCATGCAATTGGAATTATGAGATGACATATACATTATCAATGGATCTGATCAAGCCTACAAATAAAGATTGAAGGAAAAAGATTTATCATATCCATTATTGCTCTCTTTCTTTCTAACAACCATACATATAAAATATAATCATACCCATATTGACCAATTATTCATATATACAGAACTAGAAATTGTTACAGGTAACCTACAAGGCATGCATGCGGGTGGAACACTGCTGCTTTATCATGGGATGCAAAGTGTTGAGATGCATTATGGAAATATGTTTAACCTTTATAATCCATCAGTAGAATATGTGCCCGGTCATGACAGGCAGCAGTCTCAGATTGGCATGAATGAACCTCAAATTGGACCAACAGATGAGTCCCTATGCAAACAGTAAGAAATGAAAATGACATTACTGGAGGAGATATACCATTCTACAAAAATCAAAGCACACCGGACTACAGTAGTACAGTATGGTTCGAGCAAGTTGGACTAACCTGAATTGTAGACGATTATACATGTATTCCTAATATTTAAGGAAGACATGTTAACAACATTCCTGAATTGTAGATGATTATATACGTATTCCTGATATTTAAGGCAAATGAAATTCCATTCTCACCATAACGTTATTCTAAACTCTGTTTGTGACAAAGAAAAATCAATGATAGGAGAACTGAACCAAAGATAGAAGAACATAGAAATATGACAACTAAGAAAAGCTTATTTGACATTGGAAAACAAAAACATGGCAAGGAAAACTGATTTTTACCTAAACAGTGTCCCAAAACTCTGTTTAGGTAGCTAAGAAAGGTTCTTGACCTTAAGATTTTTTATAAACAGCAAAGCCACCACACAACCATTTGGAACAGAATGCAGCATACTTATTATTCCAATCCAATTTCTCCTCCCAAATTTTCACCAATCAAACAATGAAAAATGAAACTAAGAACAACAACAAAGCAAAATTGAGAAAATGAAAATTGAGAAAATGTTCACAACCAACAATTAATCATATCTGAGAATGAAGAAGCATTTGAACATAATTCAAAATGATCAGATTGAATTGGAAACAAACCTCACAGGCGCAATTGACAAGGTAACCAAAGAAGAACCCAGAAGAGAAAATAATGAATTGTTGCCACACAGGCCTCTCAAAGAGTGAAATCCCAAACAGAAACTTGTAACCCACAATCTAAGTATTCAGAAGAACTGAATTCAAAGATATATTTGACTAGCCCATCAATTGGAGTACTCAATGAAGGCAACAATAAAGCTGTTAACTCGAATTACTTTAAACTTTGTCAAAATTTGGTTATATAGTATATTCAATGTTTGTAGTTACTATTCTATTAAGCTCAATCATATCAATAATAAAATTTAGGCATATAACAGATCCGCAGCATCGAGCGGGTGATTACACGCATTTCAATGCATGTAATTGTATCTAAAACACGAGAATTAGCTAATCTTCAAGTCAATTAATATGTAATTAATCTATTTTTATTTATTTTGTAGTAAATAAGTGGAATTGTGGAAATCGAGAGAAAATGGTGGAAAATTGAGCAAAATGGAGTTTCCGACAAAAAGACGAAATAGTTGATTGCGGTCAATCATAGTCTACATGAGAAAGGAAGCCGATTCCGGGTATTTCAAGGTGATGCCTCCTGATGTGCTTTGAGATGGGAGGAAGAAAAAGAAAGGAAAAAAAAAAGAAAAAAAAGAAACAATTCATGGATTAATCAGTGGCTTAATTAAACATTGGCTTAAGTAATTAATCAATGATTAGATTAATTAACTAAGTGCTTCAGCCATGACCATGACGTGCAGCAATCAACCCTTGATTGTTTGTTTAATTGTTTTGGGCCAATTACACGCCTACACATGGCAGCAGCCTCTCACTAGATTTTTTTTTTCTTCTCTTTCTCATGCACACTGCATGTGCACATTCTAGGCCACTCATATTCTCTCAGCCATATATATACCCCCATTAGCTGATAACTCATTCGAACCCTTACCTACAGCGCCGCACACCCTCCTTCTTTAATTTCATCGACCTCACCAAGAACCCACTCTATTACTCTCTCTCACAACAGCTAAAGTAGCGGCACGACCACACCACCAGAACCCCATCATTCTCTCTCTCCCTCTCACCCTACACCCAAAACCACCCCTCCACTCCAAAACCCACCTCACCAAAATTCCATCAAATCCTCATCAATTTCTTAAGGGATTTAAAGGGGCATCAAGATTTGAGATTGGGTATAGTGGGAAGCCATAAATCAAGGCTTATCATATTTGCTCTATAGCAATTGTGACTTGTTCTTGTTACTTCTCACTATTCTTCACCTTTACCTCTTTAATTGATGTATATTGTTGTTGATTTGTGGATGGGTTGTGAGTAGTCTATTTAGGAAGCTAGGGTTTGAACCCTAGCATGGATTTAATGTAATAAATATGTTTTGATTTAATGGTTTTCAATTTCGTGTTTGGCATATGTTCTATTCTATAATATTTAGCTTAGATACATGTTTAGGAGCTTGATTAACTCTTGAATGTGTAGATGAGCATGTCTAGAACAAATTAGGGGACCTAATCACTTCTTTAATTTATAGCTAGGACACTTGTTTAGAACATGGTTAGCAACAATACCAATTTCGATTGCCGTATTGGCCAGCTTGGGAACCTTGATTGTAGGACACTTCGCCTTTTGATGCAACTAGAGGCCCTAACAAGGCTCTAGATTGTCCCAATTGAGTTTCTACGACCCTTGATCCGGAGTAGGAATACCCTTTAAGGAATCTATTGACCCATGAGCCTTGAAAAGCCTTGGGTATGGTTCTTGATGCCATTATGAATTGAATGACCATTGTCGGAGCATATTTATGCATTAAATTTGGCTAGGAGGATACCCTAGTGACCTAATTTTCATTTCTTGATTAGTTTATATTATCTTTATCTTTAGTCGTAATTTTATTTTTCAAAATCAAAAATCAAATTTCACAAACCACTTTCATTGTCCATACCATTTGGTTGTGAGTTTCCGCATTCACTTGTGGTTCTCTTGACCAATTTTAGGCTTGGTTGTTCCGAGCCGGGCATGTAAATAGCTTGGTGCTATTTTTCTAGGTTTTGTTTATTAAATTGTTGGTGACTTAGTAATCGGCATAACCAAGGATTAAAGTTAGCTTTTCAATCCCCGTGGTACGACAATTTCGGGTTCAAATATTTCTCACTTCTTTGATGACCGTGCCCTTATTGCGCGTTAGTTGCATTTAAGCACCAAATCAACGGGCTTCCTACCTAGTTTCTCTCTTATATATATAGCAATTCTAACTCAACGACATACAACAATTCTAACATTCAAATCAATGAACAACAAAAAGAGAAAAGCCCAGTCATGAAATTGGTCAAAATTCTTAACAGATGAAGCTACGCAGACACCAAATCCTTAATCAATCCGTATAATAATCACAACCCATAAACAAATTACAATAGATAATCAATCTATAGTCTTTGATAAAACAAATCACAGTAGACAGAGAAAGTAGAAGGTAGGGGAGGTTGAAGGAATCACTGAACAATGATCTACGCAAGAGAGAGTATGAGAAAGGATACAAATTGAACCTGAATAAGAGCAATCGAAGGAGACTGAAGCGAAAAAAAAAATGAGGGAGAGGCAAGGCTGAAGCGAAGAACGACTGAGAAGAGTTTGCGTTGTATAAGACTGGCTTCGAGAGTCCAGTGAATTTTGGCGTCATTGTGTAAGAAGGTGCAGAGGTAGATTCGGGGAATGCATAGTCTCATTTAAGTGAGTTCTTGTTTCAGCCAAACATCGGATAACTCTTATTCTAATAAATAAGACAGTCCAATCCCATGTAACAAACACCACCTTAGGGTTGAGAAAGATCCATGGTTTTGAATGATAGTGGAGATTTTGAAAGGAAAAAGAAAAGAAAATTGAATGGAATTGGACTGCGAAAGTGCGAAGAGGAGGATGAGGATGAAAGAGTAGAGGGAAAACGATGTCGGATTAGCCCTTAGAGTGGGGTTTTTTTGTGTGTTGAAATGGCCATTTTAGCCATTACAGTGGGCGCGAACGTCAGATTTAATGTCTAATTTAGACAGAGTTTAAGAAATTGGACACAGTTGATGCAAATTGGGAGTTCAGGGGTGTTGTTGATGAAATTGGAAGTTTAGGGACTAACATGAAGAATGAGAGAAAGTTCAGGTAGGTGAATAAGAATTAATCCTTGTTTTTATGTCTCACCAATGTGACTTCTTCAATTCACATATACCTTTATTAGAACCTAAACGACTGCCCTCAAACCTTTTTATTTATTTGGGGAATGAAAATATTCCATTGATAAAAAAAAGGACAAAATACTGTTTACTCCCTATACTTATAAGGTCTCGACGTTTCAGTCCCTAACGTTTTAATTTCACCTAAAAAGTCCCTGAACTTTCCAATTTTACCTAAAAAGTCCCTGCCGTCAATTTTCCGTTAAAAAGTCTGTTATCTTGCTGACGTGGCACTATTTCAACAGTAAAATGACTATTTTACCCTTATTGACCCCAAAAAAAAAAATTACTCTCTTTTCTTCTTTTTTTAACTCTTTTTTCTCTATTTTTTTAATTTGTTCTTTTTTATTCCTACTTTTTTTTAACTCTTTTTTCTCTATTTTTTTTAACTCTCTTTTCTCTTTTTTTTTATTTGTTCTCTTTTTTTTTTTAACACTCTTTTCTCTTCTTTTTTTTATTTGTTCTCTTATATATATATATATATATATATATATCTTTCTCTTTTCTGTTTACCTCTTCTTCCTCTTCCTCCTCTTTGCTCTTCGGCCTTATTTTCCTCCTCCCTGATCACAGCTCCAGTTTTCGGCCACGCTTGGAAGCTGGAATGGTCGGGTTCTTCTCCCTTCAGATTCTGGCCCCTTCGTGGTGTCGGAGCTATATCAGAAGCTTTCTCTCGACGTCAATAGTGTTTCTTTGGTGTTGGTTTGCTGAGATGATGAGCCAATAGAGATTCGAAGAGGATAAGATATTTGAGTTTTCCTGTGAGTTTCCATGTTTTGGTCTATTTGGTTGTTTCTGATAGTAACTTTAGAGAGAAATGTTTGAACTGTTTTGGCACCGAAGAAAGGGAGGTGGAACGTGAATTGATTTGATTTGGGTGTGCTCCGATTTGGTTTGGAACCGCTATATGGAGAGGGGTGATTAGGAGAGGTGGTGATGCTTGCTAGCATGACGGGGATGATGGATGGATGGTGGAATGGACAGCACTTGCTTGGAGCGGTGATTAGGAGAGGTGGTGATGCTCGCTGAAAACTGGAGCTGCGATCAGGGAGGAGGAAAAGAAGTCCGCAAAGCAGAGAGGAGGAAGAGGAAGAAGAGGTAAACAGAAAAGAGAAAGAAATAAAAATAAAAAAAGAGAGAGAGAGAACAAATAAAAAAAGAGGAAAAAAGTTTTTTTTTTTTTTAAAAAGAGAAAAAAGAGTTAAAGAAAAAAGAGTAGGAAAAAAAAGGAGAAAAGAGGGTTAAAAAAAAGAGAGAGAACAAATAAATAAATAAAAGAGTAAAAAAAAAGAGTAGGAAAAAAAGAGAGAACAAATTAAAAAATACATAAAAAAGAGTTAAAAAAAAAGTAGGAATGAAAAAGAACAAATTAAAAAAATAGAGAAAAAAGAGTAAAAAAAAAGAAAAAAAGAGAGTAAATTTTTTTTTTGGGTCAATAAGGGTAAAATAGTCATTTTACTTTTGAAATAGTGCCACGTCAGCAAGATAACAGATTTTTTAACGGAAAATTGACGGCAGGGACTTTTTAGATGAAATTGGAAAGTTTAGGGACTTTTTAGGTGAAATTGAAACGTTAGGGACTAAAACGTCGATACCTTATAAGTATAGGGAGTAAACAATATTTTGTCCTAAAAAAAATATTAATACAAATGATCCTACTAGGTCATGCTAGAATAACCGTTTCGCCTATTTGGCTAGATGAAGAAGGTTAGCAAACAGTCTATTTTGCTGCAGTGCGTGGTGTACTAGCACCGTGGGGTGCGAATCGTTTGGGGCTATCCCGAACCAGACTTCTCTGAACTTCAAACTTGTGAACAAGGAGAGCACCAATGTTGTCACAAGGTTCTTTCTTGCCTTACAGATAAAGACTTGTGGTATGATCTCTAGTGTCACAGAATCAATTCTTAGTTTTGTAGACTAAGTAGAGCAATCACTTGGAAGGTGGAGAAAGCACGGTTATTGCTAAGGCGTCAACCTAGCTTTTGGGCATTAAGGCGCAACCTTGACTATCTGTGGTTTCAACATAGGTTGAATGTTTGCTCCATGTGAGGCTTTTATAATCTCTGCGATTAGTTGAGTTGTGTATGTGTGTGTGTAGTGTATTTTGCTTTAGCCTGATCTATATATATATATAGGCTACCTATTTGATTTTCAAGCATCTTCAACATGCGGATTCACTTTCCTAATAGGGACTTAAATATCACTAAGATATCTCCTACTTTAAAGGATATAGATAAGCTATATTTTAGGCCATAGTTATTGGCCTTGAATCCAATCAAAACACTGATTACTCTTGATAACATATCATAGGCAATAATAAATTGCCTCTATGATGTAGCTACCTTCTAGACAATAGCACTATGCCAAAAACCTTATCAGACGACGGGCCAAAACCGTAGTGTGATTTGGAGTGCCACCGTTGTAGAGCGAGCGGTTGTTTGATAAACACACAAACAGCGGGTATGTGTTATAACTGTTGTGTGATGGCTCGGCAGATGCGCTGCCTTCAAACAACATTGCTTGGTTTCAAGTTGTTGTATGTTAAGCATATCAGACAACATACTTTTATTTTTTGTGTTGTCTGATTGATCCTCAAACTTCATGAATGCTTGGACTATATCTGTTGTATGATTTACATTTGGGACAATAGAGTTTAGTTGCTTCTGTTGTATGAATTAGTTTTTGGACAATAATAGAGTTCAATTGCTTCTGTTGTATGATTAGCGTTTAGGACAATTAAGTTTTGTTGCTTCTGTTGTGTGAGTAGAAATTAGAAGACATTGATTTATTAAAAACCGATGTGTGATATGCATGATTGCAATAAGTTTCTGCCCCATTTTTGGACATTCAGACAACGGGCAGTCGTCATTATATCTATTCTATTGTGTGATCATTTGAACATCCCATTCCTAAATTAGATTGTGCATTCATTTGCTCAATATTTACCAAATGAACAATGTTAGAAAACCTGATGAACGAGACATTACATAGAAACCTTGTATGTACAGCATATACACTTAAGTAAACGTATTTGTTAGCGTTTGTATTTAAAATAAGTTTAAGTACTTATCCTAATCTGTTTGGATTGATTTGAAATCAAATTAGGACAGTTGCAAGAAGTTATATATTTGAAATGGCAGTTAAAGGGTGATGGCAGTTTCTTGATGGAAGAAACTGTTATTACATTGCTATATATAACATTTTGGTCCATTCTGATGCACAATCTGTTCTCATAAATTAGTCCCATCATACTAAGAGAATACTGGAGGTGGAATCAGGAGAAGACAAAGTTGAATGGTTCAAGTGCATCGTGTAAGACTCCTTCACATATTGTACAGTTTATATACATTGCAGAAATCAGGAGGGATATGAAGTTTCAGTCCTATATTAGGATGCAACCAGTATATCACTCCTAAATATTTCATCCATATATTAGGATAGATATGTTTCTGCAATCCTAATATACTATGCGTTTACTATTGCAATCCTAAATAAAGTTTACGTATATAACATTGTTTACATGTGCTCTTACTGAGATAGATTTACAGCATTAGACTAGTGTAGTTCTAACAATTGGTATCAGAGCCATCTATGCTTAGATGAGTTACATGTTATTGCTACTTCAACAAATTTATTTTGAAACGATTTCTGGGAATTTTGTTGTAATCCGCATACAGTTATCTACATATATAATTCATGTCTGATAAATAGTGATTGATGTATATGCTTGTTTCAAGTTATGATATTTGATTCATTGAGAAATTCATCATGTTGTGTGCTGCCAAAGTGGTCCCATGAATGAACATTCCAAAGGATCTAATATGCTGATGAAATATCTAGTATGAATTCAATTATATGTTGCATAATAAAGTGCTGTCAAAATGGCCAATATATAGCAATTACATTGTATTCAGTTTCATCAGAATGAGATTATGAGACTTAAAATTAAATTTGAGTATGATTTCCAAAGAGATCTACATCAAACATTTGGTTTCATAGTCTTGTATATTTTACATAGATGAACATTCAGAAACTATTAGAGATGAGTACTCCACACAGGATGTCAGGTCTTGAAAATAGAAAAGTTTCATTTGTCTGCATATACATAGAGTTTCAGTTAAATGACATTCATATATGAATTTCATTTGTTTTGGGACATTCAGATTATTCTAGTATCATGATACACTAGAAGATTTTGACTGATCAATTTCATATACAGCAATGCACTTTCCAATGAGCATAAGTCAGATTGAGTTGCTGAATGGCTCAAATTTCAAGAAGTGGAAAAGTGACATTGAATTGAATCTGGGAGTTCTAGACTATGATCATGTTTTGAAAGAAGATCCACCAGAAGCATTGCCCGCAACTACAAGCAAGGAAAGCAAAGAAAAATATGAGAAGTGGTACAAGCACAATAAGATGGCATTGATCATGATCAAGAAGAGCATAACTGAGAATGTGATAGGAGGTATTCCAGACTTAGAGTTTGCAAAAGTGTTCTTCAATTCCATTGCAGAAAAATACAAGGTTTCAAACAAAGCAGAATCTGGAAAGCTTATGAAATCTCTCATGAGGTTGCAGTTCAATGGAAAAGGGAGTGTTAGAGAATATATATTGAAGGGTTCTGACATTGCTGGGAAACTCAGAGGACTAAACATGGCTGTTGAAGATCCATTCCTTGTTTATTTGTTGCTGGAATCACTACCAGATGAGTATGATCAACTAAAAACACTTTACAAAACTCAAAAGGAAATGTGGAGTGTGAATGAACTGATTTCCCTTTGTGTGGAAGTTGAGGATGAAATTAAAAAGAAGGGAAAAGAAGTGTCAGTGAATCTCATGTCCCACTCAAAGTTCAAGAAGAAGAGGTTTGGCAACAACAACTACAAAGGAAGCACTTCAACTGGTACTTCAACATCTGTTGTGAGGTCTGACAACATTAAGTTTAAAAATAAACCTGCAGGTGGCCTGAAGTGTTTCTTCTGCAAGAAACGTGGCCACTTTAAGAAAGATTGTGAGGGTTTCAAAGTTTGGCTAACTAAAAGAGGTGATTTTCTTTCAAAACCTGTTTTTAGTGTTGAGTCAAATGATTTTGTTCATGATAACTCTTGGTGGTTTGACACTGGCTCACCCATTCATGTTGTGAATTCTTTACAGGGATTATCAAAGATAACAATCCCAAATAAGAATGAGACAAGGGTGTGTTCTGGAAATGGTCAACGAGTAGCTGTGAAGGCTATAGGAGTTGTCAAGTTGTTGTTTAGGAATAATTATGTATTAGAACTAAATAATGTGTATTGTATTCCTAGTATAAAGAGAAACCTCATATCAGGTTCTCAATTTGTTGCTAACAATGGTTATAGTTTCTCTAGTGATAATAAATTAATGTTGCTTTATTATGACTCTGTGTGTTTTGGTGAAGCAAATATTTTAAATGGGTATTGGCTTGTCAATTGTCAAACTGTGTTTTCTGGTAAAAATGGCAGCAAGAATATTTTCTTCTTAGATAAAGCATCTGGTTCCAAAAGAAAATTCAGTGATTCTTCATCCTTTTTGTGGCATAAAAGACTTGGCCACATTTCTAAAGAAAGGTTAAGAGAACTTGTTAAACAAGGGATCTTACCAACCTTGAGTTTTGAAGATTATGGAACCTGTGTAGATTGTCTAAAGGGTAAATTGACTAACTCTAGGAGTTTTGGTTCAAAAAGGAGTGAAAATTTGCTTGATTTAGTCCATACTGATGTCTGTGGTCCTTTTCCTGTTAACACAATCTGTGGAAATTGTTATTTTATAACTTTCATAGATGATTTTTCTAGGTTTTGTTATGTTTACCTTTTTTCTGAAAAATCACAAGCTTTGGAAACCTCCAAGATTTATAAAACTGAGGTTGAGAAACAAACAGGCAGGGTTATCAAAGTTGTCAGGTCTGACAGAGGTGGTGAGTATTTTGGAAGGTATACAGAACAAGGGCAACATAAAGGCCCGTTTGCTTTATTTTTGCAAGAATGTGGGATAGTTGCTCAGTATACAACTCCATACAATCCTCAACAAAATGGAGTTTCAGAAAGGAGAAATAGAACTCTCATGAGCATGGTTAGAAGCATGATACTCAGGTCTGGACTTCCAAAATTTCTGTGGGGAGAAGCCTTAAAGACTGCAAATTATATTTGTAACAGAGTTCCAACCAAAGCAGTTCACAAAATTCCATTTGAGTTGTGGTGTGGATATCAACCCAGTCTGAATCATTTTCATGTGTGGGGATGTAAAGCAGAGGCTAGAATTCACAGCACTACAGATGGAAAGTTGGATTCTCAATCAGTCAGTGCATTTTTCATTGGCTATTCTGAGAAGTCCAAAGGATACAAGTTCTATTGTCCTGGAAAGGGAACAAGAATAATTGAATCTCACAGAGCTGCATTTTATGATGAGGTATTTGATAACAGTGCAAGGAATGATTTAGAAATGGATAAAAGTTCATCACAGGCAGAAGACGACATGGAGAAATGGTTTGTCTATCAGGATTACAGTAACATTCGCATCCTAGATCAGGACTGCAGCAATACATCAATCCTAGATCAGGATCATAGCAATACAATAGTCCTAGATCAGGACTGTAGTAATACTTCAGTCCTAGACAATTCAGTGCCGTTGAATCTTGTTCCAGCAAGTACAGAGGATGAAAATGTAACACAACAAGCAAGTGTAGATGTTGTGGATCATGTCAACACTATCACAGGTGAACAAAGTGAGCCAATTGCAGATGATACAATGCCAACAAAACATAATGAGCAAGCTGCAGCAAATACAGTAGTAATGCAGACCACAGAAATTGCAGAAGCATCATAGCCTGTAACCTTGAGAAGATCTGCAAGAGAAAAGAAATCAGCCATACCAGATGTATTCAAATTATATTTGACTATTGAGGAAACTGATTTGGGAGATGAAGGTGATCCAATTTCAGTTGAGGATGCCATACAATCCTCAAATAGTGAGAAGTGGAAATCAGCAATGGAAGATGAGTTGCAAAGCATGTCGCAGAATGGAGTGTGGATCTTAGTGGACAAACCTCATGATTTTAAGCCCATTGGTTGTAAGTGGGTTTTTAAAACTAAAAGAAATGCAGATGGGAATGTTGAAAGGTATAAGGCCAGACTAGTTGCAAAAGGGTATAATCAAAAGGAAGGCATAGACTACAATGAGACTTTCTCTCCAGTCTCAACAAAGGATGCATTTAGAGTCATCATGGCACTTGTAGCACATTATGATCTGGAACTGCATCAGATGGATGTGAAGACTGCATTTTTGAATGGTGATCTATATGAAGAAATATACATGCTGCAACCTGAGGGTTTTGTAGAAGATGACAGCAAGGTATGCAAACTTAGAAAATCAATATATGGTCTTAAACAAGCTTCGAGACAATGGTACTTGAAGTTTGATAAAGTAATCACTCAATTTGGTTTTCTGGAAAATAAACTAGATGAGTGCATTTACTTGAAGACCAGTGGGAGTGACTTTATATTGTTGATTTTGTATGTTGATGATATCTTGCTTGCTAGTAGTAGTGTTTGCCTATTAAAAGAAACAAAGGGTTTTCTTTTAAATCAGTTTGATATGAAGGACATGGGAGAGGCTCATTATGTTCTTGGGATTGAGATAACAAGGGATAGAAAACAGTATGCCTTAGGCTTGTCTGAAAAGAATTATGTTGATAAAATACTTCAGAGATTTGGGATGCAGAATTGTAATTTAGGAGAGTTACCAATGTCAAAAGGAGACAAGTTGCATAAAGGTCAATGTCCTAAAAATGCATTAGAGAGGAAGAATATGCAGAACATGCCATATGCTAGATTGGTTGGGAGTTTGATGTATGCTCAAGTGTGTACAAGGCCAGATATATCTTTTGCTGTGAATATGTTATCAAGGTATCAGTCAAGTGCAGGTCATGCACATTGGGTGGCTGGTAAGAAAGTATTGAGGTATTTGAAGAAAACCAAAAGTCACATGTTGGTTTACAGAAGAATTGAAGATCAAGAACTTGAAGTGGAAGCTTATACTGATGCATCGTACAAGTCAGATTCAGATGACTTGAAATCGACATCAGGTTATATATTTGTTATGGCTGGAGGAGCAATTTCATGGAAAACAGCTAAACAAACTCTGATAGAAACTTCAACCTTTCAGGCTGAATATATAGCCATCTTTGAAGCAACTGGGCATGCACTATGGTTGAAAAATTTCATTGCTCACTTAAAGATTGTAGAATCTGTGTCAAGGCCTATAACAATCTACTGTGATAATGCATCTGCAGTATTCTTTTCAAAGAATAATAAAAGGTCTTCAGGTTCTAAGAACATTGATGTGAAATACTTTGCAGTGAGAGAAAGTGTCAGAGATGAGGAGATAGAGGTAGTGAAGATTGGAACTAAAGATCAATTGGCTGATCCTTTGACAAAAGCCTTGGCAGTTTCTGATTTTATTAGACACACCAAAAATATGGGAGTGTTGGACAGTTTCAATCCTGATGAAGTCTGATGGTATCTCACTCGTTGCTGTGTATTATTATTTATGGATTTTCAGACAATGATCAGTTAAGTATTATTACATTCTTGAGTTTTCACTTCATTGTGTATTTGCATGATTAAGTTGTACAATTTCAGATTGTTGTTTATAAACAGCAAATATGCAAATTCATGATATTAGGCAAGTGAAATATAATTTGCTTCAGTTCTATATGATTAGAAATTTTGGTAGGACATTATGCATGCTTATATCATATATGGTATGATAATTTACGCTTGATTACAGTGCAGCTGTAATAAGGATGATTCATGTGATTTTGGTTGCTGCAATGTGATCATGGAACACTAATGTTTTCTCTGATTCATTGTGTTGTTCTATGATTCTTTACAGCAAACATGATTGACAGAATTTGGAACAGACAGGGAATACAAACTGAATGTGCACAATTTAGCTAACTGATACATGTATATGCACATATCAATTTCTAAGCATGTCAAGTTCAGTGGGAGATTGTTAGAAAACCTGATGAACAAGACATTACATAGAAACCTTGTATGTACAACATATACACTTTAGTAAACGTATTTGTTAGAGTTTGTATTTAAAATAAGTTTAAGTACTTATCCTAATCTGTTTGGATTGATTTGAAATCAAATTAGGACAGTTGCAAGAAGTTATATATTTGAAATGGCAGTTAAAGGGTGATGGCAGTTTCTTGATGGAAGAAACTGTTATTACATTGCTATATATAACGTTTTGGTCCCTTCTGATGCACAATCTGTTCTCATAAATTAGTCCCATCATACTAAGAGAATACTGGAGGTGGAATCAGGAGAAGACTAAGATGAATGGTTCAAGTGCATCGTGTAAGACTCCTTCACATATTGTACAGTTTATATACATTGCAGAAATCAGGAGGGATATGAAGTTTCAGTCCTATATTAGGATGCGATCAGTATATCACTCCTAAATATTTCATCCATATATTAGGATAGATATGTTTCTGCAATCCTAATATACTATGCGTTTACTATTGCAATCCTAAATAAAGTTTACGTATATAACATTGTTTACATGTGCTCTTACTGAGATAGATTTACAACATTAGACTAGTGTAGTTCTAACAAACAATACTTCATCAAACCCGAATATTGGAAACCATCAAATGAGTAATCTAACCAATACTTTAAACTTCAAAAGCAAAAGAGGTGTATTTCTCAATCAAAGAAGCCAACATTTTAAACAAGAAAAGCATTCTAGTGCATACCCATCTACTTGGTACATCAAAAAGCTGATACACATATATGTATTGTTCCAAAACATGGGACATCAAAAAGTTGATACACATATATCTATTGTTCCAAAACATGCCACATTGTGCATAACAATGTACCAGTAGAGAAGCACAAAAAAGATGCTTTCCTTATAAAAAAAATGTACCAGCAACAAGCGCGCTACTTCATAGCTCATGCACATGTGTTGACAACAGACTTCCCCCACCCATTTAGCACTTGATCAATATCTGCTTGGGTGTATTGGCTGCTGCCTCTTCTCTCCCACTGAAATCAGTTTATTATATCAAAAGGATTAGTTAATCACTTTGGTGAATGAGGCATGGACATAATAACAAAGTTATGAGAAATTGAGTCGATCAAGTGACTATATGTATAGCTATATATGTTGAATAGTACAAGCACAAATGAAAGCTCATGACCATGAAACTAAAAGAGTCATCAGGGAGCAGCTAAAATAGTACAAGCGCTTGAGTTGTTGAGAAGAAATTGGAATATAATCATTAACATGTGGGCAACATAAGGCAGAGACATTGTTTCATGCAATGCGGACACATACATAGGTTTCTACTCAACAAGATTTACTAACTATCCGTTAATATGGTGGAGCAATCTTGCAGTTTTCCAATGAATTTGCTCTATAAGATCTGGTACAGCATCCACCTAGGAGAAAAAAAACATATCAAGTCATCTGAATTATAGAAGTTTCTTTAAACAATCTATATAATTAATGGATTTTCAAACACTTTACTCCTGTAGAAGAAAACATGCATGCATGGACTCATACAGATGATGTGGTGCAGAAACTTAAGGAAAAAAGAAGAAGAACAAAACAAAATATAAAAGAAAAAGAAAGAGATAGAAGCAATATAGAAAGAGTATAAGAGTACAATATCAGACTTTATGTCTAGTACCAAGACAACACAGCAAATAAACTAAATCCAAAACACAAGACAACAAATCAATCAATGATTCTTGAATTCAAGCCAATATGCACAGTAGACATTTGGTAAGTAAAAACTGGGATATGAAAAGAGAACCTCAAAGAAGGATCCTAGCAGCTTCTGCATCAGTGAGTTTATCCATGGCTAAATCAAACTTTCAAGAATATAAGTATATGTATAGTGGGTCAGTGAAAGTCCATGACTTTGAGCTCAGTTTTCATAGATATCTGGAGAATGGCAACCATCTTCTGCAGGACAGTAAACCCATACATTACTTTTCTTTTCATTAGGCTTGGCATGTTTTGCTTGAACTAGGCAAGCCTGACAACAGTTGATGCGGCAGAAATAGCCTCACAATTTAACCCTGCAAAATGTAGTTGTCAGTATAGGATAAGCATGGATCGTTCAGTCCGGGGATTGTAGGGTACACCTACACAAAAAGGTCAATTAACAAATAAAAGAATAAAATGGGGGGTTTTGAAATTTTGGTTCCTAATCTACTTAAAATAAAAACAAAACAAATAAAACTATATACAATGATCGACTTCCCTAACCTAGACCAATACCACTCGGAAATTACGAAGTGTAAAAATAGAAAATCCATTTCAACATGCTACAAAAATGTGCCCATCTTAAATGCCTAGATAAGAGCTCAAATGAAAAGCCTCAGCGGATCAATCCACTTATCTGATTCGTTCTAATGTAGGCATGGATCGGAAAAGTCCTTACCAAGCCTAATACTACTAATTTTTGAAAACACTCAGCGTAATTCTCTTAACTAGTTGTATTATCTAACCCTCGAATCAACTCACACGTGCAAATTAACCATTACACATAGAATTTAACACGTAATTTCCAGAATCATTTAATCATTAAAGCATGATTTTTACCACCCGTTAGAACTAATTACTACTTGTTTAACTCAGCGTCTTAACAAATAACAATTACTCTTGGCAAATTAAGCAAACACACAAGAACTCTCACCGTTATTCTAGCATGCAAACTTATGAACCTAACTCTGAAAATTACCTAAACACGTAAAAGGGCACAAGATTGTAACATGCATCATAAAAGAATTCTCGAAATTAACTCAATAATAAACTAAAAATCTCAAAAATATTAATAAAAATATTCTGAAAATTCCATGTCTCCAATTACACAACTCACAAATTGAAACAAACAAAACCGAAACAAAAATTATAAGTAGAGTCATAGTTACACTTTGAAGCTTTCCTCAGCGGCTTAGCAACAAGGTGATGAACTTGTCTCTGCTATAGTGGTGGAGCGTTCTTGACTCAGTGCCTAAGAGCTTCGTAGATTGATGGATGGATGGTCGTCACGGTCTTGTAGGAGATGGAGGTTTGAGGAGTGAATTGGGTAGTCTTGGAATGGTTTTTGGCCAGGAAGTGATCTTGGCTGGGAAGTGATCTTGGCTGGGAAGTGATGCAAATTCAGTTCTGGACATTGCCTATTTATAGGGGAGCATTGGTTGGTTTTCCCAACTGAAACGTCTCCTTTATGGCCTTAACTCCTCTCATAATGGGGCAATTCCTTTAATTTCCAAGCTGAAACGTCTTTCTCTTATTTATTTTTCAGCTGAAACATCTTTCTCTTTTATTCCTCAACTGAAAAACGTCTTTCTCCTTTATTCTTCAGCTGAAAACGTCTTTCTCCTTTATTTCCCTTCTTCATTGCTTGGTCAACCTGATTTAATAAAGGGCACAAAATTAAATTCTTTTAGAGAAAATAAAAAGAATTAAAACAATTTAATTTCAGAAAAATACCCCATAAATTCTATCTTAAGGCCCACAGATTTGCATGACGGTGAGGAATCCTGATCCAGCTAGGATTCTTCATGAATTTTGCGTTTTCTACCCATTTCACGCCAAACACTCTACAAGACTCTTAAAATGACTCGATGACTCAAAACACGAAACTTAAGGGAGAAACAAGGCTAAAATGGGGCACATATTCAATAATATTGTCACACTTTTTTGGTCCTATCAACAGTCAGCTGCACTTTCATTGTGGTGGTTAAGGCCCCATCTTACAGTAACACCATCATAATCTGTTTGAAGTTCAGCGTGGCATTCAGGTGGAAGAGGCCTGCCTAGCAAAACTTCATCTTCAAGAGGAAAATATTATACACATTAATACTATAGTAAGTTTGTGGCAGAAAAAGGAACAAATATCTCAAAATTGGCAGATAAGTATCATGACCTATACTTCTGTGAATGTACGTAAAAGGGGCGGGAGGCAGGGGAAGAAAAGGAACTGATGAAATACCTAAGTCATCCGGTTCACCCTCAAGTTTATCGTTGTGTTCATTGTTAACAATTTCAGAAGGTATCCAGAGGCCAATATCTTCCAACAGCTATGTCCTATCAGACTCCAAAGCTTTTACAAGCATTACTACAGACAATGAAGCTCAGAATAGTAAACACTACTGCTAATTTTACTAAAACACTTGCTTCATACACAGATAAGATTAAAGTACCCCAAAAAAGAACAAACCGTTCAGAATACCTACTTCCTCCAACAAAGTTGTTGAATTTAAAGTCCCTTTCTCACAGATCAACTGTTTAGCTTGTTCAAGTTTTTCATTACACCATCTTTCAGCA
Organism: Rosa chinensis; assembly: GCF_002994745.2. Classification (NCBI taxonomy): domain Eukaryota; kingdom Viridiplantae; phylum Streptophyta; class Magnoliopsida; order Rosales; family Rosaceae; genus Rosa; species Rosa chinensis. Next base: position 44,359,662 of record NC_037089.1, read on the forward strand.
AAGTCTGTTTCTTTAAGCAAACACCATAGACATGATGAGTTAATAATAGACGGAACTAAATGACAATATCATGCATCACTCAGCTCATTACAGACTTTACAGTCATATTTGGCAACTTTAATTATTACCAGTGGATAAGAGCTTTGCAAAAGATCTTATAATAAACATGGGATACTTTTCAAGGTCATAGATACGCAAAGGTCAAAATTTTTACAAGTAAAATGTATATGGGATTACCAGGTTTGAAAATTTAATTGTTGAGCAGAATATGTGTACTAAACAAGTGAAAGAATCCCTTTACACTTATATGGAACTCAAAAGTGAAACACAAGATGCATACATCTAAAAACCATAAACAACCCTACTACAAAAACACAAATACATAAGAAGCTCCTAAACAGCACCAGCAATACAGTAATTCCTAAGTCGACAAAAAACAAAATAATTCCCAAGTTGCATGAGTAACATAGTAATTTGTAACCTATTGTAATAAGAATTATCCAGGCCACCATCCACCAAAAGCAGAAAATGGCAGCAAAAAGTGCCGCATTTTTAGGGAGTTTCTGTTCTACTCTGTCACAATCATTCATATAGTTCTAGAGAGGTGCAAAGTATGCTTAAAATTAACCCTTTGCACTTGGGTCACATCCTTATTGTAATCTGATTGTCATAAAAAAGGGAGAAAAATTACAAGTTATGATACTATCACGATAGCAGGTTGTTCCATGAAGGAAAAAAAAAACACAAACAAGGAAAAATAACATAACAGAACAGAAAGAATGAAAAAGACTATCTTCCCTTAAATCCCTTTCATTTACGCTGCCTCATAGCTGTTTTGTATATATAAACCTTATTTTACTTCTTGTCAGTTCCTTCATCCTAAATTTCTAGTTCCATTGCTGAAAAAAAAAAAATTGGACAACCTGGTTTGCTATCTCATAGCTTGTTTCTACATATAAACCTCAGTTCAATTGTTTTCTTTCAATAGATTCTAGTTCTATTACTCAAAATTAGAAGCAGGAAGCATACCATATGATGTTATTGCTACATGATCATGTGTTTCCATTAGAGAATACAACTAACAAGAAAGCATGCCAAATAGAAACTAAGCCCTATTATTAGAATTACTTAAAAGGCATAATAATTAGGGATTTAACAGTGATAAGAATATTCTGATTTCCTCTGCACCAATATATCTCGAATGTGCTCAGGAGAACACTAGACTTCATTCCATCATGACAAATGATACGAAAACAACCACTTCCTATGATTTTCTCATCAACACTTAGATCTAGTTTGATACAAGAGTGTAAAACCCGACAAATATGAAAATGTAAATTCATACTCATATTCATTTCAATGATGGACAATGCTGCATAGTTCATACTAAGTAGAAATTTGCATGAATCTCAAAAGGAAAAGCGAGGCAGGCTAAAAAAAACTCAAATTGAGGGCGCACTAACCTCTTTGCTCACTGACATTTGCCTTCAGAGGCAAATTCTTCAACTCGTCAATTATTTCATTGGTTAGCTTCAGTTTCAAAGATTCTGGCAATTCAAACCCCAGTGAATGCTCAGCGGAAAGCTTCTTCTTAAATTGCTTCACCTAAAAGTCATAACAAACACTCCCTTCATCAAAATCAACATTCCAGCAAATCCCTCTACAGCTTCAATCAAAACAGATCAGACTCAAATCTTTTTTTGCTTACCAATCTAATAAGCTCTACAGGTTCAGCTAACTTTTGAATCTGAACTGATTCCTCCATTTTCCTAATCTGATCCAGAGTGTACTCAACCGCTGAACCAAATTAATTAAACAAAAAAAATATTCCCTTAATTAAACATGCATTCAAACATTGAATTAGCAAATGGGTTTCTCCCGAGACAGCCAAAAAAAAAATCGAAACTTTTTAAACAAACAAATTTTTGAGATTAAAAAAAAGAATCCTACTGTGAAGTGAAATACTGAAATGGATTCAGATTTTTTGACAGGACCCGACCCAGGAATCACCCAAAATACCTGGATACGAGCCTGCGGGGCCCACGTTAAGTGAAATCCTACCGAAAATTCGGCAGAACCTCCCCTAAGGATGGGCTACCCAATTGATTCACAAACCTGGACATGATTAAAACTTTAACTTCTACTCAACCTACAATACCATATTTACAATCCAAGCACATATATTACATTCGGAAGGTTCAAATCCCGACACATCCTCCGTAAGCAACAACAATCCGAACAACAACATCCATCAAATCTAAAAGAAAAGGATTATCAGAGCAACACTAAAACTAAGCCGATATCATACAAGGTAGGTTAAGTAATAACCTACGGACAAAAACGGAAGCCCTGATTTCCAAAGTCCTTAGAGCCTGGACACGATCTCGGCAAATCTGAAACATGGGCAATTGAAAACAAAGGGCCCAGGGGAAAACATATAAAATCCATTAGCGTGAGTGGACAAAACCGAAACAAAATTTGAAACAATTAATGGAACGCTTCCCCATTTTGCTTTTTAACAAACCACCATGCAGCGAGACTCCATAAAATTCCAACTCAATTCTTTTTCCAAGAAAACTCATTTGATGACTAGGAAGGACTGCTTCCTAGGCATCTTATACCATCTGAGAGGGATTGCCACCCAGATGACGCATCGGAAGGGACTGCCAACCGGAATAGGAGGCGGTGGTTAGTTAGGACTGCCAACTAACCATAGGTAGTAGACGGGACTGCCGACTAACTACCTCATGTCATCTGGAAGGGACTGCCAACCAGATGACTCATCGGATGGGACTGCCAACCGAGCTGTTGTCTGGACGGGACTGCCGACTAGACTATTACCTAGAAGGGACTGCCAACTAGGTAAGATACGCATGCGCCAAAAATGACCTCCTTGTCAACTGCTTTCTTTTTAAATCCTTTACTTTCCACAGAGTCACATTTTCTCAAATAATAAATCAACTGAAAACTTATTTCCATGCTGCATGCATTATTTTAACAAAATAAAAGTCCACTCACTTTTAGTCTCGCAGCTAATCCTGCTGCCTGCCCGTGTCCTCCTCGCTCGAGGGCTCAGTACGTCCTATCACAATTGAATAGGATATAATTAACCATAAAAAGGAAATACTCTCACAATCAACTCATTCCCCTCGGAATAAGCATCCGTTATTCATAAATTGTTATAAAACTCCCATACTTCAATTTGAGATTAAATTCTCGAATATGGAAATCTCTTTACAACTCAACGCCCTCATTAAATCTTTAACCTTCACAAGGATCGCTCCGATAACTTAATCAATTTTAATTTCACTTCCTTCATCACAATTTACCACCAATTTATAATATAAATCATTTTCCAAAATTTCCACATTCTTTCTTAATTTTTCCCCTTTTCTAATTCACAATTCCAACTCCAACAATCTCAAATTCTCTCTACTTCCTAACAAATAATTCAACAATAGCCCTTTACCAAGAGATTTCACCCAAACACTACAAACATGGCAATTCAAACAACCATGCTCAACATCAAAATCCAAAGAAAACTCAATATCCAACAATCTCAAGTTTAACACAAAACTCAAAGATTAAATCCAATTCCACTCAACCTATCTATTCCAAAATCAACTTCATAACACACACAACCATCTCTATACCTGCAACAGTCACCAAAAACAAGCAGAAATAGCCGAAATTCAAACCCAAAAAATATCAAGAACTCGGCAGCACTGTTCACTCTACTGTTCATTATCCCTAACACCTCCTCCGGCCAAAATAAACCACAAGGAGGTCGGAGAAGTGTTCAATCCTTCCCAGCGACCCAAAAGCACAAGGATTTCCGGCCGGAGACCGCCGAAAATCGAAAACCCAACCGGAGGTTATCAAACCCGACGACAATCATCCCCCAAAATCAAACAAATCAAGGCTACCCAGCTAAAATCACTTACCTGAGATGATAGAGGGTGAGGAGAGGAAGCTATGGTGGCCGGAGGCGAGCCCAACGACGTCCGGCTGAGGTGAAACGCCGGGAAGACGAGTCCGGTTCGGGGAGAAGAAGAAAACGTAAAGGGGAGGGCGCGGGGGAGTTGGCTCGGTCCGATTCTCTCTCTCTCTCTCTCCTTTAAAAACTTAACCCCCCCCCCCCTTTTTTTAATAAAAAATCATCATTTTTAATAAGGGATAGTACCGTAACACTTGAATCACCACTTTCCCGTAAAAACTCCGACATAACAGACAAATTAAAAGTCAACTCCTTGGTCAAACCCGATAAAACGTACTTATAAAAATATTAAGGTACGGGGCCTTACATTTTTTTTTTGCCAACCTACCTCAAGAGCAAGAACTTAGATCACTAACTACCATAACTTTAGGATGTATGCATGTGGTCCCATTTCTGGCTCACTTTGGCATATGGACAGACAATATTATAAATCTGGCATAAATCCAGTATTGGCTAATGTACACAAGGGAGTGATGGACTATATTTGAACCAAAGATATTTGCTTCCATCTAATAGATAATAGAATTTCCATGATGATGGCAAGATGTCACACGGCCCATAAAAGATGAGGGGAAAAAAGCCAAAGAGGAAGCAAGATCTAAAATAACAATTCACTTGTCAAGTAGTTGGTAGCGATCACCGATTTTCGCATCCACATCATTAGTTTCCTTTTCCAGATTTTGAAGCATCGAATCAACATGAAATCCAGCAGAAGAAGAATAATCCATAAAGTGAACAAAGACTAACATATCATAAACAAATTACTTGGAGTTGAACATCCAACCTTACCTATGAGTATTGATGAAACATGATCAACTTTGTCTTCAGCACTAGCAGTGCTAAGAAAAATAGTTCAATCTGAACAACACATTACAATACAAATCAAAGTGGTACAACAAAATAAAGAAGGGAGAAAAAGCACAAAAAATATTGAGGAGAATATGATAGGTGTGATTCAGGTTATTCAATAGCATTTATTAATTAAAGCAAGGAACTGAATGGGATATTAGATCATGAGATACAAAATACGGTCCATGAATTCAAAATCAGTGAATCTTCAGGTTAGTAAGTAAAGGGGTCAAATATACATATTCAATTGCATAGATGTCGGCTAGGTCATTGATATCTAGCCAACCATCAATATCCAGGTCATCGGGTGAAGTCCGTCGTCCAACATTCTATGTACCAACACATATTCTGGAAACAGCTGGGAACAAAAACAAAAAAGAAAAAAAATAAAAATAAAAAAGCAAACTTCGCAATCTCTCCATCAGGGTCTGTCATCAATCACCATAAACTCAAAAGCTTCTCAAACCCAAAATAAAAAAATAAAATAAAAATAAAACACAAAAGATAAAGAGAAACACATAAAGAATGAAACATTTAGCAGATGGGTTCCAAGTGAAGGCGTCTTTAAACCTCTGGCCTTTGACTTCGAAATCAACTCGAATTGGGACTAAATTCTGGGAAGTTGGCCACTGAATGGGGAGTGAATTTTAACCAAGAATTCGTGGACCAAAACGAACAAAGATAAAAGAAGAAAACGAAGCTTACATTCTAAACTTCTTGACAGAGCCTTTGGAAGTGTGGCTTACATCCTCGAATTCTGCTCCACCACAATCTCCATCTTCCCATACTCCTGCTTCTAAGATATCAGGGATGGAGTTGAGAACATCTCCACCACAATACTCCATCTTCCCAAAAGTGAAGAACCCGAAAACCTCCAGTTAATCAAAACTCTAAAATAAAAAGTGAAGAACCCGAAATCAAAAGTGTCATTTGTGATTTGTGAAGAACCCAAAATCCTCCGGTTAATCGAAACCAGAAATCAAAAGTGAAGAATCAAAAATCAAGACCGTGATTTGTGAAATTGAAACTCGTGCATAGTAAGGATGAGAAGACGAGAAACCAGAAACCCCCAAATTTTAGGGCTTACCAGATTCGAAGACAAATCTCAGATTTAAGGCTTCGGATTGGTACCAGAGAGTTAGGGTTCAAGGCTTGAGGGCTTCAAAGGCGGAGGATTTAGGGTCGAGAGCTTCGGTGTCGGAGAGAGTTAGGGTCGGGCTGGTAGTCGTAGTGGAGTTTTGGAAAGAGAGAGTCGGGGTCTGAGTCTGACTGTGAAGTTTTGGAGTCAGTGTGGGCTGGTATTGTGAAGTGAATGATTTTGTAGGTTTTTTTTTTTCCAAGTTGGTCGGAATGTGTAGTGGTCCAGGACACATAGCTAGATAAGCCATTAGTTGATGGATGCACGTACGAGGCATCAGACCATGGTTTTTCACTTATGTGTTGTCTGAATGCAACGTTTAAATTTTCAATTTGCCTCTTCTTGTTGCTTGGATGGGAGGGAAATGGGAGAATGGAGGGAAATATTAGGGGTAGGGTTTGCGACTCAAAGAGGGGTTAGGGTTTGCGACTCAAAGAACCACAGAGAGGGGAGTGAAATCAGAGAGAGCGGAAGTGTGGAAGTTTTTTTGGTTGAAATGTATCTAAAAGAAGATGGGTTTCAAGAAGAATATGAGTTTGATTCTTTAAGAGAAGAAGACGGTTTCCGCTTTCAGAAGCTAGAAGAAGACAGGCTTTACGGCTTTTCCCTAAGACTAGCTAAGTGGGAGACAATGTGGCAGATAGAGGAGCATTAAGTTTTGTTTTTTTACTTGTATAATCAATTCAGACAACACATAAATCAATTTTGGTTGTCTGATGGTCTATACTTGAAACTTAGGGACCTAACAAGCAAATCTCCCGCCTAGTGCGAATCACATACAAACTCACTTCTCCCGCCTAGGATTGCCATCTCTCATTCACACAACAAAAATAGATCACTCTGTTGTAGGAGCTTACAATCGTGTACCAGCATTTCACCCAAAAATTGGTCTTTTTGTGGCTAATCACTCTCATTTTGGAGTACATCTGATTTTCTTCCAAACTTGCACAACGGAAAACAAAAAATGTGTTGTATGTTATTTTGCAACTTACTCTTATACAACAGATACAACTATACTATTGTACAAGGTCAGTTCAAATTTCGACCCAAATTTGAGCAAGGTGAGAGGGAAATTTTTTTTTCATTCAAACAACAAACAAAACCTTATAACTGTTGTACAATAATCTTGCACCAAAAAAAAAATTATTTTTGACCTCCTTATACAATTAAATCTCATTAAACGTGTTGTGTGAAGCTGTTTTCGTCAACACACAACGAAATTTTTTTTTTGTCTAAAAAGTGTAGTGTGATGAGGATTTTGGCATAGTGAAGGTAATTGCCTTAGAGACCAACTCTTAAATATGATATGTACGTTTTGGTCATATCGATCTATCCAAATGTAATTAAGGATAAGAAGGATACAATCAAATTGCTCCACGTCCATCATTCCCTCACTGCAATACATGACTAACCTTGATAATGAACTTGCATATATATATATATATATATATATATATATATATATATATATAGCCCACATAATCTACGCCATAGATTCAGCTCGCATATCAATATCCTCCCATCTTGAACAATTTTGGTAAGCAAATCAACTATCTTTAATTTTCAAATATTTGAAAATTAATAGTAAATCAATGAATATCAAGATTTGCTTTAAGATTGCTTTATCTCCAAATATGCTTCATTTAGCCTCTAAATAATATATTTTGAACTTGTCGATAATATATGATTTGGACCATCGATATTGGTCCGGTTTCTTTCGAGACATGCCATTGTCAGGAAAATGTTAATTTGGGACAGACACGCTTTAGGACCTAGTGAATATATAAAGTAATAATTGATAATATAAATATTAAAAAGTCACAAAAAAATATTAATTAATAACTAATGAAATACATAAAAGAAATAGTGTATAAAAATCCATACTTGTTAAGAATCTTTCAATAATTTCTATTTTCTCAATTGAACTATTTCTCATAATATCCTTCTATAGTCCTTTGCTTTTTCCTTGTATCTAAACCGAACTGAACTTCATCTTTAACAAAAAGATTCATTGTTAATTTCAGACTACGCTTTAACTTAATTGTTATTTGAACAAGTAAAAGTTATGTCTTGGTTCGAGTGGGGATTACATTTATCTTTTGCATGTCCATGGAGTTTTGAGAAATCCAAGAATATGTTTCTTTTTTGTATTTATTTTATTTTATTTTATTTTGTAGCAAGTAGTTAGTTAAAGTTACCACTGCGTCAAATGCCTGAAGAAAAATCTGGTCAGCAGAATGGAAGAAATGTAATGCCCCGGAAATTTGTTATGGTCAGCAGAAGAACTTTTCTTTTTCGGAAATTTTAGTATAAATTGAGAATTTTCGAAAATATCTCACACATATCGAAAATTTCTATTTTGGGCCAATTCTAGAAAATTCCAGAAAACCCAAACTCTCTCTAGCTTCTGGTTAACCTAACCTGAATACGGTTTTTGGACCTTAACTTTTTCGGGGACTACTGGCGATGTCATTAACCCAGATCGAGTTGACTCCTCCTTGCGGTCCTCCCTATGGTGGTGGTTTACTCCGAATCGCTCTCACGGCTGTGGATCGAAGCTCCAAAGTTGGGCGGCGGCAGACCCAGTTGGTTCTCCATATTCCAACAACGCCACAGCTTGAAACTACTCGCGTTTTGTAGCCCATGGCATCCTCGTTTGATCGTTGGTGTCTTGTTGGTCGAATCGACCAGAGTTGCTCAAATTCTTGGTGGGAAGATATATCAGGCTTGCTGCGGCGATCTAGGCCAAATTGGACTTTGCTTCAAGTATTAAAGTTGATCATCGTGTTGTACTCTACATTGTGAACGGTTGGATTGGCCTAGAATGGATGTCGGAGTAGAATCGCGTGGGGCTCACACACAGCCGCTTGTGGAGGCGTGTGGTGGCCTGTCTAGCCTTTGTTAGAGAAGATCCTTACTCCGTTATCATCTACTCGTCGATATGAGCATTTTGATATATGGTTTGTAGCATTTGGAGATCATTTGAGCACGTTAGGGTTTTTAGTGTTTTGATTCTTTCGGTTTTCTATCCGTGAGGATTTGACCATTGGACCGACTTGTCATTTTGACATATTGATCCTAGGAATGTTCCGGAGACTTTAGATGGTCTCAGATTAGGCTTCGTCTCTATTAACATAGTATTTAGGCTTTAGTTTGCGTGTTTCCAACTTGAATGCTTTCGTAACTCAATTGGTATTAAGACGTGACATTGATGTGATTAGGTAGGTAACAAAGTTATTTTGGATGAATTGTTGTGATTATGTTAGCTTGGTTCTGTAAGAAGACACAGTGGGATTTTGAGGTGAGTAATCTCACAATGTTCATTTACGAACGGAGTTACCTTATTGTTTTGGGGAGTTATTTATTTAACTACAAACTGTAGTTAGTATTAGTGGCATTTCTAAGTGAATGACTACATGTGTGTGTGTGTACTTACATGAGCATTTGCAAACATAATTAGCTATAATGAGCCACGCTCATGCTACCGCCAGTGGCACCAATAACCATCAATAGTGTGACCTACGGAAACACAGCCAGGCGGGCTATCATCTGAGCCCCGGCTCACCCCCAGGTCACAGTTGACGCCCCACCACGCGCCGCATCAAGACCACCTCGTTGAAGCATCAGAAGCTGGAAGCTGAAGCATATCAATCCCACATCAAAAACAAGGAAGAGGTCAGCCTCTTCCCTACCTATAAAAGATTCACTCCTCTCTCCTCTTTAATTACGCATTTACTACTTACCTATTGTCATTCTTTCAACACAAATACATTGACTAACTTAGGCATTGGAGAAGAGAAGACTGCCCAATGTGGTGTCCCTCTGACGCCCTTTATATCTCACTTGACAGCTAGCAGAAACTCTGAGAACATCACAAGTAGCGGTCCGCCCATTGGACCAGCTTTAAACGAGATTTGGGCCACTGCTCAAATCTTAAACATTAACATTGGCGCCGTCTGTGGGAATCCTCAAGCAAAAAGTCATCCCAATTCCCACCACAACAATCACCATGACTAACGGTAGCAAGGGAAACGCTAAAGAGCAAATTGATCAATCCTCTAACCCCCATCCCACCAACCCCACGACTAACGTTAAAGTTAACCATGCATTATTCAACACTCTAGTCAACCCTAGCATGGAGCCCCAGGGTATGACCTAGATTCCGACAACTCATATTACAGCAGAGGCCTGATCAGGCAGCAGTAACCCACAGGGCCAGGACCTCGCCACTATGTATGATCTGGCATTAGCGGACCTCCACAAGGCAAACATGTAGCATGAACAAGAGTGCAGAGAGAAGGCCGAGGCCCAAAAGCAAGTGGCCACGCTGATGTCAAGATTCGACGAACTGAAAAGGGCGCTGGAGGCAAACGCTAACCCAGCGCAGAGCTAGCAATCGTAGAGCACCAAACGTAGTCGATCCAACATAGGCGAATTGGTACCCGCACCAGTCATACAGATGCATGTACCGCTGAAACCATCAGGGCTACTGGGAATGGGTCCACCCCTACCCTGACTAATGATAGAACAAGAGGCGGAGTCACAACCGTACACCAACCACTCCACAGTCAGGGCTAGAACTGAAGGTAATCAACTTGCCCCCAGGCGGGAACTGGAGCAGCAGAACCTCCAGGCCGGGCCTGCTAGCAACGCAACCACCCTGATCCTGGAGAGGATTGATCGGAGTAATATTTTCTATGTTTTTAGTATCATTTTCCCTACATTTTACTTAGTTATCCCTTTAACAATGTCATTTCTAACTTACTTTGTTGTATTTAGGTAGAAATGAACTTCAAACACAGGAAATGAGCTAAAAAGATGCAGAAATGAGGAAATGGAGTTTTCCTGGTCCAACTAGGAATCCCAGTCAACGCAGAAATCCTGATGAGGCTAGGAAACTAGAAGGCATTAGGAGACCACATGGCAAAAAGATGACATTGGAGATATTATGGAAGATTAAATCTGATTTTTGCATGGGAAATTATGGAGTTAATGTCAAAAATCAAGAGAGGATCAAGGATAATGATGCCATGGAAAGATTTAAGGGAGAAAAGGTCCAAAACAAGTCCATATTCATTCCTATTTTCACTCAAGATTATTTTGGCCGAAAATTAAGAGATTAAATCAGATTAAATCTTGGGAAAATCAGCAATAATATATTTGGAAAGATTATGGAGTTATTTTGGAGATTCCTGATTGGTTGAGTGACATGGCAGAGCTGACGTGGCATTAATTCATTGGTTGGAGCTATGTGGTGCAACCAGATACATTCCTTGATGTCCACATTCATTCTTGGCTGAAAATTGAGGAGATAAATCAGAAAATAATTATGCAATTAATTGAAAAATAATCTCCCTAAATCAAGGTGCTAAATCGGAGGTTTCTTATTGGTTGGATGACATAGTAGAGCTGACGTGGCGTTATCTGATTGGCTAATTCTGTGTGGATTATTCTTGAAGACTTGGAGACTAAGTTGTCATCCTCCTATAAATAGGAGCATCAACAACGACCATTGAACACAACATTCTCTCATTCAAAATATCATTAAACCCTGAATCAAATACGCAATCCTCCCCTTTTCTCTCTCAAAATTTCATCATCCTCTCTTCAAGTCAAGAAGTCGTGATCAAGCTCCATCAACATCATCTTGCCTCCACCACCTTTGAAGCTTTCTTGCGTTCTTGAGATCTTCAAAAGTGTAACCATGTCCTTTTCTAGTTTAATTTCGGTTTTCTTTTCTTGTAATTCAAAACAGATTTTTGTTTTGTTATTCTGGATGTTTCGAATTCTTGTTAGATTAAAGTTTGGATGTTAAAGATTGATTTCCAATAACCATGAAGCATGTTTTTTTTTAGGTTTTTCAGATTATAATTTTCAGTTTCATATATGTCATGATTGTTTGTTGATTTTGTGCTTCAATCCCACCTTTTATGTGATTATGTTCTTTGGTGCGCAACTTAGAATTATAAGCATGTAATTGCATCCAAATTAAGATATGCTAGCGTTCTAGATCTTAATTGCTAAGTGGAAAACCTCTAATTCCTTAGGTAAATCAACAATGAGCTTTGCATGATAAGATTAGCGTTCTAACTTTCGTCTTTGCTTAAATCAATCAAACTTCCACATGTTCTTAATGCGTTAATTGTGTTTTGTTGGGGAATTGATCACTCACTAGCTTTGCATGATTAATAGGGTTAATTATGGTGCGTTCATCTAGTTAATCTAATTAAGGGAAGTAATAAGAACTTATGCATGCGTTCATGGTTTGTTCTTGATTGATTTCTTTCTGTGATATGTTTAATTTGAAATTATGTTTGATAATCTGCTTAATGTGTTAATGGTTGTTAATTATATCTCTACTTCCTCCATTCATCTACTTCTACTTTGATTCAGATTTGTTTGATGACTTGTATAATATTTAGTAGTTAGATTTAGACACAAACTTTCGAAATCCCCTCTTAATTCTTTGTAATTTTCGTAGATATTATATTTCTATAATTAATATTCTTTTCTTGACGTATAAATGACAGGAGCACCCTCAATCCCCGGATAGAACGATCCCTACTTGCTATATACTAACAACTGTCAACAGGGTTAATTTTGAGAACTCATTTCGAGCTCATCAAGGATGCAGCAACTAGAACAAAGGCTAATACGGGTAGAGGCGAGTGCCAATACCAAATCCACTCTTTGCCTTTAGGCCAGGATCCTGCAGGCTGTCAGACCAGCACATGCAAAGACGCCAAAAATGCCACAGTATGACTGCATGACTAACCCTTTCGTCCATATTGACACCTTCAAGAAAGTCACTAACAATAAAGGATTTGATGACGCCACCCTCTGCCACTTGTTCAGTGAAACATTAGATAAAGAGGCGATGAGTTGGTTCTTTGAGTGCCCACCGGGATCCATCGACTCATTTCACGCGCTATTAAACGCTTTCTTGTCACGGTTCATCTTGTTGGCCGCCGGACATCACAACACAAGTCAGTTGTTCAACATCAGGCAGGGCAGAGTGGAAACATTTAAGGCTTTTGTCACTAGGTTGAGAAAGGTGGCATCTCAGTGCCACGATATTGATAAAACAATGGCACTGGCAGTCTTCAAGCAGAGACTCCTAAAGGGATCATTTCTCTATCATCTCAATTACAATAATCCAAATACTGCATATGACCACGTCATGAGCAAGGCCGTCATCCATGCACAAGCTGAGTTCATCACATACGGAGAAACTCCTCCACCACCGCCAACGCCAGCAAAATTCACTCAACCATCCTCCAGCCAGCAGGAGACCGCTAACAAAACCTCTGCTACGCTGCCAACTGATAAGAAGAGAGAGTGGCAACAATGCAACTATCAGACCAAGCGGCAAAAGGACCAAAATTACCACAAGGTCAACCGCTCACCCCACGGGGATAACCATAACAAACAGATAGAGTCCTCCCAGCGGTACGCAGTGTTTACAGTCCTCACAGCCTCGTATGAAGAGATATACGACTAGTGCAAAGACCAGATCCCACCACCACCCCCAAGAAAATACCCTAGAGTGGGAAAACCAAGAAACATCGGCAAGTGGTGCAAATACCACGAAGATAGTGGTCACAACACCAACAATTGCAACGCTCTCAAAACGAAAATTGAGACTTTATATTGTGATGGTAAGTTGGAATAATTCAAGGTGCATCAACCACCACCTGTGGTCGCCAACATAGAGCCCATGCGCCGCATCAACACCATCGATGGTGGTGCTCAGATCATCAACATGTCTCATAGTTCAAGAAAGCGCAATGCACTCGCTAACCACCCCAAAAAAATTTGCAACATCCACTATCAGAGATCCACTAAAACCCCAAAGTTTGGTTGAGAACCCATTACCTTCTCGGAGGAAGAAGATCGCGGAGTACATCTACCCCATGATGATCCATTCTTGATCGACACCATGCTCGATAAATGATCCTTAAGAAGGGTCCTCGTTGACAGCGGATATGCTATCAATGTCATCTTCAATGGTTACTACAACCAACTCCAGCGGAATAGGAAATTACTCTAAGATCATAAGCCCCTGCTCAGCTTCTCCGGTGACGTCACACAAGCACTAGGTTCTGACTACATGCGCCTAGTCATCGGCGCTAGCCCATGCACAGCAGAGATACATACAGAGTTCATTGTGGTCGACTACTTCAGTTCATATAATGCCATCATTGGTCGACCGGCGCTCAACAAACTAAAGTGTATCATAGCCGGGTACATGCTTCTCATGAAGTTCTCTACACCCAACGGGACAGGCTGCGTGAAGGGAAGTCAACAACTGGCACGAGAATATTATTCAACAACTGTGGCACAGTCGACCCGCCTCCATGAGATCCTAACGGTGGGAAACCATGTATCGTTAACAAACATTTTTGAGGAACCTAGGGATGATGAGGAGAAATATGTGAAAAGGAGCCTGTCAACCCAGAAACGTCCTTAAAAGTTATCAGCATCTCTGAGGAGCACCCTGAGCGGACGGTCCTCATCAGTGCTCAGCTAGCCCCAAAGATAGTGACATAACTCACTCAGTTTCTACTAGACAACGCCGCCGTCTTTGCATGGTCTTATGCTGATATGCCAAGCATCTCCAGAAGCGAAGGGCTTTTGACGAAGAAAGATATCACGCAATAGGGGAAGATGTCGTCAAGCTCCAGGGTATTGGGTTCATCCACCAAGTCAATTATCCTCAGTGGATTTCCAACTTGGTAATGGTAAAGAAACCAAGCGGAAAGTGGCGAATGTGTGTAGACTTCAAGGGTCTCAACAAGGCATGCCCCAAGGATAGTTTCCAGCTGCCCTGCATTGACCAGCTGGTTGACGCTACAGCGGGACATGAGTTGCTCAGCATGATGGATGCCTTCTTAGGATACAATCAAATCAAGAGGCACCCCAGCGACCAAGAGTGCACCAGTTTCACAACCGACAAGGACCTATACTACTACAATGTCATGCCCTTTGGGTCGAAGAACGCTGGGGCAACATACCAGCGGTTGATGAATGCCATGTTTGCAGAACACCTTGGAAAAATAGTAGAGGTCTATGTGGATGACATGTTGGTCAAGAGCATCAAGGCCAGTGGACACGTGGCAAACCTTAGAATCATATTCGCCTTCCTCTTGGCCTATGGTATGCACCTTAACCCAGAAAAGTGTTTCTTTGGCACCACCTCTAGCAAATTTCTGGATTACATCTTTAGCGGACGAGGCATAGAGGCTAACCCTGACAAAATACAAGTCATCCTCAACATGAAGTCTACCGTGTGGAAAGTACACGTTCAGAGCCTCCAGGGCAAGCTAACCGTCCTTTCTCGGTTCATTTCTAGGCTTACCGACAGATGTCTCCCATTTTTCAAGGTTCTAGGAGGACCCATTAGAAAGTAATTGACTGGGCCCCAGATTGTGAAGCGGCATTTCAGGGCTTTAAAGAATACTTGGCGGCTGTACTTACATAAGCATTTCCAAGCATAATTAGCTATAATGAGCCATGCTCATGATACAGCCAGCGGTACCAGATACTGCTAACTGTGTGACCTACGGAAACACAGCCAAATAGGATACCGCTTGAGCCCCGGCTCACCCCCAGATCACAGCTGACGCGATGCCACTCTCCGCGCCAAGTTAGCATCAGAAGCTGGGAATGGAAGCATATCAGTCCCGCATTGAAAACAAGGAAGAGCTCAGTCTCTTCCCCATTTATAAAAGGTTCACTCCTCTATCCTCATTAATTACGCATTTACTACTCCTCTATTGTTACTCTGTCAATATAAATACATTAACTAACTTAGGCATTGAAGAAGAGAAGACCGCCCAATGTGGTCTCCCTCTGATGCTGCTTTGTATTTTGCTTGGCAGGTAGCGGAAGCTTTGAGAACATTGCAAGTAGTGGTCCTCCCATGGGATTAGTGTTAACCAGAGACTTGGGTTACCGCCCAAATCTAAAGAATTAACATTGGCGCCGTCTGTGGGAAGCGGAGATCGGCCGCAACCTTAGATGGGTTGAAACTCCGACTTAATCCTATGCGTCGACAGACCCTTGTTCACCCCCACATTGTATTCCCACCCCGCCGTCGCAACAAAATAGGTGTCCCACCAGGCGGACATGGAATCTTTCAAATTCTAGATCAGCTTGGGCGCCCCCTGGCTGTTAGTTAGATTAACTTCACCGCTGCACCCCTACCGCCTCACGTACACCAACTCATAGAAGTGCAGCACCTCCGCCACGGTCGGACCCTCTCATTCGGACAACTACCACAGGGAATTCAGCGCCATAAGTAGTCGCTACATGTTGGGACAAATCTGCCCAAAAGCGAGGCCAAACTTGCACACCTGGATCTGAAGGTTGGGCAGCAGCGGAAAGGTGACACCTTGGCAGAAGATAGCCTCGTGTATGGTAGCGTACCCAGCCGACATAATGGATGTCCTCTCCTCCCTCCCAGGTGCCCGCAGCTTCACTACGCCGGGAAGACGGAACACCCTCTTAATTCTGTTCACAGCGGCCACAGTCATCGGCCCGCCTGCCTCGTATACTTGGGTACCGTCACTAAGGACCCAGACTGACTCGACTTCCTCCAGGCCAGCCTCCTCCCCGCTAGTGAAACTGCTAGTGGCACTATTACTCGCTAGCCTCTCCTTATGCCTTTTACTGGTGGCAGCATCCTCACACGCCCTAGTACTCTTTGGACGCCCGACAAGACCCATAGCAACGTCCGCGGGTATGGTCTATAACTGTTCGATGTCTAGCATATCGGACAGTGAGGTTCCTGCAGGGGCAGACGGATGCAATGAGTCAATAAACCCTCTATCCACCATGCTCAGCGACACATCAGACCTGGAATCCTCACTACTTGAGATCTCTATGACGCTAGCCATCACAAACCCTAAAACCCGAGTAAGTTAGTTCCAAACCGATCTACACTAACCCCATAGCAGTTTTCAGTCAAGAACACCAAGAACATTTACCCAGAAAATGCCAAAACAAGAACAAAACACATCCACACTCAAAACCCATATCCGACCATTCAGCTAACAGATGAACCCCAAACCCCTATCAAACACATACACCCACTCCCAAAACCCAGTCTAGACCATCAAACACAACAGGGACTGCTACAACTCAACATAAATAGAAAACACAGAAATTGACAAACGAAGAACCCAATAAAACAGGGATGGGTTCAGAATACCAAGCTCAAAGATGGAGATTTTGGTACGCTCGAGGACACTCGTCTTCACTGCAGGAGGTCTTCATCCTCCGAAGATCAACAACTTCACAGAATCTAAAGATCTTCTTTTCGAATAACAGAGGGTAGCTTGAAGACGACGATATCAATTCAAAGTGTAGAGTGTTGAACCACTCGATTTCCCTCTCTTTTATGTCAACATCAAACAATCTCCACCGTCTAACATCAAACAATCTCCACCGTACAAGTGGCCCACGATCGCATTTACTTTTCAGATTAACCGAGGTGACGCCTGGGTTTCAAAATCCATGATCACTAGTATTAATGGCGAGGAGACCGGCGTGCTGCAGAGACGTTATTCCACAAGCTAGCCTAGTACATGTTGGCCACGTGTCGGGCACCGTCAGATGAAACTTCTAGCCAAAACAACAATCGAAAAGGCAGGTAACAAATCGTGAAAAGTGATAGTCTCCGCTAAGCACAACACCGCTAGCGGAACTTCTCCCTTTTCATCTTGTAAGCGAGACAGTATCCGATAAGCGCAACACAGCTAGCGGAACTTCTCCCTTT
Organism: Rosa chinensis; assembly: GCF_002994745.2. NCBI lineage: Eukaryota > Viridiplantae > Streptophyta > Magnoliopsida > Rosales > Rosaceae > Rosa > Rosa chinensis. The sequence goes on from NC_037089.1 coordinate 44,377,425, forward strand.
TCATCTTGCAAGCGAGACAGTCTCCGATAAGCTCAACACCACTAGCGGAACTTCTCCCTTTTCATCTTGCAAGCGAGACAATCTCTGCTAAGTGCAACACCGCTGGTGAAACTTCTCCCTTTTCATCTTGCAAGCGAGACAGTCTCCTCTAAATTCAACACCACTAGCGGAACTTCTCCCTGTCGTCCATCAGGCAGAATACTCTCCGCTGACCTCCACACCGCTAATCGAGTTCAGAGACCCCCGTGACTCTTGATAGGACCAAAAAGTGTGACGATATTATTGAATATGTGCCCCATTTTAGCCTTGTTTCTCCCTTAAATTTCGTGTTTTGAGTCATCGAGTCATTTTAAGAGTCTTGTAGAGTGTTTGGAGTGAAATAGGCAGAAAACGCAAAATTCATGAAGAATCCTAGCTGGATCAGGATTCCTCACCGTCATGCAAATCTGTGGGCCTTAAGATAGAATTTATGGGAGTATTTTTCTGAAATTAAATTGTTTTAATTCTTTTTATTTTCTCTAAAAGAATTTAATTTTCTGCCCTTTATTAAATCAGGTTGACCAAGCAATGAAGAAGGGAAATAAAGCAGAAAAGATGTTTCAATTGAGGAATAAAAGAGAAAGATGTTTCAGCTGGAAAATAAATAAGAGAAAGACGTTTCAGCTTGGAAATTAAAAGAATTGCCCCATTATGAGAGGATTTAAGGCCATAAAGGAGACGTTTCAGCTGGAAAAGCCAACCAATGCTCCCCTATAAATAGGCAACATCCACAACATAATTTGCATCACTTCCCAGCCAAGATCACTTCCCAGCCAAGATAATTCATTGCCTATCACTTCCTGGCGAAAAACCATTCCAAGACTGCCCAATTCACTCCTTAAACTTCCATCACCTACAAGACCGTGACACCATCCATTCATCAATCTACAAAGCTCTTAGGCGCTGAGTCAAGGACGCTCCACCACCATAGCAGAGACAAGTTCATCACCTTGTTGCTAAGCCGCTGAGGAAAGCTTCAAAGTGTAACTATGACTCTACTTATAATTTTTGTTTCGGTTTTGTTTGTTTGTTCATCAATTTTTGGCGCCGTTGCCGGGGATTGTTAAAATCCCTTGCACGTAAAGTGTCATCGATTTTGTTGTATATAGAATGCATGCTAATTTTTGTACTACACTTGTGGAATGGTGACAAATTGCGATTTCGGTTAGGCCAAGCTTTAATTGTGATTTAGTTTAAGTTTTATGAGTGTTTCAAAATTAAGCATGTCTTTTATCATTGTTGTACAATTTGTAGAAGTTGTTTCTTTAACCATATTGTAAATTGAATGTGTTTCACTTAGATTAATATACTTAAGTTGTGAATTTAGCTAAATACTTAATTGTTATAAGTGTGTAAAATCGTATGAGTAGACAAGGGCCCTTTTGTTAATATTGGCCTAAACCCTTCATTAGTACCTTGCTCAGGTCTCTTGAGGTTGAGGGCGGCCTTTATTAGCACTTGGAGAACGGTCTAACACATAAGTTAATTTCCCAGCTGAGTAAGGGGCGTATACGGATGGTGTCTTAGGTTGAGACCCTGAGTGATGGGTTCAATTGGATCTCAGAGATACTATAGAATGAGCCTAAACCACTATGTGGGAGTAGCCGATAGGGGCCTAAACCTCAATGAGGGAGTAGCCTCCGTAGTATCACTAAAATGAGTCCTCCCTCTCACTTACCTCTTAATCTGGCCATTCTGCCTTCTGAAACAAAGGAAAGAGACTTATGTCTGGGCGACTATCCCTATATCGTATCTCACCAATAGTAGCGGTTTCTATTGGGCTCGACTTACAACTTGGAGTCAATTGAGATATTAGCTAAGTTTATAACAAACTTAAACAAAAAAAAAAAAAAATTGTTGTGTGACCTGATTAAGGTATATTGGATTAAACATGACTTTGTCGAGGGTAGCTGTTCTATAATTCCATTGCACAAACGAGGTCCTCTGTTCCAGTACCTAAGTATGTAAATGTAAAAGTAACTTAGAAAGTAGGAAAGACATAATGTTTGTATTCCTAACCTTGTATATGTTACTAACACTTGATCTGGTGAGTCCTTTGTGGAGCACACATTGGAAGAGATACCCCTCCAGGAGGCACCCAAGGAATGAGCACATGTGAACAAGAAGAAGAGTCCAGGCTGAAGGACTATAAATATTAAAGCGCTGCATGGGAGGCAACCCATTTCAACCGAAGCTGTGAAGGAGCCATCAACGAGAGTTTGAAATTTCTATCTCTTCACTTGCTTAGGTTGAATTGTACTTGTGTCTTTGTTTATTGTTTGTTTATTTTACCCTTCCCTAAAAAAAATAATAATAATAATAAAAAATTAAAAAAAATATATTCTATGGTTTTTTAGTGTCTTTTTGTTTTGTTTTGTTTGCTTGAGTCTTAGGATGCCCCTAACGTCTAGGATGAACATGTCTCTGAATTCATGGCTGAAGGTTTTTCACAATCGAAATAGGAGTTAATTGAATTCTGTGGTTAATCGACATTGTGATGCTTGTATGAAGATTTGAGATAGCATTGTAACTTGGTTCATTAAGTATGCTAGGATTAAGTCTAATTCATTTGACCCTAAGTGAGCTGTTGAGCTAAAATACTTTCTTTTCGAGTGTTTATTGATAATTCTAGAATTTCGTGGCTGTATTTGCAAAACCTCATCATTCTTTGAAAATCCAATGATCATGTGCCATAGATTTCAATGGACTAGAGAGTACTAGAACTCGGCTGTTGTGACTGTCAAAACTTGTATGCCATAATATGCACTGATCCTGGATAGGATAGAAGGCATTAGGATAACCACCATAGCCAAACAAGCATGTGTCCCCAATTGTGCCCGTCGTGGGACTCCTTAGAATGAACCCCTTTGAGCCTACGTTGAAAACCTTTGTTTCATCACCCTCACTACCCTACCATGAGCTTAGTATAGGATATCTCTACCCTTGTCTTAGGGACTTAGTAGAGCATGACATGGTATGTAGGGGTGACGATGAAAGACAAGTGTGGGGTGGGGAAAATCCAAGAAAAAAAGAAGAGAAAGAAAAAATAAAATTTTGCCGTAAAAAAAAAAAAATGAAAAAGAAAGAAAGAAAAGAGGCAAAATAGAAGAAAGAAAATTCTTGGGAAATTGTTGAAGTGTGGTTTTGGACTTTCAAATTTGTAGAAGGCTCAAAGTTGAAAATTATGCCTTTGTCCATTTCCATGTTGGTTAGAGTGAAGGTTTAGCCCAAAACAATGATATTTGGCGTACAAAAATGATGACATAAGGTGGTCCATATATGCTCTGCTAGGTCCTTAGGATTTTTGTATCCTTAATCTTCATTTCGAAAACCCTAACTTAGCCCCATTACAACCTGTTTTAAGTGCTTACTTGATCCTTGAGATGGGCAGTCTTTGGTTAGTGGAGTCAGTTACGCAGTCGAGCTTATGGTTTAGGTCCATTTGTGCACTTAGTCATTTCTTGAGGTCTTTAATAAATCTTCACAAAATGCTTTTATTGATGAAATATGCAAGCTGTTTGTTGCCTTACAATTTGTTCTCTTGCATATACTTGAGTGTGAAGCTTTTAAGCATAGCCATTTCTGAGAGAAAAATCGAGAGTATGCCTTGTGAGTTTGGATTGGACTTGTTCGAAACATGCTATCATTCACTATATAACTTAAGTTCTCCATATCTTGCTTAGTCATATGAGTGTCACATGTTTATTAACCATGGAATTATCTATACGATTTTGATTAAGTGTTTAACGTGAAAGCCATGAGTTTGGAGTCTCTGAGACAACAGTTAGGGGAAGTAGAGTCATTTACTTGTTTTTTGTCGAGTCGTTGTTTTGTTTTGTATTTTTGTTTTGCTAAGGGACTAGCAACAGCTAAGTGTGGGGTAGTTGATAGGACCAAAAAGTGTGACGATATTATTGAATATGTGCCCCATTTTAGCCTTGTTTCTCCCTTAAGTTTCGTGTTTTGAGTCATCGAGTCATTTTAAGAGTCTTGTAGAGTGTTTGGAGTGAAATAGGCAGAAAATGCAAAATTCATGAAGAATCCTAGCTGGATCAGGATTCCTCACCGTCATGCAAATCTGTGGGCCTTAAGATAGAATTTATGGGAGTATTTTTCTGAAATTAAATTGTTTTAATTCTTTTTATTTTCTCTAAAAGAATTTAATTTTCTGCCCTTTATTAAATGGGTCCTTGACCCAAAGCCCCAAAATGAGGGAAAATTATCCCACTTACCCCAGCAAGAGATTTTTGTTCTCACTTGCCCATTTTAAAAAAAAATGACAATTTCACCCTAAGCTAATTAATGAATTTACATCGTGCCTCACTCCACGATCTGAACTCTCTCTCTCTCTCTCATCCCTCTCCGTTTGCTCTCTCTCTCTCTCTCCCTCTCATCGCTCTCCGACCTGCTCTCTCTCTTTCTCTCTCTCTCTCTCTCATTCCTCTCTGATCTGCTCTCTCTCCGTCTCTCTCTCTCATCGCTCCCGGATCTCTAACTCCGGCGAGGTTCGACCTCTCGCCCAGATTCCGCTCTCTCTCATTCCTCTCCGATCTACTCTCTCTCCGTCTCTCTCTCTCATCGCTCCCGGATCTCCAACTCCGGCGAGGTTCGACCTCTCGCCCAGGTTCTGCTGCAACTCGCTGGTGAGCTCGACAGCGTCCAACCGCTGTCGCTCTGACAACGACCGCGTCCAACTGCTGCAACGCCCAGATTCCGTGCAACTCGCCGGTGAGCTCGACTGCATCCAACTGCCTCGCCGGTGCTGGTCGACTTTTGCTTGGATTCTGCTGCAGCTCGGCCGGCGCTGACAACGACGACCACGCGACGTCTTCGATGGCCTCCTGGACGTCACCGGTGCTCAACCCAGGCTGTGGCAGAGGAGAACGGTGATTGGGTGCCCAGAGCTTTTCTCTGGGTGCCCAAATCAATTTCTAGTTTTTTTTTTTTTTTTTAAGTAACAAGACAGAAGGAAAGGAAAAAGGAAAAAAAAAAAGTTTTGAATGTCTATTACTCTCTAATTGACGTCTATTACCCATCTATTGGAGGGTAATAGACGGCTATTGGGGGGCAATAGACGTTTTGAATTTATGTAATCTCCTTGTTTTTTTCTGTAATCAAAGTTTTATTTGTATAAATTTAGGGAGATTAGTTCTCATTTTAGCAACTGAAAGTCCTATTGGGGGGTAATAGACGTCTATTGGGGGCAATACATGACTGATGTTTGTCTATTGGGGGGCAATACATGGCTGAGAGTCGTCTATTGGGGGGCAATACATGGCTGATAGTCATCTATTGGGGGGCAATACATGGTTGATAGTCGTCTATTGGGGGGCAATAGATGTCTATTGGGGGCAAAAAAAACTTTCAAGTGAAATTTTCAGCAAATTCCGGTGGGTGGCAGCCGGTGACCGGATTCCGGCAAAAGTTGGCCGGATTCCGGCGAAAGTTGGCCAGATTCCGGCGAAAGTTGGCCGGATTCCGGCGAAAGTTGGCCGGATTCCTGCGAAAGTTGGCCGGATTCCGGCGGCCGGTGACCGGACTCCGGCGAAGTCTCTCATGGTTTCTCTCTCTTCTATTTTCTCTCTCTCTCTCTCTAAGTAACAAAGGGGTAAGGGTAAAATGGTATTAAAAAGAATTAAAAAACAAAAAAAAATCATAATGGGGTATTAGGGAAGACCTCTTTAGAGTGTTTTGGGTAAGAGAGAATTAAAAAAACTTAATGGGGTAAGTGGGAAAAAAATCTCTAAAAATGGTGTAAATGGACAAAACCCCTTATTAAATCAGGTTGACCAAGCAATGAAGAAGGGAAATAAAGCAGAAAAGATGTTTCAGTTGAGGAATAAAAGAGAAAGATGTTTCAGCTGGAAAACAAATAAGAGAAAGACGTTTCAGCTTGGAAATTAAAATAATTGCCCCATTATGAGAGGATTTAAGGCCATAAAGGAGACGTTTCAGCTGGAAAAGCCAACCAATGCTCCCCTATAAATAGGCAACATCCACAACATAATTTGCCTATCACTTCCTGGCGAAGATAATTCATTGCCTATCACTTCCTGGCGAAAAACCATTCCAAGACTGCCCAATTCACTCCTTAAACTTCCATCACCTACAAGACCGTGACACCATCCATTCATCAATCTACAAAGCTCTTAGGCGCTGAGTCAAGGACGCTCTACCACCATAGCAGAGACAAGTTCATCACCTTGTTGCTAAGCCGCTGAGTCAAGGACGCTCCACCACCATAGAATAGACAAGTTCATCACCTTGTTGCTAAGCCGCTGAGGAAAGCTTCAAAGTGTAACTATGACTCTACTTATAATTTTTGTTTCGGTTTTGTTTGTTTCAATTTGCGAGTTGTGTAATTGGAGACATGAAATTTTCAGAATATTTTTATTAATATTTTTGAGATTTTTAGTTTATTATTGAGTTAATTTCGAGAATTCTTTTATGATGCATGTTACAATCTTGTGCCCTTTTACGTGTTTAGGTAATTTTCAGAGTTAGGTTCATAAGTTTGCATGCTAGAATAACGGTGAGAGTTCTTGTGTGTTTTCTTAATTGCCAAGAGTAATTGTTATTTGTTAAGACGCTGAGTTAAACAAGTAGCAATTAGTTCTAAAAAGTGGTAAAAACTATGTTCAATGGTTAAACGATTCTGGAAATTACGTGTTAAATTCTATGTCTAATGGTTAATTTGCACGTGTGAGTTGATTCGAGGGTTAGATAATACTACTAGTTAAGAGAATTACGCTGAGTGTTTTCGAAAATTAGTAGTATTAGGCTTGGTAAGGACTTTTCCGATCCATGCCTACATTAGAATGAATCAGATAAATGAATTGATCCGCTGAGGCTTTTCATTTGAGCTCTTATCTAGGCATTTAAGATGGGCACATTTTTGTAGCATGTTGAAATGAATTTTCTGTTTTTACACTTAGTAATTTCCGAGTGGTATTGGTCTAGGTTAGGGAAGTCGATCATTGTATATAGGTTTATTTGTTTTGTTTTTATTTTAAGTAGATTAGGAACCAAAATTCAAAACCCCCCATTTTATTATTTTATTTGTTAATTGACCTTTTTGTGTAGGTGTACCCTACAATCCCCGGACTGAACGATCCCTGCTTATCCTATACTGACAACAACATTTTGCAGGGTTAAATTGTGAGGCTATTTCAGCCGAACCAACTCTTCCAACAGCTCTCACTCAGTGGAGGGATGTCCGCCAATGGCGCTTCCCAAGGTAATGCCTCACCTTGACAATGACCGCCACGCGGCGTTGCATTCAAGCAATGTCCCTTCGGGACAAGTAAGGGAACATGTCAACAGTCTTCGACAGCCCTGATCAGGCACATTGACCCCCGACACTAGGGTACCAAAGATTGGGCTCGCAACCCAACACCCTGTGCTCAGCGCAGCTCCCCTCAACAAACAATATACCGACCAAACGGAGGTCTATCTTAGCTGGGGAGTAGGGGACTCCCTGGGGGGCCTAGTAGGGGCCCACCTGAAAGGGTACAAAGCGTTTGCTCAATAAGTCCATGGTTGACAATGCATTGACGCTAATTATGCTCTTGCAAGTGTAGCAGAAGTAACGCTTCGAACCGCTAGGCAACTCCCCAACCAAGATTGCCCTCCTTGACTGGGGACTTGGGGGGCTTGTACTTACATAAGCATTTGCAAGCATAATTAGCTATAATGAGCCACGATTATGATACAGCCAGCGGTACCAGATACAGCTAGCGGTACCAGCTACCGCCAATTGTGTGACCTAAGAAAACACAGCCAAATAGGCTACCGCCTGAGCCCCGGCTCACCCCCAGATCACCACTGACGCGCCGCCACGCGCCGTGCCAAGTTAGCATCAGAAGCTCTAGAAGCTGGGAACGGAAGCATATCAGTCCCACATCGAAAACAAGGAAGAGCTTAGCCTCTTCCCCACCTATAAAATGTTCTCTCATCTCTCCTCATTAATTACGCATTTACTACTCACCTATTGTTACTCTGTCAATATAAATACATTGACTAACTTAGGCATCGGAGAAGAGAAGACCGCCCAACGTGGTCTCCCTCTGTCCCTGCTTTGTATTTCGCTTGACAGGTAGCGGAAGCTTTGAGAACATTGCAAGCAGTGGTCCGCCCATCAGATCCGCGTTAACCAGAGACTTGGGTTACCACCCAAATCTAAAGCATTAATAGTGGCAATCCTACTTCTCTCCATTCCCGTGTAGGGTGAGGTACTCTACATATACTTAGCGGTATCACCATTAGCGGTAAGTTGAGCCATTGTACGGCGGGAAGGATAAGACGAGCTCCCTGTATTCTACTCCAGCAGAGGCATGAACGAGGCGAAGACAAGATACACCTCCCTGGAGCAGCTCGCTCTTGCACTGATTGTCACCGTTAGACGTCTCCGCCAATACTTTCAAGCTCATACAATCCATGTCTTAACAAACCAACCGTTGAAACAAGTAATGCAGAACCCTGAACATTTCGGGCGCCTCAGAAAATGGGCCATTGAGCTCAGCGAATTTGACATCTAGTATAAGCTACGAACGGCTATGAAAGGCCAGACGGTGGTAGACTTCATTGCTGAGCTCACGGAGCCACAAGATACACCCACCCCAGAGCCAACGGAAGGCGACACAACAATAACAACCATTAAGGAACCAGCATTCAGACTGGAACCTCCATGTGGACGGCTCTGCCTGCACCAAGGCATGTGGTGCCGGCGTTATCTTGACAGGCCCAGGGGGACTGAACGTGGAGTACGCGTTGAAGTTCAATTTCACAGCCTCCAATAACATGGCGGAGTATGAAGCGCTCATTGTAGGCTTACTCCTCACCATAGACTCAGGTGCTGATAGCATCAACATATTCAGAAACTCCCAGCTAGTCGTCAACCAAGTCAATGACAGTTTCCAAGCCAAAGACAAACAGTTGGCGACATACTTGGGATACGTCAAGACACTCATGAGAAAATTCAAATTCCACACCATCACACAGATCCCCAGAGAAAAGAATGCTAAGGTTGATTCACTGGCAAGACTAGCAACTGCTCAACCACACCAAAGTCCAGCAGACACGGGTAGAGTGCCTTGACAAGCCAAGCATCACCAAAACCCTAGCGTAGATTTTCAACATTGAAGTCAACCCCAGTTGGATGGATGAAATCATCAAGTACAAGCTCAATGGAACGTTGCCAGCAGACAAGGTCGAGGCACGGCAACTCAAGCGGAGGGCAACCCGCTATAATATCTAGAATAGCAAGTTTTACCTCCAGGGATTCACTCATCCTAACCTCCGGTGTTTGACCCCAGAAGAGGGAAATGCATTTCTAGCAATAATACACGCCGGGGAATGTGGAAACCACTCTGACGCCAGATCTCTGACCAATCGCAAAATGCAACAAGGCTACTTCTGGCCCACGCTAGGGGACGACGCCAGAAAGGTTTCCAGGTCATGCCACAAGTGTCAACAGTACGCTGACCTCCCCTATGCCCCTGTGGAACCCCTTTTGACAATCATCGGCCTATGGATTCACTCCATGTGGGGCCTGGACCTACTTGGAAAATTCCCAACCGCTAGAGGTCAGTTCAAGTACATCATTGTTGCCATAGACTATAATAGCAAGTGGATAGAGGCAGAGCCACTGACGACAATTACTACTGCCAAGGTAACTTACTCCCTCTGAAAGAACATCTATTACCATTACGGCGTCTCCCATACAATAGTCACAAACAACGGCACACAATTCAACAACAAAGAGCTCATATCTTTCACCGCTAACCTGGGCACCAAGGTGAGCTTTGCATCTGTCGCTCACCCCAAACCAACGGCTAGGTCGAAGAGGCAAACAAGATAATCAAGAAGCTGCTAAAAAAGAAGCTCGATGACACTAAGGGTTTATGGGCAGATAAGCTCCCGGAAGTTCTGTTGGCCATCAGAACTACCCCAACATCTACTACCGGTGAAACACCATTCTGTATGATGTTTGGGACTGAGGCCATCCTACCGATTGAGGTCACCCAGCCTACCGCTAGGGTCGAGGGCTACTGTCCCGAGACCAACGACGAGGGCATTAACCTCCACAAGGATCTCCTCTAGGAAAAAAGCCACAAGGCCCATTTGCATAACTTGTAAAACAAGCAACAGGTATCGCGTTTCTACAATGCCAGAGTCACAGCCCGGAACTTCCAACTTGGGGACTAGGTCATGAAGGAAGTCATTCCCCCGCCAACAGCACTCCACCCCACTTGGGAAGGACCATACAAGATAATGGAAGTCGTCAGCCCCGGCACATTCTACTTAATGGACAAGGATGACGTCACAACGACCCATCCTTGGAATACCGAACACCTTCGGTATTATTACAAATAGTCCTATCACTACCCAAGAGCATCTTGACTTACCTAAATTTTTGGTCAATATTTAGCTAAGGGAAGCTACCCAACGAGTACAACCCCTCTTTTGTAAACGCTGATCTCTCAGCTATCAATGAAACGAGGAATTATTCAAACCATTGTCGCCAAGTCTAGCACAAAAGTCAACTAGCAACGCCAACAACGTTCAACGGACCACGTCCACTACATCGTGCACTTGGAACAATTTTAATTCCTTTAATGTTTCATTGATTAACAAAAGCTGAAGTCAAAACTCTAGCGATCTATCAACATTCAAAATGCTCAATCATGTTATCAGCAACAATCCCATATTTTGGAAAAATTTTAGACAAATAGACACCGTACATTTAGGGTCAGGACTCCCCGCCAAAAACTATTGTCAAATTACAATATGCCTCAGCGGCAGCAAAAAAAAAAAACTACATGGCCAAGGCAGTTTTCAGGGATTGTTAGGAGCAGCGGCAACATCTTCACAGTCAACTCGGGGCTGTTGGGTAGCCAGGCGGCTGGTCTGATAGGAGCCATGGACGATAGGGCTTAGCGTCCAAATGCTACCATCCGCCCGAGTGTGGGTTGCCATGAGGTTGGCCCAAGAAACTTCATACCGGGTAGGCAGTGGAGTCCGTTGAGAGTCGTCCACCGGACCATGGTCGCTCTCGCCACTACCAAAGCGCAGACCCTCAAGCTGATCAACGACAGGCCCACCTGCTGGCACGGGCAGCTGGCTTGACGTACTGGCAGACTAAGACGCTTTAACCTAGTCGATGGTGCCCTTCTTGTTCAACAGGTTCAAGTTGGCAGCGGCACCAGCCTTCGCCGCCTCTGTCAAGGCTTGCTTGTACACGGGGTACAGCTTAAACGACTCTATCGCAGCAGCCTCTGCGCAGCTCCTCCCAGCTTCCAGCTGGGCAACCTAGCCCTCCAACTTTTTTAGCTCCGCAAACTTGGCGGTAGACTCCCGCTGAAGGATCTCAGCCAGCTTACCCTTTGCCTCCAGCTGGTCCTTCAGCAGAGCTGTATCTTGCTCCAGCGGGGATACGTGGTCGTTCCGCTCAAGGTCCCGCTCAATGGTGACGCTCAACTTGCCGCGAGCATCCGTCGCGTCACACTCTACCTTGGTCAGGCGCCGCTCGGTCTCCACCAGCTTGTCTTGTGCCTCCCCCAACTGCCTCTGGAGACCTTCAATTTCCTCCCTCAGCTGCCGCTCAACTTGAGGCTGGTTCGACGCCCCCAGGAACAACTCGTGCAGTCCAACCGATAGATGCCCAAATGCCGAACTAAATGGCGACTGCTGCACGGCCGTCGAGCTAAGGGTCCGATCCAGCTAGCCGAACCCTAGCTGCTCGTAGAGATCGAACAGGAACTCTCGCTATGGATCCATCAAGAACTTCGCGTAGGCGGCGAAAGAGTCCAACACGCCACTTGGCCCCTCCCCGGTGGCAGCAACAGTTACTGATCGCAGAGTCTGTCTGACCTTCTTCTACCTCTGATGGCGTGCCCTGATCGGCACAGCGTCGACGACCTCTTCACTTTCATTAACGTCATTCTGATGGCCTCTTTTTTAGACCGCCACCCTGAGTGGCACCCTCGACGACAGGCCTTAACGGCTCTTGAGGCTCTAGCCCAACAATCATAACGAGCTCTTTCCTCAGCACTTCGCCGCTGGGCCGGAACCCTCTCCTTGGTCTTCGCGGGGGAGGCAGTGACATGACTCGGCGCAACCGTTAACCAGCACCACGGTCTGGCCAGCAGGAGCGAGGTGTGAATGATGAGGCATTGGCATCACCACCAGAGTCTCTGACTGGCTCACCGCCAGGGTTTATGGATCGATGACAGTGTGCTGAGCTACCAGCCCAGCGGCATACATGCCCTCCAAGAAATCCTGTAGTTCCACGCGATCCATAGCCTGGTCCAACGCGTCGCGGCTCTCTTTGTTCCCCGGAACAGAATCTGAACAGGTACACACAACTCAAGTTAGTGTGGCACAAGTCAAAAAAAAAAATTTGTACTGGTCGGCGGACGATACTTACCAAGGGCGCGAGTCAATCCCAGGTCGACTAGTAACTCCCAACATGTGAGCAGGCATAGGTCACGAAGGTTACGGTTCTGCCAGCACCCTTTTATCCTCTCTATGCGACACTGCTCCTCGCACGTCAAATTAAAGCGCAAGCCCGCTGCACAGAGACAAGCGATGTTTAAAAAAAAAAAAAGGGCATATCACACAAGAAAAACCACCAAATTTGGTCAGCGGGGACTGGCGACAACCTCGGATTGGTTGGAACTCCGACTTAATGATAAAAGTTGGCGCCCCATCATTTACCCCGGCATCATACTCCCACCCCATGGTCGCAACACAGAAGGTCGACCGCCAGGGAGACATCAAATCCTTCAAATTTTCGATCAACTTAGACGCCTCATGGCGGCGAGCAAGGTTCACTTGTCCGCTAATTCTGTGGCTCCTCACGTAGACTAGTTCATAGAAATGAAGCACCTACGCCACGGTCGGCCCTTCGCAGCCAGACAGACGTCATAGTGAGTTCAACGCCATCAACAACCGCCACAAATTGGGGCAAATCTGCCCAAATGCTTGGTCGAACTCACAAACCAAAATCTGGAGATTCGGCAGTATAGGAAGCGTCACTCCTTGGCGAAAGATGGCCTCATGCATGGCGGCATGCCCTGCTGGAAAAATCGACGCTCTCTCATCCCTAGTCGGCTGACGCATCTTCACTACTCCAAGAAGGCGAAACATCTGCTTCAGTCGATTCACGACGGCTACAGTCATTGGCCCTCCCGCCTCGTCAACTGGAGTACCATCACGAAGGACCCAGGATGACTCTATCTCTTCCCTGCCAGCCTCTCTCCCATCAGTGGAACCGCTAATAACACTATTACTATCTAGTCTCTCCTCATGTCGCTTGCAGGTGGTAGCATCCTCCCTTGCCCTAGAACTCTCTGAACGCCCAACACGACCCATCGCTACTTCCCAGGGTACGGTCTGTAACAGCTTGATGTTTAGCTGTTCCAACAGTGCGGTTCCTGCAGGGGCAGACGGAGGCAACGAATCAATAAATATCCTATCTGAACCGCTAAGCGACAAGTCAAACTCGGAATCCTCACTGCTCGAGATCTCTATAACGCAAGCCATTGTAAACACCCTAAAATCCAGGTCAGTCAGTTCCAAAACAATCCAAACTATCCCTCTGTCAAATTTTAGCCAAAGAACACTAAGAACAATTACCCAGAAAACCCAGAAACAACCAAAACAAGAACACATGTATATATGCTCCCAAAACCCAGATTCGACCATCTAGAAAATCCATAAACCTCAACTCTCTGCCACAAACACCTAACCCCATCCCTAAAACCATTCTAGACCCTCAGACACACATTGTAATGGCACCATTCACTCCAAATATCAAAAAATCTCAACCAACAGAAACAAGAAACAATCAAACAGGGACGAGGCTCAGATTACCAACCTGAAATATGGGAACCCTTGTGCGCTTGGGCATGTTTGTTGTCACTTCGATGAATCTCTCTCGTCAGATGGCAACACTCACTCGATTTGCAGAACGTACTCTTCAACTCTCAGAAAACAAAGCTTGGAGACGACGAGGTAGGTTTTGAAGTGCAGAAAATGTCAAAAGCCTCTGAGTTCCCTATCTTTTATGCCAACATCAATCAAATCGAGACCGTCCGCTGAAAAACGACATCATACCAGCACCGTACATGTGCCCCACGATCACCTTCACTATCCGGATTACGCCTCGGTTACAAACTCGATAATTACTCGCATTAATGACGAAGATACTGGAATGCTGAAGTGATGTGCACTCACACGCCAACCCAATGCATGATGGCCACGTATCAGGTGCTGTCAGACGAAGTGTCCATTCGAAGTAACAGGCAAAAAGGTAGGCATACCAATCTGCAAGCGACACAGTCTCCGCTAAGCGCAACACCGCTAACGAAACCTCTCCATTTCATCTTGCATGTGAGACAATCTCCGCTAAGCGCAACACCGCTAGCGGAACTTTTCCCTTTCATCTTGCAAGTGAGACAGTCTCTGCTAAGCGCAACACCGCTAGCAGAACTTCTACCTTTCATCTTGCAAGCGACACAGTCTCTGCTAAGCGCAACACCGCTTGTGGAATTTCTCCCTCTCATCTTGCAAGCGACATAGTCTCCGCTAAGCGCAACACCGCTAGCGGGACTTCTCCCTTTCATCTTGCAAGTAAGACAGTCTCCGCTAAGCGCAATACCGCTAGCGAAACTTCTCCCTTCCATCTTACAAGAATCCCCGCAAAGCGTCACACTGTTGACCATCAGCGGAGGGACTTCCGCCAATGGCGACTCCTGAGGCAACTCCCTATAAAGACAACAACCGCCACGTGGAGTTGTAGTCAAGCCATGTTCCTCCAGGACAAGTAAGGGGACACGTCAATACAAGTCTTCGACGACCCTGATCAGGCCCATTGACCCCCGACACTCGGGTACCAAAGATTGGGCTCGCTACCCAACACCCTCTGCCCTGCGCAGCTTCCCCCTCAATAAACAATATGCCAGCCAAACGGAGACCTATCTTAGCAGGGGAGTGGAGGACTTCCTGGGGAGCCTAGCAGGGCCCACCTGAAAGGGTATAAAGCATTTGCTCGTAATAAATCCATGGTTGGCAACGCGCTGACGCTAATTATACTCTTGCAAGTCTAGCAGAAGTAATGCTTCAAACCGCTAGACAACTCTCTAACTAAGATTGCTCTCCTTGACTGGGGACTTGTACTTACATGAGCATTTGCCAAGCATAATTAGCTATAATGAGCCACGCTCATGCTACCGCCAGTGGCACCAACAACCACCAACGGTGTGACCTACGGAAACACAGCCAGGCGGGCTATCACCTGAGCCCCGACTCAGCCCCAGGTCACCACTGACGCGCCACCATCTGCCGTGCCAAGACCGCCTCGCTGAAGTATCAAAAGCTGGGAGTTGAAGCATATCAATCCCACAACGAAAACAAGGAAGAGGTCAGCCTCTTCCCTACCTATAAAAGGTTCATTCCTCTCTCCTCATTAATTACGCATTTACTACTTACCTAATGTTATTCTTTCAACACAAATACATTGACTAACTTAGGAATTGGAGAAGAGAAGACCGCCCAACGCGATTTCCCTCTGACGCCCTCTGTATCTCACTTGACAGCTAGCGGAAACTCTGAGAACATCACAAGTAGAGTCTGCCCATTGGACCAGCGTTAACCGAGATTTAGGCCACCACTCAAATCTTAAACATTAACAATGTGTGAAATATATATATATATATATATATATATATAAATACATTGGTGGAATTGTTGTGATGCAAGCAATATTTGTGATTGGGTTCATTTTATTGTTTTGAGCTGTGACTTTTCATAAAACAATATATTGTGAAAACTGTTGAGTTCTATTGTTTTGAAAAATATTGAGATTTGGAAACATTTTTAGGTCTTGGGCGACTTATTTAAATGTTTAGTTTTTGTACCGGGGTCACAAATAGTGATCATTATTGAAAAATCTTTTATTTAGATTTGGGCGACATTTTGAGTCTTTCATGAGTTCTTTAATTGTTTTAATTTCTATAGCGGGGATTTGAAGATTTAAAGGTTTGAGGATCGAGATTCACAAATGTGACCAAGGCATGATTATTGGAAACCAGGCCTTTGACCGGGTTATTGATTATGCTTTAGTTAGAACTCTAGTCTGTTTGCTGGGTTATTGTTTCTTATGGGGGTAATAGTTGAGGTTTTTTGGGAATCATGAGTATGAGTTTTTAAAAGAGAGTCTCTAGTGTATTCTTTCTTTTATTTTCCATGGAGGACTTTCGGTTTCATATTTTAATTGTCGAGGTTTGAATTAATATGATTTTGTCACAGAGGTGACACATGTTTTGTCCTTTTGAGAAAAGGATGGGAAGTTTGAATCAAAGCGTGAGTTGTTTCCTTAAATGGAAGGAGTGGGTTTTCTCGTGATTGTGTGAGTTGTTTCCTTAAATCGAATGGGTGGGTTTTGTCATGATTTGTGTGAGTTGTTTCCTTAAATGGAATGGGTGGGTTTTCTCATGATTGTGTGAGTTGTTTCCTTAAATGGAATGGGTGGGTTAATTTTCTCGTGATTGGTGTGAGTTGTTTCCATTGATGTATTTGAGTTTGCTCATACAAGCTTTTATAAGTTACCGGATTTGTCTGTTGCAATCCGGTGCACTATTCAATGGTGTAGGGGGTTAATCATGCAAGTCAGACTAATCGCGTGTGAAGTTGAGATCTAGTAACAGCTATACATGTAGGAAGCTAATTTTGTGGTTTACCTACTGTTAAGACTTCCACTATGTAGTAAACTTATATATTATTTTGTTATGCAACTTAATCCGTAAACTTTTGTACTGTAGTACATGACTCTAAGGAGCTAGTCTGTATGAACATTATGCGTTCAGGGCATCAAAATGTATTTGGTTTAAAAGGAACAAAATTTTTAGGTATTTGTATTAATGGCTGAACCATCACGTCTGGTATAATTGTGAAATTATCTTGATTTTTCAATTTATGTTTAAAAAATCGGGGCGTGACATGAAATAAGCTTAAATAAAAGAAAAGCTTGAAGTCCTGGCTAAAGCAAGAGACCTTGTGGATTGAGAAGTCCAACTTATGAAGATAACGCAACAAATATGGATGATATTCACATATATCTCATTGATGACATGACAAGCTTTTATTGGAAGATGATGTGGAGAATCCTAAATCAAATAGAGAATCAAGAAG
Source organism: Rosa chinensis (assembly GCF_002994745.2). NCBI lineage: Eukaryota > Viridiplantae > Streptophyta > Magnoliopsida > Rosales > Rosaceae > Rosa > Rosa chinensis. The sequence goes on from NC_037089.1 coordinate 44,394,657, forward strand.
TTGGCTTTCTCTACATTTCAAGGAATCTTAATCTAAAAAGGAATGAAAGAAGACTAAAGGAGCAATATAAAAACACTGTGCAATATCTGAAAAAACTCTCTTGTCTCTCCTCCTTCCCCGACTTCTTTTTATTCTTTATTTTGGTTTGTTTTTCTTTCCATGAATAACTAACTCTTTAGTAGTTAGGGGCAGTTGAAGCCCCAAATCATGATTATATATAGACTTGTTATGACTTTCAATTGGTTGTGTTTATAATCCATTGGATGAGAACTTAATTTCTGTTTTTACATCGATGAATTCTATTTATGTTTATTTTGAGTGCACGCTTATAGTATGCATATCTAGGGTTTAATTGCTAAGAATAATCATTGCATGTGCCTTGTTACAAGGGTTCCGTTGAGAGTTCTACAGTAGTAAATTGCCTATAAGGCAAGTGAATAGATTCCTAGGTTAATTAAGACAAGTCATACTCAAGATGACTTGTGATGTCTTGTTTTTGTATTGCGTAATGATTTCTTTATGTTAAATTTATAGTTGCTGAAGCTAGCTAGGTTACATTTTCGAACCAATTTTCTGTGTAGAGTTGTTCTCTCATTTAGCATACGCATAAGGAAAAACGATAGGTTAATTCTAATGGTGAATTTGAGCATCTTCATCCATGGATAGATATGACTAGGTTAAACATGGCTATGCATACATGATTGATTGGTGGTGGATGCAAATCCCCCAACTTGTTTTCTCTTTGATTTTCAAATCTTGAATCAAAATCCTTTGTCTTATTTTTGGAGTCATTCAGTATTTCATTTTTATTTAATTATTTTGTTGATCAAAACTTCATTAAAAAATTATCAAACTTTGTTAGTAGTTAGTTTTTTGTGTCTAGAGTCTATCTGTAAATCTTCGTGACATTTACAATAGTTTAGAGTCATTTGCTAGTCAGATCTTTCTAGCTAGACAATTTAGATTTTATTAAGTTTTGAGTCTTAAATTAATGATTATACCACAATCTCTTGCAGGAACCATCTCTACTTGCCCATACTACTTTTAACATTGTTGTAAAGTTACATTATAAGCATTTTATGCATCTATTTGGTGGATGGAAATAGCTTATCATGGTAGGGCAAATACATACTTATATGTATGCATGCAAGCAGATTGAATACCTGATCAACCATATCCATCTATAGTGCGTGATTATCTGTCAGGTACTAACATTTTGTCGTGTGTCAAATAAAAAAGAACTTGATCATTCACTGCCAAAAAAAAAACTAAACAAAAAACTTGAACTGTTTGCTGCATATGGTTCATAATAAAAAATAAGAATGGAACTTGATTAATGTTAGACCACACTCATTCTTCTTTTGTGTACGTACATACTAGAGCACTATGTGATGTTGTTTGCACGTACGTTGCAATCATTCGAAATGTTTAAGATTTTAACCCTTATATGTTTAAGAATTCTTAGATTTCTTTTCTGAAAAAAAAAGAAAGTCAAATTAAGAATATGAGTGTTGATTACCATTAATTATTAATTATTAATTATTATGATGGTCATCAATCATTAACTACTTGAAACATTGTGTTTGTCTATTCATTTGCTCTTAGTCAAAACTTCAAATATATGAATAGAGGAACAGTTGGAATCGAGATTCTACCGTGATTTTTATGAGTAACCGGTAATGGATAGAGTATATCCAAATTCTTAAAACTATATTGTAAGATTTTTATTTTTTCATGTCACATTCATATTCTCAACACACCCTCACACATGTGGCGAATTTTCATATTATACATGTGGATAAGTTGTATTAGGTGACGCGGAACACGTGAGGCTGTAATGCATTCATATGCACGTGAGTTAACCTGCTCTAATATTGTATAGTAATCGGAGTTTCACAATCAAAATTAATAGATACATATTGTAGAATTTTCATAGCTAGCTAGTGACCAAAATTCTTAGGGCTGGCAAATTGGGCTGAAGCAGAACCAGCCGGAATTCGAACCAGCCCGAACCGATTTGGACCGAAAACTCGGCCTACCAACTTTCGGCTCGGCTAAGCCGTACCGATGGCTCATATTCGGCTCTGCTACAGTATGAGATACTGCATACCATCAGTATACCGTACCAACTGTATACACGTATACATACCAAAATATATATAACTTTGCAAAAGGTGGGCTTCGAACCCCTCACCTCTTATACACCAACCCAACTCCCAACCACTTGAGCTGAAGCTACTTATACACCAACCCAACTCCTAACCACTTGAGCTGATAGATTAAACAAAACAAAGCTCCTTTCCTTCTCTCTCTCTCTCTCTCTCTCTCTCTCCAGTCTCTTCTATCTTCTCCTTCAACGTTCTTCTTCTTCTTCACAGACGTGTGGCTTTGCTCAAGTTATGCTTCATCTTTTCATCTTTTTGGTTTTTTTTTCTTTTCCTCCACAATCCCCATCAAATCAACATCAGATTCATCATTAGATCATCCTCATCTAATCAAATCAACATCAAATCATCATCAGATTCATCATCAGATCATCCTCATCTAATTAGTAATTACCATATCTTCCATTATCAAATCAACATCGTCATCTGATCATCCTCATATCCAACATTATGAATCTCAGTGGAGGAGGAAGAAAAAAAGTCTCAAAATCATCAGATTTCAAACATGAATCTCCGGCTGCAAATCCACTCAAAACCTAACTATGCCAACCGAAATCTCGGCTTGCTGACATGCGGTTTGAAAATCTTGATACCGACAGAGGTTGGTTCGGTAGTGGTTTGGGGAAAAATGGATAGGTTTAGTACTGAATCCAGCCCTAAAAACTCTTATAAACACACTTGCAGATCGAGTCTCTATTTTTCTATGCGTTTGAGAGAAATCACGCGCTATTTAACAATTAAGAGTAATTCTCAACAAAACGAATATCAAACACCACTTCTTAGTAGAATACACACACACACACACAGAGGCGTTCCAAAGAGGACGTCCGCACGTTCGCTAAAGTCAGCTCAGCTCAGGGAGCTTGTCGGACGGAGGCCAGGGGTCAGATGGACCGGTCTGCAGTCGGTAGAGTCGCCAGCGACGTGGTTGCAGCACTGCCCAAAAACCTGTAGTTGCAGGTGAGGTCGTTGCCCAGAAACCTGCAACCTCGACCTCCTCCGACCTCGATCGCTGCCCAGAAGGGCCTAGGATGCCTCCGGCCTTCTTCAGGCAAGCCCCGGGCCCCCGTCGTCGTCTGAAGCACAGCAGAATTGTCATTGTCCGCACTTTAGCGAAGTGCGGACGTCCACTTCAGAACCCGCCTATATATATATATATATATATAAACAGGCCTGATCAAGGGCAGATGTTTGCACTGTCGCTAAAGTACGGACGTCGACGTAGGAGGCGGCTTCCAAGCGGCGACGGGGGTGCGGGGCTTGCAAGAGGGAGGCCGGAGGCGTCCTGGACCGTTCTGGGCACCGTTTGAGGTCGGGCTTGCTGGTTTCTGGGCAGCTACCTCACCTGCAACTGCAGATTCTGTGCAACACCACAAAACCCGTCGCCGGTTACTCCACCCGACCGCAGAGCCCTCCGCATGACCCCTGGCCTCCCTCCGGCAAGCCGCGCCCCGCCATCGCAGTTCAATCGAGGCCGGAGCAGCGACGTCCACACTTTTTCTGGGTTGCAGACGTCCGCTCTCCAACGGCTCCGTGTGTGTATATATATATAGACACACACACACATATATATATACCTTCCACTAAGGGATCCCTTTTTTTAGTCTTTTATAGGGATAGGGCATTTGACCAACTTTTTTAATCATATTTTTGCATCTCAACCGTTCAGTTTTTAGGTCCTAATGTGTAGATCATTTCTGCAAATTTTCAACTAAATTGATTACAGTTAAGGCATTCAAAATGACGATTTAAGATTATAAGTATGAACGGTTCAAGTTTGACAGATTTGGTTCATCCATTGATTTAATCTAGTTTGATACCTTAACGATCGATTTGACTGAAAATTTGCAGAAATGATCTACACATTATAACTTAAAAACTGAATGGTTGAAATGACGAAATGTGATCGAAAAGTTAGTCTAATGCCCTATCCCTATAAAAGACAAAAAAAGAAATCCCTTAATGGTATGTCCATGACATCACTATGCAGACCGATATGTACCAGGCTGTCTGTAATCGAACGCACGCTTGCACGATCTTTAGCAGTGAGATCTGTCTGTATCTGTGTAAGTGGTGACTATAAAGAAAGACAGATCATGCAATGTTATTCAACCAAAGTGCATATACATGAGCTAAGAAAATCGAGTTAATAATTAAAAGAAACTAGATGCATGGCCATTCCAGACCTCAAAGGGACGAGTTGATCAGAGCCACCAAATGGCTCTAATGGAAATTAGTAATTAAAATCAAGGTCAAAGCCACTGGTAATTGGCGACTCGGTCGATTCAATTTTAGTGTACTGCTAGGTTTTTGCGTGGCCAGCTCATCGATCATAGCTAGCTGAAGAGATTAATTGGCCTAGGTAGTTATGTTAATGCTTTCTCTCTTAATAATGTCAAGAAGATACATTGATTTGCAGCAGCAGAGTATATTAAGCCTCATAAGATTCCACTAGAAGATTCGAATGAGAAAGATTAATAAGAAAATAGATGCGCGAGCTCTATATAAGCATCCATGGAAGCTTAGTACTTGTATACCTAGCTATATTTGAAAGCTAATAAGTAATAATGGCAAGGCTGAAGTACTTGTGGGTATGTCTGATCTTTGTGTTGTTCACATTCTCTAGGTCAGAAAGTCGGCCTCTTGAACCCTATCTTGAGAGGAAGAATCTAATTGGTACTAGGGCAGTCGTAGTACTGCGAGAAATATTGTTTCGAAAATCGAAAGAGCTCGAAGGTGCAGGGTTTCGGGGAGAAGATGATAAGCGACAAAGTCCTGGAGGACCTGACCCCCGTCATCACTGAAACTAAGAAATCTGTGTGCATATTGAACAACTCTCGGGCCAGCAACAGCTTCATTTACGCATTATAATTATAAGCAACGCAAATGTACGTCTAGCTTATCTGAATACATGATCGAGTTGTAATTAAGTTTTGACTTGCATATATTAATTAGTGAGGAGTACCCATGCATTTTGTAATTCATCTTCTGAATTGTGGAGGTTTAGTTTCAAATCTGGTTTACCTAGCTATGCATGAAGTGCTCGTAGTGGTATTAAAAAGCCACGTACTAAGCATATTGTAATTCATCATGTTTTTTATTTTATTTTTTTATAGTATATGGTGCACTTCCATTCTTCATGCAAGAGCAGAAGAAAAATTATAATAAATAAAAAGGGAATTTCAATAAGAAAAGTTTGTGGTACATACTTTGGAATTAAAATCCACCACCGAACAGTATGCAAACATTCATGTTTCTTGAATGAAGGTGCCCAGATTAGTCCCCTATTAGAATCTAACCTATTATCATATGTTAGGTGGGACATGCTCTATATCAAGATCAATATTTAGCTGAATTTTTTAAAAAGAAAAAACGTCAACTTCTGCTCTGCTAGGGTTTCGTGCCCTAGCCACCCATTTGATCGAGTCCGGGGAAGAGACGGTGGGGGAGACATGCAGTGATGGCTACTCCAACACTGTCAGAAGGGGCTATTGTGAGCCTGGTTGGTGGCATGGAGAGGATGCTATCCACGATTCTTTTTTCTGTCTTTGTGGTCGACTATTGTTCAAAAAGGCGGTGGTGATTATGTCAATCTCGGCGGCAATCTCTAACGTCTGGGGATTGAAGGAGAGAGTTTTGATCCTGCAGAGGAGGTTGACATCTTCATCTTCCAATTTAAGGAGAGGGATGTGAAGAATCAAGTTGATTTGTGTGCTTAAATGCAATTTACGCGCAATAAGGGCACGGTCATCAAAGAAGTGAGAAATATTTGAACCCGAAATTATCGTACCACGGGGATTGAAAAGCTAACTTTAATCTTTGGTTATGCCAATTACGAAGTCACCAACAATTTAACAACAAAACCTAGAAAAATAGCACCAAGCTATTTACATGCCCGGCTCTGAACAACCACGCCTAAAATGGGTCAAGAGAACCACAAATAAATGCGGAAGCTCACAACCAAATGGTATGGACAATGAAAGTGGTTTGTGAAATTTGATTTTTTTAATTGCAAAGAAAATAAAATTGACAATTGATAATTAAAATTAAAATTAAAATTAAAATAAAGATAATAGAAACTAATCAAGAAATGGAAATTAAGTCACTAGGGTATCCTCCTAGCCAAATTTAATGCATAAATATGCTCCGACAATGGTTATTCAATTCATAATGGCATCAAGAACCGTACCCAAGGCTTTTCAAGGCTCATGGGTCATTAGATTCCTTAAAGGGTATTCCTACTCCGGATCAAGGGTCGTAGAAACTCAATTGGGACAATCTAGAGCTTTGTTAGGGCCTCTAGTTGCACCAAAAGGCGAAGAGTCCTAGAATCAAGGTTCTCAAGCTAGCCAATACGGCAATCGAAATTGGTATTGTAGCTAACCATGTTCTAAACAAGTGTCCTAGCCATAAATTAGAGAAGTGATTAGGTCCCCTAATTTGTTCTAGACATGCTCATCTACACATTCAAGAGTTAATCAAGCTCCTAAGCATGCATCTAAGCCAAATATTATAGAATAGAACATATGCCAAACACGGAATTGAAAACCATTAAATCAAAACATATTTATTACATTAAATCCATGCTAAGGCTCAAACCCTAGCTTCCTAAATAGACTACTCACAACCCATCCACAAATCAACAACAATATTCATCAATTAAAGAGGTAAAGGTGAAGAAGAGTGAAAAGTAACAAGAACAAGTCACAAATTGCTATGGAGCAATCATGACAAGCCTTGATTTATGGCTTCCCACTATACCCAATCTCAAGTCTTGATGTAGATGAGATCCCTTGAAGCTCCTTGAAATCTCTTTGAGAAATTGATGATGATTTGGTGGAATTTTGGTGAGGTGAATCTTAGTGAGGAGGAAAATGGATTTTGATGAGGTGGTGGTGGATCTTGATGAGGAGGTTCTTGAAAAGTTGATGAAGATTTGGTGTAGAGGAGTAGCAAGGAAAAGAAAATTGAAAAATAGCAATGGATGTGGGTGGTTTCGGTCTTAGAGAGAGAGAATGATGGGATCTGGTTTTCTGGGGTCTGCGGCTCTGTGTCACTTTGTCTCTATTTAAAGGAGAGCGTGTATCCACAAGGGCTTCGGTGGCTTAGAGTAAAAGGAAATGGAGCTGCCACATGTAGGCAGCCAATTGGATCAAGGCAAAGCATAATTAAGCCATTGCTTAATTAATGAACCAACACGTGCACATCAAGCAGATTCCACTCTTCTCCTTTTCTTGTATATTTTTTTCATTTCTTTTCTTCTTTTTCTCTTTCTTCATTTTCTCTCAATATATATATATATATATATATATATATATTCAAATCTTCTCCCGGATCTCAAAATATTTTTGCACCCACCATTGAGACAGTAGTTGGGTTACATTTCTTTCGCTGACATTGACCAAGGTTGACCAGAGCCACAATTTCGTCCTTTTGTCAGAGACTCCATTTTGCTCAATTTTCTATCACTTTCTCTCGACTTCCGCAATTCCGCTTATTTCCTACACAATAAATAAAAATGGATTAATTACATAATAATTGACTTGAGGACTAACTTATTTCTAGTGTTTTAGATACAATTACATGCATAGAAACGCGTGTAATCACACCCCCACAGTTGAACTTTACTCGTCCTCAAGCAAACTAAATGAAATATAATCCGAAAATCTAATAACTCATAAACATAAAGGAACTGTAGTATTAGCCTTTCCAACTATAACCCTCAGAGAACTAATTATGTAGATGACCATGAAGTAGATATAAGCACAACATAAGAATTTTGAATTTGTAAGGCAATTAAGATGCACATGTGATAGATGCTCAAGTATATGCATGTGTTGACCATGTGTCAAATCAATCCACCATAATCAAATAGACATATAGAAGACCCGACATAACCCACTAAACTCACATAGGTTCACTAAATATTACCGCTCAAGTGTTTAGGGGTTATATGTGTTTCACTCAAAAGCAATTTCACAACATGCGCCGCCATATGCTTGCTCTTCGATGTCATCTCCGCTGGGTAGCCCACAACATTCAAGATCAAGAGGTCTTTTATTTGGTTGTAATGGGGTTAAGGGCAAGTGGCTATAAGAAATGAAGGATAAGGAAATACAAAGTCCATAGAAATCGATGAAGCAACTCTCTCCTGTAGAGATATATGACTTTGCTTTCAAATGCTAACTCACTCGCTTTAATCCCAATGTACAACCCACATTGTACTACTTAATACTCTTTTCTTTTCTTTTTTCCTTCAACTTTCTTTCTATTTTCACACCCTTTTTTATTTTTATTTTTTTATTTTTTGAGAACTTTCTTTTCTATACATATCACTGACCCCCACACTTATTCTTTTGTAACCTCACACTTTTGACTTTTTCTTTTCTTTTCTTTTGAAGCACTCAACATAAAGTCATTCTCTCGAATAGCTTCATCAACTACCATTGAATGGTAGGATAAAAGTGTTTAGGCTAGGTAGGGATTTGTGGTGCAAATGAATAAAAATGCTAAATAAATAAATAGACTCAAAGTGGCAATATAGTGGTAAATATCTTTGGGCACATGCTTCTTTGGCCATGGTGGTATATAGTCCTAATGCCTCCATCCTTTCTATCATGTCGCAAGCTAAAAGTAGCCTCGAGAGGTTTCAAGCAAGTTCTAGATACGCAATGTCATGAAATTGTACACACATGAAAGAATAAGTGAATGAACGATGCATACACTATAGATATAGGCACAAAAGCTCACAAATAAGGGTATGCAAGTCAATCAAATCATCTATATGCTTCTCTAATTATGATGAACCAACCTAACCTTAAGCTATGTGCACACATATAGTCAAGCATAGATCACATATACACTCAATTACAAGACAAAATTCATAGTCCTAGATCATGTTTAATCTATCCTCAATCATAACAAGTTAAGTTAATGGCTCGTCATTGGGGTTGGAAAAGGCATTAACCACTAAAATATAATTACATAAAGCTAATCTATTTTTTTTTTAGTCGCCCAAGCCCTCACCCCCACACTTAAAACCAACATTGTCCTCAATGTTGTAAAGTGAGCTCGAAAGCTCAAATCCGTGTCGGATTTAGGCATGAGAGTGAAGTTCGGGCGAAGGCACACAAATTAACTATGAAAATAAAAATCTAAATGCGGAGAAAAGTTGTGGAAAACCCCCTTTGTAGAACCTTCATTGCTCACGACCTTCGGAGAAAACTAATATGAGACACCAACCGCAAGGCGTAAGGCCTTGACTTCCTTAACATATGCTCCAAGCTAGCTCTAGGTGCTCATGAAAGATCGACTCCATTGAGAAATATATAGTGTCCAAAGAGCAATGCGTCACAAATAGGCTACCAAAGAATAAGGACAAGGTCCTTCATTAAGCACATGGCCTTGATCACCTCCAACACACTCACAACAGCCCTACAATGGCCTCCATTGAAGAGTTGAAGTGCAAGAAGTCCAACCACCCCGAGTGAACACAAACTAGTGAGTGCAGAAAGCTTCCAGCAATGACCTTTATATCTTCAAATGCCCATATCTCAAACTCAGAAAGAGATAAATAAGTGAGACCACTTGGAATGGAAAGTTGACTCAGATAGCTTTCTATCCATATAAAGTAAGCCATCTATCTCCAACTGAGATGAAAACGAAAGCTGGTCAAAATTGCCAATCTGTCATGTAGACTTCTGCTGACCCTCAGTTACCAAAACTGTAATATCTGAAGCTCTAGAGGTGCAACTGGAAATGAAACTAGACTCACGAAAATACATACAGTTAAAATTTCACTTGAAAATCTGTCATGAGTCAAAAATCGTTGGCCTCCAAACTCATTGATCTGTTCTGCAGTTTCTGCTGTGCCCTGTTTCTGACCTCTGTTACTTGGAACACTATATCTGAAGCTAGGAAGGTTCAAATTAAAAAATGTTTCTCTTGTATATAGAAGACATATGAAGACACATCTTTGAAAAATTTTAGCTCTAAATTGATTGGGATGTAGAAGGTGTAGCTTCCCAAAGTGACTCTACAGTAGCTGTCTCTGTTTTGACCTTCACAAATTGACCACCAAATAACTGAAGTTCCAGAACTCATAATGGCTCACATTTTGGCACAAGATAGCAGACCCATAGGATAATAGTTTTAGAAATTTTCAGCTCAAATTACCATGTATATTGAAAACTATAGTTTCCCAAAATCAACTGAACATCTGAACAAAAACTGCCCACTGCAGAATGCATTCTTTCTTCACACTTCCAACTCCGAACATCTCCCATCCTCCCAAAAAGATGGCGAAAAAGCCTTATTGATGCAAAATGAACAAGTAAATTTCAAAACCACCTACGGTTGCCTCCCTAGAAGTGCTTGTTTTTAAAGACCCCAAGCCGGTCTTCTTCACTTTTCTTCCTCAAGGTGGCTCAAAGGATGTCTTCTTACCACCCACGACAATTGTGCTAGCCTCACCATCATTTCCAAAACATCTAGAAATTGAAGAAGCGAACTTGTAGCTTGGAGGTGGAGGCCAATCATACCTCTTTGGAATTTCCTTTTTCTTCACAACTCCGCAAGTCTCCCTTAATTTTTTGATGGACTCCTCTTGTGCTTCACTCAATGGTGAACTTTTCTTCTTGTGTTGCTCATAAGTCTCAAGAGTAGGGGTTGTTTGCTTGTCAAGCTTAATAGTAGGCTCCAAAGTAGAAGTAGGAACTACATCATCATGCTTCAATGGTGGTTCATGGCCATAGCCCCAAATAGGTGAGAAATGATCTTGTGCACGGATTGTAGGCTTAGAAGGATTCAAAGATTTAAAGATCCGCTCACTCTTGGCTTCATTACCCTTCACCAAATCAATAGAGAATACCTCCTTCATAATGTCTGGCGGATAGAATGGATTGCATACTTTGATCTTCACTTTGTCACCTAACACCTTGAGTCTAATGGTACCCTTCAATACATTGATTTTCACACCCGCCGTTGCCATAAGTGGTCGGCCTAGAATGATAGGTAACTCATTGTCAAGGTAGGGGTCTTCACCCATATGCAACACTACAAAGTCTGTCGGTAGAATAAATTTATTTACTCTCACTAGCAAATCCTCTACAACTCCTACCGGACGCCTTGTGCTACGATCCACTAATTGCAATCTAATCGATGTGGGCTTCAACTCACCAATTTGTAGCTTCCGATATATAGCCAAGGGCATTAAATTGACACTTGCCCCTAAGTCCATGAGAGCTCCTTCAAACACTTTCTCTCCTATGGTACACCCTATGGTAAAGCTCCCCGGATCTTGCATCTTTGGTGGTAGTCTTCGTTGGATAATTGCACTTACTTCCTCCTTCAACTCAAATGTCTCATCGGCTTTAAATTTCTTTTTATTCATGCACAAGCTCTTGAGAAATTGAGCATACACTGGCACTTGATGAATGAGGTTCATCAATGGGATATTGACATCCACTTTCTTAAATATTTCTTGCATCTCCCTCATCAAGCCACTCTTCTTCTTACCCCTCTTTGAGTTATCTCTTCTTGCGGCATTAGGATAAGGAAGTGGTGGCTCCGGTGCATTCAAATCAAGAGGTGGATCAAATGTGAGACTTCCAGTAGTGCCCCTAAGGGTAGTCACTGTCCCACTAGGGTTCTTAGCCCTCAAGGCCTCGCCTAGTGATGAGTAGACCAGACCACTCCTATCCCTAGAGCTACCATGCATATGTAGATCTTCCTCCTTATTCTTCCCCTCATTTTCTCTAGAAGTAGATGGCTCAAACTCATGAGTGGTGGGTCTAATGTCATCAAGAACCTTCCTAGAGGTGTTATCGGTCGTAGATGGGTCCCTAGCCTTCATGGCCTCACCATCTAATTTAGGGTCCGAGATATCCTCATCCCTAGAAGTCTTCTTTCTCAATAAAGCTCTTTCCTTGCCACTATCAATCAACCCATATTTGCTTGCATTGTTCTCAAAAGACAAGAAACCATAACCTTTACCAAGAATAGCTTCTCCGGAGGGTACATTTTCTTCCCCTCCGGCTACCTTATCCACCCCCTTATTTCTTCCTTTGGCATTCAAAGTCACATCACCCACTCCATATTTATCGGAAGGTATATTTTATTCCCTTCCGGTCCCATCCTCCTTATGATAAAAAGAATCATGATGTGTATGCAATTGATCATCAACAACATGGCCAAGAGGTACATTTTCTTCCCTCTTGGCCCCATATGAATGCAAATCAACATCGCCATCAAATAAAGGACTAATTTGTATGGAAACTAGAAGATGTAGGCATGTAAACATGATTATCATATACCTTTTCCTAACGTAGAGTGGTGATGGCATTGAATTCATGGAGTTTTCCTCTTGGGTTTGGCTCCGGTTGTGAAGGTAAGGCTCCTTTTGGTCTCTTACTCATGTTGGTGGCCATTTGGCCCACTTGTACCTCTAATCTAGCCATGCCTTGTTGCAAAGTTTGATGCCCTTGAACTAGTGAAGAGATGCTTTGCTTGGTATCCGCATTAGTAGAAGTTTGAACCTTGAGAAACTCTCCCATCAAATCTTCAAAATTAGGCTTCTTTGGTTCACTTGGAGCTTGAATAGGAATGCCTTGAAGAATAGGAGGGGAATTGTAGTTCTCGCCTTGGTGGGGGCCGGCCTTGAAATGAGCTAGGATTGCCTTGAAACTTGCTACCACTATAGCCAACACCTTGTGTAAACCCGGGAGGGGTGTTTTGACCATGAAATCCTTAACTTGAGATAGATTATTGGCCTTGAGAATTAGACCCATATGCTTGTTGTCCATGTTGACCATATTGTGAAAAATGAGTGCTTCCTTGGTGTGCATTGCCATAATTAGCAACATTTGATGAGTCTTGACCTTGGCACCTCTAAAGCTTTGCTTTCCACCTTGAAACGCACTAGATGAACCTCCTTGGTCTCTCCAAGAAAAATTGGGATGATTCCTCCAGTCAGGGTTATAAGTATTAGAGTAAGGATCATTTCTTTGGTTCCTTGGCACAAAATTACCCACTTGGTTCACTTGTTCTTCAATAAAGTCCAGAAACTTGGATGATAAGTGACACTCTTGAGTGGAATGTGCTAGACTCTCACAAAGCAAACATGATGTAGAAGTTGCCATCTTGACTTGGGCTTGAGTAGGATTCCGGTTCACTTGGTTTAAAAATTGGTCAATCTTGCTTTCTAGCCTCTTGAACTCATGCATAGAAGGCCTGGATGGTGTTCCTTGAACCTCATAGATTCCACCACAGCTCGATGTGTTCTCCTTGCTAGGTGCTTGTTGTCTCCTTGCATCATGATCATCCCAATTAAGGGAATTAAGTGAAAGCTCTTCATATGTGTCCCAAGTAGCATCGGGAAGCTTGCTTGCAATAGTTCCACCACTAAAAGTGTCAACTCTTTGTCTTTGGTCCGCCATCAATCCTCTATAGAAATTGTCCATAAGAAACCACTTCTCTAAACCATGGTGAGGACATGACATCTCAAGATCCTTAAAGCGCTCCCAACACTCATGAAAACTTTCTTGTGGGAGTTGTCGGAATGCAATTAGCTCATCTCTAACATTGGAAGTTCTTGAAGGAGGATAGTACTTTCCTAAGAAAGTTTCTTGCATCTCAACCCATGAACGTATTGATCTAGGAGGCAACTTGCTCAACCACTTTCTTGCATGGTTCTTGAGTGTGAAAGGGAATAATTAATCTAAGCTTCAAACCATTAGAAGTGAGACCATTAGGCTGAACGGTAGTACACACTTGCTCATACTCCGCAATGTGGTCATAAGGGTTTTCCAAGGCCATGCCATTAAATGTGGGTAGAATGCTCAAGGTAGTTGGCTTGATCTCAAAGTGATGCTCACATGGAGGGAGTACAATGCAAGAAGGGTGATCAACAATAGTGGGGCTAGTATACTCCCTCATAGTCTTGCCTTGGGGGAGGATTTTGTGTGTCTCCCATGTTGACTTCTCCTTGTGAATGTCTTAGAGGTACTCTCTCTTGATCAAAAACTCGAGGTGGAGCACTCTCGGTCACTAATTGCCTTCGAATCCTCCTTCTTGGTCTCCCTCTAGTGTCCTCACACTACTAGGATAAAGTTCATAGACATCAGTCCACAACTTATGTTAAAAAAAAAAATCCGATGTCTTAGTGGGTGATGTTAAAGATCACCAAAACTAAGACATCGGTTCATAACTGATGTCTAGTTTGCAACGAGACATCGGTTTAAGGTTCAGAACCGATGTAAAAACGTAATTGTGATCACCATTTTCGTGTGTTTAGCTATTGTCAAACTTCATATTTTGGCATTAGATGCTTAATGGAATATAGGTCTAACAACACAATTATCCATTTTAACATCGTTATTGATTTAGAAACGATGTCTGATAATATTTTACACATCGGTTCTCATTAATTTTTTCTTGTGGTTCATAAGCTTTTCGTGTGTTTGGTACATAATATTCCCCTAGACATTCAATCTACATTTTGTAGTATAGTTTGAACTGATATAATTAGTCAGTTTAACATCAGTTCCTGAAGAAGAACGATGTCCAATGCTATGTAGGACATCGGTTCATTGGTTTATATCGATGTCCATAGTAATGCTAGACATCGGTTTTTGTTCAGTAACTGATGTATTTTTTCTTTCTTGACATCGGTTTTTGTTTAGTAACTGATGTATTTTTTCTTTCTTGACCTCGGTTTTTATTTTCAAACTGATGTATTTTCTCTCTTCTAACATCCGTTCTTCTTCAGTAACTGATGTATTTTTTCTTTCTTGACATCGGTTTTTGTTTTCAAACTAATGTATTTTCTCTCTTCTAACATCAGTTCTTCTTCAGTAACTGATGTATTTTTTGTTTCTTAACATCAGTCTACGAATTCAAACTAATGTAATATCTCTTTCCTGACATCAATTTTGTCATTTTAAAGCAAGTATTTGGTACTAGAGAGCTAATCCACAAATAACAACTTGAAATTAAAATGTAATTTAAATATTAGGGAATTGCATTAATTGCTATCCAAAATTAGTAAACCATGGACTCCCATGTTTACCATGTTGTCATCATCAGTAGATGCCTAGATATCACAAAGAGTAAACCTTATCAAGGTAAGAATCAACTACATGAGTAGAAAACAACAATACTACACAGAACTTGCCATTGGTGAAGCCATTGCAATTTTTTTTTTGAAGTGATACAGTGCTCTCCTATCAGGATCCATGTTCTTGTCATTTTGCCATGCTTCAGGAATCATCATCATAATAGCTTCAGCGAGGCTTCTGCCAGCTCGAACTAGAAGCTCAAGGACACCATCAAAAGCTCCTGCATAAAGGAAAAATTAAATTTATGCACATTAGATATGAATAAAATAACCAATTCCTTCTATTTCCACAAGGGTCACATACTAGTTCTCATCAATATAATTTCAATAAATTATGTGCATGCAACAGAAAGTGCTCTAATTTACCTGAACAGGATGAACTGGCATCCACAATTGGTAACAGCTTCTTTAACTCATTTTTTGATAAACCAAGTTCAGTACACTTAAGCAGTCCCTCACGTGCCTTCATCCTGGGTAAGTTCATATATGTGTGAGGAATCCATTTAAGACATTTTAAAACTTAGGGGGGCATCGATTGAAGGCATGCTTAATAACAATTTCCATAACCTACCAGTTAACATTTCCTCTTAAGGGTATTGATTTCTCCATTGTGGCCATGACACACATGGGCTGAGCACGGTCCCAGTTGGGAAAAGTATTTGTTGAGAATCGAGAATGTACGTACCTGTGAGAAATATCAAAATAACCAAACTTGTCATACAAAATTTTCTATTCAAAATATGGGGAAAATCCAATGCTAAAAACCTAAAAATACACACATGAAACTGTGTTCAGGCCACTCCAATTCAAAGTATACTACAGTGCCAGTACAAATGAAAATCCTAAGCTATACTTTCCAAACACACTTTCCTTTTCACCACTCATTTGAAATTTTCAACCCCAACAACTGATCATAGAGAGCAGTGCACCAAGTTCTGCAAACATGATTACTTGATAATGAGGTTTCTTACGTACCAACTCACCCAATGCATCCAATCCAGCATCCAATTTCAATTAGTAATCAAGGGAGTGGAAGAAAGAGAATCGATAATGTACCTGTGGACCAACTAGTTAAATTAATAAATAATCACTTGATCAATGTGAAGCAAGATCTCACTGCCATAGTTCCAAGAGTACACAAATCACATTTGAGCATCTCATCACTGCAAACAAATCCCTTGCTTTCAATTTAGTATGGTTTCAGAAAAATGACAGACCAATTGAAGCTCATGATTTTTAGGAAATACTCACCTTATCCATATGTAAGAGATAAGATGTTGGAGGTGAGTCAATAACAGAACAGTGCCTGAAAAGGAGTCAAACAGTGAAATAAAGGATTCTGTTGCAGTACCTCACAAATCCCGTTTCCCCCATGGACATTGAATTAAGAAAATTTACTTACCTTGAGGAAGCTCATCATAACTGGAATTGCAATGACAGTTAGGATTCTAGAATAGGTTTTCATAGTTTGCGCAACAGGATTTCCTTCCAGACCTTCCTGCATGTTGCACTGAGGAGGAAACGTTGGAAATCACATATTAATGCACTCTTTAGAAACCATTATAGAAATAAGACAAAAGAAATGGTAGCAGCAAAATCTATAAGTGGTATTGACTCACTTTGCAAGATAAATCAATAAAGGAAAAACCCTACCTCAACTATGATCCAGAATGTCCTTGCTGTCAGAATTGGAAGGATCAACATGCTATCTGGAGTTGTACGTGAGATTAGTAAACCAGAGAGCTCCACCATTTTGAAAAGACGGAACTTTCTCAGCCATGTTTCTAATCTACAACAATATGTCATACAAAATTTGAAATTCACAAATTCAAGAAAAAGAGATCCCACATTCAGAAATTGTAGGGGAACCAAGTACCTGAAATCGTTGTTGTTTGATTACAGCAAATGAATCGAACTGATTGAGGAGATACAAAAAATAAAAAATAAAAATATTAATAAAATCATTTGAAGGTGATATGACCGAGTAACATATGTTAGTGTTCCTGTCTAAGGTCTAGATGATAATCTCTCTAGGGTGCCAATATTCATTTGAAGGTGAAGTTAGGTATTTGAGTTGGGCTAATGGGAGTAACAAAGAGAATAAACTTAGTTCATGAAGGATTCATTCTTCAAAATTGCATCAGGACATATTTGGTTCAAGGAATCGTGTCCACTATCTATAACATAACACAACCGAAGTCACAGATCATATAAAAGAACCATACAAAACACATAAATATTCATCAAGAGAGAGAGATTTATGGAGAAATAAATTTGGAATTCTTAAACTAATAGACGAATAGACCATGAAATTCCCATAGTAGGATTTAGGTATTTACAGATGGTTCAGAGCAAAATAAGTGCAATTGATTTTGGTATCTGATGAAACAATCACCTTGGCTCATTCACAAAATCACTATCATTCAAAGGAAACAGTTACAATAGTAAACTTCCAAGTAAAAATGGTAAAAACATAGAGATCATCTTGTGAACAAAAATACCTCACGTTTATATGGGCATCATTCTTTCCTCAACTCCACTCATGGAAGCGGGACAGTACGAAATGCATCCATGCATCCTGCCACCATATACTGCAATCAACTTCTGCAAAGAAAAAAAAAAAAAAACTTTTACCCGAGACTTAAAACTAATTGATTGATAATGGGTCAAAATCCGTTAATGCATTCAACAAAATTAGGGGTAAGAGAAACAAAAAGAAAATATAGCACAGTCAATAATCTCACTTCTAAACAACGTGCCAGTACTGGAAATTTTACTCTCTCTCTCTCTCTCTCTCTAATAAAAACAAAAGACAAAAGTAGATCATAACAAAATCCATATATGAAGGAGAGGTTGAGTACCTGAAATTACAGCCTCTAAATTTGAAACTTTGAATGCATGGGGAGAGAGAACCATTGAGAGACATCGATTGAAACACGGAAGACTGAATAAAGGATAACCCAGTTTACCCATATGAGCCAAAATGGTTAAAAAAAACACACCTGCTTCTGTATTAGTAGCGAGGAGAATAACAATAATGTCTCATACATACCTACTTGCGGCTTCTGTGAACCTATATCTTCTTCTTCTTCCTTATTTGTGAAACCAAAATTATCTAACGATGATAAACTTCTCAATAGACTCCTAAGTAAATAATATCAACAAAATTAGAGATTGGTAATCTCATCAAGATTCAAAAGAGATCCGCTCCTGCAGGATTTACAGAAGGTTTCAGCTTCAACATACTCTTGTATCTACAAAGACCCAAGCACAACTAGATAAGCAAATTAACTAGGGATAACACTTAATCGACAAATTGGGAAACCAAAACCAAAACCCAGAAACTACATAGAATCAAAATTAAAGAAAATCAACCTTCTTTAATTTCCAGAAAGAGAGAGATGGAGGAGAGAGAAAGTGGATCCGGAAGACTCTTTCCTCCGTCATTGATCTCTGACCACCAAGGTGGACTCACCGCAGCCACCATCTTCTTCGCCTTCCTCCGATGAGTCAACGGAAAACTGAACGTCCTCCGGCCACGACTAGAAGCAAGGTCACATAGTTCTGTTCATTCCACCTTTGAGATGAGCCGCAAAGAAAATGGGTCAGTGGGTGAGGTAGAGAGAGAGAGAGAGAGAGATCGGGTTTCGGGGAAGTGAGAGGAAGGGGCATGGGAGGGGGGGAAGAGAGGGAGAGAGAGATAGCGTTTCGGGGAAGAGCAGAGAAAATGGGTAGGCGGGTGAGGTAAAGCGGAAAACTGACCAAGTTCAATTTTGCTCCCCGCCCATACCAAATATTTTAACTTAGTTTCTCCGCCATTTAAATTTTTTTTGAATCAAAGTAGAGACATCGGTCAACAGTAACAACTGATGTTAAATATATCAATAGAAATCAGATTTTTAGAAACTGATGTAAGAATAACTTTTTACATCGCATGAAATCTGGACCGATTTAAATGACGTGATGTCTATTAGCATTATTCTAGTAGTGTCACTCAATACCCTTTCGCTTCTAAGAGTGATCGGTTGATATGAAGAAAATGCTTCGTTCATACACCTTGGAACAAAAATGAGACCACGTAATGAGTACTCAAGAATTCACAAAAAATAGGCAATGAGACTCCAATTTCACTTTTTACAATGAATGAGAGTGGTTAAGAAGAGAAAGTAAGACAACAATTAAACAAGAAAATAAAATAATAAAAGCAAAGAAATGATGAAAACCAACAACTCAAGAAATTAACGAATAAGTAGGAAACCTAATAAAAAGCTAGCAAACAAGTCAAGGCAAGTGACGATCTCTATCTATGCTCATGTCTTACATGTACTACAAAGTAATACAAGGCCCATCACTTCGATAGAAATAATCGCAACGTCTCAACAAACAAACACACAAGTAGGAAATAATCTAAATAAGAAAAGTAAAATAAAGAAACAGTTTTTTTTTTAATCTAAACAAACAAAGACAAATTAATTAAAATTAAGAAAATAATGCACGTGACCTAACAACCAAAAACCAAGGGATTAAAACTATTACACTTTAATCCCCGGCAACGGCGCCATTTCATTTGTGTGCTTAAATGCAACTTACGCGCAATAAAGGCACGGTCATCAAAGAAGTGGGAAATATTAGTTCTTCCATGTTTTTGATGTGGGACTGATGTGATTCAGTTCCCAGCTTCTGGAGCTTCTGATGCTATCTTGGGGCGGCGAGTTGCGGAGCATCAATGGTGATCTGGGGGTGAGCCGGGGATCAAGCGGTAACTTGCTTGGTTGTGTTTCTATAGGTCACACAATTGGCGGTAGTTGGTACCGTTGGCTGTATCGTGAGTGTGGCTCATTATAGCTAATTATGCTTGCAAATGCTCATGTAAGTACAAATGCTTTATTTATTTATCATAATATTTTGTCGAGCATATTATTTTTAGTTTCGGATATTATTTGGTTTTGGAATATATATTTGGAATATTGATCGGATTTTCCATCATGATTTTAGAACAAGAATTTCCTACGCTCGAATTTGAATTTACGGTATATAATGAATTTCGACAAATTATTTTACGATGTGATTTCTGGAATTATATATTATATTTCTATTCGTCGATTTGAGATTTTTAAAAGATTTTCGAAATGGGATTTCGATGGAGATATTTTTCTTATTTACTCATCGACTTCAGTTTTGGCATTGGGAATGCCTTATTGATGATTGTGGATTTGGTTTTTTTTTAGTTACGATTTATAATTTGATCTCGCCTATTTGTTATGATTTTGAGAATATCTTGGCGTGCAGGGCCACGTCATTGGAATATACATATTTTTTCTCGTGAGATATTGGGGAAGCTTTATGATTTATGGATTTATTGGTTTTCGATTGTTTTCCTCACCATACTTGGGGCGTTCGGATTGTGTCTCCTCCTCACTTACTTTGTGTTTGTGAGTGGCAATCGAGGTGATTTATTCTCCTCCTCACGTGAGTGGT
The DNA here is from genome assembly GCF_002994745.2 of Rosa chinensis. Lineage (NCBI taxonomy): Eukaryota > Viridiplantae > Streptophyta > Magnoliopsida > Rosales > Rosaceae > Rosa > Rosa chinensis. Next base: position 44,415,414 of record NC_037089.1, read on the forward strand.
GGTTGAGGTTATTAGTTCTCCTCCTCACATAATCAATGTGTGAGTGGCAGTCGAGGGTAGGTAGAGCGACTAGAGCCTAAGGGGCTCCTGTACCCGTATATGGTTATTTCTTCTTCCCCATATCCTACTATTAATTACTTGACTAGCGGGACTAGTCCGATTTCTCTTAACTAGCGGGGCTGACATGTTTTTATGAGATTTTGAGTTTAAAGAAATACGTTTTATAAACGTTGTATGCATCGAGGTTTTTATTAGTTTAAATACGTGGGAAAGTATTCAAGTTTGCTTCATGTAAATTATCTTGATTATTTATTTTTGTCCACTCACACTAATGTGTTTTTTTTTTTCAAAACTTTTCCCCTGGGCTTTTCTGTTTCAAATGCATAGTTTGTAGGCTAGACTAGTTAAGGTCGGGCGTACATGGAGTTGAGACATAGTAGTCACTGCTTCCGCATTGTAGGATTTATCGATCCTTTACCTTTCTGTAGATACCGCTCACTATACATGGATAGTTTGCTACCTCACCAATCATAAACAACACCCTCTTTGCGACACCCACAAGCCATGGTGAGGCCCAACCAAGACATGCATCCCGTAGCCCTATGTTCAAGCTACGCCACGGTATCCGGAAGTGGCAAATACGTAGCCGAGAAGCCACCTTTCCGGCCTTGCAAAGTTGCCTTCACAAACATGCTTTCTAGACTAGAATAGTGATTTCTACATCCCACATCTAAGAAAATGTAAAGGAGATGGTTTCCTTCACCTATAAAATGAATGCCTCCTTCCATAACTCAAGAGATCCCATTACATACTTTGTAATCCCCTTTGGGCCGCAAGGCCGAAACACACATAGTACAATATTCAAGTGGACGTAGTCTTCCGCTAAGGCGGGAGACGAACCACTATACTTCTTGTGTCATTCTCTCTCTCTTTTACGTTAATTAGACTAGGGGTGGGCACATGTCGGGTCGGGTCAGGTTAGGGCCCAAACCGTTTCAGACCCGGATCCTTCAGTTGGGCCAAAACTCAAACCGCCACCGATTTTTTTTTTGTGGGCCGATTTTTTGGTTGACCCGGATTTTCAGGTCGGGTCAGTTCGATTATGGACTTTTTAAATACTAGCCCAGTTTTCAGAGTTTACAAATTTTCTAAGGCCTAATATTGAAGTTTTCCATATTTTTCAACATGTTTCAGTGACTACAACTTTCAATGGCCCATTTTCTGGAGAAGAAAAATGAGCATCAAAGTTCTAAGTTTCTAACACAAACATGTCACTGATCAAAATCATCAAATGATCAATATATGATCTATCAACCTAATAGTCTACCGACTCACAAAAACCAAAAAGCAAGCATAATACTAATCTAGAACCAGAAGCAAGCAACTAAAGCAACCAAGCAATACAAATCCAAAACAGTTCTGAACCACTTAAGTTTACAGACCAATTAAAATTCAAGAGTTCCAGAGTTGACAAGAAATAAAAAATGTTAAGAACATAAGCAACAAGTTGATTTGTCATGTTCATTCTTTAGCTTGGCTTCTTGCCTTCTTCCCCAGTTCCCTTCCATCAACCATAATCTGTAAATGAAGTATATTATCAACTGTAAGAGATAGGCAGAGCTGCAATAATAATCTAACAATAAACTAATCTAATTAACTTTGTATTTTGTACCAAGCACTCAACCACATCTGCAGAATCACTCGTCAATATCCGAAAGATTGGTAATTCTAACATCTAGCAGAACAATCATGAAAACAATGTTAGATAAAAAAACTAACAGATTTGAGCAAAAGTGAAACGTTTAAAGATTTGAACAAAAGTTAACACTTAAAAGAAGGAAATTTCTTTTCATCGAAAACTTAGAACAAAAGTTTACCTTGCTCAAGTTTCTCCAATTCCCCGTAGACCTCAAGTTCAGTTTTGGTTGGCTCTTTGAATATAGACTTTCCAGTAGCCTTCAACCAATCCGAGCAACACATGAGGCATTCAACCATTCTAGGAGTCAAGCTGGCCCTAAAAGGATCCACCACTCGGCTACCAAGGCTAAAAGCACTCTTTGAAGCCACTGTGGATGCAGGGACAACAAACACATCTCGTGCAATTTGAGACAAGAATGGATATCGAGGAGCATTTTCTTTCCACCACTCTAACATCTGGAACTTAGGATTAGAAGGGTCTTCAGCAGCCTCCAAAAGATACTTATCAACCTCATTTTTAATCTCCACCACATCTTTCTCTTGCCTCAACATCATAAATTCATGGATATTGGCTGCGTGGCTATCGTCCTCACCTTGAGCAGAACTGCTGGAATCAACTTTAGGCAGTGTGATATCCATACTTGCTTCTATAGCCTCGGGATCAGAATTTGCATACTCATTAAAGAGTTGCAGAAACATGGATTTCACTTCATCAACCATCTTAGCCACCAAAGTTTTGTCTTGCTGCATCTTTGGAAAAAAGTACTCCAGATACAACATCTTGTATCTAGGATCCAACACAACCACAATCAATAAGATCTTGTTCATGTCTTCTAACTTTTTCCAGTATTTGTCGAATTTTCGCTTCATTGATGCTAGGCTCACCATTAGAGGATCATCACTTTTCACTCACTTGTCTAACTCAGCAACAATTGTACACATCCATAACAGAGGCTAATTTGCAGTCACACACTTGGTACCACTGAATTGAAGAGTAGCAACATAGAATATTTTCAGAAACTTCACTAATCGAGCTGCTTTCTCCCAATCTGCACTATTCGGAGGCCCCTCCCTTTTTTTACACCAACGCTTTCTTGGAAGTAACTCTCAAACTGAGAATCTTCATCTTCCATTATCATAAACGCTTTCTTAAACTTCACAGCAATGTCTAGCATGAAATAGGTAGAATTCCACCTAGTGCAGACATCCAATGGCACGATCCCACCCTTGCTCTCGATCTTTTCTTGAGCAGCACACTTCCGAAACCTTTCTAACCTAGTAGGTGAAGACCTTATATACTTAACATAGTTCCTAATTCCATCAATACTTGAATCCAACTCCTCCATGCCATCCTTAACAATTAAATTGAGGATGTGGCAGCAACATTTCATGTGCAAAAATGCACCATCTAACACCAACTCCCTCCCATTCCCTATTTTCTCCCTCATGTAATCAAGTTCCACTTGATTTGGAGAAGCATTGTCAACAACAATTGTAAACACTTTCTCTATTCCCCAACCTATAAGACATGACTCAACAAGTTTCCCAATAGTTTTACCCTTGTGATTAGGAATTACAACAAAGCTTAGGATTCTCTTATGGAGAGTCCATTGGTCATCAATGAAATGAGCAGTTAAGACCATGTAATTAACATTTTGGATCGAAGTCCATGTGTCGGTGGTGAGGGAAACTCGCTGTCCAGAAGTGGCCAAGATATTTTTAAGAGCAGTTTTTTCATTTTGATACAAATCCCATATATCCCTAGCAATGGTTCTACGAGAAGGCAGATGAAACTGAGGTACTGTTACCCGCATGAATTCCTTAAAACCCTCCCCCTCAACATGACTAAACGGCAATTCATCTCTAATAATCATCTTAGCAAGCAAAAGTCTAGACCTATCCAGATCATACTGAACAACCACAACATTACCCCCATTTTCAATGCTATCAAAAGTCAAGTACCTCTGTTTCTTGGCAGGTATGTACAACGGACACTTCTTGCACTGATAAAGCAGATGAGTTTTCATGTTTGACGTCCCATTAGACTTGGAGTGGCAAGCATAAGTCTGTGGGCAATAGTTACACTTCGCTCGAGGTTTGGCCATCGGAGTCCCATCTGAATTCTTCATCTTCGTGAAGTGCTCCCAAGCCACGGACTTGTTCTTCCTCTTTGATGTTGATTCCAGTCTAGGAGCATCGGTATCAGCAGTACAGTTAGTGGGTTGACCTGAGACAAGGGCAGCAGGACCAGATGGAACTGAAACAATCACAGCAGCAGTAGTAGGGCTTATTTCAGAAGCAGGGAATGAGGGACTGAAGTCCCTATGCTTGATGCAGCCTCTACGCTTGTGGGAGTAGGCGTTACAGTGTTTGAATTCCCTTCCATCATCTGAACAACAACACAATTTACTGAATTTAGAACGGACACAAGCTATAACACAATTTATCAATACTGTGAAATGAATAGAAACAAAGCTCCCAAGCAACCAATTTTGATATATATATATATATATATATATATGCACTGTGAAATGAATCGAAACAAAGCTCATCAGCAACACACAATAACACAATATAAAGCCCAATCTCATAGTCAACAATTCAACACTCAAAACACAGCAACATAGTCAAAACACATAAACATAGTATAAAGCCACAGCAACATAGTCAAAACAAAGTATAAAGCCAAAACCCAGTATAAAGTATAAACTGTTAACCCAAGATCGAAGAGATTTATTTTCTGAAAACTCACCAAAGAAATGAAGAAATCAATCAAATGTGAGAGAGCGAGACTGTGAGAGAGCGAGCTAATGTGGAGAGTTTTCGTCTGGGACTCTGAGTTCTCATATGGTCTGGAGAGTAAAGAGAGGCTGAGAGCCCGAGCGGCTGTGTGGATAGATCCAGATGCAAATGAGAGCTAGGGCTCCCTCTTTTCAGTTTTATATGGCCATAGGGATTCTCTGAGGTAAGGTATATCATAAGGATATATGGACGAATAGGAAATAAACAACTAATAAAATAAATAAATAGATATATATTAATTAAATTCGGTAGGGGTCGGTTTTTGTTCGGTCGGTCTTAGACCTGACACCGAACCCGCACCGCATCAATTCGGATCGGCTCGGTCCTTTGAATTTTTCCGCTGTTTTTAATCGGGTCTGTTAACTGGCCCGTTTCTTCTGCTCGGGTTGGGCGGTTTCTCTCCCATTTTCGGTTTTGTGCCCAGCACTAAATTAGAACCTCGGTCACTAACGTTAACACCTTCTTACTTTGTATTCTATTACACATTTTGTTTTAGAATTACTCTAATAACCGTGGAATTAATGTTATTAAGTTGAGATTTGTACTTGTGAATTGGAAGATGATGTGATTTGGGGAGCAGAGTGGTTCCATGAGAATAAGGATGGATGGTTTAGAAGTGTAAATGTCTTTCTACAGGTTTTGGATAGTCCATTTTTAGGGGAAGTTCCGCCAAATTTTTGGTAGAATTTCTTCTAAGGTGGGTCCCGCATGGCCACTTAGGATTTCATGGTGAAATTTGGGGCGGGTCCTGTTAAATGAAGATTAATATGGTGGCATTTTTATAAATATTGATATATCTAATTTTTTAGAGAAGGTCGATGTCATCCATCAATAGTAACATGTAGGAAACATCATAAAGAATTAGCTCACCCAAAAGTTGGGTTATGACAAGATTGAACCATTCTTAAATCCAATATTACCCTCAGAATAAGTCAAATAAAATAGTAGGGGAAATATCACAAATAATCACTCAGTTATGACTTATTCGACACTTAACTCACTGTATTTTCAACAATATCACTTAACTCACTCTGTTTTATATCCGTCTTTCATTTAACTCACTGCCGTTAATTCTACCGTTAGAAGCCGTTAAAATTGAGGGTATATTTGTCAAAACACTTAAAAATCATTTTTAACTTAAAAAAACTACATTTATTAAACTTATTTTAAATTTTTTAAAATTTTTGAAATGTCTAATAAAAAATAATTTTTTTAACTTAAATATAATTTGAAAAAAAAAATTGTCTTTTTTTTAAAAAAAGTTAGAAATGCATTTTTTTAGTGTTTAAACAAATATACCCTCAATTTATATTTATTAGACTTTTTTCAATTTTTAAAATTTCTGAGATTTCTAATAAAAAATGATTTTTTTTAACTTAAATATAATTTGAAAAAAAATTGTCTTTTTTTTTAAAAAGTTAGAAATACATTTTTTTAGTGTTTAGACAAATATACCCTCAATTTTAATAGCTTTTAACGGCAGAATTGACGACAGTGAGTTAAGTGAAAGACGGATGTAAAACTGAGTGAGTTAAGTGATATTGTTGAAAATACAGTGAGTTAAGTGTCGAATAAGTCATAACTCAGTGACCATTGGTGATGTTTTCCCTAAAATAGTAACCTGACACTACTAGAGAGAGCTTCGAAATAGTTCAACGACTAACTTTAATTTATTCAGGAAACCTTAGGACCACCCTAAAATTTATAGACTTAATTGACAGGACCCGCCCCGAATTTCACCTTGAAAATCCAAAGTGGCTCTGCGGGGCCCACCTCAGAAGATATTCTACCAAAAATTTGGCGGAACTCCCTCTAAAAGTGGATTACCCAAAAACCTGTAGAAAAACATTTACACTTCTAAAATAATCTACCCTTATTCTTCTAGAGCCACCCAGCTCCCTATATCACAACATCTCCAATTTCACAAACAATTCTAAATTAAGAATATTAATCTCATAGGTTATTAGAGCAATCTAATGTACAGGCGTACAAGAGAATATAATACAAGATAAAGGACCGATACTTTTATAATGCGGAAGCTATGACAGCTATGCCTCAACTCCAAGTACGCTCGACCTCAAGCTAAACTGGCCTGCAAACTGGGCGTTTGAAAAACGAAGGGCCCAGGGGAAAGCATTTAAAAATCGTTAGAGTGAGTGGACGAAAAATAAGTAATTTCAAATGAATAATTAAAACTTAATGTTTTCCCAAGTTATTCTCTAAAACCTCGCATGTAGTAACAATCTTGGAAATACTTTTAATCATCATCTTCAATCCTTTTTAAAACATCCTTTTCAAGAGGTTCGTTTGATAACTAGAAAGGACTGCTGTCTAGTCATCTCATGCCATCTGGGAGGGACTGCCACCTAGATGATGCATCGGAAGGAACTGCCAACCGGAATAGGAGGCGGTGGATAGAAGGGACTGCCAACCAACCACAGGAAGTTAGAAGGGACTGCCAACTAACTACCTCATGTCATCTGGAAGGGACTGCCAACCAGGTGACGCATCGGAAGGGACTGCCAATTGGGATGTAGTTTGGAAGGGACTGCCAACCAGACTATTACCTAGAAGGGACTGCCAACTAGATAATGCATGCATGCGCTGACTGATAGCCTCCTCAATAAATTGGAAACAACCTCTTTCAATTACTTGCTTTTGGAAAGAAACTCGATATTACTTCAATAAATCATTAATAATTCACCGAAAGCATAACTCAGGATTATCTCACTAACTCAAACCTCAATATCTCAATAAATCCTCGAAAGCATAAATCAAATACTCTGTAAATCAATAAATGCTTTCGGAAAGAAATCTCAATCTAACTTCAAGGCTGATAAGTGCGGAGCTCAAAGCTCAATAAATCTCGATAATTCAATTATGCTCAAATATTTGCTAAATCCTTAATACTCGTATATCATCATAAAAACTGATATTCAAAATCAATAATTCTCATAATATTTTCAGAATCAGTCACTTCCCGAAATCATTTCCCAACTCAATAACTCATAAATAATTAGCTTGAAAATCTATTGAAAGCCCTCGGGAAGGAAATCCACTAAAAATCCCATAACTCATAGAGCATATATAATAAATCTCAAGAAATCAAGCTCATAAAATCATAATACTCAATAATTCAAATAATAAATTAAACCTCAATAGGAAAATAATAATATACTGCATGCACATTTAATTTAAAATAAATGTCCACTCACAATACTATTTAGGCGATCACGCATACGAGTTCCTTCATCGAGCAATAGCTCGGTATATCGCCCTGTACACAATTAAAATTAGTGAATATCGATTCAGCAATTAAATATGATTCCTAAAATCAAATCCTCATAATCATATCTTCACTTCTTCTCGGATTCAACCCAAATTATACCACTAATGCCAATTCGTTAATTTAAAGGTTCCAAGGCAAATCCGAGAGATATCCGATGGTCGGATTTTCGTAAATCGATAATCGAAACTCATAATCTTTGAAAATTCCTAATAAATTCAAAACCTCACCAATCTTCACCAAACTTCATATATAAGCTCTACAATATTTGTAGAATTTAATGGGCTAAAAGCTGAAGTCAAATAGCAGCCGGAGAAGCTGCCATGCGCCTGCTACAGTGACAGCGCGTGGGATTCACGAGCCACCGTTGCCAGCTCCGATGGCCACCAAATTTTGGTAGCATAATCATCTCATCAATCCAAACACTTTTCTCCACTACCACAAACAGAAAAAAACAACTAGAACTAGGTCAACAATTATGGAAACAGTAACCCGGTTTGAGTTTCAAAGATCTAACCTTCGATCCGTCGTTTTCTTTGCATTTTCTGGAAGAAAGCTTGGAGGGATGTGGTCTACGGCTCAAGGCTTGCAAAATAGGCCAAGAAACTCCGCCTGGGTTGGTCGGAATCTGGAAAATTTTCCAGAAAATTCGAGCTGCTACAGTAAACTTCACGGCCTCGGTTCTTCCTTTTCTGGGCACGGCGTGACGACCGACGACCACCAGCGTGATGAGGAGGAGGAGACGCGTCGGTGAAGCTTCGTTTCACGTCATTTGGTGGCCTGAGTTGAGAGAACAGAAGAGTTGCAGAGAAGACAGAAACCGAGAGAGCTGGGGGAAGAGAGAGAGAAAAATACGCAGGGGAGGGGGGGGGGGGAAAAGAAAATTTACCCGGCCACAGTAGAAATTCAAATATATACCATCTACTTGCTACAGTAACTTCGTATTTCCCTTATAACTCTCGCATACTGACTTCGATTTTTACGTACCACATATGCACGCGCTCGGTTTAACATCCTCTACAACTTTTGTGAAGAACATTTTCTCAAATTTTGACTTGAACAAAAAAAAAACTTTTAGGGCCACTAAAAGTACCGAAACGATAGTAAAAGTGAAAGTAAATGTCGTTTGCCGTCCAAATGACTAATAAACCGGTGAATTCAGGTTCGGGACATCACATTAATGGCCCAAGATAGAGCAGAAAAGACACAAATACACCAAACTATTGGGTCAAAACAAAAGCCCCATGGCACCAAAGAGACCAACATTGGGTCCACTCCAACCAGACAATAGAACCATAGGCCCACAACCAACCTCAGTAGCCATAGCAGCACATGTACCTAAGAATCGGGCCCGAAGCCCAGAAAGACTATAATAGGATCTAAAGGGCTTAAACCCGCTTCCCGGATTACAATAGCAACTCCTCCGCCGGTGGCCTCACCTCCTGCAAAACCAAAAGAACTGGAGTGAAATTCATTGCTCATACAGATTGGTCTAACACCCCGATCTGCACTAGCACTGGTCGCCACTGTGAATGCAAGCCCATCCACTGCGATGGAGAAACCATGCTAGCCCAGTGGAGCCAGAAGAATCCAGCACCCTTGATCAAGTCAACATCACCACCGACAGTCCAATATAATTCCCTCGGATCAGACTCCTTGTCACCAGCACAGAAGCCCCGAGACTCTAAGCTTAAAAGAAACTCGGCAATCGCAAGATCCGCCGGCCAAAATGAAGAAAACCACTGCATAAAGCGTGCAGAAAGGAAAGTCAAAACCCTCCACATGCTAGATGACGACAAGACTCATCTCTCGGGTATAGATCTGTAAAAAGATGAAGAAGAATCAACCCAAACCTTAGAGTTTGTCCTTGGCGCTCGCTTGTGAGAGAGAGAGAGAGAGAGAGAGAGAGAGAGAGATAACTTATATATTTTTGTGACTTTATGAGGAATAGTAGTAAAGTTGATAAATATTGCCATATATATTATCGGGAAGATAAGCTATTGAGGACCTTTAAAATGAGGACTAGTTGATGATTTTCTAATCAACGGTTTGAGAGACTCACTTTTCAATTACATTTGGACAAATCAACCATTAGATGTTTTGGTATGCATGAGTAGATCATTTAAAAAAAATTTCTTTCAAATTACTAATCGTTAAGATACCAAACTAGATTAAATAAATGGACGAACTAAATATGTCAAACTTGAACCGTTCATATTTATAAATGATTAATTACGATTATAAATGCCTAAACGATTTTCAATTTGGTTGAAAATTTGCAAAAATGATCTACTCATGAATATCTAAACATCTAACAGTTGATTAGCTGAAATGTGATCGAAAAGTTGGTCACACAACCGTTGATTAGAACTTGTCCTCATTTAAATAATTCGACCTTTAAAAAGAAAGAAAGAAGAAGAAGTAGAAAACCAATAACCGAAAGAGTGGGGACTTCTCATACAGACAGAAAAACAAAACCCAGCCCAAACAACACTTGTGTTCTTCAATCTTCTTCTTCCTCGCCCTTCATTTTTCTTCGTACCCATCACAGCAGCCCCAAGTTTTAACGTATTTCACACCTGAAAACTGAAATTCATTACCAAGTTTCTCCCCAGCGAGAATCGTCCTCACTAACCCCATTGAACCCAGGTAATCGTCTCTTCTTTTCTTCTAGTGCTGAATTTTCTTTCTAATATATGATTGAATTAGTTGAGTTCAATATTGGGGTTTTTATTTAAGGTTTAACTTTGGCTTCAGTCACTTGATTCTGTCATTGGTTGTAGGAAAACTTGAAATTGTTTCCTACACTGTATTTGTAAATTGTAGTCCATATCTTATATGTTTGATTATACCCAATTCATATTATGAATTTCAGATTTTCAGTAACTGGAATATAGATGTAACTACACTTCTTTTCATTGTGGACATACTAACTAAAATATAGATGTATTTGGCAGAAAATTCAAGTGGTCTCAAGTCTCAACATGAAACTGAATTTTAGTTCGAATGCATTCATTGTTAGAGGGTATTAATATTTTTACTAGTGCGAAAGGTTGTGTCGAGTAAGCATTGAGCATGCATTTCTGGATAATTTAATGATATCATAGTTAGCAACTTTGTGTAGTTGTCTTGAATGTAGATAAACTACTGGTTCTATGGTTTCATAGTTTGTCTTGTAAATGCTTATACTGTATTTATCTTGGTTCATTCGTTTCTATTTCGCAGCTTTCGTAGATTTGGGAAATATCAAAAAGGTGACTACCAACATTTGGACAAATTCCTTTTCCTGTGATCGGAGGTTCAGCACACCCTATTCTGAAATCCTGCTCCTGTTTTCCTTCTATGACAAACTCCCAATTAAAAAGCCAAATGTTAGACTAAGAGATTGTCCATGTCCAGAGCCGCATAAGTTCTCATTGCCAGCTTAACTCAGGCCAAACCAAAAATAGTGCTGCTTACCAGCTGCATGAGCTTCCATGGAGAATTCCTCAAACATCAAAAACGTCTTCTGCAACTACTGCATGCATGCTCAAGGGTACGATCCCTCAGGGCAACAAAAGCACTCCATGCTCTCAACATCACAATGGGTCTGTCTCCAAAGCAGCCCATCTTTGTTTACAACAATATCATGTCACAATATTCCTCACTCGGGAAGTTATTAGTTGCACGTAAATTGTTTGATAAGATGCCTCTTAGAAACGTTGTGTCATATAATATCATGATTAGTGCTTATTGTACTTCTGGGTATGTTGGGGAAGCTTGGAAAATGTTTTATGAGATGAGGGTTTCTGGGTTTCAGCCAACTCAGTATGCAGTTAGCAGGTTATTGTCATGTGGGTCATTGGATATTCATCATGGGGTCCTGTTGCATTCTTTGGTAATAAAGAACGGACTGTTTGATGGTGATGCTTTTGTGGGGACTTCCTTGTTGGGTTTTTATGGAAGGCATGGGCTGTTAGAGGAAGCGGTTTGGACATTTCAGGATATGCCTTGTAGGAGCTTGGTGACATGGAATTCCATGATATCTTTGCTTGGGAATCATGGGTTTTTTGAAAATTGTGTGTTTTTGTTTCGGGAGCTGGTGAGGAGGGATGTTAATTTGTCTGAAGGTTCTTTTATGGGTGTTCTTTCTGCATTTTCATGCCCGCAAGACTTGGAATTTGGGGAACAGTTGCATGCTTTTGTTATAAAGAATGGGTTTACTTGTGAAATTTTGGTGATGAATTCTCTAATAAGTATGTATGTGAAATGCAGTGCCATATGCTCGGCAGAGAAAATTTTTAAAGAAGTACAATTTAAAGATGTTGTATCATGGAATACTATCATTGGTGCGACAGCAAAAATTGGGGGACCCCAAAAAGCAGTAGAACTCTTCTCTCAAATGTCCATGGCTGGAGTGTTGCCTACCGAGATCACATTTGTTAGTCTAATAAACTGTTGTACCAGTTTGGAGGTTCCAATCTCTGGAGAGTCAGTTCATGCTAAGATAATCCAGCATGCTTACGAATCTAATGTCTTAGTAGGTAGTGCATTGGTTGATTTTATGCTAAATGTGATAACTTGAAAGCTGCCCATCGCTGTTTTTATGAGATATGTGCGAAAAATGTGGTCTCTTGGAATGCTTTGATTTTGGGTTACTCAAATAGTTCCTCACCTACATGTATACTCTTAGTGCAAGAAATGCTTCATTTGGGTTACCGACCTAACGAGTTTTCATTTTCTGCTGTTCTTAAGTCATCATTGGCATTAGAGCTCCAACAACTTCATTGCTTAGTTGTAAGAATGGGCTTTGAGCAAAATTATTATGTTCTGAGCTCTCTTATAATGTCGTATACCAAAAGTGGTTTAATATCTGATGCTCTGGTTTTTGTCACAGCTTCTGATGCTCCCTCTAATGCCATTGCTGGAATTTACAACAGAACTGGGCAATATAATGAAACTCTAAGATTCCTTTGTCCACTTGAAGAACTTGATATTTTTTCCTGGAACATTGTGATTTCAGCTCTTGGCCGCATCGGTTATTACAAAGAGGTATTTGAGCTTTTCCAACAGATGCAGTTCAATCAGGTCTGGCCAGACAATTATACATTTGTTTGTCTTCTAAGTGTCTGTGCTAAACTTTGTAATCTTGCTTTGGGAAGTTCTCTTCATGCTTATATCATTAAGACTGATTTCAGTTCTTGTGACACATTTGCATGCAACGTTTTACTTGACATGTATGGGAAATGTGGTAGCATTGGAAACTCAGTGAAAATCTTTGACAAAATGAGATACAAAAACTTAATTACCTGGACAGCTTTGATTTCTGCTCTTGGAGTTAATGGTTATGTTCACGAGGCATTAGAAAGATTTAGAGAAATGATCTTCTTGGGCTTTAAGCCTGATGGAGTAGCTTTTACTGCTGTTCTTACAGCTTGCAGGCATGGTGGGTTAGTTAGGGATGGATTGGAGTTATTTGGGCAAATGATAAATAATTATGGGGTTGAACCAAAAATGGATCATTACCAGTGTGTGGTGGACTTACTGGTTAAAGGTGGTCATGTTACAGAAGCAGAGAAACTAATTTCCAGCATGGCCTTCCCACCAAATATGATTATATGGCGTTGTTTCCTTGAAGGCTGCAAGAGTCATGGAAATGCAGTGGACGTGGACCAGGCAGTAGCACATGCTTAATTGTGAATTAGCCAACAAATTCCTTTGGACAACTAAGTATTCTGACCAAGTTTTTGAGCCCTCCTTACAAGCTCTACCTCTGAGAGAAGTTTTATGCTGTTTGTGCTCACTTAGAAATTGCAGCGAGTAAAAGACATTTCTAATTTCTTAAAGCAGAGCATTCATGAAAAGGTTGCATATCTACAGCATCCAGAAAGGAGGAATCTTAATCCCCATTAAAACTATAACAATGTAAGGCTTCATTCAATTACATTTTATTTGCTTCAATTTGGTATCTTATTTTCATTCTTTACTTGTGACTAATCACACTGTTTCTTCCTTCTTGTTCTTTTATTGTTTTTCTTAATCTATTAGACAAGCTTTGGGAGCAAAGAGAAGATCACGCCTGTGGTGAAGGCTGCAAATGGAAGTTGCACAGGAGTTTATTGTGGAACTGAAGAGTATTTGTGGAGTTAGAAACTTTAGTATGTTGCACCCTAACCCCAAATTCTTTCTCAATTGAATGACAATTTTTTGTGCGTCACTCTTACAGTGCACCACTCACAAGGCGTTCCTTCTTTTAGCGTTCTCAGGCACTTGTTTTCCGTCACAAATAAGTCAACGGGATCTTGAATTGTTGAGTGTAACACCAGATAGTTTCTCTATCTACACCAGAGAATGTTCTCTCTCCACAATTTGCTGCTTTCCTTCCTTCTCTGTATACTCATTTTCGCCTAAGAGAAGCATGGTGGTGAAGTGCATTTCCAAGTGCATTTCCAATATTCACAAATATAGCTTCAGCATTAGAGGATCTCTTCAGTTCGAGCTTCTGGAGCAACACTTATCAGGGCAGGCTGTGTAGCTGGGTTGACATTTTTTTTTTGGCTACAAATATCTTGCTTGAGCACCTTTGTGGGGGCTGAACAGAATATATAGAGAAATGGATGGAAATACCTCCGGATAGACAGCCATGATGTTGACTGGGACACTGAATGAACTTGGGATTGAAAACTTTATTTATCTTCTCCATTTATTGAGGGCTCTGGGGAGGCAAGCTTTCAGGACCCAAACCAAAGTTTTGATCATTTTGTCGGCATGGGATTTTTTGAAAAAATGGTTGCAAAAACTGTTCAGCAACAGAGGAAGATGCAGATTCAACTCTGGAAACCCTCCGTTTATATAAAGCTGCTGAAAGTTCTCCTGAGTAAACTTCTCCACAAGAGCAGTGTTCCACAACAGTGCTCTCTTCCACAACAGCAACAAATTGATTCTGATCCATTTTCTTCAGATTATAGGGGGAGCTTTCTGGATGGTTTTTAAGATCTGGATAGCTCTGCTGATGAAGAATTTGCAGAAAAAATTTATGTCCTTGGTAAAAATGGGGTACACAGAATTGGAGGCTTCAATTGCAAGAACGCTGCGGTGTTGGCTCATCAATTGTTGATTGACTGATTTCATATCAGATGCTCAATATTCAAAGGCAGAAGATGTCCATCTTACCCTTGATGAGAAGTCTAGATGTCTACGCAATGATTTATCCTGACAAGCGAAACAGGAATCTATGTGAAAATGCGATATTGAAAAGGAAAATGAAGGTGAGATTTGGCTGACAGATCATCGGGGAAGATGATGACACAATTCAGCTCCTAAATCCAAAAATTGGGTTTTGAATCTGCATCTATACACATCCAAACACATTCTGATTCCCATAACAATGGCTACAACTTGTTTAAGCTTACATAGTCAAATTAAAAATCAGTACATTATGCTGGGGAACCTTGTAAAGTCATTGACATGACAGTGCTCTCTTCCAGACCAGCAACATGACGGTGCTTGATTCCAGAACAACATCAAATTGACTCTGATCCGTTTTCTTTAGATTATAAGGGGAGCCTGGATGGTTTTTCAGATCTTGATAGCTCTGATGATGAAGAAATCATCAATCATACATCTGACTGTCTGAGGAGCAGAAAAACTTATGTCCTTGGTAAAAAATTAAAAATGCGGTACACAGAATCGGAGGCTTCAACTGCAATAAAATTATGCGGTATTGCCTTGACAGTTGTGGAATTACTAATTTCATATCGGATGCTCAGTTTCCAGAGGCAGAAGTTTTTCATCTCCTCATTGATGAGAAGCCTCATCTACGCAATGATTTATCACGACAAGAAGACTAGGAAACTTTGTGAAATTGCTATATTGAAATGGAAAAGGAAGTTGGGACTCAGAACCAGATCACAGGGGAAGATGATTACACAATTCAGCTCCCAAATCCAATGATTGGGTTTGGGACTCAAACTTATCTTTGCCATATCCATGCGAGTCTTTAAGAGGCAGCGACATGACCATATTTTGTACTATGAGAATGTGGCGTTGACTCCTAGAGGGAGTGGAGCACCATGTCCTGATTTTCATACGATGTGCAGCCTGAGTTTGTTGATTCAAAGTATTGATGTGCGGCAGCAAGAAAAAGGAGTTATGTTCACAATCTCCAGATCGGAATTGATTTCCATTTATTCCTCTTCCATCACAGAATATATTGATGCATTTCCCATGTCTACGTGGAGTGTTATATCAGTTCCTTTGGTGGATCTGGTCTTGTGGTTGGGTGCGCTTGAGGGTAAAGTATTCCCTTTTTTATATATGTTTTTGTCTCTTGGAGGTGAAGCGCATTATGGCAAATTACAAATTGTGCCCATTTATTATTCTATCTGCAAATCTGCAATTCAGACATCTGATATTTTATATGAACGAACCATGATTTCTATGATTTTGACTGTTGAAAAAAAGAGTGATAAATTTATGAAATCTCTGCAATTTTCTTCAGTCCCAATTTCTTCATCACTTTGTTTTTGTTTCCTATTTTTGATTACAAAACGGATTTCTATAAAAGTATTTATGGGATTTGTTTGTGATGCTTTGGCTGATGATAATTAGGTTGTGTCTGCTTTTGCACCACTTTTTAAGTCTGAAGTCTTATATAATCTTCATAAACAGCTTATGTAGATTTAGTTTTTGATGCTCTTGTAGTTTTGTTAATTTGGAAGTATTATATGTTTATTTTGCATGACTTGTTTGATATTTTTTTTGGTGCTTGGTCTGTATCTGACTCTCTTTCTCTCCAATCATTTCTGTTCACTTAAATTTGACGGTTTTGGCAGGGAACCCCATTGCAGTTAGCAGAGCTTCAAAGATGATGATAGTGTGTCCATGTTTGTTTAGATTGGACTCCTTTCGATGCTTCCACTGGTGGATATGGGTAGGTATCTATATTAATTTTGCTGATATTTTAGCTAAACATTGATGTTGATAATCAAATTGAAGTACCATCTCCAGATTCCCTGGGTCACAGTGTTTCAGTTAGCAGCTTGTGGTAATTCGTTAAATGGTGTCTGAGAGTTCCTTGCTAGGGAACCAGAGATGGGGCTTGATTAGAATTGACTGGGTTATCCTTTCAAAACAAGGGGTGTTAATATTTGCTGTTGAAACAACTTCCCAAATATGAATATTAGGAGGATTGTTAACCGATAATTTGATTTTGTTCACTTGTCATATTTACTGTAAGTGCATCAATGCATTTCAAAGGAAGAATGCTAGCGACCGTTCATAGCTCAACTGCTAGGGGACTAGAGATGGGACTCTATTAGACTCAACTGGGTTATCCTTTCAAAACTGGGATGTGAAGATTTGATGTTAAAAGAAATATCCCAAATATAAATATTGTGAGGTTTGTTAACCAATAAATTTGATTCTGTTCGCTTTCATATTGAATTTAGATGCATCAATGCATTGCAAAGTAACAGTAGATTGCAAATTAGAAATAATTAGTACTGGTAGAAGATCACTTGGCTCTACGAGAACAGTTCCAAAATTCTGATTGGCCCTTCATGATTGGTTTTTTCTTCTATTTTCTCAAATTGGAGTGCTGTTGTAGTTTAGCTTTTCTTTATTAGAGTAGTTCTTTGTTGGCTTTGGTTGTGTTCTCTAATGTGTACTTTCTATTTAGTGGATCTCTTATCCACACTTTTGTATCCTCTGTCTCTTCAATGAGATTTAGTTTTCTATAAAAAAATGGTTAGTTGTTGGTTCATATACTTTAAATGAGGGGTTTAGTTTTTGTTGAACAGGCTTTATATGTACCACAGTTGAGAGTCGAAGGTTGTCCAGAGTCATAATCTTTAGCACCTCCAGTTCAGTTTAGCATCTCCAATCTAAATGCTACGCAACAGTGGCAAGAGTTGTTGAGAGGTAGCTTTTGTGGTGATACTCTGTTGTTGAACTTCATTGCTACTACCTGTCTTGGAATCAAATTGATGAATTTGAGGAAAAGCAGGGAGCATAAGGATGTGTCCATACAATTGTTGTATAACAAATGGCTTTGGAGTTGGATTTTCCAAAAGTGACCAACTCCCTTTGAGTGCAGCACAATTTTACTTTTAATTGACTAATTACACATTAGAAGATATTGTAGCCGTGGTAATAGAAATCACATTATGCTTGGATACAACATCCTTTTTCTTTATTCTTTTTTGTTTTCTCTTAAGGTATTGAATTTTTCTAAATACATGCAACCTCCTGCTTATATGTCTCTCAGTGGTATTTAAATTTAATTTTTCTTTTGTTAGCTCAATTGATTTCATAGGTTGTAATATATATTTTAGGCAGAGACAGAGATATAAGGGGGCAACATGGGCGACAGCTAGGTTTTTGATTTTTTTACCAAGTAGTCCTAACTCCTAATATACCAACCTTCAATTATATAACCTCAGCCCACCCACTACACTAGGTGCAAATACGTAAACCGTGTACTGTTGTTTGGAACTTATTTAAGAGTTACTGAAGTTAAAGCTCTACCTAGTATTTGAATAACCATTTAATTAATTACCAAATGATTAGCAACCCTAAATCGCCCCCTTGTTTTATTTATTTATCCAAACTAAATGGCTGTGGTTTTTTTTGGTAAAATGGAGGCAACAAGCCCAGAAAAAGAAAAAACAAAAAGAAAAGAAGAGGCTACTCAGCCATTGTTAACAACTTCCCTAGGTCTAGCAACACCCAGGATATCATCAAGGACAGCTTCAACAACTAGAGCGGGAGGAGAAGTGAAAGTACAAATACCAGCAGAGTGATGAATACTTTCTTTAGCAAGGATATCAGCAACCATATTACCTTCTCTGTGGATATGCCTAATCTGGCAGGCATCAAATTGGTTCAGTAATTGCTTGCAATTCATGAGGATAGTACCAAGAGGATGCAATTCAATAGCATCAGATTGGAGCAGCTGAACTAAACAAGCAGAGTCAGATTCAACCTCCAAATGATTAATATGCAGAGAAGAGGCAATTTGAAGGCCATGATAGAGCCCCCAAGTCTCAGCTTGAATGACTGAACCAGCACCAATGTTCACCATAAATCCACTTATCCATTCACCAATAGCATCTCTGATCACTCCTCCTGAACCAATCATACCATTAGAAGACCTGGAACCATCCACATTTAGCTTAAAGAAACCTAAGCCAGGTTTACACCATGAGATCATCTCTATCTGTTTAGTTTTCTGAGTTGCAGTTATACAAGTAAATGGCTGTGGTTTTTGAAGAAATACATACAATTTGTACACATTTTGACAATTTTTTATTTAGAAAAATAAAAAAGTTGTTCGTAAGGTAAATCTAGCCCAGTCTAGTTCGAAATTTTGACTCCGCCCTGATTCCAGGAATTGAATACTGCAACGAGACATCTCGGAAATTTCAGATTTATGATTTTGCAATATTGAAAGAGACAAAAACCAGATATGTATATCTGAAAGTCTCTTAAGTTGTTCATGTTGTTTACACCATAGGGCTCCTGTCTGTTCTTCAACTTGTGGATATGTGGTGATTATCTACATGTATTCTGATGCTGCCTTGATATTTTAGTTAAACAGTCATAATCTGATATTAAATTGGCACTACCATCTGCAGCTGCCTGGGTAGCGCACTAGTCCATTCAGCTGCTTCTTGTTATTGCTCCCATTCTCGTTGCTTGGGAGCAGATCTCCCTTAATTAAACTGAACTCGGTAACCCTCTTCAATGGAATGGGTAAGTTTATTTTCTTTTGAACATTAAATAATGCATCTTGTCAGATATGAAATACTCTGAAGTCAGTTTTTGTCCATACATGACTTTTGATTGCGAATTTTAGTCCATGCTATGTGCTCCATGTTAGTTCATATGTGATGCTACTAAACTTTAACATGTTAGTTCATTTGGACTAACATGTTAGTCCATGTTAGTTCATGTGTCATGCTATTGCAAATTAGAAATGAAGTAGCGTGTCTCCATACCTCCACTGCCATATGACCACCTGGCTAGGCTGGCTTTGCCATCCTAGTCCAATATATTAATTGGTCAAGTTAGATCATACTTTAACCAGGTTTGCAACTTGTTTATTTAAAGCCATAGATGTCTTTGTTCTTCATATAGTGATATTATATGGGGATGGTTGAAACAAAGAAATATATAGGTGTTAGAGAGATTTCCTCTCCTCATCAAAACTGATTGTATAACTGCACATCAATAGCATTTGATTTCTTGTAATCATAGCATTCAATAGTGTTTATAGCATTTGTAACAGCTTGTAATCTTTACATTGAAATACTGTTATAACTCATGCAACAGTCAGTTATATGTTGGCTATATATATTTCTGTAAATTGTAATCCGACAGTATCAATGAAAACCATTTTCTACAATAGGTAGCATCTTCTGTCTCAAGATTCTTGAATAGATTTTATAGATTACAAGCTACCAGCTATTGAAGTTTATTGTTTTATTTATTTATTTAAATTCTATGGTTAGTTGTAAGTACAAATTAGGTGTTTTAGTTTGTACTCACAGTTGAGAGACCTATGGATGTCATGTCTAATTCAGAGCCATCCACCTGTAGTCCAGTCTAGCATCTCCCTGGGTGACTATTGTTTCTGGTCTCGGTTCAAATCCCTGATTTTGTCCAATTTCATCAAATTAGACCCGTAAGCAAGGGTATATACCACTTTCCTATTATAAAACAGTAAATAGCTTAATCAGTTAATCTTTCATGGAGTGGGCTTGTCCCTCCTGTGATTAAAATCTTTGTGGCTTCTCATTGTACTCTTTAAATGTGTAATATAATTCGGTCGTCTTTCCCCTCAAAAAAGAAATAAGAAATTGCATTCTGTTGTAGAGAAACTGAATTTGAGAGGAATTTGCTGTGTATTCTCATTGATAATAGGGGTCTCTTTATATAGAGGATTACAATGCATAGAATCTCAATCATACAAGGAAAGTAATTCTACATTGATTAGGATTCTAGATCTTTCTAATTAAATCCTATTACCACTAGGTCAAGTAACCTAGAGTTTGGGCTAAACACAAATTAGGTTTTCCTTCAACACTCCCCCTTATGTTGCCCAAACGCGGTGCTTCTCTCGTTGCCTCGTTAAAAACCTTGCCGAGTAACAAAACCCAGTGGGACAAAAATAACCTCGGTCGAAGGGGAAAAAGAGCACAACACACCCTTCACGATTCGAGACGAACATGTAGACATCTCCCCTGATGTCTGCACCTCCCCTGATGACTACGATCATGGGAGTTCAGATAATTTCCGCAAGTCAATTCTTGCCACATGTTTCTCGAACGTGGTATTGGGCAATGACTTAGTAAACAAGTCTGCCTTACTGTCCTCAGATCGAACCTAGTTCACTTTGATCTCGAGGAGTGTCTGTTGTTGCTGATTATGCTTGGTGTTGTCGCTTTTGATGTAGCATTGCCTCATTTGTTCAAAACAAGTAGCATTATCCTAAATGCTCGTAGGCTCATCTGTGGTAGACTTCAAACCACAATTGTTCGAACATGCGTAATTATGGATCCAATCCATATACATGCACGAACCACTTCGTGAAGAGCAATGATCTCTGCATTGTTCGAAGATATAGCGACTACGGTCTGTTCTGTAGACCTCCAAGATATCACGGTCTTTTCCCATGGTGAACACTTAACCAGTTTGGGAGCGACCTTTGTGTGGGTCAGAGAGATACCCAATATCAGCAAAACCTTCCAAAACACATGTCGTTTTGGGATGGGGATAGAGAATGCAGGCCAGCGTTGGCGGCGTACCTGGTGTGTGATGGGTCCGAATCCATCATCTCTTTGTAGGGATAGAACAAGCCCATATCATTCATACATCTCAAGTATCGAAAGATATCTTTTACACCAATCCAATGGCGTCGCGTTGGCGCAGAGCTATATCTAGCTAACAAGTTCATGGTAAATGAGACGTCCGGTCTTGTGCATTGAGCTAAGTACAATAATGCGCCTATTGTACTTAACTAGGGCATTTCTGCCCCTAGCGCATCTTCGTCATCATCCTTCGAACGAAGAGGATCATTTTCAGGATCAAGACTACAGACGATCATGGGGGTGCTTGGAGGCTTGACCTTGTCAAAATGCCTAAGCATCTATCGACACGATGCTCAAGTTCCAAACCGAGACATAATCGTGTTCTCCCAAAATCCTTCATCTCAAACTACAGATTTCAAGTGTTCAGTGGTTTCCCTTAACTCTTTAAAGGCTTCTAATGAAGATCATGTCCAACATGAACCGCGATAGAATCTGAAACTTGTTATAGAAACGCGTGAGCATATCCCTTCCCAATCAAGTAGTCACTTTAGTGAGCGTTTCAACCTCTTTGTAAACGCGCTCCATGGTCTAGAACCTCTTGAATTGGGTAAATGAAGTTCGCCATGAACCTTCATGTATGTTCCGTATCTAGATCCCTATAGAGATACGTAGTGACCATATTTATAAGCTGCATGTGCAGTTATTCTGAAACTACCAAACTGACAGGGTAGTGGAGTGCAATGACATCCATTACGAGAGAATATGTCTCATCGTAGTCGATTCCAGGGCGTTTTGTGAGAAGTCTTGCGCCAGAAGGCGAGATTACCATCTCTTTTTCTCATCACGCTTTCTAACGAACACCCATTAGTCAATAGGTTTTATGTTAGGAGGTGTTGGCATCTCTAGCTCGAAAACCTTCCTCTTCGTTAGAGAATCCATCTTAACCTGGATCGCATCTTTCCATTTAGGCCAAAAACTCTCTACGTTGGCATTCATTCATCAATGGAGCGTGGTTCGATATCATCGGACTCAGCAAACTCATGCGCAACAAAATGCGTAACTACATCATCAATTATGATGGAGTTTCTATCCCACGTCTCATGTACACTAGTGTAAGTTTCATAGAGCTCTATATTCTCAGGAATAGGGTTTGACGTTGAGGCGTCCCCCAACGATAACCATAACCCGGAAGATACTCATGAGATGGATTTGAGTCTTGATGATTAAAGGATTGGAATGTGCCAAAGTATGCTTCGAACCCACGGGCCTCCCACGCATCCTAGCTGGGGTCATGGCCTGTAATGCCAGAGTGCCACTCTCTTTGGCATTGGCGTCATGCCTACCTCCGTGTAGGGTGGCGCTACGTCCTCTCGTAGGGACGTCCTTCCTTGCAGGCATGTTTGCAGCATATTTGTGTGATCTCGTCACTTTAACAGGGATCAAGATGAGACATAGTGGGGACAGACCACGACAATTCCTGTCATTCCTGTTGAACATTCGTGTTCTTATCTCCCCCTAACGACGGGAAGATTGTCTCATCAAAGTGACATCCGCAAATCTAGCGGTAAGGAGATCGCCTAGCAAGGGCATTTAAGTGGCGGACGATTGTTGGAAGCGCAAATCCAACGTAGTTGCCCATTCGTCTGTAAGGACCCATCATAGAGCGCTGTGGCGGCGCAATTGGCACATAAATGGCTCACTCAAATGTGCGTGAGTGCAAAATACGTGTACCCAGTCACTAGCTGTAACGCATAGGTACATTGAGTGGCGGTAGGTCGTAGACGAATTAGCATGGCTGCATGCGATATCGCATCACCCCAAGCGGATGTAAGAAGATTGGTGCGCATTACCAATGTTCGGACTACCATCGTAGTCGTTTCCACGAGACCAATTGGGTGTGTACAGGGGAATGTGATGTCCAACATCAAACCCATTGCAATCCATCGAAAGTCTTTCGATGTAAACTCTCTAGCATAGTCAAATCCAATTGACTGATTAGGATAATTCGGCGAGTGAGCCCGTTGTCACATGATATGTGCTAGGAGTGTAGCATAAGTAGCATATATAGGTGGACAATGGCACAACACGTGACCGGCGTGTTTGCGTGTCAACCAACATCATGAAATATTTAAGCGTCCGCAAGTTGGTTGAATCAATCCACAAGATCCCTACGGATTCTTTGTAAGAACAGAATTAGTATTGTCATATCCTTTGTATAGGACGGTCTCAGTCCTAATTTCCCTAAGGAACAGGCTTAGTAAAACAAGCGAGAGGCTTTAGAAGCAACCAATGAGAATTTTGGTTAGGCCTGAGCGTCTGAAACGCTATTTGAAGCAAGTTGGTGATTGCAGCATCACCTGGGGCGCCATCACCATGATGGACGCTATCCATGGAGTCATGGATAGGGACTATGCCAGCCCTAGGCTGGTGGTGGACGGAGGCGGTGCCTTAGGCAGCAGCGTCGGTCACACATAGTATGAGAATCAACTTTTGATTCATGCTTCATTTCGCTCGAAAGAAATGATGTCCATGTGAAGTCTTTTGTAGTCGGATCATCATATCATGACTAGGATGAACTATCCTGTCGTGATAAAGCCAATATGTGTCTAAATCCAAGAGATCTTATCTCATAACTTTATTGGATTTAATAGTTCGAATAGTGACATAAAGTCCAGTAGAGAGACACATAAACTTCTCTAAGATGCGTCTTTGTTCGCAATCATTAGAGGTAATGCAAAGGAACTCATTTCCGTTCTCTACATGCATTTTCGCATGGAATTCGTTGACTATTCATAGGGTACAATGTGCCCTAAGAGCGTAGAGAGTTTCTGTGACAACTGTAATCAAGGTGCCATTTGGCAAGTGGAACTTGGGCTATTCCATGTCCTTGAATTAATATTGATGGTCCAGCCATCATAGTCACAAACTCATATGCTCAGAATCAAAATTGAGTCATAATGAAAAGAACTCTAAATTTTATTCATAAGCCAACGGAGTACATCATTGTTTCTATGATCAAAGAAAATCTAATCCAATAAAAAGTAATATAGCAATCGCCTACATCTCTTGGAAAATAAAGACTTAAACAGAATTGGCGATCTATTGATCCTAGCCAGATTTGTAGTCTTCAACCTTTCACTCTAGATCATCGTGTTGATCTTCTTGTTCCACATAGTGAGCTTCTCTTGCTTCACAATATGCTTTGTAGGCGGTGACAATTTCTTCACAAGCTCTACAAATGTGTGCCCAATGCTCAGACACTCCACATCGAGAACATACATCTCATTGCTCGAACTCCATTGATTGAGGCGCTTTGAAAGCGTCACTTAGATGGCTCTTAGTGTTGGTGGCGCCACCAACATGGCCAGAGGCATTGCCTCCCTCTCTCTTTCCACGTTTACCTCTTCGGTTCCGTGTTCGCCTATTTTGGCGGTTACCTTCCCAAGTAGAGCTATTATATGGATCAGAATGTCCAGAAGTATACCTAAGATTAGGGTTTTGCTCTTGGCGCCCTCTCTTAGAGGTGCGACTATAATTGGATTTCGGAATATGCTATGTTTCCACGGATCTCGAATTATAGTTCTTCACAAGGATATTGTCATGCTTTTCAGCGACATTCATAGCTCCAATGAGTTCATGAAACCTTGTGATCCGTCTTGCATTTACATCGATTCGATAGTTCTTAGCTACCATCAATGCAGAGACGGGGAAGGTAGAGAGAGTCTTCTCAATCAACATCGCATCTGTGATCTCTTTACCACAGAATTCCATCAAGGATTTAATGCGAAGTGCTTCCAAGTTATAGTCAAGAACTGACTTGAAATCACAGAAGCGGAGGCTATGCCATCTCACTTCTAGGTCAGGAAGCAAGGAGTCACGAACGTTGCCAAATCTTTCTTCGAGTGAGACCCACAGCCTTCTGGGGTCTTCTTCATTCATATACTTGTACTGGAGCGAATCATCTATATGACGAGTCATTAGGATGATGGCTTTCGCCTTATTTGCCTCTAAGGCTGCTCTATTTGCTTCCAAAGCTTGAGCTTGCTCAACAGTTATCACGTCCTGGCTAGGCTCAAGAATCATATCCAAGATTCCAACAGCCTTGAGATGTTGGCGGATATCACGAACCCACCTATGATATCCAGAGCCAGTTGTTCCCAATGGAGCAAAGTCAAATTTGTTCAGGTTACTCATCCTGAAAGAGAACAATAGATTAGGGTTAGTTTCGGAGCGAAATAAGCTACCACGAAAACATATGAAATTTCTAAGCGTAGTCGCTTCCAAGAAATTAGGAATTTCCGAGCGTAGTCGCTTCCAAGAAATTCGATTCCAAGAGATATTGGATTAGATCGAAACAATGATGTAAGTGGTCGATCATAAATTCTCTACAAACTCTAAGTTTGGAGATCTCAACAAGCTCTAAGCTTGGAGTGAGCACGAACCCCCACAGTTCGGCTTAATTTGGTCTCCCCTATAATGAAGAAAAGCGGGGGTAGGAGAAGGGATTTTGGAAGTCCCCGAAAAAGAAGAGAAATTTAATTTAAAAACTCTATAAAAAAAACGGGAACGTTTAATAAAAAATACCTTAAAAATGGCCGGAAAAAGTGTCGCCCGAAAAATACTGTAGCTGCCGGAAGTACTGTAGCAGCCGGAAAAAGTCACCGGAAAATTGCCGGAAAAATTGTATGGAAAAGGTTGACCGGCGTTGACCTCTGACCGTTGACCGTTGACGTGGCAGTGGGTCCCTATTGATGACGTGGCAGTGCTGATGTGGCAGTGGGTCCTCCTGCTGACGTGGAAGTGGGCCTGCGTCAGTGGGCTTGGGCTTGGGCTTGGGCTTCTTGGGCTTTTGGGCTTCCTTTTCCTTTTTTTTCTTTTCTTCTTTTCTTTTCTGCCGGTTTTCTGCAGGATATTTAGTCGGCCGGTTCACGCACTTTTAGGCCGGTTTTCTCACTTTTTCTTCTGGTTCCAGCATTGTTTACTTGAGAGGCTTCTGCTACCAAAATTTTGTGGAAATCGGAGGTCCGGAAGATGGTGAACCGGTGGAATATTTGCTGCTAGTTGTATAGAGCTTCCGGTGGCCGGTTCGGTGGTTTTCCGGCCGGTTCTTGAGGTGGGGCTGCCGGTTCTGGACTCCTGGGATAGAGTTCTTCAAGGTGTGAGGTGGAGGAAAGAAAGGCTTCAAGATTTTGTATTCGGATTCAAGGTTTTTAGCTTCTTGAATCAGGGTTTGACTATTTATTTCTGGGTTAGGGCTTCGTGCTGATAACGTGTTGTAGAGAAACTGAATTTGAGAGGAATTTGCTGTGTATTCTCATTGATAATAGGGGCCTCTTTATATAGAGGATTACAATGCATAGAATCTCAATCATACAAGGAAAGTAATTCTACATTGATTAGGATTCTAGATCCTTCTAATTAAATCCTATTACCACTAGGTCAAGTAACCTAGAGTTTGGGCTAAACACAAATTAGGTTTTCCTTCAACACATTCAATAAAACTGTAATACAAAGCTGTTAAAGAATTTGACTGAAAATGGAAGGAATTGTAGACTAGGACTGAGATTGGAGAAAATTGTCACCCCATTGAAAAAATTTTGACCAGAGGACAAGATTGTGAATCACCCCACCGCATGGATTATCCTGATTTTCGCCCCATGTTTTGTTCATATTAGGCTCAGGTAGCAGTGTCCAACCATCCATTGAAGATGGGGAATGACATTTGATGTTGATCCTCTCAGTTAATTTTGCACCAGCAAGGCAAGTTTTAAACTATTTCCGCTTTCTCCAAGAAGTCCCCCATCTCCTTGTCATGGAAATGCATAAAATATATTAATGGCAGGAGGCGAATAAAAGGAAATCTGTTCTCGATCTGGAGATTGTGACCATAAACCCTTTTTCTTGCTGCCGCACATCACTTTGAATCAACAAACTCAGGCCGCTTATCATACGAAAATCGGGATGTGGTGTTCCACACCCCTCTAGGAATACAAAATATTGTCATGTCGCTGCCTCTTAAAGACTCGCGGGGATATGGCGAAGATAAATTAAGTCCCAACTTTTCCATTTCAATATAGGAATTTCACAAAGTTGCCTGTTCTACTTGTCATGATAAATCATTGCGTAGATGAGGCTTCTCGTCGAGGAGGAGATGAGCAACTTCTGCCTTTGGAAACTGAGCATTTGATATGAAATTAGTCATTCAACAAGTGACTAGCCAATATCGCATCAATTTATTACAGTTGAAGCCTCCCATTCGGTTTAACCCCATTTTTACCAAGGACATAAGTTTTTCTGCTCCTCAGATGGTCAGATATCATCAATCTGATTTCTTCATCATCAGAGCTATCAGGTTATCCAGAACGCTCCCCTTAGAATCTGAAGAAAAGGGATCAGAGTCAATTTGTTGCTGTTCTGGAAGAGAGCACTGCCATGTTGCTGGTTTGGAAGAGAGCACTGTCATGTCAATGACATGTCTTTTACAAGGTTCCCCAGCAAAATGTACTATTTAATTTGACTATGTAAGCTTAAATGAGTTGTAGCCATTGTAATGGGAATCAGAATGTGTTTGGATGTGTATAGATGCAGATTCAAAAATTTTGGATTTGATAATATTCCTTTATCATTTTATTGATTTCTTTGTGAAACATGCAGATTCCTACCTATAATATGAATGCTGCACTGAGACACTTTAGAAAGTTACGAGAACCATATATACGCATCCTGGATGTTTTAAGTTTAGATTTTGTTGGTTGCTTCTGCTGACATATTTGGTTTTGGTCCTTCCCTTCTTGATTAGGCCTCTACTCTTGGACTATGGTGACTTGATACTTTCTTTTTGGTTTTTGTTTTAGCAACTCGCTCCCACATAATGAACTTGTTCTTATGAACACTAAAAATTAGGTTTTGTGGAATACACGTGCGAAAGAAGAAAACTCCTCCCATTGCTCACCCAAGTATCCATTACCACTGCCTTGGTGTCTGTTGTAACTTTCTGATCTTTCTTTTGCTGCTCTGGCGACGGTGGGCTCACCGGTCTTTGCCTTCGGCGAAGACAATTCATCTTCTTTTCTTCTTCTTTTTTAAAATTTGTTTTTTTTTCAAACGAAATCACACAGATGATGTACTTTGTGATAAGTTGTAGGCAGTTCATGTAACTACTACTGAATTTGAATCTTCAATTTCGGAATTTGCTTGTTAAATCTAATAGCTATGCTACTGGGCTAAATCTTGTTTGCCAGTATGGTAGTGCAGCAATAGAAGACTTTGAGAATGCAAATCGGCGCCCACCATTGCTTCTCTTATCGAGTCAACAACAAACTCAACTTGGAATGGCACTGTGCAGTCATGGTGAAACTTATGGGTAAGCCAAACACTTCAAATGCTTAATTCATGCTTGATGGTCTTCAACATAACTGGAAACTAGAGGGCCCTTCACATGTAATATGCCGAATGATTATTTTATTGTGAAATATAAAGTTGGTGAGTACATGAACACTGCCCTGTGTAGAGGATCATGGATTATTGAAGAACAAACCCTTTTGATTCAACAATGGAGGTCGGATTTTGGTCCATTTAATGACAAAATCAACAGCCATTATAACCTGTTAGATTATTCAAGAATATTATTTATTATTATTATTATGTTTTTACTTTTTTTAAAAGGGAGAATATACTGTCAATACGATTGGTTCAATATTGGGTACTATAGTTGAGATTGATAAGCTAACAGTTCCTTTTTGTTGTTGTTGTTGTGATAAGCAAATACTATATTTAAATATAGAAGCCTATCGGGCAATCAGAGTTTACAAGATCAAACATTAGAGCATGAAAAGCTCTACTTGGGATGGAATTGGTCCACAAGAAGATCTATGCCCTAGGTTGACAAATAGCATCAACCAAAAAGTTTGCTTACCGAAATACATGACTAGGGTGATTGATTCAAAAGAAGAGGCAATTTGCCTAATATCTTGGATGATCTTCTGCAGTCTTCATGGTGAAGATGTAACTCCATTAACGCAATCAATGACAAGCTTAGAATCACCCTCCACTTGAATTCTTCTTGAGCCTTCTTGTTGAGCACTTAGAAGGCTGTCTCGTAATGCAAGGGGCTTCGGCAATAGGTATAGAAGCAGCACCTATTCTTTTAGTAGCTGCTAAAATGGGAATGCCATCAGAATTTCTGATTACAAAATTAATCTCTAGCAGCCGAAATCCTGTTAACGAATGCATCAAAGTTAATTTTGAAGGAATCATTTGGAGGGGGTTGCTACAAGATTGTGGTTTGATTTTTTGAATTGATGCCCCCCGTTGTAGTTCCTACATAGCTATTGAGCTGGTCCATAGTTGTGGCAGCAATTGCTACTACAGAGGTCGGGTTAACTGACCTTTGCCTAAATATTGTGTCATTCCTTGCTTTCCACTTTCTAGACCTGCCAACAAGTAATTAAAATGTTAGCAAATAAGCTGCTATCATAACGTTGGTTAATAAAGAGATTTTAAAAAATAGTGAGGTGATCAATACTCCAATCAATAGAATTTTCCAATTTAGATAAATCTCCAGACTTCCTTGAAAGAAGAACAGTAGCCAAAAACATGGTCAGCAGTTTCATTATCACTTTTGCATGAAGAACAAGCATTATCATCAAGGACTTTAAACCTTGAGAGTCCATCTCTTGTTTTCAGTCTTTTCCACGATAGAAGACAAGCAAACATCTTAACCCTTGGTGGAATGTTCAATTTCCACATTTTGCAATAAGATCAATCTGTTCATGCTTTTCTAACTCGCCATATAAGCTGCCAGTTGTTGAAGTAAGCAGTACATGTAGCAAGCTGGGCATTGAAACCTTCTGGTGCTCTAAGTGACTCAAAGCAAGCTCTCAAAGAAACTACTAATAACAAACCACTCAACTTAATGTCAGAGAAAGTTCAAAATCTGGACCTCTGAATATTGCCTCCAAAGCTCCACATAGTGTTAAACCTTCAGTGTCTAATTCAAATAGTAGAAGAAGATATATTATTGCTTAGGATCCTCCAATCAAGCCACAATTTCCCACTTTGAGCTCTTTACTTCAATGGTGAATCAATTGATTCCTTCAAAGCTCAAAGGGACATTAGACCATGGTGATCCTCTTTTACCCTATATATTTGTCTTTTGCATGGAAAAGTAATCACACCTCATTTATTATGCTGTTGATATTGGTTATGAGAAGCTGTGAGAGCTTCTCCATCTGGACCTAAAGTCTCTCACTTGTTCTTTGCTGATGATTTCTTGATTTTTGCTGAGAATACTCACACTCAAGCTACTGTGTTGAAGCATTTTCTAGATCAATTTTCTCCCTCCCTAGTCCATATGTAAGTTATGAAAAAATCTCTAATCTTCTCTTCCACTAATATAGTAATGTTCTTGCTTTTGATATTAGTCAAATATGTGGATCCCCCTTAACTGTCGATTCGGGAAAATATCTTGGGATGCCTCTTATACACTCAAAATTCAAGAAGTACACTTGTGCTATCATCCTAGATAACGTGCGAAGTAGATTATCTAGCTGGTAGACTAACTTTCATTCATTCTATGGTTGCAGTTACTGTTCCAAACTATGCTATGCAAACTACTAAGCTGCCTTGTATCCGTGATATTCTTAACAAGAGGGATATAAACTTTCTTTGGGGCACCACTTCCAATGGTATTTTCACTGTTAAATTTGCTTAAGAGTATCCTTTTCGACTCTTATTGTCACTCTAATTCTCCTTGGCAATTTACTTGGAAGCTTCATGTGCCTCCAAATCTTCAAACCTTCACCCGGGTGCTATGTCATGGTAAATTGTGCATTTGCACGGACTCACAAAGTCACGTAAAAAAATAGAGAGGTGTTAAAGTAAAATGACAAATGGAATGGTCTACTCATTTCATTTCATAGTCCCTTTATATAGGGATAGAGTTACAACAGAAATATTAATTACATTAAATACATTGAATGCTGATTGATCTATAATTGTGCTGATTGATGGTAATCACTGATTCCTTGATTCCCTCTCCGTCAGTTGCTTTGACGAAGGCACACAATATGTTTTTCCTTTAACACTCCCCCTTGTGCCAAGTCAAAGACGAAATGGTGCATGAGTTGTTGCCTCACTAAAAACCTTGCCAAGTAACAATAAAAACCCTGTGGGACAAAAATACACCTTGGTCGAAGGAAAAGAGCACAACGCACCTTCTACATTTGAGAATGACATGTGTGTGTTAGACTCCCCCTGACGTCTACATCTCCCCCTGATCTTTACATTAATCAAGTGAGTTTGGAAAGTCTTCGCATTCCTATGTCTTTCACATGTTTCTCAACTGTGGCCTTAGGCAGTGATTTGGTGAACAAGTCTGCCACATTCTCCTCAGACCTTACTTGATTCACTTGAATCTTGAGGAGGGTCTGTTGTTGCTGATTGTAGGAAAACTTTGGTGATATGTGTTTTGTATTATCCCCTTGATATATCTTAGCTTCATCTGTTCGATGCAAGCTGCATTATCTTCATAAATGCAAGTAGGCTCTTCAGTGGTAGAACTCAAACCACTAGTCCCTCGAATATGTGTAATGATAGCTCTTAACCATATACACTCACGAACCATCTCAAGTAGAGCAATGATCTCTGAGTGGTTCGAGGAGGTAGCCACAAGGCTTTGCTTGGTTGATCTCCAAGATATCGCCGTGTTCCCAATGGTGAGTACATAACCATTTTGGGAACGACCTTTATGTGGGTCATAGAGGTACCCAGTATCAGCAAAACCAACCAAAACGTCATTTGGTGTTTCAGTGTAGTGAGCGGCGCTTTAGCCATCAACATTTCCTTTAGGGATTGCAGTTCCATATGCGGTCCCTCTTGTCTCTCTGTAGGGAAAGAACAGTCCCAAGTCAATGGTTCCTTTTAGGTATCGAAGATGTTCTTGATACCATTCCAGTGACGCTGCGTTGGCGCTGAGCTAAATTTAGCTAAAAAGTTCATTGAGAATGCAAAGTATGGTCGAGTACATGCCTAAGTGCAATAATGCGCCTATTGTACTTAGATAGGGAATTTCAGCTCCCAACACCTCTTCGTCATCTTCCTTTGGACGAAATGAATCTTTCCTTCCATCCAAACTTCGATCGATCATGGGAGTGCTAGCAGGATGTGCTTTGTCCATGTTATATCGCCTGACTTTTGGACATATGCAGACTGGTGGATTAATATTCCACAAACTCGGTGTTCTAGTTCAAGGCCTAGATGGAATCGAGTTTTCCCAAGATCCTTCATCTCAAATTCGGATTTCAAGTAGCTCGCGGTTTCTCTTATTTCATCAAGAGTACCAGTTATGACATATACTACTACAATTGAAAATCCGGAACTTGTTTTCTTTATGAATACGCAGGGGCATAATTCATCGTTCTTATATCCCTTCCCAATCAAGTAGTCACTTAGACGGGTATACCACATCCGTCTGGATTGCTTCAATCCGTAAAGTGAGCGTTTCAACTTAATTGCAAACGCACTCTGTGGTTTAGAGTCACTTGACTTGGGTAATGTGAGGCCATTAGGCACTTTTCATATATATCTCTGAATCTAGATCCCCATAGAGATATGCAGTAACCACATCCATGAGCTGCATTTCCAGTCCTTCGGAAATTACTAAGCTAACTACGTAGCGGAACGTTATAATGTCCATTACGGGAGAGTATGTCTCCTCGTAGTCAATTCCAGGGCGTTGTGAGAAACCTTGAGCCACAAGGCGAGCCTTTTACCTCAGGACTTCATTCTTCTCATTACGCTTCCTGACAAAGACTCATTTATGTCCTACAGGCTTTACACTTGGTGGGGTTAGCACTACCTGACCAAATACCTGTCTCTTTGTCAGAGAATCTAATTCTACCTGGATTGATTCTTTCCATTTAGGCCAATCTGCTCTTTGTTGACATTTTTCAACAGAGCGTGGTTCGATATCATCTTGCTCTGTGATTCCTTGAGCAACAGTATATATTATCAATGTGTATGGAAGATCTTTCTATCAACTCATACGTGCTCTCGTAATCCTTTGAGATTTCTTTGTTCTCTGGAATCATTTCAAACATCTGAGCGTCCTCCAGTATTGATTCATGGACATAACTATAATCAGAGATAATCTCATGAAAGGGATTCTATACATTGATGATTGGTTTGTTCCTTACTCACCCTCTTCTTCCTTGGGTGAGTGTCAATCGAACCAAGTGACCTCCCCCTCTTCCTTGGGGAGCCATGACCTCAACCACACCTCCACTTAGTGCGGTTGCAGTGCCTCTATCTGCGGCACCGTGCCCCTTGTTGGGGACTTCTAACCTTGCAGGCACATTTGCAGCTGGTATATGTGATCTCGTCACTTTTACGATATCAGTAAACGCATCAGGCATCGAATCTGCTACGTTCTGAAGATCGATTATTCTTTCACTTCACTTTCACTTTGTGAAGTGCGGGGATCAAAATGAGACAGAGTGGGGACAAACCACGACAATTCCTGTCGTTCCCTTGGAAAATCCTTTTTCCTATCTCCCCCTAATGTCGGGAAGACTGTCTCATCAAAGTGACAATCCGCAAATCTAGCGGTAGAGAGATCGCCTGTCAAGGTTTCCAAATAGCGTATAATTGTTGGGGATTCGTATCCAACAAAAATACTTAATCGTCTCTGAGAACCCATTTTGGTGCGCAGTGGGGGCGCAATAGGCACATATACTGCTCAACCAAATATGCGTAAGTGTGAAATGTCAGGCTCATATCCAGTTACCAACTGGTACGCAGATAATGGTTGGCTAGCTGTGGGTCTGAAACGAATAAGTAAAGCTGCGTGCACTATTGCATAACCCCATGCACATATAGGCAGGTTGTTGCGCATAACCAATGCCCTAGCCACCATCTGTAGCCTTTTGATGGTGGCTTCTGCAAGACCATTTTGTGTATACACATGGGGTACAGGATGATCTACATCGATCCAAGTAGATATGCAATAATCATCAAATGCTTTTGATGTAAACTCTCTAGCAATTTCAAGCCGTATAGACTTGATAGGGTGATCAGGGTGGTGAGCCCTTAAATGTATAATCTGTGCTAGGAGTATTGCAACATTTCTTGTGAACAATAAAACGACATGTGACCAGATTGTCGAACTATCCACCAGAACCATAAAGTACTTGAATGGTCCGCATTCTAGATGGATAGGTCCACAGACATCTCTTTGTATCTTTTGTAAGAATGGAATGTTTTGTTTTTTTTTTGTTTTTTTGTTTTTTTTTATCTTTAGCATAGGAAGGTCTCGATCCTGTTTTTGCTAAAGGGCAGGCTTTGCAAAACGAGTGATGTGCCTTTGAAATAGTCAATGAGGCATAATGGGAGGGAGGTAGTGCATCTGGTACTTCAGAATGCAATGACTGCATTTGGGCAATACTAGAACCGACACCTTGCAGTGTGGCGGATTTTTCTCCCATTTTTCACTCGAAAGAAGGGAAGTCCGTGTGAGCTCTTGAAAAATACGGATCATCATGTCACGACCTCGGTGCCATAGGCGGTCATACAAAAGCCTGTATGAGTCAGTGTCCCACATTTCATTGTTGGTGACAATATAGGATTCAATGATCCGAATCGCAGTGAGGTACGGTTCACTAGATTGACTCATAAGTTTCTCTAAGATGTGTTTCCTTCCACAGTCATTAGATGTAATATCAAGGTATTCAGTTCCATTCTCACGGTGTGTTTTTACTGGATAATCGTTGGCACAAATAGCTTTGAAACATTAACAAGGTTCGATTAGCTCTTTGTGCATATAGAGCGTCTGTGACTTGAAATGTTGCGCCGTTAGGCAACAAAAATTTGGCAGTTCCTCGCCATTTTATTAGTTTTGATAATTCAATCATCGTAGTCACAGAGGAATTATAGGCTATTGGTTCAATGAATAATTGCCTATTTCTTAATATTGTGTGGGTAGTCCCACTATCATCTAAGCACTCAAGTTCTCCTCTATTCATTCCTACAAATAAATGGGAGGTATTTAGAAAATATAACTCATATTCTTTAGAGTATTTCTATTTGCATAGAATGGTATTCTTTTCATTCTAATAATTTTTCTCTAGATGTATTGCTTTACATCTTTATAGTGCTATGTTGAACCATGTAAATATGTGTATAGACAATAAATTTGAATAAATTCAGTGCTTCAGAATAAAATTCGAAATTTATTAATAAGCCAACGATAATCAAATCAAGGTCTTGTTCAAAAATCTTATTCATCAATCCATGATTGAAAATAAACTTTAAGACCAAATGATAGTCTAATTAAAAATGAGGCATTATGCCTTCATAACTGTCTTTGGAAAATAAAATGAATAAAGCAGATTAGTCAAGATTGAGAGCATCCATTGACTTAGCAAGTTCCTCTTTGTTATTGGAGTCTGCAACTGTAAGGTTGACGTCTAGGTCATGACCTCCTTCTTCCATATAGTGAGCCACTTGTTCTTTAGACTCTCTATACCTCTTGTAATTGGCTGCTACTCTGTTGTTTGCTTGGTAGTTCTTGTACCAATGTCCAATGAATCCATACCTATAGCATGGTCATTGTCAACTCTTTCCTTTGGCATCTTGTTTCCATGATCCCCATGTCCCTTTCCACGTGGTGCATTGTTGCCACGTGGGTAGGGATCAGCACGTCTAAACCCCCTTGCATTGGAGTTATTTCCACCTTTCATTTTTCCATAATTAGCCTCGGGAATTTTCTTTGTCCCAGTGGGCCTGGCATTGTTATTCAAGAGAATCTTATTTTGTCTCTCAGCCACTTGCAGTAGGCTTATCAACTTATTGAAGGTTGTGATTCTTTTGTTGTCATAATCCAACTGATACTAGTTGCTAGTATAAAAGCTGAATTAGGAAAGGTGGTAAGAGTCTTGTAGATCATATCATCTTCTGTGATTTCCCTTCCACAGAAATTGAGACGTGCCTTTAAGCGCATCATATCCTTGTTGAAGTCATTGACCTTTCTATAGTCAAGCAAGCGGATTCCATTCCACTGAACAGCCAGTCCTGGGAGCAAAGTATCGTGAATGTTCCCAAAACGTCCTTTAAGGGCATCCCACAGTGCTTTGGGTGTCTTCAACTGAAGGTACTCCCAGCGTAGGCTAGGATCAATATGTCGCCTCAGAAAAATTAAGGCATCTACTTTCACCTTATTAGATAGTTCATCATCTTTGGGATCAGTAATGGTGGCAGTGTAGTCTTTTGCCACAAAGGCAGTTTCCATATCGGAAACCCAACGATGGTACTCAAGTCCTTCTGAGTCCAAGATGTCAAACTCAGGTGGAGTTGGATCAGCCATCTACATAAAACAAGAGAGAAGATATAAATTACGCAGTCATAAAGACATCCACGTAAATTATTTTCCAAATATATGAATTAGATTTCAAGACCAAGATTCGTAATGGTCACACATTTTTTTTTCGATGCTATGTGAAAATACTTTATCACATTAAGTGTGTGTATGATGCGCATGAATTTTCATTATCATGGCCAAACGGTATTGATATGTTGTATTACAAAAATAACTATAACACATTTAATAATAAATAAAACATAGCATATATAAAAATAAACTACATGACATGCCTAAATTGCACAAATAAACAACAAAATATATGCTACATATAATAATAGCAATAATATATCATGCGTAAAATAAAATATAAACAATAACATAATATAAAGACATGCTTAGGAATAATTATATAAGAGTAAATAAAATTCACAAAACATGCTCACAATTGCATAATAAAAACATAAGCAATAAACTATAAAGCATGCTTAAACATAATTATAAATCATGCTTAAATATAATGATATAAAACATAAATAATAAGGCATGCTTAAAACAATCAAAATTACCTAATTAAACATGCTTAATAACAAAATAAAATAAAATTCACATGCTTTAAAATCATAAAATAAAATAAAAACATACTTGATTTCGAGAAAATAAGACAATCCTAGCGCACCCGCGTGTTGATGCAGGCGTGCGTAGCGATGTTTTTTTTTTCGGGTTCTGCTGGGCCTGCTGATTGTTGAGTTGCAGGGCCTGTTTGTTTTTTTTTTTTTTTCGTTTCTGGGCTGTAGGCCTGTTTTTTTTCTTGTCTGGGCCGCAAGGCCTGTTTCTGTTTTTTTTTGTCTTAGGCTGCAAGGCCTGTTTCCCTTTTTTTTTTTTTTTTGTGGGCCGGTTCTTTGGGCCAGGTTTTCTTCTCTTTTTTTTTTCTCTCTCTTTTTTTTTTTGCCAAGTCACCTTTTTTTTTTCTCTTCCTTTTTTTCTCTGTTTTTTTCGCGTCTTCTTCCGTTGCGTCTCCTTCTGGTTTGCAGGTGACTATGTGACTGGGATCTGCTGTAGGCGGGTTGCTGCTACAGGTGGGTTTGGCCGGTGCTGCGATGCAGCGTGGAGGCTGAAGGCTGCAGCGCGAGCTGTTGGGTTGGGCTAGGAGCGAGACGCACAGCAGAGGGGAGGCAGCGCCGGCGATCAGGACGAGGTCTAGGGCCTGGTGATGGAGGCCGGCTGACGGAGGATGCGCTGGCCAAGAGGTCTGGGGCACCGGGACTTGGCCGGATTTGTTGCGCCGAGGTCGGATTCGACCGGGACTTGTGCTGCTGCAAGGTGGTGATGCAGGCTGCTGCTGCTGCAGGTGTGTCCTGTGGGCTGGAGGCCGGTGAAGGGTGATTTAGGCCGGTCTATGTGATGTGAAGGCTGAGGTGCAGGCGGAGGTGAAGCGCTGCAAGGGAGATGGAGGCCGGTCTATGTTGGGAGGATTTTTTTTTTTTAGTTGTTGGTGGCGGCAGAAACAGAAGAAAAATATTGTTTTCTTCTAGGGTTTGTTTCTTTCGTTTAGAAAGAAAAAAAATAGAAAATGAAGATTTTTTTTTCTATTGGCTATTGGCTATTTGCTCTGAGCGTGCTGATAACGTGTTAAAGTAAAATGACAAATGGAATGGTCTACTCATTTCATTTCATAGTCCCTTTATATAGGGATAGAGTTACAACGGAAATATTAATTACATTAAATACATTGAATGCTGATTGATCTATAATTGTGCTGATTGACGGTAATCACTGATTCCTTGATTCCCTCTCCATCAGTTGCTTTGACGAAGGCATACAATATGTTTTTCCTTTAACAAGAGGTGGTTAATTTTGATTTATCAGTTTATCCACTTGCTTTTAGACGTGTGAATTTGAAATGAATGCAGTTACCTATCCTATATTTTTCCCACTACCCATGACTCTGTTCCATAATAGAGATTCTTAGGTAGGGCAAGCGTATTACATGACAGTGTGCCCAGCCAATCAGTGTCTATGTAGGGAGTGTTTTAGGTATTTCATTTTAATTAAACATGGGTAGTTTTGGAATACAATTAAAAAACAAAAAAATATGATTGGTTACGCATATCAGTCATGTGGCGTGTCTACCCTACTTAAGAATTTTTTATTCTGTAACTATTTCTTTATTTTGTTTGTTTATTCTTTGTTTATTACTATAATAACCTTTGTATTTATTTTTTCAATTAACTCAATGAAAATAATTAAGATATTTCAAAATTTGGTGAAACTCTTGAGTACTTCGCTTTATAGTAGTAGAGATAGAGACTCTTGCCCATCTTTTCGGAGATTGTTTAACCTATTTGGAAGTCTTTTACTTTGCATGTTGTAGTTGTTAATACCTTTAGCCTAAAATGGACTCCGTGGTTTTTATTTTATTTTATATTTTATTTACATGAAAAGACTATAGCAAACAAGATACAGAAGTCTGTAAGGGATCTTGACACCAAAATTGTCAAAGTTGAAAGGATTCAAAGCATTAGTAGAGAGTCTTCCTTCCCAAATACGCACTTCTTAGGTTGAGTGTGTGTCAAATTCATGAGGTATCAGCAACAAAATTCTCTTATCTGAATGTGTTTAAAACTGATGGAAGAGAAAAGATTTGCAATGTCTCAGATGTCTCAAATGATTGATCTCAATCTCTATGGTGTTTAAGAATAAAGGATTCAAGAGAGATTGATGAGAGAATTGTGTGTTCCACTATTGATAATAGGAGCCCTATATATAGGGATTACAAAGTACATATACTAATTATACAAGGAAAACTATTTCAAATAGTACTAGAAATTCTAGAACCTTCTCTCCTATTGCAATCATAGAACTAATCCTAGTTTGATAAGGCACACTAAATGTCAACATTCTTCAACACCCACCCTTGTGCCGCTCAAACTTGGTGGTGACGCTTCAACCTTTGCCTGTTTTTACCTTGCTCGAGTGAAAAACCCTATGGGACAAAAACTACCTCGAGGAGGAGAAAAAGAGTACAACACATCCTTCACTCTTCGAGATCGAACATGTAGACATCATATCTCCCCCTGATTGCTACAATCACGGGAGTTCAGATAACTTTCTCAATCCGATACTCTTCACATGTTTCTCGAAGAAGGATTTAGGTAACAACTTAGTGAATAAGTCCGATACATTATCCTTTGATCGGATTTGATTTAGTTCAATCTTTAGAAGCGATTATTGTTGTTGATTATAAAAGAACTTAGGTGATATTTGCTTGGTGTTATCGCCTTTGATGAAACCTAACTTCATTTGTTCAATACAAGTTTCATTATCCTCATAAATGCATGTAGGTTCATCCATGGTAGACTTCAAACCACAAGTTCCTCGAATATGTCTAATTATAGACCTTAGCCATATGCATTCACACACGGCCTCATGTAGAGCAATAATCTCTGCATGATTCGAGGAAGACAAGAGTATGTTTTGTAGACCTCTAAGATATCGTAGTGTTTCCCATGGTAAAGACATAACCCATTTGGGAGTGACCTTTGTGAGGGTCAGAGAGATACCCTGCATCAACAAAACCCATCAAAACATCACTATCATTTTGATGTAATAGAGGTGGGTGAGGCCGGCCACCCTTGGTGGCGGCGCCGGAAGCAATATGGCTGGCCACGGCGTCATGGTGGACAGCGGCGCTATGCCTAATTGGGTATGATCCCATTCTCCAGTCATTCCTCTTCTCTATGTAGGCATAAAACAAGCCCATATAAATCGTACCCTTTAAGTATCGAAAGATTGTCTTTACAACAATCCAATGGCGGTGTGTTGGTGCAGAACTATGCCGAGCTAACAAGTGCACTGCAAATGAGATGTCTGGTCTTATGCATTGAGCTAAGTACAATAATACTCCTATTGCACTTAGATAGGGTACTTCGGCCTCTAATAACTCTTCGTCCTCATCCTTTGGACAAAATGGATTTTTTCCGGGCTCAAGACTTTGGCTAATCATGGGAGTATTCACAGGGTTTGCTTTATCTTCATTAAAGCGCCTTAGAATATTCTGAGTATATGCAGACTAATAGATCAAAATCTCATCACTACGGTGCTCGAGTTCTAAACCGAGAAAGAACCGTGTTTTCCCAAGATCTTTCATCTCAAATTCGGATTTCAAATACTTAGCAATTTCCTTTAACTCATCTAGAGTTCCAATTACGTTCATGTCATCGACATAAACTGCTACAATTACAAATCCGAAACTTGTCCTTTTAATGAACACATATGGGCATATTTTATTGTTAATATATCCCTTTCTCATCAAGTAATCACTTAGACGGTTATACCACATCTGTCCGGATTGTTTTAATCCATATAGTGAGCATTTTAATCTTATTGAAAATGCGCTTTGTGGTTTAGAGCCACTTGATTTGGGTAACTGATGTCGCTTTTGGGAAGCGCGCAATTTAACCCTGAAATATCGTTAGTAATATAAGTAAGTAGGGATCGTTCTATTCCGGGGATTGAGGGTACACCTGTAATTGTGTAACAAATAAAGAAAAGTATTATTTACAAAAATAAAATAAAGAATATAAATATATACAATTGTATAAACAAATAAAGAATTAAAATAATAAAGTATTATTTACAAAAATAAAATAAAGAATAGAAATATATACAAGTAACAAAATAAAAAGGGGGGGTTTAAGAATTATAGAATTGAAAATTAAGATAAATAAAATAAAGAAAATGTAAAAACATATATACAAGGGTGGATCGCAAGGAACAAAGATCAAAACCACATCCATATGCAAGAAATCCAATTACAATTCCTATAGTTGATTTTAAATGTCATGAGAGAGGAGTTGATCATGTGAAACATTCGAAAGCAAATGATTTCCCATATTTTACTTTTCAATGCTAATTAACCTAAGCGAAAGCACCTAGATTAATCCTATCAAACATGCAATCAAGCCCTAGAAAGCTAGTCAATCATGACATGTTCAACGCATTAGACATAGAGAAAGGCTATCAACTCAAGTGTACAACTTAGTATGGAAAAGTCCACCTAATTGCAATCCTCTTTAATTAAATTCGGTCTTTGCACAAAACCTTTACTACTTTGATTCAAGTTTACACAAAACGAAAAGTCGATTTCATGTTCTTAAACCTAGCACCAATTATATCAAAACCCTAAGTGTTTGCAACCACATAAGATTAAAATACAAAAGTTTTCTATCATGCAAATTTAATTAAACAAACCCACATAAGCAACATAAAAATCAACATATAGAAATCACAACTTTATCTCAAAACATATAAACGGGCTTTAAACTTTGCCCTTAACATTATTTGTTAACTAGAATTCATAGTCTTACAAAATCAAACAAAGAAACCAAAAAGGTTACAAGGAAAGGAACGAATTACACGTGAGTGGAGATGGAGATGGAGAGCTAGATGGTTGAATCTTGAATCTTGGAAGCAAGCCTTCAAGGTGGATGATGGAGGATATGATCTTCACGGCTCCTTCTTCTTCTTCCTCTCCTTGCTTGAAAACGCAGAACTTTGCAACTAGAGAATGGAGAAGGAAAATGGAAAGGAAATGGAGAGACAAAGAAGATGGAATGGATGAAGGAATTTGTGTTATGGATTCAGAAATTGGTCTCTATTTATAGGCTTCCAAGCAACACTATTTGGCCTT
Organism: Rosa chinensis; assembly: GCF_002994745.2. NCBI lineage: Eukaryota > Viridiplantae > Streptophyta > Magnoliopsida > Rosales > Rosaceae > Rosa > Rosa chinensis. Next base: position 44,458,034 of record NC_037089.1, read on the forward strand.
TAAACAAATCATAATGGGTTAGGTTTGAGCACTTAAACACTTGGTGGATTTGTTAGGTGAGAGCACTTAAACACTTAGTGGATTTGTTAGGTGAGATCACTTTCTCTTCCTTTATTCCTTTAATTTTTATCTCCACTAAGAACTCAGTTTTAGCCTTTGACTTCTTCATATGAAATGTTCCACTATGAGTGTAGATCATTGTGGTAAAATTTCAGTATGTATTGCCATGTGGTTGGGCTGGAAATGCTGCTGGACCTCTTACAGGTCCAGTTTTCCGGTTTTGCTTCTGTAGAAAATTGGGCTGATTATTTGAAGGCCTTCCACTCATATTTTTCTCTGGCACTCTTCATAAGAAATGATCATTTGGGTGTCTAGAATGGATCTGGAAGGTTTCAGCTCATTTGAAGTTCATTTGGTCAGGCGGCCGCTCCTACTTCTTTGCTTGGCTTGGTTTCTCCTAGTCGGAGTAGGAATATGTGTAAAATTGATCTTTTAGTACATTTCCATTTTTCTCCATCATTTCCAGGTAATTATGGACCTAACGCTCATTTCACCTTCATCTACTCCAATGTACCTAAAAATAGAAATTGAATTAAAAATCGATTCAGTTAAGGAATTAACTAAGCAAAATGTGAGGAATTAACTATTAAAATACCGCATTAAAATGCTCCTATCAAATTCCCCCACACTTAGCTTTTGCTAGTCCCTTAGCAACAAAACAAAAAAAATCCAAAACAGAACAAAGACTTGACAAAAAGCAAGAAAATGACTCTATTGCTCCTAACTGTTGTCTCAGAGACTCCAAACTCATGGCTTTCACGTTAAACACTTAATCAAAATCACAAAGATAATTCCATGGTTAATAAATGTGTGACATTCATATGACTAAGCAAGATATGGAGAACTTAAGTTATACAGTGAATGATAGCATGTTTCGAACAAGTCCAATCCAAACTCACAGGGCATACTCTCGATTTTTCTCTCAGAAATGGCTATGCTTAAAAGCTTCACACTCAAGTATATGCAAGAGAACAAATTGTAAGGCAACAAACAGCTTGCATATTTCATCAATAAACACATTTTGTGAAGAATTTTTAAAGACCTCATGAAATGACTAAGTGCACAAATGGACCTAAACCATAAGCTCGACTGCGTAACTGACTCCACTAACCAAAGATTGCCCATCTCAAGGATCAAGTCAGCACTTAAAACAGGTTGTAATGGGGCTAAGCTAGGGTTTTCGAAATGAAGATTAAGTATACAAAAAATCCTAAGGACCTAGCAGAGCATATAAAGACCACCTTATGTCATCATTTTTGTAGACCAAATATCATTGTTTTGGGCCAAACCTTCACTCTAACCAACATGGGAATGGACAAAGGCATAATTTTCAACTTTGAGCCTTCTACAAATTTGCAAGTCCAAAACCACACTTCAACATTTTCCCAAGAGTTTTCTTTTCAATATTTCTTCTCTTTTGCCGCTTTTCTTTTTTTTTTTTTTTTTTTTTTTTTTTTTCAAGGCAAAATTTTTTCTTTTTTTCTTCTTGGATTTTCCCCACCCCACACTTGTCTTTCATCGTCACCCCTACATACTATGTCATGCTCTACTAAGTCCTTAAGACAAGGGTAGAGATATCCTGTACTAAGCTCATGGTAGGGTAGTGAGGGTGATGAAACAAAGGTTTTCAACGTAGGCTCAAAGGGGTTCATTCTAAGGAGTCCCACGACGGGCACAATTGGGGACACATGCTTGTTTGGCTATGGTGGTTACCCTAATGCCTTCTATCCTATCCAGGATCAGTGCATATTATGGCATACAAGTTTTGACAGTCACAACAGCCGAGTTCTAGTACTCTCTAGTCCATTAAAATCTATGGCACATGATCATTGGATTTTCAAAGAAAGATGAGGTTTTGCAAATACAGCCATGAAATTCTGAAATTATCAGTAAGCACTCAAAAAGAAAGTATTTTAGCTCAACAGCTCACTTAGGGTCAAATGAATCAGACTTAATCCTAGCATGCTTAATGAACCAAGTTACAATCCTATCTCAAATCTTCATACAAGTATCACAACGTCGATTAACCACAGAATTCAATTAAGTCCTATTTTGATTGTGAAAACCTTCAGCCATGAATTCGGAGACATGTTCATCCTAGACGTTAGGAGCATCCTAAGACTCAAACACACAAAAACACTCTAAAACCAACATTTTTTTTTTTTTTTTACAATTTAATTTAATTTCAACACTTAGGTACGGGAACATGGAATCTCGATGTGCAATGGGACTGAAACAGCTACCCTTTTTCAAGACTATGTTTAATCCAATATACCTGAGTGTATCACAACATCAACCAAAAACACAATAAAACACAATCCAACATCAACTATTTTTTTTTTCTTTATATAATAACTACTATATACTAACTACTAAAAACACAATAAAGCAATAATCCGTCCCCCATACTTAATTCATGCATTGTCCTCAATGTATAACAAATATAAAGCATGCAAAGCATAAATCAAGCATAGAAGAGAAAGTTAACACAACGAAACCTAAAACAACTTAAAATTCATGAAAATAAAATAGAAGGAAGAGTTCAAGAAAGCAAATCTGCGTTTGATGGCTCCTCCACAGATACGGTTGAAATGGGTTGCCTCCCATGCAGCGCTTAATGTTTAAAGTCTTTCAGCCTAGACTTGTACCTCCATTTACTCCTTTGGAGGAGCGGTATGCGGGCGAGTGGCTGCCCTCTTGCTGGTTTCAGCTTCCCGAGGAGGGTTCTCATGGTGTGATGCAGTAGTGTCCTTGCGAAGAAACCCAGGAGGATAACTCTGCAAGTTATTGACTTCCTGAGCAAGCTTGTTTATTGCAGTGTGACAGCGGATCAAAGAGCAGTTCATCTCAGAGATGTAATCGATCATGCAATTGACTCTCCAATCTGTCACCATAATACCATCGCGGAGAGAGGAGCGCAAATCATCAATCGAATCAGACAAGCTTTCCAGGGTGGCCATAGGCCGAGGAGCACGAGCAGCTGGTGAGGAAGAAGACTCTCCGGGATGCAGTCTGGGAGAGCGACGAGGCAGAGGAGGGGGACTGCGGGTACGCTCACGGATAGGACGATGGTCCCATGGACGAGTAAGCCCAGCTCTAGTGGCCGCTTGACGACCTTCTTCTTCCAAAGAGAGAACACGGCGTTGATTGACGCCCCTGCGAGGGGTACCCTTGGTTCGAGCCATGAGGAAGTAGAAGGAATTTGAAACTGCACGCTTAGACAAACCTTAGTAAAATCTGGAGGAGACAAAAAAGGATGTATATGTAAAGCACAAAATAGGGTAGAAATCTCAACAGGCACACGGTTTTAACAAAGCTTCTCCGGGAAGGAGAAGAGTTATGATAGTTCACGGCCCAAGAAACTCCCCCACGTGTAAATATTCCTTTCTTTTCCTGGATTTATGGCATGCTTTCGGCTATAGCTTGTCTGTCACGGATCCTCGAGATTCGTTTGATTCCCCCACGCGTCCTTTCTTTTCCTTGATTCACGGCAATTAAACCTGCTTTCGGCTGTAGCTTATCTGTCACAGCTCCTCGAGATCAGTTTGGTTCCCCCACGTGTCCTTCACGAGCCAACAGCTTTTCCTTGTTTTCGGGTGACTTTAATCCAACGCGTAGATTTAATCTCAGAGATCGTCGATCCAACGGTGGAGATCTGCTCACTCGTTCTATAAATAGGTGCATTCTGAGCGACTGTTCACTCCAAAAGAAAATTCTTCCGAGTTCCAGTCTTTCTCTCTCAACCCTTCAGCCTTTCTTTCAAAACTCAAATCCTTTCTTCATCAACATGGAACCACAAACTCTGCAACTAATGGAGCAACAGACCCAGCAACAAATCGAGGATGGAGGAAACAACCAAGCAGCCGGGACTAATAACCGGTGGGCTCCCACACCGCCTCAACTAAGAATCCTCAAGGGCCTTTACTATGATAAGGGTTTTAAGTACCCAACTCCAGAGCAGATTCAAGAGATCTGCCTCCATCTGAAACAGTATGGGCAGATCGAGGACAAAAACGTCTTCTTTTGGTTCCAGAACCTCAAGGCTCGTGAGAGGCAGAAGTTGAAGGAATTTCGGAACGTTCCGGTTGGTGGATCTCTCGATCTCAATTTTGGATCCACTAGTTCTACTGATGATGGTAGATCCATTGATCTAAACTTTGGGTCACGTGTCGGCTATGGTGTTGACCCATATTCCTCCTCACCCTTCAACACTAATACCAGTACTGCCTCCTTTGGCACAACAGGAGGACAATCTTTCATGGAACAACGAGGAGGAGATCACCAGGAGATTGAAACCCTTCCACTATTCCCCATGCATGGTGAGGACATCTTTGGCAACATGAAGACTACTTCCGAGGGAGGTAGCGGCTATGGCGGTGACTCTCGCATTTCCCTTGAGCTCAGCCTCAACTCCTACGGAAATGCAGACATAGCTTAGTATAGTGTATAAAGTTTTTTTTTTTTTAAATAGCTGAATTTAATAAGACAGAATGAATGCAGTTTTTTTATTTTATTTATTTATTTATTTATTTATTTTTTTTTTTTTTTTTTATTTTTTAATATATAGGACTCAAAAATAAAAGACAAATATATTTATAGGACTCAAAAATAAAAGACAAATATATTTATAGGACTCAAAATGAAAGACAAATATATAAATCTCTTCCCCCACACTTAAATATTGCATTATCTTCAATGTAATCAATTAAAAGCATGCAATGAAATAAGTAAGCATAGATAGAAGACATTTACGAAAACAAATCCTAAAATAAAAACTAAAGAGAAAAATTGAAAAATAAAAAGAAATAGGGAAAGAGAAAGCAAATCTGATTATATTCTGAATTGGGTTGCCTCCCAAGTAGCGCTTGTATTTTACGTCTTGCAGCCAGACGGTACCTACATTAAATAAAGTTAGTAACTATAATTAACAAAGAAAAACAAAATAAAAACAAGTATAACTATTAATTACAAACTACAAGTATAATTAACAAGTATATTGTACATAAGACACAAGTTAAGTATACAAGTGAGTATAAAACGTGAAAAGTATTTTTACAAGTTTAAAGTGTGAAACAAAATAATTTACACGTATAGAGTATTCACAAGTATTTCTTTTATTATAAACATTATTGATATCGAATCAAATTCCAAGCGGTAAATCAAGTGGACGTGCGGCCCAAGTATAGTCGCCTAGACACAAACTCCCTTTCAAATCGTTTGGGCAACCTTACTGAAATGGCCAGGTGGGGGAGGGCGAACACGAGAGGAAAAATCCATTTTGGCATGAGCTACTCCCACATTGTGGTTTATGCCCATTTGCAAGCACTTCTGAATTCAAAAACCCGTCATGAACGTTGTCCCCTTCCTAGACACCATTCCACATAGGCTATACTTACTAAGATGAAAAAGTTCATAAGTGTGAAGACAGTTCAACAAGTGTTAATAAAGGCCGCCCTCAACCTTAAGGGACCTGAGCTAGGTACCAATAAGGGGTTTAGGCCAATATTAACAAAAGAGACTTCACCTATTCCTCTCAATTTACAACCTACAATTAAAATTCGTGTTCAATAATATAAATAATATTCAAACTAAGTTTTAAACAATTTATATACAACAAATATATACAATAAATGACACAATTTAACAAGTGATTTTTCAATCCCCGGCAACGGCGCCAAAAATTGATGTCGCTTTTGGGAAGCGCGCAATTTAACCCTGAAATATCGTTAGTAATATAAGTAAGTAGGGATCGTTCTATTCCGGGGATTGAGGGTACACCTGTAATTGTGTAACAAATAAAGAAAAGTATTATTTACAAAAATAAAATAAAGAATATAAATATATACAATTGTATAAACAAATAAAGAATTAAAATAATAAAGTATTATTTACAAAAATAAAATAAAGAATAGAAATATATACAAGTAACAAAATAAAAAGGGGGGTTTAAGAATTATAGAATTGAAAATTAAGATAAATAAAATAAAGAAAATGTAAAAACATATATACAAGGGTGGATCGCAAGGAACAAAGATCAAAACCACATCCATATGCAAGAAATCCAATTACAATTCCTATAGTTGATTTTAAATGTCATGAGAGAGGAGTTGATCATGTGAAACATTCGAAAGCAAATGATTTCCCATATTTTACTTTTCAATGCTAATTAACCTAAGCGAAAGCACCTAGATTAATCCTATCAAACATGCAATCAAGCCCTAGAAAGCTAGTCAATCATGACATGTTCAACGCATTAGACATAGAGAAAGGCTATCAACTCAAGTGTACAACTTAGTATGGAAAAGTCCACCTAATTGCAATCCTCTTTAATTAAATTCGGTCTTTGCACAAAACCTTTACTACTTTGATTCAAGTTTACACAAAACGAAAAGTCGATTTCATGTTCTTAAACCTAGCACCAATTATATCAAAACCCTAAGTGTTTGCAACCACATAAGATTAAAATACAAAAGTTTTCTATCATGCAAATTTAATTAACAAACCCACATAAGCAACATAAAAATCAACATATAGAAATCACAACTTTATCTCAAACATATAAACGGGCTTTAAACTTTGCCCTTAACATTATTTGTTAACTAGAATTCATAGTCTTACAAAATCAAACAAAGAAACCAAAAAGGTTACAAGGAAAAGGAACGAATTACACGTGAGTGGAGATGGAGATGGAGAGCTAGATGGTTGAATCTTGAATCTTGGAAGCAAGCCTTCAAGGTGGATGATGGAGGATATGATCTTCACGGCTCCTTCTTCTTCTTCCTCTCCTTGCTTGAAAACGCAGAACTTTGCAACTAGAGAATGGAGAAGGAAAATGGAAAGGAAATGGAGAGACAAAGAAGATGGAATGGATGAAGGAATTTGTGTTATGGATTCAGAAATTGGTCTCTATTTATAGGCTTCCAAGCAACACTATTTGGCCTTTAAACAAATCATAATGGGTTAGGTTTGAGCACTTAAACACTTGGTGGATTTGTTAGGTGAGAGCACTTAAACACTTAGTGGATTTGTTAGGTGAGATCACTTTCTCTTCCTTTATTCCTTTAATTTTTATCTCCACTAAGAACTCAGTTTTAGCCTTTGACTTCTTCATATGAAATGTTCCACTATGAGTGTAGATCATTGTGGTAAAATTTCAGTATGTATTGCCATGTGGTTGGGCTGGAAATGCTGCTGGACCTCTTACAGGTCCAGTTTTCCGGTTTGCTTCTGTAGAAAATTGGGCTGATTATTTGAAGGCCTTCCACTCATATTTTCTCTGGCACTCTTCATAAGAAATGATCATTTGGGTGTCTAGAATGGATCTGGAAGGTTTCAGCTCATTTGAAGTTCATTTGGTCAGGCGGCCGCTCCTACTTCTTTGCTTGGCTTGGTTTCTCCTAGTCGGAGTAGGAATATGTGTAAAATTGATCTTTTAGTACATTTCCATTTTTCTCCATCATTTCCAGGTAATTATGGACCTAACGCTCATTTCACCTTCATCTACTCCAATGTACCTAAAAATAGAAATTGAATTAAAAATCGATTCAGTTAAGGAATTAACTAAGCAAAATGTGAGGAATTAACTATTAAAATACCGCATTAAAATGCTCCTATCAGTAACTGAAGTCCATCTAGGATCTTTACACACACACACACACACACACACACACACACACACATATATATATATATATATATATATATATCTGAATCTAGATCCCCATAAAGATATGCTATAACCACATCCATAAGCTGCATATCAAATTTTTCCGAAACTACCAAACTGACAAGGTAGCAGAATGTTATAACATCCATTACGGGAGAATATGTCTCCTCGTAGTCGATTCCAAGGTGTTGTGAGAAACCTTGCTCCACAAGGAAAACTTTATATCTAACCACCTCATTTTTCTCATTACGCTTTCTAACAAAGACCCATTTATGGCCAACAAGCTTTACATTTGGGGGTGTCTGCGTTATAGGCCCAAATACCTGTCTCTTTGCTAGTGAATCTAATTCAGCCTGGATTGCATCTTTCCATTTAGGTCAATCTGCTCTTCGTTGACATTCTTTGACAGAGCGAGGTTCAATATCATCATATTCTATAATTCTTTTTGCAACAGAATATGCAAATGCATCATCAATAGAAATAGAATTTATGTTCATCATCTCATGTACACTAGTGTAATTCATGGAGATCTCCCTATTCTCTGGAATTCGTTTTGACATTGGAGTGTCCCTAATGATGTCTCTTGGACATAACCATAATCCGGAATATTCTTATGAGACAGATTGTTTATATCGATGATTAATTGATTATTTTGTGTCAAACTTGCTTTCTTTCTTGGGTGAGAATGCATTGAACCTTTGGGTCTCCCTCCATTCCTTGTAGGGAGCCCAGCTTCAGCCACTGTGCCATCACCATTGTGGGCGCCGACGCTGTGCCCAATAACACTAGGGATGGCGTCATGTCCTCTGTTTTTAGGGACTTCAATCCATGCAGGCATGTTTGCAGCAGGTATGTGTGATCTCGTCACTTTAGCGATATCAGAAAATGCATCAGGCATCGAATCTTCTAAGTTCTGAAGATTGAGAATTCTTCGCACTTCAATTTCGGACTGTGCAGTTCGGGGATCAAGATGAGACAAAGTGAGGACAGACCGAGATGATTCCTGTCGTTCATGTTGAACATTTATGTTCTTATCTCCCTCTAATGACGAGAAGACTGTCTCATCAAAGTGAAAATTTGCAATCTAGCGGTAAAGAGATCGCCTGTCAAGGGTTCTAAGTAGCAGATAATAGTTGGGGAGTCATATCCAACAAAATGCCTAATAGTCTTTGAGGACCCATTTTGGTGCCCTGTGGCGGTGCATTGGCACATAAACTGTACACCTAAATATGCGTAAGTGTGAGGCATCAAACTCATACCCAGTCACATCTGGGATGCAGAAAATGGTTGAGTGGCAGTGGGCCTTAAACGAATAAGCACAGCTGCCAATATTGCATAGCCCAAGCAGAAATAGGGAGATTGGTGCTCATAACCAATGCTCTAGCAACCATTTGTAGTCGTTTGATGGCAGCTTCTGCGAGACTATTTTGGGTGTGAACATGAGGAATTGGATGTTTAACTTCAATCCCAATGGACATGCAATAATCATTAAAAGTTTTTGATGTAAACTCCCCAGAATTGTCAAGTCTTATTGGCTGAATAGGATAATCAGGGTGAGCCCTTAACTTAATAATTGACTAGGAGTTAGCAATACAGCGTTCTTGGTGGACAAAAGCATGACATGTGACCAGCGTGTTGATGCATCAACCAACATCATAAAATATATAAATGGCCCGCAAGGTGGTTGAATAGGTCCACAAATATCACCTTGGATTCTTTGCAAGAATGGTATGTTTTCTTTAGTTTCCTTCGCATAGGATGGTCTCGATCCTAATTTTGCTAAAGAGCAAGCTTTGTAGAATGAATGATGGGCTTTAGAAGCAACTAATGAGAATTTTGGTTGAGCCATGAAGTCACAATTGACTTTAGAAGTAGAATTTGGAAGCAGGAATCGAAGTACAGGTGGCGTAAATGCCACCTTTGGGCTGCATGGGAACGGCAGCGCCGGCCATAAATGGCCGAAAATGCAAGGTTATGGCACCGTGAGGTGTAGGTGCTCCTTCTTGGTCCAAAATTCAATTTTTACTTCTTTTCATTTTGAAAATGGATGTCCGTGTGAAGTATTTAATATACGGATCATCATATCACGATTTGGATGTCCCAAACAGAACATGCCAAAGCCTATATGTGTGAGAATCCCATAATCATCTCTCATGACATGGTTGGATTCAATGATTTGAATAGTGGTTGCATACAACCACTAGATCGACACATCAGTTTCTCTAAGACTCGTTTATGTCCGTAGTCATTAGAGGTGATACAAAGGAACTCTTATCCATTTTCACAATGTGATTAACTCTTATATCTTTGAAACTCAATAGGGTTCTTCCAGCCCTAGGAGCCTAAAGAGCTTCAGTGACATTAATAATTGTGCCATTTGGTAACATAAATTGGGCTAGTCCTCTACCATGAATCAATTTAGATGATCCAGCCATTGTAGTCACATAAGATCGAGTAGGCGTCATCCATAGAAAGAGTGGCCTATTTTGAAGAATTGTATGTGTGGTTGCACTATCCATGAGGCATTCTAGCTCTCCGGGAAACATACTGAAAAATAATAAAGTCCAAAATTAAAATATGTCCAAAACATTAAAAAACAAATCGATACTTTATTAATAAAATACTTTATTAATCGATACTTTGTAGCTAATTGATTGCTTGCATTGTATTGCTTTGCTTGAACCAATGCTCACTTGATCCACATCGATGACACATGTCATTGTGATTGCCTCCCTTTAATTGAGGTGCATTGTTTGTACTTGGTTGGCGTCCCCTAGAGGAATTGGTGCCATTACCACGGCCTTGGGTGGCTCCTCCACGTCCTGGAGCCCCACGGCCCCTTCTCCCACGTTGTTATGTGTTGCCTTGTTTCTGTCCTCCATTCTGAAGGTTACCTTCCTTTGTAGGGTGGTTGTATGGACCAATACATCCGTTTTGTCCCTTCATTTTAGGGTTCCACTCCTTGCGCCCGCCTTTGGGTGCATTATTATAATTCGCCTCATGAATGCTCTTAGTTCCAACAAGCCTTGAATTATAATTTTTCACGAGGATGTTATCACTTTTCTCAGCTACAAACATGATATTAATTAGTTGATGAAACCTCGTGATCCATCCAGAATTGTACTCACCTCTATATTGCTTAGATACCAAAATTGTTGAGATGGGGAAGGTGGAGAGAGTTTTCTCAATTAGCTCTTGCTCTATGATGAGTTGTCCACAGAATCCCAACATGGTTTTGAGGCATAGAGCTTACGAATTATATTCAGATCTGGACTTAAAGTCGATGAATTGTAGATTGCTCCATTGAACCTTCAAGTCAAGGTGGAGGGAATCCTAAACATTACCAAAACGCTCTTCTACCGCAACCCATAGTTCTCTAGCATCCTTGATCGCCATGTACTCTAATCGAAGTGATTTTTCCATGTGGCGTCTCATCAAGATGAGAGCAATGGTGTTATTTGTAGTCGTACGCTAGAATAGGAGCTCAGGTTTGGTGTCTGAATTATGGATGTGATCCCTTTTAAAGTGAGATAGTTCTCAACATCTGTGACCCAATTATGTATTCCGAGCCAATTGAATCAAGCATGGGAAAGTCGAGCTTCGGTTTCGACATCCTGAAAATAAGAAGGAGAAATAGATTTGTTTTGGAGTCAATGCTTCCACGAAAACTATTAATAATAAGATTTCTGAGCTATGCTACCAAGAAATCGATTTCCAAGAATATTTGAAAAGACCGAAACAATGATGTTTATATGGTCATAAATTGATGCTTATAGATGCTCTGAGTCCAAAGTCTTACAAACGCTCTTAGTTGTTTAGCGTGAATCCCCACGATTCAGCTTTTTAAAAATCGAACCCACGTTATAAGAAAAGTGGGATGTAGAAGAAGGGAGGTTGCAAGTCCCTGAGAAAAAGAAAAAGAATTTAAAGACAGAAAGCAGGAACTTTAATCTTAATACTTGTTGATTCAAAGCTTGAAACCTTGAGTCTTGAATTCTTGAACTTTGGAGACGTTGTAGGTCGAGTTGATGGGGAACCTTAGATGGCTCGGTGATGCTTGGCCGGTGGAGAGGATGTGAGGCTATGTATGGCGCGGAGGAGTTGCGACGTTGGTGAACAGTGGCGGTGGTGCGGCTAGCGTGGGATAGGTGAAGAGATTTTTATTTGTGGTTTTTGGTTTTTGAATTCAGGGTTAGCGCTCATGCTGATAACATGTTTAAGAATAAAAGATTCAAGAGAGATTGATGAGAGAATTGTGTGTTCCACTATTGATAGTAGGAGGCCTATATATAGGGATTACATAGTACAAATACTAATGATACAGGAAATAAAACTATTTCGAATAGGACTAGGAATTCTAGAAACTTCTCTCCTATTACAATATAAAACTAATCCTAGTTTGATAAGGCGCACTAAATGTCAACATTGTTCAACATATGGTATATTGTGTTGTCTAGTAATGCACTTAATTATAAGCTAAGGATCACCCTCTACCAACATGTTACAATGTTAGTGTGAGTCATTGTTCCCTATTAGGAATAGACTATAAGGGAATATATTGTTGTAACTACTTACCTTGTATAGGTTGTGTAGTACAATAGTACACAATAGTTGTAGTACAATTGTAGTCTGTTTTATACACCACAGAATGAGTGTAATAATATATCAGAAAAACTATTCTCTCAATCTTGTCTTATTTGACTTGGTATCAGAGCAAAGATCCAAAAGGACTTTGTCTCTTTCTTTCAGTTTTTCTCAATCCAAGGAAAAACATTGGGTTAAAAGCCAATTCTTTGTTCAGCCTCTGAAACGACGTCGTTTTGACGTCTTCTTCATCTCGTTCGTTTAGCTCGACTTCGTCTTCAGCAACAGACCGGTTCGCTCGCTCGACTTCGTCTTCAGTAGCAGACAGATCGATCCGTTCCAGGTCGGTCCACAGATCGCCGGCGCTCTTCTCCCCGACCTTTAGTCCAGACCGGCCTCGTCTTGTGTCCCAGACCGCCGTCGTCTGCTCCTACATCAGATCCATCTGCGTCCGCCGTCGTCTACCTCAGATCGTCGAATCCCTTCAGTCGACTCAGTCCGGCTTCGTTCCTCTTCCGATCGTCCTTCTCCCTCGGTCAGAACAGCAATCGGATCCGCTGAACAATAATCCGGTCAACTCGGTCGTCCCTCTCCACTCAAGGTCAGAAACTCGGTGACCCGGTCAACTCAGTAACCCGGTCAACTCGGTAACTCGGTCAATTCCAACAGTTAAAAAAAAAAAAAAAAAAAAACCATATATATATAATATATATATATATATCGCTGCAATTGTTGGAATATCCTCTTTTTCCGCTGCATACTCTGTGTTTTTGCTACTGTATTGCTGTGATGGGTGGTGATCAAAGTGAAGGTCAGGGTTCTAAGACCAATGAGGTTCAGAAAGTTGAAGTTTCGGTTAAGAGCTCAGAAGGTGGCTCTTTTGGTGGTACAAACTCACTGGTACCAATTTCCGAACATGGAAGAAGATTATGTCCGTTTATCTTCGCGGGATACACAAGATGGGCCATGTGACAAGAACAATCAAGGTTCCTAGTGAAACTGACATAGAGGCCTATGCTAATGGGAAGATGATGATGGGTTAGTAATGTCTATCTTATTTAGAGCCATGACTGATGATGTGCTACAGATGGTAGAGGAATGTGAAACTGCTGAGGCAATATGGAAGACGTTGGGAGATCTCTATACAAATGAATCTGATTTTATACAGGTTCATGAACTGATGTGCAAAGCTGCAGGAATGCAACAGAATGGGCAACCAGTGTCAGTGTTTTTCACCAAACTGAAGAATGTATGGGCTGAAATGATCAGAAGCGTCCTTGCAAGATCAAGAATCAGGAAGATCTTGTGTGGTACCAGAAGGAGAAGGAGCTAGAAAGGGTTCATGTCTTCTTGAGAGGGCTTGATGAGAAGCATAGCAGTGCTAAGGAGAATTGCTCAGAATGACAGACCTCCTAGTTTGAACACAGCTTTTACATACATCCGCAAGGATGAGTCTCAGCAGGAAAGTGTCAAACATGCACAGGTTGAAGTCTCTAGCCTCGCCATTCAGGCCAAGTCACTGCACCTTTCCTTCAGCAACAGAGTTCAGCCCCACTTCATCAGCAAGGCTTCTCAACCGTCCTCGTCCTCAATGCTCTTATTGCAATGATCTTGGGCATGTTCGGGAGACTTGTTGGAAGTTGAACCCACACCTTAAACCTAAAAAGCAAGGTTATCGCCTTAAGGGGAAAGCAGCTGCAGTTCACTTGGTCCAAGAACCAGATTCTATGGAGTGGCTGGCCAAGATCATCATACAGTAGGTGGAGCTACCCCTACAGCCTCTATAGCAGGTCGAGGTAAAATTGGTTTGGCTTTACAGATTTCTAACTTTGTTGGTTCTGATACATGGATTATTGATTCTGGTGCCTCCGATCATATGACTTATGACAAATCATATTTTACTGAATTGTCTTCCCATCAGTGTCCTATGTAACCAATGCCAATGGTGAGGCATTTCCTGTGTTAGGGTCAGGGTCAGTGCGTATTACTCCCACTTTAGAACTTCATAATGTGTTATATGTGCCTGACTTATCTCATCACTTGATATCTGTCCCACAATGAACACTGAGTCTAAATGCTCTGTAACTTTTACCCTATGTATGTGATTTTCAGGATCTTCTCACCAGGGAGATAGTTGGTCGGGGGTATCTGAGGGGCAGGTTATTCCATCTGGATCAGACATACGCAGGAGAGAAACCAGGAGCACAGTCCCGGGCCGCTTTGACTTCGACTTCTGATAAGTTAAGTGAGATTGGTTGTGGCATCGCCGTTTAGGGCATCCATCTTTTAGTCTTATGAAGAAAACCATGCCTACTCTGTTTATTGGTGTGGATGAGTCAATTTTACATTGTGAAACATGTGTTTTAGCCAAGAGTCATCGTGCTACTTATTCTCCTAGTATTTCTAATAAAGTGTTCTTCCTTTTGAGTTGATTCATTCTGATGTTTGGGGACCTTCTAGAGAGCCTACTGTATCGGGTATGCGATATTTCGTGTTGTTTATTGATGATTGTACAAGATTGTCCTGGGTTGCTCTTCTTAAAACCAAAGATGAAGTCTTCCCCGCTTTCAAACCTTTCGTAATCTTGTTCAGACACAATATCATAGCACGTTAAAGTCCTTCGTTCTGACAATGGGGGGAGTATGTTAATCATGTGTTCCAAGAGTTTTTTAAAATCCATGGATTGTTCACCAAACCACGTGTCCACAAACACCAGAACAGAATGGAGTGTCCGAACGGAAAAAACCGTCATTTACTTGATATGGCTCGAGCCCTTCTTTTAGTGCTCATATGCCTAAGTATCTTTGGGCGATGCTATACATGCTTCCTCTCATCTTATCAATCGTCTTCCATCCAGTGTCCTTCAGGGCAAAATTCCATTTGAGGTTCTCGCCTCCCATGTCTCCTTACCATCCTTTCACAATCTTCCAGCTCGTGTTTTTGGTTGTGTTGCCTTTGTCCATGTACCAAAAAATCAGCGGTCTAAGTTGGATGCCCGGGCCCTTAAGTGTGTGTTTGTTGGCTACGGAGGTCATCAGAAGGGGTACAAGTGCTATCATCCACCCAGCAGAAAGTATTATGTCACTATGGATGTTACTTTCTTTGAAGACATGAGTTATTTCTCCTCTTCAGATACAGCTCTTCAGGGGAGAATTCATATTTGAAGAGCTATATCATGGAGAGGGAGAGGAATCAGAGGGAGAAGGAGAAGCCACACAGCCAGGAGTATTTTGACGGATCCGATTGAAACTATTAGCTCGCCGCCTCCAACAGCAGAAGCACCAGTTCCCATTACTCGGAATGAGGTTGGAGACACAACTGCCCCTCCTACCATCGCTTCTACCCCTGACCCACAGCTTCCTGGTACTGAAGATCATCCATTTGAGGTATGTCCATCCACTGATACTAGTAGTAGTGACTCTAATGTTGAGTCTAATGTTGAGCAATATGTGTTACCACATAGGACCACTCGAGGTCAATCAGCCAAAAGATATGAACCTACTCTTACTGCCAAATCAACATATCCAGTAGCCAACTATATGTCCACTAGGAGGTTGTCTAAGTCATATGAATCATTTGTGAATCAAATATCTACTGTATCAGTACCTAACAAAGTGCAGGATGCGTTGGGGGATCCAAAGTGGAGGAAGGCAATGGAGGAAGAGATGGAGGCGTTGCAGAAGAACAATACTTGGCAACTTGTGCCTCCACCACTAGGCAAGAAAGTTGTAGGTTGTCGTTGGTGTTTACAGTGAAGCATAATGCAGATGGATCAGTAAATCGGTACAAAGCACGCCTTGTAGCAAAGGGGTTTACTCAGACGTATGGTATAGACTACGATGAAACATTTGCTCCTGTTGCCAAGATGAACACCATTCGGGTTCTGCTCTCATTTGCTGCTAGTTTAAATTGGCCACTCCGACAGTTTGATGTTAAGAATGCGTTCCTTCATGGAGAGTTAGTCGAAGAGGTGTACATGAGCCTTCCACCTGGATATGTAGTTGCTTCTCCAGGTGATTTGTATGCAAATGAGAAAGTCTCTGTATGGTCTTAAACAGTCACCTCGTGCTTGGTTTGGAAGATTTTCACAGTTCATGCGGAAGGTTGGTTACAGACAGAGCAACTCAGACCATACCTTGTTCCTCAAGCA
This sequence comes from Rosa chinensis, assembly GCF_002994745.2. Taxonomy (NCBI): domain Eukaryota; kingdom Viridiplantae; phylum Streptophyta; class Magnoliopsida; order Rosales; family Rosaceae; genus Rosa; species Rosa chinensis. The sequence goes on from NC_037089.1 coordinate 44,474,494, forward strand.
TCAACAAGGGAAGGTAACAGCTCTAATTATTTATGTGGATGATATGGTAATCACTGGCAATGATACTGTTGAGATGGATAGACTGCAGGGACAACTAGCCTCTGAGTTTGAGATGAAGGACTTGGGAGAACTTAAGTACTTCTTAGGAATTGAGGTAGCCAGGGGAGAGAAGGAATCTATCTATGTCAAAGGAAGTATGTCCTTGACTTGCTGACAGAGACAGGTTTGTTGGATTGCAGACCTATTGATACTCCTATTGAGCAGAACCATTGTTTAGCTGAGTATCCAGATCAGGTACCTACTGATCGAGCTCGTTATCAGAGGTTAGTGGGCGCTTGATTTATTGGCTCATACTAGACCAGATGTTGCATATGCAGTGAGTGTGGTGAGTCAGTTCATGCATAATCCGAGTGAGAGTCACATGGATGCTGTTATGCGAATTCTGAAGTACTTGAAGTCAGCTCCAGGAAGGGGAGTACTGTTTTCTAAACACAACAACATTCTTGAGGTTTGTGGCTTCACAGATGCAGATTAGGCTGGAAATATCACAGATAGGAGGTCAACATCAGGTTACTTTACTTTTGTGGGAGGTAATTTGGTTACATGGAAGAGTAAGAAACAGAAAGTTGTGGCACGTTCTAGTGCTGAGGCAGAGTATAGAGGTATGGCTCACGGAGTGTGTGAGTTGTTGTGGCTGAGAAATCTGTTACGTGATCTGGGTTTCAAACTCAAAAATACCATGCAGTTGTATTGTGACAACAAGGCAGCCATCGACATATCACAGAATCCAGTACAGTATGATCGTACTAAGCATGTGGAGGTTGATCGTCACTTTATAAAGGAGAAGTTAGATGCCAAAATTATTAGCTTCCCTTTTGTTCGAAGCGAAGAGCAGCTTGCAGATGTACTCACCAAAGGGGTTCTAGGAAGGCATTTTATGACTCACTAAGCAAGTTGGCATGGTTGATGTATATGCGCCAACTTGAGGGGAGTGTTAGTGTGAGTCATTGTTCCCTATTAGGAATAGACTATAAGGGAATATATTGTTGTAACTACTTACCTTGTATAGGTTGTGTAGTACAATAGTACACAATAGTTGTAGTACAATTGTAGTCTGTTTATATATACCACAGAATGAGTGTAATAATATATCAGAAAAACTATTCTCTCAATCTTGTCTTATTTGACTACAAAGACCTTTTCTTTTGGCTTCAATTACAGTGTCTCAGAGATCTGTTAGCAGATCTATAGCTTCTGCTAACAGAACATTGGTGCAACCAATTCTTTTAGAGCTTGGTAATATCTCCGTACTTAAGTTTAACCGTATAGTTACCATAATTATATAAATTTTTCTTTAGAGCAGCACTCATCACCTATTATAAAAAAACACCATACCAAAAGCTAGTCCACAACCCAAACTTAACCCTAGCCTAAAAGAAACCCTAGCGACTACTACCATTCAGAAACTATAGTCATCGGTAACAACCTTAGAGCAAGTTCACCTGTTAGGTCACTGGGTCAAATATTATTCACTGCTTTTTTATTTTATTTCCATTCTCTGGGTCACAGCTTGGTCAGTTTCGTGACCTACAAATTGACCTAGAGTGACCCAGGTAAGTTTTAGGTCACGAAATTAACCCAAAATTGACTCAGAGTGACCCAGGTCAGTTTGAAAATTGTGCTAGTGACCCAGAGGGTGCAATTAAACATAAAAAAGTAGTGAATAATATCTGACCCAGTAACCCAACGATTGAACTTACTCTTAGAACCATGAAACTCATTGCAAAAGAGGACGTGCACCATTATCCTTCACCATTTCGCCACAAGAGATGTGTGACCCCATCACCGCTGAAAGCTGACTCTGTCAACCCAAAACACCACAACAAATGAACATCAAAGCCATCAATGCAACCAAAAGGACCACCAAATCAATTTCAATGCAAGAAGCAAGGCCTCGAAGAAGAGGACATATGTGAGAATTAGGACACTAGGGAGAAAGTATGACCAAGGCCCAAAGAGTCTAGCCATTGGAACAAAGAAAAACTCCTTCACCAAAATCAAAGAGATGGGGAGAACGGTAAGGACGAGAGAACATATAGGGAGAACCGAAAGGGACGAGAGAAAGGAGAGAGTGTAAAGAGAGAACAAAGGTCTCCGTGATCGATGTTGTCGATGAAAAGTATGAAAGTACCTTGAACCGCAGACTACTGACTGCTACTCTGCTAGGTTATAGGTAGAGAGAAAAAATATCTCTCATTTCAACCAAATCATATTTTATCATCACTAAAAATGTTGTTAAACAAAGAGAGATATATCGATAACCAAATGAAAGGCATTCATTTCATTCTTGTTTCGGGACATCTAGTTCGTGGGCACGCATTTTCTTTTTCTGTTTCTTTCTTCTCTCTCTCTCTCTCTCTTTTTTTTTTTTTTTTTGAGAGGCCGGCAACATTTAAATCTTTGTAAGTAGGTATCCTCACACATGAACGGGTTCTTTTTGTTAAAATTCTTGCTATTTTCATAACATGCATATGAATTGAAATTATGGTCTACCAGTCCAGAGGTACCCAAAGGACCTAGATAGTGGCCATTTACAATGATCGGGGTACCAGACAAGATTAACCGATCGACAAATTTTTTGGGATTTTGACCCAAAGCACAAAATTGAGCAAATGTTTTCCCACTTACTTCATCAACAAAATTTTATTCCTGCTAACCCAATTTAACATAAAATGTCAATTTTTCCCTTAATTTAACTAAAACTACATAATGCCACTCTCATCTCTCTCTCAAGCGCGACTCTCTCATCTCTCTCTCAAGCGCGACTCTCTCTCTCTCTCTCTCTCTCTCTCTCTCTCACACACACACACACACACACACACTCAAATTCACCGCTGATTTCACTTCTGTAGGCGACAATGCAAACCCTGGCAGCCGGCAACTCCTTCGACGTCGTCTCTCGCTTCATGTTTCTATTCCAATTTACGAACATGTGCTTCCAACCGGCGGTAGCTAGTGTGGAGATGGAATCGTTGAGGAGGGACAAGGTCACGCAATCAGATCGAGTTTTGAGGAGGCTCTGGGCTCGAGGTCCCGGAGGACGTTAGCAACATCATCCACGACCCTTGCCACGCCAGAAGACTACTTCCAGTCCCGGGTCTGCAACGGAAAAGAAGGGATAAGTGGACATGGGTGCCCAAATCAGTTTAGTTTTTTTTTTAGGTAAAATGAGGGCAGATTTGTTTTTTTTTTTTTTTTTGGTAAAATGAGGGAAGAATGAAAAAAAAAAAAAGGAACAAAAGCAAGGTTTTATTGAGGGGCAATAGATGTCCGTTGAATATCTATTGGGGGAAAATAGACGTCTATTAGGGGGCAAGAGACTATTGGAGGTAATAGACGTCTATTGAGGAAATAAACATTTCCAGTGACCTATGAGATCTCTAACGACCTTTTTGGGGACCTCCGGCGAGGTTTTTAGAAAAGTACGGTGGGAGACTGTTGGTGACCGGATTCCCGCAAAAGTTGGCCAGAATCTGACGACCGGTGACGGGGCTCCGGGGAAGTCTCCTATGGTCTCTCTCTTTCAATTTTCTATCTTTCTCTCTCTCTTTAAGTAACAAATGGGTGAGGGTAATATGGTATTAAAAAAAAAAACTTAATGGGGTATTAAGGAAGACTTCCTTAGAGTGTTTTGGGTAAGGGAGAATTAAAAAAACTTAATAGGGTAAGTGAGAAAAAATCCCCAGAAATGGAGTAAATGGACAAAAACCAATTTTTTTTTTTAACCAAGAAAAAGACAATAAAATGGTTCGTTGAAAATGACAGTGAGAATTCAGATAAACAAACTAATACTATTGGAACAGAGCAGATTTATTTTCAGAACCATGAGATGAGATTTGAGATTCATTCAACATCCACATCGGACCCATGTGGCAATAACCATTTCTGCCCATAAACTTAACCAGCAAAAACAAAGAGATTGTTAAATAAATTTTGGCATATATGGTTTTGTTGCTGATTTAAAATGAATAATTGTTCAAGCGTGGCAATAATTAATACGAGAAGATGACTAAGCTTCACAATGTCAATCGTTTTAGGGAGAGTACAATGAGGATATACAAGACAAACCAAAAGATAAAGGAGTCAAAAAGAAAAAACACAGATAAAAATCCTCTCTATAATAACACTAGAAAACAAGAATTTGATGGCCAATTTGTCGATGATATGTATCATCCTCAACCCATTATTCATATCCCCCATTCCTTATTTCTCTATAAATTGGAGCCCTCAAACCATTTGAATCCCTCCCTCTCATTCCATCTCCCCCTTATAACTGAAAACCAACGTATATGGTGCAAGTCTGTGTTAAACAATTGCCCTCTCCCCAATTTCCCTATAAATTGGAGCCCTTAAACCATTTTTATCCTGCCTCTCATTTTGCTTCCCCTTTTATATCCAACACCGACACATATAGTACAATCCGAGAGTTGGCTTCCCCACTTCGCAATCTTCCTTACCAAGTTTGTAACAAAAAATGAAGCTTATTACTTCGATGTTGCGTATGTTGATACTTGTCTTGGTCATCTTCTTGACTTTCTCTAGGGTTTCGGAGGCCCGTCTACTTCAAGGACGTCATCACCAAGGCATTGTGCATGAACGTGTAGACAGCAAACATCTTTTGAATCAAATACTTGCTCGTTATCAAGAGGTGCAAGTAGACGGCAGCCCCAACACTGATAGGAAGGTACCAGGAGGACCAGATGGTCAACACCACTAATCTTTGGCCATTACATTTTGGAGGTTTCTAGCTTGGGTGGTGGTTGAGACTATTTACCTCCGCCAATGCCAGAGAGGGGTTTCACCCTGCCCCTTTTGAGCACTTATGTAATCAGAAAAGAAAAAAAAAAATACTACATTTTGGATAAGGTTATCTGTACGTATCTGGAAATGAGTACTTGCATTTTCTATTTTCCATCTCAGAAGCTTTCCTCACATATAGTTAAAGAGAAATGCGATCTTCTTTGCCAATGTTATTTTATTATTTTACTTTGAGGAGTCCTCGTTTAACTAATCAGCTCCAGCTATTATTGTAGCTCTAGCCAAATGTTTCTTATTGTCTACTATATATCAAACTCCGACCCCTAAGGCCCTAAAAATGAAACTCCGACCCTAAGGAACTATAAAAATGAAAAGGAAAGAAAAAGACATTTCTCCTCCAGAAGAGTAAAGTGCATGCATGTTATCATGACTAGTACATTTTCGGAGATCCGGCTTCAATTATTTCAATACAATAGAAAGACTGGGCAGGAAATTTTTGGTTTCAACGACGAGCATTTTAGCCACCTCTTTCTCCTAACCTCCAAACACCTTACCCGGACAGTACATCACTTGTGGCGTTCAACCAGATCGGTTAAAGCAATTTAATAATTGATTTTTTTTTTTTGTTGTCAGCAGATCGATTATTGATTTTCTTTAAAGGAGCAATTTGATTATGCCGAAATGATCTATTGCATGTTCCTTCATGCGTTCCAATCAGGGCTGACCCTGAGGGCTGCCACCTGAGGCAGCCGTCTCAGGCCACCGGTTCTCGGGGCCTCGAGTAATTTAATTCTGCATATATGTTATATTTAGTATATATATATTTTGTGCCTTCCAAAGCACATGTTGATGCTTTGCGCTAGCGGAATTGACATTATTCCTTATTCCTACTAACCAAGGTTCAAATGTTGCCTCTTTTTCACTTCTTTTTGTTTAATTTTTCAATTAGTTAAGTCATTCTTTGGGCCCAGTTCGTACCTTGCATCTCCCTTTCAAGTATTTTTTTTGGTTTTTTTTCTTACGTATTTCAGAAATTTATGTAGGATTAAATATACATATAATACATGATTTTGTGCTATTATTTGGTGCAAAAAAAAATTAAAAAATACACACACGTATATATAAATATGGTAGGCCACATTTTAATTCTTCGCCTCAGGCCGTTAGAATCTCAGGACCGGCCCTGGTTCCAATTTATGACTTAAATGTGCAAATTAAAATTAATTTCCTTTTTGGCAGTATCAGGTGCTCTTTCGAGTAGAAAGCTCCAATCAATATATCATATTTTTTGTGATTGTCGGTACTCTCCTTTTGCTCTCCCACCATTGCCACTTATCAAAATCTTCAATTGTCCATTTCAAGACTATAATATTATAGACTGGCAGCAATTGCTGTTTCAGAGTAATGGCGAGTGTTAGTTTTCATGCACTATTAGTTTAGCTTCCAAGCAACGAAGCCGGATTTGGAAGCACTGAAGCAGATGGCTATCGAACATCTCAACCGGAAAAGATCAAACCCGTCAACACTGCTGGCAGAGGCCGTGCTAGTAGCTACCTGAGACATTGCAGCAATTGTCCAAAGCAACATATACCCTGTTTTGAGCGCAAAGGAAATCTTTTCCTCTTTTTTTTGACAGTAAAAGTCAACTATTTTATTAATAATAATCATACGAAAAATTATAACTTATAGATGTAGAAACTATATCAAAATATAAAATGGCAAGAGCAATACTAGATGCAATAAAGCATCGGAAATAAAACCTAACAAGAGCACGAAATGATGCAGTTAAGCATTTGATGGGGAACCGGACAGAATCCTGGCTATGTAAAACGGTACAAATAGTATGGCCGACCATACTTCCACGCAAAAATATACGTCGAATAGAGGGTAACCTTCTATCAAGGTAACCGGTGGTAGTGTGACCGACCTTGCCTACTCCACGCAAAATATTGCGCTGAATAGAGAGAAATTTTCTACCTAAGTAACCAAAGAAGCAATTCCAACATGTAGAAAAATTTAGGGCCTTTAAAAAGTCTCCCGGGTCCCAAATGCGAACCCTAATAGCCTCGGGCTCATTCACCAATTGCAAAGCCCCAAGAAAGAAGACCCAGCCCAAAACCCTACTTGAGCAACCCAATAGAGCAGAGGCCCAGGCCCACAAGGTTCTACTTTGGGCACCCAAAGCCACACTGGGCACCAGCCTTGACCTCAGCCCCGATATTTGCTCCACCGCCCGTCGTTGGAGAAGGCACAACCCGGCTCCACCAATGCGACTCCACCTGAGACTAGACCAGAGATGATCTAAAAGTTTAGACTCCAACCAACGTCAGAATAACATGACGTCAACCCCCCTCGAATTCAGCTTCTGCTCCGACCGAGAATCCCAGCGGTACATCCTCCAACCACCAATCACTAATCGCCGCCGAAGAGGTAGACTTGTAAATGGATCAGATTTGGATATAATCGACCTAAATCCAAATCCGTTTACTTAAAAAAAAAATCGATCTAAACCCGCTCCGTTAACCCGGCGGATCATTGATAGCTTGATCCAAATCCGTATCCACCGGGTTAACGGATACCCGATCCGCTAATCCGATCCGTTTATAATTTCAAATATTTTAACATTTTAAATAGTAATATTAAATTTATGTCATTATACCTCATAAGAAATTAATAAAATATTAAAACAACATGAAAACAATCACCAAAAGTAGAATTACGTTATCAAAATTCTTAATGCTACCTGTTCCTTAAATGTCTGCAAAAAATTTGTATTAGAAATTCTTCATATTTTATATTTTAAAAAAATAATAATATATTAATAAAAAATATTATTTTATTATTACAAGAACGGGCCGGATCATTAAAGGATCGGATCGACCTAAATCCGTATTTGATCTGTTAAATAAACGGGTTAACTGATTCGGATCATTAACGGATCAAGGGATCAAAATTTTCGATCCAAACCCGTCCAATAGCCACGGATCTGGAGTGGGTCCGGATCAAAATCTGGTTCATTTACAGGTCTACGGAGAGGATCCGGATGCATTACAACCATCCACAGCCGAAGCCCTGCAGCAGCACCCAGAAACCATCTCCTCCCAAACCGAAAGGATTCATACTCAACACTGATGGACCCGGGATCCCAAGTTTGGTTTGGATCCACCAGATCATGGCGCCGCCCTACACCACCATCCGTGAAATAGAGTGCAGCACGAACAAAGCCCGATGAATCCCATCGGCAAAAAGACGAGAATAGGGTGCAACAACCCTAAGATTGAAGAGGGGAGATTCTCGAGTCCAATAGGCTCAACAGCCAAGGACCACGGCCATCACTGCAATCCAAGAAAATCGAACGGGCATACCCTAGGGTTAGCCGCTGCAAAGAGGAGTGAGCGAGAGCTCTCATTTTTCCCCCTTCAGTGATAAAGGAAATCTTTTCCTGATATAGACCGAAACTTTATTTATAAGGTTTGATTTCTTTTCTGGCTGAAGGTGACAACTTTATTAAAACTAGAAACTGATCAGATGCAATACAAATCAGTTTATTTTTATTTTATTTTTTGGAACGGAGAAAAATTAATTATTGGAGAGAGTGGGAAAATTACTTACTGACCTGCATAGTTTGTTAAATACAGAACGTGTGTTTTTTTTAAATAATTTATATAATTTTTGAATTAATTTTTTTTTGTAGTATATGTAAAATATGAAAATAAAACTTAAAAAATCGTGAATAATACGTGTACAAAAGTACAAGAAATTTAACATGTCGATTTTAACAATACGTAATACGGAAGTATTTTTAAGAATACGTCAGGATGTGTATTATTCGCATATTATGTGAGAAAGTACTCACAAAGTTGACTAAGAGGGTGTATTCAATTCAGATTTTAAAAGATTTTTTTTAGTTTTTATAATCCATGGATTTACTTAATCCACGAATTTTTTAAATTTTATTTGGACTCTGATTTATTCGAATGAATTTATTTACTGGTATTTGTTTAGATTTTACAAATCCTTATTATATTTTTGGTAGGTGTAAAAGTAAAATGGGGAAATTAGTCTACTAATTTCATTAGATAGTCCCTTTATATAAGGTGAGGATTACAATAGTAATAGCAATTACAATAATGACAATAATGGATGATTGAGCTTGATGTAGGACGAAATTTCAGCCAATTTCAACAAAGAATCTAGAAAAGAAAGAAGTGTCTCTACATTAAGAAGAATGATTTGAATATTGGAAATTGGTATTCAAATAGGCTCCTTAATGATAAAATTAGTCATAAATTACTCTTTTGGATATATCGGGATTTTCGAGCAAAATGTTGGTTAGGATTCCAAATACTTATTTGCGTAATATTCTTTAGTATCTAGGATTCTATTTCCGATATTTATTTAATGAGGTGTAATTAGGTTTCCTAGTTTTAGTCTATAATAAATTGTTCTTTTTGTTTTCTAGTTGCATTAGGTTATGCTATGTGCCCTATATAAAACACCTTTTAGATTGTAATATTCATTCATGTTATCAATAAAAAACCAAATATTAAAGAAGTTTATCTATGTTTCTTACGGTTGTGTCCGAATTGTTAGTGGATTCTAGCTCATCTCATATGGCTTTCGAGACTTGACGGAGCCTCTTACTATCGTGTTCACGCTTCCTGCATCAGAGCTGTAACCGCTAATTCCCTAATTCCCTCTTTGTTAGTTACTTTGACGAAGGCACACAACGTGTTTTTCCTTTAACACTCCCCCTTGTGCCAATTCAAAGACGAAATGGTGCATGAATTGTTGCCTCATTAAAACCTTGCCAAGTAATAATAAAAATCCTGTGGGAAAAATACACCTTGGTTGAAGGAAAATAGCACAACGCACCTATTACATTTGATGATGACATGTGTGTGTTAGACGCCCCTGAAGTCTACACCTCCCCCTGATCCTTACATCAGTCAAGGGAGCGTGGAAAGTCTTTGCATTGCTATATTTTTCACATGTTTCTCAAATATGGCCTTAGGCAATGATTTGGTAAACAAATCTGCCACATTCTCGTCAGACCTTACTTGATTCACTTGAATCTTAGGGAGAGCACGTTGTTGCTGATTGTAGAAAAACTTTAAGCAATATGTGTTTTGTATTATCACCCTTGAAATATCCTAGCTTCATCTGGTTGATGCAAACTACATTATCATTATAAATGCAAGCAAACTCTTCAGTGGTAGAACTCAAACCACTAGTCCCTCGAATATGTGTAATGATAGCCCTTAACCATATACACTTACGAACCGCCTCATGTAGAGCAATGATCTCAGACTGGTTCGTGGAGGTAGCCACAAGGGTTTGCTTGGTTGATCTCTAAGATATCGTCGTGTTGCCAATGGTAAATACATAACCAGTTTGGGAATGACATTTATGTGGGTCAAAAAGGTATTCAGCATTAGCAAAACCAACCAAAACACTATTCGGGGTTTCGATGTAGTGAGTGGTGCTTTCGCCATCAACATTTCCTTTAGAGATTGCAGTTCCATATGCGGTCCCTCTTGTCTCTCTGTACTGAAAGAACGGTCCCAAGTCAATGGTTTCTTTAGGTATCGAAAAATGTTCTTGATACCATTCCAGTGACGCTGCGTTGGCGCTGAGCTAAATCTAGCTAACAAGTTCACTGAGAATATAATGTCTAGTCAAGTACACTGGGCTAAGTACAATAATGCACCTATTGGACTTAGATAAGGAATTTCAGCTCCCAACACCTCTTCATCATCTTCCTTTGGACAAAATGGATCTTTCCTTGCATCCAAACTACGACCGATCATGGGAGTGCTAGCAGGATACGCTTTTTCTATGTTAAATTTCCTGAGCATCATTTGGACATACGCAGACTGGTGGGCTAATATTCCACAAACTTGGTGTTCTAGTTCAAGGCCTAGACAGATTCGAGTTTTCCCAAGATCCTTCGTCTCAAATTTGGATTTGAAGTAGCTCGCGGTTTCTCTTATTTCATCAAGAGTACCTATTATGTTCATATCATTGACATATACAGCTACAATTGCAAATCCGAAACTTGTTTTCTTTATGAATACACAGGGCATAATTCATCGTTCTTATATCCCTTCCCAATCAAGCAGTCACTTAGATGGGTACAACACATCCGCCTAGATTGTTTCAATCTGTAAAGTGAGTGTTTCAACCTAATTGCAAATGCACTCCGCAGTTTAGAGTCACTTGACTTGGGTAATGTAAGGCTATCAGGCACTTTCATATATATATATATATATATATATATGAATCAAGATCCCCATAGAGATATGCAGTAACTACATCCATGAGCTACATTTCCAGTCATTCGGAAACTACTAGGCTAACTAAGTAGCGGAACTTATAATGTCCATTACAAGAGAGTATATCTCCTCGTAGTCAATTCCAGAGCGTTGTGAGAAACCTTGCACCACAAGGAAAGCCTTGTACCTTAGGACTTCATTCTTCTCATTAGGCTTTCAGAAAAAGACCCATTTATGTCCTACAGGCTTTACACTTGGTGGGGTTAGCACTACCAGACCAAATACCTGTCTCTTTGCTAGAAAATCTAGTTCTCCTTGGATTGCTTCTTTCCATTTAGGCCAATCTGCTGTTTGTTAATATTCTGCAACAGAGCGTGGTTCGATATCATCGTGCTTTATGATTTCTTGAGCAACAGTGTATGTAAATACATCATCAATGCGGATGGAGGATCTTTCCATCAACTCATATACACTCTCATAATCCATTGAGATTTCTTTGTTCTCTAGAATCATTTCAAACATCGGAGCGTCCTCTAGTATTGATTCATGGATATAACTATAATCAAAGACAATCTCATGAGAGAGATTCTCTTCATTGATGATTAATAGATCGGTTTATGCCTTACTCGCCCTTTTCTTCCTTGGGTGAGTATCAGTCGAACCAAGTGGCCTCCCCCTCTTCCTTTGGAGAGCCACGGCCTCAACCACACCTCCACTAAGTGTGGTTACAGCACCCCTATCTGTGGCGTCGTGCCCTTTATAGGAGACTTCTAACCCTGCAGGCACATTTGCAGCTGGTATATGTGATCTCGTCACTTTTGCAATATCAGTAAACACATCAGGCATCGAATCTGCTACGTTCTGAAGATCAATTATTATTTCACTTCACTTTCACATTGTGAAGTGCGGGGATCAAAATGAGACAAAGTGGGGACAAACCACGACAATTCCTGTCGTTCCCTTGGAAAATCCTTTTTCATGTCTCCCCCTAACGACGGGAAGACTGTCTCATCAAAGTGACAATCCGCAAATCTAGCGGTAAAGGGATCACCTGACAAGGGTTCCAAATAGCGGATAATTGTTGGAGATTTATATCCAACATAAATACCTCATCGTCTTGGAGGACCCATTTTGGTGCGCTGTGGGGGCGCAATAAGCACATATACTACGCAACCAAATATCCGTAAGTATGAAATGTTAGGCTCATATCCAGTCACCAACTGGTACACAGAAAATGGTTGGCTAGTAGTGGCTCTGAAATAAATAAGTAAAGCTGTGTGCAATATTGCATAACCTTAGGCAGATATAGGTAGGTTGGTGTGCATAACCAGTGCCTTAGTCACCATATGTAGCCTTTTGATAGTGGCTTCTGTAAGACCATTTGTGTATGCACATGGGGTATAGGATACTCCACATCGATCCCAATAGACATGCAATAATCATCAAATGCTTTTGATGTAAACTCTCCAGCGTTATCAAGCCTTAAGATTTGATAGACTGATCAGGGTGGTGAGCCCTTAAACGTATAATCTGTGCTAGGAGTTTTGCAAATGCAGTATTTCTTGTGGACAATAATGCGACATGTGACCAGCGTGTCGAAGCATCCCCCAAAACCATAAAGTACTTAAATGGTCCGCATTCTGGATGGATAGGTCCACCGATATCTCCTTGTATCATTTGTAAGAATGGAATGTTTTGTTTTGTATCTTTGGCATAGGAAGGTCTCGATCTTGTTTTTGCTAAAGAGCAGACTTTGCAAAACGAGTGATGTGCCTTTGAAACAGTCAATGAGACATAATGGGAGGGAGGTAGTGCTTCTAGTACTTCAGAAGGTAATGACTGCATTTGAGCAGTATTAGAACTGACACCTTGCAATGCGGCGGATTTTTGTCCCATTATATTTTCACTCGAAAGAAAGGATGTTCGTGTGAGTTTTTTAAAATACAGATCATCATGTCACTACCAGGTGCCCTAGGCAGTCATGCCAAAGCCTGTATCAGTCAGTGTCCCACATTTCATTGTTCGTGACAGCATAGGATTCAATGATCCGAATAGTAGTGAGGTACAATCCACTAAATTGACTCATTACTTTCTCTAAAATGTGTTTCCTTCTACATTCGTTAGAGGTAATATAAAGGTGTTCGGTTTCATTCTCACAGTGGGTTTCTATATCATAACTGTTGGCACGAATATCTTTGAAACTTAACAAGGTTCGATTAGCTCTTGGTGCATACAGAGCATCCGTGACTTTAAATATGTGCGGTTAGGCAGTAAAAATTTGGCAATTTCTCGCCCTTTATTACTTATGATGATCCAAGCATCATAGTCACAGATGAATTATAAGCTTTTAATTCAATGAATAATTGCCTATTCCTTAATATGGTGTGGATAGTCCTACTATCAACTATGCACTCAAGTTCTCCTTGATTCATTCTACAAGTAAATGGAGGTATTATTAAATAATTCAAAAAATATATCTCATATTCTTTAGAGTACTATTTTGATTTAGGTAGAAGGATAATCTTTTCATTTCTAATAACTTTTCTTGATTTTTCTAGATGTATTGATTTACATCTTTATAGTGCTATTTTGAACCATGTATATATGTGTAGTAAATAAATTGAATGAATTCAATGCTTCAGAATAAAATATGAGATTTATTAATAAGCCAACGATAATCAAATCAAGATCTTGTTCAGAAATCTAATTCATCAAACCATTATTTAAATAAACTTTAAGACCAAGCAATAGTCTAATTAAAAAAAAAGGCATTATGCCTTCACAACTGTCTTTGGAATTAAAATAAATAAATAAAGAATCTCAGTTATAATCTAGAGCATCCATTGACTAAGCAAGTTCCTTATTGCCATTGAAGTCTGCAATTGTGAGGTTGACGTCTAGGTCATGGCCTCCTTCTTTCATATAGTGAGCCTCTTGTTCTTTAGACTCCTTATACCTCTTGTAATGGCTGTTACTCTGTTGCTTGCTTGGCAGTTCTTGTACCAATGCCAATAACTCCACACCTATAGCTTGGTTCATTGCCAACTCTTTCCTTTTTGACTGAAGGGTTCTTAGGTTCCTTTTGCACCTTGTTTCCATGACCACTAGGGCCAGCACCACCATCTCTGCGCCATACATTGGGAGGGCCTCCACGACCCCCATGTCCCTTTACACGTGGTGCATTGTTTCCACGTGGGTAGGGATCGGATCAACACATCCAACCCCCTTTGCATTAAGGTTCTTTCCACCTTTCACCTTGCCATAATTAGCCTCGGAAATTTATTTGTCCCAATGGGCCTGACATTGTTGTTCAAAAGAATCTCATTATGCCTGTTAGCCACTTGCAGTAGGTTGATCAGCTTAATAAAGGTTGTGATTCTTTTGTTGTCATATTCTTGCCTCTACTGGTTCGCTAGTATAAGTCTTGAAGTAGAAAAAGTGGAAAGAGTTTTCTGGATCATATGTGAGTTCCTTTCCACATAAATTGAGACGTGCCTTTAGGCGCAACATGTCCTTGTTGAAGTCATTCACCCTTTGTAGTTAAGCAAGCAGATTCATTCCACTAAACGGTAAGTTCTGGGAGAAAAGTGTCATGAATGTTCCCCAAACGTCCCTTAAGGGCATCCCACAGTTCTTTGGGTGTCTTCAATTGAAGATACTTTCAGCGTAGGCTAGGATCAATATGTCGCCTTAGAAACATTAAGGCACTTGCTTTCACCTTATTAGACGGTCCATCGTCTTTGGGGTCGGTGGGAATTTTGATGGTGGCAGTGTAGTCTTTTGTCACAAAGTCGGTTTCCACATCAGAAACCCAACGATGGTACTCAAGTCCTTCTGAGTCCAAAATGTCAAATTCAGGTCGAGTTGGATCAACCATCTACATAAACAATAGAGAAGATATATAAATTACGCAGTCATAAAGACATCCACGTAAATATTTTCTAAAGATATGAATTAGATTTCAAGACCAAGATTCGTAAGGGTCACATTTTTTCGATGCTATATGTAAAGTACTTTATCACAGTAATTATGTATTTATAATTCGCATGAATTTTCATTATCATGGCAAAACTCAATTTATATATAACATGCTAAATAAAAAAATTATTAAAAAAACATGCTTTAGAATTCCACATTAAAAACAATTATAGAAGGTACTAATATAAATTACAAGACATGCTCAAAATTTCACAAATAATATATAACAAAATATACGCTACACATAATAACAGCAATAATATAGCAAGCTCAAATTTCTACGAATAATAAAACATAGATAAAATAACAAGGCATGCTAAAAGGATCATTATTATCTAACCTTACATGCTTAAAAGTTTTAATTGTAAATAATTAAATTTACCGGAGTATAAAATTAATAAATAAAAACGAACATACTTGGTTTCGAGAAAATAAAATGATCCTACCGCACGAGCGTGTTGATGCAGGTGTGCGTAGTGATGTTTTTGGGTTTCTGCTGGGCCTGCTGATTTGGTGGGCTAAGAAAACTGCGCACGTGGGCCTGCGTGACAAAGGTGGGCAGGAGGACAAGGAACCGAGGAGCCGATGCAGATCTGGTAGGTTATGTGCTATGAGCTAGGCCATGCAACTTAGCTTGACGGGGAATGACGCGGCGCTGCTCGCTTGACTTATCTGGGTTTTTTTTTCTTCTGGTGTCGACAGGAAAAAGAAAAATAATCTAGGGTTTTTTCTCTTTTTTTCTTGGCTATTGGCTCTGAGCATGTTGATAATGTGTAAAAATAAAATGGGGAAATTAGTCTACTCATTTTAGTAGATAGTCCCTTTATATAGGGTGAGGATTACAATGGTAATAGCAATTAAATAATGACAATAATAGATGATTGAGTTGTAACCGCTAATTCCCTAATTCTCTCTTCGTCACTTGCTTTGACGAAGGCACATAACGTGTTTTTCCTTTAATAGTAGGTTTTTGTTTTTCCCTTCTTCTTTAATATTTAAGCAATTGATGTATGGATCCAACTATAATGCTTATCAATGACAAAAAGTATGGAAATCTACCATTCTTTATGTTTTGTATAATGATATATGAACAATAACAGAAAACTAACCAGCCAAAATGTTTCACAAAAATAAAGTAGTAAACTAATGACATAATTTATTTCGTATCTAATTTACAAAAGAAACATGTGTGTATGTATCATCTTAATAATATCATTGGAAGGGAGCTTAATTACCTAAAAGGATTAACGCTTCTAGAGCTATAGTGATAAAAATAAAATAAATAAAAAATAAAAAATTATTAGATGAGAGCAGAGGGAGAGGATGACAGTGGATAAATAGGTTTAAGGCAAAATAGATGAGTGTCACCTATTGAGGGCTACTTAATTTATTTATTTTTTAGTGAAGAGCTTCATAATTTTTTGAGTGAGACAGAATCCATCAAAATCTCTTGGGAAGTGGTTGGTTGTGAGTTCGACTCACGAAATGTTATTTACCTGATCAAAAAAAAAAGTGGTTGGATTGTTTTTTAGTTTTAATATGTATAAAAAAACACTTTAAAATCCTTCAAAATCCAACATTTAATGAAATCCTTAAAAATCCGTATACTTTTGAATATCGGCAGATTTGAGTGGATAATTTTAATCTTAATTGAATACATCAAGATTTTAAAGAACTGTTTAAAATCTCAATTGAATACCCATAGACTTTTAAAATACAAAAAAAAATTTGTAGACTCTTAAATGTATACACCCCCCCTAATAGTGAGTGTTGGGAAGTTATGGTAGAGAGGGGAGAAAATGAGAGAAAAAGGAGATTCTTATTAATTTTTATTTAGCGTTTTGTCCATTTACACCATTTTAGAGATTTTTTTCCCACTTACCCCATTAAGTTTTTTAATTCCCTCTTACCAAAACACTTTAAGGAGGTCTTCCTAATACCCCATTAAGATTTTTTTTGTTTTTTAATTTTTTTAATACCATTTTACCCTCACCCCTTTATTACTTAGAGAGAGAGAGAGAGAGAGAGAGAGAGAAACCATAAGAGACTTCGCCGGAGCCCGGTCACTTGCTGCATGAGTCCGGTCAACTTTTGCCGAATTCCGGTCTCCAGTCACAGGCCGCCTCCCACCGGAATTTGCTGAAAATCTCACCGAAAAAGTTTTTTTGCCCTCTATAGACATCTATTGCCCCTAATAAAGAGGCAATAGAGGTCTATGTCTATTGCCCCAATAGTCTATTACCCCCTAATAGACGTCTATTGCCCCCAATAGACGACTATCAACCATATATTACCCTCCAATAGACGACTATCAGCCATGTATTGCCCCCCAATAGACATCTATTGCCCCTCAATAAGACTTTTCAATAGTAAGAATGGGAACTAATCTCCCTAAATTTAGACAAATAAAACTTTGATTACAGAAGGAAAAAAAAAAAAAAAACAAGGAGATTACATCAATTCAAAACGTCTATTGCCCTCCAATAGACCTTTAACAGAAGTCTATTGCCCCCAATAGTCCTTTAACAGAAATCTATTACCCCCCAATAGACCTTTAACAGACGTCTATTGCCCCTTAATAGACATTCAAAACTGTTTTTTTTTCCTTCTGTCCCATTACTTAAAGAAAAAAAAACTGATTTGGGCACCCAGAAAATGCTCTAGGCACCCAAGTCAAGAGCCGGATCCAATGACACAGTGCGAAGCGAGCTCCGACCAGGAGCAAATCCCGAACCTGCACTCCGTCCGGATTCTCAGAGAACTGGCACTCTTCCTTCATCGATGTAGGGATAGAGCCAAAAGGCTTTGCGGCTTCGTCAATTTCCATAACCTGATCGGAGAAATTGCGGTAGTTGAAGGCGAAGGTGAAGTCTGGTTCTGGGCTCGAGGATGAGTCTGATTCCATGACCGGCGGTGGATCGGAGAACTGATCGACCTTGATCATCAGCGAGAAGGAAAGATCCAGGGTGATTTCCGACGACGAGTGGACTCTGACGTGGATGAGTTGGATCCGGGCGAGCTCTAGGGCCGAGTCAGAGGAGAAGGGGAAGAACACGGCTGTGGAGAGAAGGAGGAAAGCGACGACGTGGATATACAAATGCCTTCTAGAGAGAGAGAGAGTGTGTGTGTGTGTTATCAGAGAGGGATGAGAGAGAAGAGAGAGAGAGTCTGATCGGAAATGGATGAGAGAGAGGAAAGAGAGAGATCAATGGCATGGATGTAGTTTTTTAATTAAGCTGAGGGCCAAATTATCATTTTATTTGAAATTGGGTAAGTGGGAATAAAAATCTGTTGCTGAGGTAAGTGGGATTATTTTAGCCAATTTTGGGGCTTTTGGTCAAAGACCCTTATTTACATATTTAGTTCGCTAATTACTATAATACCCTTCATTTATTAAATTTTTTTAAAGTGAAAAAGCGTTCATTATGAGAAATTTCGGACAAAGTAAGGAAACAAACTCACTTCTCTTAATAATAACATATATGATATAAATAAGTTAGGAGGCTAAGTATAGCTCTTTGTATCAAACAATGGTGATACTGACTACTAAATAGTTTCAAGAGGATATTTACCCTACAAGATGACCATATTCAGAACAAAAGTAATCCCCCCGCCTAATGAACGATTTGATTGTAGCCATCAATGGTGTCAAAACTTGGCAAGATGAACTCAAGATTGTAAAGAACAACAACCATATCGAGGATTGGATCCCAAATTTGGACCAAGTCCCCAACATCCACTTTGGAAGCTGTTTAGATCTTGGACTAGATGCTAACTCAACGTGACCTAAATCTCAGATTCTGACTAGACTTGGCATCCATTCTTAGAAACATTGACACTGGTGCCAAGCCAGCCACCCATTAAGTGCCGAGCAGGCTCGTGTAGTGGATCCTAGTTAGAATCACAAGCATGGGCATAGCTAAGGGTGGTTGAGCCTCTCACTTTAGCTTTTAGTTTAAATATTGGATGTTTCTAGTTTCACATAACTTGTAAGCCTTCGTTGACCTCTCTATTCTTATCAAATTTGCGACTTCCCATTATTTTCTGTTTACTTTTTAGTAACCATCCAAGTTCTAAAAATGCCCAAAGACATTGATCAAGGAAATAATTAATTTGTTTTCTCTCTGAGGAAACCCTAAGGAGGCTTCACTACCTTGAGAATATTCCGTCCGGCGGCGGTCCTAGCCTAGGCTGGCCTTTTGGCTTCACCGAAGCCGCATGGCTTTGCTGTCGGGCGGGATTTGAATGATCCGGAGCTTTGAAAGGGCGGTTGGCTCAAGGTTGGCTGATGATGTTGACGGCGAGTACCCAAGGACGTCTAGGACGCGGTGAACATCTATACACGGTAGGTCATCAACGATGATAGGGCTAGGCGGTGGATCTGCACCTGATCAGGGTCGAGACTTTGGAATTGTGTTTTGACAATGGCAGCATGACTTGCAGCAAGGTGGCTACGAAGGATGAGGTGTTGTGGATTGAGACGTGGGGTTGCATCTATGGGATGAGGCGTCGAGGGGTGAGGTGGTGGGTTGCAGCGGTGGAATCAGGCGTCGAGGGTTGAGACGATGGGATGCAGCAATGGGATCCGGCGGCTGCTTCAGTGCTGTGTGCAGCTTGGGAGGCTGAGGAGAATTTTGGGCTTGGGTCACATCATCCTGTTGGGCCTTGTGGATCACTCCACTTTGGGCTGCCTTTGGGCTTCTATGGTGGGCTAGGGTTTTGCTCTCAGCCCATCCCTATGTTTTAGTTGTCTAATTACAATAAAGTTCCTTGTATTAGGAACACTCTATGTACTTCTAGTGCCTCTGGAGTAGCACTGAATGAGGGTATCCGCTACCTCTACGTATTTAAATGTCTAATGAGTAGGACTATATGTACGTACCACTTGTGGGTACTACCACTACCTTCTTATCTGTCTATGGAAGGCAGCGGAAGGGTATGTAACGGCATATTCTGGTTTGTGATGAATATATTATTTCTCCCTCGTGGCTTCACTAAAAAAAAAAAAAACCATAAAACTATCATTTATTGTTTACGTCGAAAATTCAGTTCTTTTGTACATAAGATTAGTGAGCTAGCGCTATTTCGATCATGTTGTTGACCTTACTTAATAGAATTTCTGGCTACATCACTGATCCCAAACTAGGGAAAAAAAGAAAAGAAAAAACCATAAAACTATCATTTATTGTTTACGTCAAAAATTCAGTTCTTTTGTACATAAGATTAGTGAGCTAGAGCTATTTCGATCATGTTGTTGACCTTACTTAATAGAATTTCTGGCTACATCACTGATCACAACTAGGGGAAAAACGATAGTAGTTAATTATCATCGGTCACCTTTGAGGCAACCCTGCGATGGTCGCAAGGAAACACAAATAACCTGAGATTACAACTAGCCAAAACAAGAGTAACCCAAGCGAGATCAGCCGAGTCTAACCAGCAGCAACTAAAATGCTAAGGAAAGAGGCTTTTGTGCCGCTGGCCATAAGTGTGGCAAACTTCGTCATGAGGAAGAGACACGAGGATACACCGGTGTAGCAACACCCGATACACATCAATGATAGACAAGACAATTGTAGTGGTAGAGCAACATATTGCAATGGTAAATTAACTCTCTCTAATTAATTTTTAGGAGGGTAGTTTACCATTGCAAGGAATTAGTGTGTACTAATATATGGAGTTAGTCTAATTTGTATTAATTGGTCTACTGAAGATAATGTACTTTTAGTCTTAAATTAATAAGAGATGCATGGTACATATGTTAACAATGCTAGCTCTTTACTTAACTATTGTATTTGCCTTTAAAAAAAAAACTATTTGTATTTATTGTCCGGACCATTAGTGCTCCTTTCTTGCCAAATTAATAATATCTGTATCATGAGAGTATAGTGGATTTGTTGGTCTAAATTTTTGCTTGCATGTGCATATGTTCCGTTGTTGATCTTTCGTTGAGTGCCCGAATAGAAATTCCATGGAGGAGATTCTCCACCACCAATGTGAAAGGCAAAGACGAATAAAAATAAATTAAGCAAAGCAACAGTTAACAAAAGTGGATCTCCTTTTGATATAAACTAAATTAATCCTACATATCCCCCAAATCCAAAAACTATTTGTGTGCAAGTGACTCATTGAATAAGTCATCTGTCAAGAGGACAATGTGCGTGGCGACTCGTTGGGGCAAAATTGAGTTTAATTTGACGAAAGCAAATAATAAGAAAACGAAATATTGATTAACACTTTTTGTTTGGTCTGAAAAATATTGATTTACATGTGCTCAACACTCGTGTAGAGACAATTAGGCATTTAGTTTAATGTCGACCACTGTCCAGCTTTGCACATTAAGACAAAGGATATGACTAGACTGTTCAAACACAAAGGCCTCGTCATTGTTGTTCGATCATTTGGATGCTCTCCCATAGTGATGGAAAAACATCATAAACAAAGTGTGCCAATTATTTACTTTACTGTAATTTTTCTGTTCTTTTTGTTGTTTTCATTGAGCTCACTCGTGTTCTCCTCTTGATAGTTGGTGGTGCATGCTCTGCATGCATTGGAGGCCGATTCGTGGTCGTGGATCGTTGTTTGGCGGTTTGGAACGCCGGAAGATCTCTGGAGGTTGATGTGATGCTGCATGTAGGGATTCGATCTGGGTTGAGGCTCAGATTGGAGTCCTGGCTTGTTGTCCTAGTCCTCTAGTTTGTTATTTGTCGTTTTGCTTTCTCTCAACTTACAGTGGGAGCACCTCTTGCTCAATTGGCTTAATGGAAATGAAATGGCAGACACAACTTTAGAAATGGTATATGATTGATTGGTGCAGAAGACGAGGTCATGGTGCAGCACATTTTTTATACGCATGCGAAGATACGGTTGTTGACCCGGAGCACAAAATAGAGTTAATTACTTATAAGTCCAAAAATCATGACCTGTTTTGATTGTAATCCGGACAAAAAGTTTTATTAATTGCGGTCCAATGATTAAGTATTCACATCAGCTTACTTTCTTATATTAGCATGATGGGTCAACTTCTACTTTTTCACATATCAAATTTATCCATAACATATTACTCAAAACAATCAATAATTTATGCATCAATAAATTGAGAGTTAATGTTATTTTCAATCAATTTGGTATTCATAAAAACCATATCAATTATAATATGTCATCAGCACAACAAACCCCTTAATTGATGCATCGTCATTAAAAAAAATTATAACGTATATAAAATGATCATACCTTACCATCCTTTTTCTACACCCTATATCTTGTCTCTTTTCTTCTCCTTATTCTAATACTTTCTTCTTATTTCTACACATGTATTATAGAATTGTCATGTTGTTTAATTTCATTATACCAATCAAATAGATATTGAAGGTTTTGATCCATCTAAAGAGGTAATATTCTACATTATATCTCTACCTTTACACCTTAGGATAAATCGTACAAGGAAAGGGATTTCGAAAGGAAGCTACATTTTTCATATCTTAAGGGAAAGGCAAGTTGCTATGGTTCTTTTTTTCCATACCTTTAGATTAGGAACAATGTCAAAACATTCATGTGACATGACTAACAATTTTAATGAAATTGGTCTGCATGAACAAAAACATGGAGGTCTTCATTGGACTACCAAAACTAATTAAGTGCACTAAATATGTGCAAGAGTTGCAGAGAAAAAGAAAAAACGGATCAGCGACTTTACGAGACCGATATAATGATTTAGTTTTTTTTAATTTTCAATTTGAACTCTTTTTTTGTTAGTTATAATTAGGGCTATCATTCGTCGTTCAAATCGATTATAGGTATTACCAGTTCAAAATCAAAGCTTCGGTTTCAAAATTGAGATACCAATTATCAACCAAAACTTTGGTTTTAATTATACCTACAAAATTCAGTATTTCAATTTTCGGTATTACCAATTTTATAACCACTAACTTTTGCAATATAATTAGAATGGACAATATTAGGTTTTTAATTTTTAATTTATAGTCGTAAACTTGTATTTTATATACTTATATAGCTTTCTTTTGTAAATATGAATCAAGTTTAAGCTATTTTTAATCAAATAAGTTTATTTGACCATCTTTGACCAGGTTACTTAAAAATATGTATTATTAATGTTCTAATATAAGATGTTCATACTATTATGAAAGTTTTTATGTTTATTTCTTAATATATATGTATGTGTATTGAAAACTATAATCATAAAGGCAATATTTAGATAATCGTAGATTCAATATTTAGGACCAATTTTTTGAGTAATTTTTTATTTCTGTTTTATCGGTCTTGGTTATCAAAAAATCGGTTTACCAAACTTAAAACTTAAGTTTGTATTCAGTCGGTTTGGTAATTACCAACCAAGTGGCAGCCCTAATTAATAATGATATTGTAATTTCTTAGATCGAACACTTAAATATAAGCATTAAACACAAGGAAAAAATATGTCTTTGTTTTTCATCATTGCTCAAAATTTGAAATATACGATTATACTCTTGGAAACCAACTCAACTTCGACAACTTCTTCCACCGTCACATTATTCCAATTCTGAAGGGGAACACACTTCACTTGATTAAGATGAAGAGCTGCCTGTGAGTATTTTGTACAGAAGGCCTATGAGAAAAAGATTTGAAGAGGAAGATACTGATCGAAGAGAGGGAAGCTTCCATTATGGTTAAGGCACTTTGGCGATAAACGACGTCAATGAAGCTAAAGTTGCTAGAAAGAAAGAGAAGGATAAGCATATGAATAGTTTTTCATGACTCTGAACGAGGGGAAGAGCTAAAGGCAGACTTGAAGTTTTTTAAAGGGTGCTTCTATTCATACCTCCAGAATTAATATTTGGACCTCTCTATTTTTCTAAGTGATAATTTACTTTGTCAACTCATATCAATTACCAATAAGGACGCAATGAGGGAGTTTTTTTTTTTTTTTTACTCAACAATCATCTTAAATATAAAAATTTAGGACAATAAAATTATTCCCGACTCATCTTCAGGACTACAAAGAAAAAGAAGAAAAACTCTCATATTTGATAAAATCAGTTAGAAAATCAGTAATAACCTTATGCTGCATCCTATTCTTTTTGTTCACCAGTATGTTAGCTTACATTTGCTTGTTCTAGTTCTACACTAGGCTTATCTGATCTTTTAAATGCTTTACTTTATGTTTGTCTTCCTCTGTATGCCGACAACACATATAGACCAGTTAATTTAATAGTCCAGGTGTTGATGGCTTGTTTTCAACTCTTATTATGATTTTGCCACTACAACCTCTAGTTTTGTAGTCCAAGTATTTGTTATTTTTGTCTAGCTAGCATGCTGTTCTACTAATTGTTTACAATAATCTTTTTGGTTGCAATGAAAATGCTGCATTTTGGATAACAATGCTTGGTTGTGTCGTTTGATCACAGGAAAGAAGGAATGTGGGTTTAATTTATACCACATAAAATTTGAGGTATGACTAATATTCATTGCTAAGTAGTGCTGATCGATTAAAAGAATTTGCTGTAATTTGAGCTGTATACGTTCATGTTTCTGAAAGAACATGATGTCTCGGTGTTTCGTTCAAGGTTTTTCAGTGTTCATCAACCAAACATTCGGCAATAGTTTTGATGTCCAGTTGTAAGAAGATAGGTAGCTAGCTTGATTCACACGTCTGAATGGTGTGATATCCACAGCCTGATAACAACACTAGCACAGCCAATACCTACTGCGTCTTCATGTGGAGCACTATTGACATCAGCGTCGACAATAACATGGATGGGGTTCAAATCAGTTAGCAAATTGGTAATCTCCAATGCGTGCCTAATAATCCTGACAGCCATCAGTTTCTTCCTGTTGTTTCTTCCGTGCATCATTAGAGAGTTTGTAAGTCTCAGCATTGGGCTTTCCTGAATCGTTTGACTGAGTACCTCCCAGCAGATAATTAATTGAAGAACTCAAAGATTGGAGTGGCCTTCATGGGTTTACCTTATTCATGATCTGGTATATATGGATCACTTTACAGTATTTCATTAGAAAACCCTTGATTCTTTTTATCAAAGTTTATTTAGTTTCAGGAATAAATAGGTTTTTATTGATTTTATTAGACGAGAAGCATTATGGAAAAATGAGGGAAGTGTAGATAGCATATTGGTTACTTATAAAAATAAGTTAGAGGTCTATTAAGCAAAGATGTCTAAATACCCAATTTAGAGGTATGAATAGAAACTCGTTTTTTTAAAATAGGCATTACCTACAAGTCTCGAGAATAAAATAAGTATGACAAAATTTTATAATAAAATGAGATCTTGTGGCTCCGATTTCTCAACCTCTGATGACCCATTTGCAAGGTCGAACTTTAATTCGTCATTTGACTATTATGTTGATCCAAATCCTATACCATATAAATTTTTAGATCTATATGCGATTTTTCTTATTTTTATTTACATTTTTTTCAGGTCATTTATTTCATGTATGTTTTATTCTCTTACTTTGTTTATTATTATTATTTTATTATTATTATTATTATTATTATTATTTATTATTATTATTTTTGTTTTGTTTTTTAGTTATGCTATAGTTTACTTATGAATTGAAGTAAATGTGTATAACATAGCAACGAAACCCTAACGGGGTTCAAGACAAGTGGCTGCTCTGACCACTGTTGTCCACGTCGACAATTAGGGGTATGTTCGAGGTCTACGGCTTCGTTGTCAGCTTCGGGATTGTGGTAGTGCACGGAGGAGAGTGTTCATTTTCTTTGGACATGCTCTGTTTGGATATTGGTTCCGTAAGGCTATATTTGATCTTGATGGCTTCATTAATCAGGTC
This sequence comes from Rosa chinensis, assembly GCF_002994745.2. NCBI lineage: Eukaryota > Viridiplantae > Streptophyta > Magnoliopsida > Rosales > Rosaceae > Rosa > Rosa chinensis. The sequence continues at coordinate 44,500,371 of NC_037089.1, forward strand.
ATGTCGGTGTGAAGTTCTCCTAGGTGGTGTGCAGTGCATCTGTTAGTGAAGAATTTTAGTTTGCCAATGGTCCTGCTTTAGTGCTGTCAGTGGTGATGGTTTGGTGGTGGTGGCCGCCTAATTTAATGGCTAATTAGATCCCGGGTTTCAGATTAGACTTGTCACTTGTCTAGAGGATATTGGTACAGCTATTGCTCCAACTTGAGGGAAGGGCCCTGGCGGTCTCTGCATCATTAAACCAACACCACCCCCCGGTGAAGTTTCACGACAAGAACCGACCAAGAAATGTTGACTTGATGTGGTATATATGTTTAGCCATCAATCGACGACGAGCTTGGAATATAGATCCTTACGAATTGGTAATTATTCATGTTTCATCGTAAGACCAAAGAGATAAGGATCTCGTTGTTAATCCACTTCAATCGATGACAAGCATGCACTTCAATCGATGCACTTCAACAAAATACAAGAAAAGATTTAACACAAGAGCTAATAACGTGGACCCACGTCCTTCAATCGATGGATCCAATCTCCTTTAAATATGAAGCCGCCACAGCATGGTGGATTGAAGCATGATAGATTGATTAGATTCTAGCTTGATAGAACAAACCTAAAAAGTTCTACATATTTTGGACTCAAACTAGGTCACGCATTATGCCTTTGTGGTATCACATGGACCTTTCGATAACAAGCATGCACTTTATATTTTATCAAAAAGGTGGGAGAGACCATGATTCTCGGATAATGAAGGAATAAATCTGGAATTAATATTAATACCAGATAAATGATATAAGTGCTTCTCAGTACAACTCAACTTTAGAGTAAAACAAAATTGGCGCCGTTGACCAAGTGTTGGCATAGGATCAGATTTCCATTTGGCGGTTTTAAATTATTTTTCCCTTTCGTTTTCATTATAGTTTTGGTTTTTATCCAGAACCTACTATATTACCAATTAGTATGGAAAGATGCATGTGTCACCGCCTTCTGGCTTGAAATTGACATCCACTAAACCTACTAATTGGTAATATGGTACCCCGTACGATTCGCAAATCAGAGGGGGTCAAATCCCACTCGATTTCCCTAATTTTTTTTTTTATAGGGTCAACAGTTCCTAATAGGCTAATTACCTTGCTCGAAAAAAATATGTTTTCTATAATATGCATGTCATTTTCCTATGTAATTAAATTAGTTAATTACTTCTCTTTTTTCTTACATTCTTATTTCTTTTCCTAACACAAGACGACGGAATATGTATTAAGATAAGGTCAAATATATTAACCAAGAAATTTTAACAAGATAAGGAAAACCTGCAGCATTCTCAAGATATTTATCAACAAGACTGTGAAAATCATTATCATGATCTTGAGAGTTGTTAATTAATAATTATGGACCGATTTAAAGAAGAAAGCAGCAGACTGATCCATACTAAACCTACCCCAGCATAAATTGAATTGCTCAACCAAGCACGTAATTGTGATACTCACAGCATGCTGATACAGAGACTCATAGAGTGTAGTATTCACCAATCTATCGAATAAACAAGCATCAAAATCAATAGACAAGGAACTTATAAAATCAAACGAAGTATTGTTCATCAAATGAAGTGAAGAAAATCTAAATAGCATAAAACCTATCGCAAGACTTGGATCCAATGTCCAGATCCAAAAAGGACCTAAAACATCGATTAGGATCTATTCTTGATTATGCAAGCTAGTCTGATCAATTTGAGATGTGCCCTTAGTAGGCGAAGCCTCCATACCATCCATGTTACCAAAGTACCATAGCATCCAAATCCCAATTCTCAAGGCCACAAATCTGAGAACCAAAAGCAAAAATGTTGGCTACTGCACCTCTATAATGATTAGATGCGGTCTTGGTGATGCGACGACCCATGGTGGTCTTGAAACCAGTGCACATCGCGCATGTCTTGATACCCGCCGACATTAAGTGTTGGAGTTGAACTATAAGAACAAATTCACCCGTAGTCAAGAAATGTCAAGGTCGAGAAGTCAAGAATTCGACCAGTCAAGATACTGTTCACTGCCACTGGACATGGGTTTACACCCGTTGTTTTTCTTGACCGGTCAAGATTGGTCAAAACTCCACCAAACATTACCGTTACAATTAATTCCTATCAATATTAATTCATCCACCATCGGATTGTTCACCTTAATTGAAACCAACGGCCCAAATTAAACCACCGTTGGTTTCAAATTTTCTGAAAAGCCAACTGGTCGATGCTACCTGTCCCCTGCCGCAAAAGCAATGTCGTTACGCGACAAATACGGATATGTAGAAGGTGCTGGGCCACATGGCGCTTCTCGATTGGTCTGTGGCCTCCACTCCCGCGTCTGTCTCCTTGCATCCGCACCTGACGTCACCCACGTTCTCCTCTTTGGCGAGCTGGCAGCTCCATGACCTTGGGCAAGAAAATAGTCAGAGGCTTGCCCATTTGTTTTGGCCTGGGTTAAGAAAGAGCAAAGCTTGGCTGGTCATGCATGGGACGGTGGAAGCATAAAAATCAATTAACCGGTCAAACACATCATCATTCCCACCTTTTGCCCGGGCAAACAATACCGCTGAACTTGCTCTAAGTAGCGAGAGACAAAGAGAGAATCTCCTAATAATTAACCTAGAACCAACGCCCTACGACGTCGATGGAATTACAAATGATGATGGCTAGAATTTGGAAAGAGCAGATAGCCTATCCTTTACCACCACATCAAGTTGCAACCTTATTAGATATTTAGTAAAGGGGCACTTCTGTTAAAAAGGCAGGTAGCATGGGTAGAAGTGTCTCTGCACTATTCATTCAACAACACCGTCTTTCATTTTTCTAAATTGAGCGACACTAATGCCACTTACTCAAACATCTTATGAGATTTCCTACTTACCCAATGAATTACATATCTTTTGTCCTAATACCCAATTAAGTATTTTTTATTGTTTTTATTTATTTTTAGAAAAATTTTGCCCTCTCATTCTTTCTCACTTAGAGAGAGAAAGAAGTCATCGGAAATTTCGGGGGACTCCCATGATCAGCCGCCGGATTCTGGTAACCGAAGACCGAAATCCAGAGACCTGCAGTGGGAATTCGGTTACCGGAGATCGATTTCCAGCCTCCGGAGATTGGAGTCCTGGGACCGGAGTCCAGTTTTATTGCCCTCAAATTATTCCCAATAAACATTTTATTACTCCTCAGTAAAGTTTTTATTAACTCCCTAATAAAAGTTTATTGCCCCCTAATAAAAGTTTTATTAGGGGCAATAAAAAGTTTATTGAGGGTCAATAATCATGAAAAATGAAGATTATTCTTGATTTTGGAAATTGAGAAAATGTTATAAACAGTACCCGAACTAAGTCTCATTCTTAACTTTAGTATCCGACTATGCAAAACTATCACTTGGTACCCCAAGTTTGAAGTCCGACCCAAGAATGGTACACGCCGTTCATCACGGCTTTACCTAGCTAACCATGTGGCATATTTTGAGGGCCCTCATGGTTTGCCACATAGCAAAGACTTAACGCTGTGATGGACGACGTGTACCATTCTTAGGTCGAGCTTCAAACTTAGGGTACTAAAGTGATAGTTTTGCATAGTCGGGTACTGAAGTTAGGAGTCGGCCTAAGTTCGGGTACTGTTTGAAATATTTCTCTTGGAAATTTTAGTAACACAAATCGTATTGAAAAAAAAAAAAAAAAACAAGTAATTCCATCTTGGTAACATGCTGGATCATCCTCATCAACAAAACAACTACTTTGTTTTTTCTCTTTCTTACCCTAAAATGACTTGCAGTTAGGCCTGGCAACGTGCGGGTATAGTGCGGGTACGGTGCAGGTTCTTAACGGGCCGAACCGGTAAGAACCGTTAGCTTAACAGGTTTCGCAAGCCAAACCCGGCAGGTTTGCGGGTTTTCCATTGGAACCCGTTAAAACCAGTAAACATTTTTTTTTTTTAACTTTTTATCAAAGCAATTAAAACCAATTAAGACTTATGTATATAACCCCTCATTTGCCATTTTCTCTGTATGAACTTTTTGGTTTTCTATTTTTTATTTTTTATTTTTATTTTCTACCTTTTAGATTTTTTTTCCTTTCCTTTTTTGACAAAAAATAATTCACAAATCACAATTATACGACTATACGACGATCCAACGGTCGGACCCTCACAGATCACCTAGATGATCATCTTTATCTATCTATATGATGATCCAACGATCGAATCCTCACCAATCGCCCTTAGGTTCATCCTCTCAAATTATACAAAGATCCAACGGTCGGATCACCTAGAGGATCATCTTTACCTATTTATATGACGATCCAACGGCTAAATCCTCACAGATCACCTAGATGATCATCTTTACCAATTTATACAATGATCTAACGGTCAGATCCTCACGGATCACCCGTAGGTTCATCCTCTCAAAATTATACGAAGATCCAATGGTTGGATCATCCCGGATCGCCCTTAGAATCATCCTCACAAATTTATATGACGATCCAATGGTCGGATCCTCACGGATCGCATTTTGAATCATCTTTGCACAATTATACGAAGATCCAACGGTTGGATCATCCCAGATCGCCTTTAGAATCATCCTCACAAAATTATACGTCGATCCAACGGTCAAATCCTCACGGATTTCCTTTTGAATCATCTTTTCACAATTATACGAAGATCCAACTGTCGGATCCTCATGGGAATAAGAAAAATTATAAAAATGCCCTGGTTGAAAAAAGAAAGAAAAAGGAACCTGTATGGGTAATGGGAAATGGGTTTTTTGGGAAAGATTTTGAGTTAACGGGTTCCAACGGGTTAGCCTGCAAAACCAGTTAATTTGCAGGTTTTTTGCGTGCGGGCTTTTTTTAGCCCGAATTAATAAACGGGGGGGGGGGGGTTTGTGCGTGTTTTAGCGTGTGGGTTTGCGGGTTACGGGTTTAAATGTCAGGCCTACTTGCAGTGAATACTACAATAGTGTTAAAAGAAAACAATTGTTCACAACTGCAACCCATTCATAACCAGACTTAACGCACATACTGTGATTTTGCATTCCATGATCAACAATGCCCAAGATCCAGACGCCTTCTGATTAGTTGAAAAAGAGAGATAATGACCCCTTGGCATTGCCATTGTTTAAGCTTAAAGTTGTCCACAGGACGTAGCCAGGAATCCTTGGAGGGTTGGGCTAATTTTAGCCATACAAAAATTTTGCGCCGAACTCTTTTCATAGTGCTCTCATCCAAAGGGCCTTTGGCAAAGGCTAATGAGTTTTGACTGTTTCTAGCTCGGCATTGCCTCCTTGGTGATGCTGAGATTGGTGTGTAGTAGAAGAATCTTCGAGAGCTTTAATGGTGGCCTTGGCCTTGTGAATGAGCTAGTCAATGGCCTTGCTTGGTCTATCAAAGCCAAGACGGTCTTGAACATCATAGAACTCTATGACAGGCTGAGCTGAAAGCCGGACCTCCTGTCTCTTCGGCCTTGGACGTGTAGATCTTGTTGTGCCTGTCTTTTCTCTCAATTGATCTAATAACGTGGCTTCCTTGAACCTTCACAATCCTCATGACACCACCAATCTTGGAATCAACCACATTGAGCAAAAGAATAGTTTCATCTCATCCTGTCCTATATTAGCAGGAAATGGATACACCGGCCTTTGACTTTCCTTGACAGCAAGCCTCGGTGCCTAAAATATGACCAGTATGACTAGAATTAACAACACATAAACTTAAAGACTTCTTTATATACCATTTCTAGTTCTAAACTTAAAAACTAGGGTAAATTCCTCCTATGGTACCTGAGGTATTGCTACTTGGACAGTTTGATACCCGATGTATTAAAGGGGACTGTTTGGTACCTGAAGTTAGACTCTGTTTGACACTTTGGTACTTCTGTTAATTTTTCTGTTAAATGTAAGGATAAAATTGACATTTAGAATATATGTATAAAAACATAATAAAAAAACATGAGATTGTGGGTTGATTGCCGTTCTTCATAATTTTATAGGTATGAATTAATGTTTATGAGTTATGTTGAAGGTGAAATATTCGAATTTTATGTTAAAGAAATATAATAATCAGATTTTTTTTTTTGGGTACTATTCTCTATGAAACCACTAATTTTTCTTCCAAAACTTGGATTTTTCCCCCTCTTCATAAACACAATGCGATGATATTATTTTAGGTCTTCATCATTTTTTGGGTCATTTAGGAGAAAATGAAAATGAATTAACGCTTTTGGGTTATGTTAAAGTTGACATAATTGAATTTTATGTTTAAAAAATTTAGTTGTACGAGACTAGTTTCAATGGAGTACTCTCATGGGTGTTCATTATATGATTACTATATAGTAAACATAAAATTCGAATATTTCACCTTCAACATAACTTATAAACATTAATTCATACCTATAAAATTATGAAGAACGACAATCAACCCACAAACTCATGTTTTTTTATTATGTTTTTATACATATATTCTAAATGTCAATTTTATCCTTACATTTAACAGAAAAATTAACAGAAGTATCAAAGTGTCAAACGGAGTCTAACTTCAGGTACCAAAATGTCCCCTTTAATACATCAGGTATCAAACTGTCCAAGTAGCAATACCTCAGGTACCATAGGAGGAATTTACCCTAAAAACTATTTCTTGAAACTTATCAAACACAATGTTTCTCCAAAATGGACATAATGAACAAAACCCATCAAAATAAACAGAACTTTCATCTCAAATCAGACCAAGGCAAGCCAATTACAATTGCATAAAGGTCATCAATTATCACGGACAAGCAATTATTATTTATCAAACATGATGAACATCATCAACAATCCTTGCCAAAAAAAAAAAAACCATCATGAGTTTTCGAGTTTCGACCTCACGGGAAAACACCAAAGTGACCAAACCAGGACCAAACAACACAATCTGGACAACCCATTCCCTGCCCATTCCAATTATCAAACAAACATTATCACTTCATCAGCAATTCAGTAAATTACGACCTCACCCAGTCCCATTAAACACCAAACATTACGAATTCACGATTCAAAGTTTCAAACATCATCAGCTTGGTAGTGGAGCTACCTGAGAATTTGAGATTCAGGGATTGGAGGTCGCTCGGTGGACTGAAACTCTGAGAATCTGAGATACTCTGTCGTAAACTCACAGAGATGCAGACCGTGGCGGAAGAGGTAGCTCAGGCAGGGGGACTGAAACTCTAAAAAGGGAGGTGGCTCGGTGGCTAGAGCCTGGAACTCTTGAAGGCGGAACCGATCTGAAGTTCTGAACCGGGAGACGGCCGATGGGTTTGGTGTTTGAGAGTCGGGACCGACAGCAGCAACCCATCAACTCTTCTCGAAGCATTAATATTTTATTTATTTATTTATTTATTTGGGATATACGCCTACTTGACACATTTTGGGCCAAATTTTCCCTTGGACTATAGCCCAAGTAGCCTTATGAGTGGCTACGTCCCTGGACTTGTCAGCAGCAACCCATCAACTCTTCTCGAAGCATTAATATTTTATTTATTTGGGATATACGCCTACTTGACACATTTTGGGCCAAATTTTCCCTTAGACTATAGCCCAAGTAGCCTTATGAGTGGCTACGTCCCTGGACTTGTCCAGGAAACCACATCTCTCTCCGACATTCTATCAAACACATCACGTGCACTTCCCAATTTACCACATTTACTATACATATCTATAAGGTCACTGGTCAACATCAAATCAGACCCTAGTCCCATTTTCAAATAGAGTATGAAAGTTTTCTGTTTGATAGGACACCAAGCACTCCTTTGCATTCATTCTTTCTGAGTTCCATCGAAGCCACAGTCGTAGATAGAGGGAGAGAGAGTCTGAGAGAATGAGATTACACGGTTTGCAAAATCTTATGGATTAGGGGATTTAGCCAGAGAAAGAACGAAGCAACAACGTGGTCCACACATCCGGTGCTACAGAATCCGATTCGGATCCTCTCGGTTTGAATCGGATCACCGACGAAGGTTGACCTTCTCCGAAAGTCACCAAAAAACTGTGACCTCACCGCTTCGGTCGTCACCGCCAACCACACTGTGTTGTCGGCTGCGCCAGCAGAAGTCGAAATAACTGCTTTTTATTTGATAATTTGGTCTTGTCTAAAATAGTCTTTTAGCTGTTAAATGTGGGATCATAATATGGTCGAGACTCTTTTTACATATAGCATATACAAGAAAAAAACGAAGCAAACACCGATTATAACCACTACAAAACTGAAAAACACACATAATGAATTCAAGAAAATCACCTTGAATAAAACACAACCAATACAAAACAGCAAAGCTCAATACCTCTCTCTTTCTGCCTGCAACGATGAGGGATCAGATCTCTCTCTCTCTCTATCTCTAAATCGTTCTAGCACACTCTCAGTCTGAAGTGCTCTCCCTCTCCCCCCCCCCCCCTCTCTCTCTCTCTCGATGATTCTGGATTCTCGACCAAAACAAAACAAAAAAACCAAACCATTTCGTAGTTGATATATTAAACAACATTAGGGATTTCACATTTTCACCCACATATCGAACAGCTACATCAATAAAAGCAGGACAACTACGTCATTTCCCACCCCGATCTCAACTCACCACCTCAACTCAGTTTTAATATGCGCTCTCCCCAAAAACCCCTCACAGCACTTTTCTGACTCTCCAAAAACACCTGCAGCAACTTTGTGATTCAAACCCAAACCCAGGGACAGTTGCGTCATTCTCAACACGTATGAACAATTGAAAATAGTAACCCCAACTCAGCTTTAGTATATGTATAATAATGTGTAATGATGACAAAGAACCGAATAGATTAGATCGATGAAAGTTTATAAAGCTATGCACGGCTCAATAGGTCGATCTTTTGACGAGGATAAGGTACACGTCGCTTATAAATTAAAGCTATGTCAGATTGGATCTCCACCTCAACCAAGATTCTGTAGTACATAAAAGAGTTCAAAAATAGAAATCAATATCTGGGATCCAAAAGAGATAAAAAGTTATGGGTTAGAATATTCTTTTCACTTGCAACCACCATCAACCATGGGTTTGCAGATTAAGCTATCAAGGTAGTGCTGATGTTTTATGTATGGGCTTTGTTTTTGGAACGACTCTCATCTTAATTCAGGATTATTAGTTGGTACTATAAATCAATTCTTCCTAATATAATTATTTAATTAACCTCCCCAACCCTATTCAAATAAACATTACACACCGGACTACATAAGAGCAACCCTACGATTCTTGAGAGGGCATGTTTAATTTCGGTAGTGAAGACAACACAAAAGTTACGAAGACAACCATGTAGACACTCAAATCTCCATTGAAGACCTTGTCGGTCTACATGTTAACTTTCCACTACATGACCTTGTCAGACAACCATGACTAGAGCTAATGTCTAGCTCCAAATAAATTAGTATGCTCAGAGCTAGCTTAACTAATAATATTGTTTGGCAGATTATATATATATGCATACTAATTTATTTATATATATATGTTCCTATATATACTCTACACATATATAGAATAGTTAGGAGGGTGTGCTGCAACTTACCCACGTTCTCAGTCAAAAAACCTAGCTTAATCACCTCCACTTGATTCGCATGGCGGATACAATTATTAGTGCAAGGGTGTTAGTTCTCTTACTAATCACCTTCTCCATGATGCTCATGCCTTCAAATGCACGTAGCCTTCTGGTGCACCAGGTCATCCTGAAGAAAAATAGAGACAGCAACAAACAACGTCTGCAAGACTACCTAGGTATTGATGTGTCCAAATTACTAGAGCATTCTAGAAGAAGGTCACTCTCAGATAGACTCGTACCGGGAGGACCAGATTCTCAGCATCACAAATAATCCTCGGCCACTGGCCACAGCTGATCAACCCCGGCGGCCCAGCCTTTACCAGCAATTGACCAAGGCTGGTAGCTGATATTATAAAATCACAGTGTGTGTTTCGAGTTTCCAAATGGCTTTACGTGGATTTGATTACAGTGCCCTTCATGCTTCATAAACGTACTGTGGATTTTTTTCTTGTCAAAGGTTTTTCTTCTTCTTTGGTCAAGAATGTAATACTTTGGCGTTTATCGATCATAACCTAATGTCCTAATGAATGAGCTTTTTAAATTAGCTAACTGCAAGTATATCTGCAAATGTGTATCAATGCATACGTACGTAGTATCAGAAGAGTCGATCCACATCTTCCTTTGTGAGGGCAAAGATTTAAATGGCCTAGTAGACCTAATAGTAGTTCTTTAAAAAATAAAAAAAATAAAAAAAAATAAAAAAATAAAGATTTTGAACTCCAAACTCTGACTTCAAGCATGCATAAAGAAAAAAGAAAGATAAGAGTAAAGGTACTCAATTAGACCTATAGTAGGTCTTCTATGATCAATTTGCAGATAACATTTTGTTGAAAAAAGAGAGAGAGAAACTTTTACTAGGTTTTTGTTATTGAAAACTGAAGGTATATGGGAGATACAAATGAAAAAACAGTTCAAACATGTAAAATTAAAATAAAATATTAAAATAAATAAGAAAACAAAGAGAAAAACACAAAAGCAAAGAGGGAAACTGGGGAAGAAATCGCTAGTGTTTAGATCTGGTGCCTGAAATGTGAGTTTTTGCCATAAACTGAATTCTAATAATTTGTGGACTGAATACTTATTTGAACAGTTATTGTCAACGTTTCGGTAAACCAAACATTATTACCCCAGTTACATTTTTTATTTTTCGTGATAGAAAAATTAATGAATTGGACTCGTAGCTGAAAAACTGAGATTCAAGAAATGAGATAGATCATAAAGGTGGCCTCCTCAAAATCCCATACGAAGAATCACGTGGGATAATCTTGGACAAGGGAAACAAGAATTCCAGTTATCTTGATCGATCGAGTAGCAAACTAGCAATTCAATATATACAAGAAAAGCATCAATTAACTAGATATAAGTATAACAGCGCAAGGTCAGCCTCAAACAAGATTGCGGAGCCTTAACTCCGCCATAATACTGATGGCCACGTCCATGCAATCGTTGACAAGCCAAGTGATGTGCCATGCTATTTCCAATCCTTGTTATTGCCTTCCATGAACAAGCAGCAAGCTGGCTAGAGATAGCTTGAAATGCAGCAATTAGATGGCCAATAGTACTTAAACAATTAAGGGCCTGATTTCTGAAACTCTCATGCCCCAAAACAGGTGTAGGTGAGATTAAGTACCTAATACCGAATCTGATGTGTGATCGTAGAATTTCAAAATCGAAATTAAAAACAATACTAGTTACTTTTTTCAGAAATCATTGAAAATAAAACATTTGAAATAACAAAACTTGAAGATCCTAGAAAGAGCCTAGAGGGGGTGAATAGGCTCACAACCAATTTTTTCGTTCAAAAACTTACTCAGGGATTGCAACTGGGTGATCAATCCTGAGTGCTGATATTGAACAGAATGTATTGAACAATCAACCAAACCAACTAAAGCAATGAAGAACACATGTTTTGTTGACGCAGCAAAACCCTATCAAGGGAAAACATTTGTGTGGCCTTTACTCTTGAAAAACCAAAACCAAATCACTAATGAAACCAAATCACAAGATTACAACACCGAGGTTACACTGATAGCGGCAACCTTTCTAGACTCACTCACTAGACTGTTTATACTCAAATCTTGCTAATTGTTTACACAAGTGAACAACTCAGAAATCTTACTAAGACACAAGCTATGAACACAGCAAGTCCTTTTTGAAGATTTTACCTTTGAAGTTTGCATTACCCAATTGACCTCATGGGATGAAAGAGATGAATATGCATGAATGGTTTTGTGTTTTTCAAATTGTTTTCAACGTGGAACAAGACACTTTGAAAAATAGAAAACCAAAGAGATAAACTCTTGATAAACAAAGGGACTAAAAAAACAAAAGTATTTTCAATGCCCAAATAGGAACAGAGAACCCATATATATAGAGGAGGAAGAGAAAGGATAGTTCACTCAAAGACCCCTTAATCTCAAAGACCCATAATTTCATATTGCACATGTAAACCCATTCCCCAAAATTCAATTTGGAAAACCAAATTGACAAGCTAGCTAACTCCTAAATTCCTTAACCAAGGCTGACTCAAGAAGAGAGCCCATGAAAAACCCATAACTTTTTGAAGGAGATGCAATGCATGAGCTTACCTGAGCCATGAGGAAGAGGAGACTTCTTCTATCTTCAAGTAAGGTGTTTCGACATGACAGCAAGTTCAGATGGGGTAGCAAGGCAGCAAGCTATGATGAGGTAGCAAGTTGCAATTGAACTAATCTTCAAAACTTGGTTTGGTCTTGGTGTTCGACAACAAGGCATCCCCCAAAGAGAAGAAGAGGCAAGTTGCAATTGAACTATCATGCTAAGATGGGGAAGTTGACAGCAAACTGATCTTCAAGTCTTCAAAGGGGGTCTTCGACAGCAAGACACCCACAATTGTGGGATAAATTGTAATTAAATAATTATGGACTTGGGCTGCATACTTGGGCTTCTTCATGAGTAGGGTTTAGGAATGCCAATTATGTACTTATACTAACAATCTCCCCCTTTGACATTCCTAAACAAAACACTGCTTTGCAAAAAAAAAAAAAACTAGTCTAACACTTAGACAGCAGTTGCAAAACAAGCCTGGAACAATTGCACAAGAACCACCAAGTGAAACATGGGCAATTAAAGCACAAGAAAAACAATGCAGCCAAGCATTTTAAGATCACATGAAGCATTAGCAATAAGGAATAGCCACAAAGGCACCCAAATACTTCTCCCCCTTTTTGTCTAGGAATGACAAAGGGAAAATGCTATCAACAAGAACTGGAAACAAATCATTCAAGTGCACAAAATCTGCAGAAAAAATGCAAATGGCCAACTTGGATAACATTTTTGAACTAACAACCTTCAATTTGAAGAACACAAGGAAGACCACATGTATCAATGTCTACTCCCCCTCAATATATGCAGCGGATTATTGAGAATTTAAAAATGTAAGCAAGCAAGGATGAAGGACATACTCAACCCTAGATTTTTCTTGACAAGTCAGGCAAAGAGCCACATAGGATTGCAGAGCACATTTGAATCTCTCCAGATCCCACAAAGAAACTCAAGACAATTTGACGGTTCCTTTTTGTAAACACAGCTCAAAGATGACTTGTAGTATTTCATGATTCTTGAATTTTGAGAAACTTGAGCTAAAACATCCTAGGGATAAGAATTGATACACAAGAGATTACAAAGGAATGAGATGAAATCCTATTTGAGTTTATTGATCCTTATCACTCCAAATTTTTATTTTTTATTTGTTATTTATTTAGTTCATAATCATTGGCTTTGTTAAGCTTGAGCTTTCCGAAATAAACCATATTTTTGACCCATGTAACAAGTCTTATGTCAATGGCTCTCAAACCAGTTGGTTTTAAGGCATTAAGTGTAACAAGGACACTCCTAAGGACATATCAACTCGAGTCAAAAAGAGGATATCAATCAAGAAAATACCACCAGGGTGACCAAACCATTCCCTTTTCTTCCCAATCCTCATATCGTTTACCACAACCGAGGCCCGTTTACTTTGGGAATAGCCTGGCCAAGCTTCTTTAAATATTTTCACGAAGAAGCATAAACTACTCATTTCAAACCATCATAAAAACTGAGCACAATATAAAACCCCACAAGAGATTTAGGTGCAAGAGTTTAAGATAATAGACTTTTCAAACAAAAAATGAGCAGTGAACAATAGAAAGCTGATGCAAAGAGTCTTGAGAACCTTGAGTGACCAAGGAAGAAGAAAATTTGAACAAACTGTCCTCTGATCTTAGGTCAAGACTTGGTCAGTGCTTACCAGGATTGAAACTATGCATGCAATCCCAAACCAAAATAAAATACTTATTTTTTCACATCCTACACTAAATGTAGCACACATAATATATAACATACAACCTGCATATATGAGTGAGAATATTCAAACGGTAGAGCACACTCCCTAAGAGACTCAAAACGAAGGTTGTCTAAAGGTTTTGTAAACAAATCAGCTAATTGATTTTCAGTAGGAATAAATTCCAGCTCAAAGATATTTGCATCAACAAGATCACGAATGAAATGATATAGAATATTAATATGTTTTGTGCGTGAGTGCTGAACAGGATTCTTAGAGATGTTAATGGCACTAGTGTTGTCACAAAAGATAGACAACTTACCTTGAGGAAAACCATAGTCGTTCAACATTTGTTTCATCTATAACATTTGGGTGCAACAACTACCAGCTGCAATGTACTCGGCTTCAGCAGTTGAGAGAGACACGCAGTTTTGCTTCTTGCTATGCCATAAAACAAGATTGTTTCCCACAAAGAAACATCCACCCGAGGTGCTTCTTCGATCATCCACATTTCCTGCCCAATATGAGTCAGTATAACCTGCAATCTCAACATTGGAATCAAAGATGTACACCACCACATAGTTAGAAGTTCCAGAAACATATCTAATAATGCGTTTAACAGTCTTTAGATGTGATTCCTTAAGATCAGCTTGATATCTAGCACAAACACCAACACTAAAAGAGCTTCCTATCATGCTTCTATACAAGGTTTGATCAACACTAGTTACTGTCAAATCCGCATCAAGTTTTGAACTAGTTCCCATTGGATTTCAGACAGCAGTAGCAGTATCTAAACCAAACTTTTTCACAAGGTCATTAGCATATTTGGTTTGAGAGATGTAGAGACCATCACTCCTTTGTTGGACTTGCAGACCAAGAAAATAATTCAATTTTCCACACAAACTCATTTCAAACTCATTTTTCATGATATTAGTGAATTCTTCAAACAATGAATCTGAAGTTGAACTAAAAACAATACCATCCACATAGACTTGAGCAAGAATTAAATGATGAGAAGTTCTTTTTACAAACAAAGTTTTGTCAATTGAACCTCTAACATAGCCTTTATCCAAAAGATGAGAGGAAAGTCTCTCATACCAAGCTCTAGGGGCTTGTTTCAGCCCATGGAGAGCTTTCTTAAGTCTAAACCCATGGTCAGGATGGATAGGATCTATGAATCCTGCAGGTTGTTCAACATAGACTTCCTCTTGAAGAACACCATTTAAAAAAAACGCACTTTTCACATCCATTTGATAAAGAGTAAACCTCAAATGACATGCAATGGCAAAGAGAAGACGAACAGATTCAAGCCTTGCAACTGGGGCAAATGTTTCATCAAAATCAAGACCTTCAACTTGAGAATGCCCTTGAGCGACAAGCCTTGCTTTGTTGCGCGTAATCTGACCCTTTTCATTAGATTTGTTTTTGAAAATCCATTTTGTTCCAATGACATTTGAAGAGTCCGGTCTAGGAACCAAAATCTACACATCATTTCTAGCAAATTGACTCAATTCATGTTGCATGGCATTTATCCAATTAACATCACACAAAGCCTCTTTAGCATTTTTAGGTTCTATAATAGAAACAAAACCATAAAATGTAATGATGCTAATATCTTCTTGATGCTTTGCAATGAAGCATGAAAGAATAGAGAGATTGCTTACAACCCTTTTTGCTTGTCTCCTTGTTTTCAAACCATCATTCAAATCACCAATGATGTCAAAAGAGGAATGATCCTTATGCACTTGCTGCTGTCCAGTTCTATAAACAGGCTGGATTGCAGAGGTATCATAAATCCCTACTGAAGTTTCCTCATCTTCTTGGCCTTCAACAGCAACATCATCATTCTTTTCCTTTTCGAAAAGTACATGATCAAAACTTATACAAGGAGTATGTGAGAGCACAATTGAGTCATCAATAGAGACATTAATGGTTTCCATCACAAAACAAGTTCTCTTGTTATACACCCTCTAAGCTCTACTATTCAATGAGTAACCAAGAAAGACTCCTTTGTCACTTTTAGCATCAAATTTGGCAAGATATTCTCTATCCCTATAGATGTAACAAGGGCTACCAAACACTCTCAAATGGCTCACATTTGGTTTCTTTCCTTTCAAAATCTCATAAGGAGTTTTTTCAGTTCCAGGTCTAAAGATGACTCTCTTTATGGTATAGCAAGCATTGCTAACCACTTCTGCCCAAAAAGTATGAGCAAGACCAGCATAGTTTAACATAACTACCCCCACTTTAATTAAGACCCTGTTTTTCCTTTCCACAACACCATTTTGTTGAGGAGTTTTGGGAACCGAGAACTCATGCTTAATTCCTATTTCATAACAAAACTTATCAAATGAAGCATTTTCAAATTCAGTTCCATGATCAAAAAGGCCGCGGATCAAGTGGGCCGATGGAGGCTTGCCGGCCCTGAGGGCTAAAAGCCCGGCCCGGCCCGTTAAAAAGCCCGCCTCTGTGGGTAGTGGGCCGGCCAGCAAAAAGCCCGCAAAAACCGGGCCCGGGCCTATGAGCCCGTAAAATATTATATATATATATATGTGTGTGTGTGTGTGTGTGTGTGTGTGTGTGTTTATATATATATATATATGTAGATATGTGTGTGTTTATAAATATATATACACATATAGATATATATTTGTGTGTGTGTTTATATGTGTGTGTGTGTTATATATATATATATAACACATATATATAAATATATAGATATAGATATAGATATAGATATATATATATATATATGTGTGTGTGTGTGTGTGTGTGTTTATATATATGTGTGTGTTATATATATATATAACACACACACACACATATATATAGATATATATATCTATATCTATATATATGTGTGTGTGTGTGTGTGTGTGTGTGTGTGTGTTTATATATATATATATATATATATATATGTAGATATGTGTGTGTGTTTATAAATATATATAGATATATATAATATATATACACATATAGATATATATTTGTGTGTGTTTATATATATGTGTGTGTGTGTGTGTGTGTGTGTGTGTGTGTTATATATATATATATATATATATATATATAACACATATATAAATATATAGATATAGATATATATGTGTGTGTGTGTGTGTGTGTGTTTATATATATATGTGTGTTATATATACTAGCCTTCGCGCACACGCGGCAGTGCTCGTTCGTATAATTAGTTTTTATTTTTATCTATCATAACTGGTTTATATTTTTACATTGGTTTATGTAATGTTTTGAAATTATTTATGCATTCTACAATTTAAACGAAACTTCAACAGTTGTGGAGAAAAGTTATTCATGCAAAATCAGATCGATTATTAAATATGTTACCATCAATCAAAATTGGAGTCCTGAAAATATAAATGTGGCTGAAAATATAAGTAAAGCTCCATCAAGATTACGCATACAAATAAACAGTAAGTATTACAATTAAGTACCTTACAGTACCACACTAACTTGAAGGAAGTAAAATCTCTTTATACAGAACATTTCTTGTGAACACCCCTTCCTCCCCTTCTAATGAACCTTTCTTGACCAACACTTTTGTGGTAGCTCTTGAAATTTCTCGTGATAAAGCTACGTATAGTTGCCCGTGACTGAATACATGATCTGGAAGGGGCCAACATTTGGTATTGTTTGCCCTTGTGATTTGTTTATAGTAAGTGCGAAACTTAACTTTACAAGGAATTGCTTCCTTGTCATCTCAAAAGGAAGTCCAGAAGTCTTAGCACTCTTCAGAGAGATTCTTGGTAGAAATACTCTCGTTTTGGCAAACTGACCATTCAAAATTTCTACGTCAATAAGGTTCTTATATGATCCACGGCAAGCCAATCTTGTACCATTGCATAATCCTATTTTTGGGTCAATGTTTCTCAAAAGTATAATTGGGGCACCTCTTTTTATAGTTAATTGATGTGGGGGCATACCAGAAGGTGAGATTGAATTTAAGAATTCTTGTTGGTACATATTTCTGGTGTCATCTTCAACTGAGTCAAAAGAGTACATAATGTGTTCAGGCCCCAGAAATCGCCTTATAATCATCTCATTAAGTACATCAACATCATCATTCTTTGGAGTGATTATTGCCCTCTCAACCAAGTACGTTGCGTCATTTATATGAGATTCTAAATTTGGAAAAATTTCACTAATTAATTGGTTGATTGACTATTCATCCTCCTATGGTATCACCATACATGATGGTAATTTTATCATGTCTTCAGTCACATATGGTTGTTCTCCATTACCAACATTAAGTAAAAACTTTGAGAACTCTGGATCATTGATGGATCTCATATTTTGCCTCAAACGAAGAATTTTACATTTTTCCAAAATGAAGCATTAATCAAACTGGCCTGGATCATCTCTGACCTTGTACCTTTATGGATAACTGGCAGAACTTGTCAGAAATCTCCCCTGAAGATCATGACTTTACCTCCAAATGGTAAATCAACTCCTGTTATCTCTTTAAAAGTTCGATCAAGAGCTTCAAACTCATATTTATGCATCATTGGTGCTTCATCACAAACAATTGCTGATGATCTCTGTATCAATTTTGCTAAACTGGATTGTTTACTAATGGAGCATGTGGAAGATACATCAGAATTGAGTGGAATTTAAAACCTTGTGTGTGCCGTTCTCCCACCAGGAAGTATAGTTGCTGCTATTCCAGAAGTTGTTGTTGCTAGTACAATATGATCATTGCTTCTCAAGGTGGCTAATAATGCACGATATAAGTATGTTTTTCCAGTCCCTCCTGGACCATCGATGAAAAATATGACATTGTTTTTACACTCAATAGCAGATATTATTGTGTTGTACGCAGATTTCTGATCCTCATTCAGATGATGAACGGCATTGCGGTCTTGTTGAGGAATGATAATTGAAACTTCATCTTGTATTAGTCGTGGCAGTGTAGAATCTTCACAGTAATCTTCAGTCATTTGTGGCAAATCATAATCAAAAATAGATTTATTATGTTGCGTCAACAATTCGTTTAAGTCTCGCAAAAGTCTGTTTCTGATATGTGCATTGTCTATGGTGCTTGAGGAAGTATAGTCTTCTATCATGAATTTATAAAATTCATCCCATAGACTTCGTACCCCAATAGGCTCACAATAAACCAAGATGGTGGCAAACAATCTTCTTAAAGATGAAGGCATACGTATGCTTGATGCTTCATTTAAACACTGTCGGATACTATCATCCTCTTCCAACAAACCTCGTTTTTCAACTGCCTTCTTAAATGTTGGTTGCAAGATGTCATCTACTGTCCTTAAATTCTCGTATGATGTAGGTCCTCTAACATGGTTTAAAAGAACACGTAAGTATAACTTTTCTCCTTCTGAAGGGGATACTGTGTATATTCTACCAATTACCTTTTGATTATTTTGCCTTTCTTCCCATGTCCGTTGGTTGTCAATCCATCTGAATCTTTCCGGAAATTCTCGATATAAGTATTGACGCGCACTTTCATGGTACTTGTTCTTTGTAAAAAACTCTGTAAGTATTGTCATCGAGTTCCTATCATTAGCGAGGATATTTGTTACTCTTTCATATGCATTAAAAAAAAACATTCTGTCTATCTGGAAGATGGATTTGCAATCGTTCCACGGAAGGATACATTTGGTTCATCACGAATTTGAATATTTTCCACAAAGCCTCTGGTGCACAGACCCATCTCGCATCAACAAAATTCCTTATTTCATCTTCATTGGCTTCGCTTCGAACTTCAAATGTTACTTTTTCTGGACCTTTGTATACATATTTGTACAAATACTTAACGCTCTTAATGATGCAACAAATTTCAACATTAATATGACAATCATATTTTGCAAGAAGCCAAGGATTATACGGAATAACCCAACTGTTATCAACTTCTGCATTTGAGTGAATGTCTCGCCTGCTGTAAATGGGATAAGAGTCATTCCCTTGAATTGTATTGGTTGAAAAAGGCTTAGGATAATCTCGTTTGCAACTTCCACGCTTCATACATGGGGCATTTCGCTTATGTATTTCACATGGACCATGTATCATGTGCCTCAATACTGCATTGTGCAACTTTGGCTCTTCATTTTGACTTGGTATCTCAGCTCGAACAATTTTGTCATAATCATCAGGGCTATTCAGTTTATCATTGTCATTTAACAGAAGGAGCATATGAACATGCGAGAGCCACGTTTTTGAAATTCGATGACATAAACATATGCAATAATGTTACCTAAGACTCCTTTGTTAATAACATCTTCCTTTAGCTCTTCAAATTTGGCACGAAAAATCCGGGTACATAAATCTGGACGATCTTGTGCCACTTGACCCGGTAATAATTCAACTTTTATTTCTTCCTAATTCGGGTTGCATGTCATTGTGAGAAAAATATCTGGCTTTCCGTATTTTTGGATTAAAGCCATTGCATCTTGGTACCTTTGGTGCATATCACGTGGACTACCAATAAAAGAAGATGGTAAAATAGTTATGCGACCAATGTTACCTGTTTTGAAATTTTAATGTTTTGTGAATACTTGCTTTTGCAGCGTTCTCAAATTAACAGAAAGTTTTACTGTTATATAATAATAATAAAGTACCTGCATTGTTTTCACTGGCATTCAGTGAATCATGGAGTCCATCATAAAGTTCACGTCGCAGGGTGTTTTGATTATTACGAATCCATCTCAGTTTTTGTGCTTCGATTTTGACATAATTATCGACGACATATTGTTGCAACAGGCGGCCTCCTCGAAGTAAAATCGATTCCTCATGTGGACGAATCTGAAATGATAAAATTTACCAATTATCACTATGTTTTAAAAATAAATATAATATATATTTATTCACAATAAGAGAATGAAGAATAGTTTATTAACCTGCAAAATATATGCATAATAGTCACGACACGTCAATTTTTGACCATTATTATTCTGACTATTCACATCCCATCCATATGTGCCATAAGGTAACAACAATGGATATTGTAAATGATCATAATAGCCTGCACAATCTTGGACATTTAAAAGTTGACCTTGCCTTGTTTGTACCATTACATCACGACCTTTTAGATTTTCTACATCATCTGCACCCACTATTATTGCAGCAACCTGAGACTCTGAGGGCAAACTATATTAAAGTTGGTTTGCAGGTTGCTCTCTAATGATGAGTTTGCAAGTTTCCAAATCTTGGCGTCGAGCTAGATGATGAAATACGTGCACAAATGGATTATGTCGGTTTAAGATTTGTTGTATGTTTTCAACCACATCTCTATGCAATGCTTCATTCTCTAACATACGATTGTCTACTTCATGGTATGTGTCGTATATATACAATTGTAGAAATCTTGGTCTGTTATCTTCATCTGGTAGAAGACTTCCTATCTTATGATATATGGATCCTTGAGCACGAAAAGTGAAAGTACTACCACCAGTCGCTAAACTTTGATCAATGTGCACACCCATTGATGTAAATGAAAACACATGGTTATAAGCACGAATATTTTGTTAAAAATGGACACCTTGTGGAGTTTCAGCAGAAAATAACTCAACCATTTCTGGAGGAGATTGAATTAGAGGAATGACAGTTTTCCCATTTAAGCAACACATATCTTTGGTTTCATGATGAAACAGACGGGCATGACAATATGGACATGTCTTTGGTGGTGGCAAATGATACTTTTTTATTCCAATATTTTCATGAAAATTTCGGGCACAATTATGAGGTTTGCGTCGTCTCTGTCTACGACATACTTGCGCAACCCCGCTATTATAAGACATGTCATTATGACGAACGACATTTTCAGAGGTTCCTGTTAAAAAAATATCAATGTCAATACTTGTGCTTATTACTGAAATAAAATATTGAAGAATATATTAATGTTTTAAACTTGTTACCTTCATTGACTGCTAGGTCATCATCGCTGTTTGTAGCGTTCGTAGCATTCTGATTAGCTCCGCTATCACTCATCTGCCATATATGGCTTAAATGCATTCTCTTTCGAACATGGATATTATCTTCACAATTTGATGTCTGTTCGCGATGACAATGATAATTGGCCCGTCGTCGTGTCAAATAATTATCTCGTTCTTTTGAACTCATTGAAGCCTGCCATTGTGCTTTTCGACTCACTCTTTTAGGAGGTGATATACTTTGGTCATAAGCTTGATCTTGTCGCAAAGCACCTATATTTTTCACATAATAGATTGCTTGAACATTGAAAAAAAAAAATATATATATATATATAGGTCTATAAAAAGTCTGAGAGAAATTGTAGCATTTGAAGCAATGGATATGAATTTTTGGGGGTGTTTTGCTATGTAAGTTCTTCTTTAAGGTGTTATGATTTCAAATTCTCAATGTTCTAAAATTCTTCCTTAAAAGATAAAATTAAACTACTGCCAAAACTCTAAATTTTTTAACTACATACATGTAGAAATAAAACTGTGCAAAATATGCATACAAAAATGTTTGTGTTTCGGAACATGAATCTATAAGTTACCGGTCATTGATTCCACTTCATTTGCTAGCTCTATGTTTTCCATTTGCTCATTGTGAAGAAGTTAAAAATTGTTGCCCCTCTCTTTGATGATTTTCCATGCTGCAAGCAGTACAAATACCATCACTACAATTAATTTAAAATAAATTTAACGTAATACAGAATGCTCAGGATTCCCACTTTAGCATAGACAAAGATTCGTGTTGTCCCAATAAAGAAAGGAAAACTAATGAATAAAAAGTTGTAATGATTGACACTTTTAAACTATAAACTGAAAAGGCATTAAACTAAGTAACTGAAAATGCATTATTCTATGTGTACCATCCAGAGAAAAGAAAAGGTAACAAATAATTCTATTAGAAGTTATGGCTTGACTTTATTGCAATTTACCTGAGATTACTTGGTCAGATCTGCATAAATTGATGTGCCACGAAACAAAGGAAATGCTATATAAAACTTCCGCTCAGCAAACGGCCGTGGCTTTCCCTGCAATGCAACATTGCAATTTTAATCAAAAACTTAAAATAAGCTAAAGCACCATCAGGTGGAAAACAATTGCTTTACTGTTATAGAGAAGTCTTTCCAAAAGCCCAATGTCTATGTCAGAGGTATGGCCACAATATTGTTAAACAACAGTCACAACAGCATTATATAATTCATTCCTAATAATGAACTTTAACCTAACTAACATATGTGGGTCAAAAGTTCATTACATAACTTTATCAATGAGCAACTATTAGCATTAGCACTATCTCTTAGTAATGCCTTTGTGGTCTAGGAAAATGATTAGAACCATACCTGCAAAGAAGACAATTAATGGGACCAATAGAAAAGATCATCATCAAGATGACCTACAGTATCCGAAAGAAGCACTTCAACTTCCTTCTGTTACCTGTTCTGTCTGTAAAGGCTAAAACAAAGGAAAGTATATCTCTTGACCAAATGATTGACACGTTTTAGCACCCTCTCGTATAGGATCAAGTCTGACATGATACACTCCTATGACTTGTCAAAGCATTTTAATCACACAAATCAGATGCTAAAATTTTGGTCTTTGTTGACACTTAAGACCATAAATTAGTTTTTATGATCTTACTGCTAGTACTTTGCAATTGACAATAGTTTTCAATTCCAATATAGCATCATTATGTCCAAGTTGAATAGTTTGATGTTTCTCCCAAAGCTAAGATGTAAACATCTAGGCAACTTACCGAATGAGAATGGGTGGACTTAATTATGATCTTTATATTATTAGTAGTCTTCCAAAAAATCTCCCATAAAACCTGAAAAGTTCTAACTTTTAGAGTTATGGAAGATTCTGTTCATCAAAATTCAAACTTGGTAGGAACTAACTCAAAGTTTTGTTGATTGTTATGCAGTGTCAAAACTCAGTCTCAATAGTACCTAACGGTCAACAAATTATTAGACCAAATACCAAAAAGAACACTAATTTCCCAGCAAGAAACAAAACCCCACAAAACTCATTCTGCCAAGACCCATCTGCTATAAGAAATAATTTACTCAATGAAAACCTTAATTCTTAAGAAAGGAAAATTCCCACCGCTTCCTGGTCACTCCTTACAACTTAAGAACATGCTATATATATGTATATATATATATATATATATATATTCCCTTTAGTTGTTCGCTTACCTTTATAATTGTGAAGTTGTCACTTATGTAGTTCTTCTGCTTAGGAATGAACGTGTTCTTCAGTATGTGTGAAATGAGGAAATGCAATAAACAAAAGTTTTCAGCTTCTCTTTCCTTATAACTTTTGCTCCAAATCTTCAAATGAGAGATAAACATGTTGTTTGTTGATAAAAACCACCCCTAGCCATATCATAAATTCTCACTTCACAGTAGTATCTTTCATGCAGTATGGTTTTCTAAAAATTGCAAGTAGATATAAGACAGAAAGAATTGATAAGAAACTCTGGGTATGTGCTTCATAAGTAGTAATGTTGGATCCAGTAAGCTTATTTCATAAGAAATCTGTTTCCAAGGAAAGACGCATTTAGTATCCTATTATTCTTAATTTGGTTTGGTCTAATAAAAATGACATTGTAAGGCTCCACAACTCCTAATAAAAATGTTGTTTGTTGATAAAAACCACCCCTAGCCATATCATAAATTCTCACTTCACAGTAGTATCTTTCATGCAGTATGGTTTTCTAAAAATTGCAAGTAGATATAAGATAGAAAGAATTGATAAGAAACTCTGGGTATGTGCTTCATAAGTAGTAATGTTGGATCCAGTAAGCTTATTTAATAAGAAATCTGTTTCAAAGGAAAGACGCATTTAGTATCCTATTATTCTTAATTTGGTTTGGTCTAATAAAAAGGACATTGTAAGGCTCCACAACTCCTTAGAGCTGAACAACCAAAGTCCACAGAAAACTCAACCAAATCGGACTAAGAGACGAAGAAATATACCTAAAAGTTAATGATAAACTAAAATTGCATAGGGTTTTCATCGAACTATAAAACAGGACAACAATAATACAATCAGTACATCTACTGGCCAATTAGTCATTCATCAACTTATATATATCAAACACAACTACATCCTCTGGCTCTACAATTTTGATCAAGTTTCAAAAAGCAATTTGTAATAAAAAGAAGACAGCCGTAACTAATTTATTGGAAACTCAAGCTACAAAAACAGGAGATACAGAGAAAGTTATAAACCCAGATACAAACCAATAGATAAACCAACAAATCAATAGTCTAACAAATCAATACAAACCAACAAATCAAGTCACCAAACCCAGATAGATAAACCCACATACCCACATTCATAGGCATCACCCAGAATTGCATGCGCCGAAATTCAAAACCCGATCAATCACACCCAAAATTCAAGCTTACCTTCTCTTTTTTGTCTTCTCCTGAATGTCTTCTTCTTTCCCTTCTTCCTTTGCTTCTTCTTCTTCTCTCTCTCTCTCTCTCTCTCTCTCTCTCTCTAGAGCGAAGAAACACAGAAGCGAAAGATGAAAGCGGTGTAACCGATCTCTCTCTCTCTCTCTCGAATTAGTCGTCTCTTTCAGTTTCAGATTCGAAATCGCATCCTTCTTCCGCTCCCGTCGCCTAAGCTCTTCTCCCATCTCTTTCTCTATCTATCACTGTATGGAAATGAAACCATATGTCTCTCTCACAGAGTGAAACTAAACCATCCCTAGCCACGTCTCCTCTCTTTTCCTCTGTGTCGGCAAACCCCAGTTTCTAAGTTTCTATTTTCTCTGTAAATCATGGACAATATCAAGGGCAAAATGGGAAGTTTGAAAGTTTCCCCAAAGATAAACAGTAACACCCTCTTCGCTTTATTAATAGAGATATATATATAACACACACACATATATATAGATATAGATATATATATATATATATGTGTGTGTGTGTGTGTTTATAAATATATATATATATATACACACACATATAGATATATATTTGTGTGTTATATATATATATATATATATGACTATATGTGTGTGTGTGTGGAAATTCTTATACTTCTATATAAAATATGTGCTAATGTGCATATATATTCTACATATCCGTTGACCAATCCGATCAGATTTGAAAATATGGTGAAATTAGCTAAATTTTTTACCGCACTCATAATTTATTGTAATAAACTCATCAAACGGTCGGTTTTTCCATTTTCTTTGAATTGAGAGGGGTTGCTCTTTGGAGTGTATGATATATAAATATAGGTTTATAAGAGTAACTACGTTTGACCTAGTTGATCGAATTCGAAACAAGAACCAAATTGGCTAGATTTTCTACAACCACTATAAAACATTACAATCTCTCCATCGAGCGGTTGGTTTCTCCGAATTCATTTTCCACTTCATGGTTACTTTAGAATGAACCTAAGAAATTTAAATGCAATGTATAAGTCATACAACTTTAGGAATAAAATTGGTATAGACCAATGTGTTTGTAATAAAAATTAATTTTATTTATCTTATGTCCACTCACATCCATCGATGAAATATATACAAACGTGATGCGAAAAAATAAGCACGTTTCTCTGTTGTCATGGCATTGGTCAACCAATAAAACATAAGTGTCTACGGTTGACCAATCCGATCGGATTCGAAAATATGGTGAAATTGGCTAAATTTTTTACCACACTCATAATTTATTGTAATAAACTCATCCAACGGTCGGATTTTCCATTTTCTTTGAATTGATAGGGGTTGCAAAATTGGAGTGTATGATATATAAATATAGGTTTATAAGAGTAACTACGTTTGACCTAGTTGATCGAATTCGAAACGAGAACCAAATTGGCTGGATTTTCTACAACCACCATAAAACATTACAATCTCTCCATCGAGCGGATGGTTTCTCCGAATTCATTTTCCACTTCATAGTTGCTTTAGAATGAACCTAAACAATTTAAATGCAATGTATAAGTCATACAATTTTAGGAATAAAATTGGTATAGACCAATGTGTTTGTAATTAAAATTAATTTTTTTTTAATCTTATGTCCACGCACATCTATTGATGGAATATATACAAACGTGATGTGAAAAAATAAGCACGTTTCGCGGTTGTCACGGCATCGGTCAACCAATAAAACATATAAGTGTCTACGGTTGACCAATCCGATCGGATTCGAAAATATGGTGAAATTGGCTAAATTTTTTACCACACTCATAATTTATTGTAATAAACTCATCCAACGGTCGGTTTTTCCATTTTCTTTGAATTGATTGGGGTTGCTCTTTGGAGTGTATATATATAAATATAGGTTTATAAGAGTAACTACGTTTGACCTAGTTGATCGAATTCGAAACGAGAACCAAATTGGCTAGATTTTCTACAAG
This sequence comes from Rosa chinensis, assembly GCF_002994745.2. NCBI lineage: Eukaryota > Viridiplantae > Streptophyta > Magnoliopsida > Rosales > Rosaceae > Rosa > Rosa chinensis. The sequence goes on from NC_037089.1 coordinate 44,527,607, forward strand.
CACCATAAAATATTACAATCTCTCCATCAAGCGGTTGGTTTCTCCGAATTCATTTTCCACTTCATGGTTGCTTTAGAATGAACCTAAACAATTTAAATGCAATGTATAAGTCATATAACTTTAGGAATAAAATTGGTATAGTCCAATGTGTTTGTAATTAAATTTTTTTTTTTTTATCTTATGTCCACGCACATCCATCGATGGAATATATACAAATGTGATGTGAAAAAATAAGCACGTTTCGCGGTTGCCACGCCATCGGTCAACCAATAAAACATATAAGTGACTACGGTTGACCAATCCGATCGGATTCGAAAATATGGTGAAATTAGCTAAATTTTTTACCACACTCATAATTTATTGTAATAAACTCATCCAACGGTCGGTTTCTCATTTTCTTTGAATTGCTATATGTAGCTCTTTGGAGTATATGATGTATAAATATAGATTTATAAAAAATTAGTGTCTTTAAAAATTTATTTATCAATAAATTAGTATTAGATTTTCACTCAAGAATTTCACCCAAGTGAACCTAGAAAAATCATCAACTAGAATAAGCATGTACTTCTTACCACCTAAGCTTTTAGTTTGAATAGGTCTAACCAGATCCATATGCATTAAATCCAAAGGTTGTGAATTAGACATAGAATTAATGACCCTATGTGAAGAACGAGTTTGCTTACCAAGCTTGCAACCCTCACACATACCAGTTGGTTTCCCACTCAATTTGGGCAAACCTCTTACCCCTTCTTTGGTGGAGAGCTTCAGCAAGTCTTGGTAGTTAACATGGCAAAGGCGTCTATGCCAAAGATTGAGAGCATCTTCAGTTGAGGAGGAACTAAGAAAAATCTAAGAAGAGATAGAATCATTAACATTAACACAATAACAATGATCTTTAGATCGTAGTCCACCCATGACACTCTTACCCTTACCATGAAGAACAAGACATCTCAGCTTATTGAATCTAACCTCTTCAAAGTCATCACTCAATTGACTCACACTAATAAGATTAGCTTGGAGTCCTTCAACATACAACACATTTTTTTAAATTTGGGATTCCAGGAGCAGTTACAATCCCTTTTCCCACAACCTTGGCTTTCTTTCTGTCACCAAAAGTGACAGAATCACTGATAACCTCATCATAGAAGGATGAAAACCAGTTTTTATCACCTGTCATGTGCCTTGAACACCCACTATCCAAATACCAAGTATCAGCTCTTGTAGATGATAGAGCCGTAAGACCAACCAAACATGTAGCAATGAAGTCATTTTCTTCAACATGTGAGAAACATAAAGAGGATACAAGACACATTTCAGAAGGTTCAGAATCAGTTCCACAGATGTCAAAGGGTTTAAAATCAGCAGAAGCAAGTGAATGAAATGACTTATTTTTCTTTGCCCAAACAACATTTTCTTTTCTCAGGATTGCAACAAGTTTAGCAATCCTACCAAATTCTTTCAAAGATTTTTCCAGAGTTGACTGTAAAGAAATAAGCAAAGAGTTTTAATGAGACCTTGTAGACTTTTGAGGACCATTTCTGAGTTTATGACACCTTGGTCTAATGTGTCCATTAATACCACAATGGTGACAAATGGGAATGAATTTTTTGGATGACTTAGGGACACTTTCTTTAGGCAGCAACCTACTTTTCACAAAAATAGTTGATTTATTAGAGGAGCTATCTCCATAATAAAAACCAATACCCTTTTTGTCCCTATCAACTTTGCCCTTCCAATCATTTTGGAAACTTTATCAGATCCAATTGAAAATTTTGAAAACTTTTCTTGACAATCATATAAGGATTTTTCAGGAGAGTTTTTTTTTTCCGCAGTTAGAGAATTGACTAACCTGATTTGAGCATTCAAGTTCTCTTACAGAGTCTCCACTTGACTTACCAATGCATTTCTTTCAATTTCCCACTTCTTTTTGTAGGATTCCAACTTATCTATGATCCCAGATTTTTCTTTCTCACAAACAACAAGTTGATCCTTCAATTCCTCATTCTTTCCAATCATTATTTTTTAGGCTTTGTACAGTCGCTAGAACTTGTTAGAGGCTACCTCCTCGGAGTGCTCATCATCATCAAATTCATCTGAGGACTCATTTTGGGTGGTAGCAACAAGAGCAACATTTTCCTCTTCATGGTCGGACTGAGTTTCAGATTCACTATCACTCCAAGAGGTTTTGAAAGCTCTATTTGATTGACACTTATCTATTTTGTTTGCACAATCAGCAGCAAGATGACCATATCCTTGACACTCAAAACATTTTGGTTTTTCACCGAAAAACTTCTTTTGAAAAGGCTTGGAAGACTTTGAGTATTTGTCATTAGAAGAACCAGGAAAATTTTTAGAGTTAGAAGAGAATGACCTTCCGGATTTAAGAAATTTTTTGAACTGTTTTGTGAGAAGAGCAAATTCTTCAAGATTAAAATCAGAAGGGTCTTCCTCTTTTTTTCAAAGTGCTTAGAGCAATTTTTTTTCTTTCTGACCCTTTTTCCTTTTTGACTCAAAAGTTTTCAAATTTCCCAGATGCTCACCTAATGAGTATGTATCAAGATCTTGAGCTTCCTCAATGGCAATTTGCTTAGCCTCAAAACTAGGAGGAAGAGCTCGAAGAAACTTTTTCACAATTCTATGCTCTAAAATAGGATCACCCAACCCATGACATTGATTGGTAACATTGATGAGGCGACTATGGAAGTTATCAATAGATTCATCCTCTCATAGTCATTTCTTCAAATTCAAGCACAAGGCTTTGAAGTTTTTGTGCCTTCACCTTTTTGTTACCCTCATGAGTGGTTTGAAGTAATTCCCAAGAAGTTTTAGCAGTTGGACAATTTGTAATTCTTTTTCTTTCCTTGTCCGACAAGGTATCGAAAAGGCTATAACGAGCTTTAGTATCACATCTGTGATCAAATTGCTCAGCAACAGTCCACTCACCTCTTGGTTTAGGAATAGGACTAGAAGTTTAAGTTTCCTTTTTAGTTGGTTCTATCCAACCCTTCTCTATAATGTTCCATAACTTATCCTCTTGAGATTGCAGGAAAGTCATCATCATTACTTTCCATTGAGAGTAATCTATCCCATCAAAATATGGAGGAGAGTTAATGGAACTAGAGACTCTATCACGGTCTATTCTAGGAGGCCAGAGGAACACTGTGTTAGTGACCCACTCTGATACCACTTGAAGATCCTAGAAGGAGCCTAGAGGGGGGTGAATAGGCTCACAACCAATTTTTTCGTTCAAAAACTTACTCAGGGATTGCAACTGGGTGATCAATCATGAGTGTTGATATTGAACAGAATGTATTGAACAATCAACTAAACCAACTAAAGCAATAAAGAACACATGTTTTGTTGACTCAGTAAAACCCTATGAAGGGGAAACATCTGCGTGGCCTTTACTCTTGAAAGACCAAAACCAAATCACTAATGAAATCAAATCACAAGATTAGAACACAGAGGTTACACTGATCGCGACAATTTATCTAGACTCACTCACTTGACTGTTTGTACTCAAATCTTGCTAATTGTTTACACAAGTGAACAACTCAGAAATATTACTAAGACACCAGTTATGAACGCAACAAGTCCTTCTTGAAGATTTACCTTTGAAGTTTGCAATACCCAATTGACCTCATGGGATGCAAGAGATGAATATGCATGAATGATTTTGTGTTTTTCAAATTGAAAAACATGGAACAAGACACTTTGAAAAACAAAAAACCAAAGAGATAAACTCTTGATTAACAAAGGGACTGAAAAAACAAAAGTATTTTCAATGCCCAAATAGGAACAGAGAACCCATATATATAGAGGAGGAAGAGAAAGGACAGTTCACTCAAAGACCCCTTAATCTCAATTGGAGTAGGTAAACCCATACCCATAATTTCATATTGCACATGTAAACCCATTCCCCAAAATTAATTTGGAAAACCAAATTGAGAAGCTAGCTAACTCCTAAATTCCTTAATCAAGGCTGACACAAGAAGAGAACCCATGAAAAACCCATGATTTTTTGAAGGAGATGCAATGCATGAGCTTACCTGAGCCATGAGGAAGAGGAGACTTCTTCTATCTTCAAATAAGGTGTCAGCAAGTTCAGATGGGGAAGCAAGGCAGCAAGCTATGATGAGGTAGCAAGTTGCAATTGAACTAATTTTGAAAACTTGGTCTTGGTCTTCGACAACAAGGCAGCCCCCAAAGAGAAGAAGAGGCAAGTTGCAATTGAACTATCATGCTAAGATGGGGATGCTGACAGCAAACTGATCTTCAAGTCTTCAAAGGTGGTCTTCGACAGCAAGACACCCACAATTGTGGGATAAATTGTAATTAAACAATTATGGACTTGGGCTGCATACTTGGGCTTTTTCATGAGTAGGGTTTAGGAATACCAATTATGTACTTATACTAACAAAACTTTAATTACAAAGAGGAAAAACTCCTTGTAATCTATCTCGCTCTATTCTTCCAGATTCCCTTTCGATTCTAGTAAATATAAGCAACGTCTCACTTTATTTTTCTCGATAAACGTGTTGAACATCCTGAATAAAGTAAATATCTATAGGAGTGAGTTTTCGCTTAGTAGGGTCAGACCTTTTTAACTTACAAAAATAATGCAATTAAATTATCAAATAAAATGTTCATTGTTCAATGTTCAATGCATGAATGCGATGCCAACTCAAAGCTTAACTCATACTCATAATACGTAGCTTTGGGAAAGTCACTGATCACAAGAAAAACCTCTATCAAGTCTCACCATAACCAAACCACCAAAATTTCCTTTGGGATTGGCGGTGTAAGCAACCCAAATCCACCTCCAATTATAATCCCTTTGGGATGTAAAATATATCTTTTCTCACCATCCTTCAAGTCTCTATCTTCATTCGTAATCAAGTCGAAGGGAAGAATGTGGACAGATGAAACCAAAGCGAGTAGGACCAGTACCCTTAGGTGTTCTATACCTTGTAGGAAAAAAGTTCAAATACTAATTCGGGGATTCAGGGGGATCTCGATCTTTTCTGCAAAGGAAAAAAAGGGAGCAGATTTTATTCAGCATAACCTAACGATCTGTAGGGGCACTTTTGATCAGGGTTATACGGTAGTAAAATAGATATGGACGAGCCCAATACTTGTCTCCTTTGTCTGAGTTAGCAAAGACTAGGCCCAGCAAACTTCGAATGACTGAGAATCCTAGGAAGCTTGCTATTGTATTATTCCCGGCAGCTTCTTGCATATTCAAGACAATGATTTAAACATTCTAAAAGAGGCCTGGCAAGATTCATGTGGCATGATAGCTAGAAAAACATGATTTGTAGTGAAGATGAGAGGTTTACAACATCTAGAAAAGCTTTCAAATTACGGTTGATGAGTTTTGGAATGGAAATGGATTTTGGGATAGATATTGGCAGGGAATTTATGAGGTTTGTTCATTGGTTTTCATATGTGTTTCTAGGTTGTTTTTGAATGCCCCTTTGTAGTCATAAGAACTCTGAATTTATAGGAGTTGAGCCATGATGCATCATTAGTCTTGCTGCCTTAGGCATGTGGTTGTGATCCTAATCCCTAAGATTTGTTCTTGGGATTGCTATCCAGGATTTCTGCTGTGAAATCTGCTGCTGGGATTGCTATTGCAAGATTCCTGTTGCTGAAATCTGCTGTTGGGATTGCAATTATAGGATTCCTGCTACTAAAATCTGTTGCTAGGATTGCAATCCAGGATTTCTGGGATTATGTGCTCGTTGTTGGGATCAAGGTTTTGGATATTTGACTGGTCTTTAGAGCTCTCTCTCTTCTTCACTTACCCATATTAGGATTGGACTACTGGGCTTGAATTTTGGTTCCCAGGTCCAAAATTACCACTGTCTAAAACCAACAATAGATATGTACGTTTCCGTTACCTTCTACACCACACCTATTCTTGTTAGTCCCAAGTGCGTGAATGTAGCTTGGGTCCATATGCGTGATGTGGCTTGGGTCCATATGCGTTGCGTGATGGTTGCAACTTTGAGGGTATAATTTGCTTATTAGGCTCGAGATATAAATTAGGCCTGCTAACTAGAGTTTTGGGTGCTAACATGATTCAAACTGGCTTGTAATTTAATGGAATAGCAACCAAGCTAAGTCGGAAGGAGAGCTCAACATCTGCATTAGCCCGTGCAGGCCACAAGTATGTCTTTGTCATGATATTCCTCATTCTTTTGAATCCCTGACTAGCCTTAGTTGAGTTCTCAATGGTCAATTTTTGATAAAAATATGCTACTGACGTGAGTAAAGCTAAAACAATTGTCATGTTTATACCATTTGTGGGTGCGGCTAATTCCCCATGAGGTAACTGTATAATTTAATTTCCAGGGTAAAAGAGCCCCTGACCAATTCGAAACAAAAATAAATAGAAACACAGTTCCAATAAAGTGAACCTATGGACCATATTCTTCTCCAATTTGAGTTTTGCTCACATCTCAAAGGAATTCAAGGACATATTCAAAGAAATTCTGACCGTCAGTAGGAATGGTTTGTGGATTACGAACAGCTATAATGGCTGAACCTAATAAAATAGCAATTACGACCCAAGAAGTTTCATTACTTCTTTTGCTAGTCATCTTGTTTGCTCCTTGTAATCTTATCAATACTCTTTGTTGAAGGGCCATACTTTCCCCAATTTGTGCACTTGTTGGCTGATCATAGATCCTAAACGCCTTATGACACCAAACTCAACAGCACAAAAGGCTCTATTTCTTTTAATTTCATTTGGATACCAATATTGCTCGTATTCTTCCACATACACTACTTTCAAATGCATACACCTCCTAGGCACAAGTATTGGAAGCACAAGACTCGTATCGCCAATACAGAATTAATGAAAGCCCCCAGTCGAGGGACCCGATATCCCTAGGGGCGATATCGGGAACCCCGATTATCCCACACCGAAGGAAACAGAACCAAGCTCCCACAAATCTGCTACATTAAGGTCATCTCCAACAACCCAAAGAGGTAACTGTTTACTTTCGCTTTATAATGATAATTGACTTAGGCATCAGAGCGTCGAAGGCCGGCACACCCGGTCTTCCCTCTGACCTTTGTCTGTTTTACAGATAAGCAAGTCCGATAGCGATAGTTGCAAACCAAGACATCTCGTGGTTTAGTTGGATCAGACCCCTCTCGAGACAGCTGAAACATTCGGCGCTAGAAGGAGGGTCTGAACCAAGGACTTAAAAATCGAGATTTTCGCTGAAATATCGGCAAAATTTTCTTTTTCTCGGGTTGGCGATATTTTCGCCATATACCATGAAAATTTCGTACGATATTTTCGACATATCGCTATATTTCCAGAAATTTCAGAAATTTGGACGAAACTCACGAATTTTAGCTCTTTCTCTCGTGGCCCAGCAGCCCAAATTGGGCCCAATTTGTCAATTTGGAATCAAAATTCCGAAAAAAAGGGCAAACCCCCCTTTAAGGAGGTTCGAACCTCAGTTGTCCCTTATACATGCAAACAAGGCAACCATTCCTGCTGGGAAAAGATCTTGATATCATGTTATATCTTTTTATATATATTTCTTCATAAATCTCTTCTTTTTTTGTGGTTCTCTTTTTCAATAGTTTATTGGGCAGTTTATTTTATTGTAATTAATCAGATTTATTATTTTAAATACTTTATATATTAATAAACTACTAATCTATACTATTATTAAAATAAGAGGCTTTGTTAGCCAAAATAGAAAAAATGTACCAAAATGACCCTGAAATATTAAAAAACTATACAACTCATAAAACAGATAGGGGTAATATAGTTAAATTATAAAATAAACAGAAAATAAAAAAAAAAGTGAAAATGAGAAATAGATAATCAAACTACCCACTTCTATCATTCCATGAAAAACTACCCAATCTTGTAAATAACTTCTCACTCCCTATTAAAAAAAATAAATCAATTTTCACACTCATATTGTGTGGGGCAATCTAGTTTTATGTATGAGAATTAGTAAAGTATCAGGATTATAAATATTCACTAAATTAAGTTTCAATAAATGTCTGCTCAATGTGTAATTATGTACTAATGCACTTTAAATTATACTAATTTATTATGTAATAATGTTTAATATATAGTTTTTTAAAATAGAGTAGATAATTAATCAAATAGACATATTCTAAAGTTTAATTTAAAATTTTTATGTTTTTCTCCAAATTTTTATAGTTTCTATTGAATTTTTATCGATATCGATACTTTCTCGAAATTTTCATTTTTTGGATGGTCGATATTTCCTCGATCTTCGATATTTTAGTCATTGGTCCGAACCTCTGCACGCCACACAATCAAAACATTCGACAAAAAAGATTGAAATGATGAAATGAAAATGAAACGAAAGCGTGCAAAATAGTCGCGATACATACCCTCATCAACCTCTCCCTAGCTTCCCGATACCCAAGGCCAGGATCCTCGGCATTTAGACAGCTGCGATCACGATGGCAATTTCGCAAATCGGCAATCATGTGTAGAATGACACCATCTGTGATCCCAATCTCACCAAGAGTGCCCGAGAGCCCCCACTTGTAGATCTCAAGCGCGCTACACCATCAACCCGAGCTCTCTTGCCTCCACGGGTATTGATATTAACACCCACCGGTGGACTCCTAAGGCGTAACTACGAGGCAGCCCTCTTCATCGACCCAGCTCCGTCAGTGCGAGCACAGGTATCTGACACTCGGGTCTCATCCACCTTGCCAGCCTAGATATCAGTCTCCGTCTAGGCGACCTGGGTAACCCCAATATCGCCCTCCCCGACTAGTTGTGCTTCAAGGGCCTCAACAACCAGAACTGCATCGACAAAGGCTTGGGTAGTCACCTCAGCCTCCCCACTGTCGACACCGGACCCCCAATGTCGCCACCAAAAACAGCATCCAGCTACTCTAAAACAACATCTTGTACCAAGTGAGCCCTGGCACTGGTATCACTTTGGCGCCATTCAACTTCCTCAAACAGCTCCTCGACGGAGATCTCCACTTTAACCACCAGCTCCGATGGCTGGTTCATGGCACCACGCTCCACCCCTCCTGTCGAAACTCGGGGGGACTGCCTTGCACCTTCTTGAGTCTTGGGGGCCTGGCAATCCCCAATGGGTACTCGGGAACCTTGACCCCCCTCATTCTCTTTCCCTCACGGTCCTTGGGGACCCTGAGCCGATTCCTGAACACCTTGAGCCACGTGCCCTTCAGCACCAGCCTCCTCATCAGCTCGCTGGGTGAGATACTCCAACATAGTGTCGGGAAACCTCAGGTACATCTTGTCGGGCAACAGTATGTTAATCTAATGGTCAGTCACACGCAATTCCTTATCGAGAAGCACCCTCACCATCGCCTCGGGAAGTGCCCATGGCACCCCTGCGAGGTGCACCTTCGCCAACTCCAACGAGAAACAAGTTCACCACCTCCACCAAAAGAACCCTCTTGCCTACCCGACCACGATGCACCCCTGCTATGCTGCGAGCGACACCTAAAATTAGTCAATTGTCTCTTGTCTAACGCCTTCCCAGACCCGCCCCACGAATTTCAAAATCTAATAACCTTTCCTGACGCCACAATAGATAATCCAACTAAACCCAAAATTCACCTCCCCTAGCGACTAGCCTAACCCACAATGACCCAAAGCCTACCGGCAAACCCCACCTCCGGAAAACGACCCCTCAACAAAACCTATACTCACAAAATGTTCTCAGAAAAAAAAAAAAAAAAAAAAAACACCGAAAAGTCAAGAGACTGCGTACCAGTTCACTCATCCAACCGAAAAAAAAAGAAGAGACAATGACACCAACAACCCGGAATTTCAACCACTTAATGAAATATTCAAGCTTTCCAAACACTAAAGGCTCTACCTTTACTCACCTCTTTTTTAGTTTCCAACAAAAACAGAGGAACAGTAACCACCCCCATCTCCCTCATCTGTCTATATATAGAGACCTCGAGAGTACAGGGACCGTTGGACGTGCAAGGATGACGACACCAAATCTCACCATGTGTCCGACATCTCTAAGCGTTACAGAGGTCATGCGTCATTGCTTCTACCCCTTACCACTACACCATTATTACATGTTACGGACTCCAGTACACCGGACTTCCTACACACAAAAAATGAATGACAATAGCACATGTGTCATCAAGGCATAACATATGCTCCAAAAGACTCATGAAACCCTACCACAGATTTGCGATAGCGACACAATGCCAATTGAGAGAATGCTCTCCTTACCCCCAACCAAGACTCCTCTTAGGTGGGGACTTGGGGGACTGGAGGTAATGGTTGTACGGAAGCCACGTGGCATGTGGCATGAACTCGCCTTGCACTTCTAATAATTCTATCAATGAAAAACTCCCCACCCAAGAGAACTCCTGACCGGGGACTTAGGGGACTTGTTGGTATGCATATATCTCCTAGGCACAAGACTCATATCGCAAATACAGAAGTAATGAAAGCCCCTAGCCGAGGGACTCAATACCCCTCAGGGTGATATCGGGAACCCCGATCATCCCACACCGAAGGAAACGGAGCTTGTCCACAAATCTGCTACATTAAGGTCATCTCCAACAACCCAAAAAGGTAACTGTTTACTATCGCTTTTCATTATCGTTATCGTATAATGATACTGACTTAGGCATCGGAGCGTTGAACACCGGCACACCCTGTCTTCCCTCTGACTTTTGTCTGTTTTATAAATAAGCGAGACCGATAGCGATAGTTACAGACCAAGACATCTCATGGTTTAGCTAGATCAGACCCCTCTCGAGACAGCTGAAACACATTCAATATTTAAATCAATCAATTGCACACAATTCATCTATTTCAATTTACTTTAACATTTTATAAAAAAAGGTTCCCTGATGCCGTACCTAAAAACAAAGCTTCATTCCAACGCTGCTCAAAGTTAATAATAGTACTAATCGCATTATGAAATCAGTGTCCTTCTGTTTATGGGATTGCTAGCACACATTTAACCTCATATCAAATCTTTAATCAATGACAAATAGGAACAATACTTATAGGCTTTAATTTTAGATTTTTGTTTCTTATATGCCTTAAATGTTTTAAGTAACATCAATTTTTTGAGTTGAACTCTGATTTTGCTGCAACTCTATGTTTCCTGTTGTTGGTTCGCTATTTCCCCATTCAATATATCTATTGTATGTGTAAGCTAGAGCTGCATGTAACAAACAAACAAAATTAAATAGCAAAATTACACTTATAGTAGCAAGGGAATGGCAATCTCCACACCTGTCAGAAAAACAAAAATGACAAAAAGCTGAAATTTAGAAGTCACCAAACATGCTAATTTAAGCCCAAAATCACTTCTGGTCTCAGAAGCATCTCAGGAAGCAATGTTAAACTGAGCCGAATGTCAATAAACCAAATGTTACTAAGTAAAATCAAATAAAATCTTTGACAACTTTAACCCTTAATTCAGGATTAACTCAACATTAAACTATGATAAAGAGCAATGACCATATATGGGATATTGAGGAAATATCAATGGTCCAAAAAGTAGATCAATATAAATATCAATATCAGTAAATAATCGAGAGAAATGTATACAAATTGAGAGAAAAACATGGAAATTTTAAATGAAAATTTGGGAGATTTTTATTTGATTTATTCTTTATTATATATCAAAGGAAAATGTTGAATACAAAATTATTATGTAAAATGTTGTATTCGAGGGCGGATTTAGGGGGTGGCGAGCTTAAGCTGCCAAACCTTGAAATTTGGAGATCCAATGGTTGTATAATCTTGTGCGGTTGTGCCAATAGAATTGGTTGCAGAAATACTCCAAAAAAGACAAATTGGAGGGAGAAGATTCAATTCTCGCAAAATACATGACGTTCAAAATTTTTCAAAACTAACCTACCTAAAACAACATGGTTAGGATAATGTTTAAAAAAGTCAAACAAAATTAATGGATCATTTAAAAATGTTAATAAACACAATTAGTGGGTCATTAAAAAAACTAATAGTTGAATCGTTTAAAAAGAAATAGGTAGAAATATCACTTTGGTTATCGAATTATGTTTCGTTCGACACTTTGGTCACTCAACTATATCATCATTTATCACTTTGCTCTCTCCGTCTGTTTTCTTTGTTTAAATGTGGTAATTGAACCTCATGCGCTTAATAAGCAGGGATATTTTTGTTAACCCAATTAAAAAGAGTTGAGTGTTAGTTATGACATTTTTTATAGAAATTGGAATTACTATAGGCTCCTCTCTTCCACACCCATACATTCCAAAGAAAGAGAGGTGGACTTCATCGAGAAAAAAAAAAGAAAAAAGAATAAGGAAGAGAGGTAAAACACATAACCATGTTATGGCATTATTAATTGGTTTGCAAGTGGTGTCTTGACTTTATTTAATCAAAGTTGGATTGACTTTGTTTAATTAAAGTTTGATTTAGGATTTACCATTTCCACATGGATAAATGTTTTTTTTTTTTTTGGCAAAATGGTTGCATAATAAAATTGGGATTGGGGTTTTGAAGTTTTTATTGGCCTATATTTTGGTTGTCTTTAAGTTAGAGCATCTTTAGCACACCATCTATTTTGGCTTCTTAGCTATTATAGAGAGCATCTTTAGCACACTATCTATTTTGGCTTCTGAGCTTTTTATTTATTTTAGCAGCTGCATCAGACTCCTAATAAGCGACTCTCAATTATAACTTTTATTTATCTCGCTCCTAAATATAGAGAGCGAGATGAGGCTGTATATAATTTAAAACATTCATTTTGAGTTATTTTATGTAATTTATAAATAACAAACTACGTATACCCCCTTGATAGGATTTCAAAATATAAAAAACTCCACAACATTTGGTTTTGAATGTTTAAGGACAAAAGTTTACACTTAAGGACAATATGCTCTCCACTTGCCACATGTCATGAGTTAATTTACTTTTTTATCCTTAACTACTTATTTTGACTTGTAATCCCTTTATAAGGATTAAATCTTACAATTAAGGACAATCTACTCTCCACTTGCCACATGTCGATCATGAGTTAATTTACTTTCTTACCCTTGACTACTCCTTTTAACTTCTAATCTCTTTATATTTCTTTTTTTCTTTTTCTGATAATAATCCATTTATGTTACTTTTTTTTTCCGAGAATAATCTGTTTATATTACTTTTTTTTTTTTAGAATAATCTGTTTATATTACTTTTTTTTTCTGAGAATATTCCATTTATGTTACTTCTCAAAAGCAAAAAAAAAAAAAAAAATTCTTCTACACGTTGCTAAGAGAAAGAATCTCAGACCTCACACTCCTACTACTCTCATCTCATCGCCTAATCCTACTATTGCACTAGTCCAATCCTGCTACTGCACTCATACTTGTCAAGTTCTGCTACTGCACTTGTACTCGTGTCCAGTTCTGCTACTGCACTCATTATCGCCTAATCCTGCTACTGCACTCGCTGCACTCATACTCGTCCAGTTATACTACTCGTGTTTTGCTATTGCACTCGTCATCGTCAAATCCTGCTACTGCACCCGTCCAATCTGCTACTGCACTCGCTGCACTCATACTCGTTCAGTTCTGCTACTGCACTTGTACTTGTGTTCTGCTACTGCACTTGTACTTGTGTTCTGCTACTGCACTCGTCATCACCTAATCCTGCTACTGCACTCGTCCAAACTCGCTACTGCACTCGCTGCACTCATACTTGTCCAGTTCTGCTACTGCACTCGTCATCACCTAATCCTGCTACTGCACTCGTCCAATCTCGCTACTGCACTCGCTGCACTCATACTTGTCCAGTTCTGCTACTGCACTTGTACTCTTGTCCTGCTACTGCACTCGTCATCGCTTAATCCTGCTACTGCACTCGTCCAATCTCGCTACTACACTCGCTGAACTCATACTCGTCCAGTTATGCTATTGCACTTGTACTCTTGTCCTGCTACTGCACTCGTCATCGCTTAATCCTGCTACTGCACTCGCTGCACTCATACTGGTCCAGTAACAGGACCATTAGCAGTAGCAGTAGAAGGAGTAATTAGATCATTTCAATTTGAACAGTAGCAGATCATATCATTGATAGTAGCTGATCATATCGTTGAACCAAATAACAAATCATATCACTGAACAGTAGCAGAGCATATTATTGACATAAACTATAAACTATATAGTAGCATATCAATTCAATTTGAATAGTAGGAGATCAAAAATAGCTTTTATCATGGTTAGAAAGACTGAAACTTTCTACCATTTGCAATAGAGCAAAAGTGATATGTTAAATAAGATTGCGAAGAATAAAAATAATTTCAAAAACAGGGTTGGAATGAACTTTGGGGGCAATAATTTCCAAAACTGGGTTGGAATGAAAATGATGCTTTGTATCCTCAAAAGACCACACCCACCCAGTAAAAGTATTAAACAAATAAACAAATTATAACTGAAATTGCCATAATTAGATAGAATCCAAAATTCCCAAAAACTCATTCCCACCCAAAAGAGAAAAGCCATAAAGATCCATGAAATCAACTCACAGTAATCCAAAAACAACACTAATAACATCCAAATTATAACTGAAATTGCCTATTGTAGTGTTTAGTCAGGCCATCAACCTGCATAAGTTCTCTAATTTGTTTCGGAGTGGCAACTGCAAAAAATCCAAAAAACACTTCAAGTTAGATACTACTCTTGATGAGGGGAGTACAGAGAGTATAGCACCCCACCAAATTAATGCAAGCAGAGAGAGAGAGAGAGTAGAATCGTTATTGGGCTAGCAAATCAATGAATACAAGTTGATTTGATCCTTCACAGATTCATACTAATATCTTCATGCCAAAAAACCTATATGGATGACTAGCACAAAAACATTAAACACAATAAGCTCAAGTTCAATCATGGAAAAATTAAGTAGCCATAGAAGGAAGAATACAGTAACTCAAATGATAAACTTGCACCTTGTGCATATTCAACCATTCAGAAACCACAGTTCCATATAATTCTCAAGAATCCAATCCATGAACATTAAACAAATAAGCAAACAACACAAAATTGGAAACTCCTCCGATTTAAGTATCTAGAATCTAGAATCCTCAATCACAAAAATCAGACATTTATATCTTAATTACATAAACACTTGAATTAGAGTCCCAGTAACCTTCCACTAGAAGCCTAAGGTAAGCATCAATTCCAATATCACACACAATAAACTGATTCACTTCCAAGCAGCTGATGATACATGAAAACAGAATCCATGAAAATCATCACGAAACTAATTCAAATCAACATCATACATAACAACATAAACAAAACAGGAACCACCCAAATACAAATTTATCAAGATGATTCAGAAACCAACTCGCATAAGCCTCTTTTCAGCCGACAAGTCCACTGCACACTTCAAGTACCCCTCTTTCCAAAATTCTGAACAAAACCCAGAACTTGAGAACTGAAATCTCCACCATGAAAGAAAAATAGCAAAATAAAGCAAATTTCCACTCTGAAACTACCAAATGCAGCTGAAAACCAAAACCCAACTCAAAGATTGCAACTCAAATCTTCACATCCAAGCCAACTACCCGAAACCAACCCAATAAGTAATTCTAGTCCAACTCCTACTACTCCAACCTCCTCTCACTCTTTTCACATCCTAATTTGAAGAAACATAAACGAAGGCAGCGAAATTGGAGTAAAGACTTACCTGATCGACCTCCATTGAAGCCAAATTCGAGCTGAGCACGGATTTGAATCGTAGTTGCTACTGTTGTTGGCCCTGTCGTTGGGGTTTCTGCTACTGTTCTGCTACTGCGAAATTGGGGTTTCTGTTTTGGCGTTGGCGTTTTGGGATTTCGGTTTCGGTAGTTGAGTATTATGCCCAGCGGCATGAGTGTAAATTGTAATGAAAACTGGCCATTTTAGTCATTTTCTATCAAAATTCGAAGCCAAGCCTAAATAATTTGGTTTTGGGCCTGAGCTTGTGTCCTTATTTGTATAAAACAAATTGAAGGTGAGTTTTTTGTGTTTATATCTTTGGTCAGGTGCTACTATGTAATTTTCTAATTTATAAATGCATTTAAACTATTTAATATTTATTTTAAAAATAATATAAATTCAAAAGTAGTTAAAATAGAGAGTGCTGATATAAACGTATTTCTAAAGTGGCTAGCCAAAATGACTGTTTAGCTACTTTGGCTAAAATTTGACTAAAAGATGGCTAGCATTGCTAAATATGCTCTTAATAAGTTGAGTTTTGGTTGTATGTGAGTCAACTGATTTAGGGTAATATACTCCCAAAGTGAAGTTTTTCAGCTTATACCTAATATACTTTTTTGTTTCCATAGATGATCATTTCACATTGGAGATTTACCATGCATAGCGGTAGATTTTCTGGGTTGGGTAGTGGCAGTTAACATTACAGGGGAGAAGAAGTGGTCTGGATTAATGGTAATGATCCATACACCACATCATGGCCATGCCTCAATTGCATGGCAGAAGATTTAGGCTACAGAGAGTCCCCAATGACATATTGGTTCAAGATTCCTGGAAGTATAGATGGTGAAGACTTTCTATCAATTAGGGATGAAAAAGAATTTAAACAAATGTTGGCATTTATTCAAAGTTCTAGGGTGCTGCAATTATATATTGTAGGTGGAGGGGAGAGAAAAAAAGAAGAAACATAACGTGAACCTGGGAATAAGGCTGCACCTATTTCTCATGACAAATACATTAGGAATGTGATTGAAGACATAGTAGAGGATGATGGAATGATTAGTCATAGGGTAAAAGATAATAAAGTTTGGTAAGAAAGGAAAGACAATTAAGAAGGGAAAGAGTAGCGGTTTGAACGACAACTTCAACCATTTTACAAAGGTGGTTGTGAACAATGATGTTGAGGGTACAAGTATAGGTACTACTAAGTCACCTAGACTAAAACAGAAAGCTAGGACAACTAAGAAGAAGGAGGTGGAAAGGAAATATGACACAAGGTTAATTAAAGGAAAATTCAACTATGATACTAATGAATTAATTTCAAGCTGATGAAGAAATTTCTGATAGTGATCATCCCATTTATGAAGAAATTATAAATAGTAACTATGAGCTATATGATGAGGATGATGAAGTGTTGTTGAGGGCAAATGTTGAAGGTGATGGTGTTGATGTTGGTGAATGAAATTCAATGGGCTATGAAGGAATTATATCAGATGGGGAGGGTGAGGATCTTGAGAAGTTTGAAAGTGATGAATCATCATCATCTAGTAAAGATGAACTTAACTTAGATGCGCAAGGTCAAAGGAGCAAGAAAAAGAAGTTTACCAATTTCAGGGAATGAACCAAGAAAGGGATTGAAGGACCCTCACTTTAAACTTGGCATGAAATTTTCAAGTCCAGAGTTATTCAAGGATGTAGTGAGAATGTTATATGTGTTAACAAACCAGAGCTAAGGTTTGATCTTGATGACAGAAAAAGGGTGAATGTGTAATATGCCAAAATCCGTCTACGATGAGTTGATGAATGCGGAAAAGAAAGAAGCTTGGATTGCAGGTCGGGAGGTTTAGAAAATGTTACAGAAGTGAGTGGAGGTGGTGGTGTTCACTTTGGTTTGCGGAGTGCACTGAAGAAGGGTTGGCGAATGGTGGCCCGGTACCTCCCTTTGACAGGTTTTGTTTGGACTAGGGATGAGAAAAAAGCCGGCGATTTGTCAGTGCCAGGTACTTCTGACGGTGACATGAAGATGGATCTGGTCTTGTAGGCTGATGAGTTCATGATAGGCAACTCACCTAAACGGCAGTGCACCGAGCAGTTGGGTTTGGATGGTGATCGGAAATAGGAAGAGCAAGCAGTTGCCGGGGGTTTGACTGATGGTATTATGGAGGAGAATGTGGGATTGCGGTTTGGTTTGCTGACAGAAGCTGATGACACTAAACCGGAGCAGTTAGACGGTTGTCCGAATGGGGAGTTGGGCAGTTTACACTCTAGGCAGTTGAGCAGTTTCCCTTCCAAGAATTTTGACTCCATAATCTGTGGACTTGAAGATAAGTCCAAAAATACAAAGTTGTGGATCATGATAATTCCACCAAAAAGTCAACTATTTCTGGTGAACAGAAACAGAAGGGAGCCATCCACAATGTTTATCAAAAGAGAGAAGTTGGGCAATGTTATACCTCTTTGCAAGTGGAAGAGTCTTCCTCACGTGCTGGTGCAACAAAACAGGACATGCAAACTTCTAATTTTAATCCTTCTTTGACCAACACTGCACCGAATAAATTAATACCCTTGACAAGAAAGGTTTTAAGGTGTGTAAACATCCTCAACTAAGCTCTGGATGGGCTACCAAACGTCCTCCCATGATGGGTCCGATATCGACCCAACAAGAAAAATGAATATTTTAAGTTGGAACTGCCAAGGGATCGGGAACCCTTGGTCAGTAAATGGACTCAAAGGTTGGTAAGCCAAAACTTTCCCGATGTCATATTTCTCAGTGAAACTAGATGTATTGAGGGGGATATTTCTCAACTCCGAGTGAAGCTTGGTTTTCAAAATGCTTTTACAGTTCCTTGCAAAATCTTAACAAAGCCTAATGGAAAGAAGAGTAAGGCTGAAGGCCTGTGTTTATTATGGCAGGAGGATTTGGTGGTGGAGCTGGGCACTTTTTCTGATCACCACATTGATGCAATGATTGTAAAGACTGGCACTTCGAACAGATATAGATTTACTGGAGTCTATGGACACCCTAAAGTAGAACATCGCTTCTTAGTGTGGAATCTACTTACAAAGCTAAGCTTAAACAATACTTAGCATTGGGTTTTAGGGGACGACTTCAATGAGATTATCAGAATGGATGAAAAGGAAGGAGGTCACCCGCGTTGTTGCCGGCAAATGAAGGAGTTCCGAGACTGCCTTAAGGAGTGTGGGGTTTGGGACTTGAATTTTGTGGGACCTAAATTCACTTGGAGGGGTAAGCGTCATGGGGAGGAGATTAGAGTTAAACATGATCGATTTGTAGCCTCAAAGGAATGGACTGACTTATTCCCAGCATCTAGAGTGATACATCTGAATCCTAGTAAGTCTGACCACTTACCGATTTTGCTAGAGGTGCGATTCTCACTTCAAAAGAAAATGAAGAAAAAAAGAAGATTTCGTTTTGAAGAACAGTGGTTACTTGACACTGAATGTGAGAAGATGGTTACATTGGGTTGGAATGGTGACTCTGGAGAGTCTCCTTTTTCCTTGGTTTGTAATAAAATAGACAACATAATTAAGACTCTTCTTAATTTGAGTAGAGAGAAATTTGACTGTTTAAAAAAGGAGATTGAGTCAACAAGCGAAAAACTAGCCTCTTTTTTTTATACTACTCTTTTTGTTGTTCCCGATGAAGTACGGTTGCAATTGGAGTCCAGATTGAATGAATTACTTGAACAAGAATAGTCTAATTGAAAACAGAGGTCTAGAGTTTTATGGTTGACTAATGGAAACCTAAACACACATTTTTTCTACCAGTTTGCGTCAAATAGAAGGAGGAGAAATACAATAAAAAGTTTGTTTGATGCTGAGGATGTTTGCCAAACTGAAGTCTATAACTTGGAGAAGATCATTTTGGAATATTTTGGTACACTCTACACTTCTTCCTTGCCCACTACTGAGGATATTAATCAGTTCTCAACCTTGTTCCCCTTGGTTGTTACCCATGAAATGAATGCAGCCTTGATCTGGGAGTTTGAAATTGAGGAGGTTCACCGTGCTTTGAAACAAATGCATCCCTCCAAGGCCCCAAGACCTGATGGATTTTCTCCAAGCTTTTACTAAAGGTTTTGGCAAATTGTTGGGAAGGATGTGGTTGCAGTGATCTGTTGCTTTATGAATTCTGAAACTCTTCTTTGCCGGGTAAATGGAACTTTGGTCACCCTGGTCCTTAAGGTTAAAGAGTTGGAAAACATGAGTCAGCTACATCCGATAAGCTTGTGTAATATTCTGTATAAACTAGGGTCGAAGGTGCTTGATAAAAGGTTGAAGAATCTTCTGTCGGATGTTATTTCACATAATCAAAGTGCATTTGTGCTAGGTTGACAGATCTCCGATAATTCTCTTGTGGGTTTTGAGGTGTCTCATTTCCTGAAAAATAGAAGAGGGGGTTCACTAGGTTATTGTGCCGTAAAGCTAGACATGAGTGAGGCATATGATTAGGTTGAGTGGAGCTATTTAGAGAGGGATTTACTTGGTATGGCTTTCCATTCTACTTAGGTTAATTGGATCATGGGCTGTGTTCGAACAATTTCATAATCTTTTCTATTGAATGGAGAACCAAGAGGTAGGTTACTACCATCCCGTGGTTTGCGACAAGGTGACTCGATTTCCCCATATTTATTTGTGTTGTGTGCAGAGGGTTTGTCTAGATTAATCTATCAGGTAGAGATGACAGGATTGCTTCATGGGGTGTCGGTTGTTCTCGGGGCTCTATCAGTTAGTCATTTGCATGTTCTTTGTAGATGACTCATTTATTTTCTTTGAACCTAATGAGGATGAGTGTTTGAATATGAAGGAGATGTTCACCGGCTATGAGAAGGCCTCGGGTCAACAAATCAATTATGATAAAAGTTGCATCTCTTTTTCCAAAAATGTGAAAAGGTATGATCAAGATGTGTTGGCGCAACTACTTGGTGTTTTAAGTATTTGGGGCTTCCAACATAAATAAGTTATTCCAGAGCAAAGGCTTTCCAGTTCATTGTGGAGAAGACAAGAAATAAAATGAAGAGTTGGAAAGACAAAACTCTCAGTGCGGCAGGGAAAGAGGTCATGATTAAGGTTGCCATTCAATCCATCTTGACGTATGTTATGGGTTGTTTTGAGTTGCCTAAACACTTGTGTCAAGAAATACGTTGTTGTATGGTAGAATTTTGGTGGGGGGACTCTGAAAAAGGGAAAAAGATACACTGGATGGCTTGGGACAGATTGTGTACTCTAAAGGCAAAGGGTGGACTTGGATTTCGTAATATGGAGGCTTTCTACCAGGCTTTATTTGCCAAACAAGGTTGGTGCCTAATACGAAACCCGGACTCTTTTCTTGCAAAACTTCTCAATCAAAGTACTTCCCTCATACTGATTTTCTTCATGCTTCTGTTAATCCCAGGGCTTCGTACACTTGGAGAAGTATGATGAAAGGTAAGGAATTGTTACTGAATGGGTTACGTTATCAGGTCAGTGCGGGGTCTGGAATCTTAATTTGGGAGGATCCTTGGCTACCTCTTCCTTACTCTTTCAGACCATACATACCTCTAGTTCAAGGTTCGGAACAGTTAACTGTGGATTTCCCGATTGATGATTATCATGATTGGTGTATTGACATTTTACAGTCACTCTTCTCAAGAGAAGAAGCAGATATGATCAGTAAAATTACTTTGAGCATTCGCAATCGGGAGGACAGGTTAATCTGACACTTTGATCATAAAGGTCTGTACAATGTCAAAAGTGGTTATGCAGTGGCAAGACAAACTCTTAATATGTTGCACACAGATTCTTCTTCTGACGGACCTTCTGGTGAGAAGGGGTTTTGGAATTTCATTTGGCATGCAAGGGCTCCCCCAAAAGTAAGGTCGTTCATCTGAAGGTTGGTACGTGGTCTACTACCTACAAAGGCAGCGCTAGCACAAAAAATTGGTTTACAAGACCTGGCATGCGTGTTTTGTCAAGGTGAGTTAGAAACTGATCTTCATGTCTTTAAGAATTCTAACATTGTTGCTTACCTCTGGTTATATAGCCCCTTGGGTTTACGTGCGCATCATCACCCTTCTAATGACATTAAAGAATGGTTGCTGGAAGTTATGGAATTTATTCCAAAGGAACAAGTTGCAAGTTTCTTTATGTTTCTATAGGAAATATGGACTGAGAGGAATAATCTACTCTAGAAAATGGGAGTTTTTCATTCTTTGAATACTATTCAATAGTCCTCCCACTTGTTGGTAGAATTTCAACATTTGCATCCACCTAAGATGGGCTCTACACTTTCTCATACTCATCCAAGACTAGTAAAGTGGTGTGTTCCCCCTGCAGGATGCAGCAAATTAAATATAGATGGGGCTTATACTAGGGAAACTGGTAGAGGAAAGCTGGGAGTGATCTTTCGTGATTCTTCAGGGTGCTTTATAGGTGCCTACTTTAGACATCTTTCAGCAATCAGGTCTGCATTTCAGAGTGAGGCAGAGGCTTGCAGAGTGAGCTTGCTTGTAGCTATTCAAGAGGGTTGGAAACATGTTGAGGTTGAGAGTGATTGTGCTAAGTTAGTTACAGTGCTAAACCATCAAAGAGAAGATAACTCTGAGGTTAGTCGAATACTGGATGATTGTAAAGATTATATGCAGGATTTTGATTTTATTCAGGTTTGACCTATTTATTGTGAAGCAAATAGTGTCACTCATAGGTTAGCGCACTTCGCTAGTTGTGATTATGATATTAATCTTTATTTAGAGGCGCCACCTGATTTCATTCAAGATGTACTCTATGAAGACTATTGTAATGTATTATGTAATGCTAGAGATTTAGGCTTTATGTCCCCTCTCCAATGCATAATCTATCAATAAATAATTTGGATGTGGGGCTGAGCCTCCCAGCATGACTGGGTTCCAAACCCTATTTCAAAAAAAAAAAAAAAGTTGTTTTTGAAGTTTGAGTAAAGTTTATGCCAAGATTATTTGCAAAATTTGTTACGGTTGGCTATTTTAGTTTTTAAGATAAACTATGTTAATGTTTAAGATTGAGCGGTGGCCCAAGTCTTTGTTAACGCTAGTCCGATGGGCGGACCGCTACTTGCAATGTTCTCAAAGCTTCCCATACCTGTCAAGTGAAATACAAAGTGGCATCAGAGGGAGACCGCGCTGGGCGGTCTTCAGTTCTCCGATGCCTAAGTTAGTTAATGTATTTATGTTGACAGTATAACAGTAGGTAAGTAGTGAATGCGTAATTAAAGAGGAGAGAGAAGAGAACCTTTTATAGGTGGGGAAGAGGCCGAGCTCTTCCATGTTTTCAATGTGGGACTGATGTGCTTCAGTTCCCATCTTCTGGAGCTTTTGATGTTATCTTAGTACGGCGCGTCAGCTGTGATCTGGGGGTTAGCTGGGGCTCAGGCGGTAGCCTGCTTGGCTGTGTTTCCGTAGGTCACACAGTTGGCGGTAGTTGGTATCGCTGGTGGTATCATGAGTGTGGCTCATTATAGCTAATTATGCTTGCAAATGATCATGTAAGTACAAGTCCCCAGTCAAGGAGGGTAATCTTGGTTGGGGAGTTGCCTAGCGGTTCGAAGCGTTACTTCCGCTAGACTTGCAAAAGCATAATTAGCGTCAGTGCGTTGTCAACCATGGACATACTGAGCAAATGCTTTGTACCCTTTTGGGTGGGCCCCTACTAGGTCCCCCAAGGAGTCTCCCACTCCCCTGCTAAGATAGACCTCCATTTGGTCGATATATTGTTTGTTGAGGGGAGCTGCACTGAGCAGAGGGTGTTGGGTAGCGAGCCTAATCTTTGGTACCCGAGTGTTGTGGGGGTCAACGTGCCTGATCAGGGCCATCATAGACTGTTGACCTGTCCCCGTGTCCCGGAGGGACGTAGCCTGACTATAACGCAGCGTGGCGGTCGTCGTCAGGACGAGGCGTTGCCTTGGGATTTGCCGTTGGCGAAAATCCCTCCACTGATAGTAAGCGGCAAGCGGTGTCACAGGGACCTGCTTGGTGGTAGATGAGTGAGCGGTGTTGCGCTCAGCGAAAACTGCCTTGCCTACAAGGTGGAGGGTGAGGTTCCGCTAATGGTGTGACCCTTAGCGGAGAGTGTTTGCAAGATGGAGAGAAGTTCCGCTAGCGGTGTGGTGCTTAGTTGAGACTTCCGCTTGCAAGATGGAGAAGTTTCGCTAGCTGTGTGGCGCTTAGCGGAGACTTTCGCTTGCAAGATGAAAGGAGAAGTTTCGTTAGCGGTGTGGCGCTTAGCGGAGACTTCCGCTTGCAAGATGAAGGGAGAAGTTCCGCCAGCGGTGTGACGCTTAGAGGAGACTTCCGCTTGTAAGATGAAGGGAGAAGTTCCGTCAGCGGTATGGCACTTAGCGGAGACTTCCGCTTGCAAGATGAAGGGAGAAGTTTCGTTAGCGGTATGGCACTTAGCGGAGACTTCCGCTGGCAAGATAAAGGGAGAAGTTCCACTAGCGGTGTGGCGCTTAGCGGAAACTTTAGAAGATTTGTGACCCTTGATGGTTATTTCGACTAGACGCTTCGTCCGACAGCGTCCGACACGTGGCCAACATGTATTGGGGTAGCGTGTGGAATAACGTCCCCACAGCACGCCCGCGTCTTCGCCATTAATGTGAGTAATTATTGATTTTGTAACTGAGGCGACCCCTCGGTTAATCCGGAGAGTAAGTGTGATCGTGGGGCACTTGTACGGTTGTCATACGATGTCGTTTTTCAGCGGACGCCCTGGATTGGTTTGATGTTTATATAAAAGAAACGGAAACCATAGTGGTTTTGACATCTTCTTCACTTCAAACTCTAAGTCGTCTTGTTCAAGCTTTGTTTATGAGAGCCGAGAAGAAGATTATGCAATTCCATGAAGTTATAGATCTTTGGAGAACAAAGACCTCTTGAAGCGGAGACAAGCACCCTTAAGCGCACCAGAGTGCCCATCTTTGAGGTTGGTAACCTGAATGTCGTCCCTACTTTACTTGGTTTTTGTTTGTTTGTTTCTGCCAGTTTCTGTTTTTTGGTATTTGGAGCGAGTTCTATTATTCCCCAGTGTGCTTGAGGGTCTAGAATGCGTTTTGGGGATGGGTGCAATTGTCTGACAGGGGGTTGGGGTTTATGGATTAGAAAAACCTGTCGAATCTGTGTTTTAGATATATATGCACTGTATTCTTGTATTGGCACTTTCTGGGTTTGGTTGCTCTTGATGTTCTTGGCTAAAATCTGACAAATGGATAGTTTAGATCGGTTTTGGAACTAACTGACCTGGGTTTTAGGGTTTGTGATGGCTAGCATCATAGAGATCTCAAGCAGTGAGGATTCCGGGTCTGACGTGTCGTTCAGCGTGGCAGATAGGATGTTTATTGACTAGTTGCGTCCGTCTGCCCGTGCAGGAACCTCACTGTTCGAACCACTAGACATCGAGTCGCTGCAGACCATACCTTGGGAAGTTACAATGGGTCATGCCGGTCGTCCAGAAAGTTCTAAGGCAAGGGAAGACGTTGTCGCCCGCAAAAGGTGTGAAGAGAGGCTAGCGAGCAATAGCGCCGCTTGCGGTTGTGCTGACGGGGGCGAGGTTGGAGGAGAAGAAATAGAGTTCGCCTGGTTTTTAAGTGACGATACCGCAGTTGATGAGGCAGGGGAGCCGATGACTGCGGCCGCCGTCAACCATCTGAAGCGGGTGTTCCGCCTGCCCGGGGTGGTGAAGTTGCGTCTGCCAACCGCTGATGAGAAGGCTTCCCTTTTGCACACGGGGTATGCTGCCATTCACGAGGCCATCTTCCGCCAAGGTGTCACCTTTCCGCTAGTCCCCAATCTCCAGATCCTGGTGTGCTAGTTTGGCCTCGCCTTTGGGCAGATTTGCCCCAACATGTGGCAGTTGCTGATGGCGTTGAACTCACTTTGGCGTTTGTCGGGATGTGAAGGGCCTACCATGGCGAAAGTACTTCACTTCTACGAGCTAGTGTATGTGAAGTGCCAAGATTGCAGCGGGCAAGTGAACTTGAGACGCGACCAGGGGGCGCCGAAGCTAATCGAGAATCTGAAGGATTGCATGTCCCCCTGGCGGGGAACCTTTTGTATTGCTACCTCGGGGTGGGAATATCAAGAGTGGACAAACAAGGGGGCGCCGACATTTAGGATTAAGTCGGAGTTCCAACCGATCAGAGATTGTTGATGGACTCTGCTGCACAAAGTTAGCGGTATTGTTTGTACGATAATTCCTCCATTTTGTTCTAACGAGTACTTCATTTTTTTTTTTGTAGCAGGCTTGCGTTATAACCTAACAAGTGTCGCCTGGCAACGATTAGAGGTTGTTGGCAGAATCGTAACCTGCTTGACCTTCGTCTTCTCACCGGTTGGGAGATGTTGGTCGATCAATAGTTGACTCGCACCCGTGGTAAGTGACTTCCACTGTTTTGTGACCTAGTTCAATTTGTAGGCTAACTTGTTGCCTTTTGTGTAGATTCTCCGCCGAGTAACAAAGTGAGCCGCGACTCGTTTGCCAAAGCCATGGACCTCGCAGAGATGAACAATTTTTTGGAGAGTATGTACGCCGCTGGGCTGGCTGCCCAGCAAACCGTCGTTGACCTTCAGACACTGCCGGTGAGCCAGTTTGAGATTCCTGTGGTGTTGCCGATGTTGCATTACTCTCATCTCAGCCGATAGTTCGCTCATGGTTCAGGCGGGTACTGGCGGAGATAGCGGTGCTGCTGGAGGGAGCAATGTACAGGTCGCTCCCAAGAAGGTGAGGGAGAGAGCGCCCGCCACCTGCAGTGGGCCCCAGAGGGACTGAGTGGTACAGGAGAGGGAACCCATTACCGCTGGGGTCTTGGAGATGCAGGTGTCCTCGAGGCATGTCACCGTAGGTGCCACACGAGCGGTTCTTCAGAAGAAGCGGCGACATAACAACGCCGATGAAGAAGATGAGGAAGACGACGCGGAGACCATCGAGGCCCGTCAGCAGAAAAGGGCAAAACAGGCCCCGCCGAAGGGGACAGTGGCTGCTGTCGGGGAGGTACAGGTGAGCGGTCTAGACTCCTTAGCGTCCTATGTGGAGTTATTAACTGACTCTGAGAGGGAGTTCCTATTCCACCTCTGCGAAAGGCTCGGGTTCTGCGGTCTGGAAGGGACCGTGCGTCCGATGGCTATCCAACAGTCGACCTTCGGGCATCTGTCAATGGGGCTCCATGAGATGTTCTTGGCAGTATCACGGCAACCTCAAGTTGAGCGGCAACTGAAGGAGGAAATGGAAGGTCTCTAGAGGGAGCTGCAGGAGACCAAAGACAAGCTGGCAGATGTTGAGTGGCGCCTGACCAAGGTAGAATGCGACGCCATGGATGCCCGCGGCAAGCTGAATGTCGCCATTGAGCGGGACCTCGAGCGGAACGACGACTTCTCTAAACTAGAGCAGGATATAGCCCTACTGAAGGATCAAGTGACGGCTAAGGCTAAGAAGGTTGAGATCCTTTAGCTTGACTCTGCCGCCAAATCTTCGGAGGTGAAGAGGCTAGAGGGCGAGGTTGCCCGGCTGGAAGCTGAGAAGAGTCGCTCTGAGGCTGCCACTGTGGAGGGGTTTAAACAATCTGCAGAGTTTAAGCAAGCTATGATGGAGGCGACGAAGGCTGGTGCTGCCGCCAATTTGGACATGCTGAAGCAGAAGGGCGCCATCGACTGGGTGAAAGCGTCCCAACCAGCCGGGTTATCTGGTCAGTGGGAGCCTGCGAGCAGTGTGGTTCCCACACAAGCAGAGGGTGCCCGCTTAGGTAGTGGAG
Source organism: Rosa chinensis (assembly GCF_002994745.2). NCBI lineage: Eukaryota > Viridiplantae > Streptophyta > Magnoliopsida > Rosales > Rosaceae > Rosa > Rosa chinensis. Next base: position 44,555,085 of record NC_037089.1, read on the forward strand.
AGAGTAGTGTGCGTCCGGCGGACGATTCTCAAGGACTCCACCTCCTACCCAATCCGAAGTCTCCCATGCTGACTTCATGGTCGCCCACACTCGAGCGGATGGCACCATGGTGACGGCTAGCCCACTGCCTCTGGATCTGACCAGACGAGCCGCATGGGTACCCAACAGCCGTCGGTAATCAATGAAGAGGTCATCGCTGCTCCCGAGACCTAGTGATGAATGCTCTGTAACTTTTGTAATGCCGTTGAAACTTCTATATTTTTTGTAATGTGACTTGTTGGAGACATCATTGAGTATGAAAGTGTGTGCAAATTTGTGTATGATGTTCCTTACTTCCAAGTGTAAAAGGTCAAGTTTTAGTAAGGGAAAGTGCAGAGTATCATACCCAAGGGATTGGGGGAAACTCCACCCTAGTTAGATTACCGCAAGAAAGCCTAGAAGAAATATGCAATCTACATTTTTACAAAGTCACAACCTTAGCCCTTTAGAAGCTAAAGATCATGAGGATGGTATTAACATTTATGGTAGTGAACGGCTTGATTGATTTTAATTTTTATGCGAACAAATTAAAAATACACAAAAATAAAGTATACAAATAAAAATAGAGATTTTGATATAAGAGAGAAATAGAGGCTTAGGCATCACACTTAGCCTTACTCATGCACACAATATAACCCATATTTAATGTAACAACATGTTTTGATAAATTTCCCCTTAGTGCTTTGATGAAGCTACCAAGAAACCAACTAGTCATGCAATTTTAACAATCTCTTTCGAAGCAAAGCTAAATTACACGACCTTTATACCATTCAAATCTTCTGGATTATAAATGGCCTACGGTGCCATGAGCCTAAATTCTTCCAGAATCTAAACTCACAACATCATGCTTTAATTTAAAGATAAGAAATTCAAGCAACTTAGTTCTTCAAGTAGGAATAAGCTAAGCCACCACCTATTTGGCTACACATGCTCAAGGAATCAAGAGTTTATCAAGTTCATGTTTTTGATTTATTAACTTCCTAAAGCATGCTTCTAGGTGATAAGTCTGTGAACACACTTAGGATACATTAAAGTATAGTAGCCAAAATATTCAAAGCATGCATAAACATCAAAGAACATAAAGATTATATTGTTTTGTGCACAAGTTCCCAAATTCAATTACTCACAACTCATATTTACACAACTACAAGCCGTAAACATCATAAATAACAAATAAAAGAGAGGAAAGAGTGGAGAACAAGTTATATACCCATGGGTTTGACCCTTTTTGGAGCCAAACCAATAGAACAAGTTGTCTCCCTTGTCTCCTAGATGCTATATGAGAACAAAAAAGCTTCAAAGTATAGGGATTTCAGTTTCTAGAATCCAAATCACTATACAAATCCACAAAATCTCAAAAACAAAGTAAGAACAAGGCTTGAATGTGTGAGAAATAAGAGAAGTGATTGATCAAAGTGTGTAGAAACTTCGGTTTTGGTGAAACCCAAGTGGCTACACACCTCTCTCTTACACAAAATCAAAGAACAATGAACTAGCTATGAAAAACTAGAGAGAAACTATGCTAGAACTAGAGAAAAGAGAGATTTTGACGTTGCAAAGTGAGAGAGTAAAAGGGTGAACGGTTTTGGGGAGAGAAAATGGGCTATTCAAAGGCCAAGGCAATTCAAATCAAGGGTGGAGATCAAAAGGAATGAAGGGCTAGATGTGATTGACAAATGTGTAAGCACAAAATGTGGATCTAGTTTTTAACTCCACATAGAAATGACCTAGAAAGCCCATAGATATTTTGGTGGAGGAGAAAAAGTAAGGGTAGAAGGGGTGATTGTGTAGGGGAACAGGGTAATAAATGGGAGACAAATGTGTAATGTGTAAGAATTAGACTACTCGTTATCTTTCAAATTTGGAATTTCAAAATAATCTAGACCTCAAGTTTTCCCACCTAAAGTCTCTAACCCTAATAAGCTCTTTCATGTCCTCTACACATGTTCTTGGCTGGCCAACTTGGCCGGAAATGTCCGGAATCCGGCGTTGACCACCGTTGACCCATTTTTTGTCCCTTTGCGCACTTTCTTCTCCTTTCTTCCTTCAATTGAATATCCATCGAGAGTTCGAAATTGGACTTTGACTTCTTCATACCAAATGTTCCTCCATGAGTGCAGATCATCCAGGTAAAATTTTAGAGCTTAGTTCGCCGTCATTTGGCCAGAAATTCTGCCGGAATCCTTACAGGTCCGGTTTTGCAGTATTCCTCTTTTAGTCAGAAACTTGTGCTGATCGTTTGAAGGCCTTCTACTCCGAATTAGCTCTTGAACTCTTCATAATAAATTATCCTTAGGATGTCTAGAATAGATCTGGAAAGTTTCAACTCATTTGAAGTTCATTTGGTCAGTCTACCACTCCTCCTTCCTTGCCTAGCTCGGTTTCTCTTAGCCGGAGTAGGAAAATGTGCTCAAGTGACTTAGTGCATTTCCAAGCTTCTCTATCATTTCCTAGTATAATAAGGAAAACATAATAAATAAATATAAATAAAGATAAAGGTTAAGCAAAAGTGCAAGATTAGGGGAATAATTAGTAGGTAATTATGGACCTAACATGACTACTTTTGGGTAGGGAGTCCCGACCCTGAATAGATGAAGTATTTGCCTTTGAAATATTCCAAGTGTGGGATTCCTTTCTATGATTTTTGTTTGAATGTTGTTTTACCGCTAGAGTTTTGACTTGTGTTTTTACTAATCAACGAAACATTAAAGGAATTAAAATTGTTCCAAGTGCACGATGTAGTGGACGTGGTCCGCTGAATATTGTTGGTGTTGCCAGTTAACTCTTGTGCTTAGACTTGGAGACAATGGTTTGAATAATTCCTCATTTCATTGATTGCTGACAGATCAGCATTTACAAAAGCGGGGTTGTACCCGTTCGGTAGCTTCCCTTAGCTAAATATTGAACAAAAATTTAGCTAAGTCAAGATGCTCTTGGGTAGCAGCTATTTGTAGTAATACCAAAGGTGTTCTGTATTCCCAGGGTGGGTCGTTGTGACGCCATCCATGTCCATTAAGTAGAAGGTTCCAGGGCTAACGACTTCTACTATTTTGTATGGTCCTTCCCAAGTTAGGCGAAGTGTCGTTGGCAGTGGAATGACTTCCTTCATTACCCAATACCCCAGTTGGAGGTTCAGGGCTTTGACTCTGGCGTTGTAGAAACGTGATACCCGTTGCTTGTTTTGCAAGTTGTACAAATGGGTCTTGTGTCGTTTCTCCTCGAGGAGGTCTTTGTCGAGGCTGATGCCTTCGCCGTTAGTCTCAGAGCAGTAGCCCTCGACCCTAGTGGTAGGTTGAGTGACCTCGATAGGTAGGACGACCTCAGTTCCAAACATCATGCAGAATGGTGTTTCACCAATGGCGGAAGTTGGGGTGGTCCTGATGGCCCACAACACTTTTGGGAGTTTCTTCGCCCATAAACCCTTAGCGTCGTCGAGCATCTTTTTCAACAGCTTCTTGATTATCTTGTTTATTGCTTCGACTTGGCCGTTGGTTTGGGGGTGAGCAACAAATGCAAAACTCATCTTGGTGTCAAGATTAGCAGTGAAAGATATGAGTTCGTTGTTGTTGAACTGTGTGCCATTGTCTGTCATGATTATGTGGGGGACACCGTAGCGGCAGTAGATGTTCTTCCAGAGGAAGTGAGTTACCTTAGCGGTAGTTATTGCTGTTAGAGGTTCTGCCTCAATCCATTTATTGTTGTAGTCGATGGCGAAAATGATGTACTTGAACTGGGCCTTGGCGATTGGGAATTTCCCAAGCAAGTCCAAGCCCCATGTGGAGTGGATCCATGGGCCAATGATGATCGACAGGGGCTCCGCCGGGGCATGGGGAAGGTCAACGTATTGTTGACACTTGTGGTAGGAGCTAGAGGCCTTCCTGGGGTCGTCGCCGAACGTGGGCCAAAAGTAGCCATGTCACATTGTGCGATTGGCTAGAGACCTGGCACCCGAGTGGTTTCCATATTCCCCAGCATGTATCATGGCAAGTACGACCTTTCCCTCCTTTAGGGTCAGATACCAGAGGTTGGGATGGGTGAACCCTTGGCGGTAAAGCTTGTCATTCTAGATGTTATAGCAGGTTGCCCTCTGCTTAAGTTGTCTTGCCTCGATCTTGTCACTGGCCAGTGTCCCATTGTGCTTGTACTCTATGATTTTATCTATCCAGCTAGGATTGACCCCAATATTGAAGATTTTCGCCAGGGTTTTGGTTATGCTTGGCTTGTCAAGGCACTCCACCCTTGTGTCCGCTGGACTTTGGTGTAGTTGGGCGGTTGCTAGTCTTGCCATTGAGTCAGATTTGGCATTCTTTTCCTTGGGAATTTGTGTGATGGTGTGAAATTTGAATTTTTGGAGTAGTGTCTTGACGTACCCCAAGTATGCCGCTAACTGCTGGTCCTTGGCCTGGAAGCTGTCGTTGACCTGGTTAACGACTAGTTGAGAGTCACTAAATATGTTGACACTGTCAGCTCCTGAGTCGATGGTGAGGAGTAAGCCTGCAATGAGCGCTTCATACTCCGGCATATTGTTTGAGGCTTTGAAATTGAATTTTAACGCGTATTTCAAGTTTAGTCCCCCTGGTCTAGTCAAGATGACTCCGGCTCCGTAGGCCTTGGCGCATGCGGAGCTGTCTACATGGAAGTTCCAGTCTGACTGCTGCTGGGGGGCTGGTTCCTCAGCGGTTACCATTTCTGTGCTAGACTCTTGTGCCCCTAGGTTGGGATCATCCTGACGCTCGGTGAGCTCAGCCATGAAATCTACCACTGCCTGGCCTTTCAAGGCTATCCTTGGCTTGTAGTCAATGTCAAACTCACTGAGCTCTATGGCCCACTTGGGGTTTTGCATTACCTGCTTTAGCGGTTGGTTTGTTAAGACATGAATGGTGTGGGCCTGAAAGTATTTTCGAAGACGTCTAGCGGAGACAATGAGTGCGAGAGCGAGCTGCTCTAGGGGGGATATCTTGTCTCCGCCCCATTCATGCCCCTGCCGGCATAGAATACGGGGAATTCCTCTTGGCCCTCTCGTAGCACGATGGCGCAGCTGACCGCTGATGGGGATATCGCCAAGTAGATGTACAGTATCTCCCCTAGTACAGGAATGGAAAGAAGTGGGACTGATGCCAAGTATTCGTTCAAGCTTTGGAATGTCGCCTTACAATCTGGTGTCCAATCAATTACCTTCTTGTGGGTCCTCTTCAGAACTTTGAAAAATGGGAGGCACCTGTCAGTGAGTCTGGAGATGAACCGAGATAGGGTAGTTAGTTTGCCCTGGAGGCTCTGAACTTGCACCTTCCATTCCGGAGCCTTCATGTTGAGGATGTCCTGTACCTTGTCAGGATTGGCCTCTATGCCCCGTTCAGTGACGATGTAGCCCAAAAATTTGCTGGCAGTGACACCAAAGAAATATTTTTCTGGGTTGAGGCGCATGCTATAAGCCATGAGAATAGCGAATATGATTCTGAGGTTTGCCACGCGTTCGCTGCCCTTGATGCTTTTAACTAACATGTCGTCCATGTATACCTCTATTATCTTGCCGAGATGCTCAGCGAACATGGCATTCATCAACCGCTGATAAGTTGCACCAGCGTTCTTCAAACCGAAAGGCATGACATTGTCGGTAGTGAAGGTGGTGCATTCCTGGTTGCCGGGGTGCATCTTTATCTGATTATAGCCAGAGAAGGTGTCCATCATGCTGAGCAGCTCGTGTCTAGTAGTTGCATCGACCAGTTGATCAATGCATGGTAGCGGGAAGCTATCCTTTGGGCATGCCTTGTTAAGACCCTTGAAGTCGACACACATCCGCCACTTTCCGCTGGGCTTCTTGATCATGACCAAGTTGGAAATCTACTGAGGGTAATTAACTTGGCGGATGAACCCAATGTTCTGAAGTTTGGCGACCACTTCCCCTATTGCACGACATCGCTCTTCATCGAAAGCCCTTCGCCGCTGCTTGACAGGATAGAAGGACGATTTTATGCTCAACTTTTGTGTGATAATCTCAGGGGAGATGCCCGGTATATCAACATAGGACCATGCAAAGATGGCGGCATTGTCACGTAGAAACTGGGTGAGTTCAGCCGCTATCTCTGGGGCTAGTTGAGCCCCGATGCGGACTGTTCGCTCAGGGTGTTCATCGGATATGCTGATAACCTTCAAGGATGTTTCTGGGTTGACAGGCTCCTTTTTGACATACTTCTCCTCGTCATCCTTAGGATCCTCGAAAATACTTTCCAACGGTGCTCTGTGTCCTACCGTTAGGATCTTATGGCGGCTAGTCAACCTTTGACAGGACCCACCCCGAATTTCACCTTGAAATCCGAAGTGACCTTGCGGGGCCCACCTTTGAAGAAATTCTACCAAAAATTTAGCGGAACTTCCCCTAAAATGGGCTACCCAAACCTGTAGAAAACATTTACACTTCTCAATCAATTCATCCTTATGCTACTGGAGCCACCCTGCTCCCCAAATCAACATCAGTCTCCAATTAACAAAACACACATCTCAACTCGAATAGCATAAATCTCATAGGTAATCAGAGCAATTCTAACAGAAAGGTATAAGAGGAAAACCTAATTCAAAGGCAGATACGGAAGCCATGCTGTTAACTATGCCTCAACTCTGTGTACGCCCGACCTCAACCAATTCGCCTGCAAACTGGGCATTTGAAACCGAAGAGCCCAGGGGAAAGTACATAAAATACGTTAGCGTGAGTGGACAAAAATAAACAATTTTTAAACCAAATGGATTTTATACTTTCCCACATTTATTTCCTTAAAAACTCTCGATGCATGCAACGATTCAGAAAACAAATCACGAGAAGCTCCGCTCAAGAAAAACCGACTAGCCCCGCTAGTCACAAACAACTGAGAGGAAAGATCGAAACTCCAATACTCAACAGGATAAGACCAGCCCCGCTGGTTACACGGAAATCAAACTAGACCCCGCTAGTCGAGAAATGATAGGATATGGGGAAGAGATATCACCATACGGAAAATTGAACCTCCTAGGCTCTACCTACCCTCAACTGCCACTCACACATAGATTGTGCGAGGAGGAGAACTAATAACCTCGACTGCCACCCACGTGAGCAGGAGAATAAATCACCTCTACTGCCACTCACCAACACAAAGTAGGTGAGGAGGAGAACAAGCTACCTCAACTGCCACTCACCAACACAAAGTCAGTGAGGAGGAGACCTAATTACATAACCCGCGTATGGTGAGGAAAAATCATCGAAAACCAATAAATCCATGTAGCTTCCCCACATTTCTCACGAGATAGAAACCATGGATTCAACGACGTGACCCCGCACGCCAAGATTACTCTCAATCTAAAAATGGATAAGTGAGAAATAGGAATAAATCGACGGCGGGTCCCACACGCCCAAATATTCTCAAATTCGTAACCAAAACCGGAAATTAGTATAGGTAAATCCCATTTCCAAAAATCTCTCAAAATCTCCAAGAAGCCAACCAAATCCAAAATCCTTAATTAGGCATTCCCGTTGCTAAAACCGAAAGTCAGTAAACAATTGAGAATATCCAACCCCATTGAAACTCATCTTAAAAATCTTCCAGGAGCTTAACTCGGTGATTAGGGATATGCTTAATTCCGGAAATTTACCTCGGAAATAAGGAATTCATCAAATAATATTATAAATCAAAACCAACCTTTGAAACTCATTATTGAAAACAAATCCATGATATAATTCAAAATCAATTTCCGGAAATTAATTTATTTCCTCAAAAAGTAATATGAATAATCACTAGAGCATTATTTTAAGAAAATAAATGCATGCATCGCTATTTAAAACAAAAGTCCACTCACAGTACTATTCCGACGATCACGCATTCGTGTTCCGTCATCGAGCAATAGTTCGGTACGTCGTCCTGTACAAAATTATATTCCGTGAATAATTCTTCAATAATTTAATACAATTCCTAAAATCAATTCCTCATAATTTCACCTCCCAATTCTCCTCGGATTTAGCCCAAATTATACCACTAATACCAATTCGTAATTTAAAGGTTCCAAGGCAGAACCGAGAGATATCCGACGGTCGGATTCTCGTAATTCGATAATCGAAACCCTAAACTTCAAAATTCATAAATAATTACAAGTTTCTCCAAAAATTACCAAACTTCACATACAAGCTCTACACAATTTATAGGATTTAATGGGCTAAAAACTGGAATTAAAACACAGCTCAACACGCCTCCAAGCGCCACCCACAGTGGCGGCGCGTGGGACCCACGCGCCGGCGGCCACCACCTCCGATGGCCACCCAAAATTGACAGTAGCTGCAAAACAACAAACCCAACAAATTTCTCAACTGCAACAAGTCCCAATTTTAGCTTTAAGAGCTCGGATTAAGCCGATGAAGAAAACCCAGAAATCAAGCTTCGGACCCTAGGATGTTCTTCGTCGATTCGACCTCCACGATGCAAATCGGAGCAAGAGGCCTTAGGGGAAACGTTCACCGGCTCAAGGCGCTCCTACGGTCCCAATTTGGTGGTCGGAAACGGCCGGAAATGGAAGATTTGCCAGAAAAAGCCAAACTGCACCTATGAGGAACTTTGCTTCGATTCAAGGTTTCTCGGCCAAATCGCGACAAGCTAAGGCTACTAGGGTGCAGAGGGGAGGGAGGAGCTCTTGTGGTGGCCGGCTGCACGCCGGTTGGTGGCCGGAATGTGCGGAATCGAAGGGAGGAGGAAGGACCCGAAAGGGAAAGAAGAGAGTTCGGGGGAGAGGAGAGAGAAGGTAGAAATCTACCACAGTAACTTTCTATATATATAGAAAGTTACCATGAACAGTAACGCTCACATTTTCGCTTATAACTTTCGTATACGAGCTCCGATTTTTATGTACCACATATGCACGCGCTTGGTTTAACGTCATCTACAACTTCCGTGAAGAAAAATTTCTCAAATTCTGATCCGAACAAAAAGTCGACTTTTAGGGCCACTAAAGTTACCGAAAAAGAGAAAAAGTAAAACAAATTATCGTTTACTGTCCAAATGACTAGTAAACTGGTAAATTTAGGTTCGGGACGTTATAACCTTGCCATAGTCATTGAGTAGCACTCTCATACCAGCTGCTGACTTCCTTTCACACATCTCATACCGTTGGGTGTGGCGAACTTCATGAGAAGCATGTATCCGGCTATGATGCACTTGAGCTTGTTGAGGGCTGGTCGACCGATGATGGCATTATAGGAACTAGAGCAATCGACAACGATGAACTCCGTATGTATCTCCACTGCGCATGGACTAGCGTCAATAAATAGTCGCATGTAGTCAGAACCGAGTGGTTGCATGATGTCACCAGAGAAGCTGAGCAGTGGCTCATGATCTTGTAGTTTTTTGTTCCGCTGGAGTTGGTTGTAGCAGCCATTGGAAATGACATTGATAGCGGACCCGCTATCAACAAGGACCCTTCCCACTGACCATTTGTCGAGTATGGCGTCGATCAAGAAAGGATCGTCGTGGGGAAAATGTACTCCGCACTCTTCCTCCTGCGAGAAGGTAATGGGTTTCCAACCAGACCTTGGGAGCTTAGCGGATGTTGCAAACTTCTTTTGGGGTGGTTAGCGTGTGCATAGCGCTTTTTCACCCTATGAGCCATGTTGTTTATAGGGGCACCGCCGTCGATGGTATTGATGCGGTGCATGGGTTCAACGTTGGCGACCACAGGTGGCTGATGGCGCACCTTGAATTGTTCCATCTTACCATCACGATACGGAGTCTCAATAGCTGTTTTGAGAGCATTGCAGTTGTTGGTGTTGTGACCACTGTCCTCGTGGTATTTGCACCATTTGCCGGTATTCCTGGGTTTGCCCACCCTTAGGTACTTTCTTGGGGGTGGTGGCAGAATCTGGTCCTTGCACTGGTCGTATATCTCTTCATACGAGGCTGTGAGGACTGTAAACATTGCGTACCGCTGAGAGGATTCCATCTGTTTGTTTCTGTTATCCCCGTGGGATGAGCGGTTGCCCTTGTTGTAGTGTTGTTCCTTTTGCCGCTTACTCTGGTAGTTGCCCTGTCGCCACTCTATCTTCTTATCAGTTGGCGGCGCAGTAGAGGTTTTGTTAGCGGTCTCCTGATGGCTGGAGGAGGGTTGAGCAGACTTTGCCAGTGTTGGCTGCGATGGTGGGGTTTCTCCATATGTGATGAATTCTGCCTGTGCATGAATGACTGCCTCGCCCATGACGTGGTCATACGTGGCATTTGGGTGATTGTAATTGAGGTGGTAGAGAAATGGTCCCTTGAGGAGTCCTTGCTTGAAGGCTGCCAACGCCATTGTTTTGTCAAGATTGCGGCACTGAGATGCTACCGCCCATCACCTGGTGACAAATGCCTTCAATGTTTCCTCGGCGCCCTGTTTGAGGTTGAAGAACTGACTTGTGTTGTGATGTCCGGCGGCTAGCAGGATGAACCGAGAGAGGAAAGCATTTGATAGTGCCTAGAATGAGTCGATGGATCCCAGTGGGCACTCAAAGAACCAACTCATCACCTAACTGTCCAATGTTTCGCTGAACAAGTGGCAGAGGGTAGCGTCATCAAAGCCCTTGTTGTTAGTGACTTTTTTGAAGGTGTCCATGTGGACGAAGGGGTTGTTCATGCCGTTGTAATGTGACATCTTTGGTGTCTTTGCATATGCTAGTATGACGACTTGCAAGATCCTAACGGTGAATGGTCCTGGTCTGGACGCAAAGTGCGGATTTGGGATTGGCGCTGGGGCACCTGCCTCTGCCCGGATTAGCCTTTGCTCTAGTTGCTACAACCTCTCTACGATTAGGGCGGTTGTGTCACTAGCGGGCCCTGCCTAGAAATTCGGCTGAACCAGCTCCCGCCTGGGGACATGTGCATTGCCTTCAGTCTTGGCCCTAGCCGCCGAGCGGTTGGTGTGCGGATGTGACTCCGCTTCCTATTCCATCATTAGGTTGGGCAGGGGAGGTGGGCCCATTCCCAATAGTTTTGGTGGGTCCGGATGTGACTCCGCTTCCTATTCCTTCATCTACATGATTGGTACGGGTACCAATCCGCCGGTATGGGGTCGACTATGTCTGGTGCTCCACTATTGCTCGCTCTGCGTTGGGTTAGCGTTTGCCTCCAGCGTCTTTTTCAGCTAGTCTAATTTTGACATCAGCATGACCACCTGCTTTTAGGCCTCGGTCTTCTCTCTGCTCTCTTGTTCACGCTCCTTTTTCGCCTTGTGTAGGTCCGCCAATGCCAGATCATACATAGCGGAGAGATCCCGGCCTGGTGGGCGACTGCTGCTTGGTCGTGCCTCCACTACATGCAGTCTGGGTCAGCGAGACCAGGGATGAGCCCTGGGGTTCCACCTTAGGGTTGACCAGAGTGCTGAATAATGCTCTGTTAAAGTTAACAGCTGGGTTAATGTTAGCCGCGCGGTTGGTGGGATGGGGGTTGACAGATTGATCTGCTTGCTCCTCAGCATTTCCCCCGCTATCGTTAGTCATGGTGATTGTTGTGGTAGAATGGCCTTTTGTTCAAGGATTCCCACAGATGGCGCCAATGTTAATGTTTAAGATTGAGCGGTGGCCCAAGTCTTTGTTAACGCTGGTCCGATACCGTTACTTGTAATGTTCTCAGAGCTTCCGCTACCTGTCAAGTGAAATACAAAGTGGCTTCAGAGGGAGACCGCACTGGGCGGTCTTCACTTCTCTGATGCCTAAGTTAGTTAATGTATTTACGTTGACAGAATAATAGTAGGTAAGTAGTGAATGCGTAATTAATGAGGAGAGAGGAGAGAACCTTTTATAGGTGGGGAAGAGGCCGAGCTCTTCCATGTTTTCGATGTGGGGCTGATGTGCTTCAGTTCCCAGCTTCTGGAGCTTCTGATGCTATCTTAGTGCGGTGAGTCAGCGGTGATCTAGGGGTGAGCCGGGACTCAGGCGGTAGGCTGCTTGGCTATGTTTCCATAGGTCACATAGTTGGCGGTAGTTGGTACCTCTGGCGGTAGTTGGTACCGCTGGAGGTATCATGAGCGTGGCTCATTATAGCGAATTATGCTTGCAAATGCTCATGTAAGTACAAACTATTTACTTTTTCTACAATTAGGTTTTTCTTGAGTTATGATTTTCTTAAGTTTAGAAATACTATCCAATAATTATTAAGCCTAACCCAATCTTAAACTTATAGGGAAACACTTTTATACACCAATCATTCTACTTGATTTTTGAGATTCAAGTATCGATAAATTTGACTAAGCTGCATTCCTCCCTTTCAAGTATTCTCTTACCTGTGTTCATTAGCTGATTTGCATGCCTTAGTACACCTAGATCCGAGTCTCAGATAAAAAAACGTGCTTAAAAAAAAGTTGTTCATCGTTGTCTTTTCTATAACATATCCAAAAATCAGCTCAATTGGATCTGCATTGATATCTATAAATCAGTTTGAGTGCTAAGAAATCAGCAATCAACATATTTCTGGTCCATTTATTCATCTTCGTTTCCTTGAAATCTGTCAAAATTCTGAGAAAGTCCTTGACAACAAACTTGAAAGATAAGCAAAAGGGACGTTTTAAGACATCATCTCTTGGCAAAAAGACACAGGAAAGGAAAATCAGGAAATCTGACTATGCAGATCAATCAAATTTGAGAGAGCACTAAGAGTAGCTTAGAACCAACCAGATAATGATATTTATATTGATGGAAAGCCTCGGATGTCTAATTTTCAGATCTTTTTTCGGTTCGTGAATATCATTTTCTAGAAGAAGTTATAGCCAATTTAGTACAGGAATGTCAAACTGCACGTGAATTTGATTTTTAACAAGAATTTCTATTTCGAACCCAAATCACACTAGGAAGCCCATCATTACAACAATTCAAGGCATTTACTGCACAAAAATTACGGCTTGTATTTTTTTGCGCCATAATTGGTACTCTTTTACAGCATGCATATTATGAGTGCAGTAAATAATTTTTGTCATTTAGTCTTTTAAGGCGTGCTTTATATGAGTGTCATTAATAACCTTTGTCAATAGTCTTTTATGGCTAGCATAAATTGCACGCCATAATTGTTATGTTTTTGTGGCACACCTATTGAGCATGCCGTAAAAACATCAATCGAAAAGATTATTTATGGCTCACACAAGAAGCATACCATAAAAACATGATTCTTAAGGCGCAAAATTTTCCCAAAAAAAATCTGACTTCCCTCTAAATTTAATCTTTCCTCTTTCCTCGACTTCCCCAAAATACTCTTACTTTAATTTCTTAGTTTTCTCTTCTAAGAAATGATAGGAGCATAAAATGCGACGTTTATCATGTTTAAACCCTATATTTTGCCAAGTTATTTCCTTTATCTTGATCAATTTAACTTAGTTAGTGTTCTACAGGTAAAATGGAGTCTCAAAGTCTAAAAATGGCTAAGGAAAGCACAACTGGCCCAGAAATGGAAAGAAATGAATAAATGGAAGTTCTCCCAGTTTGACTAGGAAAATGAATCCCAGTTGGAGTAGGAGTTTGAAACTGACTTGGACTAGGAGTTCTGCTTGGATAAGGAAACCCAATTCTACTCAGATAAGGAAACCTATTGTGACAAGGAGTCCCTATTGGATAAGGATTACTCAAGAAGGTTCCGGAAGAGTGTAGAAGCATCTAGCAAAAAGAAGTTCGTATTTGACTAGGAAACCTACTTGCATATGGAGTTCTACTTGTACTAGGAAACCTGTGGAAGCTAGGAGAACCCCATGGAAAGTCCAAGAACTGTCTAGAAGACTCAAGAAGGATCACATGCATAGCACACTTCGAGGAAGTCACAAGGAATTCAGATTTCAAAGCAATGTGGAGTTTGGATTTCTAGTTGAGTTTAGATTGGATTTTCAGTAATATTCTTGAAGGTTCTAGGGGATTCTTGACGTCTCAAACTTCAACAAGGCAAGGAAGGCATCTGGAAGGCATTTGAGAGGCATCTGATGGCAAGAGAAACCTAATTGGACACAAGTTAAGCTTTAAAAGTCAAATCTATTACAGATTCGGAAATCTGCCTGTGCAGATCAGTCAACTTCAACGGAGTGCTAAAAATAGCTCAGAGCTCAAAAAATTATGATCTTTATATGGTTGGAAAGCTATGGATGTCTAGTTTCCAGAAATTTTTATAGTTCGTCGATATCAATTTTCAGAGGAAGTTATGGCCGTTTTAGTGCACTGAGGTCAATTCTGCCGGAAATCTGTTTTGTGTCAACAAAGTCCTAAATCAACAAGAACTTGGAGAAGTTAAGTAGAAATGAATTGGGAGAGCTTTGGCACGTCCTCCTATATATACCTAGTGTATTTGACATTTCAAGGTAAACAAATTTCTCCACAAATTCGGTTTCTCACTTGCTTCCTCTCTAGTTTTAGGTTTTCACGATCTTCAAGGAGCTAAACTGTGCCATCCTCCTCCATTGCCGTGTTCATCACTTGTGCTGTGATAAGGAACTGCTTTGGATCTTTGGGACGTAATCAAGGGTTGTTCATATGCTTTACCATATATTTATTCACGGTTTTGTGTACATGTTAAGATAGATTTTCTGCTTTGGATTCTCTAAGTGTGAACCGAATCTTTTGAGTATGCTATTTTATTTTCGAATACAATTTTGATGTTCCCTTCAATGATTGATGTGTTTGTGTGATCTTGATCTTGCTTAGTTGCCGATTGTATGGATTATTAATCTGATTTTGTGCTTCATTAATTACATGTAACGTTCTCGTGGTGCGCAACATAGGAATACTTGCATGTAACTTGCTAGTAATTAGGTTTTATACTTTGTAAACCCTAATTCAAATAGTAGTAAAGGGTTGCTTTGAGTCGGAAATTAGATTATGCATGTGATGATAAGTTTTGACTTGCTTTGAGTGCTTGGATTTGCATATCTATCAATTCTTTCTTGAACTTAATGATTTGAAAACGGATTTTCAACGCAGTTTCTTTGATTGTGTGATGTCTACTTTTTGAAATAAATTGCCTTGGTGCTTTACTAATTCAATTGACTTAAGCAAGAAAGTTAAAAGGGACAATGGTTGCTTTGATCATTGTGTCTTGGTTGATAGCTTTTCATGGTAACTGAGAAAGACTAAAAATTGCATGAAACGTTGATTTTGATTGGTTCTTAATAAAAACAATTTTATTCTTTTATTTCTTTTCTGAAAATTTCGAATTAAATCTTAAACAACAACCCCCCCCCCCCCCCCCCCCTCGTGTTCTTGTTTCTTGATGTTCTTGTAGTCTGAAAATACTTAGTTAAATTCATAAATATGTGTTCTTGTAATTGTTTTGGTGTTTCTTAGGAGTTTGTTAGGGTTTCCTAATTTTTAGGGATGTTTTCCTATTTTTAGGGTGTGCTCCTATTTTCTAGGGATTGGTTCCTAAATTTTAGGGATTTTGTGTCCTTTGTATATTTGGATTCCTAATTAGTGTAGAAGTAGAAATCCTTGTTGTATGTGGATTCCTAATGTGATTATGATTTGTAAATTGTGTATAAATAGGAGTAGGATATCCATAACTTATTCTAACTTAAATTCTTTCTTTCTTTCAAATTGTATGTCTATATATATACTTGTTGTTTCGTTCCCTTCATGATTAGTTGTCTCTTTAATTTGTGTAACATGTATGTCTCTCTCTAATTCCTTCTTGTTTCGAGTTTTGTGTTTGTATAATGTTTTCGTGTGCTTTGTATGTTTGTTAATAAATTCGTGTAATTGTATATTCTTTCTCTTAAATTCGTTTCACATGTTAGCACCCTCAATCCCCGGTTTAGAACGATACCCTACTTGCTCTAGACTAACGTTTGACATCTTTTCAGGGTTTAAATTGGCGAATACTTTTGCACGTATCAAGAAAATCCCAAACTCACCAGTTTGCAAAGCCCCAATTAGACCTCTTCTAATCACGTACTAATAGTGAAAATCCTAGAGCTCATCTAATTACCCAGTTCTCAAGCTACTGCAAAAATCTCAACTGTTCCCCGAGTTCTTCTCTTCGACCATCAAATTTCACTTCAAGGGTTAGGTTTACTGTTGTTCTGTGTTTGGTCAAGGACAAAGATGAGCATGTCAGAGTATGATTTCTAATTATATATCCAGGTATGGCCATATGATATTGTGGATTCATATAGATTTTGGTAAATTTGTTTGGGGTTTTATATCAAAAGTGAACCAGTTCTTTCTAAAGTATAGGATTTATAGCTAGGTATTTGGTAATCTAAGATGAGTGTCTGTGTGATTTGTAAATTATGAAATTTTTGGTTTGATAAAGTGTACTGAATTAATTCAGTTCACTTGGTTGGAATTGAATTTGTAGATGAAGGTACTTACACTAAGGTAGATATATATTACTACGGAGTTGCTTTTAGCTTTTTAAACAAAGCCTTCTCGTCCATGATGTTTATGATATGTCATTATGCTTGAGTATTATTAGTGTCCAGTTTGATGTCAGTTAGCTCCTTCTTGTACTTTACACTGGTTTCATTTTATTCAACAATTGGAGAGACGGTTGAAGTTGGGAATTTTGATCCTAACATTGCAACTTTCTGGATAGATTTTGGTAATATATATAGTTTCCGCGTGCATACATGTACTGGTGTTTGTAATAACAGCTGATATGCTAATTTTATTCTTGCCTCACTTCAGGTAAACTGAAATGTGTTCTTGTTGAAAGCGGAAGCTCTGAGGTACTTTCTTAGTATTATGTTTTATTTCTTTAGTCATGATAAAAACAATTGTATAGTGAAAAAATGATGCAATATATTAATGTTGAATTAAGAATGAATATATAAGACCTCTACTGCAGACCCTGTGAAATTCAGAACATCACTTTTTGACGGAATAATTTTTCATGACCTTTGTTTGGCCAAAGACTTTTGGAAACAGTTTGGGCTTGGGTTTTGGGCCCAAGAATAGCATAAGGTTAGAGTCCAAAATTTACTTTGGACACCCAACTGACGGGTATGCTAGGGAACCTAGCCCAATAAGTTAATTGACCTTTGATCCGAACATCTCCCTTTATCCAGTAAGGTTCTTGTAGCTCATAATGACATCTTTGCATAATTTTGAAATATACTTGTGTGTGCGTTTACTATTTCTCGTTTTACCTTATTTCTTACCCGTTGGTAGAATTCTTACTCGCCTTACCCGACGCTTACTCGTCAACCATCTCACCGACTTTCAAAAGTACAATTTATTTACTCCTTATGTTTCTCAAACTCGAGCAAAATTCCGACAAAACTTACTTTGTCATTTTTTTTCTATCTAAATACAAATTTGGTGAGGCCCAATCTTTATCTAGTCTTGCCAACATTTTAATTTTGAATTTTCTTGTATTTATCAATCCTACTTTTATCTCCCTATTATTTTAGATTTAAAACCTATTTTTCCATCCCATGCCTTAGCTGATCCAAATCCTTTTCTACCTATACGTTGAGCTTGCTTGTACTGATACAAAGCCCAAGTTTTTTTCCTCTTTCCTTGTTCACGTCAGAGTTGGGCAGAGAGAAAAGTAACCTTATTCAGCTCTCCCTTCCACGTTATCACCATGCATATGGAAACTTGTCCAAGAACATCACTCCAGACCTTCAAAAGAGAGAGTCCCAAACCAGAGGTCGTCGTCCACCCCCCCCCCCCTCTTCTCACCCTTTCTCTCTTTACTGGGCATATCAGTGTATTTTCTTGCCTCGAAACTCCTGGTTAGGGACCTCCGATCAAAAAACTTTCTTCCATAAATTTGTTCGCCTGTGTCTCCTCTATCTACCCTCCAAATTTCAGCTCCATCGGAGTTGTTTTGAAACCTGTACACCCCTCGAAGCAGAAGCTGTTTGGGAGTGAGCCAGTTCCGGATTTCTGCTTGAATTCCCTCTCTTGCTCTACCCGAATCCCTCACTGTTACTTAAGGCTAATACCAATAGTTGGTAAGATTTTTGAACAATCAAGTTCCTATTTCTTTCCTCAATTTTAGGCTCAATACATTCAAAACAACTCTTCCACATATTGAGAAGTTTCTGTATTACTCTGTATGTTCGAGATTGAGCAAATTTCTTGACCTGCAACTGGGCTTGATCCAAACAGCTCCCTCAGCTCTCTTTCATGCTGAAACCCTCAAGAGAAACTCAAATTTTGGTTAGTCTTTGGTGAGTATCATCCTTTCCATAACACTCTGTATATTTTTGGGTTGTTGTAACAAACTCTTGCAGATTTCAACTTGTCACTGTTGTTGTTGAAACCTTGTTGCTTTTGTTTGGCTCCAAAACCAGCTGGTGTGCAAACAGTCTCTTTTGAGCGTGTGATTGCACAGGCGTGCCAGCACCGCGGGGTGCAGTAGTTGGGGTAGTCCCTTGACCTGACTTCTTCTTCAAGCGCTGTGGACGAGGAGAGCACCAACCTCGTCACAGGGTTCTTCTCTTGCCTTTTGGGAAAGGACTTTTGCCTTACGGGTAAGGACTTTGGTTGTGATCTCTTCGGTCACCAAAATCGATACTCACCGTTGTAGGTTGAGCAAAGCAATCACTGGGAAGTTCTGAGAAAGCACGAGGTTTGCTAAAGCGTATCTTTAGCTTCGTTGGGTTGCGAGGGCGTTACCCTTGCTTCGCTGGGTGTATCGGTGGCAGTAGTACTGGCAGTCGGCTCACGAGGAGACTAGGACTGGAAGCACGGTCGCCGGGTTGATCTGATGATGCTGACAGTCGGCTCGCGAGGAGACTAGGACTGGCGGGCGGTCACCGGGTTTCAAC
Source organism: Rosa chinensis (assembly GCF_002994745.2). NCBI lineage: Eukaryota > Viridiplantae > Streptophyta > Magnoliopsida > Rosales > Rosaceae > Rosa > Rosa chinensis. Next base: position 44,573,850 of record NC_037089.1, read on the forward strand.
GAGGTTGAAGGTTTGCTCCGGGGAGGCTTTGTAATCACTGGGATTGATTGATTCAAGAGAGAGGTCCCTTTGATTTCGCCGCTTAACCCTGTACTTATACCCTAGGGTTTCAACTGCTCCTTGCCTTAGAAGGATTCTTAATTGAAGTTTCCTGTTTAATCTCTACTACTCGATTTCAATAAGATTTCGTCTCCTTATGAATCACGGCATGGGCGAAGCTATAACCAAACCCGAGTAGTTTTACTTTTGGACCGCAGGTATCGGCCCACTGGCTGCAACGCACTAAAGGATCTTGCCAAAAATACTTTTAGGCTCAAACATTGCCCCCCAGGCCCCGAAATCAGGCCCGCTAGAATGTAACTGATTGAAGGGGACTAGAAAGACGTGTCGGTCGCTTGAAACGATGACATTAATTAAGGTCGCGTCCTTTCGCTTGCGAAACGCTTTCTGTCACATCGTTTCCCTCACAAAATTTTTATTTAAACTCACATCCGCAACCCTGTCATATCAGAAACCCTTCCAGTCTCTTAAACTCAGAAAAATCCATTTCTGCCACCAGCTCCTCTGCAAACACCCAGAAATGGCTCCCCCAAAGAAAATCATCATCGATAAGGAGGAAGAGTTAAATGAAAAAGCTGCTCAAACTTGGGGAATCAACATCGGTGTTTGCATTCGTCTTCAAACATCTATCCATCGACCCCTGCTCCTTCGCTTCTCCGACCATCAAATCGGACTGGGCCCAGCGCCGCAGGGCGTTATCCCTGATGATGCTATAGCTCTATACGGCCTACCCGTCCGTCGACCCATTCTAGTCCTCCGAAGGACTCCTGGAAATTTTAGTGGCTGGGGTGCCCAAAACCATCAAGCCAAAATAGGGCACTGGCCATCCTCCATTAGTGCATCGGAGACTTCCTGGTATCGCTAGACGCGAGCGCAGTATCTGGCTCGCTGGAATGCAGCAGGTATCACACATACTATTGACCTGTGTTTTCATCTTCCTCGCGGTGGCAATCGCTCTCCTCTCGCCTCCTTCCTTTGTTTCTGGAATACCCCCACCAACACATTTGACTTCAGATTTGGTCAAATGAGCATCACTTTGTTGGATATCCTCGCTATCACTGGCCTGCCCATCGATGGCGAACCTTATGTGCATGGTCAATTTGATTCTGTCAACTTCACCTCGACCATGGAGCAACACGGTCGCAGCGCCCACAGTGGCTCCTACCCGCGATGGTTGGCGTATTACAGCCAGGAACACAACGCGACCGGCGGAATTGCTTTTCTTGAATATTGGCTCTGTAAGTTCATATTCTGCACCTCTTCCTGTAAGCCCACTGGCACTTGGACTTCTTTAGCGACAGCCCTCTACAACGGCCGCAATGTCGGGCTCGGACAACCGGTACTAGGAGCCCTCTACCGCATGCTATACCAAGCGACGATGCATCCATTCGAGATTAACATGTCCGGCCCCTTCTAGATTCTGGACTTCTGGATCCAGACTTACTTTCCATTCTTCCGCCTTGATGACATCCCGCTACTTCCACCGGCCGATCAACTCTTAGGTCGATGGTTTAGCCGCGAAGCAAAGTACTCATCACCCCCCTATTCTGAGTGTTTTTCTTATCTATATCTCTTGGACGAGATGCCATACTGCGACATCATTCTGGGTAGAAGATTCCCGTCCTTGCTTGAATATGGTTTTCTTCCCGGCGACCCTAGCAACCCTGACCGCGCTCGCCTGGCTTTTCGCTGCGCGATCTCCTGCTCAGATATCAAGATTGCCGCCGAAGAATTCAGCTATGAGCTTTATGCCCCTAATCACTTTGCCCGCCAGTTCGTTCTTGTCCAATTGGTACCGTTTCCTCTATATGATGCTTGGAACTTCAACACCTCTTGGCGCAGATTTGGGCCCCCCTCTCGGCCCCCGCTGGCACAAAGCATGCTCGCGCTAGTTGATCTTCCTGACTGGGCTCAGACCATCGACACCGTGGACGGAACCGAAGAAGGATACAAGACCTGGTGGGCAGAAGTTTCCGTCAATTGCTGGACTCAACCAGATGACGAACTCTTTGCAACCCTCTAGTTGAGGAACCCTTATCCTGCCGATATTGAAATGCTCGCTCGCTTCTCTGAAGATGCTGCAAGACCCCAGCCTCTTCAGGTGATAAGACCGGCACGAGCCCCTCGCCCGGCCCAGGCTGGTATCGTGATTCGCGAACCCCCTCCAGAAGTAAGTACCGTAATCTACACTCTGCAAATTTCTTCGCTCTTTTCCCTTTACTCATACTTTTCTGTATGAGGGGAACGCGCCGCTCCCTGGCCGCTGCGCAACCAGCGCTTCCCCGGCTGCCGGACAATCTGGAAAACAGAAAGCGGTGCTTACTGAACTTGAAGCTGAAGATTCTTCTTTTGATGATGACGACCCACAAACCGTAAGAACCCTCTATCTTTAGGATCATACTTCAGTGGGTTAAGCTTTAACTTCTCAATTTTGACAGGTCGCAGCTGCTCTGGCCCGTAAGCGCAGTCGCTCGAACCCTCGTACTGACCCATGGGCGGAAGATGAACCACCCGCTGACCGATTGGTAAGAAATAGGGAGTTCACACTAGAAGTTATCCATGCTTTCGCCCAAACTCCAATAACCCTTTCACTCGCAGGTTCGTCGCCGGTCCTTTGGACATGCTGGAGAAGGCTCTTCAGTTGCCAGTCAAGGAACAACTGTTTCATAAGCGCAGGCGCCCGTGGACCCTGGGAACCTTCCACCTCCTGCCAGCACAGCCGGCGATGTACACTCGGCTTCAATTCCTGTGCAGATCAAAGAGGATAGTTCGCCCGAGCTGGAAGAAAGCACAGCCCCTCCCGATGAACCACCTGAGGAGCCAACTGCCGCATGAGCTCCAGCACAGGTATCGTTTGATCCCAATCCCGGTGACACAGTTCAAGAGTCTGCCCCGATAGCAATTCCAGATGAGCCTCCGGTTGTAGAGGTACCCCTGTTCCAAAATCAATGCCTCAATTCTTGATGTTATCTGTGTATCTGACAATCTTTCCTAGATTGTAGGGTAATGTTCCGGCTGAGGAAATCGCTGTCGCCGATCCCGCTGAGCCCATTGGTGAAGGCATGGTGGCCCAAGAGCCTGCCCCCTACGTTCCTGAAATAGGAGCTGGGATAAATGGGGAACCGGAACCAGACGCGGCGCCCGTCGTCGAGCCTCAAGAAGTCCCTGCCGCGGCCGCTGTTGACGCTAATGCTATTGCTAATGTTCCCCCTCCCGAGCCTCCTAACAGGCTGGAAAGGCTGGTTCGCATACTCGAAGTGGCTCCTCCAGGAGTTATAGACGAAGCGAGGGACGGACTGCAGCGACTTCTGGGTCCTGACATAGGCTTGGGTACTATATTTTATATGAGGCCTCTTACATGGTTTTGAAAATTTTCTGATTTACAATTGAAAAGGTTTGTGTGGATTGGATTGATGTGTTGGCAATTGATGGGGATGTAAGGAGAGGTTTGTTCCTCCTTGAGCCACCGGTGATGGGCAGTGTGCACCATGCCTTGTTATTGAGTTATCCCTTTTGTCTCTTGCCTTGTGATTATTGAATTCCGGAAAGTGATTGGCTAGATGGCCGGTTATGATGAAAGTTGTGGAAGAAGATCAATTGTCGTGGGATTGTAGTTACTTGGTGACGATCACGAGGAATCGCAAACTGGTTTTTATCTATTACTTTTTCTCATAACGATTACTCATATTTGTAAACTTAGATATGGGGGTGGGCATGGTCAACCCGGAGACCGGATTACCTTAGCGTTGCCTCTGCAAGGAACCCTACGCCCGCAACACTTAGGGAGCAAGTGTTTTGGGCCTAGAATTCCTCAAAGAGACAAGGTCTTTGGGTTGGAGAACAAGAAATCTATAAGCCCGAAATTCTTAGGCTTGTACAGTGGGCTTGGCTCGTAACCATAAGATTGCGAACTAGGCGAGGAAGAGGAAAGGAAGGTGGTGTTGAGTTTTAGAATCTATGTCATTTTTTTTGTTCTTAGCCCAAGTTTGCATTAAGTTCATTGAATGGTAATTTAGGTGAGTCTTCTAGGTCTAGCCCACTAGGACCTAAAATCAAATGGAGGTTCTAGCTCTAGGGTTCCACTTTGGTGGTAAGCAATCACACACATCATCAACCATACATAATGTTACAAAAATTTAACGAAATCAAACATGCCAAATAAAAACAAACTTTAAACAAAACAAATTTTGGCCTCCAAGGATTATCCTAGTACCCAAGGTTTGACTACAACAACATGCAAAACAAACTAAAGTAGGGGTTAGGCTCCACATCCAGTCATTGTCCATGCCTGCCCTCATATCTAAGTTTAAAAATATGAGTAATCATTTTGAGAAAAAGTAATCGATAAAAACCGTTCTGCAATTCCACGTGATCATCACCACGTAACTACAATCCCACAGCAATTGATCTTCTTTCACAACTTTCATCATAACTGTCCATCTAGCCAATCACTTTCCGGAATTCAATAATCACAAGGCTAGAGACAAAGGGACAATTCAATAATCAAGGGCATGGTGCACACTACCCACCACCGGTGGCTCAAGGAGGAACAGACCTCTCCTGAAACCCCCATCAATTGCCAACACATCAATCCAATCCACGCAAACCATTTCAATTGTAAAACAGATAATTTTCAAAACCATGCAAGAGGCCTCATATAAAACATAGTACATGCAAGAAAAGCATAGAAAGAGTTAAAGATATCCCCTACCTGGAACTCGAGCTTTCTCTTGCAACACTAGGCCTCAATTCAACCTTGTAGCAACCACCACTTCACAAGATCCTACCAAGATATCAAGCCTAGACCAAATAAGTGACATTAATCACGATAAACTAGGCTAGCTATTCACTCTCAATACTCTCCGAATAAAACCTTTCCTTTGACCTAATTATTAACTAATAACCAGACCATTAGGGCTCTAAGGGAGAGTTGGTTTTTCAGTAAAAAGTGGCAAAAACACCTTTAGATCGAAAACAAGTTGCCAAAAGCTGAAAACAGAGTTTAAGTAGGAACTGTTGAGGGCCAAGGAAGAGTGTCCAAAATACTTGAGGTAATTCTTGGAAAATTTTGGAAAGAAGATGGTTCAACAACCTACTTAGTAAGAATGAAATGTTTATAGAATTCTAAGTGAAGCCATGCGAAGAGTGAAGGTTTTAAAGGCTAAAGTAAAACAATGTGCAGATTTTCTCCAGGAATATCAGCTTCTGTCTATTTATTTCAAAATTGCATAACTAATTCTAAAAAAATGGTTTTGGAGTAATTCAAATTCTAAAATGTTCATCTATGTGTCCATTATCTTTCTCCAGAAGGAACTGATCCCAAATTCTCAACGGTTCAGCTCCAGTTTTAAAAGGAATGTAGCTGGGTCAGATTATACTGGAAACTGAAAACTGCATAAATTGGTTCTTTTGTGTAAAGCTCTTTTGTTACCCAAAATGCTGGTTAAGTAGACTCTAAGACAGCTACAGAAAGTATCTAATGCTTCTAAAGGCTTAAAATCTGAGTCATCCTTTAACTATAAATAGAGGAGGTCTTGTAGCTCAATAACATGATGTTTTGAAGATATGGTGTTTAGTCAACTATAAAACAAACAAGCTCTTGGAATCAAGCACGATTTTAATGTTTGAGATAACCATGGTCTAGCACAAATCCAACACATCAAAAAGAATGAAAGGTTCTAAGCTAAAGCAACAAGGTTTCAACAACAACAGTGACAAGTTGAAATCTTCAAGAGTTTGTTACAACAACCCAAAAATATACAGAGTGTTATGGAAAGGATGATACTCACCAAAGACTAACCAAAAGGTGAGTTTCTCTTGAGGATTTCAGCAGGAAAGAGAGATGAGGGAGCTGATTGGGTCGAACCCAGTTGCACGTAAAGAAATTTGCTCAATCTCGAACATGCAAAGTAACACAGAAACTTCTCAATATGTGGATAGTTGTTTTGAATGTATTGAGCCTAAAATTGAGGAAAGAAATAGGAACTTGATTGTTCAAGAATCTTACCAACTATTGGTATCAGCCTCAAGTAAGATGTGAGGGATTCGGGTAGAGCAAGAGAGGGAATTCAAGCAGAAATCCGGAACAGGCTCGCTCCTAAACAGCTTCCACTTCGAGGGGTGTACAGGTTTCAAAACAACTCCGATGGAGCTGAAATTTGGAGGCTAGATAGAGGAGACACAGGCGAACAACTGAAGAAAGTTTTTTGATCGGAGGTCCCTAACCAGGAGTTTCGAGGCATGCAAACACACTGATATGCCTAGCAAAGAGAGAAAGGGTGAGAAGAGGGGGGTGGATGACGACCTCTGGTTTGGGACTTTCCCTGTTGAAGGTCTGGAGTGATGTTCTTGGAGGAGTTTCCATATGCATGGTGATAACGTGGAAGGGAAGAGCTGAACGAGGTTACTTTTTCTCTGCCCAACTCTGACGTGAACAAGGAAAGAGGAAAAAACTTGTTCTTTGTATCAGTACAAGCAAGCTCAACGTATAGGTGGAAAAAGGGTTTGGATCAACTATGGCTTGGGATGGAAAAATAGGTTTTAAATCTAAAATAATAGAGAGATAAAAGTAGGATTGATAAATACAAGAAAATTCAAAATTAAAATGTTGGCAATACCAGATAAAGATTGGGCCTCACCAAATTTGTATTTAGATAGAAAAAAAAATGAAAAAGTAAGTTTTGTCGGAATTTTGCTCTAGTTTGAAAAATATAAGGCGTAAATAAATTGTACTTTTGAAAGTCGGTGAGATGACTGACGAGTAAGCGTCGGGTAAGGCGAGTTGGAATTCTACCAACGGGTAAGGAATAAGGTAAAACGAGAAATAGTAAACGCACACACAAGTATATTTCAAAATTCTGCAAAGATGTCATTATGAGCTACAAGAACCTTACTGGATAAAGGGAGATGTTCGGATCAAAGGTCAATTAACTTATTGGGCTAGGTTCCCTAACATACCCGTCAGTTGGGTATCCAAAGTAAATTTTGGACTCTAACCTTATGCTATTCTTGGGCCCAAACTGTTTCCAAAAGTCTTTGGCCAAACAAAGGTCACGAAAAATTATTCCGTCAAAAAGTGATATTCAGAATTTCACGAGGTCTACATTCTACCCCCCCCCCCCCTAAAAGAATTTTGCCCTCGAAATTCAAGCTAGCATGACTACAAAGTGTCATATCGTCGTAACTCTAAAGTGGTCTTGTGGTGGTGCTACAAGTCTCTCCATCAGTCCATCACTTCAAGTTTGTTTATTCGGGTGCCATCCATATCCATTGATTCATAACTTTTGTTATAAAAGTATGGATGGGGATCCGCCGGCCGGTTGGGCCATCACTCGTGTAGAGAAGAGGATACCGGAAAGAGGGTATGATACCACTCGTCCAATTAACTGATGAGATAAAACAAACTTGCCATTTAATCTTGCAATCCATCGAGAAATTCCAATGTTTGGGTAATGGCGCCATGAAATGGTTTGCAATTTTTCACAAGAAATTTCTGTCTCCAAAACAATCGCATTGAAAAAGTAAGCTAGAGAAGAATTCAACCCGTCACCTGGATATATCTTCCCATGCACGAAACATATCATGCCAAGATTCTAGGAAGCAAGCACTTCTTTTATTGCCCAGACTTCACGGTAATGTGACTTGTTGCTGTCACCTCAAATTGAAAAAGGAGAAACCCAATCAGTTTGGTTTAACTTACCAATTATCAATTTTGTGATCGTAGGCTCAAAGACAGAGTAGAGACTCCATCAAAGGAACTCAATGACAAGGTGGAACATGTCCCATAACAAAGAGAAACTGAACTTGAAGGAAAGAGGTCGTAGAATTTGAATTAATATCATAATTGCAACTATATATCAGTCCATGATTTTCCTTGAACAGTGCGTAGTTTTACCTCAATTGAGAATAATATGACCGTTAGCTTATCGTCAATTTCTAACACAGCATAGTAGACGTAATTCTGAGAAACTTTTATGAAGGAGTTGTACTGGTATGAAGGTTCAGACGCATAGTCACTAGTCATCAAAGTGGCTGGCAGAAGCAATTTTGGAAGAGAATAGGATTCCCATTTCTAAAGATGAACTTGCGTCGAAAGGACTGCTATAGTAGCATTTTCATGCCCCATTATCTAAAATCATAATGCACGCTTTTGTTCAAAGACGTAGATGTCGAGGAGAATGAGGAAGATTGATACCTCTATCAACCCAAAAATTTGCTGGAATTGCTGGTAAGGATTCGTCGAAAGTAAAATTTGAGTTTGCATGTGTCCATTCTCCATAGCAGCTGGTAGACTCAATGTAATGATTGCACACAAGCGGTAGTATCACTAGGACAAAAATCTCGACACTAAGTTTGCGGTGATCGGTTCTAAACGACATAGATATAGAATGGTGAACTCAGTGGACTATGTGGGTCGATGAATGACCTATTGTCGACATGATCAATCTAGTCTGACTGGTCTTTAGTATAAGTTACTGCAAACTAAGTACCAAACTAAGATATGGAAGTGTTTCCAAAACATCTCAATTGAAGCACCTAACTGGAATAACTCGAGTTGGAGAACGCATTTCCGAATCTCTACACTTGTCTTTACACTTTGCTCACTAGAACTCTAAATTCGAAGCAGCACACTTCCATTGCACCTTTCATCACCAATAATACTCTACTCACGTACTACCCTAGAGTATAAAACACGCATTTTCCGTCATTAGCCACGAACAAGTACTAGGGTTATAGACATAACTATCGAGCACGTAGTAAGCGGCCTAGCTGTAACACCGTGTAGTCAGGCGATAACTAGAAGCACAATTTTTGGCACCCAATACGTAAGTCTTGGAGATCCATCTATACCTCACGTAAATGCGATGTGCGATGGCAAATGTAGGCTCCTTACTTAAACAGCTATTGTTTCACGGTCTTCCGTAGTAAGCGGTTAACTTCGCTTCATCTCGCTAACAACACTTTCTTCTTGAACTTCCCAAAAGTACTCCTCAGCTACAGTGATGTTTATTAGTTGCTTGTGTATTCCCTTGAAGTGGTTAAGAGTGGAGTCTTCATCTTAGAAACAGAGCTATCGGACGAACAATTAAAGACGATGACGACAAAAGTGGAAGATAGAGTGTGAGAAAGTGATCGCAGCAAAGAATGAAAAAGAAAGGAATGTGTTACTTGTAAAAACTCAGGTCAATTTAACCATCATATCTCAATTGAAGCTTTGTGAGTACCACGCAGATCCAACCTCAATTTTTTGATCCCAAGTGTCAAAATTCACCACGAGCTACGAGAAGTCATAGGTTGATCCTTCAAGTAACATCAAGACATCCTAAAATATCATTTCTGATTGCCAAGAGTCCTCCGTAAGTAGCCTATAGTTTACCTAATACCATGTCTAGTACCACTAGCTAAAACCAAGTGACAATAGGCAGCGTAACAATTTGGAAGGGAAGAAGGCATTTAAACTATCGAGGATGATCCTACTCGCCATTAGATCTTCATTGGGTATAGAGCCTATTTCCTACCTTGAAGGCACTCCTAATAAGTATGAGAATGTGTTTCGGAAACAAGAGTTGGAGAAAGAAAGAGTGAGGGAAACCTTAACTATTTGAATGTCAAACAAAAAGGAATTAAGTTGGTCTCGATGAACGAATGGTGTGTTTCCTAAAAGGAAGGAATTGAATAAGGCAACATATAACTAAAAGGATTAGAGGATGGGTATTGTTTGGGTCCAAGAAAGGAAAGAATGGGAAGTATAAGAGAGTGGGTGTCTTTGTTTCAAAATAAGATTCAAATCTCAACAACATTTCGTGAATGCTGTCAGATTTTGAGATCTTTTATCAACTGCAAACCGAACTTTGAAAAATCACCCCGACTTTATTTCGCGATAGAAAGATGTGAAAATTTCCAGATCCATAGATAACTGACTAAACTGAAACATATCAAAAATTCAGGAATTTTAAGATCAATAGGTTGGGAAAGACAAGGCTCAAAGTGGGCAGTCCAGTAATTGATTCAGGAATTTTCAGCAAGCTCGAATTTTGCTTTAGAAAACGAACATCGAAGTTCAAACTGAGGAATATTACCAAGCAATTAGAGATGAGAACTAGGAATTTTTAACAAGAAAAGGGAAGCTTAAAGAGTTCAAAAAGCAACAAAAGACTGGGAGGTCTAACAAAGTGACCACAAACGTCCTACTAACAAAAGTTCTAGTCCGAATCTTCCTGATCATAAGGATAAAATACCATCTCCCTATGATAGTCTACATGATCGATATGGTCTTTGATTGCTTGAATTTCTGGAGGAAGTGGTCACCCGTCACCTTCTACATCGAGCATAGTGTATATCTCATCCAAGAATGCGTCAACCCTCTCGGCCTCCTCAACAACCTCGTGCCATGGTCGGGAGTAGTTCATCGTCATCCTTTGCCGTATCCTTGAATTTAGACTGTGTATGAATCGATAATTATGATCCTCTAATCTTTCGTATACGTCGGGATGTCTAGCTCTCACCGCCAAGAATTCCCGAATATACCCCTGTAAGGTATTGACCTTTTGTCGAGGGTAGACAGGTCCTATCATTGCCCTTGTTACACTGTCAAGACCCCTATCGATTTCGGCAATCAAGTTCCTCATCTCCACCACCTTCGGGTTCGGATGCTGAGTGGAGGAAGAGGGGAGAGCACTAGAGGAAGAGGGTGGAGGGACATCAATCCGGGCGGAGGGTTCCAATTCTACGGTCACACAGGATTCGGCTATGCTGTCGGTGCCAGAGGAGTCGGACATTTTTTTTACAAATCTGAAAAACACATTTTTCAAAACACTTTTAGTATGGTTGATGATAATAACAAGGATTAAAGACAATCCATCAAACTTCACACAACGAAAGGGTTTAAGTTCAAGGTCCATCAGAACTGTTTTGCTCTGATACCATCTTTTCTGTGGCGACCCGAAGACCGGATTATCACAGCGCCGCCTCCCCAAGGAACCCTGTGCCCGCGACACTTAGGGAGCAAGTGTTTTGGACCTATAATTCCTCAAAGAGACAAGGCCTTTAGATTGGAGAACAAGAAATCTATAAGCCCGAAATTCTTGGGCTTGTATAGTGGGTTTGGCTCATAATCACAAGATTATGAACTAGGCGAGGAAGAGGACAGGAAGTTGGTGTTGTGTTGAGGTTTAGAACCTACGTCATTTTTTTAGTTCTTAGCCCAAGGTTGCATTAGGTTCATTGAACGTAATTTACGTGAGTGTTCTAGGTCTAGGCCACTAGGACCTAAACTCAAATGGAGGTTCTAACTCTAGGGTTCCACTTTGGTGGTAAACAATCACACACATCATTAACCATATTGTTTACACATCATTAACCATACATAACGTTACAAAATTTTTACAAGATCGAACAAGCCAAATACCAACAAACTTTAAACAAAACAATTTTTGGCCTCCAAGGATTATCCTCTGTACCCAAGCTTCGACAATAACAGCCTACAAAACAAACTAAAGTAGGGGTTAGGCTCCTACATCTATGAGTTTGAATTCATAGACAAAAACTAGGTAGATACTAATTTTACCATTAATAGATAGAGACAATTATGAAAAATTGGTTTCACCGATCACATGTGAATGTGTCTACGCACATGATTTTTTGTTGATTATGAATTTTTCATAAAGAAACACCAAGATTTGCATATTTGATATGTGTAGCAGTCTGCACAGGTCGGGTATTGTTAATTTCTTGAATGATATTGGATGCATTATGCAACTTTTTCTTTAAGTGGGGTTTGTGTTTGAATAGGTCTCAAGGGTTTGTGTTTGAATAGGTCAACTTCACAGCTATGCTTTAAGTATAGGGGATGTTTGTACTGTGAAGACTTTTGGCGAATCTTCTGAAACTCTTTTCTAGCTGCAATTGCCTCATGCTCTTAACCATTTGATGAATAAGTTTATAAATGAGTCTCCACAGATGCAACAGTAAGTCATGTTTCAGAATGATAATTATTAGGTTTTGGGGAAAAAAAATTCAGCTAGGTTGATCTCTCTTATACCTTCCCTTCTTGGTCTAAAATATTTCTGCAATTGATTTTTCATTGTTGGAAATTGTGTCTCCCTTTAATTTATTCGCTTTTATGGTTACCAGAGCCAAGATCGGCTGAGGTTAGCAGCTTGTGAACAAGAATTGTGGCAAATGTAGTGATTGTATCCATGGCATGAGAATCTAGAGGGATAAGATTGAGTGCTTCATATCATTATCTTTTTTTTTTAGTTGTACTGGTTAGTGTATCTAGAGAATAAGATTGAGTATACTATCCGGTTCAATTGATATAATTTGAATATATGTTCTTCTTAGGACTCTGTATATATATATATATATATATATATATATATATATATTTATGAACCCATTTCAAAGCATATATAGTGTATATATGCACAAGACAAAGTACATGAACAAATTTTAGCTGAGTTCCTTTCTTCTTCTTCTTCTTTTTTTTTTTTTTTTAAATAAGTTCATTTCTTTTTTAAAGACTTGGTCTTTAGCTTACACTAGCTAGAAGGTGCAGAGAACGTGAGAACAAGGATGGAGCTAGCCTTATGTGCTGGATATCCCATTATTGTTGCAGAGAGTGAACGGGTGCCCCCCTCCCCCCAAACCCCATTTTGATATATATTGGAAATTGAAGGAAAAAAGAAAAACAAGTTGTATATAATGAGAGGATTTATCTGCTCTGAGATGCTGTTGATAAGTCTATAGTTTATGAATGTTGGGGTTCAGTTTCTTCTTATTACACTCTATGTCATTATTTCTATCTTTTTAACTGTAATAGGATTAGGTGAACATGGAATTAAATCTTGATACCTAGCTATCAGTCTACTTTTACAATTGAAAGTTTGCAAATTTGATCCCAAGAGTTATAATTTTTCTGCAAATTTGTTATATCAAAAATGCTTGAGATACCAAATGATGTGGCGTTTGCCATCTCATCAATTTTCCTACTAAGAAAGTGATGATATGGAATTAATACAATTTTTTATACTTTTGTTTTTGGTGGCTTTCTTCGGGTACCTCACACAGAATGCTATACCGTCTGGGGTACCGATCCAACTCCTAAATCCTGTATCAAGAACACAACGTTAGAGAGGTAAACCGTACCTGACGGTTTACACCTCTCCGATGCCTGAGTGAGAAACTAATAGATGTGTATCAAGTAAATAGTGGACAAAGGAGTTATTACCTGTAAAAGGTGGTTGTGCTAATGTCTTTATACTCGAGCATGGGAAAGGAGTCTCCCATATCTTCGATTTGGGACACAGGTTGTTCTTCTAATGCCATATCAGCCCTCTTGTTGTGTAAATAGATGGGTTGTGCTGGCCTTGCCCCGGGCCTTGGGTGCCCGGGGTGGCATCCCACATGAGCCCCGCCATGGTGGGTCGTGAACCCGACCCATGACATAGTACCTGGGAGTACCGATGGGGCCCAGCCGATAGTGCCAAACTTAGTTGAGACTTCCCCAGTATGTACAAGTCCTCCAAGTTCCCGTTCAAGATGTTTCTTGGGTGGGGACTTATTATTGTTTTGTCTCAAGGTTTGGCACTAGTGTGCCTATAGGGAGTCCCCCAAGTTCCCGTATAAGAGAAATCTTGAGTGGGTTACGCTATAGGTAGGTAATCTACGCATTGGGATAGGATGAGGGTTGAGCCTCCGGTACCAGAAGGGGTGGAGAGAGGACTTGGCTCTGATACCCGATGGGGTAGAGAATTTGAGCCTCCGGTACCCAATGGGGTAAAGAAAGAACATGGCTCTGATATCCGATGGGGTATAAAGAGAGGACTTGGCTCTGATACCCGATGGGGTAAAGCATTTGAGACTCCGGTACCCGATGGGGTCTGATACCCGATGGGGTAAAGCATTTGAGACTCCGGTACCCAATGGGGTAAAGAGAGAACATGGCTCTGATACCCGATGGGGTATAAAGAGAGGACTTGGCTCTAATACCCGATGGGGTAAAGCATTTGAGCCTCCAGTACCCAATGGGGTAAAGAGAGAACATGGCTCTGATACCCGATAGGGTATAAAGAGAGGACTTGGCTCTGATACCCGATGAGGTAAAGCATTTGAGCCTCCGGTACCCAATGGGGTATAGAGGACTTGGCTCTGATACCCGATGGGGTATAAAGAGAGGACTTGGCTCTGATACCCGATGGGGTAAAGCATTTGAGCCTCCGGTACCCAATGGGGTAGAGAGTACTTGGCTCTGATACCCGATGGGGTAGAGAATTTGAGCCTCCGGTACCCCATTAACCTCTTCGGTACCAGATGGGGTGGAGAGAGGACTTGGCTCTGATACCCGATGGGGTAGAGAATTTGAGCCTCCGGTACCTAATGGGGTAAAGAGAGAACATGGCTCTGATACCCGATGGGGTATAAAGAGAGGACTTGGCTCTGATACCCGATGAGGTAAAGCATTTGAGCCTCCGGTACCCAATGAGAACATGGCTCTGATACCCGATGGGGTATAAAGAGAGGACTTGGCTCTGATACCCGATGGGGTAAAGCATTTGAGCCTCCGGTACCCAATGAGGTAAAGAGAGAACATGGCTCTGATACCCGATGGGGTATAAAGAGAGGACTTGGCTCTAATACCCGATGAGGTCAAGCATTTGAGCCTCCGGTACCCAATGGGGTAAAGAGAGAACATGGCTCTGATACCCGATAGGGTATAAAGAGAGGACTTGGCTCTGATACCCGATGGGGTAAAGCATTTGAGCCTCCGGTACCCAATGGGGTAGAGAGGACTTGGCTCTGATACCCGATGGGGTAGAGAATTTGAGCCTCCGGTACCCAATGGGGTAAAGAGAGGACTTGGCTTTGATACCCGATGGGGTAGAGAATTTGAGTCTCCGGTACCCAATGGGGTAAAGAATTTGGTGCCTCCGGTACCCAATGGGGTCAAGAGAGGACTTGGCTTTGATACCCGATGGGGTAAGCGGTGCATGTCAGCCACGTGGGGCAGACTGGGTTGTGCAATAAATGCCTGTCCTCTCATATGCCAATCTCGAGAAATGGGGAGAGGCGTGGGACACGTGTAGCGATCCTGTGGTTGAGGGCTTTTCGGTTTCAACGGCCCTGATGCTTTAGAGATTGAATTTAAGAGGGAAACTGATTGTTTCCCTTCACTTTCGCGAAAAAGCTCAGAAAACCTTGAAGATTTGCAGCGGGGAAAAGGGAAAGCCAAGGGAGAAGTGTGCATGCTTGCGGAGTGATCGATCAATCGCATGTTGAAGAAGAGGTTAGATCTCTCGCCTTGTTTGTATGATTTTGTCCGGTTTCTCGTTTCTGCTTCTGCCATAGATGTTTTCTGTTGTGGGTTTGCCCTTCTGTGTTGTTTGCGTAAAGAAAGAACACGAACAATACTAGTGTGGGTTTTGCCTCTTGTTTCAGATTTTTGGGTTTGTTCCATTCTCTTGGTTTTGTTTTGAATTTCTGGGTTTTGCTTGAAGTGGGGAGTAATCCGCGCTTCAAAGTGGTCTTAGATCTGGTTAGGCTAACCTTTGTGCTTCTGATTCCAGATATAGCGAGTTTTGAGGTTTACAGTATCGTAGTTAGGATGGAATCAGAAACCAGGGGTGGGGATACGGGATCGTCGTACCAGTCCTCTGCCAGGCGAGCTGAAGTGGATATCGATCGGTACTTAGCCCAAGTAGATCAATTAGCAGAGAATATCGGATCCATGACTGGGGTGTTCTCGGAGAGCAGTGAGGAGTCCGACGAGGGTGAGAGCGAGGGTGGATCTGCGGAGACCCCGGTAGTCACGGTGGCAATTCCCGAGGGCATACCGAAGCCTAGGTATACACTTACGGACGGGACCGTATGCGACGAACCCGGGAGAAGTATGACGATGAAGGAGATCATCGCCATGCTACTGAAGTGGGGAATAGAGGACGCAGTGGAGCTTAGGCCTCTCAAGGATGGAGAGATGGCTGCGAATCCTACCCCGGGGTGGGTGGCACTGCACGAGAACCAGTTCCACCAAGGGTTATCGCTACCGCTGCCCCGGTGCCTACAGTATCTGTTGCGGATGCTGAACCTGTCACCGGGGCAGTTGACCCCGAATGCTATTCGACAAATATACAGTATGATGGCCATGTGGGATTTGTGCCAACAAGGGTGGCCTTCCGTAAATGAATTCTGCGCGGTACACAGAGTCCTGTACTCAAAGAAGCTGTCCTGTGCGGGTATGGTGACATTTGCCGCTAGGTATTACGAACCATTAGTTATCGACATGCCTTCCTCGATGAGCAAAAGGTGGAGGAATAAAGTATTTCTAGCTGGGGGCGGTGGCAAATTAAAAATAAGAAGTGGCAGCTGACCGGTACCTTCCAAGCTATCGGGGACCAGGCCTATACTTTATCCGAGGTAGAAAGGAAGCGGATAGCCCGGGTATATGCTGTTTGGACAGAGAAAGAGAGGAGCTCTTATAGATTCATCCGGCATTCTATACTTTATAGGCTAGGGTTAGGATGGCTCCCCAGTAAGGCTTAAAAATATATATATATATATATATATATATATTTTTGCACATCACTCGTCCTTTTTACCTTTGACTAACCTTGGAACTGATTGCAGTGAAAGCGCCGAAGAGGAAACCCGGGAAAGGCAAAGAGGAGGACATAATGGATGATAATCAGTTGATGGATATGCTGATGGGCCAGGGAGAAGACGCCCTTCACCTTGATGTCGACCTAGGGTCGAAGGGTATGGGTCAGTCCATTGAAGAGACCTTACTGGAGATCACTGATGTGGGATATGGGGAACCTGATCCTGACGCTCCCGTGACCCAAGTCATGCAGCCTTCTACCATTGACGTCATCACGATAGCTGATACCGGGATGGGAAAGGTACCGGTCTCCGTGTCTATTTCTTCTCGCTCGACTGGGAACGATGAGGCATTGCTTCCAGGTGAGAAGAAAATATCACATAGGCACTGGCACCAAAGTGATAAGCAGGAGGTGACGTATACCTGCCAGGATGTTAAGGGATCAGGTGCGAAGAGGCAGAAGAAAGATCACGCAGGACCAGAGTCGTCACCTTCGCTTGGCTTGTTGTCTCCTGCCATTCCGGTAATCCCCAAGAAGCCTATCAAGCAGCTGTTGAGTGAGTACGGGGTTGCTGATGAAAAGTTTGTGCGGTCCAGGCTTAGTGACCTGAAGGACATTGACCTCGACCGGGTGCGGGCCAAGGACAATACACCCAAAGAGAATTGCCGTCTCGCCCATGAATCCATGATGCGGGTATGGTTTTGCTTTACCCTTGCAACCGATTATTATTGTATATATATTTTAATCGGTGTGTTTGCAGGCACTCTTCAATGTGTATGCGATTGATGCCAGCGAGGAAGATACTCATCTGAAGGAGGAGGTTAGCAATCTCTCCTGGTAGGTGAAGTATTTGCATGGCGAGAAGGCCAAGCTAGAGAAGGAGCGGGACTCAATGATTGCAGAGATGGACGAGGCTAAGCAGCGAATCGTGGAGCTTGAGGGTGAAATCTCTGAGGCACGAGAAGAGATGAAAAGTGCTCGGGACTCTGAAAAAAAAGCTGCAGAGTCTGCCATGTCATGGAAGGAGAAGGCAAACTACCTGGAAGATCGTCTTCCCGTGGAGAAGCACGAGGCCGTGGAGGAGTACAAGTCCTCCCAAGAGCTCATTGCTATGCTAACTGCTGCTCAAGATAAGGTTGTCATCATGAAGTTCAAGGAGTGAGTGGTGGCCGGGTACTTGGATGAAGCCAAATTCAGGCGAGGTCTTCTTGAGAAAAAGAAGAAAGATCAGGAGGTGGTGGTCAAGTCTGGTGCCGGCGGATCCAAGAGTACCGGTGGAGAGCGGTAGTAAAATTTTTTTTTTTTTTTTTGTGTAGAAATTATCCGTTTTGAACAATTGACTAATTCCTGTGCCTGGTAGTCCAGGCTTTTTGTGAATGGAAATTTTTTGAATTTGAATGGGAATTAGAAAGGAATTAAAATTTCTAGGATTTCGTACCTTAAGCATTTTCTTGCATCACTTATTACCGGAATAGAGTAACTGACAATAGCTATGTCCGGGAATGTCCAGGGTAGGTAAAAAAAATGCTAGAAATGGTCTGAATAATTCATTTTTCCATTCAAATACCACATGGTGGTTAAATACATAATGAGTACCCGATGGTAGCTTGCCATAGCTGTATGGTCAAAAAGCAAAAGCTAGGACAAGATGCTCCCGGAGCTACTTGTAATAGTACTGCAGGCGCTGGGTATTCCATGGATGCCTGGAAACGACCCCGTTCATGTCCCGGATGAAAAAGGTTGCGGGGCCTACCTCTTCAATGATCTCGTAAGGGCCTGTCCAGGATGGATCCAGTCCCCGGGGCTCTGGGTAGACTTGCTTCATGACCCAGTCCCCCAACTTCAGTGTCCGGGATTGTACCTTGGCATCGTAATAACGAGCTATCCTCCGCTTGTTTGCCAAGTTATGCATGTGTGCCATATCCCTTCGTTCCTCTAGTAAATCAGCATCGAGGTGTAGGCCTTCTAAGTTGGTACCAGCATCGAAGTATTCGATCCGGGGACTCTGGATTTGTGTTTCGATAGGGAGTACCGCTTCTGATCTGAAAGCCATGCAGAAAGGGATCTCTCCGGTGGCCTCCGTTGTCGAGGTCCTGATAGCCCACAACACCTCCGGGAGTTTAGCAGCCCAAAGACCCTTGGCTTCGTCAAGCTTCTTTTTCAGTATTTTCTTGATTATCTTGTTGACAGCCTCGACCTGACCGTTGGTTTGGGGGTGAGCCGGGGAAGCATAGAGGATCTTGGTGCCCAGGTTCTCTGTGTAAGCCCTCAACTCATCATTGTCAAACTGGGTACCATTGTCCGTGACTATGGTGTCCGAGACTCCAAACCTGTAGTAGATGTTCTTCCATAGGAAGTTTTTGACCTTTTCTGTGGTGATGGCGACGAGAGGTTCTGCCTCTACCCACTTTGTTTGGTAGTCCATAGCGACAATGGCGTATTTAAACTGTCCCACTGCTGTGGGAAGTTTACCAATCAAGTCCAAACCCCACTGACAGAACGGCCATGGTGCAAGGAGGATGGAGAGGGGAATGGGCGGTGCCCTTGGGATATTTGCATACATTTGGCACTTGTGGCAAGAACTGGATATTGTTTGGGCTAGGGCCGACATGGTTGGCCAGAAATATCCTGCCCTTAGGGTCTTATGTGCAAGAGATCGGGCTCCGGCATGGTTACCGTATACACCAGCGTGTATGTCCTTCATTATTTTGTGACCTTCCTCCGGTGTTACACACTTCAGATTGGGAAAGCAGTGGCCTCTTCTGTACAATTTGGCATTCATGATCGTGTATCGAGCTGACCTTAACTGTAGTCTTCTGGCCTCGACCTTATCGTCCGGTACTAGGCCGTCGAACATGTATTTCAAAATTGGGTCCATCCATAAAGCTGTGTGATCCACCTTAAATATTTCTGACACCGTTTTAGAAGTGCTAGGTCTTTCGAGTATTTCGACCTTAGTGGCCCCATAGGTAGGACTTGGAGAAGTTGATGCAAGCTTAGCAAGGGCGTCTGCCTTGTCGTTTTCTGCCCTCAGTATTTGGGTAAAAATGTAGGAGGTAAATCTCTGAACTAATGCTCGGGCTAAGGCCTAGTAAGAGGACATGTGGGGCTCCTTTGCCTCGAAGTTACCGCTGACCTGGTTTACGACTAACTGAGAATCACTGAAGACACTAAGGTGCTGCACCCCTAGTTCCCGGGTGATCTACATACCTACTATGAGTGCCTCGTACTCTGCGACATTATTGGATGCCTTGAAGGCAAATTTGAGGGCTTACTCGTAGACTTGATCGTCCGGGCTAATTAGCAGGATACCAGCTCCACTGGTGTTCTTGTTGGACGCGCCATCAACGTATAATCGCCAAGTGCTTGGTGGAGGTGGATCTGGGGCTAGTGGTTCAGGTGATTCCCGGGGTGGGTTATGGGAGGGAATTGACTCGGAAATAAAATCTGCCGCTGCCTGGCCCTTAATAGCTGTCCGGGGTTGGTACTTGATATCGAACTCCCCCAGCTCGATGGCCTATTTAATTAACCTGCCCGATGTCTATGGTTTCTGCAAAACCTGCCTCAATGGGTGATTAGTGAAAACGGTGATTGAGTGTGCTTGGAAGTAATGTCTAAGCTTCCGAGCCGATATCAGGAGGGCCAGTGCCATTTTTTCAATGTCCGGGTACTTGGATTCTGCACCAGTGTAACCTTTTCCAGCATAGTACACTGGGTACTCGCAATAGGAGTCCTTCCTAATCAGAGCTGAGCTCACAGCTGTTGAAGATGCCACCAGATATATGTAGAGCATTTCTCCTGGAACAGGTTTGTAGAGTAGAGGTACCTCTGACAAGTATGCCTTCAAGCCAAGAAAAGCAGCCTCGTGCTCAGCTGTCCAGGCTATTACCTCGACGTGCTGGGTTTTTAGCAATTTGAAGAAAGGAGTACACTTGTCCGTCAGCCTGGAGATGAATCTTGACAGGGCGGCCACCTTGCCTGTAAGAGATTGGACCTCGTTCCGGTAGGTTGGGGACACCATGTCTAATATAGCCTGCACCTTCTCCGGATTGGCCTCAATTCCCCTGTGGCTAATGATGTACCCGAGAAACTTTCCTACCTCGACCCCAAAGATGCACTTCTGTGGGTTAAGCCGCATACCATTGCGCAATATGATGGTGAAGACGGTTGACAAGTTGGTTACATGATCCTCCAGAGTTAAACTTTTTACCAGCATATCGTCCATGTATACCTCCATGATAGTACCGATAACTTCCTCAAACATGGAGTTGACAAGTCGCTGATAGGTGGCACCTGCATTCTTTAACCCAAAAGGCATGACCTGGTAGCAATAGAGACCTTTGTCTGTGGTAAAGGCAGTGTGCTCCTCGTCTGCCGGGTTCATTCGAATTTGGTTGTACCCACTGAACGCATCCATGAAACTGAGTAACCGGTACCCAGCAGTGGAGTCGATTAATTGGTCAATTCGCGGGAGCGGGAAGCTATCCTTAGGGCACGCTCGGTTGAGGTTTGTGTAGTCCACACACATGCGCCATGATCCCGGAGATTTCTTTGGTACCATGACCACGTTGGCTAACCACCGGGGGTATGTTACTTCCCTGACAAAGTTGATGGCCATCAACTTCTTTACTTCAACCTAGATAGCCCGGTACTTATCGTGTGTGAAGGCTCTTCGTTTTTGCCTTACTGGTGTCGAGTAAGGAACAATACTAAGATTGTGCGTGGCTATCTCCGTTGGTATACTGGCCATGTCCTCATATGACCAGGCGAATGCAGATGTGTTAGAGTGGAGAAACGAGATCAACCCTTCCCTGACAACCGGAGACAGCCTAGTACCAATCTTAACAGTCCTGTCCGGGAACTGCTCTGATAGCACTACCTCTTCAATGTCTTCTACGGCACTGGGCCGTTCTTCGTCAGAATCGGTATCATCTCTAGGATCCTCGTACCTGTCCGTCAGAGGGTTAGTAGCTACGGGCAACATCTCAGACTTTCCCCTACCGCAAGATACAGTCAAAGAATAACATTTCCTCGCAGCGGCCTATTCACCCCGGATCGAAGCAATGTCGACCGGGGTTGGCACTTTCATCATCAGCATGTGACCTGCAATGAAGGTTTTCAGACGCCAGAGTGCCGGTTGACCCAGGATAGCATTATAGGATGAGACGCAGTCCACTATGATGAACTCTGTTTTGATGGTTGAACAGTTCGGACTTTCGCCTACCGTGATCGATAGGTAATCTGATCCGAGTGGTTGGACGATATCTCCTGAAAAACTAATGAGGGGCTCATTATCTTGTGACAGCTTGGCTTTTCCTCTGTTCAAAGCTTTGTATGCATCGCGAAATAATACGCTAACTGAGGCCCCAGTGTCCACGAGCACCCGGGACATTATATAATGGTCCATTTGGAGCGTGATTAGGAAGGGATCATCATGAGGCATCTTCAGATCGGCTTCCTCCTCCTGCAGGAATGTCACCGATGTCCATCTGGTGCCACCGTCTTGCTGCGGGGCCTTGTGGAAGTTGAAAACTTCCGGACGGCCGAAACTAGAATTTCGTTTCTTCCTCTGGGGAGGCAACTCTTTCGAGCCCGCACCGTGGATCTTGAAGATCTGGCCGTACACATCTACAGCTCCTATCTCCTTAGCAGGTAGGTATCGTTGAAGCTTGCCCCTCTGGATGAGGGACTCTATTGTATTTTTTAAAGCAACGCAGAGATTGGTATTGTGTCCGGCATCCTCATGATAGGTGCAGAATTTTCCGGTATCCTGCTGGGTAAGTTTACTCTTCGGGAACTTCCTTGGGGGTGGTCCCGGTATCTCATCCTTATTTTCGTTCCAAATAGTCTCGTATGAAGCGTTGAGGATTGTGAACACCTCATACCGGGGTGGTGGTGGTGTCCCCGGGAGCCGCGGGGCCTGCTGTACCCTCGGCTCCCGGTGAGGGTGAGTGGTCCCGTAACTGTTAGACCTGGACGAGGACTCTTTGCTTCTTTTGTTCGAGGTATGGGGTGACCTGTCATGACTATGGACCCACTCCCTCTTTCGTGGCTCATCCCTGACCGTCGAGGCCGGTGTGGAAAATCTTAGCTCTGGTCTGGGGGTGTCCCCGTATGTTTCGAATTCGGCCTGGGCGTGTCTGATGGCAGTGGCCATCAGCTCGTCGTAGTTAGCTGGAGGATTATGGTTGATCCCGTAGAGAAATTCTCCGCGTCTTAAGCCCCTCCTGAAGGCCAGCTCAGCCAGTTCCTTATTAAGGTCCATGCATTTAGCGGTAGCCGCCTGCCATCAATTTACAAAAGACTTCAAAGTTTCATCTTCTCCCTGCTGGACCTTTAACAGGCCCTTTGGTGTGTGTATCCCATCAGTGCGTAAGATGAATCGAGCTACAAACTTGTCAGCTAACTCCTTAAAATTCCCTACAGAACCGACCGGCAGTTCGTAGAACCAACTCAAAGCCTCCCCTGACAAGGTCTCCTGGAACATATTACAACACACCTCATCCATATATAGCTTGGCGCTTGTTTGCGATCGGAAAGCCTGTAGATGCTGGTAGGGGTCTCCAACTCCCGTATAGTCAATCTTCAGTGGTTTCGATGTATTCGCTCGAATGGCTCCTCTAACCTGTTGGGTGAAAGGGCCCGAGCGGTCCTCGTAAGTGGTCATAGCTCTCCAGGTGTCTCTATTTTCTGTGGCCTGTACCCTTGCCTGCAGGGCATGCAAAGAGTTGCTCATTTGCACAAGTAATGCCGTGTTTGCATCGGTTACTCGTGGGCTATTGTGAACTGGCTGTGGTAACGGTGGTGGTGGCAGATGCCTCAAGTTTTCCGGGAATAAGTCTACCGGTATCTGGATTATCCGTTGACCGCCCTCCGTAGAAGGTGCTGGGGCGGTGCTGGGGTCTCCTGTTATCGGGCCAGCGTTCACACCTGTTGCTAGCTGGGATGCTCTAGCCAGGGCCTGGGTGAGTGCCTCGTTGTGCTGGTGCCTCCTGTTCAGTGCTCGGGCCAGCGCTGTGTTTTCATCTTCCAAATCCTGCATTCTCTGCTGCATAAGGCGGTTTGTTTCCCTATCGGTATTCTGTTGTTCCCGATCGATCCTGGATTGTTCCCTGAAGGCTGGGATCTCAGCTTGCATAGACTCCAACTCCGATACCGGAGTCACTTAATCCGGGACTATCGGGTCCAAGGATCTGAGACCATGCATTTCTCCTTGAACACTTGGCGCTTCTGCTGACGAAGTTCCCGGAGAGAATATCAGTGCCCGGGCGACGCTTCTACCCTCTCCTGCCACTTCTGGCTCATTCATGATTCACCCCCTATCTAGAGCGCCAATGTTTCTGGTGGCTTTCTCCGGGTACCTCACACAAAATGCTATACCGTCTGGGGTACCGATCCAACTCCTAAATCCTGTATCAAGAACACAACGTTAGAGGGGTAAACCGTACCGGACGGTTTACACCTCTCCAATGCCTGAGTGAGAAACTAATAGATGTGTATCAAGTAAATAGTGGACAAAGGAGTTATTACCTGTAAAAGGTGGTGGTGCTAATGTCTTTATACTCGAGCATGGGAAAGGAGTCTCCCATATCTTTGATGTGGGACACAGGTTGTTCTTCTGATGTCATATCAGCCCTCTTGTTGTGTAAATAGATGGGCTGTGCTGGCCTTGCCCCGGGCCTTGGGTACGCGGGGTGGCATCCCACATGAGCCCCGCCATGGTGGGTCGTGAACCCGGCCCATGGCATAGTACCTGGGAGTACCGATGGGGCCCAGCCGATAGTGCCAAACTTAGTTGAGACTTCCCCAGTATGTACAACTTTAAAGAGAAGAATAAAAAGATAAGAATAAACCTTAAGATCTTCTTTCTTGAGCAGTTGAGCATGACACCCTTTTGTTTGCTATTTCTGACCAGAGCCATGAAAAAGTACTAAAACTCTCGTCACCCAAACTTACCAAAAGTTCATTTCTCCCTCTCATACTCCATCTCAATTGTACAGTTTATTCTTCTGACATTTGAACTTTGAAGGATTGAATCCAAGAATCAATCTAGGACTCTCATATAACTTGAGCAGTAGCTACTCTTTGGTCTTGCCAACAATTGGAGATTATTGCAGTTCATTGACAGGCTTTGTCATTTGTTAACTTTTAATTGAATTTTACAAAGCAAAAGAAAAAAAAAATAGTACAGAGAACAAAAGTCACCAAAGCAACCATATCTACAAAGTATATGGTAGATAGATGATCATCTTCTCTTGATGAGGATGAAGGCCGTGCATTGGGAAAGGTTTGGATTTTCATTTTTTTTTAATAAAAAAAATTGTAGAGAAAATTCATGTTAGCAATTCCTTCCAAATAGAGCTGATGAGTTGGCACCTGCCACATCATTTGGTTTATGAATTTGGTACAAATATTTGGTATCTCTAGCACTACTCTTGTTTTATGTTTGTCCTCTGGACATCTATGTTGTATTACTTCTATCTAGCCACTTTTTCTTTAATTGCTACAATGTTATATGATTTCTGATCTAGTTATCATATTATCCAGCTACAGTTTTTTCAACCCTTAGAGATATCAATATTCACAGTTCAGTGCTAGAACCTGGAGCTAGAGCCAACTTTGTGTGGAATGAAAGATTAAATGATCACCTTCATTCTTATGCTTTTCATGAAGTGCATTAAGAAGTAAGATCTATCTCTATCTCTTCCCTCCTTGTCATTTGATTTCAAGGTTCTTTTAACTAAGCAAGCACATGATTGAAACAATGAAATATAAAGAATTACATATGTGTAGTTCTATGTTTTGTTAGTTTTTTTTTTTGTTTTTATTTTTTATTTTTTTAGTACTTGTAGTTCTATTATTGTCTGGATAGTTACAATTATAGTATTTAGATTGTAAAATGTTTGTTGTCTAAATGCAAGTTAAAACTTAGCACAAGGAAAATGAAGGTGAAACAAAACGGATACAGAATGGGCACATCGTAAAAGCAAGTGACATTTAAGCCAGAAACCCTAATACTATGATAATATAAACCATAATTCTATTTCAAGAATATTTTGATATTCTTTTGTCTTAGCGATCCTAAAGCCTTTTATGATGGAGCGCGAAAGTTTGTTACTAGTACTCATGCAAGTAAGGGGTACCCAAAGAGGATCCAATAGCCTTGTGGTGGTTGTATAAACATATGGTCCCATCCACCTAATGAAGTATTAGATCATCTAATATCAAATGGGTTATATGAGAGTTACAGTAACTATGCCTTTCATGGGGACAAGCTTGAAACTTCTGTAGAACAATAAATGATGGAAAACATAGAGAATTAGAGATATATAAAATGTATAGAGATACATATTTAGATGATGAATTTAAGGAACCTGTTGCACCTGAACCAATATAACCTAATGTTGTAAATTTAGTGAACGAAGCAAAACTTCTTTTATACACAGGCTGTCCTTCCACAAAGATATCAGCAACAGTAATGTTTTACAAGTTTAAGGCAAGACAGTCTATCTAATAGTGGCTACGATGAACTTCAAGAGATGGTTTGTAGTCTTCTACCTCCAGTTAACATACTACCTAGTTCTTTATATTCAACAACAAAATTATTCAAACCATTTAATCTAGGGTATGAGAAGATTCATGCTTGTGTTAATGATTGTTGTTTATTTAGAAAGAGTCTAGAGCACATGGAGACTTGTCTTAAATGTGGTGTCTCTTGGTGGAAAATTAATAAGTACTCCAAAAAGATTAAGAAAGAAGTCCCTGCAAAGGTCTTGAGATATTTTCCTATT
Source organism: Rosa chinensis (assembly GCF_002994745.2). Lineage (NCBI taxonomy): Eukaryota > Viridiplantae > Streptophyta > Magnoliopsida > Rosales > Rosaceae > Rosa > Rosa chinensis. The sequence continues at coordinate 44,600,293 of NC_037089.1, forward strand.
ATTCGTAGATTGAGAAATATGTTTAAGGATTCTGAAAAAGCTACCTGAACATCTTACATCGCATCACACTCATAAAAGTCAAGATGACAAGATGTGTCATCCAATTGACAAGATGTGTCATCCAGTTAACTCACTTGCGTTGAAGAAGATTAATAGCAAGTGGCCTTCATTTGCAAAAAATCCTCGTAATCTTAGACTTGGTCTTTCATTGCACTGATTTAATCAGTTTGGTGATCTAAGTTCCTAATGTAGTTGTTGGCATGTGGCCTTGGTTGCATATAACCTCTCTCCATCGTTATGCATGTCCAAGGAACATTTAATGTTGACATTACTAATCCTCGGTCCTAAGCAACCGAAAAATGACATTAATGTATACTTGAAACCACTTATTAAAGATTTGAAAGAGTTATGGATCAATGGAGTTAGTGCATATGATGCATTCACCAAGTCTGCCTTTAACTTGAAAGCTATATTGATGTGAATAATAACAATTTTCCCGCTTACGGAAATTTTTCGGGATATTCCACAAAGGGAAAGAAAGTATGTCCAATATGTGGAGTTCAAACATCCTCTCAATGGGTAAAAATGGAAGGAAGCACGCATATATGTGCCATAAGAGATTTCTTGCACATGATCATCCATATCGGCATAATAAAACTTAGTTTGGTAGAACCAAAGAACATAGAGTGAGGCCTAGAAACCTAACCGGTTCAGATGTATTTCAGGTGGTCAAGAATATTAAAAATAATTAGGGAAAGGAGGCTAAGTGTTGCACAAGAAAAAAGAAAAAAAAGGTTGACAGTAGTAACAACAGAAAAAGGAGAAGAAATGAAGGTAAAAAAAAAGTTCATATTTAGAAATGGATGATGACTCATATGATAATTCAGATGATGATGACAGTAAGGATCCTTTAAAGCTGTCAAAGATATGTAAGAAGAAATCAAGGTTTTTGAGTTACCATTTTGGGAGGTACGTTTTCTTAATTAGTTTCATTAAAGTTTGCTGAAATCATGTACCTTTAATTGCATTAATTTAATATATTCTCTATATTGCAGACTTTGTTATTGCGACACAATTTAGATATGATGCACATAAAAAAAAACTATATGTGAGAGCATCATTGACACTTTACTCAACATGAAGGGAAAGACAAAGGATAACTTGAATTCTCGAAAATATTTAAAATAGATGGGTATTAAAAAAAAATTGCTCCTAAAAGAAGATGGTTCTAGCAAATCTAAAAGTGATGCAGCACCTTACGTGCTTTCAAAGAAGGAGAAGAAGATATTTTGTCAGAGGCTAGCAAAGTTAAGATTGTCAGATGGGTATTGTTCCAACCTTGCAAATCGTGTCTCTATACAAGACAACAAGACAATGGATTTGAAGTCATATGATTGCCACATTTTGATGCATCATATTCTTGAGGTGGCTTTAAAAGGACTTCTGCCCAAAGTGCTAAGAATTCCAATTTTTCTCTTGTGTACTTTTTTCCATTAGTTATCTTAGAGAGAGATTGAGAAAAAAAAAAATATAGGTGCTCTTGATGAAGATTGTAGAGACTGTGTATGTTTGAAAGGTTCTTTCCTCCCTTTTTCTTCGACATATTATGGTTCACCTACCAACTCACCTTGCACAAGAAGCTTTTATTGACAGCCCTATACATTATCATTGGGATGTACCCCTTTCGAAAAGTTAGCTTACATTGCATTTCATTAACTATAGCTTATTAGTGCCCTGTTTGGTATCAGTACTAATGCAAATTTTGTTTTTTGTTTTTAGGTTTATGAAAAACCAAAAAGGATATATCAAAAATCGATCAACCCTTGAAAGATGCATGGCAGAGAAGTAATTGGCTGAAGAGATAACAAGTTTTTGTAGTAGGTACATTAAAGGAGCAGCTGAAATAGGTGTTCAAACTAGACGCAATTAGGATTTTGAGGATAAAACAATACTAGAAGGGTGACCACTTGGTGAGGGGAAGCTAAAACTAATCAGTTATTATATGCTAGAGATTGCTCATCGATCTGTGCATGTGGACAAATACTTCAGAAGTCAATCCATGGAAATAGTAAGTATGATTGCTAAATTTATTTGTTACAGTTGACTTTAGACTACATGTCCAATTTTCTTATACATTTATTTCCTATCAGAATGCGTAGGGAAGAAGTAAAGTGTTCAGATATACGGCTTGAGCATGATGAAAACCTTCTTAAACAGAGACATCATAGTACTTTTAGTGGATGGTTAGCTGATAAGATTAATTTTGGTGATTTTAGAGATTTGTCAGATACAGTAAAGTGGATTTCTTGTTGGCCAAGAGCAGATGTGGTATCGCATACAGGGTTCATTATCAATGAGAATTGATTTCAAACGGAGGCCAGTGAGAAGAGCACACAAAATAGTGGTGTTTTTGTTGAAGCAGACACTATGTGTCGAGCAAGTGCAAGACATAATTTACAGAAGATGGACAGAGTCTCCTACTATGGTGTTGTAAGGGATATAGTTCTTCTAGACTATCGCCAATTTAAGGTCCCACTATTTGATTGTTATTGGGCTAACATAGGGATTGGTGTCAAATTGGAAGATGGTTTTATATTAGTGAATCTCCACAAGGGGCAACATCAATTTGATAGAAATCCGTTTATTTTTGCATCCCAAGTGAAACAAGTTTTTTATTCAAGAGAGAGTGACACATCGAATTGACATATTGTACTCAGACCACCGCCAAGAAGCATTTTTTAGAGTGATAGTGTTGAAGAAAGTGCTTACATGCCAGTAGATGTATCACAACTAGACATCGACGTTGAGGATGAAGAATGTGATAGATATGATAATTTCGGTAACGTATGAATTACATATAATAATATATATACATGTCCTGGTATCAATATTTGCTAAACTTAAATGAGTTTATTGCCTACTATCTATATCAACAAGGAAATTGATTTGCTTGTTTCTTGGCTGAATTAACTGACCGTGATTCTGAATGACTCAAATTCCACAAAAGCATTAAAATAATCTATCAATATAGCAGTCTATTCAATAAGATCTAATTTGGTTTTTGGTTTCGGATGATTGCTTTACATGTTAGTAGAATTATCACAATTTTTATGTGCTTTGTAGAATATATTCTGTAGACTCTATAGAGTATGGATGGAGTAGAGACCTAAAAAAAAAGTAATAAAAGAGCAAAAATGCAGGAAAAATCTTCACGAGCAGTTGTTGTGATTGCAACTAAGGAAAAAAGGAATGAACCCTTGAGAATATTTAATGGAAGTTCAAATCTTGTAGAAGCTGATATTCCAGAAGGTTACATCAAACCCAGAAAACAAAAAAGTTCCACCAAGGGTAAAGCCAATTTGTCGGCTATTGGCAAAAAAAAAAAAACGTCATATTCTAGTTGAATTCAATGAAATATATCAGCTCATTAGAGAAAATGTAGGTATATTATCCTCTTTCATTGAAGTCTCAGCAAGAGAACTAATACCAATGACCGCTGCAACTTTAAAAGATCTATCTACTACTTTCAAAAATCAGATTTGGAAACACGTCACAGTAAGTTTTATAAACTTATTTGTAGGAACATGTTACAACAAGCCTCTTATGATCACCAACATACTCACTTATTTTCTTTTGTAAATAGTTTCATTGTTGATGAATTCTACAAGAAGCATATATTTCGAAGGATGACGAAGCTTTGGCGACATAATAGATCTTTAGTGATGAAAGAAGTGGAAGAGCAAGCCAAAGTTGTTGGTTTACAATGTGTTGCTGCCCTTCTCAAGCCTAATAACATAGAACCCATGCATGAGTGACTAGCCCTTATTAAATATAGAACTAGTGTGGGATTTAAGGTATGTTTTAGAAATATTTTATAGGACTAAATTTAGTTTGCCCCCTCCAACTTTGGGGCAAAGATCAGTTTGGTCCTTGACGTTTTTTTTTTTAATCATGATGGTCCTTACATTTTTATTTTCCATCACTTGGGTCCAAATTTCAAAATTGACTCTAAATATGACGTCACAAGTTGAGTTGGCCCTGACATAAGGGCCCACTTTTCAGATTTTGAACCCTCAAGAAGGGCAAAATAGACATTTCTAATTTAATTTAATTTCTTTTTCCTTTTATTAGAATTTAATCTAATTTCTTTTTTTTTCATCTCTGCATTTTCTCTCTCTTCTCTCTCTCTCTCTCTCTCTCTCTCTCTCTCTCTCTCTCTCTCTCTCTCTCTCTCTCTCTCTCTCTCTCTCTCTCTCTCTCTCTCTCTCTCTCCAAAGCCTAAAACCAAAGCTATCCAACAACTTATATTCTGAATCCTCCTCCCTCCTCCGTCCTCCAACAACTTCTCATCTTCTCATCTTCCCAATCCTTCGTGTTCCTAGTAAAAAGCTCCGCACCGGCAGCCAATTATTTACCGGGTTGACCGAGGACTTCAACGCCAAAGCCATGAACTCAAGCAATCTTTGCTCCGAATTGGGTCTTGGGTTTGTGACATGGGTCAGGAGCGTGAGGATCTTAGCCGCAGCCTCGGATTTTCCTTCTAAAATGGCTGATGCAGCCTCCATTAGTGACTGCTTTGAACACTTCATAGTCGCCGGAGACGCCACTAAGGAAGATGAAGACAACGATGAAGTAGGAGAAGGTGAAACCAGCTTCTGGGTCTGATTTGTACTAATCAGATTATATATCTTCTCGGGTGTCCGATCGTTCAAGGCCAGCCACACCATAGATTCGTGTCACATACTTGTTGAAAGTGAACACGAAATTGCTGATCATTTGTTATTGATTGTTGGTTTGGTTAGTTCATGGCCTTACTTTTCGTTACGTATGAGCTTGATTGACATTAGATCATTAGATTATTTTTTAAAGAATCGACATGGTTAAGAGGGTTGACTGTCTTGAGCAGATTCTGAGAAGATGAGAACTTGGAGGGTGTGCAATTTTATTATACATCTCAGAGGTTCCACTCTTGCTTAATGCCTTAATCCAACTTTTTTTTTTTTTTTTCAGAAATTGTAATCTAGATTGGTTTTATGTGCTTCCTGTTTAACGATTTTTGATGTGGGCTTTTAAAACCTTTAATTTTTAAATTGGATTGGATTTCTGTTAATGGAATTTGATGGCATGGGCAATTGTTTTGCGTTGTTTTGTGTGGAGTGATCTGTCAACTGTTGTTTATATGTAGTAGGATCATGGTGGTTAATTGGCTTCCAGTTCTTGCTAGCAAATTAGTGGAAGGGATTGTGTTGCTTAGAGGGAAGCTTGAGGACGGTGGATGCGCATTTGTTTCAAACCATTTTGAAATTGGGGGTGGATTTATGGTGGAATTGATGAGAACTTAGTAGTGGAGAACTGAAGAAAAGAAAATGGGAGTGAGGTGTGACTTGAAGGAATTGTGTCCTAAAACAATCATTTTGATGTAATTATTATTGTAATTATTATTAATCAAAAGGGCAAGTTTATTGTTCATTGCTTATATTTGATATTTGATTGAACAAGGTCCAAGGAATATGAGTTAAAGAGAAAGTAATCTAAAGAGTTAGATGTGTGAGACCTTTACTCTTTCACACTCTTATCCTAAAAGGTTCCTAGTCATAGGATTATCACTTGGACATTGATAATCCGGAAAGACTAGCACATACTATGTATGCTCAATATGGAGGATGATATGTCTCTTGTCATTTGTGTGGAGACACTAATACAAGTATGTGGGTGCTCTTAATTTAAAGAGTACACTGAACGCGATCGTTAGAGTTCTTGTATGGAGTCTTACTTACATGTCAAACTTGAACTCTAAATTGCAATAATACAAATTAGTCCTTTGACCTGAGACACCATAGTTGTCTTATGAGTGAATTGATTATTTCTTGATGATGCAATAATATTGTGTCCCTTAATGGATATAATAGATGCATTCATTGGTATAATCAATTCGGTCATGGAGACATGTGAGTGTACAATAAGGAATCTCTATCCTTAAGTAAATAAGGTGTATGTTCAAAGATGTGATTCAATGAGTCTTTGGCCAAAGCATTGAATGAGATTAAAAAGGAGTTTTTAATCACATTCTAAGAATCACATAAGAATGAAAATCACATTAGGGGATTGACATATCAATTCCATACCCCGATGATGTGATTTAGAACATAGTGTTAGAGAAGGACCGTATTGTATTGTAATTCCAATTGAATAGGTTCTTTGTCATTCTACATTAACTAGGGTAGTCATGATATGTTGCAAGACGTCACTCATGACTTGTGAAGTCCCCGAGGATTAATAAACATTTATAATCCTAATAACAAGGGAGAATCAAAAATGGAGTTTTTGATTCGTAAACAAAATAGAATGGTTTCTATAAACTTCACTGCCTTGTTAATTAGAACCTAAGAGATCGCACACCATATAAGTGGATCATTGAGATTGTATATGAAGAAGATTAAACAAGAGTTGGTTATGACCAAATAATTAATTAGATTTATTATTTGGACATAATTAGGATTTTCGGGTAAAACCGAACCTATTGGGCCTAAACGATTGTCGGGTTTTTGGTGTGGACTTGGGCTTCACTAAATGAGATTTAAATGAAAGCCCAAGACACATTTTTAGTGCCCAATAACATGTATGGACCAGCCAACATATTGGCTTTATGAAAGCCAATATTTTTCTTTTAGTAATTGGAGTTATTTCCTATTATATAAAAGTGAAAGCATGGACATAATAATAAGTGTGTCTCCACACTATTATTTTCAGATTTGAGAGAGAGAGAGAAAGAGTTCTCCCTTGGTCCATTACCAAATTAAAGGAAAGAAGAACACTTGCATAATTTCTTCTTTTCTTTCATCTTTCTTCATCTCTTGATTCACTTGGTGAAGATCCTTAGAGGCCATATCTTTTTGTGGCTTTCCTTATTACATCAAAGAGAAGATTACAAGCACAAGAAGGAGTACAAGAAGGAGTTCTTAATCCAAGGTGCTTCAAGGTGGAGGAAACACACACAAGGAGAGATCAAGGAGAGGAACTTTGGTGGTTCACTTGGATCGGATTGAGATCACGCTCCAAGGGTGAGTAGAACATAAACTACTTCTTTGTTCTTCCTTACTTTGCATGCTATGTTTATATACATATCACAATAAGCCAAGATCATGGGTTAAAGGAATGGATTTTATGTTTAGTTAGTAGTTTAATGGTTAAACTAATTCCGCACTAATTAAAAAGTTTTGAAATCCATCCATTCCTTCAATTGGTATCAGAGCCATTGGCTTAATTTTGATATGTTATAAACATGGCTAAGTATGTTGGTTGATGTGATTTTCTTAAGCTTAGAGTAATATGTAATTTAGATCATAAAATTTGCTTTATCATAAAAGTTATGAAGCATGTGATGTAAGGTAGATTTTATGATAGCTAGAAAAAGTTTTCTGGAAATTACATGTAAGAAGTGGTTTAAGTTTTATGAAACTTTGATGCATATGAGATATGTATTAAGGGATTCTATATGTTTCTTAATTAAGGTGTTAATCTTAGAAACATATTAGATTATATATGCCTTAGGGTATGCATGATTTTTGGCTTCAAAGATGAAGTAAACAAATGTTCAATGGAAGAACACAAAACTGGAATTTTATTTCCAGCTTTGGAACATGTCTAAACTAGTTATGAACTAGCTAATTTTTCATGGTGTTTGCTTTCACTTTTGATCCATAAATTCATGAATTGAAATTTATCCAATAGTTAGTGATGACATAAAATCATTTCCATGATTCCCTCACCAAAAGGTTGGTAGAGTTAGTCATCTTTACTATTAGTTTCTCTAAATTACCCACCAAAAGTTGGAATAAGATAAGAGACATGTCTCCCTAAATTACTCACCAAAAGTTGGTGAATCATGATGTAAAACATCATCCCCTAAATCACTCACCAAAAGTTGGTGATGCATGATGTAAAACATCATCCCCTAAATCACTCATCAAAAGTGATGTGAGACATCATCCCCTAAATTACTCACCAAAAGTTAGTGATGCATGATGTAAGACATCATCATCCCCTAAATCACTCAACTAATTTACTTGCATTAAATTAAAGTAATTTAGTGGTTAACTTATTTTGATTGAGTTAATTATGCTTGTTTAATTAACCTTATTAATCTTGGTTAATTAAAGGATGATTATGGACTATGGCCAAATATAATTGAGCATGTGATTGGCCGACTATTCATTTTGAATGAATGTGGTTATGTAATTAAAGTAGTTAATTCATTTGGGTTATGTAATTAAAGTAGTTAATTCATTTGGTTGTGTAACTAAGTAGCTTATTTAATTTATTCAAGTTTGATTAAATTTAAATGGGAGCTTGTATGCCCCTAATCCACTCTTGTAATCGAAGATGGATGCACATGAGGATGATCCAAAGAAGAAGTTTGAAGTCATCTAGCCTTGAAAGAAGTTCAAGTGCAAAGTGTAATAGCTTAGCTTAGTTATTTAATTTTCGTAATCGTTACGCGTAATTAAAATCAACCACCCAAACATGACCTTGATCCAACATATTGGCTCATGTTGGATCAAACAACAAGTCCATAATCATCCTATGTGACCTATTATAATTGCATGTCCATTGCACTTGATCAAGTAATTTTATATTTCCCATGATTCCATTTGAAAAATGTTTTTGATGAAATCAAATTGTTTTCTGAAAACAAATAGTGGGAGTATTTTATTATAGATCAAGTATAATGAATGTGTGATTGCAATAGGATCAAAGCAAATGCAATGTGATTGTTATTAATAAGATTATTAAAGATGAGACCTTAAAATTCCCTCAAAGTGATATTAAGTTGAAAAACGAAGAAGTCATTATGAATGCTTCTTTGTGGCCTTCCAACATTGTAATCTCCTAGTAAATGTTCTTGCATGTGAATATCATTCCGAACGGAGGTATTTCTTGCTAGGAGCATTAAAGAGAGGTTATTCAACATTTGATGTTGTAAGGTAGGGAAAAATCTTGGTCAATATTCTATTATGATGAGATTTAATTTTTGATCTCTATACTTACATGAGATGTTGGGTATAGCTTAACTAGAGTAATTTATCAATATCCTATTATGGTGAGACTTAATTACTTTAGAGGCCAAAGTTATGGATATTCACATTTGATGTGATTGGATAAGAGTATCCTCTCATGGAAATTAAGTTGACTTATAGTTCTATTATGATGCGGTTGGCTTAATGAAAATGAGTCTTCCATACTCACTAAGAGTTTTAATTTATACTCTCGAATTCCTTTGAGGGATTTGGAATTTGATAAAATAGTGAGAGGGTGCCATTTGATTCTTAAGACCCGAGTCACTTGGTTTTAAAAATAAATCTGATTTATTTTATTTTATGTTATGTAGATTGCAATATGTCAGGACACCCTATCACCAAAATTCTCAATGAAAATCGTCTTGAGGGCCCAAACTTCAATGACTGGCTCCGCAATTTGAAAATTGTATTGACATTCGATAAGATCGCTTATGTCTTACAAAATGCACCCCCTCACACTCTTTTGGCTCAAGATGCAACCGATGAGCAACGTGTTGCTTATCAAAAGCATAAGGATGATGACACTCAAGCTAAATGTGTTATGCTTGCATCCATGAACTCACAACTTCAGAAGCAACATGAGAATATGGATAGCGCCAGTTCTATGTTACTTCATCTCACTGAATTGTTTGGTGAGAGAAATAGAAATGTGCGCTTCACAGTAGTCAATGAGCTTGTTAAGACAAAGCATGTGAGGGGTGCACCTGTGCATCAACATGGTCTAAAAATGATAGGCCTTATTGAGCAAATTCAAGACCTTGGATTTGCACTTGATGCGGAGCTAGCTCAAGATCTTCTTCTTTCCTCCCTAGATGATTCATTTTCTCAGTTCATAATGAACTATAATATGCAACAAATGGATCATACTCTTTCTGATCTTCTCAATATGCTGGTAACAGCTGAGAAGCAAATTAAGAAAGAGAGTGGGAGTGCGGCTATTATCGCTTCTTCTTCATCCAGTAAGTCCAAATGTAAAGGCAAAGGGAAGAAGAAACAAGTGATAAAGCCTAAGGGAGTAGTCCAAAAGAAGAAGAAGAAGGAACAAAAGGAACCAAAAGGTATTTGTTTCTTTTGCAACAAAGATGGGCACTGGAAGAGGAATTGCAAAGCTTATCTTGCATCCTTGAAGAATAAGTCTTCAACAGAAGGTACGATCAATGTGATTGAATCGATATTTACAGTTAATAATACTTCCACTTGGATAATTGATTCAGGTGCATCCCACCATGTTTGCACTTCGTTGCAGGACCTAGTGGGAGCAAGGAAGCTTAAAGCTGGAGAAATCACCCTACGTGTAGGAAATGGCACAAGAGTTGACGCCAAAGCCGTGGGGACTTATATTTTGAAGTTACCATCAGGAGATACATTGGAGTTAAATAATTGTCTTTATCTTCCTATATGTATAAAGAACCTAATCTCCATCTCCATGCTTTTGAAGGATGGTTATAGAGTAGTTTTTGATAAACTAAGTGGTTTTGTATCTATTAATGAACGCATGATATGTCATGCTAATATTATTGATGGTCTCTTTCATCTAGCTTTAGATGGTAGTATTAACTGTATGAAGGAAAATGCTTTGGGATCTAAGAGATCTCGAGAAACGGTTAACCCCATTAAGATGTGGCACCTTAAACTTGGTCATATTAGCCAAGATAGAATTCACAAATTATCCAAAAATGGATACTTAGAGTCATTAGGATCTGATCCTATGCCTACTTGTGAGTCTTGTCTAAAAGGAAAAATGACCAAGTCACATTATGGTGGACAAAGAACAAGAGTTAAAGAACTCCTAGGCCTAATACATACCGATGTATGTGGTCCCATGTCCACTATTAGTAGAGGTGGATTCTCATACTTCATAACCTTTACCGATGATTATTCTCGGTTTGGTTATTTATACCTTATGAAGAACAAATCTGAAGCCTTTGAAAAGTTCAAAGAATTTAAGAATGAAGTTGAGAAACAAACCGACAGAAGTATTAAGGCTCTAAGATCTGATCGAGGAGGCGAATACTTAAGCAATGAGTTTATTGATTATCTCAAACAAGAAGGCATTGTTTCTTCATTAGCTCCTCCTGGAACACCACAACTCAATGGTGTCTCTGAAAGGAGAAATCGAACTTTGTTAGACATGGTTCGTTCCATGATGAGCTATACTGATTTACCTATATCCTTTTGGGGATATGCACTTCAAACAGCAATTTATTTGTTGAATAAAGTGCCTTCTAAGTCCGTCCCTCTTACACCATATGAGATGTGGCATGGGAAGAAACCAAGTCTCAATCATATTAAGATTTGGGGTTGTCCAGCTTATGTCAAAAGACTAGAAGCAGGCAAGCTTGAAGCTAGATCAAGCAAGTGTTTATTTGTGGGATATCCTAAAGATAGTTTAGGATATTATTTCTATCAACCTGAAGAACAAAAGGTGTTTGTTAGCAGGAATGCCATTTTCCTTGAAAGGGACTACGTCCTTGATGGAAATGTTGAGCAAATGGTAGAACTCAAGGAAGTGTCCAACAAGCCACAAACTAACACTCCATTTCCCATTGAACAACTTCCTGAACCAACTATAACACAAACTCCAAGAATTTCTAGTAGGATCCGGATACCTCCCAAGAGGTATGGTTTGTGTCATGAAAGCCTTGGGGAGTTAAATCTCCTTGGTGACAATGAAAACCTGCATGATCCTTCTAGTTATAATGAAGCAATGTCAAATGTTGACTCAAAGCAATGGCAAGAAGCCATGGAATCCGAGATTGACTCTATGTATACCAATCAAGTCTGGACTCTCGTTGACCCTCCACCTGGTATTAGACCAATTGGAAACAAATGGGTCTTCAAGAAAAAGATAGGTTCAGATGGTAAAATAGAAACCTACAAAGCAAGGTTGGTGGCAAAGGGCTATAAGCAAAGAGAGGGCATTGACTATGAAGATACGTTCTCTCCTGTTGCCATGGTTAAATCTATTCGGATATTATTTGCTATAGCTGCTCACTATGATTATGAGATATGGCAAATGGACGTAAAGACTGCCTTTCTGAATGGCAACCTTGAGGAAGACCTTTATATGGATCAACCTGAAGGCTTTACTTCTAAAGATGACATTCATAAAGTGTGTAAGCTTCATAGGTCCATCTATGGACTCAAGCAAGCTTCAAGGAGTTGGAACATCCGTTTTGATGATGCAGTCAAATCTTTTGGTTTCACACAAAACATGGATGAACCTTGTGTTTACAAGAAGGTCAGTGGGAGTGCTGTTGTGTTCCTTGTACTTTATGTAGATGACATCCTACTATTTGGGAATGATGTAGGAATGTTATCTTCAATTAAAGTTTGGTTGTCCAAGACCTTCCTTATGAAGGATCTTGGAGAAGCTGCCTATGTACTAGGAATAAAGATCTATAGAGACAGATCAAAAAGATTAATTGGATTATCTCAATCCTTGTACATAGACAAAGTGCTGAATAGATTTCACATGGAACAATCTAAGAAGGGTTTTCTGCCTGTCAGACATGGCATTCACCTTTCTAAGAAAATGTGCCCACAAACGATTGAGGAAGTGCAAAAGATGAGCAAGATCCCATATGCATCTGCAATAGGGAGCCTCATGTATGCGATGCTATGCACAAGACCTGATATCAGTTATGGCGTAAGCATAACCAGTCGATATCAGTCCAATCCAGGTTTAGAACACTGGAATGCTGTTAAGAATATCCTTAAGTACTTGAGAAGGACTAAAGATTTATTCCTCGTTTATGGAGGTGGTGATTTGCAATCAGAGTTGCAAGTGGAAGCATACACAGACTCAGATTTTCAATCTGATGTGAATGACAGAAAATCCACATCAGGGTTTGTCTTCACCTTGAATGGAGGTGCAGTAAATTGGAGAAGCTGCAAACAAAGCGTTACTGCAGATTCCACTACTGAGGCAGAATACATTGCAGCATCAGAGGCTGCAAAGGAAGCAGTTTGGATGAAAAAGTTCATCACTGAACTTGATGTTGTTCCTACCATTGAGTCACCGATTCCACTTTACTGTGACAACAATGGGGCAATTGCTCAAGCCAAGGAACCAAGGTCTCATCAAAAATCCAAACACATCGAAAGACGCTTCCATATCATAAGGGAGATTGTTAATCGTGGAGACATTAACATTCTCAAAGTAGCATCTACTGATAACATATCAGATCCATTCACTAAGCCTTTATCACAAGCAAAGCTAGAACAACATCTTGAGAAGATGGGTGTACGTTTCATGGCTGATTGGGTTTAGTACAAGTGGGAGATTGAAGGAATTGTGTCCTAAAACAATCATTTTGATGTAATTATTATTGTAATTATTATTAATCAAAAGGGCAAGTTTATTGTTCATTGCTTATATTTGATATTTGATTGAACAAGGTCCAAGGAATATGAGTTAAAGAGAAAGTAATCTAAAGAGTTAGATGTGTGAGACCTTTACTCTTTCACACTCTTATCCTAAAAGGTTCCTAGTCATAGGATTATCACTTGGACATTGATAATCCGGAAAGACTAGCACATACTATGTATGCTCAATATGGAGGATGATATGTCTCTTGTCATTTGTGTGGAGACACTAATACAAGTATGTGGGTGCTCTTAATTTAAAGAGTACACTGAACGCGATCGTTAGAGTTCTTGTATGGAGTCTTACTTACATGTCAAACTTGAACTCTAAATTGCAATAATACAAATTAGTCCTTTGACCTGAGACACCATAGTTGTCTTATGAGTGAATTGATTATTTCTTGATGATGCAATAATATTGTGTCCCTTAATGGATATAATAGATGCATTCATTGGTATAATCAATTCGGTCATGGAGACATGTGAGTGTACAATAAGGAATCTCTATCCTTAAGTAAATAAGGTGTATGTTCAAAGATGTGATTCAATGAGTCTTTGGCCAAAGCATTGAATGAGATTAAAAAGGAGTTTTTAATCACATTCTAAGAATCACATAAGAATGAAAATCACATTAGGGGATTGACATATCAATTCCATACCCCGATGATGTGATTTAGAACATAGTGTTAGAGAAGGACCGTATTGTATTGTAATTCCAATTGAATAGGTTCTTTGTCATTCTACATTAACTAGGGTAGTCATGATATGTTGCAAGACGTCACTCATGACTTGTGAAGTCCCCGAGGATTAATAAACATTTATAATCCTAATAACAAGGGAGAATCAAAAATGGAGTTTTTGATTCGTAAACAAAATAGAATGGTTTCTATAAACTTCACTGCCTTGTTAATTAGAACCTAAGAGATCGCACACCATATAAGTGGATCATTGAGATTGTATATGAAGAAGATTAAACAAGAGTTGGTTATGACCAAATAATTAATTAGATTTATTATTTGGACATAATTAGGATTTTCGGGTAAAACCGAACCTATTGGGCCTAAACGATTGTCGGGTTTTTGGTGTGGACTTGGGCTTCACTAAATGAGATTTAAATGAAAGCCCAAGACACATTTTTAGTGCCCAATAACATGTATGGACCAGCCAACATATTGGCTTTATGAAAGCCAATATTTTTCTTTTAGTAATTGGAGTTATTTCCTATTATATAAAAGTGAAAGCATGGACATAATAATAAGTGTGTCTCCACACTATTATTTTCAGATTTGAGAGAGAGAGAGAAAGAGTTCTCCCTTGGTCCATTACCAAATTAAAGGAAAGAAGAACACTTGCATAATTTCTTCTTTTCTTTCATCTTTCTTCATCTCTTGATTCACTTGGTGAAGATCCTTAGAGGCCATATCTTTTTGTGGCTTTCCTTATTACATCAAAGAGAAGATTACAAGCACAAGAAGGAGTACAAGAAGGAGTTCTTAATCCAAGGTGCTTCAAGGTGGAGGAAACACACACAAGGAGAGATCAAGGAGAGGAACTTTGGTGGTTCACTTGGATCGGATTGAGATCACGCTCCAAGGGTGAGTAGAACATAAACTACTTCTTTGTTCTTCCTTACTTTGCTTGCTATGTTTATATACATATCACAATAAGCCAAGATCATGGGTTAAAGGAATGGATTTTATGTTTAGTTAGTAGTTTAATGGTTAAACTAATTCCGCACTAATTAAAAAGTTTTGAAATCCATCCATTCCTTCATGACTGTATTCTCTGAAGGGAGAGAGGTTGAAGGAGAGAGGGTTGTGAGAGGTAGTTTGGACATTTTGTCTAAATTAAGGGTCAAAATCTGAAAAGTGGGCCCTCATGTCGAGACCAACTAAGCTTGTGATGTCATCTTTAGAGTCAATTTTGAAATTTGGACCCGAGTGATGGAAAATATAAGTGTAAGGACCATCATGATGGAAAAAAAAAATCAGGGACCAAACTGATGTTTGCCCCAAAGTTGGAGGGGGCAAACTGAATTTAGTCATATTTTATAATATGCAAGTCTAAATTTGTCTCCTTGCAATATATTATATTTCAGAAAATGCTTTGACCATATGTTATCATAGGAGAAGTGTGAAAAATTCAAGAGAATGTGGGTAGGAAGAACTTTACTGCATAGAACTAGTAGAAAAAGCTTCGCGCAGCTTGAAGAAGAATAGGTAAGAATAATATGATTATTAACGTCATATGAGTTTCATATAATCTGATATCATAAAGATTATTTCTACTTGTTGATTTGTAGAGGGAACAAAGTGAAATTTCAAATGCGATATCAAGGTTTGATATATGGATACATGCTTATGAAGTAAAGAACACTACTACAAAAATTGAATCAGACGACGCATCATAGTTTTTTGTCGTCTGATTTATTTTTATTTTTTTGTACGTCGTTTGATATGGAAGTATGAACTAGTTTAGAAGACGTTTAATGATAAAACTATTGTATGACCCTAAAAAAATTGAGCGGTAAGTTTCCCACCATCTCTGTGGTGCCAAACCCCATCTCAAACTCCAAATTTCCTCCCAACATGTATTTATCATACGACAAAAAATAAAAAGAACTGTGGTCTGATCAATATGTTTGACAGGAAGGAGGGAGATTTCCTACCACCATCTTTCTCCAACTCAAAATCAAATTGATAGGAGACAAACCCTAAATTTAAAATGGATGCATTCAAACCACATTTTTATAAAATTCTGTTGTGTGAGTCCTTGTCCAAATTTGATATAGGCCAGGCTTGAAACCCAACACTTTGGCAAAAGAGTAACAAAAAACTCAAAGCTCCTCACTCACTCTTTCTCTCTCCCTCCCTCTCTCCCTCGACACAGACCCAAAACCAAAACCCAAAGCTCCTCACTCTCTCGACAGCGCCTCCCCAGAACCAAAACCTACTACTAAAGCTTCACTCTCCCAAATCCTCACTCTTTCCCTCTACTTTCTAGGGTTTCAATTTTCAAATCTCCAAGATCTCCCTCAAGGTTTCGGTCTGGGCCCGGAGAAAAGCTCAAGGTTTCGGTCTAGGCTTGGAGAAAAGAAGTTCAATAACAAAAACCAGAACGACTGAAAGAAAAAGCCAAGAGCTCTAGGGAGGGAAATAATGCGTGGAGAGCCAACATAGACATGGATGACATCCAAGACTTCTTCGAGCAGTCAACCAAAGATGTTTTCTCAGGTGGAAATCTCTCTCTGATCCAATACCACCTTCACCGACTTGATTAGGGTTTCAAGTTTCACTTCTTTCTCACTAATCGATCCAATTTCTGATGCGTCTGCCGCCTTACAATTGCGAGAAGCGAGTTCGCGAACTCGAAATCAAAAACAAAGTCTTTATGGTCACTATTTCGATCTTTCCAATTTAAAAAACCAAATACAAAACAAGCTAAAATGGCATTTCTGAGGTCCATGGCCACCACTAGTGCCATAGCTGCCTCTCTATTACCGGCCGCCAATGCCTTTTCTTCCTCTTCTTCCTCTCAATCTTTCTGATTCCCTAAACTCCAAAGCTTTCCTTTCTCTCCTCCTCCTCCTCCTAAGCCCAAATTCTTTGTTCCTCGCTACAAGCCTTACCCACTCTCCCTCAGCTCTCCACATGAGCGCTCCCACATCAGAACGAAAGCCCTCCTTTTAGGTCTCACTGCAATTCTCACACCCTTCTTTCTTTTCTATTCATTCTTTGATGGGTTTAATCTGATTCGTCAATTTACTTAAATTCCATTGATGGTTTATGTTGTAAATCTTCAAGTACTTAACTTTTCTTTACTGATTCTGCAAATTTTATTGTTTTTCAACTGCATAATGATGTTGTATTGCCAGAGCTATTGGTAACTTCCAACCTTCAAGAATTTACTTTCTTTTAGTTTAACTATATTGAATTGCATCTGTTTCTATTGAGAAATTTTGATTAGGATATGAGTTTCCTGGGCTGGAGTAGATTTGATGTTTATTTTAGAGGAAAAAGTTATCTATGCTGGCGTTTTTTAGTTATGAAAATTAATGGTCTGCTGATCTTGCTGAAAATATGAACTGTTGGTTTTGGTTAGTTACAGACAGAGTACATGGTAGATATGAAATGTAAGGGTTGTGTTAAGGCTGTTAGGAAAATGCTGCAAGTTGTTGATGGTGAGACTTTTGAGCTACTAGATTATACTAGAATTTTATGTTGTTTTGCCTCTCATTATTAGCAATTATCTTATGCTTAATGGGGGTTTTCCTTTAGGGGTTAAAAGTGTAGAGGAGGACCTCAGCACCCAAGTCGTTAGGATTCTAGGTGCAACCACTCTGAAGACCATGACTGAAACTCTCAAGCAGACAGGTCGAAAAGCGAGATTGATTGGGCAAGGGATCCCAGAAGGTTAAGTCTTTTTTCTTGCATTTGGTTTAGGTTCAAATTTGTTTTCATTATCTTCTTACTTTGTCATTGAATCATCCATTTAGGGTACATATTCATTGTCATTGGTACATTTTGCATGCTTCTGATTAAGGACTAGGATTCTTATTCGAGCGAGTTTTTCTTTTAAGTAATGTGAAAAGGGAACAGCAAGACTACATTAATGTTTCTTGATGTCACCTTGCATTGCATGGTGTTGTTTGCAGCCGGACATGGCAAGATGTTTTGGAGGTTAGTTTGATGATGTATTGTCATATTAGTCATGAAAAGAATTGGACATTCATGTTAGAATATTTAAGCGGAAAGTCATTACCCAAAGCATACATTTTCTTGAATCTTTTGTGGTCTGCCTTTGTTTCTCTTTATCTTGAAGTTATCAACATTTTACACATGAATCATGTTCTAACCATCCTGATATTGTTTTTCATAATGGTTTAGTTAACTAATGGTAGTATCAACTAGTGCTGCTGAATTTAACTTATGGGTGAGACATGACTTCAGTAGGTATACCAACTAAAAAAGTTTAGTTGATAGTATTGAGTAGGTGTACAGATGTAATGTCATAGGGGGTGTATATTAAGTCATAATGTTTTAGTACTGATTAATGGTAACCATGTTCATTCTTCCAAGTAAATATATCTTTTGACTTGTAGGTAATGTGGGGGTATTCTGTTATAATCTCTGAATTAAGAGGAACTAAAGGTAGTTTCATACCCCTTTGTTAATAGCCTGCTACTGCTTTTTTAAATAAATGATTGGCGTTTTGATAGAAATCAAAATCGACCGAGACATTTTCATCATCTCCCCACTGTAATCTAGAATATGTTTTCTTATTCATATATAGCTATTCCTAATTAGACATTCTTGTACTATTTTCTTCCCATAACATGGTTTGTAGTCACATATTATTTTACATTTATGTTCATGTCTGTCTCTTTATCCACAGAAAAGAAACATGCTGAAATGGTGTTGTTTGATATAATTACTGTGGGGTGGAGAAGATTCGGTTTGTGTGTCAATTCTAGATACTAAAGACTGCAATGTCTTGGAAAATATATAGAGGTTGCCAATCATCAGTCGAGTAATTCTGTTATGATGTAGGCCGGACTTGTGAATAAAGAGAGAAGCAAAACGAGGCGAGTTTAAGTGGAACTGCCAGCAAAAGATGTAATATGAAACCATTGTACAAGAAGATGATTATAACTTTATGTTAGCTTGTTCAATTTAATGTAGTATGGCTGAATGGAAGAAAGTTATTATATGTAGATTTGAGGCTTCCTTAGTTTTGAGGCATGGTAGGAACAAATGCCTATATGTAAAAGTAAAATGACAATTGAAATTTGTCTACTCATTTCATTTCATAGCTCCTTTATATAGGGAGAGAATTACAACGGAAATATAGATTACATTAATGATACTAAATGCTGATTGAGCTGTGATTGTAATTCCTTGATTCCCTCCTCATCAGTTGCTTTGACGAAGGCACATAATGTGCTTTTCCTTTAACACTCCCCCTTGTGCCAAGTCAAAGATGAAATAGTGCATGAGTAATTGCCCCACTAAAAACCTTGTCAAGTAACAATAAAACCCTGTGGGAAAAAAAAAATAAACCTTGGTCGAAGGAAAAGAGCACAACGCACCTTCTATATTTGAGAATGACATGTGTGTGTTAAACTCCCCTTAGCGTCTACACCTCCCCCTGATCTCTACATTAATCAAGGGATCTTGGAAAGTCTTTGCATTCCTATGATTTTCATATGTTTCTCAAATGTGGCCTTAGGCAGTGATTTAGTGAACAAATCTATCACATTCTCCTCAGACCATACTTGATTCACTTGAATCTTGAGGAGGGCATGTTGTTGCTGATTGTAGGAAAACTTTGGTTATATGTGTTTTGTATTATCACCCTTGATATATCCTAGCTTCATCTGTTTGATGTGAGCTGCATTATCTTCATAAATGTAAGTAGAGGCTCTTCAGTGGTAGAACTCAAACCACTAGTCCCTCGAATATGTGTAATGATAACTCTTAACCATATACACTCACGAACCGCCTCATGTAGAGTAATAATCTCTGAGTGGTTCAAGGAGGTAGCCATAAGGGTTTGCTTGGTTGATCTCCAAGATATCATCCGTGTTCCCAATGGTAAATACATAACTAGTTTGAGAACGCCCTTTATGTGGGTCAAAGAGGTACCCAGCATCAGCAAAACCAACCAAAACGTCATTTGGCATTTCGGTGTAGTGAGTGGCGCTTTCGCCATCAACATTTCCTTTAGGGATTGCAGTTCCATCTGCAGTTCCTCTTATCTCTCTGTAGGGAAAGAATAGTCCCAAGTCAATGGTTCCTTTTAGGTATCGAAAAATGTTCTTAATACCATTTCAGTGATGCTGCGTTGGCGCTGAGCTAAATCTAGATAACAAGTTCACTGAGAATGCAATGTCTGGTCTAGTATATTGGGCTAAGTACAATAATGCGCCTATTTCACTTAGTTAGGGAATTTCAGCTCCCAACACCTCTTCGTCATCTTCCTTTGGACGAAATGGATCTTTCTTTGCATCTAAACTTCGACCGATCATAGGAGTGCTAGCAGGATGCGCTTTGTCCATATTAAATTGACTGACTTTTGGACATACGCAGACTGGTGGAATAGTATTCCACAAACTCGGTGTTCTAGTTCAAGGTCTAGATAGAATCAAGTTTTTCCAAGATCCTTCATCTCAAATTCGGATTTCAAATAGCTCGCAGTTTCTCTTATTTCATCAAGAGTACCTATTATGTTTATATCATCGACATATACTGCTACAATTGCAAATCCGGAACTTGTTTTCTTTATGAATACGCAGGGGCATAATTCATCTTTCTTATATCCCTTCCCAATCAAGTAGTCACTTAGACGGGTATACCACATCCACCCGGATTGTTTCAATCCATAAAGTGAGCGTTTCAACCTAACTGCAAAAGCACTCCGTGGTTTAGAGTCACTTGACTTGGGTAATGTAAGGCCATCAGGCGCTTTCATATATATCTCTGAATCTAGATCCCCATAGAGATATGCAGTAACCACATACATGAGTTGCATTTCCAGTCCTTCGGGAACTACTAAGCTAACTAAGTAGCGGAACATTATAATGTCCATTACGGGAGAGTATGTCTCCTCATAGTCAATTCCAGTGCGTTGTGAGAAACCTTACGCCACAAGGCGAGCCTTGTACCTCAGGACTTCATTCTTCTCATTACGCTTTTTGACAAAGACTCATTTATGTCCTACAGGCTTTACACTTAGTGGGGTGAGCACTACCTGACCAAATACCTGTCTCTTTGTCAGAGAATCTAATTCTGCCTAGATTGCTTCTTTCCATTTAGGCAAATCTGCTCTTTGTTGACATTCTGTAATAGAGAGTGGTTCGATATCATCGTGCTATATGATTCATAGAGCAACAGTGTATGCAAATACATCATCAATGTGTATGGAAGATCTTTCTATTAACTCATACGCACTCTCATAATCCATTGAGATTTCTTTGTTCTCTGAAATCATTTCAAACATCGGAGCATCCTCCAGTATTGATTCATGGACATAACTGTAATCATAGACAATCTGATGAGAGGGATTCTCTACATTGATGATTAATGGATCAGTTTGTGCCTTACTCACCCTTTTCTTCCTTGGGTGAGTGTCAATCGAACCAAGTAGCCTCCCCCTCTTCCTTTGGGGAGCCACGGTCTCAACCACAGAGTGTCGTTGCAGTACCTCTATCTGTGGCACTGTGCCCCTTGTTGGGGACTTCTAACCTTGTAGGCACATTTGCAGCTGGTATATGTGATCTCGTCACTTTTGCGATATCAATAAACGCATCATGCATCGAATCTGCTACATTTTGAAGATCGATTATTCTTTTCACTTCACTTTCACATTGTGAAGTGTGGGGATCAAAATGAGACAGAGTTGGGACAAAACATGACAATTCCTGTCGTTCCCTTGGAAAATCTTTTTTCCTATCTCCCCCTAATAACGGGAAGACTGTCACATCAAAGTGACAATTCGTAAATCTAGCGGTAAAGAGATTGCCTGTCAAGGGTTCCAAATAGCGGATAATTGTTGGGGATTCGTATCTAACATAAATACTTAATCGTCTTTGAGGACTCATTTTAGTGCGCTGTGGGGGCGCAATAGGCACAGATACTGCGCAACCAAATATGCGTAAATGTGAAATGTCAGGCTCATATCCATTTACCAACTGGTAAGCAAAAAATGGTTGGCTAATTGTGGGTCTGAAACGAATAAGTAAAGTTGCGTGTAATATTATATAACCCCATGCAGATATAGGTAGGTTAGTGCGCATAACCAATGCCCTAGCCACCATCTGTAGGTTAGTGCGCATAACCAATGCCCTAGCCACCATCTGTAGCCTTTTGATGGTGGCTTCTGCGAGACCATTTTGTGTATGCACATGGGGTACATGATGCTCTATATCGATCCCAATAGACATGCAACAATCATCAAATACTTTTGATGTAAACTCTCCAGCTTTATCAAGCCTTATAGACTTGATAGGGTGATCAGGGTAGTGAGCCCTTAAACGTATAATCTGTGCTAGGAGTTTTGCAAATGTAGCATTTCTTATGGACAATAAAACGACATGTGACCAGATTGTCGAAGCATCCACCAGAACTATAAAGTACTTGAATGGTCCACATTCTGGATGGATAGGTCCACAGATATCTATCTCTTTGTATCCTTTGTAAGAATGGAATGTTTTGTTTTGTATCTTTAGCATAGGAAGGTCTCGATCCTATTTTTGTTAAAGAGCAGGTTGTGCAAAACGAGTGATGTGCCTTTGAAATGGTCGATCAGGCATAATGGGAGGGAGGTAGTGTTTCTGGTACGTCAGAAGACAGTAGCTGCATTGAAGTAGTACTAGGACTGACACCTTGCATTATGACGGATTTTTGTCCCATTTTATTTTTTACTCGAAAAAAGGGATGTCCATATGAGTTCTTTAAAATATGGATCATCATGTCATGACCGGGGTGCCCTACGCGGTCATGCCAAAGCTTGTATGAGTCAGTGTCCCACATTTCATTATTGGTGACAGTATAGGATTCAATGATCCGAATCATAGTGAGGTACAGTCCACTAGATTGACTCATAAGTTTCTCTAAAATATGTTTCCTTCCACATTCATTAGAGGTAATATAAAGGTATTCAGTTCCATTCTCACTGTATGTTTTTACATGATAACCGTTGGCACGAATATCTTTGAAACTTTAACAAGGTTCGATTAGCTCTTGGTGCATACAGGGCATATCTCATATTCTTTAGAGTATTTCTATTTAGGTATAATAATAATCTTTTCATTCTAATAATTTTTCTCTAGATGTATTGCTTTACATCTTTATAGTGCTATTTCGAACCATGTAAATATGTGTAGTAAATAAATTTGAATAAATTCAGTGCTTCAGCATAAAATTCAAAATTTATTAATAAGCCAACGATAATCAAATCAAGGTCATGTTCATAAATCTAATTCATCAAACCATTATTGAAATAAACTTTAAGACCAAATAGTAATCTAATTAAAAATGAGGCATTATGCCTTCACAACTGTCTTTGGAAAATAAAATGAATAAAGCAGATCAGTTAAGATTGAGAGCATCCATTGACTTAGCAAGTTCCTCTTTGCCATTGAAGTCTACAATTGTAAGGTTGACATCTAGGTCATGACCTCCTTCTTCCATGTAGTGAGCCTCTTGTTCTTTAGACTCTCTATACCTCTTATAATTGGCTACTACTCTGTTGTTTGCTTGGCAGTTCTTGTACCAATGCCTAATAAATCCACACCTATAGTATGGTTCATTGTCAACTCTTTCATTTTGCATTTTGTTTTCACGATCCCCATGTCCCTTTCCATGTGGTGCATTGTTGCCACGTGGGTAGGGATCAGCACGTCTAAACCCCATTGCATTGGAGTTCCTTCCACCTTTCATTTTTCCATAATTAGCCTCGGGAATTTTCTTTGTCCCAGTGGGTCTGGCATTGTTGTTCAAGAGAACCTCATTATGCCTCTCAGCCACTTGCAGTAGGCTGATCAACTTATTGAATGTTGTGATTCTTTTGTTGTCATACTCCAACCTATACTAGTTCGCTGGTATAAGCGTTGAAGTAGGAAAACTGGAAAGAGTCTTGTAGATCATATCATCTTCTGTGATTTCCCTTCCACAAAAAGTAAGACGTGCCTTTAGGCGCAACATGTCCTTGTTGAAGTCATTGACCCTTTTATAGTTAAGCAAGCGGATTCCATTCCACTGAATGGCCAGGTCTGGGAGCAAAGTGTCATGAATGTTCCCAAAACATCCCTTAAGGGCATCCCACAGTTCTTTGGGTGTCTTCAACTGAAGGTACTCCCAGCGTAGGCTAGGGTCAATATGTCGTCTCAGAAACATTAAGGCATTTGCTTTCACCTTATTAGATAGTTCATCATCTTTGGGGTCGGTAATGGTGGCAATTTAGTCTTTTGCCATAAAGGCAGTTCCTACCTTGGAAATCCAACAATGGTACTCAAGTCCTTCTGAGTCTAAGATGTCAAATTCAGGTCGAGTTGGATCAGCCATCTACATAAACAAGAAGGAAGATATAAATTACGCAGTCATAAAGACATCCAAGTGAATTATTTTCCAAACATCTGAATTAGATTTCAAGACCAAGATTCGTAATGGTCACATTTTTTTTCGATGCTATGTGAAAATACTTTGTCACAGTAAGTGTGTATGTATAATGCGCATGAATTTTCATTATCATGGCAAAGTTCAATTTATATGTAGCATACTAAAAATAACCATAATAAATGTAAGAATAAATAACACATAGCATATATATATATATATATATATAAATAAAAGGTACACGTCATTTTCAAAAATCACAAATAAACACCAAAATATGTGTTACACTTACTAATGGTAATAATATATCATGCGTAAAATAAAAATCACGAAACATGCTTAAAAATTCATAATAAAAATATAAGCAATAAAATATAAAGTATATGCTTAAACATAATTATATAAATAACAAGGCATGCTTAAAATGATCAAAATTATCTTAACTAAACATGCTTAATAACCAAAAAAACATGAACAGTGAAGTATAAAGCATGCTTAAAAATAGAAAACATAAATAAAATTCACATGCTTGATTAAAATCATAAAAACAAAATAAAGAAAACATACTTGATTTCGAAAAAACAAAACGATCCTAGCACACTCGCGTGTTGGTGCAAATGTGCGTAGCAATGTTGTGTTTTTCAGCAGTGGGCCGGAGTTTTTTTTTTTTTTTTTTTCTTCTTGCTGGGCTGCGTCCCCAGTGAGGCTTGCTTTTGTTTTTTTTTTTTTTGGTCTGGGTCGGGTCTGCTCTTTGGGCTGGCCCCTTTACTTTGGGCCCCGTTTCTTTTTTTCTTACTGTTTTTTTTTCTTTTTGGGCCTTCTGTTCTTTGGGCCTTTTTTTTACAATTGAGCCGGGTCCTTTTCTTTGGACCGGGTAACATCGTTTTTTTTTTTTTTTTTTTTGCTTCTTCTTCTTCCTTTTTTCTCTCTTCTTTTCTGCGTCTTATGGGCTACAGATGTGAGTTTGCAGGTGGAGGCTGCGCGGGCCAGCAGGAAGGTGGAGGTCTTTGCCGGCGGGCTGTTAGAGGCGACGCTAGGCCCGTGTGGGCTGATGCAGGAGCAGGGGCGGAAGGCCATGGGCGCTGGGCTGCCTCAAGAGTAATATACGCAGGCAGGATCTGCTGCAAGCCGGGGAAGGGCAGGCGCGGGTGTCAGGGCTATGTTGCATGGGGATGGGGAGCAACAGCAATGGGGTTGAGGGCCTGGACCGAGTTTGGAGGCGTGCGTGCGTGGAGGCCTGTGGGTTGTGCTAGCAGCTTGTTACAGGAGGCTTGCGTGTTGTGCACAGGGGAGGAGGCCGGTGGTGTGTTGCAGGCTGCAGAAGGAAGAGGCCGGGAAGGGAGGTAAGGCCTGTTTGAGATGGGCTACTGCTGCTGGGATCGAAGTCGGGTGAGGCTGGTCTGGGGAGATATTTTTTTTTTTTTTTTCCTGGTGGCGGCAGAAAAGAAAAAAAATTTCTCTAGGGTTTTGGGAGTTTTTTTTTGGAAGCTGAAGTTTTCTTTTCTCTTGGCTTATTTGCTCTCTGAGCGTGCTGATAACGTGTAAAAATAAAATGATAATTGGAATTGGTCTACTCATTTCATTTGATAGCTTCTTTATACAAGGTTCTAAAAATCGAGCTAGGCGGCCGCCTAGGCGCTAGGCGCCTCCTCCCGTTCCGATTTTAGCCTAGTCGAGTGAGCTAGGCGCTAAGGAGAAAATCGGCCGCTCAGGAGGCCTAGGCGGTTCTGGGCGGTCAGCGATTAGTCGTTTCAGCCTTTTTTTTTTTTAATTCTCGTCAAACCTCAAAATGTCGAAGATCTTGGCGGCATCTCATTCTCATACCTTTGAAACCTCTCAAAACTGACCTTTGAAAACCCAAACCACTCAAACCTGAAAATTCAGTCCAGTTGACGTCGACGATAGTGGCACGACGGCAGCAATAGTAAAATTGAAATAGGGATTCATAATTGAAAATTACCATAATTGAGAGAAAAACAATAAGTCACGATGAGATTATTTGAGGGGGAAAACGAGAGAAAGATTTTGTTACCTTTGGATTGAAAGAAATGGCCGCTCTATCTCTTCGTATCAGAGGCAGAAGAGGATAAGAAACTTGTGGCAGTTACATGAAGCTGGAGATATTCATGGCCCATATACTTCCTAGGATTTTGTGTAATTTTGTATTTCATTTTTACATTAAATCCCTTTATTTATTTTTTTGGTCAAAACAATACCTTGTTTTCTATAAAATAAAACAAAAATCCATGCTAATACTTTTTATATGTTTATTTATATAATTTATATGTTGTAAAAATAAATATAAAATTTTAAAAAAAAATTAATTTTAATTTTAACCCCTAGGCGCTAGGCCTTGGACCACCGCCCGACTAGCGCGTCGCGTTTTTTAGAACCTTGCCTTTATATAGGGAGTGAATTACAACGGAAATATCGATTACATTAATTATACTAAATGCTGATTGAGCTGTAATTGTAATTCCTTGATTTCCTCCTTATCAGTTGCTTTGACGAAGGCACATAATGTGCTTTTCCTTTAATACTATAATGTTTTTATGTATGAATTTGGGAAATACTACTTATTTTATATCAATTTATTGAATTCATTATATATATATATATATATATGCCTATAAAGCAAACATATCTTTAATTTTCTGTTGTACGTACACAAAGTTCACAACAGTCATACAATAAAAACTGTCGTCTGAGAGTAATACAGATCACAGATGCTATTAATGTTTTAGTTGTGTGAATAACAGTCACACAACGGTTATAAAAATAATAAAAAACACAACTTCTGAATCACAACCACACAACGGGTTCTTAAGTTGCTCATTGTCTGAGTAACGTTCACACAACAGTTAATGATGTCGACATGCTATCGACAGGCTGTCGACATACTGTTGACATGGATGCTGAGTTCTTCAGACGACGGTTCTCTAAATCATGTTTCATCAGACGGCAGCGAGATATACGTCAGTCAGCTCCGCATCAGACGACAGTTTTTAGCTGTCATCTGATTCAATTTTTGTACTAGTGGAAGAAGAAGGGTTCAGATGAAGTAGTTGAGGATCCGAAAATAGTGGTCAGTATACTCTTCTTTATGGCTCCCCTTTTGGTATTTTTCTTCCTATTGAGTTATGAATTTAGTTTTAAATCTATCAAACTTGCAAGAGATTTACAGAAGGTGGTAGCTATTCTATTTCTTTTAGGATCTCAAAAGCATAATTCAACTTCTTGTAGTTTCCCATCAATAAATATTTACTAAATGCCATAGGTATTTTTATTTCTTTATCCAAATACTTCAACAAAAAATCTATATCTATCCTTAGAGCTTTGAAGACCTGCTACCGTGGCTGCTTTTCTATCCTTCATCATTGAATTCTTTAATATGTTTTAGATTGTGAATATCATAGTAATGAGTAACTAATTTTCTTTGTTAGGGCCTGTTTTGAAGCCCCAATTATGTGCAATATATGATTAGTTATCTCCTTAATTTTAGTGAAATGCTATGTGATTGGCCATATCGATTCATTTCATAGAAAACTCTTGCATGCTTTGAGTGCACGCTTAGACTGGTTTGCATGTATCTGTAGTTAGAATTAAGAGAGCATCTTTTTGCATCTTATTTCACAAGTAGCAACTACTATAGGACAATAGTAAATCAATATGAGCTTAAGTTATTGACTAGATCATACTTTTTGTACTATGATGAACTTAATCAACAATCAATCTTTAATTATTCTTAATGATTATTCCATTGAATAAACATGTTATGTGCTTTCACTATATGTTTTGAGATTGCATGCTTAGGATGTTTTTAACTTGAGTGTGTTCACTAAGTTAGATGACCTAAGGGGAGTAATAAGAACTTATGCACATGTTCATAGTTTGTTCTTGGTTGTTGTCTTTCACAAACATAGTAAAGGAATTAGGAGTTAATAATCATATTTGCATTTGATTGGTGGTGGATTTACATGCTCTTAACCATCTCATCTCACTGATCTTCTCAAACCCTAAATCATCTGTTCTTTGTTTTCTTGTGGTTACAAAATAAAAAACCCCACTCTTTTTGTTTTATTTACATCATCTTCTCTTTCTTCTTCTTATCTTTATTAAATTTAGATAGTTGATTCGTTTTGTGTTTTGTGTGTCTTGCGTGAATTGTTTGGAGTACCCTCAATCTCCGGCCTTTAACGATACCTTTCTTACTTTATTCTACAATCTTCTGCAAAGTTATAAGTTTGTAAGCTCAATTTCGGCGTATCAAGCTTATAACAAAAACAATACCTTTAAGGTCTCTAAATAGCATTGTTTTCATTCTCAGTTGACATAGAATTCTTAGATTTTTGAATACAACTTTCTTCTTTGGCCTTCTTTTTACAGGATTAGTGTAAATGATGGAGAAGGAAGCTAAAGATGATCCAATATGTTGGGATCTGAACCGGAAGAAGTGCTTGTGAGAAATTTAGAGGTGATGGAAGTGGTTAAGATGAATCAAAAGGTGCTTCTACAAGTGATTGTTGAGATGGAATCTCATGATGCACTTGTTGATACATCACCCATGTAGTTTTGCACGTATTGACTTATATGCCAACCATATGGTCAAGGCGATTGGCTATGAGTTTCGGTGCTGGTAGTTAGCATTGCATGACTTTCGCCATATCCATATTGTTTCTCAGATTATGGGTTAACATATTAAGATATTAAGTACATGAATAAAACAAACTATAGAACCAAATATTTAGTAATATTAACTAAATGACGTGCCTAATTTTCTATTACAAAGCATAAGAAAATCTTATAGTGAAGAAAGAAGTTGTAAGAAATGTTTGGAGTGAAGAATTAAGTTGCGGAAGATGAATGCAATTAGTTCAATGAATGTTCAATTGTAAAGTAAATATTTTGAAAGGATGTTATAAATTTAGAATTGTTGGTAAATTACATACTTTCTGACATAGAAAGTGGTTTGAACATGTGA
This sequence comes from Rosa chinensis, assembly GCF_002994745.2. NCBI lineage: Eukaryota > Viridiplantae > Streptophyta > Magnoliopsida > Rosales > Rosaceae > Rosa > Rosa chinensis. The sequence continues at coordinate 44,629,833 of NC_037089.1, forward strand.
AATGTCTGTTGTTCCTTTTTGCTCCTAAAACTGCTGACATGGTGGCTCATAGGTTAGCTGCCTTAGTATTTGAATCCAATACCAATCAGGTATGGATAGATCAAGCTTTACGCCTTTACTAGATGATTTACAATTTGATTTTAATCATTAACCAAAATTCAATAAAACTTTTGTGTCTTTACTCACAAAAAAAAAAAAGGAATTGTATGTTGGTAAATTTGGAATTGTTAGTGAATTGTAAATCAAATGGGCGGATCGAATCTGTCCAACCTAAATTATTCATGTTTATAATTATAAATTGCAGTTATGAATACCTTAATGATTATCAATTTGGTTGAAAATTTGCATAAGTGATCTACTCATATGGACCTAAAAATTGAACGATTGAGATGTAAATATGTGATCGAAAAGTGGGTCTAATAAGTGATCCATTAAAATGACAAAAACAAGGGATCCCTCAGTAGAAGGGTCTTTTATATACCCTCCATAAAATAAAATAAGTGTAAGACCGAGATGACGTTAGCCATGTATCTACTGGGCGACCATAGCAATTAGGTTACACTCAAGCCGAGACTCCAAATCAGAGAGAGACTGGACTTCCCAAGTGTGAAGTGAGCTAAATGTCAATGATGGACATGCTCTTAAGTGAATGATTGGAGTTTGATTTTGGCTGAATGGTTTTAACCGTTAGATTCACTTGTCTCTCACAGTCCTTTAAAAACTGTCTCTTAGGTGAGCAGCCACAACTTTAAACTATAGATTAAAAGTAATGTTAAATGCTTTTTTGGTGGAGTTTGCAATACACTAGAGATTTGTCATACCAGAGGGGAAGATGCTGCTTATAATTGTAATAACCCAGAGACGGATATTTGATAGAAAAACCAATTGACCAAAATTTAAAAAAACAAACATAAATGTTATGTCAATAAAAACTCATAAGGGTACCATGGGTTTTGGGAAACCTAACAAAGGTGCAATGGGTTCTTGGCAATCCCATAATCTACCATCATTTGATTGTTATTGGGAGATGGAGGCAAACAATAAATAGAGTGTTTCAATTAATATCCAAATCTACCTTGAAAGAGATCTCTGCAAATGCAAAAATCAGTCGAAGATTATCATTGGCATCGATGCTGGAGAAGGAAATTTAGAAAATTCCAATCGGTATGAATTTCGTGTGCTTGAGGTTGGCCATTGTTGATGCCACCATTGATCGCGTATAAGATCTAACAAGACACAGATTTGGAAAAAGTAGAGAAGGCAACTAAATCTTTTCTTCTCTTTATGTTAATCTTCAATCATTCTCCCTTTTAATTAAATCAAATTATCCATCAAAACTCAAAGTCCTATAAGAGATGAAATTAAAGAGCATATCTTGGACTGCTTAACATTATTAAGATTAAAAAGGACGTTTGTGATTGTTGTTCATAATTTCAAAATTCAGTTGCTGCTGCCTGGGTTTAAGATTTGACAAGAACAGCCGCTTGCTTTTTTACGAGAACAATTGAGAACTATTCATAACTATTGACTGAAAAGTCACTTCTATCCGTGATGATCGAAATATCATAACAGACCGGAACCCAAACTTCCATATGGTGTGCAACAATTCATGGGTGTATTCCAGTCGCGCCTTGTTTTTTCAATGAAAAAAAGGACATGACATTAACAATCAAATTAGCAAAAGTAATTAAAATATATATATATATATATATATATATTAGTTTTTTGTCTACGTATTTTATTTTATTTATTAATATTAAATACACTGTGTGTTTTCCTAGTTGAACCCAACATTAGCTTAAAGCCATAACTGACATAGAGCATTTATACTATGACCGGAGGGTCCAACCATATCCCACTGCACCACACGCGCCCTTTCATGACCTGCGCAACCTCTCCGAATATTCGCAAAAGTACCCCCCACCTCAACAATCACCCAATCAATCCTCACCCACGTGAAAACCACGCCAGCTCTCCCAATGGTACGTGGCCCTCACGCTCCTCATTCCGCGTGAGTCAATCTCCCCCCACCCGTGCTATGGTACTTCCCGGGCACGACTCTCTTTAGTGCACCCACACGCTTCGTCGTCCTCACGGACCCTTTATCGCCGTACACCTGTAAGATAAGGGAAACAGAAAGCGAAGAGAGAGAAACTGCGAGACACTGTAAGCATTTTAGAGAGAGAAACTAGAGAGAGAAAGAGATAGAGAGAGAGAGAGAGAGAGCGAGATCTGATCGAAGAAGAAGAAAACGAAACCCGAAGCCCCCCTTCTTCTGCTGCTGCTGCTGTTGTTATTGTAAGCCTTAACTCTCTCTCTGTGTATGTGCGTGTTTGTGTTAAAGGCCTACGATTCGTCGTTTTCGTAGGGAAACGAAACCCTAATTTTGATTTTTTTTTATGTATTTGGCTGTGTGAGATTTGGGGGGGAAATTAGGGTTTTTGTTAGTGTGATTGGGTTATTTGGGTGTTGGCGAAGAAAAACCCTAGGAATTTTGGATCTTTGTGAGAGGGTTTTGTGGGAGTTAGGGTTTTGTGAGGTACATGTATGGCTTCGGGGCCTATAGTTGGAGAAGGTGATGGAACCAGAGAGAAGCAGAGGTACTCGGAAAGCAAGGTCTATACTCGAAAAGCTTTCAAAGGCCCCAAGAAAAACCTCAACAACGCCAAGACAAACTCTACCACCACAACCGCCTTAGCCGCCCCGACCTCCACCGCCACCGCTGCCAACCACGAAAAGAGTAACGGCGAGAAGAAGGACGAGGACAACAGGAATAACAAGAATGACAATTTGACTCAAGCTCCAGCTGAGGTGATTGGTTTGGAGGATGGGAATTCAGCTCAGCCGCCAGCTCCGGCGTCCGAGGATGGGAATTCAGCTCAGCCGCCAGCTCAGGCGTCCGAGGATGGGAATTCTACTCAGCCGCTGCAACAGCCACAGTCGGTTTCGCGGGTGGAGGCAGCCTCTGACGATTCCTCGAGCCTGAACCGGCAAGAGCCTGCTGCTGCGGTGGTGGCACCGGCCACTCAGGATACACCTGCAGAGAATGGGGTTTCCAAACCGGAGTCGGACAGCCGAGTTAAGATCAATTTGGCTTCAAGGTCGAAGCAAGAGGTGCGTGAGCTTAGAAGGAAGCTTGAGAGTGAACTGGATATGGTTCGAGGTTTGGTGAAGAAGATTGAGACCAAGCAGGGGCAGATTGGTGGGTTAAGTTACCCCCATGTTTCTGCAAATGATGGGGTTAATAATAATGTCATGTTGAGGCGGGTTCACTCGGAGGTTGCTTCCGGTGGTATTCCTCGTGAGGCTACTAGGCCTTTGCATCAGCTGAGTATATCAGTATTGGAGAATAGTCAGGGAGGGATTGATAACGTGGAGAAAGAGAAGAGAACCCCCAAGGCAAACCAGTTCTACCAAAGTTCTGAGTTTTTGCTGGCCAAGGATAAGTTTCCACCTGCTGAAAGTAACAAGAAGACGAAATTGAATCTGAAGAAGCAGCAAAGTGGAGGAGAGTTGGGGCACAGGTATTCAATGGGCACCAAGTTTTTCAAGAGTTGTAGTTCTTTGCTTGAGAAATTGATGAAACACAAGCATAGTTGGGTGTTTAATGAACCTGTGGATGCCGAAAAGCTTGGTTTGCATGATTATCACATCATTATCAAGAGTCCAATGGACTTGGGTACAATCAAATCCAGGCTGATCAAGAATTGGTACAAGTCTCCCAAAGAATTTGCAGAAGATGTGAGACTTACATTTGACAATGCCATGACCTATAATCCGCCCGGGCAGGATGTTCATGTCATGGCAGAACAGCTAGCCAAGATTTTCGAGGAAAGGTGGGCTATAATAGAGTCAGATTATAATCGTGAGATAAGGTTCGGCTATGATTATGGGACTGGTCTCCCTACACAACCAATACCAAGAAAGGCTCCTCCACCACCACCTGCTCTTGATATGCGAAGGGTCTTGGATAGGTCTGAGTCCATATCACATCATGGTGATCCCAGGCCAAAACCCATGACTATTACTCCTAGGACCCCTGCTCCGAAGAAGCCTAAGGCGAAAGATCCTCATAAAAGGGACATGACTTATGAAGAGAAACAAAAGCTTAGCACAAGCCTCCAGGGTCTACCTTCAGAGAAGCTAGATACCATTGTACAGATTATTAGGAAAAGGAATTCAGCCGTCTTCCAGCATGATGATGAAATTGAAGTGGACATTGATAGCGTGGATGCTGAGACCCTTTGGGAGCTTGATAGGTATGTAACCAACTATAAGAAGAGTTTGAGCAAACACAAGCGAAAAGCTGAACTTGCTATGCAAGCCAGAACAGAAACTGAGCAGAATGTCCTGCCGCAGGTAATGCTTTATCTCATGCCTTCTGACCTCTTAGTATATATGTGGTGGCAGTGGTTTGTAAATCATTCATTTTTCTGTTGTTTCTTACAGGCCCAGGCCCCCAGTGTGGATGAGGTTCCGAAAGAAACCACAACAGGTAGTGTTTTGGACTGGATTTGATGGCATTCAAAGCAGTGGTACCTGGAGAATTTTATAACTGAAACTCTTGCTTCTTTTAAGCAGATCCAAAGATAGTTTCGTCTTCAACACCTATTCAAAGGGATAACCAGGGTGATAATAGGAGTAGGTCGAGTAGTTCAAGCAGCTCTAGCAGTGATTCTGGATCTTCCTCGAGTGGTACTATGATACATCTCTGTTTGCAAATATAAAGTTTCCTACACGCTTTGTTGGGCATAGAATGATGGAATAATTTGATATTTAGTTTATGTGAGCCTTTTTCTTACATCTTTGTTATTGCAGACTCTGATAGTGATAGTTCATCAGACTCTGGATCTGATGCCGGATCGCCAAGGACTTGACTACTTTTTTCTTTTTCTTTTTTAAGGTAAGGTCCTGCTCTCCTGCCATCTTGATTTTTGTTTTAAGTATTATGTAGTTTTTGTTCTTCATAATTTAGTTATTAAGTGCTTGTATATTACTGGGATTATGAAAAACTTGAACTGATTAAAACTTCTCCACTTGCCGTGTTATGCATGAAATGCTATAGGTTAATATTGTAAAATTTATGAATCAGAAGCACGTGGGGGGAGGAATTGGATGAAAACTTCTTGTTTTAATTGGAAAATGAATTGACATTACTCAACGGTTGCTGCGTGATTCACACTTGGGTGATGTGAGGCCTTGAGAAGCCAAGTTATTTGCCCTTTCTTGTAATTGGTTATAGAGTCGACCATTTTTTCTTTTCCTTGTTCTGTTTCTTTCCTTTTTCTAATTTAAAAGATGATCAGGATTGGATTGACGTGTTATGTGAATTAGGGGATGCTCTGCTGGTATAGTTGTCGATAGTTTTCATCACATTAGGGCTTGTAATGGTGAAAGTTTGTTGCAAAAGATCTGTAGGTGATAGCATAATGAGTCTTATTGAGTGGATAACATATCTTGGGGAACTCTGAACAGGAAGTAGTTGGTTGTGGTCATACTTGTGATGTCCTGATTGATTAGATACACATGGAGGTTTAGGTTACATACGGTGCTACATGGACTAGTCATTTCAGTGTGCATTTCCATGTTGACATGACAATATGGGTAACTTCTATAGAAAAACTGGTGTCCGACATTATTCAAGTCTAGGTAACACATGTTAGCATTCTTTCCACTTTTGTGTTACGGGCCTGACGTCTCAAGATAGTTGCATCTTCTTAAGATAGATGTTTGGCTTTTGATTTTACCACCAACTATTGTAGGAACTACCAAAGCTGGTGTCAGTGTTATCAGTCTCTTGAGCAAAATTGTCAACCCTTTGTTCCCTTTTTTCTTTCTCCTCTCTTCCTCTGACAAATTTGAAGTGATTCATGGTCAGTATCCTTAGAATGATCTTGATATTATGTGTTCGTTATTTGGTGTTTTTTGGGGGAAATTTGTCTGTTTGTTGAAAAAAAAAAAATTGGCCTTGAGATTGTTTCTATTTTAACTTTGTAATCTTATTGTTTATGCTCAGTGTTGACCAAAATTTTTCAGTAAGGTTGTCTTGCTTTGTAAACCTTGCTTGGTTGTTGTTGTCCTAGTCCAGTTTTAAGGGTGGAGTATATTGATTGTGGCACTGACATGCACAATATGCCACCAGATCATGTTTCTTGCCTACTGTTTGCCTGCTGCTACCAGTCAATGGTTATTTAAAATAAGTGGAGTATAAGATGGAAATAACTAGAACTAGCTTTATCCAAACCGTTTTGTTTATGGGTTATGTTAAGTGTAGTGATTTGTTCCTTATTGGGCTCTATGATGAACAATTTGTGGGTTTGTTGTTTATTTTCTGTTCTGCTCTCTTTTAGTAATAGATACTTTAATAGGGAAAGGGTGTTCAAATTTGGTTAGTGGAATGAGCAAGTCAGAGTTGATGTACATTACGGTATTGGCTTTAGATCATTGTCTCACATGTAATCTCTCTATATTTGCATGTTAGATTCAAACTTCTAAATATGTCTACTGTACTTGGTCTTTTGTCATAGACAAGTGAAATAAGGGCCATTCATAAAAAAGATTCTTTACCAGCATCTTATTTCTTTTTCAGTACTGGCATTGAGGGTTCATACACTAGTTTTAGAGCATCTATAAAAGCCAATATAAAATATTGGAGTATTCTGCACTTTTTGTTGGGAGTTGCGAAATTGCTGGGGACAAAGTTTTCTTTTGAGATTTATATAAAGTCCCGGTCTTATCTATTGGTCTGCTTTTGGTCTATGTATTGCTGGTCCATAAGATATGGGGATTCCATTCTCACTAGTTCCACTTTTCTTTTGTCAACAAAAATCAGCTTATATGACCAAGTATTTTCATGTGCTCTATGGGTGCCACTAAAAATAGTGCCTAACAAAGTTTCCTGAAAGAGTTTAGGGTATATACAAAAAATATCTGATGTAGCTTGAAGCATCAAAGATTGCTCTGACAACATGTGAATTGCAGTGTGGTTGAAGGGCGGTTGTAGTTATTTATGAGTGTGGATTCTTTTATTGTTCTGACTATTGGAGAATTGATAATTGTGCCCAAGTGTTTTCTATTTCTATATCTTATTTGTGGGTTATTTAATAAGTAAAAAAACACTTTTGTAAGATATATGATATGTGAAAAAATTCATCTAACGTGATTTGCTCAGCCATGTCTTTTATTCCAAATCAATTTGGGACAAATCACTGTATATTTGACCTGTTTTTGGTAAATTTACAAGTAGAAGCAGTTTTTTTTTTTTTTGGTTAATGCTGGTAAAGTGGTTCCCTTTTTCGAGCAAGTTATCTCCATCTGTCTTGCCTGCTTATTGTTTATTTTTTCCTCTCTGGTCCTTTTTTCAGTTTTATTTTTGCTACTATTGAACTTTTTGTTTAAATATACATTGTAATCCGAGTGTCCCCCTCCCTTTGTCTTTCCCATATGTCTTTGGATTTGCATGGTTGATACTAGAAACTATGCGTTTTATTAATTTAGTAGTTTTTACCAGATAGCAGTAGAGATTACTAATCACAATTTTCTAAAATTGCAGATCTCAGAAAATTAGAGTAGATGGTGATTTTCTTCATGGTGATTGGAAGCTTTCAGACTTGGATTTGAATCGACTTTGGTTGTATAGTGGAATTTTCTCAAGGCTTTCAACCATCCTGCTAATATAGTCTGCAGTGTTACGATAGTTAGTTGCTGAGTGTCCTACATGGCCTCATTAATCTTGTCAGAATTTGTATAATATTGGCAGACTGGGTGATAATTAGATGCAGTTGGTCTGCTTCGATAGCAGAGTGTACATTGCTAAGTGCTGCTACTCCATCTAGGTTTCAATGACTTGTTTTTAGTTTTGTGCTGGCAGATTCAGGATACTTTAGTGCTACACAAGAGGTAGTCTGTAATCCAAGTTCATTGAGTCTAGGTTGATCCATATGAATTTTATGTGTTTGCATTGGCTAAGATTTGTAGATTTGTTTGTAGTGGTCTATACAAGTTCAGTATCATCTTACCCTTGACTACCGCCAATACCAACTTTATATGCAATTTGCCTGAATCTCAAGTTTATGTTTTAGGTGCAAATTTTTTTTTTCTTGTAATGCGGCATCACAATATTGTAAGTTTACAACTTGTGGCTAGTAGTCTGCTCTATACTTTGATAGTTATAAGTAATGATTCTTCCACGATGACTTGATTTGTATCTGGAAATGTAGCTTTGTTGTTGATGTAAATATTCAAGGTTACCTTTGGCAGGTTGAGTAGAATTTGATGTAGAAATCAAGTTGCCGAGGTCTATTGAATGTTATAGGATACATTGTCATAGATCTGTGATTGAGGATACCCGTCTTTTTAGAGAAAATCCATCATTTACACCAGCATCTTTATATTTCGGAAGCAGTTTTATGTACCTCATCTCATGAAAAGAACATATATGGCCAGTTCCAGCACAACAAATCAAATCTAATAGTAGGTTAGGGCTTGTGCGTTATTGGGAGCCATTCCTTGCACACTTGACGGTAGCGATCCGAACATTTTTGCACACAATAGAGTTGGAACCACAAAGGCGTGAGCCAACGCGAAACTATCAGGGATAACTGCATTACACTCGTCCCTAGCAGCACCTCTGTCAAAAGGAAAACTGTGGCGGGCACACCGGACTAAATAGCCATTGTCAAGGGTAGGTGAATAGTCCATCGCTGTGCTCGACGACTGTGAGTGGCGCGCTAGCGTTAGCACTGGCATAAAATGACAACATGCGTCTTCATCAGAAATTACGAAACATAGCTAATAGAATGACTAAAATCGATCAGATAATCAACATCGATTTTTACCTTTAATTGAGTAGAAACGTCTAGATTTTCTACACACACAAAATACTACTGTCGCCAGATCAAATGGTTCGGAACAAACATTTTAAGTTCAGTTATATATATATATTTTCCGAAATTTTAGTGTTCTAATAATAGACCATCGCACCACTCGAATGTAACATTAGAAATGCAGCGTCTCAAACTCCACCACATGCTCTCTCCTCCATCGTGCTCCTCCCATGCTGCTTTGTTATCATCATGCCTCAGAACCAAGTCTCTTTCCTCTTCTTGTATGCAACCCTCACCCTGGTCTGGTCTCGAAACCTGGAGGAATAGCCCCCTGAATGAGAACCGTTGCTGGGGACCCAAGGGCCCCCAAACGATTGGCAACGCCGACACTCCACCGGTGTCGTCGGCTTCCTCTCTTGCAGAGCTTGGTGCTCTCGTTCTCTCCACCAGTGACCCCCTCGCCAAGTCCAACCTTTCCCACATCGCTTACTTCACGTGGCGCCAACACAACCTTCCACTTGGTGCATGCCAACCTCCTCCTCGTCCTGCCCGCCCTCTGAAACCCCAACTGGTCAGTCTTTCCTGTTTCTCTCAGTTGTTTCTTAGTTTTCTAAGTTTTTTTTTGAATTGGGTATTGCTCGTTATTTGTTTTGATGGCAGTTGTCTTGTTCCCAAGTAATCTCAGTGTTTTAATATATGTAGTTTAGTTGTGTTACATGTTCATTTGTGCCCTTCAGGTTCATCCGAAAGAAATTCCAGCTCCCAAGAACTCGGGTTTGCCTCTCAATGCGTATATGCTTCATAATCTTGCACATGTTGAGCTCAATGCGATTGATTTAGCATGGGATACTGTTGTCCGTTTCTCTCCTTTTAGTGAGATTCTAGGCGAAGGGTTTTTCGCTGACTTTGCTCACGTCGCCGACGATGAGAGTCGCCATTTTGCTTGGTGTTCTCAGAGGCTTGCCGAACTTGGTTTCAAGTGAGGAGACTAGTTGTTTCCGGTACACGATTGGTTGTTGTTTCGTCTCATTGACTTGTATGTTTGGTTTTGTAACAAGGTATGGAGATATGCCTGCTCATAATCTGCTCTGGAGGGAGTGTGAGAAATCATCTGACAATGTTGCTGCACGTTTGGCTGTCATACCACTGGTCCAGGTAATATGTTGCACTTGGATAGTTTAATACGGCGAGTCATTTGATGTCATATGAATGGCTGAAATGTAATGTGGATGATGTGTATTACATTGCATTTCATCGATATACTTGCATGATTTAGTTGCCATCTCTTCAATTTGTCTTAATAATCATGTTTTGCTTTCAATAGACCAACACAGGCAGCTACATGTGGCCTGACTCTGGCAACAAGTAGCTGAATGCTTAGGAGCATAGCATTAGCATGAGTTCCATAGAATACTAACTGAGTTATGCCGTTGTTAATGTCATGATGGCTGATCCTCATGAGAGTCGTTATGATAAGATAATCTCTGATATAAATCGGTTGGGTTGCATTTTTTTAAGATTCAGTTCAGCTAGGAGCCTAGGATAATGCCCTGAACACTTGATTTCCTCCAATTTAGTTGTCAAAAAGAGAATATATGTATACATTGCTTAAGGATGTTTTTCATCTTCTATAATTAGTGTTGAGAAAGATGGGTATCCAATAACATGCTACCATAAGATGCTACTTGTAATACCAATGGTTGGATGGTTGCAATACTATTTATCTCTACACAAACAAGTCTAGACATAGGGTTTAGACCAGATTCAAGCATAAATTACAAATCTGAGTGTGAGAGGTTCAAGTTTACGTCTCTGGAAGGATTTTTCTCAAGGCTATGGGGTTTCTCTCAAAGTGCTGAAAAGTGAAGGTGGGGGGAATGGGAAGGAGAGTGCAGTTTTGGTTTGAGTGGGGAAGGCTACACCAGCAGTTTACAAGGTTGTATAATACTTGTCATGCTATCACAATTATATTGTAGCTGATATGGTTGAGGGATCGGGGCTTCTATGAGCTCGAACTTGGGGTCTAGAGGAATTTGTCTGATCATGAAATGGTGATCTCCTTATTATGGAACTCGCTAAATGTTTGGGTTTGTAGAATCTATCAATCTAATTAAATTGATGGGTGTGGAAGTTAGATTTACTTTTCCTGCAGGTCTTTCTTCAATTACTTAATTGAGGATTATTCTCTTGGTCTAGAGGAATTTGTCTGATCATGAAATGGTGATCTCCTTATTATGGAACTCGCTAAATGTTTGGGTTGGTAGAATCTATCAATCTAATTAAATTGATGGGTGTGGAAGTTAGATTTACTTCTCCTGCAGGTCTTTCTTCAATTACTTAATTGAGGATTATTCTCTTCCAGTAAATAGGCTAGCGGATTTGATTTGAAAAGCTTAAGCCCCTAAAATAGTCTAAGTTTTGGCATGGATTGCAGCCCATGCTAAGCTCAACACATATTACATTCTTCAGAGAATGAATATGTGATGATTCAGTGCAAAGTTGCTCATTCTCTTTGGTCTAATCTTTTTAGGGAAGCTGAAATTGCCTGGCATTCTCTACAGTAGTGTTATCCTTTGTTCATTGCAAGTTTTAGGATTTTGGAGGAGGAAAAGAGCAAAAGCTTGGATGTGGGGGTGATATAGTTGGAAAGGAATAATTGCACTTTTAAGGAGCATTTTATTTTGATCAAATACCTTCAGAATGGCATGGACTCATAGGTCCAGCCAACTAGGGATCTTAGGCATGCAAGTTACTACTTCAGACAAAGAACAACATAAGTGGCCAGTTGATGAACCACTGATTTGCAGCATGAGAAACATAAGGTAGCTCTGCAACTGGGAAGGAAGCCAGTAGACTATGAGCCTCGTGGATAATAAAGCCTTCTAAACCCTGATGTATCTCACCATTATTAAGAAGAGAAACCATGGACTTTGAGTCAGGTTCCACTGAGATTGGTTGAAAACACAAGTCTGTGCAAACTGTAATCCATTCACAATTTCCATTAGTTCAATGACAGAGGAAGAAAAGCATCCAACCAGGGGCCTGGACAGTGCTAGGACTATTTAATCAATGAAACTCCCACTGCCACATCTATATTTAAGTTCATTACACCAAGAGGATGGCCCAACCAAATGCTAGAACTAGGTACAAGCTTGAACAGGTACAGTGAGGAAGTGGAGGAAATCTTGGAAAAGTTGTTTATTTGTTCTGTGTCTAGGCTTCTGTTTCAGTGGCCTTTAGGGGTTCAAGTCTGTCCTCCATATTTTGGAATTGGAAGGCACCGATTAGCTAGTTTTTAAAGATGTTGCTTTGAATCATTGTATAGGTGGACTTCTTGTTTTGTAAGTTTGCTGAGTTTTTATTTTTTTTGGTCTGGTACTTTTGCTGATTTTGAATTAGCAAGTTTCTTTCTTCAAAGAAGAACAATAAAAAATAAAAATCTGCTGGACATAGATAAATTAAAGAGCAATAACTTAATAAAGACCGCGTCTTTTCCTCAATATTCAAGCATTTTAACTGCTTTCTAAGCAGCAAAGAGGTGCTGTGACTGCTCGGTAATGGATGCATCTACTTCAGTCTTTGTTCGGTTGGTAGAAAGAGAGGATAAAGGTCTCTTCTAAAAAATTCCCATTTTAGTGGACAAAGAAGATTGGGTTGGGAGTGGAGTGCTGGATATTATGGAACTAAGGCCAGAATAGGTAAGCTATGTTGCTTGGATCTAAAAATCTGAGAGCAGAATTTTAAAATTTGGAAGCGCAAAGGTTGAAGGGATTTTTTAGATACTCAAGTGTGAGAAAGGTTTTTTTAATGTTGGACAAAATTAAATTAAATAATTTTCAGTTTTTTCAATTTTGTGCTTCTTCAATTCTCTTGATTCCTCTATGCTAGGGGAAATTCTACAATGTGTTAACGTATAACATGCATACAATTGCCTTAAAAGTGGTAAAATGAGTCCTTAAAATAGTAATATTAGTCCTCAAAGTGATAACATGAGTCCTTAAAGTGGTAAATTTTCTTAGTTACCACATGAGTCATCAAAATAGTAATATTAGTCCTCAAAGTGGTAACATAAGTCCTTAAAGTGGTAAATTTTCTTAGTTTACCGTATGAGTCCTCAAAATAATAATATTAGTCCACAAAGTGGTAACACGAGTCCTTAAAGTGGTAATAGTAGTTGATGTATGAGAAATGTTGTCATACTATAGCTTTACCCCTATGCTAGTGATTCCAAATATACTAATAATTTTTTTTTTCTATTCAAATTATTTCTCTAGGTTGACAAAGTTAAAAATCATAGAACTCGGACTAAAGTACAATGACTCTTCCTAGCAATTACAACTATGGGTTTTCCAGAACAATGGAAAAAGTAAAAGAAATGAAGAATCACACCTTGTATTCTAGAACAACTCACAGACCAGAATTCTACATTATCTACTTTTGGTCAATTAGATTATATTTGATTACTTAAAATTCATGGTTTCTTTTGGATGTTGTAGGAGGCCAGAGGACTAGATGCTGGACCACGACTTGTGCAAAAATTGGTTGGCTTCGGAGATCTCAGGACATCTGAAATCGTAGCTAGAATTGCTAATGAAGAAGTGGCACATGTAGCTGTTGGTGTCCACTGGTTTGTCAGTGTCTGTCAGAAATTAGGTTGCGCACCGTCTTCTGCATTTAAAGGTTTGGCTGTCCTGTTTCTTTTTTGGTCTGTTTATTGACCTCTAGGCCTGCCACATTTTGGTGCAAGCTGGATCATTATGCGGAGTGAGGATCTGTTTTCTGTAACCCTGCAGACTTGTTAGAAGATTATAACGTTGAGTTGAAAGGGCCCTTCAATTATTCAGCTCGTGATGAAGCTGGCATTCCTCGTGATTGGTGAGAAACTTTCATATATTTTGGGTTCATTTTATTGGTATAAGGTTGGAGGAATCGTGATCATTATTATTGTTGATCGACTTCTGTTTCTAGTCTCCATGCTTAAAAGTACGTATATGAAATTGTGACAACTTGCTTCATGCCCTTTGCAGGTATGATTTATCTACAAATAACAAGGACAAGAACAAGAAAAGGGCTAACAGTGAGAAGCTTTCTGAGGTATGTGATCTAGCAATTACGCCCTGAAACTAATTCCAGAACCTTGTTATGTATATTTGCTTTTAGCATATAAATATTGTTTATAACGTCTCACATGTATTATACAGGTGTATGAGAGGCTTGCTTCCATAATTTCCATGGAGAGTGAGAACTCGAGTTTGAACAGGCCTTAGTAGTTTTGCATCAACAATTGTTTTCTTCCTAAGCATATGATATGGTATGAAGCTTATGCTTCCTCTGGTTGCACACTTGAAACACAATACATGAAAGACATGCAATGTCTATTATTCATTAAAAGTCCACAGGCAGCTCTATAATCAATCAATCCCCGTTTGGATCGGAGGCAAACGCCTACGAAAAGATTGCTTGGAGTTGAGAAAGATTTGCTTGGATTTATCCATGGTTTGTTTACTCCTTCATTACCATGCTTACCTTTCTTGGTAAAGGGCCTTGGAGAGATGAAAGCGTTGTCATGCCAGAACTAGACTCGTGCTCAATCATACAGTGATCTCTGCAGTTTTCTTCAATTTCTTTCTTTTTCTTTTCCTTTTTGGTTAACAGTGAAATTCAAGAAGAAAAGTTTTGCTAAGTCTGTCTTCACCACCAGTGACTTAATGTATATTGTGCATATACGTAGATAAACGATTCTCGAAGTTCTCTCTTCTCGCTCTGGGAAGGCCAATAATGTCATGGGGGATGATCCTCTATTTCTTTAGGAAGATTTCAAGCTGTAAAATGACTAAAATCTGGTGTGTATCAGCTGTCATTTGACTAGAATAATTGATCTCATGAATGAGAGTTGGATTGTTTGGGTATGCAATAGTTGTGTGTGGTTGAATGCATAATAGCACATGGTTCACAGAGCATGGCATATGCCAATTTTTCCTGCAAATAATTCAACTAGATTGTCCTCACCTCCTCCTCGTCTAATCGTTTAAGGTTTCCTACATTATACGCATAGTCAACTTCAGTTTGCATTGCATTTCATCATTTCTAACATGCGACCATTTAGATAATGCGCCAGTGTGACACGCCACTCAATCATGGGTTTGACGCTGCTTTAACTCCACGTCAAAATGTCTGAGTTTCTTGTCAACTAGGATAAGTAATAACATTTATGACAAGCACCTATTGTCACCAAATTTCCACAAAATTGTCTAGTCTTTTCCCAAACAAAAAGAAAAAGAGCTTGTACATCTACATCCCTACCATCTCTAAGTTTGGTTTACTTTCAAGATTCCAAGTTCAAATCTCCCCATAATATTAATTTATAAAAAGGAAATACGTGAACCTTTCAAAAAAAAAGGAAATACGTGAAATATGTGTTGCCTACCATCTATCCATATGGGATGTCAATCTACCTCGAGCCCCATCATATGGGTGGTGCAGTATTCAATGGGGTCTTCGATGGCAAATTGGGGATGGTAACTTAAGCCGCAGCCGCCACCGCCACTATGGCGTTACGTTAAGAGAGACTATCAATAAGCCATCACCATCACTATGCATTATGGAAATACCATGGACCACCCCATAGCACTCCTAAAGCCATTGATCATCTCATAACACCCAATCACAGAGGGTCACCGTATCATATAAGTACCGCAAAACTCACAACCAACATAAGAAAAGGTTTTTTTTTTTTTTGAAGTTGCTTCTAGCAAAAACCTTAAAGAGAGGGAGAGGATCCTCTCCTATGCTTCCTAATCTTTTCATCCTAAACCGCCATGTGTCCAAAAATAGATTTGACAACTTATGAGACTTCGACAATTGCAGACTTGCATAGTTATTTTAAGAGTCCTTGACCCAAAGCACCAAAATAAGAAAAGATTAGCCAACTTACCCAAACAACAGATTTTTGTTCCCACCTACACAGTTTAACGTCAAATGACCATTTTGCCCTAAGCCTAATTAATAAATTACAGCATTGCCACTCTTTTTCCTCTCTTCTCTCTCTCTCTCTCTCTCTCCCCCCAGACGACTCCGGCGTATCTCTCCCTAGCTCCAGAAGACTCCGGCGTCTCTTTCTCTCTCCCCAGACGACACCGGCGTCTCTCTCCCTCCCTCCACACGACTCCGGCATCCCTCTCTCTCTCTTTCTGTCGAGCTTCCTCAAGCTTCGTATTGAGGTCAAGTGACTCATTGTACCAGTAAAACGTGCCGGCCGGCGATGTCAAGTTTCAAGTTGGAAGAAATCGACATCAAGCTTCGGTGCCGGAGCAGTACAATTCGACGCGACGAGGTGGATGTGGCAAACGAAGTCGGTGGCTACTCCGATGAGGACTGGAGGTTCGGAGAGGTGAGAAAGGTCGGCAGCGAGCTCCAGAGGTGATTCGATGCTGTGGTTTTGGTCCGACTATTGATTGGGGTGCCCAAATCAATTTCTAGTTTTTTTTTTTTTTAAGTAACGGGACAGAAGGAAAGAAAAAAGAAGTTTTGAATGTCTATTGCCCCCTAATAGACGTCTATTACCCCTCTATTGGAGGGCAATAGACGGCTATTGGGGGGCAATAGACGTTTTGAATTGATGTAATTTCCTTGTTTTTTTTTTTATAATCAAAGTTTTATTTGTTTAAATTTAGGGAGATTAGTTCTCATTCTGGCAACTGAAAGTCCTATTGGGGGGCAATACATGGCTGATAGTCATCTATTGGGGGCAATATATGGCTGATAGTAGTATATTGGGAGACAATAGACGTCTATTAGGGGGCAATAGACGTCTATTAGGGGGCAATAGACGTCTATTGCCCCTCTATTAGGGGGCAATATACATCTATTGAGGGGCAACACATGGCTGATGGTCGTCTATTAGGGGGCAATACATGGCTGATAGTAGTCTATTGGGGGGCAATAGAGGTCTATTGTCCTCTATTGGGCGAAAATAGACCTCTATTGCCCCTCTATTGGGCGACAATAAACGTCTATTGGGGGCAATAAAGGTTTTTAGAAAAGTCCGGTGGGTGGCAGCCGATGATCGGAATCCGGTGGCCGGTGACCGGGCTCCGGCGAAGTCCCCTATGGTTTTTTTTCCTCTCTCTCTCTCTCTCTCTAAGTAACAAAGGTGAGGGTAAAATAGTATTAAAAAAAAATTAAAAAAAATCAAATTTTTTAATGGGTATTAGGGAAGACCTCCTTAGAGTGTTTTGGGTAAGAGAGAATTAAAAAATAGTGTGGGAAAAAAAATCTCTAAAAATGGTGTAAATGGACAAAAACTCTGATTTTAAAGGGTGGTTTTAGTTAGACCTCCAAATTTAATATTTAGACCTCCAACTTTTTTCAATTATTAATAGATTTTGTCAAATCATATGAAAAGACAAATAAGGATAAAGTGAGAAAAATAAAAAGAAAAAAAATTACTCTTCTTACCTCCCCAAATATAACATTCAATTAAATGATTTTTTTCTTTTTCCGGAATTTCCTTATATTGTCATATAATTTTATAATTTACGTAAAACAATTAAGTAAAAATAATAATTTCTATACATGGCCAATCATTGAATACAAAAGTAAATTCAAAACAATCTGATTTGAAATTTTCTTAAACTAAATTAATTGAATATTATGATATAGTTATTACTAAATCTTCTAACCCAAAACCCTTGAAATCTTTCTTTTAGCAAATTCAAAGGGATTCTAGTAACATATCAAGATCAATAACCAACCTTTTGATTAATTTCGGTGAAGGAGAGACATACTTATAAGAGAGCAATATCATGTGATTTTGATTCATTCTTTTTCTCGTGGTTGAAGATATAGAGATAAAAAGTAAAATAACACATTATTGTATCTCATGTTCAAGGGTGTTTTGGTAAAAGTAAAGAGGTCTACTTAGCTTTTCAAGTATTCTGAAAAGTAAATTAGAATGAACCATATGAGGTCCAAATAACAAATTTAGAGGTCTAACTAGAATCACCTTATTTAACGGTCAGGTAAAAGAGATTCTTATTTGACATAAAGGTGAGAGATTCGTTCGATCTCCTTTCCATTTGATTTTTCCTATGAAATACACTACTCCCCCTTTCTTCGCTGGGAATAATATCATCCCAGTTGCGTTGTGCAAAAGCTAGAAAACGTGTACCTCTCACCCAATTTACAAGTTGTATTTTACCATTTAGCAATCCATTCCCAAAAAAAAACATAGAATAAATTACACAAGAGAGACGCAAAGAAAAGCAGAAGAAATTTTGCAACAATAACACAGCAAAGACGACCCATCACCTCAAATCAGTCCACTGACTTTGTGTCTTCTCTCTCTCTCTTTTATCTGTCTGTCCCCTCTTCCACCGATCCAAGTGAAACCCAGAAACAAAGTGAGGCCAAAATGTGTTCTTCAGAAGGTGATTGCAGGCCTTTGGGTTTTCTACTCGGCCTTCCCTTTGCTTTTCTCTCCCTCCTCCTCTCCATCGTCGGCATCGTTATCTGGATCGTCGGGTATTTTAACTATTACTCTCTTCTGCTTCAATCTTAACCGGCTTCATTTTCTGTATATTCGTATTTGATCATCTGGTGCCCAAAGTTTTCTTGATTGCTATGTGATTTTGCTTATCTGGCTGTCTTCAACTTCTTGCTATCTTATCTTGGTATCTGTTTCTTTCTTGATTGTTAGCAATTTGGTCATTTGGGTACCTACAATTTGCTGCTGTCTTATTTGGGTGTCAATTATTTTCTTGATTGGTCTAGCAATTCGTTTGTGTGATGAATCTTTATGGCTGAAACCTGTTGATTTTGATGATCTGATTGGTTTTTTGAATGGGGATTTTGGTGTAGATTATTGCTGACATGCATTTGTCCGTGCTGCTTGTGCGTGACGGTTATAGTGGAGGTGGCTCTGGAGTTGGTCAAGGCACCAATTCATGTCATGGAGTGGTTCACTGAGCAAATCCCGTGTTAATCTTATGATCATGGTTCTACAGATACTCAGTTTATGGGTATCCATGTTCATTAGCTTGGCTTGTCTCGCTGTAAAATGTTTAGGAGATGCAGATATTATGGGATTGCGGATTGCAAATTCTCTTTTTGATTTCTAAGTTCTCAGCTTTGGTTACTATGAGACTAGAATAAGAATGGACAAAGAGATTTGCTATCTTACAAGTTACAGTGTCTCATTCTCAATGTTTATTTTTGTTTTGCACTTGCTAATGTGTCGCTCTTAAATAGTGGAATGATTTGTCAAAATTGGGCGGCAGGAATGGCAGGACACTTGCTTGAGTGGGGCTGGGGCTGAAAACTCTCGCCTTTATCTTCCAATACACTTGGAACCGATGCCATGTCTTAAGCCTCTTTTTATCCTTGAAATTTGACT
Organism: Rosa chinensis; assembly: GCF_002994745.2. Classification (NCBI taxonomy): domain Eukaryota; kingdom Viridiplantae; phylum Streptophyta; class Magnoliopsida; order Rosales; family Rosaceae; genus Rosa; species Rosa chinensis. The sequence continues at coordinate 44,649,051 of NC_037089.1, forward strand.
ATTTAATTACCAAGCTTTCTCACTCAGTTCAACTCTTTAGCAAAATCTGTGCACAAAGTATAACCAGATTTACCCAGACACCAAAATCCATTTTAAGCACAATCTAAAGTTGGGGAAGAAGCGTCTGACAAGGTTTATTGTTGAGATTATATTTGGGTCCTAAACCATAATGGATTCTCTCTACATGGACAAAAAGAAACTTAGGTTTCTTTTCTAAACGAGTAGACTGTCCCTATATACTTGCTTTGCCTTGAAGAACAACCAGACTACACTCAACAGTTCGATATTTGCTGAAACAGAAGTGTATGCTCCAACTTCCGACTAAAGAAACGATTGCCAAGTACTATAATTGATTTCACAGAAAAGCAACATATGTACTACCATCATAGATGCATAAACAAAATATTCAGTTTTATTAATCACCACCATTAACATGCATAACGACATACTGACATTACATTACAAAATATACTACAACCATCAGCCTTTTATGCACACCAAACATCCAAAACATAAAGCTGAGAGTTTCTAAATTTATTTCAGATCTACTTCATCACTGCATCTTACTTGCTTCATTTTCGATTATTTGGTCTGGTCTTGCTTCCATCCCTGCTGCTGATCAGTTCTTGACTGCCCCTGTCCCCGTCCCTGCCTAAGCCCAGTAATATTGTCAACATTGTCTTTTGTTGTCTGAGCTATTCCAACCATAGTCTCCCCAACAGCACGAGGTATTGCACCTAAGCCTTGCTGCTGATCAGATGACCTGCGATCCTTCTCAGCACTCTCCTCTGCGCTTTGGCCCTGCCCGATGACGTTGTCTTTTGTAGTCTGAGCTATCTCAATCAAAGTTTCGCCGACAGTTCCCGGTATTACACTTACAGTCTCGCTCTGCTTGCCTTGCTGCTCAAATGACCTCCCCTCTTGCCTGCCTTGCTTCTCAGATGACCTCCCCCCCTGCCCTCCTTGCTGTGCATTTGAGCTCCACCCTCCCTGGCCCTCCTCACCCATTCCACTTTCACCCTGCCCAATAACAAAGTTTTTTGTATTCTCAGCTATCTCAACCAATGTCTCACTAACAGCTCCCGGTATCACACCCAAAGTCCCGCCGATTGTTCCCAGCACCCCAGCACCGCCCTCTTGCGCTCCCTCCCTTTGTAATTCAGAGGTTTCTTGGCTGGTTTTTTCAGTTGGTCTGCCACCTTCTCTCTGCATATGCTGAGATTCCCTCTCAACTGGTTTCGTCCATGTTTCCTCTTGCTCCCAGCTTTTGGATTCTCCTCCTTGATAAGTAGTCTCAGAACCCTTGTTCACATCAAGCAAAAAACTAATTAGTTTGTATACTAATTAATCATCAGTACATATGTAATTGGTGGCCTCTGAAAATAACCTTTTTTTTTTTTGAAAGGGAAGATAACCATTTTATTAAATACAATATATGAGAATTTTACTTGTATATTTTCAGATAAAATCCTACTTGCTCAATCTCTTTCGGAAAGTTTTACTGCCGAATGAATAACAGCGAGTATATTATAGGCGACATGACATATCTACCTTGGGACTACTTGCTTCAGCTGCTTTCTTGGCCTCATATTCTTTCTTCGCCTCTTCCTTCTTCCGAGCAGTGAACTCCTCAGCTTTCTCACCAGTCACCACAGCAGCATCTTTAGCAACAGTCAAAGGCTTGGACACAATATCCACAGCCTTATGACCAGCATACCCTGCTGCTCCGGCAACTACTTTTGCAGCTGCTTTGGTTCCCTCCACTGCTGCCTCAGTTGTGTAGTGCGCCGCAGTCCAACCTGCCACAGTCGCCTTGTCCTTCAAATCCACCGCAACATCACCAGCATAATGCAGAGTAGTCTTACCTGCAGACACGGCCATGTCTTTAGATTTCTCTGCTAATGGCACCGTGTAATCCACCGTTTTCTTCCCTGCACTTGATAGAGTATCTTTTGCTGCATATAATCCTTGTTGGCCTTTTTCCAGTGCTATGTCTTTCACTTGTGCTCCTTTCTCAGTTGCAGTACCAATTGTCTGGCTTGAAATTTCTTTAGCCTTCTCGGTAGCAGTACTGGCAGTTTCTTTAGCTTTCTGGGCTGCAGGGCCTAGTGTCTGGCTTGCAGTTTCTTTAGCCTTCTGGGCTGTTTCTTTAGTCTTCTCGGTTGTAGTAGCGAGTGTCTGGTTTGCAGTTTCTTTAGCTTTCTGATATCGCTCTTCTGCCGCCCTCATTGCCGCCATGGAATTCTGCTGTGCTGTTTGTCTAAATGCCGAAACTTCTTCCAGAGATGGTTGTTGTTGTCGTGGTTGCTGCTGCTGCTTGTTCACATTGCTCTCCGTTTCTGTGCCTCGTCTCTGCTGGCGGCCGCGACTTTCCTCTTTGCTTCTCATCATCTCCGTGTCCATTCCTCTCTCTTGTGTCATACCCTCTCCTTTGCCCATCATTTGTGTGCTCCCACCTTCACTTTCTCTACCCTCGCCCTCCCTCCCTTTAGAACTCATTTGCTGTCTACCTTGACCCTCTCTGCCCTTCTCTTCATCAACCCTCATAACTTCGAGCTTTCCGACACTTTGAGCTCCACTCTTACTCTCTCTGTCCATTATGTCCATGTTTCTGCCTTCCATTTCACTCCCACCTTGTCTCACCCTTGAATCCTCCTTCCCTTCACTCACAACAATCATTTCCTCTCTACCCTCTCCTCTACCTCCCTTCTTCTGACCCTCATCACTTTCTTGAACCTCAAACTTCCCTACTCCGCGGGCACCACTCTCCCTCCCTCTCTTCTCCTCAGCCTCCTTCATTTGTCCCGCGAGGGACTCCAGCTTGTGACTCCCGATCTCACTAGTCTCTCTGGACTTTCCCATTCCCATGTCCCCAACGGTGTTTCCCTTCCGCTCTTTATCGTCGTGCGAGTCTTTGGTGCTGTCCATAGGCGTGTCTTTGTCGCCGGCTTCTTGCACATGCACGGTGATTGACTCGAAGTGGCTGGTGATCTTCGGCACCTTGTCTTTCTCAATGTGAACTTCCCTCTCGGGCGTCACATTCTCCCTCCTAAGTTGCTCAGAAGACATTTCTCAACCTAGAGCTTCTCTCAAAAGTAAAACTGTTTGAAAATAACAATGCTGATGGTTTTAGTTTATGCTGATTCTTGCTTTAATTTGTGTTTTGAATTCGATCGGAGTTTGGCGTTAAAAATAAAGAAGCCATGGCGGTGATGAGAAGATGGGTATGGCCGTCTTTGCATGGAGAACGACATGTGTTGGGTGGTCAATGCAACGTGGGGGGTTTCTGCAAATTTTGAGCTTGAGTGGATAAAAAATTATCCAGGAGCTTACACGTCATCTACTGTAGATTAGCATGGCAAACCCTTATGTATCTTTGCTGACACGTGGGAAGATACATGACTGCCACGAGAGTGAGGTGTTGTTCTTCAACGCCAGCTTGGTACGTCGTTTGGACATTGGAGGCCGGTGCACTTCGATCTTCAGGTGATTGGATAATGTAAATCAATTGGAAGGGTGGGGAAGAACCAATCTGGGGCAATGCTTTCATTTTTATTAATTGAACCAACTAGCATTATTCTTGTTAAGCTAAGAAGGTTATAAATTTACTAGGTTCTTTTACTTCGGGAATGAATCAAATGCCAAAAATAAAACTAGGTGGTCTGTTGATATAACATTTTACTGTATCTGTTAGTTGCCAGTGAATATTATTGCAGGTAATAATTCTTGTTCTTTTTTTTTTTGTTACAAATAAGTCAAAAAATTTATAACAGATAATGAAGGTAGGTTTGTATGGGGTCATTGTTTCAATACCCAAATTATTACATCTGTAACTTAGATGCAAAATCCTCTTAGGCCTTGTTTGTTTCGCGGATTTGAGGACTTGGGAAAGAAAAACTGTTCCTTTCCTTTGTTTGGTAACCACAAAGTCCGGAAATGCTTTCCTGACATAGGGGAAAGTTGGGGGTAAACTCATTCCACTCAAACTTCGTGGGATTGAGTTTCCCATCCCATTTCCCAGCATTAATTGCAATAATTTTGGACAATAATACCCTAGCATTTATTGCTTGAGTACCCTTGGTAGTGTTGAAAATTCATTTCAGGTTGTTTTTATTTTAAAATAGAAGGGTATTATTGAAATATTGATATATTTTTACTTTCCTTTCCTGCACCAACCAAACATCGAAAGGGAAATCAAATGATCTTTCTTGGATGCTTTCCCTGCTTTACCAAACACAGGAAATGAAATCTGACAGAAACTTTAATTTCCCTTCTCCACGGGAAAGACAAGGGAATCGATTTCCCTTCCGTGAACCAAACGAGGCCTTAATTCTAATCTGAGGTCCTCAGATAATCAAGATTATTCCTATATAGGTTGGAAACTCAAAATTTCGATTCTCTCAAACTTAAAAGTCATCCCTTCTTCTTGGTTGAAATTTGGATTCCTATGCTTTGATGATATTACATAAACTTGTGTGTGGAATTTATGACCTTTTCGTGTTCAAAAAAACAAAAAATAGCCAAGATTGGCCTGTAATTAGAGTCGGTCAAACCTTAAAAAAGAGTAAGATAGCACAACAACTTTGCCAAATGAACTAAAATTGCTCTAATGAAAAATTAGCATTTATGTTATAAAGTAGAGAGGATATAAAGAGAGAATAGTTGGGAGGAAAACGAAGTGTTTTCATTACTCATTTATATAGAGGTAGAGTTTACATCAAAATACATAACTAATAAGTATTTACATGGATATCCACATAGATAATAGTATTTACAACACTCCCCTTTAGATGTCCACCAATAAATGATGGTATTTGAAGCGCTTATTGTTGCCTCGTTAGAATCCTTGTCAGGTAACAAAAACTCAGTGGAACAAAAATAACCCTGCTCAAAAGACAAAAAGAGCACAACGCGCATATGTCCTAGGTAGCATGCTTCTGGATGCTCCCCCTGACGAAAATCTCCCCCTGATTGTTGCAAGCCTCATTTATGTATGCGATAGGCTACATGTACCATGTATAGTAGTATGATGTGTCTATTACTGAAGTGAGACCATGTGTGGGCTCATCACAAATTTTCACACCTGCAAAGTTTAAGCAATATAACAAAGCTAGACGATTTTCAATAAGTCATACCTCATATGATAAGGTTAGAAACAATCTCACATGCTCAAATTCATACACAAAGTAATAGCTAAACAATTTAAAGAAATTGACACATTTAGCTTTGTATAGTTTAAAACATTGAAAAATCACGACATACCTAGCCATACACATCAATATCTTTGTGTATTGATACGTCTCATATAAGCTCTTCAAGAGCTCTAAGTAATTCAAAACTTTGAGAAAGTTAGAATATGTTGCAACACTATAATCATATCTCGAATTCAATTCTGTAGTCTTGTCATAGTACTTATTGAGGCAATTTAGATCACGTTATAACGAAATAAGTACATATGAGCTAGCTTTAGACTCTTTGATTCCATAAGTGAGCTTCAGGCTCTTTCAATTGCATTTGAATCCTTCAAGGATTTGATAAGCAATACGCTTATAATGATATTTTACTTTTGAGATTTTTCTTTTAGCAATGTGTTTTTAAGATCTTCATAAAATATGATGACAACGTGTGAGAAAATCATGTGTGTTAAATACAAAATTAATTAATCCGATTATCTCATGAACGATGTATGTGTGAATGTGATCTATATATACACACACATAATTACATACATTTTGGGTGCAATGATACATTTTAGCAATAAAAGTATAAAACTACCTAATTTTATTTATGGCACAGAGCTAGAAACAAAAGCTCCCTCTTGTCTTTGCATAATTTATGATTGTGTTCATTACTGTTGGCTTCGGTTTTCCTGCCACAATTTCAGTACAACTGAAACACAACTAACATCAGAAGGTAAAACAACTTTTTTGGAGATTTATAGAATAAATCTTTAATGATTGTAGAACTAATAGAGAAGCCAAAAGATAACTTTTTATATGTATACTGACAGAAAAATTGAAGAACCTAAGTAAATAGAAGAACTTCAGAGTTTGTTGTGATCGGGGACTAAATTTTCTGAGATTTCAAAGCATGTTTTGTAGTTCTCATAAATTTAAAGAACCATATATGATTTTTCACTCCATGGCTTCAAATGTGCACACAATTCCAATGAGGCATAAACCAGCAAAGTAAAATAATTCAGCTAGCAGCCAATTTAGTATTAATTTTAGAGATAATGACCACTGACCCATAGAATACCAAATACAACTCCATACACTCCACCAACTTATTTTCAACCCCACAAAAGTTTTCTCTTTTCTCCCAACTATTCTTTTCACTTAATATTTATCCCATTAATACCTCTCTCTCTTGCTTTTACTATTCTTTTGTTTCCTTTTATTATTATTTTTGATGAAACGTGGTGGACCCATTTTGAATTTATTTGTCTAGATATAATTGCAGCTAAATTGCATCCTCTATTCGACGGTAAACAGTTAAACCTTACTATTCATAATTTTGATCGTTGACAGACTTGAATTAAATGCTATTTGTAAAAACACTAGCAAAGAATTGAAGAAAGAAAGAGAAAAATTGAAAAAAAACTGAAAGACTATAGAGAAAGTCTTAACAGAGAAACTCTCAACTACTGGGATATTATTTATAGACTCCAAACTATGATCTATAAAATAGAAGAAGATATTGACAATCTCTTATATATACTTGAAGAGGAACAAAAACCTCTTGACTACCTGAGCATTGGTTAGATCAGCACATCACTGGTATCAAAGCTTGTAAAGATCTCAGCAGGGGAATCCCCAATGGGGACAATGTCTGATTTAATAATAGAGAGACTGAATTCTCTATTAAAATCGTCTGATGAAAAATATCAGAACCTGCAGCAAGAATTGACTAGATGTCAAAATCATCTAGAAAAAATACCTGCTATAATCCACCAATTAGAAAAATTGGAAAACAAACTGGATTATATCAAAGAACTTCCAAAAACGGAAGAAGAAAAACTAACGAGTGTTAGTAGAAAAATCAATGAACAGCAAAAAACGCTGGATTCAATGAAAAATATACTGAAGGACAAGAAAGTGCCTACAGTAAAAACAAAGAAAGCTAATGGATTCAAACCATTAGAAAAGCCAGACATAAATCTTGTTCCAAACATGATTTTTTTGGAGCCATCTACTAGTCATACTAGTATCCGGTATGAAAACCTGGAAAAAAGAGATATCAAGATGTTAAGCATCTTCGGATAAAAGAAAGGAGTACAACTCCTAAATACTGAAGAATTCGAATTCAACGAAATTGAACAGGAGGTCAAAAACTCCTCAATTCCAAAATTAGATTTCAGACAAATCTACAAAAGGGGAACGTTTGATCTAATGGATAGCCATTATTTTAAACTACTAGAAATAACAACCCCCGCTACAGTAGGAGGAGAGACTGATCTTCTAATGATCACTCCTTCAGAAGTGGCCAGAGCTCAAGCAAAAAAATATCAATTTATGCATATTGGAGCAGTCCAAGTAGGCATAAATCTGCTTGCTCGAGAAGGCATAGACTGTTCAGTTCTATGTGTCTTACAAGACAATAGACTAACAGATTTCCGAGCTAGTCTGTTAGGAACTCTTGAAGCATCTTTATGTGATCAAGTAGCATATTTCAACTGCTTCCCAAACTTTACCACCAGCTTGAAAGATGCAGCTCACTGTCTACGACTGAGAGTCAAGACAGATGACATATTTATGAAAGAAAATATGCAAGAACTCGCAATAGTATACATAATATACTATAAATTGATGAGCACTACAGTAGCCCCCAAGACAAGAATAACAAATATTCCTGGTCTGACTACTAGCTTTCTCACCAATCAGAAGAACCATTCACAACAGATTCATAAAGTTACTTGGAATGAAGTGACTTTTCCTCTTGAATGGAAATTATCCGGTCAAAAAAAGCCACCGGAAAGCCCGAAATCAAGAATTTATGAAAGTAGAAAGACTGGAGAAATCAGTCTCAATTTTGACAATCACAGAAAAAGTGATGTCTATCCTGAGAACCTCAGGGTAAACAAGAATCTTCTCAGAAGAAGTTATAGCACTAGAGAAGCTAGTGTTAGTGGCACAAAACCCACTATTGAAGAACCAATATCTGAAGAATAATTAGAAGCTGATCTAAATAGACCAGTTAATATGTTCAGAGCAGAATATTGTGAAAATCCTGAACGATTAGAAAAACTAATCGAAGAAATGAAAAAGTTCAAAACAGGAAAGGAAAGAAAACTCCTTCCCTATCAGGATATTGAAATGGAAGATGGAGAAGGCTCCAATTCCAAAACAGTCATCATAAGAGAGGAAGGAAAAGTAAAACTTCCTTTTAAGAAAGCCTCTACGGGCAAAAATGGAGAAAGAAATTCTCAAAGATTTGTCCCAGAGGACAATATACCTAGAATACCAATTTCCACCCATGGAATTTGGCTAAATCTAGACAAAGCTCTAGACAAGAAAAAAACTCTTGACCAATGGGTTGATAGCCTGATGATGGCTTCTACTCTAACCCTTGGAAAATTTGAAGCACCAGATCTTTAGGTGTACTATGAAACTACTCTCACCGGAGTAGCAAAGAAATATTATTTCTCTTTCAGAGAGACTGCCAGAGGAAAAGACTGGCTTGAAGAGATAAAAAAATTCGAAATCTCCGTATGATTTTGCAGTACCCCTGTACGATCAGTTCTGTGGAGATCTCTCAAATCTGAGCGAAAAGGCTAAAGAAACGGCCAAATCAAATATCTATGCTCTCAAAATCTGTGACATGAGATATTTTGAAGAATACTTGAATGAATTTCAAGAATATTATTGTACAATTGGTGAACTAGAGAATACTAATCTAGTTAATCTGTTGCACAGAAAACTCCCTGAACCATGGAGAACAGCTGTGAGAGAAAGCATAGCTGAAAAACCAATCGAAAGATTTTCAGTTGGAGGGATTGCTGACAGAATCCGGCAATTACTAAAAGAGCAATGCAAAGCCAATCTTAGAGCTAAGATGGCCAAGAAACAACTCAAAAGAGTTGAAAATTTCTGTTATGGAATACTGGATATGCCGACCAACTGGGGATGTCATGAATCCAAGTTCCACAGAAAGAAGAAAGAAAATTATTACTCTAAAAATTTCAGAAAGAGTAATAAGAAAAAGGATTGGAAATTCAAAAGAAGTTCCAATTACAAGAAACAACAGGATGAAAATCCTAAAAAGAAATTTTTCAAGAAAAAGAAGAATACTCATCAGCATAAACAACCAAGCAAGAAAGCTTGCAGATGTTGGTTATGTAAAGCTGAAGGGCACTATGCCAACGAATGCCCGGAAAAGGGTAAATGATCTACTAAATCTCTCTTTGACGAATATGAGCATATAGTAGAATCAACAAATATGAAAGGCTACGAAATAGCCTATTCTGATGATGAAGATGACAATATGTCAGTTTACTCTGCCTGGTCTGAAGAAGAAGAATCATCTGACTCTAGAACAGATTCTGAAGTAGAGTACTTCGAATCAAGGCAGATGAATGTTTTGAAAATCAAAAACTGGGAAGAAAGTAAGACATAATCATTAATGTCTTCTTTTCAGGTAAACCCTGGTACATTCATTTGTGACTACTGTCTATGTCACGAAAAGAATGGTCTCCCTATGTTCTGTGAAGAGTCAAAAATGATTTATCACAAAGAATGCTTCATAGCTGAAGCAAGAAGAAAAACCAAGAATGGCCTTGTCAGCTAATTGGTAGAACAAGAATATGAAGAATACTTCTCTGAACAAAAAAAGATGAAGGTTGAAATCTTGTTCCAAGAAATTATGGAACCATCTTCCTAAAAAATAAAGGAAGAAATCATCGATGAAGAAAAAATCGATGAAAATGAAAATTTTGAACTGGTTGAACCACCAGAAATTGTTTCAGAAGAATGCAAACCATTCATTCCAAAGGAACAAGCTCAAGAAAATGAGCTTCAACAATCGAAAGTCATCTCTACTAGTAGATGCAGCAACTACATAGAGATTAGACTAAATTTCCCTGATCACAAAAAATATCATCTACATGCCTTTGTAGATAATGGATCAGGATTCACTGTTGCAAAGAGATTTGCAATTCCAGAAGAACTTTGGAAAGAAGAAAAGAAAAAAACAGCTACTGGTGTCACATTTGACTGAAGTCACCTCACCATGAATAAAGTAGCAAAAAATGTTCATATCACCATTGGTGGAGGAACATTTATCATCCACAATGTTTGGCAATCTGAAGGCCAAGGCTCAGATTTCTTGTTGGGAAATGATTTTATTCTCCAACAGAGATTTATTCAAGATGAAGAAGCAATAGGATCCAGAAAAGGAGAACGGGTGTTCTGGGCAGACCGACTTACACAAGCAAAAAGTGTAGTAGGTCCTGGTTTTACCACTCAGTATCAGAGATCGCAACAGAATAGTGGTGATCTTACCCCCTACAAACCCAAATTCGAGCCTATACTCCAAATCAAGCAACTAGAAGAATTACTTGTTGAAGAATTTTCTGAAAAAGAAGAACAAGAAACTAGTGAAGATGAAGAAACTAGTTTCATCCATGAGCATAACCTCAAGCACTTTCAGAATAAGCTTGAGTCTCAGAAAATTCCCACTCTTGATAAAATCAAGAAACTACTCGAACAGAATATCGATGTAGACCTTCAGAAGTTTTGGGAAAAAGACCCAGTGGTCTGTGAATTGAGATTGCCTGACATGAATGCTATCTGTCATGTCAAAGCCATTCCTCAGTACAAAGAGGAAGATAAAAAAGAATTCAGAAAAGATATTGAAGATCTCCTGAACAAGAGATTAATTCAACCTTCCACTAGCCCTCATCATGCTCCAGCATTCTACGTGAGAAATCATGCAGAAAACCTCAGAGGAAAAGCTAGAATGGCAATTGATTACAGAGATGTCAACAAGAAGACTGTCAAAGACGGCTATCAAATTGCTCAAGTAAGAGTACTGATCAACCATCTCAGAGGAGCTAAAGTCTTTTCGAAATTCTATGCAAAGTCGGGTTTCTGGCAAGTCAAGATGCATCCTGAGAGTGTGCCTCTCACTGCATTCGGAACACCACAAGGCCATTACGAATGGTTAGTAATGCCTTTTGGTCTAAAACAAGCTCCCTCAATCTTCCAAAGAAAGATGGACAACATTTTCAAACATGTTGCGGAGTTCTGCGTCGTCTACATAGATGACATCCTTGTCTTCTTCAAAAACAGAGAAGAACACATGAAACACCTCCATGAGGTTGTAAAGCTGATAGTTCAGCATGGAATTATCCTAGGTGAAAAGAAAATCTTCTTTATCCTCGATGAAGTTGATTTCCTAGGAATAAATATCAAGAATGGAGTAATAAAACTCCAACCTCATATTCTTGAGAAGATCTGGAAATTCCCAGATAGAATTCCTGATGCTAAGAGTCTAGAAAGATTCCTTGGTGTCATAAATTATGGGAGAGATTTCATTCCCAAAATCTCAGGGTTAACAGCAATGTTATCTCCTAAGACGAGTTCCAAAAGAAAATGGAACTTCACAGAAGATGATGAAAAAATTGTGAAGCAGATAAAAAATCTCTGCAAAAACCTTCCTCCTCTACAACAACCAGAGGAAAATGATGAAATTATTCTCCAAACAGATGCGAGTAATAATTACTGGTCCGGTGTTGTTCTGGCAAAAACTTCTGGAACTAACATTGAAAATATCTGTAAATTTTGTAGCGGCAAGTTCAGCCCTGCAGAACTGAATTATCCCACAGGGGAAAACGAAATTTTGGCTGTTAAGAAAACAATTTTAAATTCTCCAGCTTTTCTTGGAAAACCCTTTACTGTCCGCACCGATTGTGCTACAGTAAAGAATTTCAAAAATTTCAAACTTGATAAAGCTGCTGTTGCAGGAAGACTAGCAAATTGGAAATTATTTCTTAACCAATATGATTATGTTGTTGAATTAATTGCAGGAAACAAGAACTATCTTCCAGACGCCTTGACCAGAGAATTGGCAATGTTCAGCCAAAAAGACGACGACGAAGGTCGTAATCCCAGAAGCAGAAGAACTGGGAAAGAACATGAACCTGAAGAGGATCCCATGGAAACCAAAGAAAAACTCCTCAAAAGGTTTCTGCTAAGTCCTAAAGGACCAGCCACAACTGATCAATCCTAGGGTAAAGGATTGGCTAGCCCGTCTCAAATGGCAGACGGTAAAGGCTCATCAAGACGGTTGAAGGCTGTTGCTTTGCCAAAAAGCAAACCTACTCCAACTGGAGTAATAAATGTTTTTAATTATGAACTTCAAACATTCGATACTCCTACGTTTAGAACTGGCAGGAGACTAGCCTACCACCAGAAAGTAATTCTGGATAATCTCCTGTTTTCTTTTAAGGAAAGGAGTAGTGGTTTGATGTTTCCAGCACTCTTTGCACTTGCTGAGGAACTCTATGAAAATGGTAGACCACAGTTTGAAGAAATTCATACACAGCAGAGTGTTGTAAGAAAAGAAAAAATTCACTTCCTTGAAAGCCCAGAAAGTGCTAGGGTCCCTATCATGGCACTTAATGAATAAGACTGGCATGAATTTCATAGTCTGATAGGAAGTCATAATTCTGAAGACCGAGTTCCTCCAACTCTCTTTATCATTGCAGGACCATATGTTGGAAGATATTTAATCAATGTTCAAAGTGAGCATCCTCAAGAACACAAGCTTTGGCTTGTTGAAAATGGTTTTGTCCATAATCTGCGAACTAAGACAAATGATGATCTTAAAGGCTTGCCTCCCATCATCGTCAACACAATCAAAAATATTAGAAAAAATGACTGCATGCTTCGTCTGAAGTTCAGATCTACGCCTCCAGAATGGATTTAGAAGGCAAACGGTAAGGTTGAGTATATTTCTCCATATTATTATGTGAGGATTATTCAAAAGAAATATCTGCAGCCTACATGTGTTGGTTACAATGGCCAGCCAAACTCATGCATCCTATGGATGAAAGCCATGACTCTGGAATATATCAAAAAGATCATCTCTGAGGATATCAACAATACCTTCCTGGCAGTAGGAGAAAAGACTATTGTTACTACTTACGATCATTCTAACGTAGTCAACAGTGACCTGTTCCTATCTCTCACCAGAAAAGAGATAGATTCGACACTGGCATGCTTACAATGGGTGGAAAGACTTGAAACAGACAACCACTACAAGATGTATGTTGATACAGATGTCGAAGATAATGCAACGACTGCTCGTATGGCCCAGGCAGACAACAACTCGTTTGTCCTTGGTCACAATTCAGAAACAGACGAGAACAGGTGAAGCAGCAGGCGTAGAAAGCACCAAAAGAACTTTTGGACTTTTCCCAAAAGTTGCTTTTGCTTTACATAAAGATAGGTGAAAAACATTTTACCTAAGGAATCTGCTTTTCCCCGTCCGACCTCCACCAGCAAGAGCACTCAGGAAAGCAGGAAATCACGGAGTCGTTCTGTACATTTAGCTGTTTTCAGTTGTAATTTGAGTTCCGCTCCCTATATAAGGAGCTTTAGCTTCCCTTAGAAGGCATTCGAAAATTGGCTTAGCAGTTCTAGATTCAAAAATTTCCAGATCAATTCTAGATTCGAAAAACTTCTAGATCAGTTCTAGAAAAGAAAAAGAAAGCCATAGTAGCAGTGTGCTCTTCCCTCCTGACTAGTGAGAAGTAGTGTGCTTTCATTTCAAGTAAGTATTGTAAACATTCTTATGGATAGCTAAACAGCTTCTTAGCTGTTTACCTGAGAATGAGGCTTTGAATTCTTAGCTTGTAATTATGTTTATATGAACAAGTTCAGTGTGTTCACCCACTTCAGCAAGTTTTAAATTCACAAGTTAGTTTCTGTTATCATGTTCGGCCAGTATCTTATACTATCTTTAAAGTTCAGATTTCTTGGTTTTTAGAAAAATTTGCCTCAGCTTAGGATAAAAACAAGCAGCAGTGATTCCGCCTGTTAAAGTAACCGTTTGGCAGGAAGCCGTTAGGTGAAAAACTTGGGCATGTTGAATGCTAGTTTTGTTTTTCTCAGAAGTTAGAACAGGGTATTTCTAAGAAAAAGTGAGTTTTGGACCCAAAAGTCAGCATAGGATACACTAGGCACTACTTTAGAAATGACTACCCTTATGAGTCTTTTCCCCTAAAAGTTGTGTAAATGGGCAAAATACAAGGATGATGGATTGATTGGGCAAAATACCATGAGTTTTTGGGCAAACGGGCACAACCCCTTAATTTTATCGTTCTATCAATCAATTAGTCATCTAAAGTTGTTGCGCTTCAGTGTACTATGTATACTACACAATCCAGAGTATCTTTTACCATATGGCAACACAAAATGTGGATGTCTTTCATATGCATAATTTGTTTTAATTTCAATGGCGTTGAAAACATAAGTGCAACTTCGTAGTGGAAGACAAATGACTGTTTCTGGAACTACATTAATCACTGAAAGCCCTCAACATTGGGTCTCTGATTTGAGTTTCTATAAGGAAACGATTCCAATCTAGTTTGAAGTATCTCAAATTCCTCATCAACTGGATTCAAGAAATTCGGCAAATTCACTAGTATCTATGAGATTGCCAGCCTATAGTAAGAATACAGATCCTAACCGTATAGGCCTACCCTAAAACTGATGTTTGAACATTTCTCCTTCTGATTATATTTGGCAAAATTGATAATCTGCTTTATAACCAGAAAATGTTCTGTCGGACGAAATCGCAGCTACCATTCTTCCGGAGTCCAGATCAAGTAAATGGGTTCTTCTCACTCTCCGACATGCACTGCATCTCGATAAAAAGGATATCTCTACATGCACTGCATCTCGACATGCACTCCATAAAAAGGATATCTCTACATGCACTGCATCTCGATATGAACTCAATGAAGATCCAGTAGGAGGCCACCAGTGTTCCAGTCATCAGAAGGCTAACAGCGTAAACCTGCCAATCCACCAAGGGTGGAACAGACTTCCTGGCAATAACAATAACAATAATAGTTAGAATCATAGTTGACAATTACAAAACTATTCCCAAGCCGGTTACCATGATTCTGAAGCAATTACATCTCGTATACCAGTCCCACTTAAGATTTTTATACTTTGACACGTGATCATGAAAAGCTACACATAAAATTAATAATAATAAAATAAATAAATCTTCTCAAAAAAAAAATTTAAATAAATAAATAAAAACAGCCAAATAAAATGAGATGGTATAGCAGCAGGTCTAACCTTTTTTTCGCATGTACATCAAAATTCCAAGAAGGCACTATCAAAAGAAAGTTTAAGTGGACACACTATCACAATCAAGTTTTAACTTCACTTCATCAAGGTCTGACCACCACGATTCACTACTTGTGCATTAGGAAAAACAAGTTTCAGTTCCTGTAGCAAGTGTCATTTGGAAAAGAAAAAGAAAAAGAAAACGTTAATAATCGAAAACTGCATTGCATGATTCCTGCATGAAAAGGATGCCAAAATTACATCTAGATGACTAATTTATATGATATGCAAAGAAAAAAGGGGGTAGGCCAACCTTTGTGAATTGTATTAGTGGAGCACTTGGATCCCGGGAAGTAGTTAGCAAAATTTTGGGATCTCTTTCTGATGATTTGGCATACTCATCATCGATATGTGTCCTTGGGACTAGATGTTAGAAAATGCATGAAGAATCAACAGCATGATAAAATATAAAACGAAAAATCGAATGACAATTACATGTAGAAGTATTTTTCAAATATTTATCAACTGCATGTTAAAGAAGCAATTTAAAAATTTTCAAGCCCACAATAGTAGTAACCGTTCTACTTTCTGTTAAGTCTACGGATTTTAAATTTAAATTATGATCCTGAGTCTTGTACATGTTAAATTGCAATCCCCACCAGCTTTATGAAATAAAATTGGGTTTTCTTGAAGGCTTGGAGCTATGGTTTCTCTTCTCCTACCCTATTCTCTGTTTTCTCCTCTCTTTGCTCTCTATTCCCTAATTTCTCTAAAACCCCAGCAGCTAAAACCTTCTCTTTCTTCTCAAATAACCTATTTCTTAAAGATTCTAAAACTTTCTAGACCACCCTTGCTTTGTCCTACAGCAGAAACTCAACTACTTCAAAAATGACTCGGTAACTCTAAGGGGCACCTACATGGTCTCGATTTCTCTATACTCAAATTTTACTGAAGATCCTCGAAATGGTCCTATTTTTAGCTAACCTCATCTATTAATCTTGACTTCTTATACAAAGTAGCACTACAGCTGACATCAGAGCTTTCCAGAATTCAGATTTTATACAGCAACCGACAATCAACTCATATACACACGTACAACTTAAAACATCTATTCCACAGTACCTCTACGACAACTTGATAGTTCTTTGTCTCAAATCCAATTTCACCTTAACTTCTGAATCTGCAGTGAATATTGGATTAAATACTGCTTACTCCCTATACCTATAGGGTTTCATCGTTTCAGTTTCACCTAAAGTCCCTGAACTCTCAATTTCCTCTAAATTCGTCCCTGCCGTCAAGCCTCCGTCCAAGACTCCGTTATCTCGCTGACGTGGTAGTTATTTCCATGCTAAAAGTCTATTATACCCTCACTTACTCTTTTTTTTTTAATTAATTTTTTTCTCTCTCTCTTTTTTGTTTTTTACCTCTTCCTCTTCCACATCTCTCCTCCCCTCTGTTTATCTCAGTCTATTATCCGGAAGCTCTCATCCTCCGGCATCTTTCTCGCTGGACTGAGAATGTGCATACCCATGACCAGAATCATCCGAAAATTACCATAACAACAAACAAACCACTGATCAACTCCAATCAACACCATTGGGATCAGAGATAATATCATAAATCCAACCTAATCACAGATTCACTACTCAGTTCAATATTGATTAAACCAAAACAGATCATAGTCTTAACAAATCAAGAATCAGTTAAACTTGATAATTCAACAATTCATATACAATTCCACATTCACGCACAGCAAATTCACAACCAGAACCATTTTTTTTTGGCAAATCCAGTTACCAAAAAAAAAAAAAAAAAGCCAAGATCTAACCTAATCAGACGGGGGGAACTAAGCAACACCAAGCCTCAATTACTACCGGACCCATCTTCTTCAAAGAAGATTTAAACATCAATTGCATTTATTTCATACAAAACACATCATCCCCGAATAGAGAAATCCAAGTAAAAGATATACCATCATAGGTAGTGCCACACTGCAAGCAAACTTTGCCCCCCCTCCTTGACATCATCATCGAAACAAGCCCTGCAGAAATTTAAAGGGACCCAAGTGAGCGATCTCTCTGAATTTAGAGACCCATAAACACCAAATGGCCCAAGTGAGCAAAATCTGTAGCAAATGGAGCTCAAAGCATCAATCTTTTACCCAATGTCTCCAAACCAGTGGTTGATCCGTACTCGATCAGAACCATACCAGACCAGTCGCCGAGCTGCAAACCCGATGCTCAAAGACCACACCACGTCTTCTCCTGTCGTCGTTCCTCTATGCAGACCACCGGCGCTCTGACCATCGATGTTCAACCCAAATTCCCATCGTACCAAATCAGACCCGCTTCTCCAGATCAGACCCGGCTTTTGCTGCGCCTATGCTGACCCGCCAGATCGAATCTTCTGACATCGACAACTGCTGACATCGTTTCATACCGGAAAACCAAGAGTCGGCGAAAGTTGAAGAAGTAGAAGATGGAGAAGAAGACAGCGAGGGATTCATTTTAAAGTTGCAGATTGAATACCATCGAGGGCATTGTCGAGCAGGCGGCCTTGTCGTCGTCTTCGAGAAGCTGAAGCTGAGACTCCAAAGCCTTCTTCTTGAACTTGATGCAGCCGATTTTCAGCCGAGTGAAGAGGTCCCAGATAAAGAGGCTGAGAATCTCTTTATCCGACCCGGAACTCAGATGTGACAAAACGATGGAGGGACGCGGCGGATCTGAGCAGCCGTTGACCTTGGAGGGATTGGTGTTGTCTTTGACCTTGAAGAGGACGATGTGCTTGACGACGGGGAATGACGACATGGTGATTGTGGCAAATTTGGGGATGCGGGTTTTGGGTAAAGAGAGGTGGTGGTGGTGTTTGGGAGGTGAGAGAGAGCGAGAGAATGGAAGAGGGAGTGGCCTTGAGACACAGAGTCGCCGTCATGTCTAGAGAGAGAAATGAAATTGGGGATTTTGAGTAGGTGAGGAAAAAGAGAAATGAAATCTGGGTGATGGAGGGCACCTCCGATACTAGATTGGGCCTCTGTTAGAAGAGGATGTAATGAGGAAAAAAAACAAAAAACAGAGAGAATTTTTTTTTTAAAATAAAAAAAAAAAGATTTTTTTTTAAGTGAGGGTAAAATAGACATTTTGAAATAAAATGGGTGCCACGTCAGCAAATTAACAGGGACTGAAATGATGAAACCCTATAAATATAGAGAGTAAACAGTAATTAACTATTCAACAGCCTAAGGCCAGCGGCTTAATTATTCCAACACTCGTCCAAAATCACCCAAACTTAACGAATCATTCTTCTGACATTCTTTTTAAATTCCTTCTCTGAATCAACAGAAGCATCAAAGATAACAACATCTTCCTTCCTCAGTACTTGAACTTAAACTAGATCAACAAACTTGAATAAAATTACCTCCATCACCGCAAATGGTCAATTTTCCAAGCATATTTACCAACAAAAACTAACAAACTGGTGCAATCCACAACTTCTACTTACCAACAAACCCCAAAAAATTACTGCAATTTCAAGTCAATGCCATCTGATAGATAAAAATTTTCAGGCTTTTTTAACAGAAATTGCATTCCCATAGAGTCATACATACCAGCAGTGTTTTACACTACAAAAGAAGTCAAAATCCTTATTGGCAGCACGCACGCAAAAGTAGAGTCCCTATCTCACAACAGTATAAATAAACCATCACTTTTAATCCCTCAGACGACTTGAGAAGCAAATCCCAGATTACACAAGACGATTTTTCTTGATATTACAAAACTACTTAGGAGCACCATTCTCTTCAAGAGGATCGTAAAAGTCATCACCACTTTCTTCCAGGACAGATGGATCCAAAGCTACTCGACCACGAAGGCGGTCTCTGCAATACTTCTCCCTCTCTTCAACGGTCTTTGGTTTTTCTTTCAGAGTACCAGTACCAGGAGAATCGCCAACATGTGCCATCTGAACGAGGCGTGACAGGGCATCAATAGTACCAGCCTCATGAGGAACAACCTTGAAACGACGACGCACAGCAGGTGGGCTTTTCATCTTGCTTCCGTCGCAGTTGAGGCCGTGGTCCACCGAAGATTGGCCTTCGTCCACCGGCGCAGGGTGGTTCATGGCTCGCAGAGAGTACTTCGAAATTGGGGATTTAGGTTTTCGCAGTATATTCGTTTGAGACGAACCGCTTCGTTTTCTTTTATACACACACTTATTAAAAACAAAAATTAAAAAAAAAAAACGTAAAGGATTTTTGTCAATTTACTCCATTTTTAAAGAATTTTTTTCTCACTTTATCAATTAAATTTTTTAAATTCTCTCATATCCAAAACACTCTAAAACAAAACTAACAAGTCGTAGGATTTCATAGATAATTTGACTATAAGCTTATAGCATCCCTAGCCTTATTATTATTATATTATAATCTAAGGGTCCGTTTGGATTAGAAATTTTGAATTTGATTTGAATTTCAAATTTGAAGATTTTAAATACTTGAATTTCAAATCTAAGAACTTAAAATTTCCTTGTTTGGAAATTGTAATTGATGAATAGATTTGAATCAAAGATTTCCTTCTTTACAAGCTTTTGTTCTTCTTAAATCACACCGACGAATAATTTCCAAACTGATCCATTGTGTCTTTTGAAGAGAGATGATCAATGGTCTACCATAGATTCAAACCCATCTGAAGGAAGAGATTGAAAGCTTGAGCAACTAGGAGAGAAAGCCGTCAGAAGAGGAGAGAGAGAGAAAGCCGTCAGGAGAGGAGAGAGAAAGTCGATGAGGAGGGGGGAGAGAGAGAGAGAGAGAGGTCATGAGATGAGAGAGAAAACCGATGAGGAGGAGAGAGAGCAAGTCGTCAGGAGATGAGAGGGAAAGTCATAAAGAGAGGAGACAGAAAGTTGATGAGGATGAGAGGAGAGTCAGAGACGTTTGTTTTCTGCCATGAGACTGAGAGAGAGAGATGATTTCAAATAACTACCTCTCCATAGTAATTTCAAATTCTTAAAGAAATTCGGGTGTGGATTTTAAGGAGCAGATTTTAAATCCAACTTCACCTCAAAATAGAAAGCCAAACAAGCAGATTTGGAATTGGGGGTTTCAAATCCAAATCCACACTCCCAAATCCCTATATCCAAACGGGCCCTAAGGGTTTTTGTCTATTTACCCCATTTTTAGAGATTTTTTTCCCACTTACCCCATTAAGTTTTTTTAATTCCCTCTTACCCAAAACAACACTCCAAGGAGCTCTTCCCTAATAACCCATTAAGATTTTTTTTTTGTTTTTTAATTTTTTTTTAATACTATTTTACCCTCACCCCTTTGAAACTTAGAGAGAAAGAGAGAGACCATAGGATACTACGCCGGAGCCCGGTCACCGGCCGCAGGAATCCGGCAAACTTTCTCCGGAGTCCGGTCACCAGTTTCCGCCTGCCGAAATTTTCTGAAAACCTCGCTGGAGGTCCTCAAAGAGGTCGCCGGAAAGGTTTATTTCCCCAATAGACGTCTATTGCCCCCCAATAGAACTTTCGGTAGTCGGAATGAAAACTAATTTTCCTAAAATTAGACAAATAAAACTTTGATTAAAGAAAAAAACGAAGAGATTATATCAATTTAAAGACGTCTATTGCCCTCCAATAAACTTCCATTGTCCCCCAGTAAACATTCAATTTTTTTTTTTCCTTTCCTTCTATCCCATTACTTAAAAAAAAAAAAAAAACGAAATTGATCTAGGCACCTAATCATCGTTCTCCTCCGCCACTGGCACCAGAGAACTTTGGTCCAGCGCCGGAGAACCCCGGAGAATCTTGGTCCAGTGACGAAGAGAGTTGGTCGAGCACCGGAGGGGCTGGATTAAGCGCCAGAGGGCCTACGTCGAACGCCAGATGAGCTGGGTCGAACGCCAGATGTCGGAAGGGCTGGGTCTAGCCCCGAAGGGGCTAGGAGAACGTGGCAAGGCCTGGGTGGAGCGCCGGAGGGATTGGAATGTTGCTGGAGTCGGAGGTCAGTCGGGTGGAGAGAGAGAGAGAGAGATGAGAGAGGATTAGTCAGTGGCACTGTGTAATTCATTAATTAAGCTGAGGGCGGAATAATCATTTCTCTTTAAATTGAGTTAGTGGGAATAAAAATCTGTTGTTGGGGTAAGTGTGATAACTTTTACTCATTTTTGTGCTTTTGGTCAAGGACCTATAATCTAAAGCCGAATGACCTTGACCGTTCATTCAACTGTTCACAATGGTGAGAAATGACGGTATTGCCCTCGGTTTTGTCTGAATTACCATGCTGCCATTTCCCCTCAATATATAAGCAAAATCCCTAATTTTGTGTGTCTTATGGAAGACTCTATCAAGATCAACATTCACTGTTTCGCAGCATCAAACGCAGCCATCAACATCAACAACAAAATTGATATTTCTTCTGTTCATCCCTGTTCATTCAACTGTTCATAAGTGAAGTGGCGGGTTTGCCCTTCGGAACGCTTTGTTGCCAATTGTTATTACTGAGAGCTTCTATTTTAGAGAGAGAGACTGTGAGAGGAAAGAAGAAGTGATTGATCTTTGTTGTAGCAGAGAGAGAGAAGTGATTGATCTGGATTTGTTTCAGAAGAGGTATCTGAGTCTGAGTTTGTTTTGGGTCGCAATTTTTTTTTTTTTAAATTATTTTTATTTTTTATTTTTTATCTCTCATCACTGTTGTTGGGTTGTGAATGATGATGGGCCATACGATCTTTGATTGATTGTACTTTTACCTTTTCCTAATTGGGGCTTTTGGATTTTTTTTTTCTCCGATTCTTCTCAAACGGAAAATGAAGGGAGCCTTTTCGATAAAATTTGAGAACCCCAGAACCAAAACGTACGTGATTTGTTGATTTCAGAAATCGGGAATTGAATTTTGTTGAGTTTGGGTTGTAATTTTAGGGCCTTAATTTTGTTTGATTAGCTTTTGAGGGTTACGGTTATTGAATTGGGGGTTTCCTTGGGTGATTGAATTTCATTCTCCAATTTCATAATTTATGTCAAGAACCTTATCTCCAAAAACCCATATATATTAAATTTGTACCATATAGGGTTAAAGGTCCAAAAATTCTATCACGTTTCAAATATTCAATTTCATTGGAATTGCCTCTTTCCAATTTGGTCAATAGTATACTTTGTCGACATTCATAATGAAACGTGGTATAGCATACATACAGCCTTTAGTGGTTTTTGGTGGTTACCATATGTAAATTATCATCGATGATCAACAATCATAGATCCTACACATTCATATCTGCATGCATTAGCTATAATAAGCTTATTGATATTGGATATCCATGCCACTTCTGAGGCATACGTTGTCACTTCTAGGATAATCATCTCTCATAGATGAATTATGTAGAACGTCGATCATTTTACTTATAATCTCATGTAGAGCACTATAGGGCATGTATGATCTTCCCTTTTTGGGAGCTTAAAACTTTAGACCTGGTGGATATAATCCACAAATTTACTTCGTTATTCAAATGACAGTAGTCTTTCCTCCCCTTAACGGCGGGAAGATTGTCTTATTATGACCATGTGAAAAAAATGCGTTTAAGGATCTATTACTTTTTTTGGAGTGAAGATGTTCAATGGCTAGTGGCAAACCCACAAGTTTTAGGTCAAAAACATTTAGTTTATGAGCATCAACCATATTGATGTATTGTATTACCAAGATATCATTCACTAATGGCATACTTACAACCTTTGTATGTGTAGCCATATTAGGAACTTTGACGTTGTTTAATGACATTCTCTTCAGGAGAACCATGTCACTTGGATAGACATGCATCCCACAGATCAAATGGGGTCTAGATCATTTATGTTAATATGATTGGTCTTAGTGACTTTAACCCAAGTAGATGCCTTTGCATTTAGCAAATAATTTTGTCACTACCTTTTATTAAATCACTAGCTCAGATATTTCCCCAAATCAAAATGAGACAATGGATAAATATCTCACACCAATTCATGTCGCTCTTTAGGAACAATATTTCTCCCCCTCATGGCAGGAGGATAGTCTCATTAAAGTGACAAATCACAAATATGCAGTAGATAAACAATTTGCCTGTGAGGTTAGTAGCCATCAAAACTTGTAAGTGATTTCATGCAACATGGTAGACAAAGATGACATAACCGGTCAGGCTAAAATAATGTATTTTGTTCAATGAACTGCTAGTTCATAGCATTATATGCTTCAATTTACTGTAGAAACTTGACACAGTACATATAAAATAACAAAAAGTTTTCCCTAAAATTTTAGTGATTACTGTAAATTTAGAAAATTTTGTTTTCTCTTTCAACACTATCCCTAACATGGGGATAGGTATAGGAAATCTGTTAGAGCGAAAAAAGTTTATTTTTCCTAAAGTAATGAAAAATTAAAATATAGAGAAGTTGTTGGAGTTGTTCCAGCAATGATTAATAAATTTCTCCATTTTGTCTTAATTATTTTTTTTGACAAGTTTCATAAGATTCCTTTAAGTGCAAGATCTTCATTCAACATAAAAAGGGAAAAAAATATGGGAGTCTAAATTTAGGAAACGAAAACTATTTTCATTCAGTAGCTTTCGAGCTGTGTTCTGGCAGTTGTAGGCTGAATCTGACCTTGCCGCAAGTATTGAAATTTAGCTCCATTTGATGATGAACCTATTGGTGTAAACTTCTTGCTCCAAATCAGGGTTAAGATGAAGGCGTTTGGCCCTCTTTTTTCACTCGTTAAGTAGAGCTCGACTTTAGAAACATATTGATATGAATCTTATTGACATTGGTAGACATTTAGTATTGATCAGGATTTTTCTAATTTTTTGTTTGTAAATTGTGAGAATCTGCGTTGGATTGACATCAATTTTCGTTAGGTTGTTAAAGTTGTCGAGTTAACGTGACCTATGAAGTTTGAACTCATTTAGATGTAAATTCGAGCTTTCGATATAGTTACAAGTTTCAGCTTTGTTATTGTTAATTTATTTTGACTCTCAAAATTAGTTATTAATAATAGTGTTTTGTTTAGGACCACATGTAGACCTAGCTCGAGGAGGAAATTCGACGGACGACTGTCATACCCGTATTTTTGTAAGTGGACGTTTGCTTTTAAATCTATGCATGCAGTACAATAATTCGAATATTGATTTATCGTATCAATTTATATTATGATATTTGAGGATTGTTGATTTATAGGAATTATACTAAGTTATGTTTTCGATGACATGGTGATGATTTACGAAGTTGTTTAAGTTGATATTGATTTTCTTTTATGAAACCTTTTATTAATTCATCGAGTATTTGAACTTTGAGTTATTGAGATATTCTTTCAGAAAGATGAAAATATGAATGTTATGAGTACTTTATGGATATTTCAGAAAGATGAAGATATGAATTTTATGAGTACTTTATGGATAGGAGGTAAATTATGTTATCATATGCATGCATTACTTGGTAGGCTATACCCTCCAGGTAATAGTCTAGTTGGCAGTACCCTCCAAACAATATTCTGGTCTACAGTATCCTCCAGATGGCATAAGATGGTTAGTCAGTAGTACCCTCTAGCCATCGCCTCCTAGTATTTCAGTCAGCAGTACCCTCTAGCCATCGCCTCCTAGTATTTCAGTCAGCAGTACCCTCTGATGTATCGTCTAGTTGGCAGTACTCTCCAGATGGCATGAGATGACTAGTCGGCAGTACACTCTAGTTATCACCTAGTTTATCATGTGATGATTTGAAATGGTTTTCAGATGCCCATATCAATTAACAATTAAAAATATTTTTCTTGAACTCGTATTGCATGCTTGGTTTTTATATGAAAGTAAAGTTGGGAAGCATTAAATTTCTTTGTTTACTTTTTGGTGATTATCGATTTTTTGTCCACCACTTCCACATTTTGTTGTAAGTTACCAGTTTAACCTACTTGTACCTTATTCCAAGTTCTAGACTAGATTGCTCCGGTTACCAAATTTCAATTGTATTAATAATTGAGATTCGAGACCAGTGTTTAAGATATTCCTTTATATTACTTGGTGGGAGTTGAAACTTTGAGGAGAGCATGTAGGCTCACTGGAGTTGGAGTTGTGTTTAACAATGATAGAAGTGTTTATTTGTTCTCACAGGGTTGAGAAACCCATTTTAGGGGTAATTCTATCAAATTTTTTGTAGAATTCGAGGTGGCAAGTGCAGTTAATTATGCCTAAAAGTTATGAATTTTTTTTTGTTCACAAGGATGCCCGAAGTCAAAGGGCAAAAACCTAAATCACAATTAATCTTGACTTAGACAAGCCCAATAGATCAGCTTCCAAAAGAGGCATGACATCAGCAGGAGGGGAGTTAATTATGCCTAAAAGTTATGAATTTATAGCTTCATAATTTAAGATAGGGGAGTCAAATTCTTACTCCTAATTTTACAATCCACACTATGTTTTCTTTTCTACTAACTTAAGTTTTGTCTTTAGTACTTCAACTTTGTCTTTTTCTAAGAGTTTCAACTAAAAAAGGAAAGAACAAGTGTGGATTGCAAATTAGGGAGTGAGAATTTCATTCTCATTAATATACTGTGAATTGTGTAATACGTATGAAATTCTTGATTGGTCTGATTGAGAAACATGAAATAAGAGTGAAAGAATAAGACATATGGTCGAAAACAAAATGAATGATTGTTGAAAAACATTTAAGTTGAAACTTTAGTATAACCTAAAATATGGCACCGAAGAGTGTTTCCAATGCAAAGATGGAAGGGGGTGACTAGAATGCAATGTGGAGGCAAATGACATATATGAATGCATAATGTTACGATCTATTTGTCAATTCTTTGGCCTAGAATCTACTATCTGTGTACTTTATTGATATAGCTTTGTACGAGAAGCACTACATACAAAATTTCATGTATAATGATAAATTTTTATGTATCCAGTAGATTATGAACCATCTTACATGCTCATATTGAAATATAATGTTTTGAATCTTGATGCAGTGGCATTATGATCTAGTGGAATTGAGTAAAGCATGCTGAGACAATATTGAGTCAAACAATCACAACTCAATTCGCAAGTAAAATCCATGGGTCTAGTCGTCTGATTCAAATCAAAGAAAAATATATGATTCGCATCCTAAAGTTCATGAATGAAGATGTTAATAAAATTGAATTTGATGTTGTAAAATTGAAGTAGAAAATGCAGGACTACGAGCAAACCCGAGTTGTTGATCAATTAAAGATAGATTATTTGATTAGTATTTACTACTTAGTAGTTATAATTCTAGAACTTTAAGATCTGGTACAAAAAGTTTGTTTTTTTTAATTAGAGGATCTATGCCTTATATTATTATTATTATTATTATTGTTATATTATGTTGATGTAATGATACTGAATTCCAGAAGTGTCATGGCATTTGTTGAGGCTGTGGTTTTTTTTTTTTATCATAGCTTGGATACCTGAGATGGGGTATTGACGGTGTTGATGGCGTCGGGGGGAACTGAGGCCGTGTTGGATGACCTGGTGGCGTCAAAAGTTGTCGGAGATGGGTCGTCCGACCAGTCTGAGGTGCTGTAGGTGGTCAGAGGATATTGGGCCTGGGTCAGGGCTGGAGTTTGTTGTGGGTCTGGTTAAGGGGTTTGTGGAGCTTGGGCTGGTTGTAGCTGATGCTGGGCTAGATGGGTCTACATTTGGGGGTTAGCCTCGCCTGATGATGGGCCTGAGGAAGCTAACTACCCAAGAGTGTTAGGGGTGCGCAAATCGTACCATGAGCGGAGTATGGAGAAGCGGCTAAAGCCTAGCTTGGCGGTGATACCTCTAGAATTTTATCTTGGAGAATTGGTGGACATTCCGGTTACTGCTAGGAAGACTCCAAAAAAGAAGGGTCGCCTTAGGGGTCACAGGAACAAGCCCAAGGTTCATGATGGAGAATTGGAAAGCAGGAGGACCAACTTGAGGCCAAGGTTGTTGGATGCGGAAGACCCTGAGGCAGGTACTAACTCCGACCCCAAGGGGAAGGAGCAAGTACTTGTTTAGGGTTCAACAAAAACAAGACATTCTTAACTCAAGCCTTTGCAGTAGGGGTAATTTCTATATGTCTTTCTAAGACGTTTCTAGTGATATTTGTACCACAATTGCATGCCTGATAGATTAGACTAGATAAATATTTTTCCTTAGAGGGCGAGATTATTCTTGCGTAGAGGGCGAGATTATTCTTGCGAGATTATTATTGTTCAGCAAGCTTTCCTTTATATCTTAATGAGTTTAGTTGTGACTTAGATAGGTTATCCAGTTTGTCCCGGAACCTTATGTAAGTTCTGTTAGACTCTGGCCAGTTTTCATGGCTTGATTATTAAT
Source organism: Rosa chinensis (assembly GCF_002994745.2). Taxonomy (NCBI): domain Eukaryota; kingdom Viridiplantae; phylum Streptophyta; class Magnoliopsida; order Rosales; family Rosaceae; genus Rosa; species Rosa chinensis. The sequence continues at coordinate 44,676,682 of NC_037089.1, forward strand.
AAAATCAACCCTATTCAAAAAACAAAAAGATGATCCTGAATTCCAGATCTATGAACTTATGTTAGATCCACTATTTTAATGAAATGATTTTGTCGATTAGGTATGAAATTGAAGCTTCATGTGGCTACTTCTAAAATGTTTGTCTCTATCTCTCAGTTTTACATTAGGTCAATGAATTCCTTTTGTTAAAATTTTTTACTTTATTTTGATTTTGATTTTGCAATTGTCAATCTTTGAATATGTTTCTTCATTTTGATTTTGTAATTTTCTTAGTATTAACATAGGGGTTTTGTTTGTTTGTTGGGCTAAATACTAGTTACTACCCTGTGGTTTAGGTCCAAAATCAATTCAGTCCTTGGACTTCTAATTTCATCAAAAACACTTCTGCACCTTCAATTTTGATCTAATAGGTCCAATTCATTAATATTCTGTTATGAGTTCAAGTTATAGTTGGATTATTTGTTAAAAAAAACTATTTATTTTATAGGGGCCGTGACCACTTACCCAATTTTAACCTAAAAATTGCCTACTTGCTCCACTAAGAGTTTTTTGACCCCATTTACCCAATCTAACTTCTACTGACATAATTACCCTCATTTTAATCTCTCTCTCTCTCTCTCCCCCCTCACCGATTCTCTCTCTCTCTCTCTCTCTCTCTCCCCCTTCCCCCCCCCCCAGCCGGACTGCCAGATGCTGAGCCACGACGCCTTCAGCACCATCTTCTCTGAGATCGGTGCCGGCAAGCATGTCCCAGGCGTAATCTTCGCCGAACTCGAGCCCACCATCTTCTTCTCCGAGATCGGTGCCGGCAAGCATATCTCAGGCGTAATCTTCGCCGACCTCGAGCCCACACTCAAAGCCCACCATCTTATTCTCCGAGATCGGTGCCGGCAAGCATGTCCTAGGCGTAATCTTCGCCGACCTCGAGCCCACCGTCAAAGCCCATCGTCCCAGTCCCTGCTGCTCGTGCTGGAAGCACCCGGAGGAGCTGGTCCCGATGTGGGAATTCGGGTCGGGTTTGTTTGATGGTCTACTAGGGGGCAGTAGACACATTATTGGCCCCCAGTAGACTTTGATACGAGGGACAGGGATCACTATAGTGTGGTGTTTTGATAAGTTACATGTTGTTTTCTGTGTATTAAAGTCAAATTATCTGTGAATCCTACAAAAAGGTGCATTTTTGGTGGTCTATTGGGAGGCAGTAGAAACATTAGACTTTGTATTGGGGGGCAATAATATGATTACTGGGGGGCAGTAATATGATTATAAATTGATCAATTTTTCCTGTAGTGTATTCATTTTGGTTTTGGGAGTTCATACAATTCACTAGACGTCAATAATATGATTTTTGGGAGGCAATAATATGATTACTGGGGGGCAGTAATATGATTATTGGGGGGCAATAATAGCCGGATTCTGGAATCCGGTCACCGGTCGTCGGAATCAGGTCACCGTTCGCCGGAGTCCGGTCACCGGTCGCCGGAGTCCGGTCACCGGTCGCCGGAATCCGGTCACCGGTCGCCGAAGTCTGGTCGCCGGAGACTGCGCCGGCCACTAGTCACCGTAGCACAGCAAGGTGGAAGGTGAGTTCTCTCTCTAAGTGAGAAAGAAGGAGAGGGCAAAAAAGTCTCAAAAAAAAAAGAAAAAAGAATTAATTGGGTAAAGGGGAAATAATCCCTTAGAGTGTTTTGAGTAAATGGGGTTAAAAAACAGTTGGTGGAGCAAGTGGGCAATTTTTAGCCTAAAATCGGGTAAATGATCATTTTCCCTATTTTATAATAGGACTCACTCCTAAATTGACTATGCAAGCCACCTCGACACCACATCATAAAACATATGCCATATATGAGCCATGTTAACAAGTTAAATAACTTCAATTATTGGAAAACTAACAAATTGGACCTATTATATTAAAATTTAAAGTGCAGGGGTGTTTTTGATGAAATTAGAAGTTCAGGGACTGAATTTATTTTAGACCCAAACTATAGGGTAGTAATCAGAATTTAGCCCTTGTTTGTTTGTTGGCTATGGGAATCTATCTAACTTGGAATTATAATCCAGACTTAAAACAATTGCTTGTAATCATATCTTAACCATAAAACAAAATGACAGAATTGATAAGAACAACAAACTTTTGGTAAGAACCTAATGGGAGACCACAGATATAGGGAAAAAAAAATTTAGTAGGATATGGAGGACCTAATGCCCAAACAAGACCGCCCACCAAATTCAGACAATGAACTTGCAGAAATTGCGAAAAGAGTACTCGATTATTCAGCCTTGATTTGACGCATTAAATGGAGAGAGAGTGAGACGAGATGAGATTATTGAATTAGATCTCGAAGAGATATTCTAGGTCCTTCAATGATGAATGAAAATTTTAAAATATAATTGTCACATGTGATAGGAGCATAAAATGAGACATTTATAATATTAAAACCCTATATTTCGCTAAGATATTACCTTTAACTTGATCAATTTAACTTATTAGGTGTTTTATAGATACATTGTGTTCGTGATGATACTTGAAGAGCTAAATGGAGTCTCAAAGTTCATAAATGACTAAGAAAATAATGGAGAAGAGAAAGTGAGCTAGACATTTTCCTACTCCGGCTAAGAGAAAGTGAGCTAGACAAGAAAGGAGGGGTAGCCGCCTGAGCAAACGAACTCCGAATGAGTTGAAACTTTTCAACTTAATCCTAAGCATCTCAAGGATCATTTGTTATGAAGAGTGACAGAGCTAGTTTTGAGTAGAATGCCTTTAAACAGTCAGTCCAATTTTCTGAAAGATGAAAACTGGAAAACCTGACCTGTACGTATTTCAGAACAATTTACGGCTGAACCACAGTGAATTTAACTCTGAAATTTTACCAGAATGATCTACACTCATGGCGGAACATTTGATATGAAGAAGTCAAAGGCCCATTCTAAAGTCTTAGTGGAGAATTAATTGAAGGAATAAAGGGGCAAAAAGTGACCGAAAACCAGATCAACACCCATCATCTTCATGTTTCCCAACTACATAAGGAAAGCTAAGATGCTTATTTGTTTATAATTGATTACATTGAGGACAATGCAATATTTAAGTGTGGGGGAAGGGATTTATTTATTTTTCTTTTATTTTGAGTCCTATAATATGAAAAGTATAAAAAAATCGAAAAATGTCAAAAAAAAAATATAAAAAAAAATATTTGTGTTATCTTTTGTTTTTGTTTCTATTGTATGAATCATATGATGCCCTTTCAACTGTCTAGGGTGAATCTATATCTCTAAAATTATGGCTAAAAGTGGATCACAATATTGAGATGGTTTTAAATGATATTCTTTTGTTAATTGAGATATATGAAAAACGTATGCCTGTGTAGTGGATATGGATTTCGTGACCTTAGTACATAATATGAGCATGTTAAGTCGAGTTTTGATTCATAAAAGCTCATATGAGATATTGAGCCCATGTCCCTTTTTCTTGGAGTGATGAATGAAACATATTCTTATTTTCTTAGCGATGTTTTGATGATCTCATTACTCTTTCATTTGATTGATTGATTGCCATAGATTAAGTTTAATGGACTAGAAAATGCTAGAATTCACTCTTGTGCTTGTTGAGACTTTTATTAATACAGGTCCCTGATTCTGGAAATGATAGAGGCACCCTAGGAATTATCACTATTGCCAAATAAGCCTGTGTCCCCAATTGTGTACACAAGATGTGCCCCCCTAGATAAACCCCTTTGAGCCAACATTAAGCATTTTCTTTCATCACCCTAAGACTCCTTAACCCTGAACCTTAGTATAGTTACAATCCTACCATTTGTTCTAAAAACTTAGTGAAGCTATGTTTCGAGACTTGCTATAAAATGGCGACAAGGATGGAGATTGAGAAGAGGTGAAAGTTCAAGTGTGGGGGTAAACTTGTCCATGAAAAGAAAATATTATGTGAAAAAAAAAAAAAATGTGTACAGCAAAAAAAAAAAATTGTTTATGGATTTTAGTCCCCCATACTATGTGGATTTGAAGTTTGCTTTGAATTGAAGGCCCACTACAGAAAAATTTGGTATTGTCCAGTTCGCGAGAGTTCAAAGGAAGTTTAGAATGAAGTTTGTACCCAACATGAAGACATTAGGCCCTTTTATTTTGCCTCAATGGGTTATGACGTTTTGTATGCTTTGGTGGATTTCTACAAGTCTCTCTACATCAACATGAGCTCTACTAGGTTTTTAGGATACTTTGTTAATTCCTTAGCCTTCATTTCTTAAAACCTTGAGCCTTGACCCCATTACAACCCTTTATAAGACCTTTTTGATCCTTAAGAGGGGACAACCTTTGTTCTGTGGAGATGAGTTATAAGAGTTGAACCTATGGCTTGAGTCCATTTGTGCAAGCAGTTGATATCTTTCATGAGATCTTTTGAAAAAAAAAATTTATATTCACAAAGTGCTTTCGTTTCTTATATATGTGAGATATTTGATTGCCTCAAAATATTTTCTCTCACATATAATTGAGTGATTATAAGATTTTAAGCATTGCCTTGATCTGAGAGAAGAAAGAGTGGATATACCTGATGAGAGTATGAATCATACTTGTCTAAAACATGTTGAGCTCCATCCCATCACCATTGTTACAACCAAGTCCTACTTATTTATATGTGGATTATATGTTTGAATTAGCTCTTGAATATCTTGATTCTTGGTTCAGTGCTAATTTTTGTGCCTTGAAAGTATGAGATTTCTGAGAAAATATACTAAAGGGTGTAGTGGTCTTTTTGTGAGTTGACATTTTTAAGTCTTGTTGTCTTCAACATTTGCGTGTTCTCTTTAGTCTTCTTTGTGTTTTACGGTTTGGTTTTGTGTTTTGTGTTTTCTATACTTAGTTGTTTTCTGTAGTTTTAGTTTAGTTTTGTTATGTTAATTTTGCTAAGGGACTAGCAAAAACTAAGTGTGGAAGTATTTGATAGGAGCATAAAATGCGACATTTATAATATTAAAACCCTATATTTCGCTAAGATATTTCCTTTAACTTGATCAATTTAACTTATTAGGTGTTTTATAGGTACATTGTGTTCGTGATAATACTTTAAGAGCTAAATGGAGTCTCAAAGTTCAGAAATGACTAAGAAAATAATGGAGAAGAGAAAGTGAACTAGACAAGAAAGGAGGGGTATCCTGATAGGAGCATTTTACGAGCCTTGAGATCGAGAGATCGAGAGAGATCCACCAACCCGAACGTTCCGAAATTCCCTCAACTTCTGCCTCTCACGAGCCTTGAGGTTCTGGAACCAAAAGAAGACGTTCTTGTTCTCGATTTGCCCATACGGTTTCAGATGGAGACAGATCCCTTGAATCTGCTCTGGAGTTGGGTTCTTAAGCGCCCTGTCGTAGTAAAGCTCCTGGAGGATTCTTAGTTGATCTGGTGTGGGAGTCCACCGGTTATTGGTCGGCCTGATAGGCGTGTTGGCACTACTCCCGGCTGCTTGGATGCTTCCTCCCTCCTCGGTTGGTTGCTGGGTTTGTAACTCCTTTAGTTGCAGAGTTCGTGGTTCCATGTTGATGAAGAAAGGATTTGAGTTTCGAAAGAAAGGCTGAAGGGTTGAGAGAGAAAGGCTGGAACTCGGAAGAATTTTCTTTTGGAGTGAACAGTCGCTCCCTCAGAATGCACCTATTTATAGAACGAGTGAGCAGATCTCCACCGTTGGATAGACGATCTCTGAGATTAAATCTACGCGTTGGATTAAAGTCACCCGAAAACACGGAAAAGCTGTTGGCGCGTGGAGGACACGTGGGGGAACCAAACGAATCTCGAGGAGCTGTGACAGACAAGCTACAGCCGAAAGCAGGTTTAATTGCCGTGAATCAAGGAAAAGAAAGGACGCGTGGGGGAATCAAACGAATCTCGAGGAGCCGTGACAGACAAGCTATAGCCGAAAGCAGATCTAAATGCCATAAATCCAGGAAAAGAAAGAAATATTTACACGTGGGGGAGTTTCTTGGGCCGTGAACTGTCATAACTCTTCTCCTTCCCGGAGAAGCTTTGTTAAAACCGTGTGCCTGTTGAGATTTCTACCCTATTTGTGCTTTACATATACATCCTTTTTTGTCTCCTCCAGATTTTACTAAGGTTTGTCTAAGCGTGCAGTTTCAAATTCCTTCTACTTCCTCATGGCTCGAACCAAGGTAACCCTAGCAGGGGCGTCAATCAACGCCGTGTTCTCTCTTTGGAGGAAGAAGGTCGTCAAGCGGCCACTAGAGCTGGGCTTACTCGTCCATGGGACCATCGTCCTATCCGTGAGCGTACCCGCAGTCCCCCTCCTCTGCCTCGTCGCTCTCCCAGACTGCATCCCGGAGAGTCTTCTTCCTCACCAGCTGCTCGTGCTCCTCGGCCTATGGCCACCCTGGAAAGCTTGTCGGATTTGATTAATGATTTGCGTTCCTCTCTCCGCGATGGTATTATGGTGACAGATTGGAGAGTCAATTGCATGATCGATTACATCTCTGAGATGAACTGCTCTTTGATCCGCTGTCACACTGCAATAAACAAGCTTGCTCAGGAAGTCAATAACTTGCAGAGTTATCCTCCTGGGTTTCCTCGCAAGGACACTACTGCATCACACCATGAGAACTCTCCTCCGGAGGCTGAAACCAGCAAAAGGGCTGCCACTCGCCTGCATACCGCTCCTCCAAAGGAGTAAATGGAGGTACAAGTCTAGGCTGAAAGACTTTAAACATTAAGCGCTGCATGGGAGGCAACCCATTTCAACCGTATATGTGGAGGAGCCATCAAACGCAGATTTGCTTTCTTGAACTCTTCCTTCTATTTTATTTTCATGAATTTTAAGTTGTTTTAGGTTTCGTTGTGTTAACTTTCTCTTCTATGCTTGATTTATGCTTTGCATGCTTTATATTTGTTATACATTGAGGACAATGCATGAATTAAGTATGGGGGACGGATTATTGCTTTATTGTGTTTTTAGTAGTTAGTAAAAAAAAAAAATGTTTATAACAAAAGAAAATGTTGTGATACACTAAGGTATATTGGATTAAACATAGTCTTGAAAAAGGGTAGCTGTTTCAGTCCCATTGCACATCGAGACTCCCTGTTCCCGTACCTAAGTGTTGAAATTAAATTAAATTGTAAAAAAAAAAAAAAAATGTTGGTTTTAGAGTGTTTTTGTGTGTTTGAGTCTTAGGATGCTCCTAACGTCTAGGATGAACATGTCTCCGAATTCATGGCTGAAGGTTTTCACAATCAAAATAGGACTTAATTGAATTCTGTGGTTAATCGACATTGTGATGCTTGTATGAAGATTTGAGATAGGATTGTAACTTGGTTCATTAAGCATGCTGGGATTAAGTCTGATTCATTTGACCCAAGTGAGCTGTTGAGCTAAAATACTTTCTTTTTGAGTGCTTACTGATAATTTCAGAATTTCATGGCTGTATTTGCAAAACCTCATCTTTCTTTGAAAATCCAATGATCATGTGCCATAGATTTTAATGGACTAGAGAGTACTAGAACTCGGCTGTTGTGACTGTCAAAACTTGTATGCCATAATATGCACTGATCCTGGATAGGATAGAAGGCATTAGGGTAACCACCATAGCCAAACAAGCATGTGTCCCCAATTGTGCCCGTCGTGGGACTCCATAGAATGAACCTCTTTGAGCCTACGTTGAAAACCTTTGTTTCATCACCCTCACTACCCTACCATGAGCTTAGTACATGATATCTCTACCCTTGTCTTAAGGACTTAGTAGAGCATGACATAGTATGTAGGGGTGACGATGAAAGACAAGTGTGGGGTGGGGAAAATCCAAGAAGAAAAAAAAAGAAAAAAATTTTGCCTTGAAAAAAAAAAAAAAGACAGAAAGAAAGAAAAGCAGCAAAAGAGAAGAAAAATTGAAAAGAAAACTCTTGGGAAAATGTTGAAGTGTGGTTTTGGACTTGCAAATTTGTAGAAGGCTCAAAGTTGAAAATTATGCCTTTGTCCATTCCCATGTTTGTTAGAGTGAAACTGGGCCCAAAACAATGATATTTGGCCCATAAAAATGGTGACATAAGGTGGTCCTTATATGCTCTGCTAGGTCCTTAGGATTTTTTGTATCCTTAATCTTCATTTCGAAAACCCTAGCTTAGCCCTATTACAACCTGTTTTAAGTGCTAACTTGATCCTTGAGATGGGCAATCTTTGGTTAGTGGAGTGAGTTACGCAGTTGAGCTTATGGTTTAGGTCCATTTGTGCACTTAGTCATTTCATGAGGTCTTTAAAAATTCTTCACAAAATGATTTTATTGATGAAATATGCAAGCTGTTTGTTGCCTTACAATTTGTTCTCTTGCATATACTTGAGTGTGAAGCTTTTAAGCATAGCCATTTCTGAGAGAAAAATCGAGAGTATGCCCTGTAAGTTTGGATTGGACTTGTTCGAAACATGCTATCATTCACTGTATAACTTAAGTTCTCCATATTTTGCTTAGTCATATGAATGTCACAGGTTTATTAACCATGGAATTATCTTTGTGATTTTGATTAAGTGTTTAACGTGAAAGCCATGAGTTTGGAGTCTCTGAGACAACAGTTAGGAGCAATAGAGTCATTTACTTGCTTTTTGTCAAGTCTTTGTTCTGTTTTGGATTTTTTTTGTTTTGTTTTGCTAAGGGACTAGCAAAAGCTAAGTGTGGGGGAATTTGATAGGAGCATTTTAATGCGGTATTTTAATAGTTAATTCCTCACATTTTGCTTAGTTAATTCCTTAACGAATCGATTTTTAACTCAATTTCTATTTTTTAGGTACATTGGAGTAGATGATGATGAAATGAGCTGTTTGGCCCTAAAATGAGCATTTTGGCCTGAGAAAGCGTGTCTTGGATAAATTGAGCCAATGAGAAAGCGAGCTAGACAAGAAATGAGGAGTGGCAGACTAACCATCCGAACTTCAAATGAGTTGAAACTTTCCAGATTCATTCTAGAAAGCCCAAGGATCATTTCTTATGAAGAGTGCTAGAGCAAACTATGAGTAGAAGGCATTCAAACAATCAGCCCAATTTTCTACAGAAGCAAAACTGGAAAACTGGACCTGTAAGAGGTCCAGCAGCATTTCCGGCCCAACCACATGGCAATACATTCTGAAATTTTACCACAGTAATCTACATTCATGGGGGAATATTTGTTATGAAGAAGTCTTGGGCAGAATCTAAACTTTCGGTGGAGATAAAATTGAAGTAAATGAGTAGGAAATCCATCATCATCATCACCCAAAAACATTCTATGTTTTAGGGTGTAATCATCATGTTTTCTCCATCATTTCTCACACTAATCCACCATCATCATCACCCAAAAACATTCCATGTTTTAGGGTGTAATCATCATGTTTTCTCCATCATTACTCACACTAATTTACTCAATCTTTTCCAATTTCACTCTTCTTTCTCTTCCCTATATAAACACCTTCTCTTCTCACTCTAAAACATCTTCCTTCATCCATCTCATCTTGTTTGTCTCTCCATTTCCTTTCCATTTTTCTCTCCATTCTCTAGTTTTAAGTTTCTGCATTTTTAAGCAAAGAGAAGAAGAGAAGAAGAAGCCATGAAGCCTCCTAGCCGTCATCATCCACCTTGTGCCGTGATAGTGAAGTCTTGCTTTAAAGATTCAAGATCAACGTCTCAAGCTCTTCATCATCCACTCCGTTCATGGTGTAATTCTATCTTTTTACTTGTAATTTCTTTTGGTTTTCTTTGTTTAGATTTGTAGAACTATGAATTCTAGTTAACAAATAATGTTAAGGGCAAACTTTAAAGCCCGTTTATATGTTTTGAGATAAAGTTGTGATTTCTATATGTTGATTTTTATGTTGCTTTATGATTAATTGAGAATTTTCAGATTCATATATTGTGATTCGAGAGTTGCTTATGTGAGTTTGTTTAATTAAATTTGCGTTATAGATAACTTTTGTATTTTAATCTTATGTGGTTGCAAACACGTAGGGTTTTGATATGAATGGTGCTAGGTTTAAGAACATGAAATCGACTTTTCGTTTTGTGTAAACTTGAATCAAAGTAGTAAAGGTTTTGTGCAAAGACCGAATTTAATTAAAGAGGATTGCAATTAGGTGGACTTTTCCATACTAAGTTGTACACTTGAGTTGATAGCCTTTCTCTATGTGTAATGCGTTAAACATGACATGATTGACTAGCTTTCTAGGGTTTGATTGCATGTTTAATAGGATTAATCTAGGTGCTTTCACTTAGATTAATTAGCATTGAAAAGTAAAATATGGGAAATTATTTGCTTTTAACGTTTCACATGATCAACTCCTCTCTCATGACTTAGATGAACAATATTAGAGTTTGAATCAATTTTAATCATAAGTTTCGGTTTTGATCTTTGTTTCTCTCATTCCATTTGTATTTTTATGTTTTTGCATTTTAATTATTTTGTTAACTTAGTTTTATTTTCGAAAAAACCAAAAACAAAATCCCCCCATTTTTCGTAAATAATGTTTATACTTGTGAATATCTTTGTGAATATTATACTTTGTTTTAATTTTAATTGTTTAATTGTTTGACAATGACAGGTGTACCCTCAATCCCCGGAATAGAACGATCCCTATTTGCTTATACTACTAACGACATTTCAGGGTTAAATTATGTGCTTCCTTTGAGCGCATCATATCCGCCTGACCAAACGAACACCGAATGAGTTGAAATTTTTCAGTTTCATCCTAGACATCCCAAGGATCATTTTTTATGCAGAGTTCCAGAGCTAGTTTTGAGTGGAAAGTCTTTAAACAGTCAGTCCAATTTTCTGAAAGACAAAAACTGGAAAACCTGACCTGTATGTATTTCAGAAACATTTACTGCCGAACCACAGTGAATTTAACTCTGAAATTTTACCAAAATGATCTGTACTCATGGAGGAACATTTGATATGAATAAGTCAGAGGCCCATTCTGAAGTCTTAGTGGAGAATTGATTGAAGGAATAAAGGGGCAGAAAGTGACCCAAAACCAGATCAACACCCATCATCTTCATGTTTCCCACCCACATAAAGAAAGCTAAGATGCTTTTCTCTTTTTCCTTGGATATATTTTTCTACTCCAATCTCCACAATATATCATCATCACTTCCATATTTCTACACCTTCATGCTTTGCTTTCATTCATCATCACTCCATCTTTTCCATATTTTACAAACTACTTCCATACTCCACCTTCATTATTTTTCTTTCTTTCATCATTTCACTCTTCTTTCTCTTCTCTATATAAACACCTTCTCCTCTCACATCAAAAATATCTTCCTTCATCTATTTCATCTTCTTTGTCTCTCCATTTCCTCTCTATTTTCCTTTCCGTTCTCTAGTTTTCTTGCATAGCAGTTTTCATATCTTCAAGGAGCTTAGCCGTGCCATCCACCCTCCTAGCTATGATCGCCATCTTGTGCCACCACCTTGGAGCTACTTTGGATCTTTGGGACGTAATCAAGGGTTGTTTATATCATCTTATCATCATATCTTCACGGTTATGTGTAATGGACCTGTACGTATTTCAGAAGCATTTACGGCCGAACCACAGTGAATTTAATTATGAAATTTTACCAGAATGATCAGCACTCATGGAGGAACATTTGATATGAAGAAGTCACAGGCCCATTCTGAAGTCTTAGTGGAGAATTAATTGAAGGAATAAAGGGGCAGAAAGTGACCCAAAACCAGATCAACACCCATCATCTTCATGTTTCCCACCCACATAAAGAAAGCTAAGATGCTTTTCTCTTTTCCTTGGATATATTTTTCTACTCAAATCTCCTTAATAGATCATCATCACTTCCATATTTTTGCACCTTCATGCTTTGCTTTCATTCATCATTACTCCATATTTTCCATATTTTACAAACCACTTCCAAACTCCACCTTCATTATTTTTCTGCCATTCATCATTTCACTCTTCTTTCTCTTCTCTATATAAACACCTTCTCCTCTCACTCTCAAAAATATCTTCCTTCATCCATTTCATCTTCTTTGTCTCTCCATTTCTTCTTCATTTTCCTTTCCGTTCTCTAGCCTTCTTGCATAGCAGTTTTCATATCTTCAAGGAGCTTAGCCGTGCCATCCTCCCTCCTAGCTGTGATCACCACCTTGTGCAGCCAACTTGGAGCTGCTTTGGATCTTTGGGACGTAATCAAAGGTTGTTCATACCATCTTATCATCATATCTTCACGGTTATGTGTAATTGTAGATAGAAAAAAAATTTGTTCCAAAAAAAAGATTATGAACTCACAATTTCAGTTTTACACAAAAAAAAAAAAAAAAGCAAAATTTTCTATCTACAATTACACATAACCGTGAAGATATGATGATAAGATGGTATGAACAACCCTTGATTACGTCCCAAAGATCTAAAGCAGCTCCAAGTTGGCGGCACAAGGTGGTGATCACAGCTAGGAGGGTGGATGGCACAGCTAAGCTCCTTGAAGAGATGAAAACTGCTATGCAAGAAGATTAGAGAACGGAAAGGAAAATGGAGAGGAAATGGAGAGACAAAGAAGATGAAATGGATGAAGGAAGATATTTTTGAGAGTGAGAGGAGAAGGTGTTTATATAGAGAAGAGAAAGAAGAGTGAAATGATGAATGGAAGAAAAATAATGAGGGTGGAGTATGGAAGTGGTTTGTAAAATATGGAGTAATGATGAATGAAAGCAAAGCATGAAGGTGCAAAAATATGGAAGTGATGATGATCTATTAATGAGATTCGAGTAGAAAAATATATCCAAGGAAAAAGAGAAAAGCATCTTAACTTTCTTTACGTGGGTGGGAAACATGAAGATGATGGGTGTTGATCTGGTTTTGGGTCACTTTCTGCCCCTTTATTCATTCAATCAATTCTCCACTAAGACTTCAGAATGGGCCTCTGACTTATTCATATCAAATGTTCCTCCATGAGTACAGATCATTTTGGTAAAATTTCAGAGTTAAATTCACTGTGGTTCGGCCGTAAATGTTTCTGAAATACATACAGGTCAGGTTTTCCAGTTTTTGTCTTTCAGAAAATTGGACTGACTGTTTAAAGGCTTTCCACTCAAAACTAGCTCTGGAACTCTGCATAAAAAATGATCATTGGGATGTCTAGGATGAAACTGAAAAATTTCAACTCATTCGGTGTTCGTTTGGTCAGGTGGATACCCCTCTTTTCTTGTCTAGCTCACTTTCTCTTAGCCGGAGTAGGAAAATGTCTAGCTCACTTTCTCTTCTCCATTATTTTCTTAGTCATTTCTGAACTTTGAGACTCCATTTAGCTCTTAAAGTATCATCACGAACACAATGTACCTATAAAACACCTAATAAGTTAAATTGATCATGTTAAAGGAAATATCTTAGCGAAATATAGGGTTTTAATATTATAAATATCGCATTTTATGCTCCTATCAACGTGTCATCTTTTGTCTTCACTGCAAGGGTGATGTTGAATGTGTGATACTGAAACAATATTGAGTCAAACAATCATCACTCGAGATTCGCAAGTAAAATTCGTAGGTCTAGTCATGTGATTCAAATCAAAGAAAAATATGTAATTTGCATCCTAAAGTTCATGAATGAAGACGTTAATAAAGATGAATTTGTGGTGGTAAAATCGAAGTGGAAAAAGCAGGGCCATAGGCAAACTCAGGATTTTGATCAATTAAAGATAGATCATTTGATTAGTATTTACTATTGAGTAGTGCTAGACACACCAAAATATTTTACCAAATTCTAATCGTAAATGATGTGGCATTTGCCTCCTCATCCGTACTAATTTCCAACATGTAATTATGTCAATTAATTATCATTTTATAGTTTCCAACATGTATGTAATTAATTAATATTATACTTTTTAAGGAAAATAATTAGGAAATAATGTTTCCCTGCAATCCCAAAAAATTGATCTTCAAACACTAGGGAATATCCCTAATACTACCGGTCATCATCATCCTCATCTCATGCTGCATCAAAATTTGGAACCCAAGAGATGAAAACTCATCTAGAATTTGAATAAATAAAAGAAGGTGTTGCATATTGATAGGCGCATTTTAATGTGATATTTTAAATGTTAATTCCTCACATTTTGCTTAGTTATTCCTTAACGAATCGATTTTTAACTTAATTTCTAATTTTAGGTACATTGGAGTAGATGAAGAAGAAATGAGTGTTACGTCCATAATTACCTAGAAATGATGGAGAAGAATGAAAATGCACTAAAAAGTCAACCTTGAATATTTTCTTACTCCGGCTAGGAGAATCAGAGCCAAGCAAGGAAGAAGGAGCGGCCACCTGACCAAATGAACTCGAAATGAGCTGAAACTCTCCAGATCTATTCTAGACACCCAAATGATCATTTCTTATGAAGAGTTCCAGAGAAAAATATGAGTGGAATGCCTTCAAACAATCAGCCCAATTTTGTACATAAGTAAAACCGGAAAACTGGACCTGTAAGAGGTCCAGCAGCATTTCCTGCCCAACCACATGGAATAAAGCTCTGAAAATTTGTCACGATGATCTACACTCATAGTGGAACATTTTTTATGAAGAAGTCGAAGGCTCATTCTAAAGTTTTGATGGAGAAATAATTGAAGGAATAAAGAGGAAGAAACTGACCTGAAAACAGCTCAACACCACATATTCATGTTTCCCACCCATATGAAGAAAGCATTTCTTTTTCCTTGGATACATTTTTTCTACCATAAAAGATCATCATCACTTCCATATTTCTTCACCTTCATGCTTTGCTTTCATCATTACCTCATCTTTTACATATTTTACAAACCACTCTCATACTCCACTTTCATTATTTTTCTTCATCTCATCATTTCACTCTTCTTTTTCTTCCCTATTTAAACACCTTCTTCTCTCACTCTCAATCACCAATTTCTGAATCCATAACACAAATTCCTTCATCCATTCCATCTTCTTTGTCTCTCCATTTCCTTTCCATTTTCTCTCCATCCTCTAGTGCATTCAACATTTCAAGCAAGGCCAAGGGAGAAGAAGAATTGCCGTTAGCATCATCCTCCATCACCATCCTTGAAGCTTGCTTTCGAGATTCAAGAGACCACATCCTCAATTCGTTCATCTCATCTCCATCTCACGGTGTAATCTGATTCTCCTTTGTAACCTTTGCTTTGATTTCGTTGGTTTTGTTCTAGTTGACATATGTGTTTGAATGAATATTAATTTCTGGAATTTTATGATTAATTGAGAATTTTCAGATTCATATTATTGTGATTTGAAGGTTGCTTATGTGGGTTTGTTTAATTAAATTTGCGTTATAGATAACTTTTGTATTTTAATCTTATGTGGTTGCAAACACTTAGGGTTTTGATATGAATGGTGCTTGGTTTAAGAACATGAAATCGACTTTTCGTTTTGTGTAAACTTGAATCAAAGTAGTAAAGGTTTTGTGCAAAGACCGAATTTAATTAAAGAGGATTGCAATTAGGTGGACTTTTCCATACTAAGTTGTACACTTGAGTTGATAGCCTTTCTCTATGTGTAATGCGTTAAACATGACATGATTGACTAGCTTTCTAGGGTTTGATTGCATGTTTAATAGGATTAATCTAGGTGCTTTCGCTTAGGTTAATTAGCATTGAAAAGTAAAATATGGGAAATTGTTTGCTTTTAACGTTTCACATGATCAACTCCTCTCTCATGACTTAGATGAACAATATTAGGGTTTGAATCAATTTTAATCATATGTTTCGGTTTTTGATCTTTGTTCTCTCACTCCATTTGTATTTTTATGTTTTTGCATTTTAATTATTTTGTTAACTTAGTTTTATTTTTGAAAAAACCAAAAACAAAATCCCCCATTTTTCGTAAATAATGTTTATAGTTGTGAATATATTTGTGAATATTATACTTTGTTTTAATTTTAATTGTTTGACAATGACAGGTGTACCCTCAATCCCCGGAATAGAACGATCCCTATTTGCTTATACTACTAACGATATTTTCAGGGTTAAATTATGCGCTTGCTAGAAGCGCATCAATTTTTGGCGCCGTTGCCGGGGATTGAAAAATCACTTGCTAAATTGTGTCATTTATTGTATATATTTGTTGTATATAAATTGTTTAAAACTTTGTTTAAATTAACTAGGATGTTATTTATATTATTGAACACGAATTTTAATTGTAGGTTGTAAATTGAGAGGAATAGGTGAAGTCTCTTTTGTTAATATTGGCCTAAACCCCTTACTGGTACCTACCTCAGGTCCCTTAAGGTTGAGGGCGGCCTTTATTAACACTTGTTGAACTGTCTTCACACTTATGACCTTTCTCATCTTAGTAAGAAAGCCTATGTGAAATGGTGTCTAGGAAGGGGACAACGTTCATGACGGGTTTTTGAATCCAGAAGTGCTTGCAAATGGGCATAAACCACAATGTGGGAGTAGCTCATGCCAAAATGGATTTTTCCTCTCGTGTTCGCCCTCCCCCACCTGGCCATTTCAGTAAGGTTGCCCAAACGATTTGAAAGGGAGTTTGTGTCTAGGCGACTATACTTGGGCCGCACGTTCACTTGATTTACCGCTTGGAATTTGATTCGATATCAATAATGTTTATAATAAAAGAAATACTTGTGAATACTCTATACGTGTAAATTATTTTGTTGTTTCACACTTTAAACTTGTAAAAATACTTTTCACGTTTTTTTACTCACTTGAGTACTTAACTTGTGTCTTATGTACAATATACTTGTTAATACTTGTAGTTTGTAATTAATAGTTATACTTGTTTTTATTTTGTATTTCTTTGTTAATTATAGTTACTAACTTTATTTAATGTATGTACTGTCTGGCTGCAAGACGTAAAATACAAGCGCTACTTGGGAGGCAACCCAATTCAGAATATAATCAGATTTGCTTTCTCTTTCCCTATTTCTTTTTATTTATCATTTTTTCTCTATTGTTTTATTTTAGGATTTGTTTTCGTAAATGTCTTCTATCTATGCTTACTTATTTCATTGCATGCTTTTAATTGATTACATTGAAGATAATGCAATATTTAAGTGTGGGGGAAGTGATTTATATTTTTGTCTTTCATTTTGAGTCCAATATATATTTATATTTGTCTTTTATTTTTGAGTCCTTTATATAAAAAAATTAATAAAAAAAAAAAAAACTGCATTCATTCAGTCTTATTAAATTAAGCTATTTACAAAAAAAAAAAATTAAAATGTCCTCACCATGCATAGGGAATAGTGGAAGGGTTTCAATCTCCTGGTGATATTCTCCTCGTTGTTCCATGATCGATCCATCAACACCATAGCCGACACGTAACCCAAAATTTAGATCAATGGATCTGTCAGTACTAGTAGAACCAGTGGAACCAAAGTTCAGATCAATGGACCTACCATCATCAGTAGAACTAGTGGATCCAAAATTGAGATCGAGAGATCCACCAACCCGAAGATAGATCATTTGATTAGTATTTACTATTGAGTAGTGCTAGACACACCAAAATATTTTACCAAATTCTAATCGTAAATGATGTGGCATTTGCCTCCTCATCCGTACTAATTTCCAACATGTAATTATGTCAATTAATTATCATTTTATAGTTTCCAACATGTATGTAATTAATTAATAGGATTAAATTCTGCTTACTAACTTGTACTTTCAAGGGTTCATCAGTTTAGTCCCTACACTTCTAATTTAATCAGAAAAGTCCTTACACTCTCCAATTTCATCAAATCGATCCAATCCGTCACTATTCCGTCAATTTTCGTTGTTAAAATGATGACGTGGGACCTTCTCACAGGGAAAATTCCTAAACTACCCATCACTAGGAAGCTCGCCGACGCGTTAGTGTTGTGAATGCAAATGGGTAGTTTGGAATTTTTCCGAAAATTGACGGAGTGGTGACGGATTGGATTGATTTAATGAAATTGGAGAGTGCAAGGACTTTTCTGATTAAATTAGAAGTGCATGGACTGAATTGATGAACCCTTGAAAGTACAGGGTAGTAAGTAGAATTTAGTCCTAATTAATATTATACTTTGAGCTAATTTCATTTTACCTCCCTAACATTTACATGTTAAATCAGTTGTGGCCCTGCACTTTTAATTTCATCACATGTATCCCTATGCTTTCCAATTTAATCAATCATGTCCAATAATTCATTTTTTTGTCAAGTATTTTGTAAATTGAAAATGTGGCTCTAATGGGCCCCCTTGTATGATGACGATTCAATAATGTGGCATGCAAAATTATATCGTATGTGACTACAATTTCAAAATACATCATACAATATTTGGCAAAAAAGCTAAGGGTTAGACAAGATTGATTGAAATTGGTACGTACAGGGGCACGCGTGATGAAATTAAAAGTGCAGGGGCACAAATGATTTAAGGTGTAAAGATTAGGGAGGTAAAATGAAATTTGCCCTTATACTTTTTAAGGAAAATAATTAGGAAATAATGTTTCCCTGCAATCCCAAAAAATTGATCTTCAAACACTAGGGAATATCCCTAATACCACCGGTCATCATCATCCTCATCTCATGCTGCATCAAAATTTGGAACCCAAGAGACAAAAACTCATCTAGAATTTGAATAAATAAAAGAAGGTGTTGCATATGAAAACTCAAAATAAAGAAGATGATTATGAATATAGCAACCACAAGGCATAAATTGGCTTTGTAAATCATAATAAAAAGGGATTATAATGAAAAACTGTGAATTAGCTCTTACTAAGAGATTAAGATTATCTCTGCACTATGATAATCTTATTTTTGTTAGTGCTAGCACTACTACAAAAAGGTCATCAGACGTCGGTGGATTTGTGTTGTGTGATGACCAAGCTCACCATGGTCTAAGTGAGTGTTGTGTGATTGAAAAATCAGACAACGGTGATTTCACCGTTGTGTGATAATAGTTTGCTAAATAGAAATACATATTTCCGTTGTGTGAGTTCTGCGCAGCATGTGCCTGGCATGGCATGCGCGGCGATGCCTCGGCACATTTAGACAACAGAAGATGAAATTTTGCCGTTGTCTGAGATTCATAACACACAACAGGTATGACTTATTCTTTGTTGTCTGAGATTCATAACACACAACGGATATAACTCATTATTTGTTGTCTGAGACTACTAACAGACAACGGATATAACTTAATATTTGTTGTCTGAGGTAAGTAACACACAGCTGAAGTAAAATTATCTCCCTTGTCTGTTGATTACTCAGACAACAGTGATCATTTTATTTCTGTTGTGTGTTATGAATCTCACACAACAGAATTTTGTTTTCTTTTGTTGTTGGTTGTTAGTTCACACAACAACTATATTTGGTTATCCGTTGTGTGAATACTATAATCAATTGGGTACCAACTAGTGACTGTTGTAGGAGAAGCCTCAATTTTGAACTATTTTACATTCATACAACACATTGTTTTGTATTGTGTTGTATGACTAAACCTTGAACAACAAGAAGAATATCAATATAAATGTTTGTCCAGAATAATGCTCAATATATTACCATATAAACAATACTCTAATCCATATATATCATTCAAGTACCATTATTCAAGCATCAATACATTCAAGTAACAAGATAATGCACCAAACAAGAGCATTCTTAGCTAGCTACACATGAATAAAAAAACATTCTTATTCTCGATGGCTCTTAACCTTCAGCTGCCATTCGCTTATACAAAATCTCGAATGTCTCACTCACAATTGGCCTGCAAGATGCAAACTTGTTTAGTGATTTGAAAAAATTTGACAATGTCTGCATTAGGCACAAATGATTTAACAGTTGCAGAAGAAAAGTATATATACAAAGATGCATATACTAATATTACCTTCTTTTTAAGAGAGAGAGCACTTTGCATTCGCACTTTTGGCAAAGTTTGGTCTTGATTGGCCAAGAAGCTATTGATTGGAAAGACCTCCTGTAGAGATTAAAACACATGATATACACCAAAAGCTCTATGATCAAAATGTTGTATCAAAGAACAAGAGCATGTAACCCAAGTTCAAGTGCCTTCTCCCCACTCACTATCAAGAGAAAAGCAGAACCCATTATGCACTATTAAAAATGAGAGACCAATATGAGGAAGAAAATCTTTGGGAAGAAGAATGTACAATCTGTCCTTTCATGCATGCTATATAGGGCTGAGATTTTTGAACCGAAAACCCGAGGAACCGACCCGAAGTGGTCGGTTCAGTGCGGTTCCAGTCGGTTCTTCATTTGAGTCTTTCGGTTCCATATAGAAACCGACCCGAGGAAAAGGGTATCGGTTCGGTCCTGGTGTTTGGTGTCTATCATCCCTTAGAACCGAATATCCATTAATTGACACGTTGCCTAAATAATCAACTATAACCCTAAACACCTAAACAGTTCAGAACAACAGAAGTCATAGAACCCAAACATGCCTCCTCTTCACTTCTTCGCCTCTTCCCCAAAATTCAATTAATCGATTCAAACCATTCCCACTATTGTTGAGATTGCGATTTGCCCATTTCGATTTTGAGTTCGATTTGAATACCCAAACTGCCAAACATTTCTTTTTCATTCCCAACTTCACATTCTCGTTGAGCTCACCATTTCGATTTCGATTTCGATTTGAATACCCAAACATTCCCAAACTCGGTACAAGGATGAAGGGAGTTGAGGATGAAGGGAGCGAGCTTTGATCTGTCCAAGGAGCTGCAGAGTAGGAAGAGGTTGAAGAGCTCGGGTGTTGAGAACTTGAGATCAAGTGAAAGTCGATCACTTGGTGCTCGTAGAAATTGATCTGTAAATCTGCCCTGTTAGCTTTGCAGGTTTGTAATCTTTGATTCTTTGTTATAAACTTCATACATGGATTTTGACATGCAAATTCTATGCAGGCTCATTCTTTTCCATCATGCCCCAAACTTCTGGTGCCGGACAATATGGGTCCAACCAGTCTGGTGCTTCTGAACAATCTGAGCCATCCTCTGCTTGCAATGAAATTGTTATTGCAAGAAACAACCCGGAAACAAGCAAGCCGAGAAGCACTGCTCAAAGCACTGCTCCTATGAAAAGAAAACAAGGAGGGAAAGGCAAGCAGAGGAGTGATGTCTGGGATCATTTCACAAAGGTGGATCATCCATTAATCGACATTATTGATGGAGTTGAGAAGGTGGTTGGCAATACCAAACGAGCTCAATGTAAGTATTTTTCGACGCATTTGGCATGCAATCCTTATGATAATGGAACTTCCTTTCTTAGGAAACACATAGAGATAGTCTGCAAAGGGTACCCGGGTAGAGTTAAGGTTGAATCTGGGCAACAAGTGTTAACCAGTGATGGTAAAAGAGGGCAGGGTAGTTTAGTTTCTGTGAATTGGAGTCAGGATAATTGCATTGAAGCTGCTACTCATATGATTGTTGTCGATGAACTTCCTTTTATTTTCATCGAAAAACCTGGGTTTAATTACTTTTGTAGTGTTGCAGTGCCTCTTTTTAAAGTCCCTTGTAGAGGAGTGATAATGAAAAACTTTCTTCGCATGTATGATGCGAAGAAGGAGGAGTTGAGGAGGGAATTGAAGTCTCATTGTGTTAGTTTGACAACTGACACTTGGACTTCTTGTCAGAATATAAATTACATGGTAGTTACTGCTCATTTTATTGATCGGGGATGGACAATGCATAAGAGAGTGCTTGCATTTTGTGTAGTTCCAAATCATCACGTTATAACAATTGGAAAACTGTTAGAGTCTTATCTTATTGATTGGTCTATTGAAAAAGTTTTAACTGTTTCTGTTGACAATGCATCTGCAAACAAGCATGCTATTGATTATCTTAGGAGGAAAATGTGTAGTTGGGATATTATACCAGTTTGTGAAGGTAGGTTTATGCATGTGAGATGTTTAGCTCACATTGTAAACCTCATTGTGCGGTCTGGTTTGAAGTTGATGGAGAGGTCAGTGGTAAGCATAAGGAATGCTGTGAGGTATGTTAGGAGCTCAGGTGCTAGGCTAGAGGAATTTAAAAAGGCTGTGGAGAAGGAGAAAGTTGAATGCAATAAGATTTGCATTTTAGATGTTCCAACAAGGTGGAATTCCACATTTCTTATGTTGGACACATCTTTGGAGTTGAAAAAGGCTTTTGTGAGGTTGTCTGATAATGATGAAAGGTATCGTAGCTACTTTGATGAAGAGGAAGAAGTTGTTGAAGATGAGGCAGAGAGTACAAGTAAGAAGAGAGTGTCTACGAAAAGAGTTGGGCCACCAACTAAAACAGATTGGGACAATGCAGCCATTTTTGTGAAGTTCCTGAAGGTTTTTTATGATGTGACACTTAATGTAAGTGCTTCACTTACCCCTACTGCACACAAGGCCTTCCATGATGTTGTAACCATTGAAGCTGAGCTTGAAGAACTAGGCTCAATTGGTGTAGGGCCTGATTCAAGTGAATCTGACTTGGTATTGTATGACATGGCAGTTCAAATGAAGTCTAAATATGACAAGTATTTTGGTTCCTTGGATGACATGAACCAACTTGTCCTAGTTGCTGTGGTCTTAGATCCTAGGTATAAGTTGAGAAACATTGGTAGAGTGTGTGAGGTGTGGCTGAATTTGCCTAGTGGGGAGATCAAGAAGAAATCGGAGGAAGTGAAGCAGCTTACTATAGAACTTTGTGACTTGTACAGTCAGTCTAATGATGCATCAAGTGGAGGACAGAAGAAGAAAACACCAATTACTAGTGAACTAACAACTAGTAACAGTAGAGGCAGATCGAGGGCATTAAGTGGGAAAAGGGTTGTTATGCTTGAAGATTGGAATAGGCAGCTTGAACAAAACAATGAAGTTGTTGTGAGACATAAAGTGGATCGTTATTTGCTGGACCCTATAGAAAAACCTGAAGTGAAGCAAGGGGAAGAGTGTGATTGGAAGATTTTGGATGGGTGGAAGCTGAATGGAGGTAAATATCCCAACTTGCAAGCATTGGCCAGAGATGTATTAGCAATACAAGTGTCTACAGTTGCAAGTGAGTCGAGTTTCAGCACTGGAAAAAGGGTGATAGATCCATATAGAAGCTCTTTAACTCCTAGGACAGTTGAAAAGTTAATATGTCTACAAAATTGGCTAAAGTCTGATTCAATTATGGGGTTGGAATATGTACCAAGTGTAGAGGAAATGGAAACCTATGAACAACTTGAAGCTGGTATGTGTTTTTGACTTTCTGTGCTTAAAGACTTAAGTTTTATTTTTTTTTTTCTCTGTTGAAATTCCCTTGAACCATACTGATTTGTTATTTTTCTGCAGAACATGAAAAGGAGGACAGAGACAAGGTTGACAATGTTGGTGGATCTGCAGAAGCACCAAGTGTGAAAACAACCAAAACCAAAAGTAGTGAGGCTTCAGTTTCAGCCCCTGCAACCAAGAAGAAGAAACATAAAAAATGATGTTTCTCACTTTGTCAAGGTATGAAGTTTGCAGATTTTTAATTTTTGAAGGCTTCAATTGTTTTCTTACTTTTTTGTTTTCATTTAGTTAATGGTAGTTCGGTGAAAGACTTGGTTTAGAATTGAACAATATGTCATAATCTTAAATTTTTGAATAATGCAGAATTGCTTGTATGCCTATTAGCCTTGGTGATTACTCATTTG
The DNA here is from genome assembly GCF_002994745.2 of Rosa chinensis. Classification (NCBI taxonomy): domain Eukaryota; kingdom Viridiplantae; phylum Streptophyta; class Magnoliopsida; order Rosales; family Rosaceae; genus Rosa; species Rosa chinensis. Next base: position 44,700,281 of record NC_037089.1, read on the forward strand.
ATTCTTGGATTGGTGTAATGAGGAAGCTAGGAGAAGTCTGCATTGTAGCCATTGCTGATGGAGTTGTGCATATGCTTATTGCTTAAAAATTTTAACCTATTGTGGATTCCTAGTTACTGCTCATTGTGATTCTGTTGGAAACTTGGAATGTTGCAGACTTTCAATTGTTTCTACATTATTTGTTTTGTTTCAGACTTCCAGTTTGTACTTTGTACTTTGTATTTGCAAGATGGACATTTTGTAACGTTGTAATGGCATTATGGCATGTATTTATGACTTTGTATGGTCTTGCCAAGTTTCTGCGATGCTTTATTGAAAGTGATTATGAAAAATTGCAAATGCATATTGCAATTTTGCAAAATTTCTGTAACTTTTGTCAATCAGGTCAGTTTTGAAACAGGAACCGAAAAAACCGAGAACCGTTCCGTATGTGATCGGTTCGGTCCCATCTCGGTTCCTAAGATGAAAAATTGCAAACCCGAACCGAAAATATACTAATCGGTTCGGTCTCGGTTCCATTAAAAATCTGCCAAAATAGGACCGATGCCAGCCCTAATGCTATATATGGTGATGCATATATACGTCATTGATGCAGCATTTGAAAGAAATGAAGGATCCTATAATTGACCCTCCCATAAAGTCTAAATATATCCAAAGCTAAATAAAGCACCATCTCACGCAATTGCAAATTTACAAGTTGCAACATTTTGCAATCCATGAAATCTTAAATAAAGTAGCATGGTTCTGCAATAACTAATTACCACAGAGTAAGCAAATGCAAAATTTAGGCTATTTTCAAGAACAAAAAATAAAAAGCCTGCATATCAGAATAACAACAAATTAAGGGCGATCTGATTATAACCATATGAAATAGAATATCCAAAACCTATAGGAAGCATTGTGATACTAAACTGTACCAACTCCCCATGTCTGGAAGTATATAATAGGTTTCAAAGGAAGTTTTCCATTTGTTCCATCACCTTCTAGCATTGAATGCCTATCTCAGCTTTAAATTTTGCAGCTTCTTGTTTGTACCGTTTAGACCTGGAAATAGTGCCAGAAATGAGCAATCAATTAAGATATGAGAGTATCAATCCGTCTTGATCTACAATTTTTAATTGTTTGTTTACACTAGCATTGAGAGCATTGAGCCGTTCTGTTTTATATTTGATTCCAGTTTACAATCTATATTAAGCCTAGCACAGTACACACTAGTAATTGTTTGTACAGTTAAAACAGCTCATTAGGATCACAATATCACAAAGTTCCTGGCATGGAAAGTTTTTAGATAGTACACAAACTTTAGAACCATTGAACTTGATATCAATTGTGATAATAAAAGTTAATAAACTCAGCTTACTTCATGGTATGGAAAGGCTTTCGATAGGACTCGGACAGCCTCATCGTCCCATTTTTGGTCCCCAAATTGTGGCGCAATGATTGCTCCATTGGCAACGTAGAAATTCACATAAGAAGCTGCAAGTCTTGTGCCTGTAACTGTAAAAACAATGAACAACAAGATTGAAAAATGCTCCACACAGTTTGAAATTTAATAATTTTCCAATTTAACAATAAAAGGGGTAACTAGCCATTAGTATCATCATCTCCTGCCAAGCATGTTGGTACATAGTTTAGGTTGAAGTAAAAAATAAGTGACCTAATTCCCAAATGAAAGAAAGTAAACCAATCATTAGATAGTAGCCAAGTATAGTTCTTACCATACAATCCACGGGGGAACCAAATAATCTTCGTCACTCCAAGATATGCCTTAAGTTGATCCTTTATTTGCTCCTTCGTCAAATTAGGTTCCTATTTTTATTTAGCAGGCACTCCTCAGTAGTGAGGCAAGTCCCTAAAGCAAGAAAGCAATTTATGATTAACAAAATAAGATGACAACTGTGCTTGCACAGAACGAGCTTTCATAGTGCCTTGATTGTTACCTTCTCCATCTACATGGATGCTTCCACCTTCGAGAATTATGGTATGTGGAAACCTTGGAAGCTTCTCAATTGCCAGAATCTGCAGATTACAAGTGTCAGAAAAACCTTTTGGCAATGTCTCAGAACACAAAGCACATATCCTATAAAATAAAATAAAAATATGATCTGTTTAGTTCCTCTTACCTTCATGCCACAAGGAGGTCATGATTCCAGTCTAGATAACAATCATCATCAACGCCTAATGAAATCTTCAGTTTGTCAGTCTGTACTTTATCAACTACTAAAGACATGATAAAGTCAAACACATTTTTATAGAGAAATGTGGATTACCAAACAAATCTAGAAGTTGTAAAGCTGCAACTTCTCTTGCAGGCTTACCCAGATGAGAATTGATGGTGTTGTTGACGCCGCAAATGGGACAGTGTTCTGTTGTTCTCAAAGTAGCAGGCAGCTAGCTAGCTCCCAATATACAACCAACGGCCATTTTAGAGATGGATCGAAAGTTCAATTACCTAGTACTCCCACCACCAAAGCTACATGTCACTCCCCGATCCCAAATTCATGGAGATCATTGAGTCTTTGACAACCATTTACAACTCAAGAGACAGTAAAGAAGGTAAAAGCAGAATAAGCACTTCTTAGTGAAAAAAAAAAACATGGCATTTTATATAAACCACTCCAAAGAAACATATTACATATATACAATAGTACATATGTACAAGAGTTGAATTATATAGAAACATAATCAAAACACTTACAGCAAGGGATAATGTCCAGTGGCACCAAAACATCAAAACTAAAGAAGAAAGACAGAACTCTTAACACTCAGGCACTCTTTTCACAACCCTGCTACCCAAGTATCTGCAAAGAATAAAAAAAAAAGAAAATAGAGGCATGAGCAACTAAAGCTCAGTGAGTAGCTAAACAAAAAAAATGAAAACGTAAAGGTGTGAATCTGCAACATTTACATTGAACTTTAAATACCACTAAAAATGATCAAGTCTAGAACCTGAAAACTTAAAACATAGCGAAAAGGTGCAATTTTGGTTGAGATTTGAAATGATAAGAAATTCAAATTGAGCAGAGAAACAATCATAAGCACATTAAATGGTAAATCAACCTACTGCTATCAATTAGGCAGCTAAACAGCGTACCATCGTAATCTTATATGGTCAGCAATTTTCTTTGCCTTTGAAGCTCATTATAAATAACCAAAGTGCATTTGAAACAAAGAAGCTGGTTTGCAATCAATTTTTTGAAACACAAGATACAAAGAACATGCTATCCAACACAAAGATAATATGTATCTTTACCCGTGATGAAATCTATGTTCCTACCCACTACCATGTTTGTATGTATATATCCATGCCTTATACAGCTGGAACTATGCCACCATTTTCAACAGATTATTGAGCTTCCTTTTGACTGTTTCCATATTGTTTTTCTAAAACATGTGTGATCTGTTTTCTCTTCCCACTTTCCATGGGTCTTTTTAAATGAATGTGATTGCCGACGAAATCTATTTACCTTATTGAGACTACTTCTAAGCAGATCACGGCCTTACATACCTCGCCCTGCAAAATTATAAGAAAATTATAAATGCCCAATTGTCCAATTCTAAACGTTTATCGAATAAGGACAATATAAGAATGAAATGAAACCCATGACGCCGATTATGGAAGATTCGAACTAGATGTCGCTAATCAACTTTGATCGATCCTAGTTGAAGGCAACAGAAAAAGCTTTTAAAGCTTTGTTACCCAGAACCAAAGCATACAGATCTGGCAAGAAAAAAAAAAGATAGACAGATCAAGAAGGAGAGAGAATTACCTATCCGTTGGGAATAAATTTGTTTGCTCAGAGCTAGAGAATCTGAGCTCCGATTTGGTTTGTCGAGGAAGAGATGCAAACGGGAGAGAGAGGTCACTAGAAACATAGAGGCCAAAGTGTGAGTTTGTGCGGGATAAAGAGGTGGGAACTGAGAAGTTTAACTTTTGGCAAAAAAAAAGGGCGGGCCAGCATTTGTGTTGCTCCTGTGTTCTATCACTTACCTGCGTTCTAGGCTCTTGGTGACAACGTCCTTAAAATACTTAAGAAAATCGAACCTTGGTCCGAACGAAATCCAGAAACTCAATCAAAAACCAAATCCCAAAAAAGATCAAAACCCAGAAAAATCGAACAGGCTGCATGTGGTGGAATACATACCCAATACGCCAAGTCGGAGAATTGAGAGGTGGGTTTTACTGTGGCGCCATCATCAGTGACTTAGATTTCGGTGGAGACTGGTTATTGTGGCGGACGTGAAGTTGAATTCAGGCTTAGGTTCTCTGCTTCAACGAATTCAATGGCAATCCAAATCGGCCGCTAGAGAGTGTGAGTGAGGATTGAGAGAGGACTGAGATCGAGGTGGGTTTGTAAGAGAGATGAGTTTCTAGGTTTAAGAGAGGACTGAGATTTCGTTTAGGGTCGAGAGAGAGCTGAGCATCGAGCGTCAAGTGTCGAGAGGAAGGCTTTCTTTTTCTTCCTTTCTTTTGGACACGATGGCAATTAAACCTCGCTAAAAATTCTCCATGTTATTCACACAACAGAAATCTCACCAACTGTCGTGTGAGTGCAGCACTAAAAATCAAAATGTGAAATCATGAAGGGAAATATGTGACGCGCTTGAAGCAAGCGCATAATTTAACCCTGAAATATCGTTAGTAGCATAAGTAAGTAGGGATCGTTCTATTCCGGGGATTGAGGGTACACCTGTCATTGTCAAACAATTAAACAATTAAAATTAAAACAAAGTATAATATTCACAAATATATTCACAACTATAAACATTATTTACGAAAAAAGGGGGATTTTGTTTTTGGATTTTCGAAAATAAAACTAAGTTAACAAGATAATTAAAATGCAAAAACATAAAGATACGAGTGGAATGAGAGAACAAAGATCAAAATCGAAATATATGATTAAAATTGATTCAACCCATAATATTGTTCATCTAAGTCATGAGAAAGGAGTTGATCATGTGAAACGTTAAAAGCAAACAATTTCCCATATTTTACTTTTCAATGCTAATTAACCTAAGCGAAAGCACCTAGATCAATCCTATCAAACATGCATTCAAGCACTAGAAAGCTAGTTAATCACAACATGTTTAATGCATTACACATAAAGAAAGGCTATCAACTCAAGTGTACAACTTAGTATGGAAAAGTCCACCTAATTGCAATCCTCGTTAATTAAATTCGATCTTTGTGCAAAACCTTTACTACTTTGATTTAAGTTTACACAAAACGAAAAGTCGATTTCATGTTCTTAAACCTAGCAACAATTATGCATAAACCCTATAAGTGTCGACCCAAATAAGATTAATACACAAAGGATATCTATAACGCAAATTTAATTAAGCAAACCCACATAAGCAACTCTCGAAGAACAATGATATGAATCTGAAAATATCAATTAATCATAAAAATTCCAGAAATAATACTTTGTTCATACATATATGTCAACTAGAACAAAACCAACGAAATCAAAGCAAAGGTTACAAAGGAGAATCGGATTACACCGTGAGATGGAGATGAGATGAACGAATTGAGGATGTAGTCTCTTGAATCTCGAAAGCAAGCTTCAAGGATGATGATGGAGGATGATGCTCACGGCAATTCTTCTTCTCCCTTGGCCTTGCTTGAACTCGTGGCTTGCTCTAGAGGGTGGAAAGGAAAATGGAAAGGAAATGGAGAGACAAAGAAGATAAGATGGATGAAGGAATTTATATAGGGAAGAGAAAGAAGAGTGAAATTGGAAAAGATGGAGTAAATTAGTGTGAGTAATGATGGAGAAAACATGATGATTACACCATAAAACATGGAATGTTTTTGGGTGATGATGATGGTGGATTAGTGTGAGAAATGATGGAGAAAACATGATGATTACACCATAAAACATGGAATGTTTTTGGGTGATGATGATGGTGGATTAGTGTGAGAAATGATGGAGAAAACATGATGATTACACCCTAAAACATGGAATGTTTTTGGGTGATGATGATGATGGATTTCCTACTCATTTACTTCAATTTTATCTCCACCGAAAGTTTAGATTCTGCCCAAGACTTCTTCATAACAAATATTCCCCCATGAATGTAGATTACCCTGGTAAAATTTCAGATCTTTTAGAAAGGTATTTTGGCCGGAAATGCTTCCAGAATACGTTCAGGTCCGACTTTCAGTTTTCGTCTTTTAGTCAAAACTTTGGACCGATCTTTTGAAGGCCTTCCACTTCTATCTGGATCTTGCACTCTTCATATGAAATGTTCCTTTGGGTGTCTAGAATGGATCTGGAAAGTTTCAGCTCATTTAAAGTTCATTTGGTCAAGCAGCCGCTCCTTCTTCCTTGCTTGGCTTGGTTTCTCCTAGCCGGAGTAGGAAAATGTGTAAAATTGACATTTTAGTACATTTCCATTTTCTCCACCATTTGTAGGTAAGTGTGGACATAATGCTCATTTCACCATCATTTACTCCAATGTACCTAAGAAAATAGAAATTGAGTTAAAAATCGATTCGTTAAGGAATTAACTAAGCAAAATGTGAGGAATTAACTATTAAATATCACATTAAAATGCTCCTATCAATATGGCGCCTTCAGCATTTTGGCTCAAAATGCTGCCGCCCAGTTTCATCTTCACACAACAGAAAATCTTAAATCTGTTGTACAATTACAACGGCTCGCATTAGGCCTATCTAGGGAAAGACATTCAAGCAAGCTTCCTCAAACTTTGATGCTTAGTTTTTCAATCACACAACGGAAATTGTAAAACCCGTTGTCCTAGTAGCTCAAATTTTAGTGTTACAAGAGCCAACCAAGACTCCAAAGTGGAGGGAAATCTGTCGCTAAATTTTTTAAGACTCAGACGATAGACATTACTTCATTTCCGTTGTGCAATGTAGTTCTGATAAAAAAGTTTTCACTTTGTTGGCATTCACACAACAGAATATATCAAGTACCATTGTGTAATAAAGCTAGTTTAAACGCACAACAGATGATTTCTGTTCCGTTGTGTGATTAATTTTTTGTAGTAGTGTAGATTTTCATCATTCCAATGAACATAACTTTATCAGCAAATATAAATCTATAGAGAAGTTAATTTTGCCATTTGAATCCATTGGATTGGTTCCAGAAATTAAAAGAGAGAACAAAGAATTTACTTCTTTTTTGTTTCTTTTTTCTTTTTTAATAATAGAACAAAGAATTTACTGGGTGGTGGATAGTGGCTGCGATATATGGGGGATGAGGTTTTGGAATTTTTAGGGTTTATCAAGAAATGTGTTTGTGTGCTTGTTGGATTGATTAACTTCAACATATTTTTCTACTTCCATTTTCTAATATTTTAGAGATGAATAAACTAATTTGAATACATGCTCTAAATAAGAAAGTAAAAAATTACAGCTTGAATTGTTGGAGGTTGATTTGGGCTGATGTGGTCAATGCCATGTCATTTGGGATGATTTTTTTTGTATAGAATTTTGGGATCCAAAGAATTTTCCTTTACTATTTTGTAGTTATAATTCTAGAAGTTTGAGATCCAAAGCAGAATGCCTGTTTTATTAAATTAGAGGAATTATGACTTAAGTTTTTGTTATCTTATGTTGATGTAATAATCCAGAATTTCATATATGTGAACTTCTCTTAGATCTAATATTTCAATGATATGACTTTGTCAATTAGATGATTAGATATGAAATTAAAGCTAAACATGGCTACCTCTGAAATGCTTGGCTCTGTCTCTCAATTTTACATTATTAAAATTTCTAGTTTCAATTTTTTTCTTAATTTTGATTCGAAAATGTTGACGTTACACTACGCCAATAAGCTTAATAGACAACACAATTTCCACAATGAAAAAAAAAATCTTTATGATTAGTTGATGGAAACTTAATCATACACGAAATCTAAGACACTTATGTCGTACATGGATGTTACAATTCTGAATTTTTTAGCTAGAAACTTATTGCACAACACTTACAAGCTAGTAGTGCTTTTGTAGCAGCCTCTGTGGCAGTACTGGATGGCGGTCTGTGTGACAATATTTATGTGCGCAATGCCATGTGATGATTTATGTGTGGGTTAGTTGAGGCAAGACCTTATCTTGATTGTGTTCTGAGATGGCAGGACACTTGTTGAGTAGTGAAGCATGATTCGTTGCTATTATGATAGAATTTTCTGTGTGGTTTGGTGTATGGAAATCTTGTTGTGATTTTGTGATAGGTTAACTATGAAGGAACTGTGTTTTGATAACTGAGTTGAAGTGAGGTTGTCATTTTCAATTCTAGGTGTGCTAGTGTTGCATTATCAATGTATTGATGCAGATACTATTTGGAGGACAAGATTTTGAATTCTTGTGTAGTCTGTATGCAGTGCTATAGCTAGCAGAATTGATGTGGTGTTGTGTACAGGGACGAGATTCATGAAATGTTTGAATTACCACCAAGTGGAGTGGTAGGTTGTCTTAGTGTGGTGATATTAGGTATTGTACCTGTATCAGTTGTTTGATCTAGACATGTTTTACTTCGAGGATTTAAGACTGTTCTAGAAGCTACGAGGAATTACTCTAAGTGTGAGTGCGCCATTCTATCTGCGGATTGATGAAGGTTTATTGAGGGCGTTTGTTTTGAACTTCAAAGTGAACTTAAGACCGAGGTCTGCTAGACCTGTTATGATTGTGGTGAGCAGTGGAGATTCGGTATTTGGTTTCGGCTTATCTCCTAAAGTTTTGTGGCACGGAAAGTATTGATGTGCCTAGACTGAAGAAGAAGTCTACGATGGATTCAGTGCGAGTGATCGTGGTACAGTTAGAGTGGATGTTGATGCGACCTTTGTAGACCAGACGGGATTATAGAGCAACTTGAACCGACGAAAATTGACTTTTTCAATATCTGGTGGAGGCTTCATGATGAAAATTTTTTTTATAGGGAACAAGAAATGGATTTGAGGATGAGTTTATAGCTGCACCTGATTGTTAGGTAGTGCACTTAAAATTCGGGACGAAATTTCTTTGTAGAATGTAATACCCCAGAAATTTGTTATTAATTTCTTAAAATTTTCTGGAATTAATAAAGTGTTTGTTTGTACGATTTCGTGGTTCGAGGGTGGAGTGGAAGTGTTTCGGATGAATAATTACTCGAAAAAGTTTTATTTTGAAGGGCCAGGGGGTTGAATTTTTATTCGTTAAGTTTTTTTTGAAATATTCCTTCACGAAAGTTGTAGAACGTGTCGATACGAGTTCGTGGATATATGAAACGCGAAAATCGAAGTTCGTATGGGAAAGTTATGATCTACGGAAGACAGGAAATTATTACTATTTCGAAAAATTTCTCTATAAATAGGATTTTTTTGAAAAAAAAAAATCACTTCCCCATTTTGGAAATATTCCATAGCGATCTCCTTCCTCCGGCCACGGTGTTGAATGAAATTGGTCCAGTTTTGATGCTCTCCTCCTGTAGATCATAAGCATATTAGCCTTGAAGATCGATTCGAAGTATGGTGGCCAGAATCACGAGTTGAAGTTCAACGGCTGAGAATTTTCGAGCTTGTTCTAGCTTGATCTAGGCCGATTCAGTCTTAGCTCCAGGTATGAAAGTTGTTACTCTCATCAAGCTCTTCATTTTGACCGGTTGGATCAACTTGGTTTGGAGGTTGATCTGGCAGCGCATGGAGTCCACATGCGGCCACTGGTGGCAGCTCGTGGCGATGCGTCCAAACTTTTTTGGGGTCAGTTGTTTGTCATGTTATCATCTACTCGTAGATACGAGCGTTTTTATATATGATCTGTAGCAATTGGAGATCGTTTGAAATGTTAGGGTGTTTCCGTAATTTTGATTATCTAGATTTTCAATCCGTGAGGATCCAATCGTCGGATCGACTTGTCATTTTGACATATTGACCGTAGGAGTGTTCCAGAGACTTTAGGGTGGTCTCAGATGAAGTTCTGCCTCTATTGGCGTTTTACTTTCGGGTTTTAGTTCAAACGGGGGGTTTCGAACTTTAATTGGTTTGTGATTCGTGTATTAAAATGTGACATTGACGTGACTAGGTACGTGACGAAGTTGTTTTGGATGTATTGTTGTGCTTGTGTTATCTCATATGGCGTGTGTAAACGCAGCGGGATATAGAGGTGAGTAAATCTCACGAGGTTCATTTATGAACGAAGTTACTTTATTATTTGGAATCATTTGATAAATCGTGAAATAGTTTTTAGAAATAAATATATGTTTTAAATTATATGAACTTGATCGTTTACAGTTTATGGGTAAGTTAAAATGAAGTTTTGTTATACAAGTGATTTTTTTTTGGGTTTTGTGATTTGTGAACCATATTTGTATTGGTGGCATTTCTGAGCGAAGAAGTACGTACGTACGTACGTACGTATGTATGTATGTATGTATGTATGTATGTATTAGGCAAACTATTAGTCCCTGAAGTATGCCTTCGTCCTCGTTTCAGTCCCTGCCTTTCTAATTTAATCTCAAAAGTTCCTGAACTCACAATTTTGAATCCAACCGGTCAATTCAATCCATTTCCTGCGGTTGCTCGATGACGTGTTAGTTATGTACTTGCTAGCTTAGAGCCACGTAAGACATCGATTGTGTAAAGTGACGAAAATGCCCATGGCCTCTATTATAGTAGTTTCAGACCTAGCGTGAGAGAACTCGAGGAAAGAGAAAATAGATCTGGGTTTCTCTCTCTCCCCCACTAGTGGATAGCTTGGCACCATCGTTCTCAACGGCCTCCGACGATCCACTGGCAGCCTCTCCATCATCCGGAGACGACCAAAAAAGCCCACGCGCCATCACGGTAAATGCCCAGACATTTTCTCTGGCCCACGACCTCTGCCTCCTTCACTGGCCTTCATAACCACCCAGCATTAGGTATCACCTATCTGAAAAATACCTCCTACACCCTCTCCTCTCATAAATCCATTTCCCCTTTTAACCAAGAAACTGGGTAAGGAGGAAAGAATCAGGCTAAAGTCCGTAACTGACTCTCCACAAATAGAGAAGAAGCAATGGTTTTTCTCTGCTCTTAAAGACAAGGTGGTTCGCGACCTCAACCCCTCTCGCTCCCACGCCACCAACCCTGCCTGCTCCTGCTCCCCTATGTCTGGTCTGCTCCGCCAAAAGAAGCAACATAGCCACCACGACTATAACAGCCACGGCCAGCTGGTCGCGCAACTAGAGTCGTTGATCGGGAGATCGGGGAGCCTCAGGCCGATCATGGAGGGTTCGGATCTGGACGGCGAGGAAATCGGGGAGTTGAAGCAGGTCGGGTCTGGTCGGGTCTGGGCCAGTGGATACGCACTCTCCCGGACTCCTACGGTGAGTTCGATGGCTCATAACAACCGAAGGTCTGATCTGAGACTCTTACTTGGAGTCATGGGAGCTCCGCTTGCCCCCTTCCACATTAGCATCTTCGACCCTCTGCCTCACCTCAGCAAGGACATTCTCATAATAAGCTTTCACAGCTCCTCTGGTTTTCTTCTTATTTTTTTTTTCTTGTTTTTTGTGTTGGTTGGGTTTGATTTGGCTGGTCTCGTTTGAATTGGGGAAATCCCTCTCATGTTTGATTTGCTTTGAGTGTGTGTAGTCAAATTTTGGAAGAAACTGAGGCCACTGGCATTTTCGTCACTTTACACAATTGGTGTCTTACGTGGCGCTGAGCTGGCAAGTACATAACTGACACGTCATCAAGAAAATGGAGGGAATTGACCGGTTGGATTGAAAATTGTGAGTTTAGGGACTTTTGGGATTAAATTAGAAAGTCAGGGACTGAAACGAGGATGAAGACATACTTCAGGGACTAAACAGTAGTTAGCCCATATATATTTACGTGAAATATGGTGTGGTATTGTGGTGTGCACAATAATTGTGATTCTATTTATGATATTGTCTTGAGTCTTTGTTCTTTACGGGGAGCAATATATCACAATATTGATGATTTATATTTTTTTTTGGAAGTGCTTGGAGTGTGGAAAGTATAGTTGAAATGAGTACATGGTATTATCGTATATGAAGTGTGAGTAATATTTTTGGGTCTTGAGTGACTCTTTGAAATGATTTGGTCTTTGTACCAAGAGTCTGAGTATCGAGGATCATAGTAGTGATCAACGACGAGAAATCGATTGATAGTTTTGTTTTGTGAAACCTTTTGGGTCTAGTGTGACCGTTGCAAGTAAATTAGTGACATGTGCGGTGAATTAAAAGGAGTTTCAGAGTATTCTTCCTTTCTCGTCCAAGAAAGACTATGTTGTCCCAGAGGGACTATAATGTAGGCAACATGTGTGGTGATTATTGTTATAAAGTGTGTTAGTGGTGGTAGAGTTTGTTGTTTTTATCGTAATCTCCTTAACTAAATTATATGCAAGGATTACAATCTTTCTGAATTGTTTGATTTTCATGTAATCTCTCGAACTAAATTATATGCAAAGATTACTATGATATTGAATTGATTGGTTTTAATGTAATCTCCTGAACTAAATTATATGCAGGGATTACTTTGATATTGAATTGATTGGTTTTAATGTAATCTCCTGAACTAAACAATATGAAGGGATTACTATGATTTATGTTGTTTGATTTTAATGTAATCTCCTCAACTACACTGTATGCAGGGATTACTATAGTTTTGGATTGTGTGCTTTTTGATGATCTCCTGAACTAATTTTCTATGCAGGGATTACGGGTTTTATTTACTTTAATTTGTGAGTGCAATTGTGGCTAAGACTCGTAATGAGTTAAGAAATGTTTTAGCATATCATGGTGGTGATAATGATTCATGCCAAAAGGAAAGAAGAGTGATTTCTTAGTTGGGTTGTTGAGATTATAAATGATTTGTTTTGTCACGGTGGTGACTTGTGTTTTCCTTAAGGAGAAAAGGATTATGTTTTTTTTTTAAATAATCATTATGTCAATTTATTGTCCTTGAGTCGGAAAGGTGTTTTGTGGTTATTTGGTTTACTCAAATGAGCTTGCAAAAGCTTACCTGGTTTGTTGTTTAAACCCAGTGCACTATTCCAAGGTGTAGGGGTTATTGTGCAGGTTAGAGTAACGAGTAACCATCGTCAAAGCTGAGGTTTTGTTGCTGTCGTAGCTTGGATGTAGAAGTGTACTTTTGGTATTAGGCTTCCGTTGTGTATTGAGTGTGGTGGATGTGTTTACTCATTGAATTGTTATTCAGTTTAATTTATAAACTCTTTGTAATGTAATATATGACTCTAAAGAACGAGATGATATTGACATTGTGAACTCAGTTTGTTTTGTTGCTTAGTTTAAATGAAAAAAATTCTGAGTGTTCTTGTGGGCTTGTTAGGTTATCGCGTTTTGGATTTGAATTTCTTTATTCGAAATTCGGGGCGTTACAATTTCTCTCTTACCTTTACTCAAATTAGACTCCAAATTCTACCTCACGTGCATTGCCTTTCTACTACACAGTACGTACACTAGTTTACTTGTTTATGTTGTATGAGTATAACTTGCAAAATGTCATACAACGATGTTTAACTTTGTGTTGTTCGAGTGAGGGAGATATAGGCGGAAAAATTAGATGTGCCCCAAAATGATATTCATTCCCCCAAAACGACCAAATTTTGCCTGAAGTGTTAGTTAACAATGTGATGATTTTATGTTTTTACAACATAATAACATATTTATGTTGTTTGAATGAGTAAGGATAGAAATTTGCTCCAAACTGACATTGTATTTGCCATATAGACAGAAATTTTTTCTCTTTGCTCCCTCGTCTTAATTTTTAGGGAAACTAAAACAAACAGACTTCGAGCTAAGGCCCATTCTAAACTTTCATACCCGACATTTAGAAACTATCATATTAGTACTAGAAATTTTCAACTCGACATATCATTCATACACTCCGTTTATAATGGCATTAACTCTCATGCTATGTGGCATATTTTGAGGATATTTTGATCACTCCTTAATTATGAGCTATCTTTGTGTTAATTACAAGCTGGGTTTTCTGGAGAAAATTCTCTAGCAAGATCTTTGACCTCTTTGAAGAAAGGTATAGAAACCTTAGTTCCCGAGAATTCAAGCCAAGATCACATATGGGCAGAGAAGGTCAATCTCTCTCTCCCCCTCACTGTTCACCTCTCTCTCTCTCTCTCTCTCTTTGTGCAACCTCCAACTCATCTCCATCAAAAAATTCAAACCCCATATATGCAAAATCTAAAGATTGAATTGAAATTCAATCAAAAATACGGAATCATCACTACTTCTCCAAGCACATGCCCTTCAATTGTCTCTAATACCTTCTTCTTCATCACTTTGTGACCTAGGAGAAGATCATCATCCAAAGCATAGAGCTTGAACTCGAAGCGATGACCCGATAAAGGCAACAAAAGTAGAGAAGAAAAGGTAAAAATCCATCGATCACTACTCTTTACTGAAAAAAATGATAAAACAAAGAGGAGGAGCCAACGGCAACGCCATCACTGGAAGAAAAGAAGGTGAAAGAGAATAACATGTACAAAGTAATACAGCAGCGGCGGAGCCACATCTGCTCATGGTGGCAGCAACTGCCATTCCTAACAACTTGACAAAAATTGACAAACTATATTTAATAGAAAGCCTAGAAGACATAAAACAACTTCAAACCTAGGGTTTCATAGATTATTCACCGTTTGACCGGAAAATACAAAACTTTTGTCAGAAACCTAATGCTTTCTCTCTTTAATTTGTCATGTATAGAGGGAGATAGGGTGGGAAACTTATGGATGTGTTGCTCGTGAAGAAATGAAGAGATTGGGATATGAATATTTTTCGGAGGTTGCCAGAATCAGCGATGATGGTCAAAAAACCAGTTGACAGTGTTGGAGTTTTCTTTTCTAGGTTTTTCGTTCCCTTCCTGATGTTTTTTGTCTCTTCAGGTTGTGCAAGCTCAGGAAGTGGAGACAATGGAGGGCCAAAGATGAAAATACCGATAAAAAATAAAAAGACAAAGATTAACGTTGTGATTAATATGATGTATAAATAGTGGGTTGAGAGGGATATTTCAGGTACTAATGTGATAGTTTCCAAATGTCAGGTATGGAAGTTTAGAATGGGCATTAGTTCGGGGATTGTTTGATTTTTTTCCTGTAATTTTTATGTGTACATCATCCCACAATAGAACTTCGTTTATGTGTTGATGAATCATAAAAAATAAAAATAAAACTATATGGTACAAAAAAAATGCCTAGACTGGCTTTTAAAGGATGAAAGGTACTTCAATCTAATGAAGGCCCGAAAGATAAGTTAAGATTATTTCTCGAAAGCTAATGAACATTGCTGCTTATTGGTGGGATGATTTGTAAGAGGCAGGGCTGGCCCTGAGTATAGGACCAGCAGGCTTGTGTCTATGGCCCCCAACTTTGACGGGCCCCCGAAATTAAATCAAGTTTTATATATATATGTTTGAAAAAAAAATTACTGGAGATATATTAAATAGATATATTGTCGTTCTTTACTTTTTCTTTGACGCGGCTACTCAGCCAGACTCGCCGTCTTGTTTTTCCCCATCTCCACTTCTCCATAATCCCAAATTCTCACATCTCAAACCTAACAGGTAATTCATCATCAAAGTCTCAATTTCATCTTTGCCAACAATCATCATAATCTGCAATTATAATTTTGATTTTCTTGTTCTTCGTGTGTTCGTTGTTTTTTATTGATTTTTTTTTTGAATTTCTAGCTGAATTGGGATTTGGCAAGAAGGATTTTTTAGTCTAACACAGCAATTTCGTTGGGTAAGTCTCTAATTATTCTCAGCAAATTCAAATACTTTTCAATGAATCAATGATTAAGATTTTGGGTCTGTTTTCTTTACTTTTTTTCCTTATTTGATTCGTCTGAACTAATAGAGTTATAGAGATCATAACTGATTATGATATAAGTGCATCCTTGATTCCTTGTTAATTGTAAATAGAATTGTGGTAACTGGTACTAGTGCTGTAGTGGTATCAGTGATGCAAGCTAGAATAAATTTTTTTTTTTGTATGCACAGACGACAAGGCTAGCACTCTTCTTATTCTACATACATATATCATGAATATATGATCAGCCTTCTTTGATATATAGAGTAGAAAAGAATACTTCAATTTAGGGTTAATTCGATGATTCTATTCATCCCACAATGAGGGTATATATACAAGTACAAAGGAGTAGTCTAACTCTAATAGGAAACAATCTTTCCATAATTACAGGATATTCTAATTAAATAAAATTCTAATTACATACAGATTTACAGCGATTCTATACTCCCCCTCAAGTTGGTGCATAGATGTCTATCATGCCCAACTTGTCAACTGAGCTGTCAAATACCTTCCTAGACACTCAGTAAGAACATCAGCTAATTACTCCTCTGAGTTTACAAATGGAAAGCGAATAACCTTTCTGTCAAGATTTTCTTTAATAAAATAACGGTCAACCTCCCTCCTCTGAGTTTACAAATGGAAAGTGAATAACCTTTTTGTCAAGATTTCTTTAATAAAATGACGGTCAACCTCCACATGCTTTGTTCTATCATGCTGAACTGGATTATGTGCAATCTCAATGGCAGCTGTATTATCACAATGCAAATCCATAGGCTTTTTAAGCTTGTAACCCAGGTCTTTCAAGACATTACGAATCCATAACATTTCACAGACTCTGTGTGCCATACCTCAGAACTCAGCTTTTGCACTTGATTTGGCAACAACTTTCTGTTTTTTGCTACACCAAGTGACAAGGTTCCCTCAAACAAAAGTGAAGTACCCAGATGTAGAACGTCTGTCAGTTTTATCACCAGCCCAATCTGAATTTGTATACCCAACAACATCCAATTTATGTTTTTTTCTGAAACAGTAACCCTTTACCTAGCGCCATCTTCAAGTACCTCAAAATACGAAAGACTGCATCCATATGCTCTTCACTAGGACAATGCATAAATTGACTAACAACACTCACAACATAAGCAATATCAGGTCTAGTATGTGAAAGATAAATCAACTTTCCTATAAGACGTTGATACCTCCTTTTATCAGTTGGAACTTGATCAGGATAGATAGCAAGTCCATGATTCAGCTCAATGGGTGTCTCGATGGGTCTACAGTCCAGCATCCCCGTTTCAACATGTAAATCAAGAACATATTTCCTCTGTGAAAGTGAAATCCCTTTCTTAGACCTTGCAACTTCAATACCTAAAAAATCCTTCAGTTGTCCCAGATCCTTCATTTCAAACTCCCTGGACAAATACTTTTGCAATTCATTTATCTCTTTTGGATCATCCCCTGTAACAATCATGTCATCAACATACACAATAAGAGCTGTAACCTTACCATTCTTGCGCTTGATGAACAAGGTATGGTCAGAATTGCTCTGTCTATATCCAAAGGCTTTCATGGACTATGAAAATCTTCCAAACCAAGCTCTTGGAGACTGCTTCAGGCCATACAAAGACTTCTTCAATTTACACACCTTGCCAATGTCACTTGGGTAATTCTTAACACCTGGGGGCACATCCATGTACACTTCTTCCTCCAAATTCCCATTAAGAAACGCATTCTTCACATCAAACTGGTGCAAGGGCCAATCTTTGTTTGCTGCAAGTGAGATTAGAATCCAGACAATATTAATCTTTGTCACAGGTGCAAAAGTCTCCTCATAATCAATCCCATAGCGTTGTGTATGTCCTTTGGCAACCAACCTCGCCTTGTATCTATTAATAGTTCCATCTGCATTAAGCTTCACAGTAAATACCCAACGACATCCTAGAGTCTTCTTTCCAACCGACATAGGTACTAGCTCCCATGTTGCATTCTTTTGAAGAGCTTCCAATTCTTCATTCATCGCCTTTGTCCATTTTGGATCCATCAATGCATCCTGCACGTTACTAGGAATATATACAGTAGATAATTGATCAACAACAACTGCATGTGACCCAGAAATCCTATGGTTAGACATAAAATTAGCTATAGGGTATTTAGCTTTGGCTTTGATATCTAGTTCATATTGTTTCTTAGGAATTCCCTTCGTAACCCTTTGTGATTTCCTAGGTTCGACATTGTCTAACCGAGAGGACTCATTAAAGCCTAGTACCTGAAGTGGATCATTCTGACCGGGATCTTCAGTTGGTGATGCAGAAGGGGGAATATCTTGTGTGTGAGCTTCAGATACGTCTTGATTTTGATTCAAACTATCCAGGAAAGTCGTCTCTTCTGTCTCGAAATTCACAACACTCTGTTCGGTAGTTACATTTTTTATTTCGGAATTTGCGACACTTCGTTCGGCAGTCACATTTTCTGTTTCGGAATTCGCAACACTTCGTTCGGCAGTCGCATTGTCTATTTCGGAATTCACAATGCTCAGTTTGGCAACTGCATTTTCTGTTTCCGAATTTCTACCTTCAAATCTATCCTCCAAATTTTCCAAGTCTTCAAAGACATCAAAATCAATAACAGAACGAGGATTCCCTTCACAACCTCTCTCCCCCTGAGTAATAGGCTCGGATTCACGAAAAGCAGCATCAAAAGAGACATGTATAGTGCCTGTAAGAGGTCATAATATCGATAACCCTTCTGGAAGTCAGCATAACCAACAAAGATACACTTACGGGCACGGGGATCAAGCTTGCTGCGTTGAGGCTTGGGAATATAAACATAGGCTTTGCACCCAAACACTCGGGGCTCCAAATTAGGCATAGAAGGGATGGTCAAAAGTGTATGAAGCTTCTGATAAGGATTCTGAAACTCAATCACCCGTGAAGGAGTACGGTTGATAAGATATGCTGCTGATTTTACTACTTCTTCCCAATAGGACCGAGGTACATTCATGCCAAACAAGGAAGCATGAACAACTTCCATCAACTGCCTGTTCTTCCGTTCTGCTAAACCATTCTGTTGAGGAGTATAAGAATTGGAGGTTTGATGATGAATTCCATGTGACCGGAAAAACTCAATATAGGGCCATTCACAAACTCTCCACCATTGTCAGACTGAAACACTCTAATGGATTTTTGATATTGAGCTGCCACCATTTTGTGAAATTCGGTAAACATCCCAAATTCATCACTCTTATTCTTCAGTAATGATACCCATGTCATGCGAGTACAATCATCAATAAACGTTACATAATATCGAGCTCCAGAAAGATAAGGAATTTTCGCAGGACCCCAGACATTAGAGTGAATTTTCATAAAAAGAACATGACTTTTATTAAGACTTGGTGAATATGAAACACGGTGGCTCTTGGCTAGTTCACAAATGTCACAATGGAAATCCAAATCACTGACAACAGAAAACAAATGAGGTTGCAGCTTCTTAAGATAAATAAAAGATAGATGACCTAAATAGCGATGCCATAACCAGACAGCTTCCTTCGCATCCTCTACCCCATTGATCTGATTAACTTGCCCCAAAAGATGCTTCTACTTCTCTCCAGTCTCTGCCAGATCCAGGTAGTACAATTTCCACCTTCTAACACCATAACCAAGGATCCGATGAGTCAGAATATCCTGAAACACACAGAAAGACGGATAGAAGGTCACAATACATGCAAGAGCTAAAATAATTTGACCAACAGACAGGAGATTATAAGCTAGTGATGGAACAACTAAGACAGATTCAAGGGTTAATGTATCAGATAAAACAATAGAACCTTTTCCGGTTCCCGGAGTTGGAGTACCATCAGCAGTAGAGATAACAACTTGAGGGGAATGTCTAAGGTTTTTCACAAGATTAGGGTCATTGGTCATATGATCAGATGCACCTGTATTAATTATCCATGTATTATTCAAAGTAACCTTACCCTTCATACAAGATTGCGCTACATTAGCGGAGGCATTGTCTAGACGCTCTTCCTTTGTAGTAGCAATGGCGTCCTTGCCCAGATTCTTTCGTGGTTTCTTGGTGAAGTCCCACCAATCAAGGTAACCAATCACTTCATAGCACCGCTCTTTGCTATGACCTAGTTCCCCACACACAATGCACTTTCTATTTGCATATGGATTTGTTAGGTCCATAATTACCTAGTAATTATTCCCCTAATCTTGCACTTTTGCGTAACCTTTGTGTCTATTTATATATATTTATTATGTTTTCCTTATTATGCTAAGAAATGATAGAGAATCTTGGAACTTCACTAAAAAGTCAATCTTAGCACATTTTCCTGCTCCAGCTAGGAGAAACCGAGCTAGGCAAAAAAGGAGGAGCAGAAGATGGACCAAATGAACTCAAAATGAGTTGACACTTTTCAGATATATTCTAGACATCCTAAGGATCATTTATTATGCAGAGTACAAGAGCTAGTTTGGAGTGAAAGACCTTCAAAATATCGGCCCAAATTTCTGACTAAAAGACGAAAACTGTAAAACAGGACCTGAACGGATTCCGGCAGCATTTCAGGGAAACCACAGGGAACTAAGCTCTGAAATTTTACATGAATGATCTACACTCATGGAGGAACATTTGGTATGAAGAAGTAGATGGCCAATTCCTAACTTTCAGTGTAAATTAAATTGAAGGAAGATAGGAGAAGAAAGTGCGCAAACGGAAAAAAAATAGGTCAACGGTGGTCAACGCCGGATTCAAGACATTTCCGGCCGAGTTGGCTGACCGAGAACTTGTGTAGGACAGGAAAGAGCTAATTAGGATTATAAACTTTAGGTGGGAAGACTTTAGGTCTAGGTTATTTTAAAATTCAAAAGTTGAAAGATGACAAGTGGTCCAATTCTTACACTTTACACATTTGTCTCACATTTATTACCTTGTTCCCCTACATAATGACCCTTCTACCCTTACTTTTTCTCCTCCATCAAAATATCTATGGGTTTTCTAGGTCATTTATATGTGGAGTTAAAAACTTGATCCACATTTTGTGCTTACACATTTGTCAATTACATCTAGCCCTTCATTCTTTTTTATCTCCACCCTTGATTTGAATTGCCTTGGCCTTTAAATAGCTCATTCCTCTCTCCCAAAACGGTGCACCCCCTTGGCTCCCTCGTTTTGGAGCATCAAAATCTCTCTTTTCTTTAGTTTTAGGTTAGTTTTTCATACCTTGTACATAGTTCTTTGAGTTTTGTGTAAGAGAAAGGTGTGTAGCCACTTGGGTTTCACCAAAAACGAAGTTTCTACACACTTTGATCAATCACTTCTCTTGTTTATCACACATTCAAGCCTTGTTCTTACTTTGTTCTTGAGATTTTGTAGATTTGTATAGTGATTTGGGTTCTAGAAAACGAAATCCCTATACTATGAAGCATTTCTCTTCTCATATAGCATCTAGGAGGCAAGGGAGACATCTTGTGCTTTTGGTTTGGCTCCAAAAAGAACCAAACCCATGGGTATATCACTTGTTCTCCACTCTTTGCTCTCTTTTATTTGTTATTTATGATGTTTATGGCTTGTAATTGTGTAAATATGAGTTGTGAGTAGTTGAATTTGGGGTTAAGCCGGGCTTAGCCCTAACCAAACTTATGTGCAAATAATGTAAATTTCCATGTGGTTTGATGTTTATGCATGTTTTGAATCTTTTGGCTACTATACTTTCATGTATCCTAAGTGTGCTTATAGCTTTATCACCTAGAAGCATGCTTTAGGAAATTAATGAATCGGAAACATGAAGTTGATAAACTCTTGATTCCGTGAGCATTTGTAGCTAAATAGGTGGTGACTTAGCTTATTCCTACGGGAAGAACTAAGTTGCTTGAATTTCTTACCTTGAAATTAAAGCATGATGTTGTGAGTTTAGGTTCCGGAAGAATTTAGGCTCACGGCACCATAGGCCATTTAGGATCCGGAAGATTTGAATGGTATAAAGGTTGAGTAATTTAGCTTTGCTTCGGAAGAGATTGTTAAATTGCATGACTAGTTGGTTTCTTGGTAGCTTCATCAAAGCACTAAGGGGAAATTTATCAAAGCATGTTATTACATTAAATATGGGTTACATTTTGTGCATGAGTAAGGTTAGGTGCGATGCCTAAGTCTCTATTCTTCTCATTGATTTAGTCTCTACATTTTTATTTGTTTATTTTATTTTATGCAACTTAATTTTCTTTATCCAAATTAAAATCAACCAAGCCGCTCACTACCACAATTGTTAATACCATCCTCATGATTTTTAGCTTCCAAAGGGCTAAGGTTGTGAACTTGTAAACAGGTAGACTTATATGTGTTTTCTACGTTTATTTTCACGGTGATTTAGCTAGGGTATAGTTACTCAATCCCTTGGGTACAATACTCTTACTTTTTTCCCTTTACTAAAACTTGACCTCCTAATCTTAGGAGTAGGAGACATCAAACACCAAATTTGCACTTATTTTATACTCAATGATGTCCCCAACAGGATTTGGTTTACCTAGAGGACAATGGGAAGAAGGACCTGAGAAGCCTGAAGGAGGACCTGGTTTGCGTTGGACAGCCATAACAGAAGATTCGGTAGGTATTAAATGCCCCATAACCTGTTTCTCTGATTGCACCTTGCGAATGTAAGCATAGCTCTGCTCTAAAGAGAATTTAGGTTCCTTGCACAAGATTTCTCCACGCACCTGATCATACTCTAGGTCAAGTCCACTCAAAAACATGTGAACACGCATCCGGGACATCGCTGAGGTCTCTTGAACTACAGCTGCAACATTATCATTCTGAAAGGCCACCCTTTTATCAATCTCCTGGAACATGGCCACTAACTCATTATAGTAGGTAGGAATAGGCCTTCCATTTTGCTTTGCTTCAAAACACTTCTTGTTCAATTCAAAGATCCGGGTTTCATCAGAATCATCATAAAAAGTTTTCTCTATAGCTTCCCAAATATCTTTTGCAGTAGGGAGACGAATATACCGGTTCATAAGAGAGGACTCCATGGAGTCAATGAGCCAACTTTTCACCTTTTCATTGTCTGTGGCCCAAGCTTCATACTCTACAGAATTTATGGCTGGTTCAGTCTTCACTCTGGTCAGATAACCAACCTTCCCTCGTGCTCCAATGCCCATCCGCATGAGAGGAGCCCATATGGTGTAGTTGGATTCATTCATGACAACATTTGTTGGGAACACAGAGTTGTCTTGTTGGGTGGTGTAGTGGTGATGGATGACTTGTGAGGATGGCACCATTGCCTTCTCTAGATTTGACTGTTCGCCTTCAATTACAGGTCCGGCCATTGAGGAATTCAGGATTTTTGCAGGATTGGGTTTTCTAGGGTTTCAAGATGGATCTAAATTTTTTTTTTTTTCGAAAAAAGGTAGGGTGATGGTGGTTTGGAATTCAATGGTGGTGGTATGCAGTGGTTTGTGGTGTTCTTCAAGATTCAAAGGATGCAGCGCAAGTTCAAAGGATTGAACCTGCTTCGATACCAAGTAGAAAAGAATACTTCAATTCAGGGTTAATTCGATGATTCTATTCATCCCACAATGAGAGTATATATACAAGTATAAAGGAGTAGTCTAACTCTAATAGGAAACAATCTTTCCATAATTACAGGATATCCTAATTAAATAAAATCCTAATTACATACAGATTTACAGCAATTCTACATATAGTCATCATATTTTAGTCATATATGCTAAATTTTCAAGCTTTTTGGGGGACCAAAATAAGATGTTTAGTGTGCAGAAGAATATTTTTGTTGATTAGGCTAAATTTTTGTCTTTTGCAGGTTATAATATCATGACTCCAATGGTGTGGAACTATTGCTCTATTGTCAGACTTGGACCCCCCCCCCAAAGTAAAATTCCTAGTTCCGCCACTTCACATCTTCAACTAATTATTTCATTCCTATTAGACAAGTTTGGAATGGGATATTGTAGAGGCTTTCGATTGTAATTTTTTCTTTTATCGAAAAACTAATTAGGGGAAATTACTGGTTACTCCCTGTACTTTTAGGGTGTCGACAGTTCAGTCCCTACTATCCTAATTTCGACAAGTTACTCCTCAGACTTTCAAATCTCACACAATTTGGTCCAAAATGACTATTTTGCCCCTCCCTTCCACTTTTTGTTTTTTTATTTTTCTCTCCTCTCCCCTCCTTTCTTCTAAAATTCATAATTAATTCTTACGAACTCCGATATTTTAGTTCCATATATGTACGAGATCGTGTCGATGAGCTCCACAACTTTTATGAAGAAAGTTTTTCCAAATTTTGTATATATAAAAAGTCAATTTTCACGACCGCTCCAAATAACATTCGTTTCGAAAATCCACTTTCTTCTAAAATTCATAATTAATTCATATAAACTCTGATTTTTGCGTGTATCAACGAGCTCTACAACTTTCATGAAGAAATTTGTTCCAAATTTTGTATGTATAAAAAGTCATTTTCACTACCACCCCTAAATAACGTTCGTTTCGAAAATCTCATTTCTTCTAAAATTCATAATTAATTCATACGAACTCCGATATTTGTGTTCCATATATGTACGAGATCGTATCGATGATCTCTACAATTTTTATGAATAAAGTTTTTCCAAATTTTGTATGTATAAAAAGTCAATTTTCACGACCCCCCCTGAATAACGTTCGTTTCGAAAATAAAATCGATACGAAACCGAATTTCTCTTACAACTACTTATGAAATAGTCTCAATATTCATAATTCAAATATTTGATATTTCTTGGGTTGTGTGTGTTATTTTGTGGTTGGGGGGGGGGGGGGGGAGGGGAGGGGGTCGTGAAAATTGACTGTTTATACATACAAAATTTGGAAAAACTTCCTTCATAAAAGTTGTAGAGATCATCGATACGATCTCGTACACATATGGAACGCAAAAATCGGAGCTTGTATGAATTAATTATGAATTTTAGAAGAAATGAGGGGAGAGGAGAGAAAACATAAATAAAAAGAGGAAGTCAGGGGCAAAATAGTCATTTTGGACCAAATTGTGTGAGATTTGAAAGTCTGAGGAGTAACTTGTCGAAATTAGGATAGCAGGGACTGAACTGTCGACGCCCTAAAAGTACAGGGAGTGACCAGTAATTTCCCCAACTAATTATTTCATTCCGCCATATAATTATAACCCAAGCAAAAATAAAACTCCAAATTGATCTCACTGCTTGCAAATAAATGTCATCCACATATAAAACCACAAAAGTTTAATCTTCTGATTTCATAAATACTCATCAACTTGTTCTCCTAATTAATTATAACCATACATTCAGTTTAATCAGATAGTACGTTACATCTGGTGTGAGCTCATGTTTAAAACAACATATTGGCTACAAGCCTTTTCCTAATTATTTTGAAGGCTGGTTTCCACAATTCAAATGAACTCTCTGCCAATATATAAGAATGAAAATATACAATTGCATCACCAACTCCCTTATTGCTATCAAATGCACGAGAAATGCAAAGAACATTAAACAATGCCTAATTTCTAACCATCTGAAACAATGAGTATCCTTTTGTTTCAAGAATACGACTCTAATTAAATACAACATTGCTTAACTCTGCAGGATTAGTTTCAACCAAATAGAGCCCCATATAGCAAGTCATTCCAAGTATCCGGTAGCCCCGGAAGACACCAATGGCTGCAGTCTGTGCCAGAATGCTCGCCGCTATAAACAGAAGGGTGTGCTTCTTTACGCAGTTGTGACAGGGATGTAATGTCAAGAAGATAAACTGGTTTCTTAATCCTACTCAACACTTTGTTAACAACTACCCATGCTTGGGGTATCCCTGCTGGGTAGCTTCTGCCTAAGTATGGTTGTGTTTCACCTTTGCATGACCTTGATGGTTGACTCCAATCCTTGCCCCTAATTATTGTCATAAACATTATATCATCACCAACTTGCTTATCATAAAAGTAAGAGTCATTGCATTACTTCCCCTATGTATCTTGCTTATAAAGAATTCATCTATATATGAATCATTTATCTACAGTCTAACGACATAGCATAATATACATATCAAATATCTTATAAAGATCTTTCTACGGTTAAATTCGGATAAAAGGATATTGAAGATAGGGCTACTCACTCGTAATGAATGGGAGAGA
Organism: Rosa chinensis; assembly: GCF_002994745.2. Classification (NCBI taxonomy): domain Eukaryota; kingdom Viridiplantae; phylum Streptophyta; class Magnoliopsida; order Rosales; family Rosaceae; genus Rosa; species Rosa chinensis. The sequence continues at coordinate 44,726,226 of NC_037089.1, forward strand.
TGCCTTGGAAGAAGACCTTGGTTTTGGAAGGATTAACATTCCGATCAACCCATCTACCCCAAGTGGTTAGTCCTCTGTAAAAAGCCACCAGACGGTTCATATCCTTGTACAATTTACCCCCATCTTGTATATAGTCCCATCTGTTAAAAAGTCAAAACGACACAAGTTTTCACAACTAGACAAATAAAGTTAATAATGGGGTGCATGGGCAAGTGTAACACACGTACGGTTGGGTTCTTCCGGTATGAGTCCACCAATGCCACGTGTCGAAGATCAGGACGTCCATGCCTTTCCAGGCGTTACCGCCCCTGATGGAGTCGAGCTTCAAGACTCTTCCAACCTGCTCGCTGTCAAGATCCACAAGGTACGTTGTGTGGTATAATAGTATCTGAACACCATAGTCCTGCCACGTAATGAAAACAAAACACGAACTTAAAAATAAATACATTAATAGTTACGGCAATTACTGAATTAGCTCAAATAATGTAAGGATTTAGAAATTGAGTTAAGATTAGACTAAGTTAGCTAACATAGTTAGCTAACATATTTTCACAAATTATTACCAAAGAAAAAAGCTACGAATAATAATTATTTTCTCTTTGTTCCTTTTCAAGTTATTAAATTGTGTGAACCAGGAGGAAAAAGGATTGGTCACTCTTGAAATTGGGAAAGTGGTCCAGTACATTGAGAATGATGGATTCAGTACTCAATTTTTATGAGTTTACCAACCTACAAGTGACTCTTTATTCCCTTTAGAGTCACTTTATTAACAGAACAATAAATTTACAAGCTACTTTGCTTGTTCTTTTTTATGTTGTTAATAATGAGCTAATTAGTAATAGTAGGGAAAATAGATTGAAATTCTTTTGGTTCAAAAAGATTGAAATTCGATACCTTAGACTCTTAGAGAGAGGGTAATTGCCCATAATTCATCTCGTCATGGATGACATTAAAAAAATACTTGAAACTTGCCGTCTAAGATCACATTCACAATCTAAGCAATTATTGGTTTGATGCATGATAACTTTTCGTCCAATATAAAACGAGATTTAATTTCAATTCACTATTTTAAAAAGGACAAAAAAAGAAATTTTGCAGGAGACCACCCAAAGTCCCAAACATATTTGAAACTATCGAAGTGCACAAAAAAACAGGGAGAGACCAAAGCGGGTCTTGTCTTTACGAGCTCTTCAAAACGTTTGAGATTTCCACATAAAGACATTTCAAGAAAACACAAAGAAATTTCGGCCAAATTCTGAAAACAAAGAAATAATTGAGAAAATAAAAAAGAGTGACAGCCTGACCGGCATGTCCCCCCTTAGCATAGTAAAAAGCCTGACCACCAATCACGCTCTCCTCTTAATGCTCTCACAAACACACACTCGCACACTCTTCCTCTCACTCAAATTCACCGACGGATCAACCCCTGCCAATAAGATGCTGACACGTCTATAATTAACTGAAATTTCATACCTTAAAATATCCTTCTATTGCACCGGAAAATTTTATAATATCCTTAATTTTCCGTGTTATTTTATTAGATGGTCGGACTAATCTAAGAGCAAGTTTACCCGTTGAGTTACCGGGTCACTTACTATTCACTACTTTTTAGTGTATATTTTCATTCTCTTGGTCACGAAATACACTGTGCTCGTTACCCAGATGGTGAAATTAACACTAAAAAGCAGTGAATAGTGGGTGACCTGGTAACCCAACGGGTGAACTTGCTCTAATAGGTTTGGAAGCTTGAGTTGAGTTGGAGAACTCAAGCTCACGGGACAGTTTAGATTTGGAGCTCAATTTTTTCGTGCTTGAACAATGAAATTTTGAAATGAAAAGGATTCACTTTTCTTTTTTGAGAAAAGCTGGTGTGAAAAAGAGACAATACATGCATGCACTGTTTTATCCAATGATTATAGTAATCGCACACACCAAAAGGAAAATCAAAGGAAAAAAAGGAAACAAGGAATTGTATACTCCTGGCTAACCAAATTTGTTGAGACCATGAACAACGGGGAAATTGAAAACGGACCTGGAATGTGACCGACGCTATGCCATTTCTTAATGGGGTGAAAATGTACTTGGAATTTGGAACCCAAGAATGAAGCATACATGTTAGGGATTGCCACTGGTTCAAACTCAGTGAATCACCAACAAACATAATCTTCTTCCCCCTCCATTGCTGTAACATATTCAACCCATTAAACCTGCAAAAGCAAAAAACCCAATTCAAAAGTCAGCTCAATCCCCAATTCCAAGTACTATTCTGCTTCAACATGTTTAGGACAGGAGTAGTGATTCAGAAGTATCCGAATGGTACCTGGGCAGTGAACAAGAGAAGGGCTGCCATCGATATTTGAGGTAAGATTTATCGGGGCGGCCATACTTTTGACAGTTGAACTCTGGATCTATGAAGGGACAGTTGGAATCGTAGGGAGAATAATGGGAAGCGTCGTAAACCCATGAACCTCTGAACCAGTTGCATTTACCTCCTGCAAGGTTTCTAGCTACTACTTGGTCTGAGTTTGTAGCATTGTTATTGATGAACAAGGAATTGAAATCCTCTGCTTTTGTTTGGTGGGAAACCAGAAGCAGAGTTAGAAACAGAGCAGCAGCTGCAGCTTTGGATAGGTAACCCATTATTCCTCTTTCTTGGGTTTCGATCCCCCAATATTTTCGAATTCTAATTTGTTGGGTTTTCAAAAGAAATAAAAAGAACGAGGAGTGAAGAAAAAGTAGTCTCACAGTGGCTGCTTATATAATGCCTCAGAGAGAGAAAGAGAGTGCTTGGGACTTCACATTTTCACATGGAATGTGAGACACCTACAGCCTGCAGTTTTCTCTTTTCTATTACTTGGTTTAAATTTTTGTTTGGTGGGTTGTTTTAATTTTAACTGTGGCAGCATGTGGGGTTGAATCTAATCCTCTGGCCATTGAAAACTTTGGGAATCATGATGATTTGGATTTCTGAAATAATGGGGAACAGTATCCCTACCAAGGAAAAGAGAGTGAGATTTTTTTTCTCTTTGGTACGTTGCTGGCTTGGTAAAATATCATTTCTGTCCTCCTGGTTCTGCCGTCCTTTGTCCTTTGGAGTTGAATTTGCAGTTTCTCGATCTCTATCATCCTGGTTCTTACTGACACCAAGATTTCACCTGCCTCAGCAAGTTCTCCTCCAATCAAGAAAAAACCCTATTGATTTGTGATGACCTCACTCTATCAACCCTATTGTTTTTTCTTACCTAAGAAATAATCTTTTTTTTTTTTTTTGGGTGTGAATGCAGAAACATGTGGAGTTTTATCAAAGTAGGTACATATGGTGTGAATAAGCTTGAATCTTGAAGAATTTATGCTGGTAGGTGTACATATTGAACTCTCAACCTGTCAACCTTTACTTGATATTATATAAATACTAGGAAAAATGCTATACATATCACATGGTTGGATCTAAAATTCAGGGGTTTTTTCAGAGTTTTCCCCAGGCAATTTTATGTTTTATGTCATACAATTATGGGCTTATGTTTTGAAAATGATTAGTGTAATTTTATTGAAGCAATGTGGTGGGAGAGCAATTTAATAAGCTTGCTGATCTTATATATTTTCCAATGATGGGTACGTGAATCATTTAGAGACAACTTCAACTCCAAGCCAAGCAATTGGAAAACACAATTAATGTATTGATTTTGTTTGGTTAATTTAACAACCACCTAATTAAACGTGAAAGTAATATTTGTTGGATGCATGTCTGTTTGCATGGAGGAATCAAATATGAGCAAATACGTTTCTCTTTTTATTATTATTAGAAAGTAGTAATGTTAATTCTATAATTTCTTGTGGAGAAGATGTTAAATTCATTTATAAGTGAGCAAAATTACACATTATAATTCATATTACTGAATTATAACAAAAATAATTGCTACATGAGTAATTTCATCTATATATATATATATATATTGGTTATAAAACTTATTGCTTAAGCAATTTCAGCTTCAAAGATCATAGGACACAAAACTTCATGCAAATTCATTCTCAGCCTTAGCGCGAAAGTGCGACGTTATTCCTGACAATGTCACCACCTCCCAATGAAGTTGCTTGGCAATCGACAAAACCCCACAAAAGTTGACGCGGTGGATCAGCGGCGGACGAGGTCGCTTGAAACAAAATGTCGATTAGACCAAAAAAAAAAAAAGAAGAAACAAAATGTCGATTTCCCCATTAACTTGGCCGGGGAGAGACCTTCCGCCAAGACAAAGACGAACTATTTTGAAACCTTTGGTACATGTACATCTACTAATCATCCTACAAACCCAACCATAATAAGTACAATGGTCCCCCGTTCCAAACCCCAAATCAAGCCGAAGCAGAGATAATTGAACAGGAAAAATTTATTTCCTCACTCGGTGTCTCGGTATCCCCTTTAAATTATTAGGCCACAATCTCCCCATTTGTCTCATATACACCGAAGGAACAAAGAGGCTATGTGAAACTCATACTTAGTAACAAACACCTCCTTAGAGATTGTGGGATCTACAACAATGGAATCAACCAAAACCAACTTAAAAGCTAAAATAGTTGTCATCTCATCAATTTGTAATATTAATTATAGCGTGCTGCAGAAATTTAGAAAATTTTAAAAAAGGTAGTAAACATAACAAGGTAAATACGTACGTAAATTCTATAATTGAATGTGATCATCTTCTAAAATCATTGTAGTTGTTTGACACTAATTCTTTTTTGTATTTAGTCTATCATATTCGTGTCCATATCAATCACTAATAAACTCCAACTTACCAACTTCATATCGTGTTACTGTTTTTTTAGGACAACGGAAGACTAATCCATTGATCGAAATCATGACGACCTCACTCGGTCAAACATGAAGGGTACAGGCACCCCTCATATTACAATGCAAGCTCACGAAGAGTACTAAATCTAAAAGAAATCCATACTTGAAAACTAAAATCCTAACTGAACTGCTAAAAAGAAAATGCAGAATTGAAAAAACTCCCTAATCCTACACTGCCCAAAAATGAAACCAATGTCCTGAACATCTTGACGCCTAACACCCTTTTGGTGTACGTCGCGACATCCAACACACCCACAGCAACATTCTAGGAACAGATGCAAGACAAAGAGCAGGACAGACCATCCCAAAAAGCCTAGACCGGACCCAAGTGTGAGAAAATAGGGGGAATTGGGCTATAGACCCAAGTCTCTAGACTGCACCCCTGCAGCCCAGAAAAGCAGAGGCCCAAGGCCCACTACCCACACCCTACGTACCTCACACCCAGCTGTCAAATCTGGCCCTTCCGAGAAGCCGCCCGCCACCACCAAATCAGTCTGGCGGCCTCCCCAGGCAGGAGACCGTGGCAGCCCTCTCACCGCCCACCAAAGCCTGTGCTAGCCCCGATCCCTAGCAGGAAAGCTCCGATCTCGCTCCTCCTCTAGTCCCGAAACCACGATCGATCTCCTCTTCTAGTCCCGACGTCGATTCACTCCGACTGGAAACCGATGATGCAGGAACAGCCTCCCCCAAAAGTCTGATGCCGGCCACAGCCGTCGACCACAACGCAGCCCGAAAGAACCAAAACCGGGCTCGACCACAATGCAACCCGAGATCGAAGTCTCGTCCCCTTGGTCTGGAAAACGACGCCGAAGCACCCTGCTGCAGATCGGAGCCACGGGACGCCGCCGCACTGCTCATGAAACCTAGGTTTAGGTTTCGGAATCGCTCCGACTTTTTTGGAGCCCAATTGGAATAATGCCAGGGTGTTTCATATCGTGTTACTGTTGACCAACAGTGTCACCTATAAAATCATATGCATTCTTTTTTCTGTTTTTTTGTTTGATAGAAAATCGTATGCAATTTTGTCCTTGGCCTTCTCATTAGTTTTCTGAAATTTTCTTACACCGTCGGTGCATAGAATAATTTCCACTTTTTTAGTTCTATATATAAATGGTGTTTCTCAATTTGAAGTCAAAGCTAGTATTCAATTTCTCTTTCAAGAAATGGTACTGCATTCGCCTATCATGCATGCATCCACTTAATATGGGTTATATGAATATGGCATTGCTTGTTTTGAAACTAAAAATGTCGCTATCAACCCTCCAACCATGCATAGAGCGAGTCACCGAGTCTGGTTTCTATAACGAAGGGAAAGTGGTTTTTTTTTTTATACTGGAGGGAAATTTGTACAGTTAGCATGCATTTTGGTATTTGCGTTTTTTTATAATCTACAAATTAACGTATCAATAACTCTGACACTCTGTATGGTGATAAACTAACTTAATGCAATAACAAATCACTACGAGCTTCTCTACTTCTATATAAATCTGGTGTACAAGTTACAACTATAAATATATCAATAATGTCACATAGTCACAATTGATCAAGGATTTTGTGGTCATATACCCTTAAATTTAATTTAAAAATTGAGATTAGAAGAATGAATTTTAAGTGTTTTAATCTCAACCTTTGAAATCAAATCCAAAAATGGGTGACCACAAAATTCTTGATCAGTGACCGATCGAGTAATCATCACTGATAAATAATTAGTCTAACTTTTAATTTATTGTTTCATGAATGTATGGAAAGAACCTTTCTTTTTGGTCAAACCCCTGAAAAAAAGAAAAAAAAAAAAAGAAACAAGAGAGTACTCATCTTCACTTATGCTCATAAGCTCATTATACATGCAGCAAAGAAACCACCGGCTCTAAAGTAAAATTTAATTACATTAATTATACTAAGTAGGTGAGTATATCTATTGAGTAAATTGAGGTGAGGGACCATAGCACTCATAGCGAACCACCGATTGTTGAATAAACCAAAAGTAATCCTTCTTTTTTGCTTCAAGAAAAACAACTAATCCTTGTTTATGGCCACCAAAATTGAATGTATAGGTGTTCTACTACACTAACATGCCAATGTGTGAGTTGTCACACGCTAGGCTCCTAACTAAATTGATCACCAAGTTCCCCCCAGACCATACTCAACAAATTCTTTTTCTTAGAAAAAGAGACTTGTCTCTTTCTTTTTCTCCTCAATTATCAAGGTGATATGCAAGTTGCATGCAACTAGGAGTCCTAGTCTTTGGAATGGACCATTCTGGTTCTATTGTAAAGTTCAATATTGGCTTTGGGTATTGGTTTGGACAAGTCGAATTTTTCCGGCCAATGCGGAGTTAGTAATAAAACGTTTGATTGGGGGTGTGTTTTCATGTAATGAACGAAGCACCAGCAGATGGACCAATATTAACAAATTTTACAATAAATGGTTTAGCGACTTAGCGTGTATGCATAGGTGATCATTTAATAAAGTTTATAGGTCAAGTCGTTGGCATTTTCTTTTGTTATATGTTGAAACCCAGAGTCTAAGATTGTGACATTGCTCCAGCACCCATTGTTTGAAAGGGACTTCATAGAAATCTAGATCAAGTGTCATTTGCATACTCAATTAGTCCTTTTATTCTTTGTTTTTGTTTCATAGAGCCATATAAAAATAACAAGAGGAGGTAGAATGGTTTTCAAGTCGTTGCTGCAAGGCTTGAGGAACTCATCGGAACTAGCTGGCATAGTGGTGGCGTTTTTTGTTAATGGAAAATGCTACAGTTGATGGTTAGAGGAGCATGAAATGTGAACTTATTAGAGTTTTCCCGTTCATGCTTGTATTTCTTTTGGCCTAAGATTAATAAATTCATAGTCATATCTAATATCAAGGTTTAAGACTAAAACACTATAACTCATTTAATCGTCACAAGAAATAGATAATTATGACTTTTTTAGTCAATAGGTGACTGTTGGAGAATGAACTATGCAAGTATCACACATATCGTCAAATAGTTGGAATTGTCCGCTGATTTGTTGGCATGTTTAGTGAGTTCAAGTGATTAGCTTTGTAATTAGACTTGAGAGCTACAGATTCAATACTGCATAAAAGAAGACGAAGTAGATCGATTGATAGGACTCGGGCCAATGAATTTTTATTGAGAAAAGGTGGCAGACAACATGTGTTGCTTCTTTTTAATTTATCGTTCTCTTTCATTTTGGCCCATATATATACAACGTACGTATGGTGATGTTAATATTTCCATACATGTGCATGTGCTTTCAAGTGTCAATTCCCAACCTTGCTCGATTAGTCCTTTAAAATGGTCATTTAGTAACCACGTCCCCTCGTTCAATCACGCAGTTCTGGAATTAATATACTTATCATGTTCATAAAAAATGGTTTAGTAATCTGATTATGATCTAAACCGATCTGTTCAATTGTTAGTTCTCGACCTGTTAGCTAACGAAACTCTTTAGATTATTCAAACATGACGCATTTTGCATGTACATGTACATGTATATTTTGTTCATTGATGTAATATAATTTGATTGATTGCAGTAAAAAGTTTATGAACTGATTCATTAAGTGGAGAAATTTAACATTCAGAGTGAAGAAAACAAATCTTTCGCACTCTCTAAATTACGATATAGATGCAAACAATAGGTAATTAAATACAAGATCATGATGGAAATGATGGTCCAACAAATTTGGACATCGCTCGTAATCCCGATGGACAAGTTAGAAAAGTATGCAATTGAGTTCAATGCGTTCATAAGTTCTAATATTCGATCCATTTTGTCACATTCTCATCCCAACTGCCTTATGACTTTGAAGAATTTAGTGTAGATTGAGCTGAAGTACTTTCTTATACACGACCAAAATTAGAGAAAAAAAGTAGTACTTAGATATTTTTCTTCATATATTGTCCACACCCGAGTTGTAAAAGAACCCCAACTAAAGTGAATGAAGAGTACTGTGAGTGTGCCATTGATATGAAGTCCTCAATATCTATCACGAATACTTGCAATCACATTACTCCAATATATGAGGATAATATCTGTAGTGCATAGCAAAAGTAATGGTGGAAAATTATGCGTGTGTACTTTAGTTATTTTGTCATATTGCTTCTGGTCTCTTCTTTTGATATTAGGTATAGCTAGGGTTAATAAACCGGAGGGCCTGCCGTAAAAGAAAATGGCACAAGAAATTAATTGACTTTGCTTCTGATTTGTCGTCTTGTTCTTGGATCAATTAAGATCACTGTCCTAGAAGGACCTCCACCACATAGTGCAGAAGAAGAAGAAGCAGCAGCAGAAGGTCGCAGGTCGTCTTTCTTTTCCATGGGGCCTCCCTCCAGGCCACCTTCTTCTGCTGTTGCACATGAACATATATGATTGATTGATTCTATTTCTTCGTCAACTTGGGGCAGCCGATCCGACCCCTTCTGCCTGCGAAATTAGCTTAAGGAAACAACTCTAATTAATTAAACAAATTATTGGCCAACCCCAGATTTGGTTTTTCATTTAATAATTGAGTGCGACTATTTCCACCCTACTAAATACTTTGTTCACCATATAATCAAAAATTTTCTTTAAAATCTCAAAATTGTCCTTAACTACAATTATTAATAGAAAAAATAATTGTAGTAAATAAAACTTCACCCAACAGATATCTCTATTATCATCTCAGCTTTTTATACCAAAAAAAAAAAAAAATTATCATCTCAGCTTCTTCATCGCTAGTCTGCCAAAAAATTTGTTAGACGAAATTTTCAAGCTATAGCAATAAATGAAAAGAATTGTTGGTTAGTATTATTTTGTTCAACTTCATCTAACTCGTGTTTGATTCTACGTCATAGTAGCTGATGAAGGGAGAAGATAGAGAAGAGGAAAAAAAACGAAAGAGTAAAAAAAAACTAGAAAGTGTGGGGTTGTAGTACGATGGTATGTTTATTTTTTTTCCTTTTATCGTTTCCAGTTTAAATTTTCAATAGTGATATTTTTTTTCTTTTCTAAATTATTTGAGAGTGAAATTGGAAGTTTCAGGATAAAATTTTAATTGTAGGGTGAACAAAGCATTTGGTAGGGTGGAAATAGCCTCACCCTTAATAATTTCCGGTCAGTCCTATGAAACACTTATTAAACCAGAATTAGTTTTTAATGGTCAGTGAACCCGATAACACGACTCGAAACAAATAAAGTGGGTTGAACCCGCACGATTAAAAAGAGGGTCGGCCGTGGGTCAACCCCCCATTTAATAAATGGGTCGGCCACGGGTCAACCCACCAACACGAAGTGAACCCGTATAACCCTATTATGCTATATTTCTTCTTGAAATATTGGACGTTAGGAGTATTTGATCATAGGATTAGACAATTTGAAATATTTTGCTTTTATAATTATTGGATTTAATTAGTTATGAAGTACATATAATTATTTATATTCTTCGTCTTGTGGAGTTTTTAATGAATTTAATCAATTTTTGTATTTTTTAGTTAAATGGGTCGCATTGTTAACCCTTACGTAGGTCATTTTGTGTAACACGACACGACCTATTTATTAAATGGATTAAGCGGGTTGGAAACGAGTAACCCGTTTAATAAATAGGTTGGGTTTTGGTTTAAATTTTTGACACGATTATTAAATGGGTTGGGTTTGGGTTTGTATCTTGCAACACGATAAATACCTTGACCCAACACGAACCCAACCCGACACGACCCATTGACAGCCCTACTTCTAATCCCTTTATAAGGATTAAATCTTACAAATAAAGACACTTTGCTCTTCACTTGCCACGTGGCAAGAGTTAATTTATTTTTTTACCCTTAATTACTTATTTTAGCTTCTAATTCATTTATGTTACTTTTTTTTTTCTGAGAATAATCTCTTTTGTTACTTTGTTGTCATGTGTCAATAAGACATTTACAATTCTAACCTTCATACATGGATAACTAAATCTTAATTATTTTCTTTAATCCAAACTCGTTTTTGTTCAAATCCTACTGTTTGCTACTGCATTTTATACCCATGTTCTGCTATTGCATTCGTCATCGCCTAATCCTGCTACTGCACTCGCTGTACTCATACTCGTCCAGTTCTGCTACTGTACTTGTACTCGTGTTCAGCTACTGCACTCGTCATCACCCAATCCTACTACTGCACTTGTCCAATCCTGCTACTACACTCGCTGCACTCATACTCATCCAATTCTGCTACTACACTTGTACTCGTGTTCTGCTACTGCACTCGTCATCTCCTAATCCTGCTACTACACTCGTCCAATCCTGCTACTGCACTCGTTACAATCATAATCGTTCTGTTTTGCTACTCGTGTTCTACTACTGCACTGGTCCAATCCTGCTACTGCACTCATACTCGTCCAGTTCTGCTACTGCACTTGTACTCGTGTTCTGCTACTGTACTCGTCATCGCCTAATCCTGCTACTGCACTCGTCTAATCCTGTTACTGCACTCATACTCGTCCAGTTCTGCTACTACACTTGTACTTGCATTCTGCTACTGCACTCATCATCGCCCAATCCTGCTACTGCACTCATATATGAGCTACACAATATAACAGAATGTAGTTATCATGCAAGGCACATGATATGCATAATGGGTTTCGAGCTAAACCAAAATTGGAAACTTTACTTCTTATAACAAGGTTTGAACAGTAAAGTGCTATGCCACTTTCTCAAAGCTACCTTCATTTATGTATAAACAACCAAAACATAAGTTGAGTTCAATCAGACCCTTACACATGCATTTGAAAGCATGGTTACTTAGTGTAACTTTTAGACGTTTTAGTTACAATTCCAGCACTTGAACAACAGAAAAGAAATACCAAAAAGAAAAAAGCTCACAACTCTACTGAATTACTAAGTCAAAATGCCTACAAGAACTAGCATAAGTCGTAAGTACCACGACAGGCATCAGTCAATGTTCAAAATGTTAAGGCAAACAAAAACATTTAAATTAGCACTAATTTCAGTTTACCCCCCTGAGGTTTGGGGTCGTCATCATGTTAGTCCCTCTAGTTTCAATTTAATCAGTAACACCCTTGTACTCTCCAAATTCATCAGCCGTGTCCAATTTTTGGACCTCCGTCCAAATTAGACGTTAAATCTGACGTTGGGGCCCATTGTAAGGGGAAAACAGTCATTTAAATGTAAAAAAGTAAATTAAAAAAAAAACCACGACAAATAAACTCTTCTTCTTCTTCATTTGATCCGCCTCTCCTCAAAGCCCGAACCCTACTCTTCCTCTCCCTCCCTTTCTCTCTATCTTTATCCACTCTCGCCGCTCCACAAAAAACCTCGCCACCACCTCCACGGCTCCACCAGGTGACGAAGCTCTGATTTACCATACCGACCACCACTCTCTCAAATCGTTCTCACTCTCTGTTTTGCCGACCAAATGAAACTCCAACACTAGCAACAACAATACCACACCAAACATCGATGACTCCCCGGTAACCATAGTCAACAAGATCAGCGCCTCAATTCTAATCTTCTCCAAACCCTCGTCACCGCCGTTGATCCCCAAAGACATCGTGCGTCCGATCTAATGACGAAAAGGCGAGTTGATTGACTGTGGATCGGGTCAGACCTAGGAGGTAGTGAAGGAATGAGATTGTGAGAGAGGTGCAAACGACGACGTCAATCTAGAACCACCACCAGGCTCGAACATAGGATCAACGACGCCTAGCCCAAAGATTGCCCAAAGCTCCGGAAAATCCTTATGTGGTTGCCTCGGTTTAATCTACTTAGGCACTTTGATGGTTACCAGTTCGCGATTACGAACCCGATTGAATCTGCTCACGGGAGTTTTGCAAATCCAAGCTTTCAAATTTTGGTAGTGGAGGTGTTTGGTTGGGGACTGGTTTAGTTAGAATCAAAGAGTAGGACGATGCGTAGAGAAGACGACGTTGTTTTCCAGTCATCTTCTTCTCAGTTCATTGATTTGCAATCGAAGAATGGGTTTAGATCTGAAGCAGGCGAAGTCTTATACCCGCTCATTTGATGTGTCTAATTTAGGGTTCTATAGCCACCAGGATCGAGGTTTCGGTGGTTTTGTGAAGTGGGTTTAATTATGTGATCAGCTTCAAAACGAGAGAGAGTTTCAGTTATGTGTTTTACTCCTTCAGGTATAAAGGAAAAAGATAAGGGTTAAAAGTGTAATTTAGCTCCTCAGGTGGATCCAAAGTGGGAAAGTTAACGTCCACGTCAACAATTAACGTCAAATTTGGACGGAGGTCCAAAAATTGGACACGGCTGATGAATTAGGAGAGTACAAGGGTGTTACTGATTAAATTGAAACTAGAGGGACTAACATGATGACGACCCCAAACCTCAGGGGGGGGGGGTAAACTGAAATTAATTAGTCCTTCAAATAATATAGCATCTCAAAGCAATGCACATGAACAATCAAACAAACACAACAAAAAGCACTAAATGAAGAACCTGCGTTGAAGTTGGAAGTGCAGGACGTAGCTCAACTCCTTATTCTGCATCTACGTTGAAGTTGCTTATGGATGTGGAGAATCATTCTGGTGCAAATCGATCAAGTGGTTTGTTTCCACCACTGACTCTAAGTTCATTTAATCATCCTGATCCGAATTCGATTAAGCCAAAATTAGCATATGGGTTGTTTAAGAAAAGCATACCCATGGGGTTTTCAGAAGGCGTTACGGTGCTGAAGGAGGCGATCTCCATAGAAGAGGAGGCCTTAGAAGAGGGCTTTACGGGCAGCTTAGGGGTGGTGAGGGCAGCCTCTTAGGCAGCGAGCTTGGCCTCGTCTTTCTTCTCGCAGTAGGGCTCTGCCTCTTCTACTCTTTCTAGACTCATTGTCATCCACCATGGACACCTCTAGCTTATCTTTGGCCTAGTTCCAAAAATTCACACAAATCAAAACCCAAACTTTAAACCACATTGTCAACCAAAGACACCTATTTTCTCTGCTAAATCACACGGATAAAAAAAAAAACACAAAACTCAAATGAATTACCAGATTAATTAGATGATCACACTCCTCCTTAGAAAGAAAATTCTTATAAATAAAAGCCCTACAGATCATGAAAATGATAAAGAACAAGGTCAATTGTGGACAAATAATCAAAATCGAGATATGAAAAATGCAAAATTGAGAAAGAAAAGAAAACCTGGGATTCCATGAGAGTTGAGAGACGCGAGACGGATCGAATGTAGCAGAAGAAGGACCTTTCTTCATTCTGACCAGGGATTCCACACTGCAAAAATGCACAATACTCCATCAGGGATTTCCGGCATGATTGGGCAAGCAGCGGGCGGGTTCGGCACCGAAGGTAGCCCAAGCGCGGCTTTGGGTTTTCGTTTTGGGGTGTTGGTATTGGTCAGTGGCATACGCATAAATATTTCATCAAACTGAGCATTTTGGTCATTTTCCATTAAAATTGGGAGTCAGGCTTGCATAATTTGGATTTTGGGCTTGAGCTCATATAATTATTTGTATTTTTTTTTTGAAAGTGAGTATTCTGTGTTTATATCTTTGATCATGTGATACTATGTAATTTTCTATTAACTTTATTAAGTTAAAGGTTGCTTTTAGTCTCTACTCTTATCGATCAACTTCTGTAGTGATGGGTCTCTTTCAGGTTCAAGTAAGATTTATATAAATTGTCCTTTAAAAAAAAAATTTATATAAATTGTTATAAACAACAACAATCATGTTAACTCCATAGTCTTTACGCTTCATAAAAAGATGCCTTCAATCCTACACTTGTCTCTAATGCGATTAAAAATGAAACTAAGATTCAAGTTTGAATTTCTAATGTCAGTGATAATCTAAAAATGATAAAGGATGCACGCCGCGGGCGAGTGATGGTCCGTTACTCTACTTCAAGACTACTAGTGTCCTCTAGCGATTTCATCAGCCGAAGGTGAGTAGCTAATCTCGTGTAATATTCTCCTCAATTATTATTCAAAAATGCAATTATCTGAAAAATGCATTGAGCTAACGGAAAATTGATCGTATCTACTTCGCAGCATCGATCGGCCTTTAGGTTCTCGACAACAAATGCAATCATTTTAAACCGATATAATCAAAGTCATATTATGATATATATAGGTCACCATCTTCTTTGGGCCAAAAGTCTGTCATAGCCACTTTAAGTACTTCACAAGGCTAATGCCTAATGGATAAGCCACATTAGTTAGTTAGAAAGAGTCGTGCGTTTCATATCAAACAAAAGAATAATTGACCTAACTTTACTTAACTAAATGGATTTGATTTCCACAAGTTGATGCATCACCGGATGATAAGTACCAAGTATATATTATACATGGGAAGTTTCTAAAACAATGACTCAAAATTACGTAATCAGACTAATGTCCAAAGACTCAATTATGGCAACACCCCCTTGTCATTGATTAGTTGATTTGAATTGGCTGCATTTACCTAACTTAATTGTGCTTTACGAAAGCTGTGTTTATGGTGTGCATGATATTGAGCAGCCAATATTGATTGTGGACAACTCGATCAATTATTTCACATGCTACAAATTAGGCTATTTTTAATGGATGTTTAATATATGCATGGATGGTTTGGGTGTTGTAATTAAGGTTGTACACGGATTGGATTGGATCAGTTTTGACTCTAAACTATCTTTATGCCAAATTGAGCGGTTTATGTATTTTGAACAACTGATCATCAGAAAAAATAAGCATAGTCCAATCCAATTAAAAAATGTTTGGTTCGGTCGGTTAGGCGGTTTAACCCTAATAATATTATTTATAAAAAAAAATCTTAGTAAAATTCAATCACAATAATAAAAATTATGTTAAATAAACAATAACTAAATTTAAAATTCAATAATTAAAATCCAAAACTAATATTCGATCAAAAATCAACATTTAGAATAGATTCAAAGTGATTCACTTATTTGCTGGCTCAGCCATTAGTAATAGCTTAATTTGCTAGTATTGAAGGTTAGAGAATGAGAGACTGAGAGATGTAATAACAAACAATAACTAAATTTAAAATTCAATAATTAAAATCCAAAATCAAAATTTAGAATAGATTCAAAGTGATTCACTTATTTGATGGCTTAGCCATTAGTAATAGCTTAATTTGCTAGTATTGAAGGTTAGAGAATGAGAGATGTGATGTGAGAGAATCAAAGTGATTGTAGCGATTACATATTAGAGTTCTAGGCCTTTGGGCCTTAGATTTAATATTGTAATATATCATTTAAGAATAAAATTGTAATTAGAGTTCTAAAACTTATTTATTTTTTTCAAAAGAGGATCAAAGGATTTCATTTCGGCTCTTTACTTCAGTAGTCCAAACTATAAACAGTACAGTATTCATGGTTCTAGCAACATTACCTAATCAATATTTGGTGTGATACATATGTAGCTCTAATCAAGATGAAGTTGACACCGTACCATCGTTCTTTTTTCTTGGTTTAAAGTTTTGTCTCATCGAATTTTATTCGAATAAAGTTTTCCAGAGACCATCTATAATCTAGATTTGAGAATTTATTTATTTATTTATTTATTTTTGAAAGGGATTTGGAACCCAGCTAAGCTGGGAGGCTCATCCCCATACCTTACTTATTGTATTATTTAAAATAAGGTGTGTCGAGGGTGACATAGGGCCTTGACCTCGCACACTATTATAATATCTTCGTAGAGTACATTTCGAATAATAGCAAGAGACTCATTTAACCATACATCCCGAAGCAAATGGGGTTGCCAATAGATTGACAAACCTTGTTAGTTTCGATGTTATTTCTAAGGGTTTTTGTCCATTTACCCTAATTCTAGGGTCATTTATCTCACTTACCCCATTAAGTTTTTTTTAATTCCCCCTTACCTATAAAGACTCTAATAAAGTATTCCTTAATACCCAATTAAGTTTATTTTTTATTTTTGAGACTATTTTACCCTCATCCATTTGTTACATAGAGAGAGAGAGACAGAGAGAGAGAGAGAGAAGGAATAGGAGACTTCGCCGGATTCCAGTCACTGGATGCCACCCACCGGACTTCTTTGAAAACCTCGCCGAAGGTCCCTAAAGAAGTCGTCGAATATCTCATATGTCGCTAGAAATCTCTATTGCCCTCCAATATACCTTTATTGGGGGGCAACAGAGATTTTTGAAATCTCGCAGGAATTCCCAAAGAGATTGTCGGAGATCTCATATGGGGCCGGAGAGGTTTATTACCCCCCCCCCCCCCCCCAATAAAGGTCGATTGAGGTCTATTGCTCTCCAATAGAACTTTCGGTCCTCGAAATGGGAACTAATCTCTCCAAAATTAGACAAATAAAACTTTGATTGAATCAAAACATTTATTGTCCTCAATAGAAGTCCATTTCCCCCAATAGACCTTTATTGCCCTCCAATAGAACTTCTTTTTTCCTTTCCTTCTGAGCATTTTATTGCAAAACAGAAGTTGCACCATTTTGATTTGCAATGAAGAAGCTCCATCCCAAAAAGAAAAAAAATTAAATCAAAGGCACAATTAGCTTCGTCTTCTTGAAAGAAATGGCGTCCAAAACTACACTTTCAATTATCATGTCAAATAAATATTTGTATGGCTTGGTGTCTTGAGAAAACTATAGACTGGAGTTGCTTAATTTCAGACAAATGCAAAAGAATGAACTCTGAGAATCCTATCAAAACTAGTGCTCCACTTGACCTGAATTCGACTCACCAGATCAACGTTCTCCGCTACCACTGTCTTGGGTCGAGAACTGGAGGGGCTGAGGTCCTTGCCGGATGGGGTCTTCGGGTCGAGAGGTGGAGATCGGTCTCATCGAAGCTAGTGATGACCTCCTCGACGAAGTAGCGAGTCAAATTGAAGTGACCCCTTTCCTGGAGCAACAACGACGACTTAGCGTCGTCGACGAGGCCAGGACTGACGTCGAGAATTGCCTGCTACGGTCTGGTACCCTCCGGCATCGACGGACCTCAATTCAGACCAAATCTTGGCCTCACGATCTAATCGGTTTGGCAGAGAGAGAGAGAGAGAGAGAGAGAGAGAGAGAGAGATCAGAGAGTGGCATGATATAATTTCTTAATTAGGTTATGGGCAAAGTTGTCATTTCTCTTTAAATTGGGTTAGTGTGAATAAAATATGTTGCTAGAGTAAAAGTGAGATAGTTTTGGTCAATTTTGGTGCTTTGGGTCAAGGACCCTATTTCTAATGTATGGAGAAAAAACTTGTTCTACTCACGTGATTAGTAGCAGTGTGTTTTTGTTTCCTCCCTTTCATATTAGACTGTGAATTATTATTTTAAATTTTATCATACTTATATGTTATGTAATTGCATCTCATATGAATACAATTTTACATTTACGTTTCAAAAAAAAAAAAAAGATGAAGTCAAGGTCGTTTTGTGGTCAACACCACCAAACAATTAACACATTTTGACCTCTTAAGTATTGATTTTCATATTGCAATTTTAGATAATAATGTCAAAAGACGTTGAAATCATTTTTTTGGTTGTAAAGCGACCAACTTAATTGTGTTCCAGGCAAGGCCGGTCCTGAAGTTGTGGAGGCCTAGAGCAAAATCTAAATGAGGCCTTACTAATTCCAACATAAAAAAATATATTATAAAAATTTGGTCAAATTAATTTAACAAGGCAAATAAAAATAATATATAAGAATGAAAAACATAAATAAAAGAGAGATTACTACATAACGAACACATGTCATGGGTGGAAAATGGACAGTGACTTGGCCAACTAAACTATTTGCATTTCATTAAATTGTTTGACGTTTTTTGTTAATATATTTTATATACACATATTCTGAGATCTGAGGCCTCCCGAGATTGGAGGCCTAGTGCGGCCGCACCACTTGCACTACCTCAGGGCCGCCCCTGGTTCCAGGATACATTGATAGATAAAACCCTACAACAAAAAGAAAAGTTTACGGATTGTTAGAGCACTAATGTTCTCCTGGTTAGAGACGCCCAACGTAACTATCATATTCACGTTCGATGAAAGCGAAATGATTAGATTGGTATGAACAATTTACCTTGGAGTGGCTTAGGGTTGACATAGAGTGAAATAATGGCAGGAGTCCTATAGACTAAAAATTCTTGGAGTTGAAGGAAGGTACCCCAAATAGGATTGGGCCACTTTTTCAGTCTTTTCTTCGTTAATAAAGACTTATAGAATTTTTTTTAGACATTGGGCTTGCCCATGTCAAGCACCACAAGCACAGTTGAATCCCAAATCTTGTTTTATAGCCCATATGGGGTTAAATTGTGTAGTACTGGACATGAGTCAGCATTATGAGTGATCTAGTTGGTTTTGTAAGAAAAAACCTTAAGAGACTAGTCCGAGACCCACTCACGCTTCGGGTCTCTCACTGCTAGTTATGATAGTCTGAGAGTATGGTTGCTGATTGCTAATTTAGTTTTATTTTATTTTTTTATTATTATTATTTTATTTTATAATTTTTGTTTATGTTTTTATTTTATTTTATTTTATTTATATAGAGTAAGTTATGACAGTTTGAGTGAAAAGAGGTCAAGGAGAAGCATATTGTCTACAAGGGAATTAATTGTGCTAATGGTTTCTATTGGCAAATTGGTAATGGAGAGAAGGTGAAAGTTTGGTGTGATCCGTGGATACCAGGACTCCCATCTTTTAAACCAGAGCTGCAAGTTAACGATGGGGACGATTCACTCAAGGTTAGTTATCTTTTTCTAATAGAGCATTCTTGGGATGAAAGGAAAATTCGGAATTTATTTTCAGCCAATACAGTAGAGGCTATCTTGTGTATACCTCTAAGCTCAAGAAGAACTTAGGACAGGTGTGTTTGGAGGTTAGAAGGTGATGGAAAATTCTTGGTTAAATTAGCCTATAGATTAGCTTTCTTACAGTCTTCATCATATCGACCTAGTACTGGGGTAGTCACAACTAAGTTCTGGAAGCAAATTTGGAAGTGTAATATTCCCACTTCCGCAAATATGCATATTTGGCGGATTTGTAATGATATTCTTCCTTCTTTGGAGTGTTTGGCTTCGAAACAAGTTCTATTGGAGTCTCATGATTGTGTTTTATGTGAGGGTGAATTGGAGTCAACACTGCATCTGAGTTGGAACTACTCCTTTGCAAGGCAAGTACTTAATTCACATCGAGATCTGTGTCAAGTTTGTTTTGATGCACAAACTGATGGTGTTAGGGTGGTTGAATGGCTCATTCATTGTGTTGGGAAGCTGTCGAAACACTCTTTTGAGGAGCTACTTGTTCTACTTTGGAATATTTGGAAGGAAAGGAATACAAGGGTCTGGGAGCATAAGAGGACTGAAGCAAATGATGTGGTGATTCGTACGAGTACTAGCCTTGCTCAGTACCGTCTGCACAATGTCCAAGCAAGGCAAATGGGAACTGGGTTAAAGCAGCTCGATAGAGGTGTCCTGCCATAGGGGTTTTGAAGGTCAATATCAATGGCTCGTTTCATGCCTGCACGAAGATAGGTGGTTTGGGATTCATTGTCCGAGATTGACAGAACCCGCCCCGGATTTCAGGGTGAAATCCGAAGTGGCCCTGCGGGGCCCACTTTAGAAGAAATTCTACCAAAAATTTGGCGAAACTTCCCATAAAAGTAGGCTACCCAAAACATGTACGAAAACATTTACACTTCTAAAACATCCATCTTTATTCTCCTGGAGCCACCCTGCTCCCCAAATCAACATCAACCAAAAATCACATAACACAAATCACAACTTAAATAACATTAATTTCCTCAGGTAATCAGAGCAATTCTAACAGCAAGGGTAAACAAGGAAAACCTAAATCAAATAAAAACGCGGAAGTCATGCTGTTGACTATGCCTCAACTCCAATGTACGCCCGACCTCAACTAATTCCGCCTGCAAACTGGACATTTGAAACCGAAGGGCGCAGGGGAAAGTAATTGAAAAACACGTTAGAGTGAGTGGACAAAAATAAACGACTAAATAAATAATTTAAAAGAAAAGAGGTTGTATTACTTTCCCACGAATTTAAATTCGTAAAACTTCGATGCATGCAACGTTTATAAAACGTATGTCTTTAAACTCGGCGTCTCATGAAAACATACCAGTCCCCGCTGGCTAAAAGAATCGGACTAGCCCCGCTAGTCAAGTAACACATAAAGGATATGGGGAAAAGATGTCACCATACGGGTAAAAGAGCCCCTTAGGCTCTACCTACCCTCGACTGCCACTCACACATAGATTGTGTGAGGAGGAGAACTAATAACCTCTACTTCCACTCACACATAGATTGTGCGAGGAGGAGAACATTACCTCGACTGCCACCCACGTGAGGAGGAGAAAACCTACCTCAACTGCCACTCACAAACACAAAGTAAGTGAGGAGGAGACCTAATCACATGACCCGCGTATGGTGAGGAAGAAAATCGTCAAAAACCAATAAATCCATATAGCTTACCCACACTTCTCACGAGATAAGAATCCAAGTGTGCAAAGACGTGACCCCGCACGCCAAGATTTCTCTCAATCTCAGAATAAGTAAGTGAGAAAAAAATCCATAATAAACCAATATTTCACTTTGGCGGATATTTTGAAAATAAAGTAGAGTATAAATTCTGAATCCGCGCATAGCAAAAATAATATCCGAAATTAATCATTAATTAGGCATTCCCAATGCCAAAACCGAAAGTCAATAAATAAAAGAGAAATCCAACTCCATCGAAACTCGTCTCGAAAATCTTCCAGGAACTTAAATCGGCGATTAGGAATATACTTAATTCCGGCAATTATCTCGGAAATAAGTAATTAGTAAAATAATATTATAAATCATAACCAACCTTTGAAACTCATTATTGAAAGCAAATCTACAAGATAAACCGAAATCAAATTCCGAAAATCAATTCATTTGCTCAAAATGTAATATGATTAATAAGTAGAGCATTATTTTAAGAAATAAATGCATGCATCATTATTTAAAAACAAAAGTCCACTCACAGTACTATATAGGCGACCAGGCGTACGAGTTCCTTCATCGAGCAAAAGCTCGGTATTTCGTCCTGTACACAATTATTCGTACATAAATAATTATCGGACGGAAAAAAATCTTACGATAATCAATAATTAAGTCTCAAAACCCAAAACCTCAACTTCTCCAATTCTCTTCCACATCCAACCAAACTTCACCAACACTGCCCACTCGTCGATTTCAGACTATATATGGAGGAAATCCGACAATCGGATTCACGATTAACATTAACCGAAATCCAAATCTTTAGAAATTTATAATCGATTAAAAACTTCTCCAATTCCAACCAAATTCACATATTCAACCTCTACAAAAATTATAGGATTTAACTAGCTAAAAAAATGTAATTTAAATTACTGTTTAAACGCCACCACTGTTCACGAGCGGCACTGTTCATGCGGCGGCCAACAAATTTCAACCACAGAATCATCTCAACATTCTAAGCTTTTTTCATAACTGTGACCAAGTGAGAAAATACCTTGAAGTGCTCCAATTTTGCAGATGAACACAAACCCGGAAATCTCCAAACCCACCAATTTGGAAATCTTTCAAATTCACCTTCCAAATGTGGAAATTTCAGCTAGAAGTCTTGAGGGAAGATGATCAGTGACTCGAGGCGCTCCTAATAGAGCCAATTTCACCGCCGAAGATAGACTGGAACTGGAGAATTTCGTAGGAGAAGCCAACTACTACAGTAAAAATGCTTGCATAAATTCGGGGTTTTCCGGCCAAATCGCCAATACCCACTTGTACCATCGTGTAGAGGAGGAAGAGACGGTCCAAGGACAACTGGAATCACGTCAATCGGACGTCGGACGGTGAAGAAATCGGAAAAGAAGAAGGTAACTTTCTATATATATAGAAAGTTACCGTGAACAGTAACTTTAGTATTTAGGCTATAACTTTCACATACAAACTCCGATTTTTACGTACCACATATGAACGCGCTCGGTTTAACGTCCTCTACAACTTTCATGAAGAACATTTTCTCACATTTTGACCCGAACAAAAAGTCAACTTTTAGGGCCACTAAAAGTATCGAACAAAGTAAAAAGTGAAAGTAATTGTCGTTTACCGTCCAAATGACTAGTAAACTGGTAAATTGAGGTACGAGACATTATAGAGATAGTCAGGGAGTAGTGATTGCAGGTGGTGTACGGTCTCTTCATCATTTGTTCTCAGCTGAACATGCCGAGGCATTGGCATGTCTTGAAGCAGTCAAATTTGTTCTGGAGCATAACTTGAACCCTGTTATTATTGAGACAGATTCTCAGGTTGTCCAGCGACAAGCTTCTCTGTCAAGTGAGGCAAACTCTTCTATTGTCAGTAGAGTTTATGAGGATATTGTAGAGCTACTCTCCTATTCTCCAAATTTAAAGATCACTCATACCAAGAGAGAGGCCAATCAGGTGGCGCATAGGCTGGAAGCTCATGCTACAACTCTTCAGCAAGCAAATTTTTTCTTTTCTCCTCCTAGTTTTCTTATGGCTGCACTTGCAGTGGATACCATTCTAGTGTAATTCTCTCAGTTTCAATAAGGGGATGACAATTTTACTCAAAAAAAAAAGGAAGAAATATGGGAAAAAGATATGTGCATACAACAATTTGGATCACAACTAACCGGCCTATTTGATTGTCTAAACGGGTTATGTAATTTGATCCACCACTTTGTGTTCACAAAGTTCATTAGGCGGAAGAAAAAAACATCAAATTTCATGTTCCTTAAAGCAGGCCCATCACTTAATTTTGAGAAGCAAATTTCATTTATTGAATATGCTTTTGAAAGATGAAGAGATCAGCGTGGTAATAAATAAAAGGCTACTTTCATTTTACCTCTCTAAGCGTTACACTTAAAATTAGTTGTGTTCCTATACTTTATAATTTAAATTTAATCAATGATAAGTACTTGCAATTAATGGACAAGCTAAAAAATTGTTAGCTTGTTCATTTAGTGCTTACGGGGCTCATTTTGACTCCACATTTTTGATGATGTGGCACACATAATCAACATGTCACGTCATTAATAAATAAAAAAATTAATGGTTATTTTAAGAATTTAAAAGGAAAACCTAAGTCTTATTGGCTTTCATCTAGCAACACTCCACGTCTGCATTGGCCTCAAGTCTCATCGTCTCAAGAGGAGTGCAGCCAAACGAGTTGTTTCGGCACTTTGGAACGTTGTTGGATGCTCATCAACTCATCAAGTAGGTGAAGCAGTGAGTTGTTAGGAATGAAGAGGTTGGATTAGGGTGGTGAAGTTTGTTCATATTGATTTCGATTTGGGGGTGTGGTTTTTGTGAGCGGTGGCCATGGTGGCTCCATGTATGGACATGTAGTGGGTGGTGGTCGTTGGATTAGGCATATGTCACAAGAAAGCGAGATTGATGTCAAGTATGTTGTGATGTTTTTGAGAGATGTTGGTTGTATTCCAATAATAGGATGTCCTCTGAAGGGTAGCACGTTCAAGTGGTGGCACGACAATGGCAAAGTGATAATGTAACAAGGTAGGTGTGATTGCCCTAATGTGGTATAGGTTGAGGTTTATGATGAGTCACTTTGTAACCACATAGGATCATTGGGTATGCGGTGGGTCAAGTTTGGATAGTGAAGGGTGGTGGGCCTTGGCAGTTCGGGTCCACAAATGATTTTTCGGCAATCTGGTATTTTGACAAGTCTATTATAGTTGGATGGATGTTCATCATCGAAAGGTCGCAAGTGTGGCTCTATGTCGATGATGACCTTTCGTTTGTAGGGTCAGATTGCTTGCAACATGTGGTTGGATGTTTTTTGTGGCTAGATGTGGGTCCCGCTGGCTCGATGAGAGTGGCGGCAAGATAGTAGCATCAGCTGAATGGATGACTCCTAGCACCCTCTCAGTGGTGGTTTTGGTTTTTTTTTTATGTTGTTTATCTTGTTCTTAGTTGTTTTAGTTTTTGGATCTATTTTGAAATCTCAAATAAGTATATGCTCTTTCGAGCCAGAGTTGAGTTTGTACCAAAATAGTCTTATTGGCATAAAAATGTCGTTAGGGCCTTCTTCTTTTACATATGTCCTTCTGGCTTCATGAGGCGTGTATGGGCATGCCAAACAAGGTTTTGTTTCTGGGTTGTCGAATTTTTCCTTTGGTCTGACTTCTAATCAGGAGATTATAGGCCAATAATGGTTCAATCTCAACTTCAGGGTTCTTGATGCCTTGATGCAAGAAATTAACACAAGTCGGTCTTATTAGTTGGAGTCTTCATGTTGTGTAACTCAATGACTGCTTGTAAAAGTGCAAGTAACGATGAAGAATATAAAGTTTGTGAGAAGATGAAATGCATTAAGTAAATGCCAAGAGAGTAGGTGGATGCAAGTAAATAAAATGCATTAAGATAAAAGAAGAAATTTAAAGATCAAGTATGCAAAATGCAATGATCAATCAATTTCACAAAGGCACATGAGTAGAAGGCCTCCGAGGTCTTCAGAGTGATCTTGCAAAGTAAAACCCTAGGTTTTGCATGTTGCCGGTGGCGAACACATATTCCTCAAACCAAGCATCGGCGAGGCTCCAGCGAGAGGGTGGCGAGGTGATGATACGACGACGTTGCAATGGCGGTGAGAGCTACAATCGGTGATGGAGGTGTGGTTGATCATCGTGGTGGAGGTCAGGGTTGTCTAGGTGTCAAGGCTTGTTCTTGTTGATCGACAGCAGCTTCATAGCTTTGATGAGGTTTGCGGAGGATTTTGAGTTTATTGAAGGCGGTCGGAGGCGATGGTGATTTGGTTCCTGGTAGGGTCGCAGCGGTACACTTCTTAAGTCGATCCAGGTAGGGGTTCTCTCAAGTCCAGAATGATGGTGGAGGATAGAGGCCGCTCGCTAGAAGAATGATGAGGCACGACCACTTGCCGGCTCCTATCTAATCGACCTGAAGGGAGGAGGAAGAAGTGATGGGGTCAATGGGCCTCCAAGCCGTCTGGATTGCAGTTTTGTGGCCTTGACGGGTTAGCCCATTCCTTTTCCATTTTTCTTTGGGCTGCTGGAGAGTGGCATGGCCTATGTTTTATTGCTTTGAATAATTGAGCTTTGCTCACTCGTGCCCTATTCTATCTGGGATCGTTGTTGTTTACTGGTTGATAAGTGACGATGTATAGCATTGAAGGTCTTCGGCGTCAACGCTTGTCAAATTGGTTGCTCTGGTTTAGGATTGGATAGGCGTAGGGGTTGTTTTACTTTTTGCAATTTTTTTAGTTTGGTTTTTTTTTTTTTTTTTGAGAAAAATGCACCATCAGTGCCTCAACTCTTGCGCACCGGCCAAGTTGATACCCGGACTCTCAATTGTATCAATGTGATACCTGAACCCATATTTTGCTATCAACGAGGTACTTCCGTCAAATTTCTCAAACGGAAACGTTAAAAAAGTCACATGCCAATCACATGGGCCAAAAAAAAGGGCAAATACGTCTTTTGCCCAAATGCAGGCCAATTTTTTTTTTTTAACACAATTTTCTCTCTCCTCCTCTTCTTCTTCTTCTTCCTCCTCCTCCTCCTCCTCCTCTGTTTAGTCATTCAGTCCAATGAAGAAGGTAAAGACAGAGACCAGAAACGAAATCTTGCAGCAGTTATCACAAGACAATCCTTTTGCCTTGTCACTATCCCTACTTTTATTAAACACCGAAGACGTGAACATCGACGAAAGCCTCTGCTTCCCCATCACCGCCGCCGTAAGCAACGAATTGGGCTTTTTGGGCCGCGGTTCCTTTTCCTTCTTCTCCACCTTCTTTCTCCTCCTGGGCCTCATATCGTTGTCTGATTCATCCGATGATGTCGGAAGCCCGCAGAGGGTCCAGTCCTCTTCCTCGTCGTCGTCGTAGTACCTTAGGCCGTCATCATCCTCGATGAAGTCCCGAACTCCTTGAGGAGCTTAGCGATAATCGCGTCGTACTCGTCCTCGTCAACCGTGTCGTAGATCGGCTTCTCCATCTTGATCTGGAACCGGTCATCGGAGTTTTCAGAGCAGCGGCCGCCTTGCCGACCAGTATAAGCTGCCAGTACGTCGCCACCTCCGCCCCACCAGAGCCTCGAGTTACCTTCAAGTCGCTGTAAGTGATTTCTGGGTATGCATTGATTAATGGGTTTTTGATCTAGCTCCTAAGGAAAGAAAGCATAAAGCTTGAGTCTATGTTGAACAGATGGTGTTTTGATTTTGAATGATGTCAAATGCCAATTGATTGGATAATATATTGATTTCCAGATTTGGTTTTGGTTTGTTATCGAATTTCAATTTTGGTCAAGACTTACAAGTGGAATTGCTACATTTTAATTTGAAGCTCTGAGATTTTTGGGATAGTGGAGCACCTGCATCTGTTTGCGTCTGGTTTACAATGGCAATGCATTCATACCATCTTCATTCTGGGCCCTTTTCTTTATCTTCTTCAACCTCAATTTCCCTCATTAATTTGCTTCGTACCCTGTTGAAGGTTTGTGTACAATTTGTTGGGTTTTGGTTGTGATTGGAGAACTGAGTTTTGGCAATTTGTTGAGTTTTGGTTGTGATTAGAGAACTGAGTTTTGGTTTAATGGAGCATTGCTTTAGTAAAGTTTGGAACTTTGGATTGAGCTGAAATCGAAATCGCATTGAACATTTTTTATGCTTAAACTTAGAGCTGAGGTAGTGGAGGTCCGAGAGGCAGGCGGTTCTCGAAAATGACTACTAAGGGAATGGTGATCATCCCCTATTGAAAATGGCGGGAAATCAAGGTTTGATAGAGTCTGGGGTCATTTAAGTCATTTCATGGCATTTTTTGGGTCCGCATGTTTGCCACATCAGGCATCTGCCGGAGCCGTTAATGAAATGTGACGGAAGTACCTCGTTGATAGCAAAATATAGGTTCAGGTATCACATTGATACAATTGAGAGTCCGAGTATCAACTTGGCCGGTGCACAAGAGTAGAGGCATTGATGATGCATTTTTCTCTTTTTTTTTGGTTGCTCTACTCTATGCAGGCTGATTTGTGCATCGAGATGTATTATGAGAAATTTTTTAATTACTATAGCTTCACAAAGAGATGTCATTGCTGTTATTAATGGAACCTGATTCCGTTCCCCTAAAAAAAAAGTATGTAAAATGCTGAAAGATAGAAGAATATCATAAGCAATCTTTAAAAATGTTGAGACTTAATAGAGATTGTTGTAGATGCTGAATGTATTGAGATTTTGTGTTTGGTCAAGGATCTATAATAAAAATTTCTATGATTTTTTTTATTGCCAAAGATAAAACGAGTGAATAAATATAACACATAGTCTCGGCTTTAATTGTCGAGACCTCATTGATTACAAGAATTGAAAGTCATGAATTTAATTGTAGTAACTGCTAATTTGGAAATGTCCCAAGTTTGGTTGCAGCTGCTTTGAAAGCGTGCTTTATTCTCAATTAATGAGTGAGTGCCATCAGCCGGTTGTTACGAGTGGCTCACTGCTCGTAAAGAGAAACCTCACTGCACCGAAGTGGCTCCCTTACTACTCAATTAGCTTTCGCCTGCGTCACACTTCTCATTTTAGACATACTAACAACATATGACCTCAGCCTAAGTTGGCCGTGATGTTGGCTTCACTTGTTATTTTGTGGACAACTTAACTGCGGTGACGATATTACGTACTTACAATCCCAAAACCTAGCTAGCCACGGTGCCAACTTCACTTGCTATTTTGCGATCAAGTTGGTCACAATATCGAAATACTTACAATTCCAAAACCAAGTGCGTGGTGTACTAGCTTAACTTGCTATTCCACAACCAACTTGGCCCTGTATACGAATACAATAAGTTGAGGTGGCTCCCTGATGGCCTACCAAGCCTCAGCCTACGCGACCTGGTACTCACTTCTCATCTTTGCCTCGTCAGCAAAATGCCTTATGGACCTGACTACCTGTCTGTCACATGGGCCTTGCCAAATGTAGATTCAAACTAGTTATGGTCATAGGTTTCGACAGGTGGCTGGATTAGAGTAGCCGGTCGGTTATCAATATGATAAAGTTCTCTGCCAACTTAAGGTCGTGCATTTTAGTGCCAACTTGTTGTGATGTGATCGATCAGGAGATCTTAGTATGACCAACTCAATAGTTTCTATTGTGGCACTTGTCCCGATTATTGCTAATTTTTTTGTCTTTCTGGCTTGTTTAGTTTCTTAATTTTGTTCCAGTCGTTGGATTCATTGATCTGTCAGTTTCTTCTCTTTCGAGTGATGATGTTAGTTTTAGTTTTATTGATATTAGTCATGGTTGTAAGACCACTTTGGGTATTGTGATTAAGTCATTACGTTTAATTTGTAATTGCAATTTTATTAGAATAAAATTTTACCTTAATAAGAAACAAATTCTTAGATAAAAATGGGCAATCTTATTGAAGAAATATTTAGGAAGTACAGTCTCTTTCAATGACCTCCTAAATAATCTCACTATGGTCATTCAACAAAGAATAACTAGAATTCAGAGCTAGTGCAGTAGGAGCTGAAACATGTGCTGCAGTGCTACATTCACGTCTTATATATTTGTGAGCATATTTGATAGTAACTCCTTGGAACTCTGCCATGATAGCCGACAGGACCCAAACCGGGTTCCACCCTGAAATTCGGAGTGGCCATGAGGGGCCCATCTTAGAAAAAATTTCACAAAAAATTTGGTAGAACTTCCTTAAAAGTGGACTACCCAAAACTTGTAAAAATATTCTAGCACTTCTCAATAAACTTATCAATCCTCAACTTCTGGAGCCTACCTGTTTTTTTTTTTTTTTTTTTTCTAGAAAAAAAAAAAAGAGGATGAAACGGTTTCACTCTTGTCTCCATGGTGACTCGAACCCATGACTTCGTACATAGGTAGTAGGTGCTCTAACCCTACCTGCTCCCTATAACTCATAATCAACTTCCTAACAAGTAATAGAAAACGAATCTGAATCTCAAATCTTGAATATAAAATTATCTTTCTAATAACACACCTGAAAAATGGTCATCAAAGCAATCTACACAAATGATAGAAGCATTTTAATGTGGTATTTTAATAGTTAATTCCTCACATTTTGCTTAGTTAATTCCTTAACGAATTGATTTTTAACTCAAATTCTTTTTCTTAGGTACATTGGAGTAAATGATGGTGAAATGAGCATTATGTCCACACTTACCTACAAATGGTGGAGAAAAATGGAAATGTACTAAAATGTCAATTTTACACATTTTCCTACTCCGGCTAGGAGAAACCAAGCCAAGCAAGGAAGAAGGAGCGGCTGCCTGACCAAATGAACTTTAAATGAGCTAAAACTTTCCAGATCCATTGTAGACACCCAAAGGAACATTTCATATGAAGAGTGCAAGATCCAGATAGAAGTGGAAGACCTTCATTGATCGGTCCAAAGTTCTGACTAAAAGACGAAAACTGAAAGTCGGACCTGAAGTATTCTGGAAGCATTTCCGGCCAAAATACATTTCTAAAAGATCTGAAATTTTACCAGGGTAATCTACATTCATGGGGGAATATTTGTTATGAAGAAGTCTTGGGCAGAATCTAAACTTTCGGTGGAGATAAAATTGAAGTAAATGAGTAGGAATCCATCATCATCATCACCAAAAAACATTCCATGTTTTAGGGTGTAATCATCATGTTTTCTCCATCATTACTCACACTAATCCACCATCATCATCACCCAAAAACATTCCATGTTTTAGGGTGTAATCATCATGTTTTCTCCATCATTACTCACACTAATTTACTCAATCTTTTCCAATTTCACTCTTCTTTCTCTTCCCTATATAAACACATTCTCCTCTCACTCTAAAACATCTTCCTTCATCCATCTCATCTTCTTTGTCTCTCCATTTCCTTTCCATTTTTCTCTCCATTCTCTAGTTTTAAGTTTCTGCATTTTTAAGCAAAGAGAAGAAGAGAAGAAGCCATGAAGCCTCCTAGCCGTCATCATCCACCTTGTGCCGTGATAGTGAAGTCTTGCTTTAAAGATTCAAGATCAATGTCTCAAGCTCTTCATCATCCACTCCCTTCATGGTGTAATTTTATCTTTTTCCTTGTAATTTCTTTTGGTTTTCTTTGTTTAGATTTGTAGAACTATGAATTCTAGTTAACAAATAATGCTAAGGGCAAAGTTTAAAGCCCGTTTATATGTTTTGAGATAAAGTTGTGATTTCTATATGTTGATTTTTATGTTGCTTTATGATTAATTGAGAATTTTCAGATTCATATATTGTGATTCGAGAGTTGCTTATGTGAGTTTGTTTAATTAAATTTGCGTTATAGATAACTTTTGTATTTTAATCTTATGTGGTTGCAAACACGTAGGGTTTTGATATGAATGGTGCTAGGTTTAAGAACATGAAATCGACTTTTCGTTTTGTGTAAACTTGAATCAAAGTAGCAAAGGTTTTGTGCAAAGACCGAATTTAATTAAAGAGGATTGCAATTAGGTGGACTTTTCCATACTAAGTTGTACACTTGAGTTGATAGCCTTTCTCTATGTGTAATGCGTTAAACATGACATGATTGACTAGCTTTCTAGGGTTTGATTGCATGTTTAATAGGATTAATCTAGGTGCTTTCACTTAGATTAATTAGCATTGAAAAGTAAAATATGGGAAATTGTTTGCTTTTAACGTTTCACATGATCAACTCCTTTCTCATGACTTAGATGAACAATATTAGGGTTTGAATCAATTTTAATCATATGTTTCGGTTTTTGATCTTTTTTCTCTCACTCCATTTGTATTTTTATGTTTTTGCATTTTAATTATTTTGTTAACTTAGTTTTATTTTCGAAAAAAAAAACCAAAAACAAAATCCCCCCTTTTTTCGTAAATAATGTTTATACTTGTGAATATCTTTGTGAATATTATACTTTGTTTTAATTTTAATTGTTTAATTGTTTGACAATGACAGGTGTACCCTCAATCCCCGGAATAGAACGATCCCTATTTACTTATACTACTAACGACATTTCAGGGTTAAATTATGCGCTTGTTTTTAGCGCATCAACAAATGAACTGGAATACATACAAGTAGGTTAACATGTAACCTATAAAGATAACGGAAGTGGTGGTCACTATGCATCGACATCCTACACAAGCTCGATCTTAACTACTCTGCAGACTTAAGAGAAACCAAAAAGCCCAGGGAAAAGCATTAAAAAAAAATTGTTAGAATAAATGGACAAAAAATAAATAATTTCAAAGAAAAATAATTTAATGCTTTCCCGATTTATTATCTGAAAAACCGAACATGCAGTAAAGTCTCGTAAAAGTACTCTTGATCCTCTTCTTTACTAAAATCCCAAACATGTATTGTAAAACATCTTGAGAACCATCTCAAAATCTCATTAAAATACTCATATGATAAATACCTCAAATCATACTGTAAATCTCATCTCATAATATAACTTCAAATCATCAGTGAAATCATCTCAAAACTCTTGGAAATCTCATAAAATACTCGTATCGTAAAATCAACAATGACTAGAGGGAACTGTTGACTACTCATCTCATGCCACCTAGAGGGTACTACCAACCGGAATATGAGGTGGCAATGGTTAGAGGGTACTACCGACTTACTACCCCATGTCATCTGGAGGGTACTACCGACCAGACAACGCATCGGAGGGTACTGCTAACCGAAATTATATTATTGAGAGTATTTGTCGACCATAATATTGTCTAGATGGTACTACTGTTGACCAGAGGGTACTGCCAACCAGGTAATGCATGTATGTGCTAACATATTAACCTCCTCGAATAAACTAACCTCAATCTCATTAAAATATTAAACTCAACAAATCTCGAGAAATCAAACATACTCAAAGTTTTAAATATCATACTCTTAACATTTAAATCTTCGTTATTCTCATATCATACTCTTAACATTTAAATCTTTGTTATTCTCAATAACTCAATACTCAAAATACTCAATAGAAATCATTATAAGATCTCAATAATTCAAATATTAGCAAAAACTCTGTAAATCCACCATAACTCAAAATAAACTCATAGCCGATAAATCATAAATAACTCGTTGAAAACATAAGATTAAGAAATCTTGATAATTATAAGTAAATCGTAAAATCAATTATCAACTCAATTATTATCTACTTAAATCAATATGATAAATTAATGCTCAAAAATCATACTGCATGCAATTTAATTTAAAACAAATTTCCACTCACATAATTACGCTATAATGTCCCTTCGACAATTTTCTCCTCAAGCTCGATCTTCACGTCATCCTGAATATATTAATATTATGAATAATTGTTCTCGAGAATCAGTACTAAATTGACAATAATAAATCAAAACCCTAGAAACTATAATTTGCCGAAAGCTCGAAATCATATCAGAACTAGCCCAAACTTCATAGGTTATGTCAATTCGATTATTATAACAACATATCGAAAATTGGGATCGATCCAACGGTTGGGTCCTCCCAAATCAAAACCCGAATTTGTGAAACATCGGAAATTCCGATCATTTTCAATACGTGCTTCAATTGATACCAAGTTCATATCCACATGCTTGTAACAATAAGTTCAACCCAACAGACCAAAGCAGGAAACCAGAAGCGGACAGATGCGCTCCCACGCTTTGCCACAACCCGAATTGGGTCACCAAAATACATCAACATGTTCCTCTCATCATCCCTAATAACTCTCTACTATAACATTGATATTTTTTTTTTTTTTGTCAACATTGATCAATTTTAAGTGTATAGATCATAAATTACCTCGAACCTGAAATTCCCAAAATTGCTCTACTCTTCGATTATCTCTTCTCCGATCAAATTGGGCCAAAAGATGTATACTAGGATGATTAGTACATCAAGGGCTTCAAAACCCGGGTGGTGGGAGGGGCCAAGAAGCTTCCAAACTTCTAGAGAGAGAAACTCTGCCTTCTCTCTAAAAACACCCAGCCGACACAGCTTTCCCCCCTCCTCCCCCCTTTCTTGCCAGATCTAGATCTCTTGATCTGGATCTTTGGCTTGAAAGTCGGGGGAGATCCCTTCCCTCTGCGTGAGGTTTTTCCTACCCTTCTTGTGGTAGCTCTCTGCCACGGCGGTGGCCGGTATGTTTTCTCTTCTGCCTTTGTTTTCCTTTCATCCCCAGATCCCTTTTCCCAACCTTTCCTAACTTTTCAATTCCAGCTTACCCATCCCTATAAACCCTCTGTTCTTCTTTTTTCTTCATCCTCCCCACCCCTACCATCCCTCTTCCTTCTCATGTCTTTTCCATCAATTCCCTCTTCTCTTTTTCTTTCCTTTTCGTCTATTTCTCAAATCTCTGATTCTTCATGGACAAGATGCACATCCTCCTCACCTTTCAGACTCCACTTCACTGATAGCTCGTTGGTCCTCCGGAGCTCCGACGTCGGCGTTGTTTGGATCGTCTCTTTAAACGGGGTTGTCCCTTTATCGCGCATAAATCCGCTGACGGTAGTGCAACAAGGTTCTGTATGGTCTTTGGCCATCTGTCCCTTTGATCCCTCTGCGGATCGTTTATTTTTTTCTTCTTTGTTGGTTCCTTTGTTTGTTTCAGAGGCTGTTTTGTATGGTTTAGAGATTTGGGTTATGGAGATATTTCGATGGGTTCTGTGCTACTTTTCTTGTATGGGATTGTTTCGGTTGGTCTCCAAGTTCTCGCCGGCCGATCTCGTGACGTTTCTGTGTCACCCTTGGGTTTGGCTGGTGGCGGCGACGTCACTGCGTCCTCTCTCTCCTGGTCGATCTGCACTGTGGTTGAAGCTTGTTGGGCTGTCTGGGCCTGTTTGTTTTTGTTTGTTTGTTCTTTTACTTTGGGCTCGGTTTGGGTCTTTAGCTTGTACTGTTGTTTCTAATTGAATAAAAATCCTTCCATCGCCAAAAAAAAAAAAAAAAAAAAAACCCGGGTGGTGGTGTCATCGGAGGTGGAAAACGGAGATAGAAACGGGTCAAGGCTACGGAGATCTGTACAAATCCTCAATCACACAAAGTTTGAGAAATAGTAATGCATGCACAACAGTCAAAATATCTCTTTACCATTTCATTAGTGAAGCTCTTGGCAACAAGAGTGGTCTTCCCAGATCCTTCCATCCCGACCACTAAGATGATTTTCTGGTTTTTCTCCTCATTCATCAGCAATTGTATTAACATGCTCTCTCCTCTTCAATCCCAACGAGCTCATCTTCCTCAATGAAAAGAGAAGACTCTGCTTGGTTCTGCACACATTTCTGACTATCATGATTAGAACTCGTTCCTTCTACACCACCAACAATTGAAAATAACTCGGCTGCCCATAGATTAGCATGGGGCTGGTTAAGTAGTAGCATCATGGCCAGTAGAAGCCCAAGTCAGACCAATAGTTTTTTTTTTTTTTTTTTTCAGCGAAAACTGACGAGAGAATCAGCATTCGAATCAAGTCACACTTCCAAGTCTCTCTAAGTAAGACTTTAATAAGAACTATTAAGACATGGTATTCGTCTGGAAATGTAGTACGTAGTACAGGAGCATATTTGCAA
This sequence comes from Rosa chinensis, assembly GCF_002994745.2. Taxonomy (NCBI): domain Eukaryota; kingdom Viridiplantae; phylum Streptophyta; class Magnoliopsida; order Rosales; family Rosaceae; genus Rosa; species Rosa chinensis. Next base: position 44,761,560 of record NC_037089.1, read on the forward strand.
GAAAAAATTTATACATATGGAGCCTTGGTTTGTGTCGTAAACCAACACACGTACAAGAGTTCATGAACAATAATTTGAAGCAAAAAGAGTTAGCGTCACGTTCATGATGTTGAAAAGCATACCTTGCCTGCAGTCAAACTCAAATTTGCAGAAGATTGAATCAATATGTGGATATGTCAACATTCTCTCAGTATCAGAAAAATATGGATCCAGGGTTAACATACCTTATGAGGGGAAGCAGTAGGTAGATCTGCTAGAAAGTAAGTCTCAAACTAATTGAAACCTGACAACCAAAGACAACAAGATTTTGTGGTTTGATCTATCATCCAGTACTAATAGAAAGGTTAATTTTTCATCTTCTTCTCTCACTTCTAGAATCTCAAATAAAGAAGGTTAATTCTGCTATTGCAGAGATGTCATGCATTACTTATTATGGCACTCTCAAAACTTCAACATACTAACTGCGGTTCAACTATCATTGTACTCGAGAAAACAAAATGCGCACATACAAACGCAGTCACACACAAATACAAGTACATTATGTGTGCATGCAGCCCTGTAAATCTAACCTGAAAATGCCAGGCATCAGTAGCAAAACACATGAAAAGGGTCAATTACCGTTTACACCACCTGAAGTTCAACCAGTTTTTTTTTTTGGTCTAAAATGCTTTTAATAAAAAGCCCAAATGGAGAAGAGATACAGAAGATAGCAACTATTACAACATAGCAGCAACTGGTACAACACACCAGGCAATAGGTAATAACTGCACATAAAAGAACTAATGTGGACACGGAAGACCATCACTAGACAAAACAGAAACTAAAGAGGTTGGGGGTCTGTTGACCCAAATTTCATTGCACAACCTTGATTTGGCAAGCTTTGCGGCCACATCAGCAGCGCGATTAGCTTCTCGGGAAATCCATGACCAAGAGACCGAGCTAAGAAGCCCTATTAATCGGTGGAATTCTGACAGAAAAGGATAGATTCTCCAATTTCCTTTTTCAATCCTGTTATTTAGAGCAGCAACCAATTCTTGGGAATCACTTTCAAATATGATGTTGTCCAGCTTCAACCAGTTAGGAAGGCTCCAGGGAACATCTACAACAAATTTCAGGAGAAAAAGAATAGCAATAGAAGCAAAACAATAGTTTATTCACTCATGGGTACAAGCCAATTTATTTATGATTCTGGGTACAGTGAAGGTCTCATTTGGGTTGGCCCAAGTTGTACTAAAATAACATTTCCAGGTACTTTATTTTGTATAGACGACATGATTTTTAATACTCGACAACTGAGCCCAGTAGCACCAAGAGATTACATAATCACTGGCCACTTATTTGCAAATTTTCAGAAGCTAGATAATTTAGACAGCACCATGATCAGCCATGGGATGCTGCAGTAAGTTGGACGCTTATTTACAATTTACAAAGGCGCCTAGAGAATCTCCCATTCAGATTCGCAAATATCACGAGTCGGGGATTTCTTTGAATCTTCTCCACCTAAAAATGCTTTTGTATGATGCCCATGCCATAATGCAAGCTGCTCATATTCTTGTTTCCTTGCTGAACTCGTTCTTGAAGTGAAGGCTTTTGGAATTTTTTTCTAGAAAAAGGTTTTCAATTAAGGCCAATGGCAATAGAAAAAAATGCAGAAAAATAAAGAGAGATACAGAGAGACTCTACCTTGTAAGGCTTACAGTTGGCTACCATGTGATGAACAAAATGAAGTTCTTCACCACTGACCATCACACAAGTTTCCTCGAGCTTTGCCTTGTCAGATTGTTGACTGATTTCCGTTCCATGCACACTGGAGATATTAGATCCACCTGCAAATGGTCAACCAGTAACTACACATACAAAAGAATCTGCAAATAATCATGCCAAAGAAACACAACACCCCCCCAAAAAAAAAAAAAAAAGTATGCAGGAATCAAACTAGAAACCAAACCAATAGAAAACATTTAAAAAAATGCAGTTTTATAGTATTAAAGAAATCACCATTTGATTCAGCTGATAACCCACCAATCGATGACTCTAACAGTTCATTCCATCTTTTTCCATCAGATTTATCCAAAACAATCAAATCAGATGATTGGCAGTTAATTGAAACATCATCTGTACATTGGCTAGCATTCGCAACCACACATCTTTCCCTCATGGAATCACATCTCATACCTTCCACTGTAGGAGTTATAACTTCATCTGGTTGGTCACATGAAGCGTCATGGTTTTCATTTGAAAATTCGCTGCATGATAGTGATACTCTGTTAAAATCTTTTCCAACAGCAGTATTTGCCCCTGGCAATCTGTCCTTGATAGGAGTTTGTTTGACAACCAAATTTTTATTGATATAGCTTCTCATGCCATGGTCTTGTCTTGAGTACAAGTCAGAGCATGCTACTTTAGCACAATCACCTGAGGATCTTGTGCAAGAATCATACACGCGCTGTCTATGAAACAATCCTGTATGTTCCACATTCTTCTCCACAACAGAAATCACCTCTGAATCCCCATTTACTTCTTCAACACCAACCTTTACATGTTCTTTCGTTTTTCTAATCTTTGATTTCTTAGAATTATCAACATCTGAATAATGTTCAATAGGAAAACCACAAGCTGATATATTATCTCCATCCAATGAAGAGTCACAGAGCAAATCTTGCATTATATCTGCATAGAACTTTTTAACACTCTCCCCAACAGTCTGTACCTGATCTTCAACAAATTTAACTGTGTCCTGCCAAAAATAGTTGAAAGAAGACATAAGTTAAGAACAAATACTAGATGAACTGAGTAATGAAATAGCAAGGGCACTGTCTACAAGGAAGACAGTATCACATAAACCTTGTTCAAATTAGACAGCGGGAATGTAACATGCATTCTATAGGTGTGATGAAAAGATAAGCACAAAAAACAACTCCGGCAAGAAAAAAATGTCACCAAGCACTAAAGATAGGAAGAAGGCAAAGAACTAAAAATTGCAGAAATTCATAAACACTACAATGCCAGCAGTCTCTGGCAACCATTCCATTGTGAAGATTAATAATCCAAAAGGTCTTACCTGGTACATATTTTCTTCCACCTCCAAGCACATAGATTCAAATTTCTCGTACACACACCCAACCCAGTTTATACCTTTGACATCCATAGTTGTCATAAATTTTCTTCACAGAACAGGTGTACGTCGTCTGCTACTTTGTAGTTTCAGTAATCAGTTCAGCATCAACTAGTGCGCATCTGCAGGATATTACAATCAGAAGAAGCTCTTAACAACACATAAAAGTCTTTCTAATCCAGAGTAAGGAAACAACGAAAATCCATAAAATGACGGTTCATTAATTTATAAGGTTCTAGTTTTCATAAAATAAAACAACCTATAGGATATGGTAAAATGTGACTAGTACTCAAAAGAAATATCACATTAAATGGTCCACAATTTTCAGGTCATTTTGTACTTTGTGCAAAGAAGTTTAGCTACATATTGTGCCATTTTTATTTAAGTTTACTTAAACACTACAATTATTACAAAGGAAAATATCATTTGCAATGTCTTTAACAAAAAGCAGAGAGTTCAGTAACAGATGATACCTGAACATTTAAGTAGTGAAATCCATTATTCAATGAATAAAGTGCTATTATTTACATATGCCAAAGTAAGCTAAAAGAGGCACAAGCCAAAACATGGTCTGACCATAAAACATATCTAATCATCAGCTGACCGACAGAGGATAGTAGGAATGGGTAGGCCCATGTGGTATATGGTTCAAATCCCCTCACAGTACCTACCTAGTTATGTGCTAGACCTTCCTGTCTCATATAGATTGTAGGGTTGGGCAGGAAGCCCCAGTTTTTTATGCCTGGGTCCACAAAACAGGTTTGGAGGATTCGTTTTGAGAAAAAGAGAATTACCAGGTGGGATATAGTTATAGTTCAAATATTGGTCATTATGGTTCTAGAGAATTTCTTGGGGCTCTGTATGGAAATTGGCTATTTAGATTTCATAGTGTAGCACTCTACGGCATGTTGTAATAAGAAACAACTTTAGTGTGCACAAGAGAATGGGTGTGGCTCCAATAATATGCGAAGAGGCTCAAGTTGTTGCACTTGGAAAGACATCCCTCAAAGTTGTTTCTTTAATTTACCTTTGCCAATTGTGGAGTGGAATGGGGAAAGGGTGAGATTTTGGGAACACTACTGGATGCTGGCCAGAGTCTTTTGCACTCTTTAGCCTAGGCATTATCATTAACTATACAACAATAACTATTCCACTGCTACATAGTGAGTAGATCCTTCTTCATATCCCTTCAGTAGAGATTTTAGGTTCTGAAGCAAATGATCTGGAGGTTCGAGAACTTACATCACTATTTATCATATTTCTCTAGACCAATTTGGAGAATCTGATGCTTCATTGATGAGGGGCTACATCTATTTTGTTCGAGCTGCGCCAGCCAAACCTAATGCAATGCTTTTCTATCTGACAGGTTTAATCAATTTGGGGTGAAAGGAGAATAAAGTGCAACTTTAGGGAGATAAGCTCTCATAAACAGCTTTTGGGTGGTTGGGGTGTCGAGAAATAGAAGGATTTTGATGCTGTGGAGTGTGAAGAGCTGGATCATCTTTGAGAAAGGTCAGTTTTCAAAATTCCATGATAGCTCTTTTACTACTATTCTTTTAAAGTGATATGTTTTAGATTCTTTTGTTTTGCTGTTTTTTCTTTTTTCCTCTCGGTCTGTTTTGTTTGTAAGTTTTCCTACTGGTAATGATGCTTCTGTAAGAGGATTTTGTCGTCCTCTGCCGTGTTAAGATGAAAGAGAACAGGTTTATTAAATGGTTTCAATAGTAATATCAGGCAATACTTGTATTAGCAAGAGATTCTACTTCAAAAGCACAAGCACAGTAATTTCCTTGGCAAGAGATTCTACTTGAAAGTTTGTTTAACATCTTTCAGTTTCCTTAGACCTGAAAAATATCAAGTCTGTACCTTGCTGAATGCTAAAAGTTGAAATAATCAAAAAAGTTTTTCTCATTTTGCCTTTCACATCTAGTGACTATCACCATGGGACACCAGAGATGCCAGTACCTCATCACCTAAGCCCTCATTATGACCATTGTGCAGCAGTAAAATCAACATCACCAACATTACTTCCCATCCAACAAAGTAATACAAAAACTGAGACTTCCACTACAACCATCCTCCCAACTATGTCCATCCCACACACCTTCCTATCCATAATCAATGAAATACCAGATTCTAATGAGTTTTCAAGCTTAAAACTTCAGGACTAGCATTCAACATGCTTAGTATTCAAATCTTATTAAAAAGCCCTATAAACAAGGACTACAGTCGGACATTATCTCTAATGATCTGATGGAGTGATGGTTATTCAAGATGGCTGTCTCAGTGATTAGATTAAATTTTTTATTTAAGAGAATGATAGTTAGAATTTTGTTACTATCTCAATGCCCAACAAGGAAAAATTTCACCTGGAAGACTAGCAAGACATTAATATGAACAGTTGCAAAATCTGATCTTAACATGACTAGATGTCTCAGCAATCCCATAACTACTTATCAAAGGATAAGCAGAGGGCATACTAGAGTTATATGAAATGAATTGAGGAAGCAATATGATAAACAGTCCTTTAACTTGTTGAGTTACTTTAGTACCCATTAAAAGCCGAAATAGTCAGGTTTTTCCAAAAACTCCAATTCACAAAACCCAAAGAACCTATAGAGTAAACAGTAAAACCTCAATTGATCACCATTTCCTTCTCATAATGCAGAAATTCACCCCAAAACATGACAACCAGTATCAAAAAATAAAAAATTTAAACACGCCTGCTATTTTCAGATATGAGAACAAACTACAAAGCTGTTTCAGCTATAGCAAAACAGCATCATACAGTGATACCAAAGCCTTCATACAAAACCATAAGCTGCAACAAGCTGATCACATATATTAAATGGAAAAAGGGCATGCATGATCAGGGAAGAGAAAACCCTTATGACAATTTGAGAAGATGATAATTGAAGCTTGGATCATCTAGTATGAAAATTGAAGCTTGAGAACTTACTTGGAACCCAGAAAAGCCAAAAGGTTGAGAATAAAACCCAAACCCAATTCAGTTTTGGTGTTGCTTGTAAAGGTCCTATTCGTTTAGAAACAATAAAGGACTAAACAGAAGAAACGGAGCACAAAAGAAACATGAAAGGCAGGCAGAAAGAGGGAAGCACAAGAAACGTAAAGACACATTTCACCTGGCTTTCTTCCATTGCTTAAAATCTTGCCACGTGTTTTTTCGGAAATATTAAAAGTCAATTAAGGTCTTCGCCTGTTTTTTTTTTTTCTTCCTTCGGTTGTCAAATGAGTCTCGGCGTATTAGCAATAATTTTCTTAACCTAACTTTTTACAAACTTTATCACCGTGAGATAAAAGATTGTATAGAGTACCATTTATTTACGTTTGTTTCTGGATTGGTGGACTTGTAGCTTCAATATTACGATGAAACTATTCTGGTGACGTAGTTACTCTAACTTGACCTAGTACGGTCGTATGATTTTTCAATCAATGAAATCATTTTCTTTCCTCTTCAAAAAAGAAAAGAAAAAAGCTTTATTAGCATGGAAAAATTTGATCCCAAAACAAAAACAAAAATAAGAAGAAAGACGGTTTAAGCATTCAATGATTCAATACTTACATTACAAGTGTATATGTTCATTTGAGATCCAAAAACTTGTTGCAGAATCAGTATTCTGGGGACGAAGAGCTTGTTGGAGAATATGACTCCAGTGTATTACGAACAAATACCACAGTATCAATTTCTTTTTTGGTCGAAACACAATATCAGTTGGGAATCAAAATTTTTAGTGAATGTAACATTTTGTGGGTAGCATGCTGCATGCACAAGTATTTCCTCTTGGTAAATCAAGTGAAGCATTGCATGAAACAGAATAAAATAAAATGTGGCTTCATTCCAATCATCGAATGGGAGCATCCATGAAAGCTCCATTGGAATTGCAGGACCAAGCCTTTTCTTTTTTCCTCTATGTCCACATACTTGCATGAATTTTAACACATATCTCAGGTAGAGATCATCATGATTGGCACAATTTCTCTTCAAAGTAAATTCACATTGGTTGGTATGTAACAAGATATACACCAGATCCATTAAAATTTCAAACCCCAATCCGTCTAGGGAACAGACATTCAGACACTTGAATATAAGCATATCTCATCTCAGAGTTTATAATTTTATATTAAACAGCAGCCTGAAAATCCCCAAAGTCATCATCTGGTATTTCTTGCGTGCTTTGATTTGCAGAAGTATTCATTTCTTTGGAATCATCTGCCATTGATTCTGGAAGTTTAGAAGCACCCTCCAGAGCCAGATTTGGTGGGTTTGAGGGAGACTTCTGGACATTCGTAGAAGGAGAGAGTGGTCCTGGAGGAGGTGGTGGTGGTTTGATACAGATCAAGGACTCTTTTTGGTTACTCTTTTTCGCGGGTGGCGAATTGCTCACTCCCTGCTCTGAGAGCTTGGACTTCACACCTTCAGAACTTTTCTGTTGACCAAAGAAATAAAAGTCAGTTAAAGCACTCACTCTAGTAAGTAGCATGAATGAGAAGACAGTTGACAATAAAATACAGATGCACTAACACTTTTTAACTGCAGTACAAGAGTCTCCCCCTCTTTTAAGCTGTAATCAACTGATGAAGTTTGCTGAAATTTCTGTTCCATCTCTTCCGCAGTTTTCTTCTTGTTTAGATATCTTCAAAGCAAATGAAAAAACAACTTGAGCTCGAGTGATGGAAATTCATCTTCAAAGCATACAGTATCAGCATTACAAAATCAGATAACAAAACCTCTAAAATGTTGCAGAAAAAAAAATAACAGTCAAGAGAGGTTCTTTCTAAAGCCATTGGATATATCTATTGCAGGGTCTCTCTTATTTTTGCTGACTTGGGGAAATTGAATGTTGGGACCATGAAGAATTACAGGCAGGTGTTTTGGTTTAGTGAGAAGTCTTTTCAAACACAATTTCCCGGTTTAAATTCTTTATCCTTGGACCAAAGTTCTGTCATTTTTTCAAACTGCTCATATTCTCCTACTGGGAGTGATTTCCATTTTTCTTTTGGGAACTAGTTTCAGAAGAAACTTGAATCACAAGGAGCTTCAAGAATTTTCAGTTTGCTGTCATCTACATTCTGTAATCTCTTCCAACTATTCTTTTGGGATCTAAAAATGACATGTTCTTCAATTCTGGTTCTTGTATTTAGAGGGTGTATCATGAGGGGGCTACTGGTGCACTTTTTTGTACTTCCCTATTTTTGTATAATATAACATTCTTCTTCCTACCACATCAAGATTGTTGTAGAAAAAAATGACCAGGAAAAATTGTAAGAATTGTCTGTATAGAACATACTTCATGTGATCATGCAGGGCTGCTTGGAAATCATAAGCTTCTGTTCTTTCTCGAAATCCTAGGCCAATGAAAGCATGCCGAAGTCGACCATCTGCATAAATTTAAGAGTAATGATGACCAGAGATGAATAAATAACGGGGAAAAAAATAAAGTGAACAAAACACTCTAGGAAGCTTTAACTTGCTTCACAAATCTAGCACAATTTTTATTTTTTAAATCAGAAAACTAAACACTATATGGGTAAAATAAAGTAAATCAAAAAGAAAAATGTGACATCATTACTCTGCAAAAACTGTAGGGCATATAGGTCTTTGGTTTATATCACCACATGGTGGTGCACTGATAAGCATAAGTTAAAAATATTTCCCAGTACATAAGACAATTAAATGAAATCCTGTATATTCTCTAATGTCCATCACATATGTATCTAAGCACTAACTACACCTTATCGGTGTAGCCTGTACTTCTAAGGATATCCTACTTTCTATCCTTCAGAAACCATCTGTAGGAAAATGGAGAGATTACATACGATTTTTATCTTTCATTTTCATCTTTTCTTATCCTGTTTTTTTTTTCTTTGATAAGATGACAATGTTATACTAACAATATCTATGAATTCAGAGTAACAAATCCAACCTTTTCCGTTCCCATCTATGATATTAAACCAACATACATGGAATAAAGGCTTTGCAATTTTAGCCCTGTCTCATTAACAGATACCTATAAAAGTTTCAAAGGCCTTGTACCCATGGGTTTCCATGTCTAGAATGGATATACACATATTATTGCACATAAGTTTTGCTATACTGTTTTAAGTTTTTAACAACCACTGGCTGGTTTCTCTTGAATCATGGCTTTTCTTTTCCTATAAATCAATGGGAAGATGGAGAAAGGGGGATGATCTAACTTGCAAGTTAAAAATTAATAAGAAATAGAATCAAAAGTATCTATATATAGGCGGCTAATAGAATTCATTATAAAAGAGATTTTAAAAGAAGAGACCAGCAGCTCACCAATATTCTCCTCTACACGAAGAACAAAGTATCTGCAGAACAAAACATACATCAACTTGTCAAACACCCTCAGAATGATAAAATAAAATTCACATAAGTTCTAAGGCTTGATAAATTCAATTTACGTGAGTATTGCAGTAGATTGATGTATAAAACTCACGAGACACATATAGATTGTACAAGTTTATGAAGAAATGGGACTAACCTGCTGCTATCAATTACAGGTTCAACTGGATGCGGCTCTCCTTTTCTTAAAAATGCCCGAGCATATAGTTCACCTATTAAGGATATATCAGATTATGGTCGAAAAAGAGATTATGTTGATACAACAAAAGGAAAACATACAACATAGTTCCACCATCTTATAGTAAATAAAAAGCATTCTCACCAGTGCTCTTCTCTTCAAGTCTGATAATGCAATCTTCTCCTTTGCTAATGACTTTCAATATTCCTTCCCAAACCCATTTGTTTACATCCCATTCATCAGCCCTGAAATAACCTTCAGACTTAAAAATCACCTCCAACATATACAATCTAGAGTTCCAAAAGTAATCACAGAAACTGTCGATGGAAACAGTATCTTCTTTTTGTGTTGTATTTACAATCTATCGATAAGCAACCAGTGAATAAAATCCTCAATCTCAGGAAACTTATTTCCAAACCAATCTTTCAAAACCTCACACAATCTAAAGCCCAACTACTCCAAACCTCACACAGTCAATGGCATTGCACCCTAACAATGAAAATTAAAACATAAACTGTCCGACGCATACGAAATTTGATGAGTTGAGCAAAACCTGTACGAAGCTGCACTTTTTCTGGGTGGTATCTGCACAAACAAAAACACAACTTGAGCTTGACATCACAAAACAACTTGATTTGGTGTGAACTAATCTAACTCTAAGTGAAAATTCCGTATGTCACATAAACATTACCAATTTCTATACATTCATACACACAGATCCTAAGCACCGCCTTATTTCGGAAAAGGGTTCGTACTATATAATATCAGTTCTCAAATGAACTCATTATCAAAATCACAACACCAAAACAGAATCGGATAACATGTATGAAAACTGAGGTGTATATATACCAAGTAGACGTAGCATTCAGAGACTTGGAAAAGCACAAGCTCCAGTGCCTCAACTTCGGCGTCGTCTTGATCATTCAATATCTTCTGATCCTGCTCCATGATTGGATTCTGATCCCAAACCCAGTAAGGTAAAAATGTGAATCCGAAACTGGGTTTTGAGGGTACTGGGAATTTGGTAAGAATCAATGGGGTTTTGGTTTTCAGATTTGACGAAGTTTCTAGTCTCTCTCTTTCTCTCTCTCTCTCTCTCTGTAAAAGAGACGCAGAGCTCTGTTTACTTCAGATAGCCATCAGGAACCGTTGGATCCGATGACTTTTTGTGATCAGAGACTGTGGAAGGGTGTAGGATTATTTGGTGAAGTTGAAGCATAAAATGGTATTTACGGACGGTTGTGATGAGGAGAAAGGTCATTTATATGGACGGTCTAGATGGGGTCAACGCGTGTTATTTGGTAGAGGAAACTATAGTTCCCCATTGAAATTTACCGGGGACTTTCTTGGCCAAATAATACCGTGAATGAAAACAAGTACATTAGGAGAAATAATAAAGGAATGACAAAATCACTTTAAAACAAACAAATGTCAAGTGCTTCTAAAACTACCTATGACACATTTTATATATATTTTTTATATTTATTATTATTTTTTTAATTCAGAAGCACTTATGCCAATTTAAAAATAATCTCAAACAAGTCTTAAAGTAATATAGGAAAATATCATTCACCCTAAGCTCCTGAGCATATTGAAGCCTTTCCTAGACGGCTTGTGACATTGTTTCTAATAGAGGCCTTTGTCCTATGATACTTAAGATTGATTCTCAACTGTTGGTCTGTGTGCATGACTATCATCTCAAATACCTTGAAACATTTACTTTGATCGTATTTCAAGTATGTCTGAATACAAGCTACTTGTCTAATGGGAAAGGTAATAGGCACGACCTCCTGTTACTGCTTCCCAAGATGTACTGCAGCTACAACAACCACTTTTTGTGATGTGATGTATGTAGATACTTGACATGGATTCCCAAATGTTGGGTTGTGTCAATTCAGAAATTTAATGCAAAAATTTGATCAAGTTCTTATGTTCATTGCATAATGACTTAAAAAATGAATGGCTAAATACATGTTATGAAAATATCATTTAATAATGAATGGGTAAATAATGTTATGAAAATTATTCTCAAACAATTAATCAAGATAACTGAGAAAGTGCTCAGTACCATTTGGTCTAGTGACATAGTCTCTCCTCCGTAAGTGGGAGGTTATGAGTTCGATTCACTAAAAATCAGTTGTAGCATTTGAGTTATTTACCTGATCAAAAAATAAATAAATAACTAAGAAAGTTTCAAATAATGTTACACACGAAACTATAACTCCTAATACATTCATGATGATAACAAACTTAATATGTAACAAAAAGGTAAGGGAAAGAGAGCTAATATGCAGTTATATGTAATTAACCCTTGTTTATATTCCTCGTCTTATTATGGTATTAGAGTTCTTGGGTCGCTTTGGCCTTGTCAAATTAGTTTGATCTTTTTCATTTGAATTTGATCCAAATCATGACTAAATTGGTTAAGGGATCGTTTTCTGAATGTGATTAAGGCTTTGTTTGCGAATGTTTTAAAATGATTTATGAAACAAAAATGGTTAATTACATATAAGTGCATATTTGAATGTTTTTTTAGCCATAAGGCCACCAAATATTTTTTTTCCCTCATAAGGCCACTAGAATAAAAATTGTGTTAAATTTTGGATATAAAAATTAATATATTTACGTAAATGTCACTAGAGTAAAAAGTTAACAATCATCCTCTCTCCTCTTCGGTGAGGTCTCTGGCCAACTCCGGCGTGTCTCCGGTGGGTCTCCGGCCAACTTCCGGCGGGTCTCCGGCCAACTTCCGGCGGGTCTCCGGCCAACTTCCCGCTAACTCCAACCAACTTCCGGCGACCACAAAATCTACTGTCACTAACACTAAAAGCTACTATTACCAACAAAATCTACTGTCACTAGCAACAAAAGCTACTCCGGTGAGATTTCTAGCTATTGTCACTAGTAACAAAAGTTACTGTCACCAACAAAATCTACACTCTCCAAAACCAAAAGCTAATGTCACCAACACCAGAAGCTACGCTCACTAGCAATAAACGTTACCGTCACCAACACCAGAAAGCTACACTCACCAGTAAGAAAATCTACTCTCACATCACCAAAACTTACTTTCAACAACGCCAAAAGCAATAATCAAGTAGAACAAAAGCTACTTTCGAAGACTGAGAAAACTATTCTCAGAGACTAAGAAAACTATGACAATATAAAGGATACAACAAAAATAAAATGCTACTGGAATTGAGAAAAGAAAACATATTCAATGTTACAAAACGTATGCTAGGTTCAACAATAATGTAACTATATAAAATGCTACTGGAATTGAGAAAAGAAAACATATTCAATGTTACAAAACGTATGCTAGGTTCAACAATAATGTAACTATATAAAAAGCTACTTCCATACTTGTAAAAAGCCACTACCATAGTTGTGAAAATCTATTACAATAGTTGTATAAAGCTATTGTCAATGTTGTAATGCTACTATCATTTTCAATGGTGATGCTCTAAATGATAGGAGCACAAAGTGTGACATTTTTAATATGTATTTTCCCTCATTTGGCTAAGTTATTCTCTTAAAATTAATAATTATAATAAAGTTTATGTTTTTAGTTACTTCAAGGTCGGAAATGGTGAAAATAGGTAAAAAAAGGGCATAAATGAGCATAAATTAAAGACAAGTCATTTTAGAAACTTTCCTCTTTCATTTTAGGAAATATTTCCTATTTTGTTTTAGGAAACTTTCTTCATTTGAACTTTTCTATTTCTGATTTTCCTATTTTAAAGAGAGTCCATCCCATTAAAAACTCTTGAGTGATGAAATCAAGAAAAATTGAAGGATTAATCAGGAAGAATTCGAGGAGATAAAATGGATTGTTTTTAATCAATATTTATTCCTTATTATCTTATTTCTTATTGATTATAAACTCTAATTAAATTCTGATTTTTCTTGATTGTAGGAGTTTATTGTGTGCACAATTCTTGGAAGAAATTAGTGCAATTCAAAGGAGAGGAATAAGGGATGTATCTGGTCGCTATTCAAGGCATATACAATGAGCCATTAAGGGGAAAAGAAATCAGAAAATTCATGACTTTGTCAAGAGAAAATCAAGCAAATTTGGAGGAGAAATCACCTCTAGATGAATGGCCATGATTACATCACAAGATAGGAGAATTCCACTATAAATAGCAGCCATTCTCAACACCAAGAAGATCACTTCCTGACCAAGATTACTTCCTACCTTATCAGTTCCTAGCTAAAAATTATTCCATAGCTCTGCCCAATTTGCTTCTCAAACCTCCATCACCTACAAGATCGTGACCACCATCATTCCATCAATCCAAGAAGTTCTTAGGCGCTGAGTCAAGGACGCTCCACCACCATAGCAGAGACGAGTTCATCACCTTGTTGCTAAGCCGCTGAGGAAAGCTTCAAAAGTGTAACTATGACTCTACTTATAATTATTGTTTCGGTTTTGTGTGTTTGGATTTGTGAGTTGTGTAATTGGAGACATGAGATTTTCAGAATATTTTTATTAATATTTTTGAGATTTTCAGTTTATTATTGAGTTAATCTCGAGAATTCTTTCATGATGCATGTTATAATCTTGTGCCCTTTTATGTGTTTAGGTAATTTTCAGAGTTAGGTTAATAAGTTTGCATGCTAGAATCACGCTGAGTATTCATGTGTGTTTGCTTAATTTGCCAAGAGTAATTATTATTTGTTAAGACGCTGAGTTAAACAAGTAGTAATTAGTTCTAAAGAGTGGTAAAAATCATGCTTTAATGATTAAACGATTCTGGAAATTACGTGTTAATTGCTATGAGTAATGGTTAATTTGCACGTGTGAGTTGATTCAAAGAACGGATCATATAAATGGATTGGACCGTGACAGATTTTCATTTGAGCTCTTATCTAGCATTTAAGATGGGCACGTTTTTGTTGCATGTTGAAATGAATTTTCTGTTTTTACACCTAATAATTTCCGAGTGGTAGTGGTCTAGGTTACGGAAGTCGATCATTGTATATAATTTTATTTGTTTTTATTTATTTTATTTTAAGTAGAGTCATAGTTACACTTTTGAAGCTTTCCTCAGCGGCTTAGCAATAAGGTGATGAACTCGTCTCTGCTATGGTGGTGGAGCGTCCTTGACTTAGCGCCTAAGAACTTATTGGATTGATGGAAGGATGGTGGTCATGATCTTGTAGGTGATGGAGGTTTGAGAAGCAAATTGGGCAGAGCTATGGAATAATTTTTATCTAGGAACTGATAAGCTAGGAAGTAATCGTGGTCAGGAAGTGATCTTCTTGGTGTTGAGAATGGCTGCTATTTATAGTGGAATTCTCCTATCTTGTGATGTAATCATGACCATTCATCTAGAGGTGATTTCTCCTCCAAATTTGCTTGATTTTCTCTTGACAAAGTCATGAATTTTCTGATTTCTTTTCCCCTTAATGGCTCATTGTATATGCCTTGAATAGCGACCAGATACATCCCTTATTCCTCTCCTTTGAATTGCACTAATTTCTTCCAAGAATTGTGCACACAATAAACTCCTACAATCAAGAAAAATCAGAATTTAATTAGAGTTTATAATCAATAAGAAATAAGATAATAAGGAATAAATATTGATTAAAAACAATCCATTTTATCTCCTCGAATTTTCCTGATTAATCCTTCAATTTTCTTGATTTCATCACTCAAGAGTTTTTAATGGGATGGACTCTCTTTAAAATAGGAAAATCAGAAATAGAAAAGTTCAAATGAAGAAAGTTTCCTAAAACAAAATAGGAAATATTTCCTAAAATGAAAGAGGAAAGTTTCTAAAATGACTTGTCTTTAATTTATGCTCATTTATGCCATTTTTTACCTATTTTCACCATTTCCGACCTTGAAGTAACTAAAAACATAAACTTTATTATAATTATTAATTTTAAGAGAATAACTCAGCCAAATGAGGGAAAATACATATTAAAAACGTCACACTTTGTGCTCTTATCAAATTCCCCCACACTTAGTTTTTGCTAGTCCCTTAGCAAAATCCAAACAAAAGACTCAACCAAAACAAACAATTCACTACCAGACTCTACACAAATGACACACAAAGACTAAATTTCCCTTAACATTTGTCTCATAAATCCTTACTCTCATGGCATCAAAATTAGCACTTAATCAAGAATCAATATTTAGATATTCGAGAGTTAATTGAAGCATATAATCCACATATAAATCAGTAGGACTTGGGTGTAACAATGGTGATGGGTGGAGCTCAACATGTTTCAGACAAGTATGATTCATATCCTCACAAGGTATATCCACTCTTTCTTCTCTGAGAACAGGGCAATGCTTAAAACCTTATAATCACTCAAATTATATGTGAGAGAAAATATTTTGAGGCAATCAAATATCTCACATATATAAGAAATGAAAAGCACTTTGTAAATATAATTTTTCAAGATCATGAAAGATATCAACTACTTGCACGGATGGACCCAAGCCATAGGTTCAACTCTTATAACTCATCTCCACAGATCAAAGGCTATCCCATCTTAAAGATCAAAAAGGACTTTAAAGGGTTGAAATGGGGCTAAGGTTCAAGGTTTTAAGAAACAAAGGTTAAGGAATGTCAAAGTATCCTAAAAACCTAGTAGAGCTTTTATTGATGTAGAGAGACTTCTAGAAATCCACCAAGGCATAAAAAAAAAAATGTCACACCCATAGAGGCAAAATATGAGGCCTAATATCTTCATGTTGGGCACAAACTTCATTCTAAACTTCCTTTGAACTCTCGTGAACTGGACAAAGACCAAATTTTTATGTAATGGGCCTTCAATTCAAAACAATCTCCAAATTCACCAAGTATGGGGGACTAAAATCCATAGACATATTTTTCTTTTTTTTTCTTTTTCTTTTCTAGCCGTACACATTGTTTTCTTTATTTCTTTTTCACGGCTTCCACATTTTTTTTCTTATGGACAAGTCTACCCCCACACTTGAACTTTCACCTCTTTTAAATCTTCATATTTGCCACCCTCATCTAGTAAGTCTCAAAAGATAGCTCTACTAAATTTTTAGAACAAAGGGTAAGGTTGTAAATATACTAAGGTTCAGGGTTAAGGATTTTAAGGGTGATGAAAGAAAATGTTTAATGTAGGCTCAAAGTGGTTAAACTAGGGAGTCCCACGACGGGCACAAATATGGACACAAGTTAATTTGGCTATGGTGGTGATTCCTAGGATGCCTCTATCCTTTCCAGAATCAGGGACATGTATTGATAAAAGTCTCAACAAGCACAAGAGTGAATTCTAGCATTCTCTAGTCCATCAAACTTAATCTATGGCAAGCAATCAATCGAATGAAGAATAATGAGATCATCAAAACATCGCCAAGAAAATAAGAATATATTTTTCATTTATCACTCCAAGAAAAAGGGACATGGGCTCATATATCTCACATGAGCTTTTATGAATCAAAACTCATATTAACATGGTCATATTCTGTACCAAGGTTACGAAATCCATATCCACTACACATGCATATGCTTTTTATATATCTCAATTAACCAAAGAATAACATTTAAAATCATCTCAATATTGTGATCCTCTTTTAGCTATAATTTCAGAGATATTGAATCATCCTAGACAGTTAAGGGCATCCTAAGACTCAAACTTAAAACAAAAGACTACGACTGACTCCAAAAAGGTTTTGGACTAGGGTTATTTCCTTTCTCCTTTCAGTAACTCCTTTGGAACATGACCAGGTAAAGAGGGGACCGATTTTGGCGGAGCTCAGCTCACTTGTTTGACAGGGGACGAGACCATTTGTCAGCACTTCTCGGATCCAAACTAGACCTTAGACATCACATCCCATCAGATGCGCCTACTTTGAAGAAATTATTTCACTCAAAAATCATTTTGACTCAATAATTAAAAGCAACAAATTTTTTTTTATTTTAATTTTTGACATTTTTCAATTTTTTTATTTATTTTCAATATATATGACTGAAGACAAAAGTATAAATCCCTTCACCCACACTTAAATATTGCATTGTCCTCAATGTAATCAATCATAAGCATGCAATGGAACAATTAAGTATATAGGAATGGAATTTATGAAAATAAATACAAAAACAAAGGCGAAAAAACAAAAATAAAAGCTACAAGTACAATTCAACCTAAACAAGTGAAGGGATAGAAATGTCAAACTCTCGTTGATGGCTCATCCACAGCTTCGGTTGAAATGGGTTGCCTCCCATGCAGCGCTTAATATTTATAGTCCTTCAGCCTGGACTCTTCTCCTTGTTCACACAACAAATTTTTTTTATTTTTTTTGAGTTAATTTTCTCTATTTTATTTTTTTACACACTTACAACAATTAAGTATTTAACAAAATTCAAAACAACCTAAGTATATTAATCTAAGTGAAACACATACAATTTACAACATGCTTAATCTAAGTGAAACACATACAATTTACAACATGTTAAAATAAAACCTTCTACAAATTGCACAACAATTATAAAATACATGCTTAATTTGGTAACACTCATAAAACTTAAACTAAATCACAATTATAGCTTGGCCTAGCAAAAATCGCAATTTGTCACCATTCCACAAATGTAGTGCAAAAATTTAGCATGCATTCTATATAAACAACAAAATTAATGACACTTTAAGCATTAGAGATTTTAACAATCCCCGGCAACGGCGCCAAAAATTGATGCGGTCGAAATAGCCTCATAATTTAACCCTGCAAAATGTAGTTGTCAGTATAGGATAAGCAGGGATCGTTCAGTCCGGGGATTGTAGGGTACACCTACACTAAAAGGTCAATTAACAAATAAAAGAATAAAATGGGGAGTTTTAGATTTGGTTTCTAGTCTACTTAATTATAATAAAGTTTATGCTTTTAGTTACTTCAAGGTCGGAAATGGTGAAAATAGGTAAAAAAGGGCATAAATGAGCATAAATTAAAGACAAGTCATTTTAGAAACTTTCCTCTTTCATTTTAGGAAATATTTCCTATTTTGTTTTAGGAAACTTTCTTCATTTGAACTTTTCTATTTCTGATTTTCCTATTTTAAAGAGAGTCCATCCCATTAAAAACTCTTGAGTGATGAAATCAAGAAAAATTGAAGGATTAATCAGGAAGAATTCGAGGAGATAAAATGGATTGTTTTTAATCAATATTTATTCCTTATTATCTTATTTCTTATTGATTATAAACTCTAATTAAATTCTGATTTTTCTTGATTGTAGGAGTTTATTGTGTGCACAATTCTTGGAAGAAATTAGTGCAATTCAAAGGAGAGGAATAAGGGATGTATCTGGTCGCTATTCAAGGCATATACAATGAGCCATTAAGGGGAAAAGAAATCAGAAAATTCATGACTTTGTCAAGAGAAAATCAAGCAAATTTGGAGGAGAAATCACCTCTAGATGAATGGCCATGATTACATCACAAGATAGGAGAATTCCACTATAAATAGCAGCCATTCTCAACACCAAGAAGATCACTTCCTGACCAAGATTACTTCCTACCTTATCAGTTCCTAGCTAAAAATTATTCCATAGCTCTGCCCAATTTGCTTCTCAAACCTCCATCACCTACAAGATCGTGACCACCATCCTTCCATCAATCCAAGAAGTTCTTAGGCGCTGAGTCAAGGACGCTCCACCACCATAGCAGAGACGAGTTCATCACCTTGTTGCTAAGCCGCTGAGGAAAGCTTCAAAAGTGTAACTATGACTCTACTTATAATTATTGTTTCGGTTTTGTGTGTTTGGATTTGTGAGTTGTGTAATTGGAGACATGAGATTTTCAGAATATTTTTATTAATATTTTGAGATTTTCAGTTTATTATTGAGTTAATCTCGA
Organism: Rosa chinensis; assembly: GCF_002994745.2. NCBI lineage: Eukaryota > Viridiplantae > Streptophyta > Magnoliopsida > Rosales > Rosaceae > Rosa > Rosa chinensis. Next base: position 44,781,076 of record NC_037089.1, read on the forward strand.
GAATTCTTTCATGATGCATGTTATAATCTTGTGCCCTTTTATGTGTTTAGGTAATTTTCAGAGTTAGGTTAATAAGTTTGCATGCTAGAGTCACGCTGAGTATTCATGTGTGTTTGCTTAATTTGCCAAGAGTAATTATTATTTGTTAAGACGCTGAGTTAAACAAGTAGTAATTAGTTCTAAAGAGTGGTAAAAATCATGCTTTAATGATTAAACGATTCTGGAAATTACAAGTTAATTGCTATGAGTAATGGTTAATTTGCACGTGTGAGTTGATTCAAAGAACGGATCATATAAATGGATTGGACCGTGACAGCTTTTCATTTGGGCTCTTATCTAGCATTTAAGATGGGCATTTTTTTGTTGCATGTTGAAATGAATTTTCTGTTTTTACACCTAATAATTTCCGAGTGGTAGTGGTCTAGGTTACGGAAGTCGATCATTGTATATAATTTTATTTGTTTTTATTTATTTTATTTTAAGTAGATTAGAACCAAATTTCAAAACCCCCCATTTTATTCTTTTATTTGTTAATTGACCTTTTAGTGTAGGTGTACCCTACAATCCCCGCACTGAACGATCTCTACTTATCCTATACTGACAACTACATTTTGCAGGGTTAAATTGTGAGGCTATTTCGGCTGCATCACTAAACCCATAGGCATCATTTGCCACTTTTAGCACGAAACTTCATTTCAACATTTCTTGGTTGGCCGATGGATCTCTTGGTCAATGGAGGCTTCAATATCCAAATTCACATGATTTTCTAAGGGTGAAGATCCTCTCCTGAGCAAATTCCCCTCCTAAGCTACCTAAGCTTTTTACAAGATGACGACACGTGTTGTTCACAGATCTAATGGTCTATCTCTTTTCCTTCACATCCACTTTGTTTCTTTGCTTTCTCTCTCCTGTTCTTCTTTTACTTGGCTATTCTTCTTTTCCTCCCCTTTCTCTTTCTTCTGTTCTTCTTTTCTTTACGTTCTTCCCTCCTTATCAGACGAATTGCAGTTAATCAATCTCTTTCCTTCCCACATAGATTTACTCTGTCTCAAAATCAAAAAGTTACAATTCCATTCCTCCAAAAAAGCGCCACAACTTTTCAATCTTGCAATTTTCCGGCGAATCCCAATTTACCAAACTAGTTTTCCAACGAACCCAATTTACCAAACTCTATCTTAATCCACAAACTGTGTTACAGTTTTAAGAAGAGACTCATCCCAAGGTTTTCGATCGTTAAAGTTTTGATGTGGAAGGACTGATAGAAGAGGAAAAGTTGAGTTTGACTACTGTTGTTGTGACTCCAGAGAACTACTTCTTGAATAGGTTTCTGACCACTAATCTCAGCCAAATAACTCAGTTGTTAAATGTATACTAAGGCAAAGTTGCTGTGCAGAACCAATCATAGTAATTTGTATACCAATTTGTCATGTTCTTTTGCATTAATTCATCATGAACAATGAGATACTTGATGGGCAGAGATTGAATGTGATCAACGTTATCACTCATTAATAATGCGGGCAAAGCCCTCAGCCTCTCTCAATTCACCCAGGTCTTCAAAATTTCATGATTTTTGACTTGGAATTAGATTGGTTTTATTTAATTTTCCATCATTGTAGCATTTGAAATCGCTCCCTTTTGTAGTGCTCTCCACAGCTTCAGTTTGTTGCTATTCCTTTAGTGATTGCTTATCAATCTCTTTTGAGGGCTTAATCTAATTGGATTTAGTTGTGGCGACGGAAGCGATGAGATTGGGTAGCGATGAATGATAAACAAAATCTACCTCAGCTAGATTTGGCTTGGAGTTAGTAAAATCTAATTCTTACCTTCATTTTCCAGGTGCTTTACCAAGATCTGGGGCTTTCGAAATGCCTAGATCTTGTTGACACTAATGTACGATTTAGAACCATCATTCATATATGAGAGGTGGGGGGAGAGAGAGAGAGAAAGGTGGAGACTAGAGAGAGAGAGAGTTGGCATCGGAGGGTTATTTTGTAAAATCAGTAACTTTTTATGTTGAGGAGATATGTAGACCATTAGATATGAGACTTGACACGTGTCGTCATCTGGTAAAAAGCTTAGGTAGGTTAGGAGGGGAGTGAGCTCAGGAGAGGATCCTCTCCCATTTTCTAAATCTACTACTACAAATGCAAAGGAGAAGAACTCTGCAAGAACAAAGATGCAACAAAATATTAGTATTTGAAATGAAAGCTAAAACAACAATGTACCGTACCGCTGTGCTACAAAAGTGACACTCTTTATCAACTAGATAAAAAATAAGCAATCTAAAAAGCTACTGTCATAAATACATAATGCTACTATAACACACATACAAAACAACTAAATCAGTAACAAAAAGTTACTGACATAGGTACAAAAAACTACTATAAAACTTGTACAAAGCTACTAGCTAGACCATTAATAAAACGCTACTATAACACATGTACAAAGCTGCTAGACTAGTAATAAAAAAGGTACTGACATAAATATTGATTACACAAACCAGCTAATTATACATATTGATAGTGTAACATAAATTTCAAATAAGAAATGCTTGAAATATGAAATCACAACAATAAGAAAATTGAATTTCATTTAGGATCATGCTTTTTCATTTTGATAAGCTATTGACAAAAAAACTACTTAAAATCAATCAAAATGAAAACAAAGAAGCTATTGACATTAGATTGAAAATATACTAACATAGAGATAGAAAGCTACTATCATCACTGTGTTGAAAAACCACTGTAACAATTATAGCAAGCTACTGGCTTGAAATCAATTAAAACAAAAACAGAAAACCTATTGACACCAGATTGAAAAGATACTAATATAGGCATAAAAAACTACTATTACTGTATTGAAGTCACATGTAGTCCATATTTACCAACGGCTGAATACAAAATTCCACTGGTTGATAAAAGAGATTTTAACAAATATGTTTGACCATCAGCTGCTTTAATGGCAGTTACATGATTCACCACAATTGGAGGCAATTGGTATAGAAAACAGAATGGTTAGTCTTGGTTGGTCCCTGCGAAGGGCTGGAAAACTCGGGGTCTTGACCTTCCAGCTATGTGACTAATAAGACCACCACGAAATGTACGTAGGAGCCTTCTATCAATTATCAATTATCATCTAGCACAAGCTACATTATACGTTGGTAACCATTTATTGATTTTTTTCCCTAGGGGTCTGGAAGACAACGAAACTACCTATGAAATCCAACAATATGTATACCACATCAAACTAATAAATAAGGTATAATTAATGAATTTACCTTTCTAGAGCAATAGCAAATAACATATCAAGCTCAATAGGTCGTACATCTCCATACTAGTGTTTGTCACTAACCGATACAAATTCTTAAGAACACAACTCATTAATAATCTTCCAAATGAAAGATAAAACCCTGAAAATCTAACAAGAATTCATCTTGATAATTCAAATATCACAAAGCCCTACAATTTAACAAGAAGCAGAAGCAGGAGAATCAAAGTAACAACATATGGATGGATCTGTTCGTTACAAAAAAAGTGATCAATTTCCTAGAAGCAAATCTGAACATGAACCAAACACAAGAATCAATGTAAAGCATCCACTCGCTTTAGTTCTTCGCTGCGCTTAATACTAGTCTCCCTGCTAACAATTCACACATCCACAAAATCAAAATCAAACGGAGCTCCGTTTCCAATTGCATAGGATTTACATCAGAAATTGATAAGTACAACTAACCTGGATGATGTGTCGATGACGGTGACGGGAATACAATCGGAGGAGGTGATCATATTTTTAAAGACGAAGCATAGGCTTATCCGATCTCGGAGCGACTCCAATTTGCATCAAGTCGGCGAGCGAAATCCTGCTGATCGAGTATAAAGCACAGCCCAACCATTTTGGCTCTTCTTCGTCATCACTATCGGAGAATAGGTCGCCGGCGACGTGAGAGCGACATCGAGATGCTTCAATTCAACAAGCGCCTCCGCTATGCTTGGAACACTGAGACCTCTCGCCATTCAGGTCGTACCTTAGGTTGATAAAGGTCGTTGGTTCTGCTTTGATGAAGGCTGTAGTCATCTTGGCCGCCGTTGCAGGAAGCCAAAAAATAAAAGTGACGAGTTTCGTTGGAGGACGAAGAGGAAGAGAGAGGGCTTCCTCGGGAGAGTCGCAGAGAGAGAGGGAGAGTGGTTAATCTGATACCAGGTGGTTAGTTCTCTTAGGTAGAAGGGTAAAATAGACAGAGAAAATATAATTTAAAGAGGCAAGTGGCCTTATATGCACAAAACAATTTAGGTGGCCTTATGACTAATATAAGTCTCAAAGTGACACTTGTTTGTAATTTTCTATATAAACAAAAAAAGAATAAGAAAAACAACCGTGTTATTTATCCATAAGAGTACACGTACACCAAAATTTTCATAAATTGAAAACAGAGCAAAAGGCTACATAATGTAAACATAGGAAAACCAACGCTTTGATAGAGACTCGAGTAAAAGTAGAAAAATAGATGATGCTTATACTTAATGTCTTAATTAAAATTAGGGCTGTCAATTCCAACACGACTCGAAACCCGCACGAAATAAAGTGGGTTGAACCCGCACGATTAAAAAGCGAGTCAACCATGGGTCAACCCGCAATGACCCATTTTATAAATGGGTCGGCCACGGGTCAACCCACCAACACGAAGTGAATCTGTATAACCCGATTATGTATACTTTATCCTGAAATTTTAGACGTTGGGAATATTTGATCATAGGATTAGACAATTTGAAATATTTTTCTTTATAATTATTCTATTTAATTATTTATGAATTATATATAATTATTTATATTCTTCGTCTTGTGGAGTTTTTAGTGAATTTAATCAATTTATGCATTTTTTTAGTTAAATTGGTCGCATTGTTAACCTTTAAATAAGTCATTTTGTCAAACACGACACAACCTATTTTTTAAATGGGTTAAGCGGGTTGAAAACGGGTAACCTGTTTAATAAATGGGTTGGGTTTGGGTTTAAATTTTTGACATGATTATTAAATAGGTTGGGTTTGGGTTTGTATCTTGCGACACGACAAATACCTTGACCCAACACGAATCCAACCCGACACGACCCATTGACAGCCCTAATTAAAATTCTCTGACGAAGAGTAGCTGCAACTACTTATTTTCTTCCTCTTCTTTTATGTAGTTTTCCTTTCAGAGATTTTTTTTTGAAAACACAATTCTCTCCAGATTTGCTAGTCCATGGCTTTGTCACGACAAGGTTTTTGCATAACTCGAGCAAAGATTGATCCCCAATCCTTAATTCCTCAAGTTCTGACTTTGCTAGTAGCGTTATTTCAGTCTTGAACTCCTTGTCAATTGGTATTTCATTCATAGTCTCTCTGTTCTTTTTCTTGGATAATTTTGTATCAAGGTTTTCCTTACCTCTCAACTAAGCTTGTAATTATGAGTCTTTCCTATAGCATGAGAATCAAGTCTTATAGGTATCAATGTTGCGACTTTTTTTAAAAGCTATTCCAGATAATAATTACAGTATCGACCCTAAAATTAAGTAATTAACCCTGGAAAGTCATAAGATAAAGTGTTTACTGGTGGAAAAAGATTTTCTTGGCCAAAGTCGATCTCTTTAATTTGTTGACTCAGTGTAATTAATGTGTGCATATCCAACTATTTGATTATGTAATCTTATGTCATAAATATAAGTAGAGATCCTTGTGAGAAACACTCGTTTACTGCAATTGCTTATTGTCCAAGCAGACCAAGCTCAGAGCATATTTAGCAATGTTATCCATTTTTTAGTCAAATTATAGCCAAAGTAGTTAAAAAGTCATTTTGCCTCGCCAATATCTATATATGTGATGTAGGAGGAGAATGGGCTTGGTTTAGCCAGAAAACCATAAAAGTAAAGAAGCGGCGTTGAATCAAAAAAAGTGATTGGAAAATAGATAATTCACGCATTATGAGGTTATTAGCCACTGAAATATTCAAGAAGATTAGGTTTTGGATTTTTCGGGTTTCTCGTGCAACTTCTTGATTCTACCGCTTCTTTACTTTTATGGTTTTTTGGCTAAATCAGGTCCATTCTTGTCCTAAATCAATATATCTTCATCAGTTCTCTCTATTTTAGCTAGGTTTAAATATATATTTCTTAATAAATAAGAAATAGTTTATATGCATTAATTATAAATTACATATAATAACTTAACTGTCAATTCTACTCTACTGTCATTGGATTTGTATCCAATGGTGGAGGATAAAGTGAAAAGTAAATAAATTCTAACTAACTTACTATCATCGACCATGTGATTTATATCCAATTATAATTTAACATAACACAACTGAATAGAGAATTGATTGAGTAAATGAACATGGCTTTACTGATAGTGGTCATGATTTACGGTCCTTCAACTAGCTTCACTAATTCAAAAGGACACTCGGCCTTTTATTTTAGGGTCCTTGACCCAAAGCACCAAAATAACAAAAAATTATCCCACTTACCCCAACAACAAATTTTTGTTCACACACACACACAATTTAACATAAAATGACCATTTTACCCTCAACTCAATTAAATAACTACAACCACTGCCACTCAATATCAATCTCTCTCTGGTCCCGATCTCGCTCTCTCTCTCTCCCTCCTTACCCACTTCCTACTGACCTCCAACTCCGATGCATGAGCCAAGCCTTTTCCGGCTCCGGCGTTCTACCCACGCAACCTACCTCTCTCTTCCAGACTCCGGTGTCGAGGACCAACCCGCCGGTGCTGCTCATCTCCGGCATCGATCCACTCCCCGATCTTCACCTTGGCGCAATTGCCCAGATTCCGGAGTTCGATCCACTCCGCTGCGCGTCACCGACGTTCGATCCACTCTGCCGTTGCTCCGGTGTCGTATCCTCCAGTGCTAAATGCAGGCCAGTGGCAGAGGAGAAAGGAGAAAGATGATTTGGCCAATTTCGCAGCTCCGGTGCCCAAATCAGGACGTGGAGTGGAGGAGGAAAGCCTTTGGGATGCTGACCAGTCGTGGCAGAAGTTGCTTCACCGGAGGATTAGAGGTCACTAGTTCCTGGGTGCCCAGATTAGTATATGGGTGCACAAATCAGTTTATGGTTTTTTTTTTTGTAAAACAGAAAGAAAGAACAAAGAAAAGAAAAGTTTTATTAGGGGCTAATAGACGTCTATTGGGGGCCAATAGACGTCTATTCGGGGCAATAGATGTTTTAAATTTATGTAATCTCTCGTTTTTTTTGTTTAATCAAAGTTTTATTTCTGTAATTTTAAGAAGATTAGTTCGCATTTCAGTAATCGAAAAGTCTATTGGGGGGCAATAGACTTTTTGAATTTAAGTAATCTCCTTGTTTTTTTTTCTTTAATCAAAATTTTATTTGTGCAATTTTAAGAAGATTGGTTCCCATTTTGGTAATCGAGACGTCTATTGAGAAGTAATAGATGTCTATTGGGGGGCAATAGACCTTATTGCTCTTATATTAGGGGGCAATAGGCGTATATTGGGGAGCAGTAGACATCTATTAGGGGGCAATGCACTGTTGGGGCAATAGACGTCTATTGTGGGGGCAATAGACGTCTATTGCTCCTCTATTGGGGGGCAATAGAGGTTTTTTAAAAAAATCATGTGGGCGGCAACCGGTGACCAGATTCCTGTCGCCTGTAACCGGATTCCGGCTACCGGTGACCGGAATCCGGCAAAAATTGGCCGGAATCCTGTGACCGGTGACCGGAATCCGGCAACCGGTGACCTGATTCTGGGGACCGATGACCGGTTCCGGCGAAGTCTCCTATGGTTTCTCTCTCTTCCATTTTCTCTTTCTCTCTCTCTGTCTCTAATAAAGGGGTGAGGGGTAAAATGGTATTTAATAAAAAAAAAATCTTAATGGGGTATTAGGGAAGACTCCCTTAGAGGGTATTAGGTAAGAGAGAATTAAAAAAACTTAATCGGGTTAGTGGGAAAAAAATCTCTAGAAATAGGGTAAATGGACAAAAACCCTTTATTTTATGTCTGACAGGCATAGGAGGCAAACAGTCCACTAATAGTACGACTGTAGGACAAAAAATAGCCTACTAATTACAAACTGACATACATAGTAATTGGAATTTATATGAACGTGCTCCATTGCAGTCCCTTCATTGGCACAGACAATGTGTTTCAACATTTCTAATGCTAGTTTCTTGAGTTAAGATGAATGGATGAATGAACAATTGGATATTTTCATCCTAGCTAGTTACAACTTTACTAGACTTTATATCAGAATCTACTTTTATTGGCTGGAAGGTTTTGTGGCACTAGCAGTCGGCTCTTAAGGAGACTAGGACTGGAGTGTGGCTACCAGTAAGAGAAGGAGAGGGTTGCTGATAGGAGCATTTTAATGTGATATTTTAATAGTTAATTCCTCACATTTTGCTTAGTTAATTCCTTAACTAAATCAATTTTTAATTCAATTTCTATTTTTAGGTACATTGGAGTAGATGAAGGTGAAATGAGCGTTAGGTCCATAATTACCTGGAAATGATGGAGAAAAATGGAAATGTACTAAAAGATCAATTTTACACATATTCCTACTCCGGCTAGGAGAAACCAAGCCAAGCAAAGAAGAAGGAGCGGCCGCCTGACCAAATGAACTTCAAATGAGCTGAAACCTTCCAGATCCATTCTAGACACCCAAAGGATCATTTCTTATGAAGAGTGCCAGAGAAAAATATGAGTGGAAGGCCTTCAAACAATCAGCCCAATTCTCTACAGAAGCAAAACCGGAAAACTGGACCTGTAAGAGGTCCAGCAGCATTTTCGGCCCAACCACATGGCAATACATTCTGAAATTTTACCACAATGATCTACACTCATAGTGGAACATTTCATATGAAGAAGTCAAAGGCTAAAACTGAGTTCTTAGTGGAGATAAAAATTAAAGGAATAAAGGAAGAGAAAGTGCTCTTACCTAACAAATCCACCAAGTGTTTAAGTGCTCAAACCTAACCCATTATGATTTGTTTAAAGGCCAAATAGTGTTGCTTGGAAGCCTATAAATAGAGACCAATTCACCATTTCATAACACCAATTCCTTCATCCATCTCATCTTCTTTGTCTCTCCATTTCCTCTCCATTTTCATTTTCCATTCTCTAGTTCTTAGTTTTGCATTTTCAAGTAAAGAGAAGAAGAAGAAGCCGTGAGGACATAGCCTCCATCGTCCACCTTGAAGACTTGCTTCCAAGATTCAAGATTCCAACGTTCAAGCTCTCCATCTCCATCTCCCCTCACGGTGTAATTCATTCTTTTTCCTTGTAATGATCTTTTGTTTTCCTTGTTTGAATTCATATGAACTTGTTTCTAGTTAACAATTAATGTTAAGGGCAAAGTTTAAAGCCCGTTTATATGTTTTGAGATAAAGTTGTGATTTCTATATGTTGATTTTTATGTTGCTTATGTGGGTTTGTTTAATTAAATTTGCATGATAGAAAACTTTTGTATTTTAATCTTATGTGGTTGCAAACACTTAGGGTTTTGATATAATTGGTGCTAGGTTTAAGAACATGAAATCGACTTTTCGTTTTGTGTAAACTTGAATCAAAGTAGTAAAGGTTTTGTGCAAAGACCGAATTTAATTAAAGAGGATTGCAATTAGGTGGACTTTTCCATACTAAGTTGTACACTTGAGTTGATAGCCTTTCTCTATGTCTAATGCGTTGAACATGTCATGATTGACTAGCTTTCTAGGGCTTGATTGCATGTTTGATAGGATTAATCTAGGTGCTTTCGCTTAGGTTAATTAGCATTGAAAAGTAAAATATGGGAAATCATTTGCTTTCGAATGTTTCACATGATCAACTCCTCTCTCATGACATTTAAAATCAACTATATGAATTGTAATTGGATTTCTTGCATATGGATGTGGTTTTGATCCACCCTTGTATATATGTTTTTACATTTTCTTTATTTTATTTATCTTAATTTTCAATTCTATAATTCTTAAACCCCCCTCCCTTTTTATTTTGTTACTTGTATATATTTCTATTCTTTATTTTATTTTTGTAAATAATACTTTATTATTTTAATTCTTTATTTGTTTATACAATTGTATATATTTATATTCTTTATTTTATTTTTGTAAATAATACTTTTCTTTATTTGTTACACAATTACAGGTGTACCCTCAATCCCCGGATAGAACGATCCCTATTTGCTTATACTACTAACGATATTTTCAGGGTTAAATTATGCGCTTGCTTTGAGTGCATCAGTTGCTCTAGAGAGGCTTGGATAATCTTAGAAATTGTTGTTGTGAATGTGTTTGGACCCAAAATGAGCATTTTGGCCTGACAAGGCATGTGTTGGAGAAATTGAGCCAATGTCAGTAGCTCAAGCTATATATTGTCGACAAGTTCGAAATATATTATTTAAAGGCTAAATAAAGCCTACTATGGAGAATTATGCGAGCTGTAAGAAAAGGAAATGATGGAAGCATGGAAATGAAAAGTCAACTTTAGCACATTTTCCTACTTCGGCTAGGAGAAACCGAGCTAAACAAGGAAAGAGGGGCGGAAGACTAACCAAAGAAGATCCAAATAAGCTGAAACTTTCCAGATTAATACTAGACATCCCAAGGATAATTTTTTATGAAGAGTGCAAGATCTAGTTTCAAGTAGAATGCCTTCAAACAATCAGTCTAATTTTCTACATAAGCAAAACTGGAAAACTGGACCTGTGAGGAGTCCAGCAGCATTTCCGGCCCAACCATATGGAATTAAGCTCTGAAATTTCATCACAATGATCTAAACTCATTGTGGATCATTTCATATGAAGGAGTCAAAGACCCATTATGACTTCTTGGTGGAGATATAATTAAAGGAATAAAGAAGCCGAAAGTGATTCAAAATCACTCCAAAACTCATCATTTCTATCTCCATTTAGTGCTCCACTATCTCCAATTAGTGATCCACTATCATTTGTTTAAAGCCAACCATTTTGGCATGGTAGCCTATAAATAGAGATTACAATGAAACACTTGAACACACACATTCACAACAACAATCTCTCAGATTATCCAAGCCTCTCTAGAGCAACCATCTCCTTCTCTTACCGGTAGCCACACTCCAGTCCTAGTCTCCTCAAGAGCCGACTGTTAGTGCCACCAAACCTTCCAGCCAAGCTAAAGTCACGCTTTAGCAAGTTCTCCTCACTTCCTAGAAGTTCTCGCTCTGCTCGATCTACAACATTGAGTATCAATTGTGATTTTGAAGAAGCTCAGCAAAAGTCCTCACCACGAGGCACAAAGAATCCCACGACGAGGTTGGTGCTCTCCTCGTCCACAATTGTTTGAAAGAAGTTAGGTCAAGGGACACCCCCGACGACCGCACCCGAACGGTGTTGGCATGCCAGTGCAAGAAAAGAGACTGTTGACCATCTGCAACAAAATTGGAGCCAAACATTTTGGCACGCCCAGTGGGACCTACTGCAAGCTATAAATCACACCACTATTAAAAAATTGAGGTTGGTAAGGGGTTGTGAATCATAACGGAATAGGTGAAGTCTCTTTTGTTAATATTGACCTAAACTCCTTATTGGTGCCTAGTTCAGGTCCCTTAAGGTTAAGGGAGGTTTTTATTAATATTTGTTGAACTGTCTTCACACTTATGATCTTTCTCATCTTAGTAAGTATAGCCTATGTGAAATGGTGTCTAGAAAGGGGACAACATTCATAACAGGTTATTGAATCCATAAGTGCGTGCAAATGGGCCTAAAATCACTATGTGGAAGTAGTTCATGCCAAAATGGATTCTGCCTCTTTTGTTCACCCTCCCCCATCTGGCCATTTCAGTAAGGTTACCCAAAGGATTTGAAAGAAAGTTTGTGTCTAGGTGACTATACTTGGGCCGCAAGTCTAAACCTTGATTCACAGTGTCTTATTGAATTCAACTACTTTCAATTCAGACTTCCAGAAGCCATTGGGAAGTCAAGCGCAAACCCTTATCAAAAGGTTTACGTTAACTGCCCGAAACATAAGACCTTCAGTTACAGACTGCACTCGCGTGCAGATTGTCGTGGTCTTTCCGAAGAACAAGTAATCCAAAGATTTTCTCCCCACCCTCCATCGACAGAGATGTCAATTGAACGAGGAGGAAATCAACATCCTACTACTGAAGGCGAGAAAGTTCCCACCGCCCAGCCTAATCAGGCTGGCAATACGTCTAGCATCACTCAGGTAGCCGCGAGCGCAGTTACAACTATTGAATTTGTGCCTATTCTCGTTCCAGAAAATGCGACCATAGAAGAGCGACTTAATATCCTTCAACAGAATTCTGCTGCATACCATGAGAAGATGGAAAAAGCCCTTGCGGAGGACCGTTGACGGCTTGATGAGTTCAAGATCTTGGTCAAGAGGCTTGCGCTAGGGGCACAACAAACACAAGGTCAATTGGATGGCATGAACCAAAAAATGCAGAAGAACCACGAAGAGCTGTTGGTCGCAAGCAAACACATCGCTTCAGAAGTCGCGACAATTCGCAAAGAAGGATCCAACATCGTGACCCAGGTGGCCATGCAGAAGGCCGACCTTGACCAGGCCAGAGAGGTTCTACATAAAACACTGGGAGATCCTAGTGCCATTCTAGGCTCTCTAGGTCAGTCCCCCATATCTGGCAAGTACATACCACCAAATGCTCGAGAAAAAGCAAGCGGCGGCAGTACAGCCACATCCGTTACTGCTGTATCAGTCAGAGGTAAAGAGACTACTGTGGCAACGGGTGGGAAGAACAACGCCGCGTCATCAGTCACACAAGGGACCAGGACTTTGAAAATCAATGAAGGGGCCTCTGTTGGTCATAACCTGTTTCCCCAATATGACAGGGACGGAGTTGAATATGTGCACCACGATCCACCTCCAGCAAGTCATTATGGTATCGACCGGGTTGAAAGTCCAGCGAAGGTCACTGCAGCCACAAAGGGTAAGCCAGCAGTGGGTTTTACGTCGCAGACGTCAACCCGACATAAAATGACCCATGGAGGCGGCTATCTTTGGTTAATCAGGCTTCACAGGAGCCACCGCTGATCTAGCCAGTTGATGATACAGTGGTTCACCCACCTCCTCCTGATCCAAGATATATAAGGATAAAGGAGGTAGAAGCAATGATCAGGGCCGTGAACCAGAGGCCTAACCTGAAGGAGGCCTACCAAGGGCGCTTCCCACCGCATATTACACAGACACCTTATCCTAGGGGATATAAGAACATTACGTTCTCTACTTTCTCGGGAGAGGAAGTCGAAAATGTCACGGCCCATTTGGTTAGGTTTCGAGTACAGTGTGGCCAGTACCAGAACGACGACAATCTAAAGCGTAACATCTTCGCTACTTCTTTATCGGGGTCTGCCTTCACCTGGTTCACTAAGCTGCAACCCTGATCAGTTGAGAGTTGGCCCTCGATGGAGAAGCTGTTCAAGGAAACCTTCGGGACTATCGAGCCGGAAGTAGATCTGGCTTCACTCACTCAGATGGCTCAACAGCCAACTGAATCAGCTGTCATGTACCTTCAGTGCTTTCAGATCCAGAAAGGAAAGTTGAACGTGATTCTGCGGGAGAAAGAACTGGTGAAATTGGCAATCAAAGGCTTAGAGCCACGCCAACGCAAAAAACAGCATGGAAGCATGTTCAATTCCATGGGGGAACTGATCACATAAGTAGGAAGTTTCGAGCACTTGCTCAGGGAGATGGACGCTATGAAAAAAGCCTCGAAAGGGACATACATCCCAGGGAAACGCCGAATAGTGGCTGCACTCAGCCATCAATCCAGTTCCTTTGATCCTTACTATAAGAGTGAGGAATCTAGTACAGCAGAGGCTGATGAGTCTGAAGAAGATGAGATAGCTGCCCTGGAACTCACCGAAAAAAAGGCTTCAACGCTAAAGCAACTGAAACTGTGCAAAGAGCTGGTAAAGCTCAAGTCGGTGGTTTTCACCAAACCAGAGTTCGCAAGTTATACTTACGACGCGACAAAGCGCATGAAATCTTGGATGAAATGATTGCCGCGAAGATGGTGAAAACCGACTTCGGCCCATTTCCCAAACCAGAGCAGCTAAGGGAGAAGAAATACTACAAACTCCATAATATGTGGAATCATAATACAGCCGATTGTGTTAAGCTGAAGGATCAGATCCAAATCTGGTTAAATAACGGTAGTTTGCAAGTAGAGGCACCGAAAATAGCAGCAGCGTTGGTGGACCTAGATCCCTTCCCAGATACCGGCATCAACATGGTGGACGTGGCATGGGGTGAAAAAGATCAGCAGAATCAAAGTCCAGACCATGCTGCTAAGGATTTGAAAAAGGTTGGAGACAAAGTCATGAAGCGGGAATCCAAGACTCGTTTACCCATCGTCCTATTCTCGCGGTGCAAGGAAGAATGTGACACTCAAGCCCTAGATGAGGAAACATCCCAGACGACAGCTTTGGATCTCTGCCGCCAATACGATTAGTATCATCCTCTAGAAACTTCCAACCATGCAGCCCAAGAGTATACAGTGGTTCAGAAACTCTTTCTCCGAGGGACTCAAACTTAATCAAAAAGTTGAAGACCGCGAGGGAAGAAGAGCAAGTAGATAAGCGGCAAGGGGTTTTAACCAGACCTTACATTCTGCCAGTGTCGACGTCCTCTATCAAAGAAGGGAGATGGTATACACAGAAGAAGGGCAAGGCGGTGGAGATGAGCTCTTCAAGGAAGAGAAAACTCCAGCGGAAGTTTGGAGAAGCGAAGCGAACCTTGGAAGCACTAGATCAAGGACTGATCAAACCATCGCAATTACTGAAACCTCCAGAAGAGTATCAGAGACAATTGGAGGCACTGGCCTCCAAGAGATTCGTTTCCCCGCAAGTTCAGAAACAGCAGCCCAAAGTATCACACAAAGAGCAAAAGCCACGTGCCCCCAAGAGCAGCGCTCAGGAGAAGTCCCTAGTTTCCACGAGGCAAGAACAGCCGCCAGCTCGTAAAGTCAATGTTTGGCAGAGAGTATCTCGCGAAGGAAGAAATAGCGAGCTTTCCATCTTTGACAGGCTGGGGGGCAAAGACAATCGGTCCGCAATTATGCAGAAAGTTCAAAGCTTGGTGGTCACTCTCCCAGAGGAAGTGCCAGCAGAAAAACAAATTTTAGTATCACTGAACCAGGTTCCCACGGTACAAGAGCACGAACAAGCCAAGGTGGTGATCCCCGCAGAGGAATCATTGGTTGCTTTCATGGTTAAACAGTTCAACGCCGATATCCCAACAGAATAAATAGCGACCACCAAGCTTTGAACTTTCTGCACAATTGCGGACCGATTGTCTTTGCCCCCCAGCCTGTCAAAGATGGAAGGCTCGCTATTTCTTCCTTCGCGAGATACTCTCCGCCAAACATTGACTTTATGAGCTGGTGGCAATTCTTGCCTCGTGGGAACTAGGGACTTCTCCTGAGTGCTGCTCTTGGGGGAACGTGGCTTTTGCTCTTTGTGTGATACTTTGGGCTGCTGTTTCTGAACTTGCGGGGAAACGAATCTCTTGGAGGCCAGTGCCTCCAATTGTCTCTGATACTCTTCTGGAGGTTTCAGTAATTACGATGGTTTGATCAGTCCTTGATCTAGTGCTTCCAAGGTTCGCTTTGCTTCTCCAAACCTCCGCTGGAGTTTCTCTTCCTTGAAGTGCTCATCTCCACCGCCTTGCCCTTCTTCTGTGTATACCATCTCCCTTCTTTGATAGAGGACGTCGACACTGGCGGAATGTAAGGTCTGGTTAAAACCCCTTGCCGCTTATCTACTTGCTCTTCTTCCCTCGCGGTCTTCAACTTTTTGAATAAGTTTGAGTCCCTTGGAGAAAGAGTTTCTGAACCACTATATACTCTTGGGCTGCATGGTTGGAAGTTTCTAGAGGATGATACTAACCGTATTGGCGGCAGAGATCCAAAGCGGACAGTCTGGGATGTTTCCTCATCTAGGGCTTGAGTGTCACATTCTTCCTTGCACCGCGAGCATAGGACGATGGGTAAACGAGTCTTGGATTCCCGCTTCATGACTTTGTCTCCAACCTTTTTCAAATCCTTAGCCGCATGGTCTGGACTTTGATTAAGCTGATCTTTTTCACCCCATGCCACGTCCACCATGTTGAAGCCGGTATCTGGGAAGGATCTATGTCCACCAACGCTGCTGTTGTTTTCGGTGCCTCTACTTGCAAACTACCATTATTTAACCAGATTTGGATCTGATCCTTAAGCTTAACACAATCGGCTGTATTATGATTCCACATATTATGGAGTTTGTAGTATTTCTTCCCTCTTAGCTGCTCTGGTTTGGGAAATGGGCCGAAGTCGGTTTTCACCATCTTTGCGGCGATCATTTCATCCAAGATTTCATGCGCTTTGTTCGCGTCGTAAGTATAACTTGCGAACTCTGGTTTGGTGAAAACCACCGAATTGAGCTTCGCCGGCTCTTTGCACAGTTTCAGTTGCTTTAGCGTTGAAGCCTTTTTCTAGGTGAGTTCCAGGGCAGCTATCTCATCTTCTTCAGACTCATCAGCCTCTGCTGTACTAGATTCCTCACTCTTATAGTAAGGATCAAAGGAACTGGATTGATGGCTGAGTGCAGCCACTATTCGGCGTTTCCCTGGGATGTATGTCCCTTTCGAGGCTTTTTTCATAGCGTCCATCTCCCTGAGCAAGTGCTCAAAACTTCCTACTTCTGTGATCAGTTCCCCCATGGAATTGAACATGCTTCCATGCTGTTTTTTGCGTTGGCGTGGCTCTAAGCCTTTGATTGCCAATTTCACCAGTTCTTTCTCCCGCAAAATCACATTCAACTTTCCTTTCTGGATCTGAAAGCACTGAAGGTACATGACAGCGGATTCAGTTGGCTGTTGAGCCATCTGAGTGAGTGAAGCCAGATCTACTTCCGGCTCGATAGTCCCGAAGGTTTCCTTGAACAGCTTCTCCATCGAGGGCCAACTCTCAACTGATCAGGGTTGCAGCTTAGTGAACCAGGTGAAGGCAGACCCCGATAAAGAAGTAGCGAAGATGTTACGCTTTAGATTGTCGTCGTTCTGGTACTGGCCACACTGTACTCGAAACCTAACCAAATGGGCCGTGACATTTTCGACTTCCTCTCCCGAGAAAGTAGAGAACGTAATGTTCTTATATCCCCTAGGATAAGGTGTCTGTGTAATATGCGGTGGGAAGCGCCCTTGGTAGGCCTCCTCCAGGTTAGGCCTCTGGTTCACGGCCCTGATCATTGCTTCTACCTCCTTTATCCTTATATATCTTGGATCAGGAGGAGGTGGGTGAACCACTGTATCATCAACTGGCCAGATCAGCGGTGGCGCCTGTGAAGCCTGATTAACCAAAGATATGCCGCCTCCATGGGTCATTTTATGTCGGGTTGACGTCTGCGACGTAAAACCCACTGCTGGCTGACCCTTTGTGGCTGCAGTGACCTTCGCTGGACTTGCAACCCGGTCGATACCATAATGACTTGCTGGAGGTGGATCGTGGTGCACATATTCAACTCTGTCCCTGTCATATTGGGGAAACAGGCTATGACCAACAGAGGCCCCTTCATTGATTTTCAAAGTCCTGGTCCCTTGTGTGACTGATGACGCGGCGTTGTTCTTCCCACCCGTTGCCACAGTAGTCTTTTTACCTCTGACTGATACAGCAGTAACGGATGTGGCTGTACTGCCGCTGCTTGCTTTTTCTCGAGCATTTGGTGGTATGTACTTGCCAGATATGGGGGACTGACCTAGAAAGCCTAGAATGGCACTAGGATCTCCCAGTGTTTTATGTAGAACCTCTCTGGCCTGATCAAGGTCGGCCTTCTGCATGGTCACCTGGGTCACGACGTTGGATCTTTGTTTGCAAATCGTCGCGACTTCTGAAGCTATGTGTTTTTGTCACGCCCCGAATTTTGAATAACCAATTCAATTCCGAAACATGAATAATTACAATTATAAATACCAATCTAAATTTTTCTTTCAGAGTAACACGCCTCACACCACTCAATATTACAATACCCAACTACTCAATTTCTTATTACAGCACACTCTCACAAATTCCAAATTGTAAAGTTCGAAATGAACATAACAAAACTCACAATAATGCTGTGACTCGATTGCCACTGCCCTAAGTAGCCCGATATGCACCCTGATTCTCCTGACCTGCAGGATTATCCGCTACACCGTTTGAATAGTGTACCGGGATTGCAACAACCCAAAACCAGGTAAGCTTTTGACAGCTTGTATGAGTAAACTTAAGGATTGCACAAATTTACATTAACAATTTCAACTCAAGCATAGAAATTGTAGAAATAACACAATCACAACGACCACCACAAAACCACATCACTTTCTCACTGTCATATATATATATATATATATATATATATATATATATATATATATATATATATACAGATCCTATCCAGAGCGGAGCTCCGCTTTGAAAATTAACGTGTGAAGTTCAAGTTTTGGGTCACTTTTCGGTTGCATATTCACATCTCGATCGTTCAGTTTTTAGGTACTAGTGTATAGATCGTCTCTGCAAATTTTCAGCCAAAATGATGATCGTTAAGGCATTGATAACTGACTTAAAGCTAGTATGGTTCAGGTTGACAGATTCAGTCTGTCCATTGGTTTAAGCGAGTTAGATACCTTAACGATCATCAATTTGGCTGAAAATTTGCAGAGATGATCTATACACTAGTACCTAAAAACTGAACAGTCGAGATGTGGATATGCGACCGAAAAGTGACCCAACACTCAAACTTCACATGTTAATTTCAAAGCGGAGCTCCGCTCTGGATAGGATCTGATATATCTGTATATATATATATATATATATATATATATATATATATATATATATATACTTATGAGTCACAAGTAACTCCACGTTACCCGTTACCCTCATAAGATCACTCAACATTTGGCAGACAGACTAGAGCTCTAACTGATCGTTTCCACCTACCCGGCGCAAGAGCGCTGTTCACGATTTAATACTATTAGTAACCACCAACCCGGTACAAGAGCGTGATTCACTGATAGTATGCCATGGTCACCCCGTGACCTATTGATCTCCACAGATCAAACAATTTATTGTTTCTCAAAAAATAAAACTCAACACCTTACTATACGGTTTCCTCAACAAAATCCATCAATACATATATATTTTTCATGTAAATAATGTATGTACATAGACATTCACACAGGAATGACTATTAATACCAACTATAGATCTCATACAATAAAGAATTAAATTCCTTTTTATACTTAAAATCATTTTCTTACCTGTGAGCCGTAGCCCTATGAACCGTAGTCAATCGAGTTCATATTTTTCAAAACAATTATTTATTTCTAAACAATTTCCACAATTAAACACAAATCTTTGGAACTTCGGTTCGTAAATGAACCATGTGTGATTTACTAACCTCTAATCCCACTGCGTCTTCTTAACAGCTCAAAATACGATTCACAATCGTCCACAAACTCAAACCGTCAATCACCTAGTCATATACGATCTTAACTTAGCAAATCATTCTCAAACCGCACATATACGACAATCCAACGGTCGGATTCTAATTTAATGATAATCCAACGATCGGATCGTAATTAAATGAAGATTCAACGGTCAGATCCTCACGGATTGCCCTTAGGATCATCCTCCAAAATTATCACGAAGATCCAACGGTCTGATCTTCTTGAATCGTCCTTCCAAATAACTATTTCACAATTATACGAAAATCCAACGGTCGGATCTTCGCCCGTGACCTCACAAAGTCATCGGAACAGTCATACGATTAACATATTAAAATTTGAAACAAAACCGATGGTCAGATCTTCGCAGATCGTAAACCGAATATAAAACGTAAAAACTATAAATAGCAACGTCAAAACGTAAATTCACTATTTTACACCTTTTTGTAAAATAACCTTATGATATATCAAAACGCTCGTAAGGATGCATAGATCATCGTCCAGATAATATAAACTCAAAATATGGTCCGACGCGCCGCCACAAGCGATGGTCAGTGGGTGGTCAACGCGGCGGTCAACACGGTCAACCACCTCCGATGCAAATGTTGTCAACTAGACAACTACAAACTTCTTCAAAATGAAGGGTTGATGAACTTTCATACCTGGAGCTAAGCGAGATTCCGTCTAGATCGTCCTAGATCGAGCTTTGAAGTTGGATTAATCTCGTGCGTCCGATCTGATCAGATTCGTTTAGAACCGTCTGCTTCAATCCTTGATCTACCACTTTACACTCAAAATCGTCATACAAGGAGGATATGAGGATGATCAGGAGGAGAAGGACAACCCAAAACCGAGAGAATCGCCTGAGGTGATGCCGGAAAACTGGAAATTCTTCCGGGTCGGGTTTCGCATGGATGGGGCTTCTTCGATCCAGCTCTGGGGGCGGCGGCGGCCATGACGGTGCCATAGAGCGACTGGGCGGCTTGCGGCGATCACAGGAAGGGTCGGGTAGTGGCCGGAGGAGGAGCAACGACGCTGCTGGTCTCGGGTCGGGTTAAACGGTTCGGCCGCGTGGGAGAGGAGAGAGAACGGAGAGTTTCGGGGCCAAAACGAAAAATTACAATTTTTCTGTCCTTAATGACAGAATTCGAATTTTTTTTGGCTATTTATAGAAAAATCAAAATTTTCAAATATTCATAACTTAATCATACGAACTCAGAATATTGCGTTCCACAAATGCACGAGATCGTATCGACGAGCTCTACAACTTTCATGAGAAAGTTTCCCCAAATTTTGTACGTATAAAAAGTCAATTTCCAAGAGCCCCTAAATAACGTTCGTTTTCGAAAATAAAATCGTTCGAACTAATTCCACAACTTCTCCATAGTAAGCTTTATTTAGCCTTTAAATAATATATTTCGAACTTGTCGACAATATATAGCTTGAGCCACTGACATTGGCTCAATTTCTCCAACACATGCCTTGTCAGGCCAAAATGCTCATTTTGTTTCCAAACAGAAATTAAAAACAATGGTTGGTGACTAAAATTCTTAGTCACCGGCTTATCGTGTGAACATTATTCATAGGTGACCAAGAATCTTATGGTTACTCATCCTTAGATTTAATATCAATAATTGAAATTAAAAGAATGGATTTTAAATATTTTAATCTCAACTTTGAAATTAAATAGAATGGTGGGTTGCCACAAAATTCTCGGTCACATGATCATCACTGTATAATCTATGAGGATCAACTCAATGTTTTTTTTGATAATTGGCTAGCCCAAAAGCGTAAATCAAATATTTTGTTAAGCCGAACCAAACCGTATTTAATTAAATTAAAAAATCACAACATAAGTAAAAAAAAAAAAAAAAAAAACAAAAATCACCAAACTAATGTTTTCCTTTCAAGTATGGATTTAATATTGACCAAGATCTTAGTAACTGTTTTAGGGAATGATAAATTGAGAGGGATTTGCTGTATATTCTCATTGATAATAGGGGCCTATTTATATAGAGGATTACAATGCATAGAATCTGAATCGTATAAGGGAAGTAAATCTACATTGAATAGGAATCGAAATCCTTCTAATGTAACTCTATTACCACTAGATCAAGTAACCTAGAGTTTGGGCTAAACACAAATAGAGATATCCTTAAACACTCCCTCTTGTGTCGTCCAAATCTGGTGCTTATCTCGTTGCCTCATTAAAAACCTTGCCGAGTAACAAAAACCCAGTGGGACAAAAATAACCTCGGTCGAAGAGGAAAAAGAGCACAACACACCCTTCACGTTTCGAGGTGAACATGTAGACATTTCCCCTTGATATCTGCGCCTCCCCTTGATGACTACGATCCTGGGAGTCATATAATTTCCTCAAGCCAATTCTTGCCACATGTTTCTCGAACATGGATTTGGGCAATAACTTACTAAACAAGTCTGCCTCATTGTCCTCAGATTGAACCTGGTTCACTTTGATCTTGAGGAGCTTCTGTTGTTGCTGATTGTAGAAGAATTTGGGCGATATATGCTTGGTGTTGTCGCATTTGATGTAGCCTTGCTTCATTTGTTCAATGCAAGCAGCATTATCCTCATAAATGCTCGTTGGCTTATCTGTGGTAAACTTCAAACTACAATTGCTTCGAACATGCATAACTATGGATTGAAGCCATATACATTCACGAACTGCTTCGTGAAGAGCAATAATCTCTGCATGATTCGAAGAGGTAGCGACTAAGGTCTGCTTTGTAGACCTTCAAGATATCGCGGTCTTTCCCATGGTGAAAACATAGCCAGTTTGGGAGTGACCTTTGTATGGGTCAGAGAGGTACCCATCATCAGCAAAACCTTCCAAAACACTTATATCGTTTTGGGATGGGGAGAGGGAACGCAATCCACCATGTGTGGCGGCCCTGGCACTTGATGGGTCCGAATCCATCTTCTCTCTATAGGGATAGAACAAGCTCATATCGATCATACCACTTAGGTATCGAAAGATATCTATAACACCAGTCCAATGGCATCGTGTAGGCGCTGAGCTATATCTAGCTAGAAAGTTCACAGAGAATGAGATATCCAGTCTTGTGCATTGTGCTAAATACAACAATGTGCCTATTGCACTTAGGTAGGGCACTTCTGCCTCTAGCACTTCTTCGTTGTCATCTTTTGGACGAAATGGATCCTTCTTTGGATCAAGACTACGGACGACCATTGGGGTGCTTGAAGGCTTAATCTTGTCAGTGTTGAAGCGCCTAAGCATCTTTTGGGTATAAGCTGATTGATGAATCAGGATACCATCTTTACGGTGCTCAAGTTCTAAACCGAGGCAAAACCGTGTTTTCCGGATCTTTCATCTCAAACTCGGATTTCAAGTGTTCAGCAGTTTCCCTTAACTCTTTAAGGGTGCCAATTATGTTCATGTCATCGACATAAACCGCTACTATTGTAATTCCGGAACTTGTCCTTTTTATGAACACACACGGGCATAGTTCTTTGTTGACATATCCCTTCCCAATCAAGTAGTCACTTAGACGGTTATACAACATCCGTCCGGATTATTTCAATCCATATAGTGAGCATTTCAACCTTATAGCAAATGCGCTCCGTGGTTTAGAGCCACTTGATTTGGGTAACTGAATTCCATCTGGAATCTTCATGTATATCTCCGTATCTAGATTCCCATATAGATACGCAGTAACCACATCCATAAGCTGCATGTTCAGTTTTTCGGAAACTACCAAACTGACAAGGTAGCGGAACATAATGACGTCCATTAAGGGAGAATAGGTCTCCTCGTAGTCGATTCCAGGGCGTTGTGAGAAGCCTTGCACCACAAGGCGAGCTTTGTACCTTACAATCTCGTTGAATACCCATTTGTGACCAACTGGTTTGGTGTTGGGCGGTATTGGTACAACTTTGCCAAATACCTTTCTTTTTGCTAAAGAATCAAGTTCTGCCTGGATCGCATCTTTCCATTTTGGCCAATCAGCTCTACGTTGGCATTCATCAACAGAGTGTGGTTCGATGTCATCGTTCTTAATAATCTCACGCGCCACTGAATACGCGAATACATCATCAATGATGATGGAGTTTCTTTCCCACGTGCCATGTACACTAGTGTAATTTACATAGATCTCTACGTTCTTAGGGATAGGTTCTGACATTGAGGAGTCCCCCAATGATGTCTCTTTGACATAACCATAATTCGGAACATTCTCATGGGACGGATTTTGAGTATCAATGATCAAAGAATTTGTTTGTGCCTCATTCGCTCTCTTTCTAGGACAAGTATCATTCGAACCAATTGGTCTACCGCGCTTCCTTGAGGGACCTGCGGCCATAGATGCCACATCATTGCCATGCTGGGTAATGGCGCCATTTCCTGGTGTCACAAGAGTGGCGTGATGTCCAGTATTTGAGACATCGATCCTTGCAGGCACGTTTGCAGCAGGTATGTGTGATCTCGTCACTTTGGCAACATCAGAAAACGCATCAGGCAAAGTGTCTGCTACGTTCTGGAGCTCGATTATTCTTCGTACTTCAAGTTCGAACTGTGCGGTACGGGGATCGAGATGAGACATAGTGGGGACAGACCACGAAAATTCTTGTCCCCACTATGTTGAACATATGTGTTCTTATCTCCCCCTAACGATGGGAAGACTGTCTCATCAAAGTGACAATCCGCAAATCTAGCGGTAAAGAGATCGCTTGTCAAGGGTTCAAGATAGCGGATAACAGTTGGAGATTCATAGCCAACATAGATGCCCATTCGTCGTTGTGGACCCATCTTAGTACGCTGTGGCGGCGTAATAGGTACATAGATGGCACACCCAAAAATGCGTAAATGCGAGATATCAGGCTCGTACCCAGTCACTAGCTGTAACGCAGAGTAAGATTGGGTTGCAGTGGGTCGTAGACGAATTAGCGTCGCTGCATGCAATATTGTATATCCCCAAGCAGAAACAGGGAGATTGGTGCGCATAACCAATGTCTGTGCTATCACCTGTAATCGTTTGATAGTGGCTTCTGCGATACCATTTTAGGTATGAACATGGGGAGCTGGATGCTCTACATCAATCCCCAGTGACATGCAATAGTCATCAAACGTTTTCGATGTAAACTCCCCAGCATTATCAAGTCGAATTGACTTAATTGGATGGTCAGGGTAGTAAGCCCGTAGACGGATAATCTGGGCAAGGAGTTTAGCATAAGCAGCATTTCGAGTGGACAATAGCGCGACATGTGACCAACGTGTCGACGTATCAACCAATACCATAAAGTATTTAAAAGGTCCGCATGATGGTTGAATTGGTCCACAGATATCCCCTTGGATTCTCTGTAAGAACGGAATGAGTATTTTAAGATCCTTTGCGTAGGACGGTCTAGGTCCTAATTTCCCGAAGGACCAGACTTTGCAAAATGAGCGAGGGGCCTTAGAAGCAAACAATGAGGATTTTGGTTAGGCCTACGTGTCTGTAGCGCTATTAGAAGTAAAGTGTGTGTTTATATCTCCCAACATGGCGTTGGAGCCATGGGAATTAGTATGTATGGCGTCATGGCCATGGGGAGGAACAACCATGGTGTCATGCTCATGGTTGGCGCCATTGATGGCGTCATCACATGGGACTTGGGCTGCCCTGTGGCTCCCCAAGATGGCTGCAGCGCCAGATGCTGCGATTGTTGCGGTCTTGCTAAGTCCAGGAATCAATTTTTGATTCTTGCTTCTTCTCACTCTGAAGAATGGATGTCCGTGTGAAGTTTTTAGTATACGGAGCATCAT
Organism: Rosa chinensis; assembly: GCF_002994745.2. Lineage (NCBI taxonomy): Eukaryota > Viridiplantae > Streptophyta > Magnoliopsida > Rosales > Rosaceae > Rosa > Rosa chinensis. The sequence goes on from NC_037089.1 coordinate 44,806,344, forward strand.
ATCACGACCAGGATGTCCTAGTAGGTCATGCCAAAGCCAATATGTGTCAGAATCCAAGAGATCTTCTCTTATCACATTGTTGGATTCAATTGGTCTAATTGTAGTGACATAAAGTCCACTAGATTGACACATAAGCTCTCTAAGATGTGCTTTCATCCACAATCATTAGAGGTAATGCAAAGGAACTCTTTTCCGTTCTCATTATGTGTTTCCGCATGGAATCTGTTGGCTCTTATATCTTTGAAGCTCAATAAGGTTCTATTTGCCTTAGGAGCGTAGAGAGCTTCAGTGACTTTATTCAAGGTGCCATTTAGCAATAGGAATTGGGCCATTCCATGTCCTTGAACTAAACCTGCCTGATGGCCCAGCCATCGTAGTCACAGAGGAATATGTAGGCAACATCTCTAAGAATAATTGCCTTTGTCAAAGAATGATGTGCGTAGTCGCACTATCCGCAAGACATTGAAGTTCATCCATTCCTAAAAGAAAAGCTCATAATAAAAAAGGAGTCATAAAGAAAAGAACTCAACTTTTATTAATAAGCCAAACGGAATTACATCATCGTTTCTTTAACCAAAGAAAATCTAATCCAATAAACTAGTTAATGCAAAACAATGCTAGTCGTCTAACTCCTTTCGGTAATTCCAATGTAAATGTGACCAGGTGAGTAGAGTGATGTCGGTGGAGCAAAGCTCGCTTAAGTACCACTTATCTCAAAACCTTCCTAGACATCACACTTACATTGAGTACGCCTACTTTGAAGAAAGACTGATATCATTGGCATCTACTACAAAAGTAATATGGCAATTGCCTACATCTCTTGGAAAATAAAAAGACTTAATCAAAATAGCCAGTTTCTGGGTCTTGATCCTTGTAGTTTTCCACCCTTAGATCAAGATCGCCATCTTGATCTTCTTGTTCCATGTAATTTGCCTCCCTTGCTTCACGTTACGTCTTGTATGCATTTGCAACATTCTGGGATGCAGTACACTTCTTTGCCCAATGTCCACTTGATCCACATCGAAGACAAACATCTTTATGGTCAGGCTCCCTTGATCGAGATGCTTTTAGTGCATGATTTGGACGACAATTACTCTTGGTGGCGTCACCACCATAGCCGGAAGCTCCGCCTCTCTCTCTCTTCACACGTTGACCTCCACGGTTCCGTGCACGCCTCTCTTAGCGATTTGCTTCCTCTTTAGGGCAAGAATATGGACCAGAACGTCCAGAATTGTCCCTACTCTTAGGGTTTCGCTCCTTGCATCCTCCCTTGGGTGCGCGACTATAGTTAGACTCCGGAATAGACTTAGTTACCACAGGTCTAGTATTATAGTTCTTCACAAGAATATTGTCGTGCTTTTCAGCTACGTTCATGGCGCCAATGAGCTCATGAAATCTTGTGATACGTCATGCTTTCACATCAATCCGATAAATCTTTGAAATCATCAGGGCAGAGGTGGGAAATGTAGAGAGAGTTTTCTCGATCAACATCGTATCGGCTATGGCTTGGCCACAAGACTCCATCAGAGACTTGATATGAAGGGCTTTCGAGTTATAATCAAGCACAGACTTGAAATCACAAAAGCGGAGGCTAAGCCATCGCACTTCTAAATTAGGAAGCAGGGAGTCACGAACGTTGCCAAATCGCCGATCAAGTTCAACCCATAGCTTTCTTGGGTCCTCCTCATTGAGGTGTTCACTTGGAGTGCGTCATTCATGTGTTTTGTCATGAGAATGATGGCTTTAGCTTGTTTTGCTTCAACAGCAATAGCTTGCTCAATGGAGACCACGTTCTGACTAGGCTCTTGGATGGCTTCCAGAAGTCCATCAGCCTTAAGATGTTGGCGCACATCTCGGACCCACCTATGGTATCCAGCGCCAGTTATCTCCAGTGGAACAAAGTTTAACTTATTCAGGTTACTCATCCTGAAAAACAACACAAGATTAGGGTTAGTTTCAGAGCGAAAAAGGCTACCAAGAAAAACTATTAAATTTCTGAGAGTAGTCGCTTCCAAGAAATTAGGGATTTTCTGAGCGTAGTCGCTTCCAAGAAAATCCGATTCCAAGAGGGGTTTTGGATTAGATTGAAACAACGATGTATGTGGTCGATCGTTTTCTTCTCAACAAACTCTAAGTTTGGAGGACTCTACAAGCTCCAAGCTTGGAGTGAGCACGAATCCCCACAGTTCTGCTTTTGGTCTCCCTTATGAAGAAGAAAGGGGGTAGAAGAATGGATGCTGGAAGTCCCCGAGAAAAAGAAGAAGAAATTGAAAAACTTCAAAAACGGAAACTTTTAGAAAAGTTTACCTTGAAAAGATGCCGGAAATCTTGACCGGAAAAATTGTTGGCTAGGCTGTGCAGTGATACTGTAGGGTTGCTGCGAGGATGTCGCGAGGACTGTTGCGGGGCCGCTGCGGGGATGTCGTGAGGATGCTGCGGGGATGCCGTGGAGATGTCGCAGGGATGCTGTGGAGATGCCTAGAGGACTGTTGCGGGGCCGCTAAGGGGATGTTGCGTGGCCGCAAGGATGCTGTGGAGATGTCGCAGGGATGCTGTGGAGATGTCGAGGGGATGCTGTGGAAATTTAGGGTTTTTGGTTCTTAGGGCTAGGGTTAGAGCTCGTGCTGATAACGTGTTTTAGGGAATCAGAAATTGAGAGGGATTTGCTGTATATTTTCATTGATAATAGGGGCCTCTTTATATAGAGGATTACAATGCATAGAATCTGAATAGTATAAGGGAAGTAAATCTACATTGAATAGGAATCGAAATTCTTCTAATGTAACCCTATTACCACTAGGTCAAGTAACCTAGAGTTTGGGCTAAACACAAATAGACATATCCTTAAACAGTAACTAAATTCTATCCCTTTGTCAACTTAGTTTCCTTTACTCTAAAGGAAACAAAGATGACATAGGAATAGAATCACATGCTTTTAAAACAATCCCGTATCAGGTTACATGAGGTACTTTTTATTATAACAGGCAATGCTTTTCCAGATTCTATAGGGAAACTTTTCTTAATTGTATAGGGAAAGGGGGAAGTTTCTGAGAAGAATCAAAAGACCAATTGGTTGGCTATATATGTAAGGACAGAGAGATTGAGAGACCTAATAGAGTTAAAGCGAGTTGTTTTGCAGAGAGGGATATTAGGATTTTGGAATTCGGAGAATTAAGGAAAGAAAAAAAGTAGACACTAGGGTTTAGGAACTTTTGTCGATCTCGAGATATGGGAGGGTGCTTTTCGGACGTCAGAGGAGGGAAGCAGGCAGTAGGGGGAGCGCAACAAAGGCCAATTAACTACCATGAGGATTGCAACGACGCCGTTGACTGCTTTAACAAGTCTCAGGGAGCTGTCCCACTATTCACTCCACTCGAGCTATCCTTCTCCGCCTCTAACTTACTTGATCGTGATTTCACTTCGAAGAGTGATCCCATGGTTGTCGTGTATGCAAAAAAAGGATATGGCGATCAAGAGGAATTAGGGAGAACTGAAATAGTATTGAATAATCTGAATCCCTCTTGGATAGAGAAAGTTAGAGTTGCATATCATTTCGAGTTTGTACAGCCGTTGCTATTCCGTGTGTATGATGTCGACACAAAATATCACAACGTAAATGTGAAGACACTGGATTTGAAGAATCAAGAATTTCTAGGGGAAGGCACTTGTGCTCTTTCGGAGATAGTGACTAAACAAAGTCGAAGTCTTACCCTAAATCTCAATGATGACTATGGACGTCTTGGAGGCCGGAGAAACCTAGGAACACTCACTGTACATGCTGAGGAATTTAGTGCTTCTAAGAGTGTTGTTGAGATAAAATTTCGTTGTTCCCGCTTGGAAAACAAAGACCTGTTTTCTAAAAGCGATCCATTCTTAAGAATATCGAGGATGGTTGAGACCGGTGGTTGTGTTCCAATTTGCAAGACAGAAGTGGTGGACAACAATTTAAATCCAACTTGGAAATCACTGTGCCTGAGTATGCAGCAGATTGGAAGCAAGGATAATCCCTTAGTTATTGAATGCTTTGATTTCAACAGCAATGGCGAACATGTTCTTATTGGAAAACTCCAAAAGTCGGTGGCAGACCTCGAGAAACTCTACAAAGAGAAAAGCAGCGTCAACTTTGTCATTCCGCCATCTTCTCGTCATGGTCATGAAAAGCTCTCCAAGGGTCTGCTTTTTGTGGATCATTTTTGCGAGAAGGAACAAACAAGCTTTATTGATTACATATCTAGTGGTTTTGAGCTCAACTTTATGGTTGCCGTTGATTTTACAGCTTCAAATCGAGATCCTAGCCGAACCGATTCTTTGCACTATATTGATCCTTCTGGCCGGTTGAATTCTTACCAGCAGGCAATAATGCAAGTGGGGGAAGTCATTCAATTTTACGACACTGATAAACGCTTTCCTGCTTGGGGATTTGGAGCACAGATAGGTCGTGCCGTATCCCATTGTTTCAACATGGATGGAACCACAACTGGCTTTGAGGTTCAAGGAGTTGAAGGCATCATGTCTGCTTATTCCAGTGCTCTACGCGAGGTTTCTCTAAGTGGACCGACTTTGTTTGGCAAAGTGGTTAACAGGGCTGCAGAAATGGCTTCACAATCCCTTTCGGAACACAACAACAAGTACTTTGTGTTACTTATTATTACAGACGGTATCCTTTCGGACCTTCAAGAAACAATAGATGCTTTGGTTAGGGCATCTGATCTTCCCCTCTCCATTATGATAGTTGGAGTCGGAACTGCAGATTTCAAACAAATGGAGATCCTTGATGCTGACAATGGACATCCATTGCGGAGTTCGACAGGTTGTTTAGCTGCAAGAGACATTGTTCAGTTTGTTCCCATGAGGGAAATGAATGGTCAGAGGATTTCTGTTGTTCAATCGCTTCTGGAGGAGCTGCCTGGACAGTTTTTGAGTTACATGCGGAACAAGGGCATCAAGCCACTCTCACCTTTCCATTCCAAGCCCCATGCCTTCTAGTTTAGATTTCAATTAATTTCATGCTGACTAGCCAGCCATGCATTTGTCTTATACGTACTGCATTCGCCTTTCTCTTATTCATAGCAACTAGCTCATCCGCCTCGATCTGTTATTTAATTTTTTCGATTTAATTTGCATGGTCTTTGTTTTGGAGGTCAAATTTCTATCCCTAGCTATCGATTTGTCAAAATAACGAGAAATTGTGACTTTTGCTACTTCTCCAAGCACATGCTGTCATTCATAATATTCTTTCTTTTGGTCAAATTATTCATAAGTAAAATGTTTTGTCAACTGGAAGTGAGATTCTGCTGCAGATTTTAGGACCTGGTATTGTAGGGGGTCTCTTCTTGCCCCTGTTGAGTTCTGTAGCTGATGCTGGCTTAGCTTTACTAAGCTACCATAATATTCCTCAATGTGTAAGTTAGGCTTTGTTAATTGATCATTAAATCGCTTACTGGATCACTGTTAGCATCATTTCCCTATCGATCAGTTGGTTAATAATGATCTCCATCTGAGTTTAAAATGAGTCCTCAGAGTGTTTGACACTGATTTATATTCATGAGTGAGCCTATAATTTGTAGTAGCCATAATTTTTTAATTACGTACGTGACATGTGCTCTGATCTGTGGAGTCTGTATGAGCTTATGTCAACTAATGACTTTGTTAATTTAACGAAGTAGTTGAGGAATTATAATTAATTTCACATGCATAGACAATTCTTTTTTTCTTACATTGGACTACTTCTCATCCACCCAAATTAATTTCCACAGTACTCTTGAGTCTTGACTGAAAATAACTTATGTAGTTATGTTGGTTTGATTACAGAGGCAGCACAATCTTGTACTATATGATTTGCTAATATATCAATCAATTTGGCTATGTTAAGATTTGTTGTTCTTTTTCAAGAATTTAACCATGAATTTAACTAGGCTAGTAATGGGGTATGAACAGCATCAAGACTTTCTGGGGACACGGCAACGGCACAAAGTCAGGTCTCCGTTGGAATGGGCTTGCTAGCTGGATCCAATGTAATGCTTATCACAATCCTATGGGGGACCTGTCTTCTAGTTGCCAAATGTGACCTTGAAAATTCAGTTGCAGTTGTTGAAAAAGATACTAAGCGCTTTGGCTTAACCGGTACTTGCCTGTACTCTTCTCCGCTTAATCTGTGTAATTCAATGGTTGTAGATGTTAAATTTAGTTATTTAATCAGAACTGATATAACATTCGTACTCTATCAGTGTGAAGTGAGGAAGATTCCGGAAACCAATAAGACCAATTAGTCATAAAGAATCTTTTCCAATGCCAGTATTTGAATGTAGTTTTACATCTTGAGCTGATATTCAGTTGATTGTTGAATATGTCAGTGCACGCTTACTAAAACATTAGATCTTGCTGAAAGGAATATGTTATAGGCAGCAAAGCATAGTTTTTGATCAAGAATGCCAACTTTTGTTAATATTTATGTTCAGTAACAAATTACATTGTTTTGTTTAATCTTGATCAGGATCTGGAGTAGTGAGCACAGATATTTGGACAAGCTATGCTGCAGGGATCATGGTTATCTCCATTATTCCTTTTGTAATTGTCCAACTACCTCAAGTTTTCACTGCAACTTCGGATAGTAGCTTGCCAATTCTAATTTCACTCATTGTCGCCATCTGTTTTGTGATTGATTATAGCATGTATTAGGTACCTGAAGCTTTAGATTAAAAAAAGCCCTTATCCACATGGAGCTTTTTGATAATGAATATCCTTCAGTTACCAAATGCCATGTATGTCTGATTTGCGTATCATCTCAGCATCTTCCCCCCTGTCATGCCCTAGTTCATAGACCTGACTTAGTAATTCTAATGCAGGCTTTTAGCCTTGGTTTCAGAAGAGAAAACTTGCATATGCAAAGCATAAGCATCTGATGTCAGAGATTCTAAAACAGTTTAATACAAACACGATTGGAAGATTTCTTACAGATGATGGTGATCCTAACAAAGTTGTTATAGAAAAGTTAGTCTTCAGTTGATTCCTAACTAAATATTACTTTTTGAACCAAATACATGCAGGATCAACTCTCTGTTGGTCCAATCACAAGTTATTCAGGACACTTGATCAGAACTTGATTATTTGAACACCATAGACTTAAAATCTTTGATAATAGGAATCCAATTTGATGATGACGTAGATATAAATATTGATGAAGCCATTTCTCTATGAGAGACGTTGATACAACTCGTGATTCAAAGATTGATGTTGATGAATTCTTCAAAGGGATTTCAAGGTGTAACAAGGCTAAGCGTGCTGCAATGATGGACTGTGGAAAGGTTCCGCTATCAATGAAACTGTTTGATGATTTTGATAAGGTATGTTCCTAGTCCTTTGATTCAATTTTCTGGTGTCAACATATTGACCAAGTACAATGATGACATACTTTGCAGTTAACAAAGGAAGAACAAGATCGGTATGGGGATCAGATTGATGAGATTGTAGGAGGATATTATAAATGCAAACTGGCATGCCTCAAAAGCAGTACTGATGTTGCTTCTGGGAACCATTGTTGCTGCTGTGATTGCTGATCCCCCTGTTGATGCTGTTGACAACTTCCTTTTTTTGAAAGGGTTAACTTCTTAACAGCTACAGGTATTCCTACATTCTTTGTCTCATTTGTTATTCTGCCTTTTGTCAGCTCCAGTGAGATTGTGTCCACTCTAAATTTTGTCAGCCAGAAGAAGCAGAGAACAGCATCATTGGCCTACTCTGAGGTTTGTTAATCTACATTACATTTGTGTCTAAGTATCAATTATCTGAAGTGGTAGGTCTAATCAATGTGTACTTTGTGATGCAGATATATGGATCAGTAAGAATGAGCAACATCTTTTCCCTGGTAGTGTTCTTGGCTCTTGTGTACATTTGAAATCTGACATGGAGCTTCTCGTTTGAAGTTCTCGTCATTATAATTATCTTCATTCTAATAGGTCACAAAGGCAAATGTGCCTACGTCCCCAGGACAGTAGTAGTAATTCTTCCACTACGTGAAATAATGGGATTACAAGAAACAATCTCACTTTAATGACTAAACTACACTGAAGTGGTAACACACTATCTCTCAAGATGAATTTTCTTCTCACTAATATATATCTCGAGTGAGGATCTCACTGCTACTATCAAAAACTCTCCGTAGTTTGGATAACTCTACCCAGGTTGTATTGCTGCAATCTTTCAGGCCAATATAAAGACAATTGGCTTCATGCACATACCATGTAATTCATTCACGGTAACATGCAATTGGAAGCAAAGTCAAGCTTCCTCCTTATTTCATGATTCAGTGCTTGCATGCTTATTAATGCATGTCTACTCCATCTTCTAAGATTGCTGCCACCACCAACGCTTATAGGTTTTTGTAGTAGAAAAGAATACTTCAATTCAAGGTTAATTCGATAATACTATTCATCCCACAATGAGGGTATATATACAAGTATAAAGGAGTAGTCTAACTGTAATAGGAAACAATCTTTCCATAATTACAAGATATCCTAATTAAATAAAATCCTAATTGCATACAGATTTACAGCGATTCTACACTCCCCCTCAAGTTGGTGCATAGATATCTATCATGCCCAACTTGTCAACTGAGCTGTCAAATACCTTCCTAGACACTCCTTTAGTAAGAACATCACCTAATTGCTCCTCTGAGTTTACAAATGGAAAGCGAATAACCTTTCTGTCAAGATTTTCTTTAATAAAATGACGGTCAACCTCCACATGCTTTGTTCTATCATGCTGAACTGGATTATGTGCAATCTCAATGGCAGCTGTATTATCACAATGCAAATCCATAGGCTTTTTAAGCTTGTAACCCAGGTCCTTCAAGACATTACGAATCCATAATATTTCACATACTCCATGTGCCATACCTCGGAACTCAGCTTCTGCACTTAATCTGGCAACGACTTTTTGCTTTTTGCTACGCCAAGTGACAAGGTTCCCTCCAACAAAAGTGAAGTACCCAGATGTAGAACGTCTGTCTGTTTTATCACCAGCCCAATCTGCATCTGTGTACCCAACAACTTCCAATTCATCTTTTTTCTGAAACAGTAACCCTTTACCTGGCGCCCTCTTCAAGTACCTCAAAATACGAAATACTGCATCCATATGCTCTTCACTAGGACAATGCATAAATTGACTAACAACACTCACAGCATAAGCAATATCAGGTCTAGTATGTGAAAGATAAATCAACCTTCCTACAAGACGTTGATACCTCCCTTTATCAGTTGGCACTTGATCAGGATAGATAGCAAGTCCGTGATTCATCTCAATGGGTGTCTCGATGGGTCTGCAGTCCAACATCCCCGTTTCAGCAAGTAAATCAAGGACATATTTCCTCTGTGAAAGTGAAATCCCCTTCTTAGACCTTGCAACTTCAATACCCAAAAAATACTTCAGTTGTCCCAGATCCTTCATTTCAAACTCCTTTGACAAATACTTTTGTAATTCATTTATCTCTTTCGGATCATCCCCTATAACAATCATGTCATCAACATACACAATAAGAGCTGTAATCTTACCACTCTTGCGCTTGATGAACAAGGTATGGTCAGAATTGCTTTGTCTGTATCCAAAGGCTTTCATGGACTTTGAAAATCTTCCAAACCAAGCTCTTGGAGACTGCTTCAGGCCATACAAAGACTTCTTCAATTTACACACCTTGCCAACGTCACTTAGGTAATTCTTAACACCTGGGGGCACATCCATGTACACTTCTTCTTCCAAATTCCCATTAAGAAACGCATTCTTCACATCAAACTGGTGCAAGGGCCAATCTTTGTTTGCTACAAGTGAGATTAGAATCCGGATAGTATTAATCTTTGCCACAGGTGCAAAAGTCTCCTCATAATCAATCCCATAGCGTTGTGTATATCCTTTGGCAACCAACCTCGCTTTGTATCTATTAATAGTTCCATCTGCATTAAGCTTCACAGTAAATACCCAACGACATCCTACAGTCTTCTTTCCAACTGGCATAGGTACTAGCTCCCATGTTGCATTCTTTTGAAGAGCTTCCAATTCTTCATTCATCGCCTTTGTCCATTTTGGATCAGCCAATGCATCATGCACGTTACTAGGAATAGATACAGTAGATAATTGATCAACAACAAGTGCATGTGACCCAGAAATCCTATGGTTAGACATAAAATTAGCTATAGGGTATTTAGCTTTGGCTTTGATATCTGGTTCATATTGTTTCTTAGGAATTCCCTTGGTAACCCTTTGTGATTTCCTAGGTTCGACACTTTCTAACCCAGAAGACTCATTACAGTTTAGGGGTACCTGAGGTGGATCATTCTGACCGGGATCTTCAGTTGGTGATGCAGAAGGGGAAATATCTTGTGTGTGAGCTTCAGATATGTCTTGATTTTGATTCAAACTATCCAAAAAAGTTGTCTCTTCCCTCTCGGAATTCACAACACTCCGTTCGGCAGTTACATTTTCTATTTCGGAATTCGCGACACTTCGTTCGGCAGTCGCATTCTGTTCGGCAGTCACATTTTCTATTTCGGAATTCGCAACACTTCGTTCAGCAGTCGCACTGTCTATTTCGGAATTTACAATGCTCTGTTCGGCAGTCACATTGTCTGTTTCCGAATTTACAATGCTCTGTTCGGCAGTCACATTGTCTGTTTCCGAATTTCTACCTTCAAATCTATCCTCCAAATTTTCCAAGTCTTCAAAGACATCAAAATCAATAATAGAACGAGAACGAGGATTCCCTTCACAACCTCTCTCCCCCTGAAGGGAAGACTGAGAAGCTCCCCCTGAGTAGTAAGGCTCAGATTCACGAAAAGAAACATCAAGAGAGACATGTATAGTGCCAGTAAGAGGATCATAACATCGATAACCCTTCTGGAAGTCAGCATAACCAACAAAGATACACTTACGGGCACATGGATCAAGCTTGCTGCGTTGAGGTTTGGGAATATGAACATAGACTGTGCATCCAAACACCCGGGGCTCCAAATTAGGCATAGAAGGAATGGTCAAAAGTGTATGAAGCTTCTGATGAGGATTCTGAAACTCAATCACCCGTGAAGGAGTACGGTTGATAAGATATGCTGCTGATTTTACTGCTTCTCCCCAATAGGATCGAGGTACATTCATACCAAACAAGGAAGCACGAACAACTTCCATCAACTGCCTGTTCTTCCGTTCTGCCAAACCATTCTGTTGAGGAGTATAAGAATTGGAGGTTTGATGACGAATTCCATGTGACCGGCAAAACTCAATCATAGGGCCATTCACAAACTCTCCACCATTGTCAGACTGAAACACTCTGATGGATTGTTGATACTGAGTTGCCACCATTTTGTGAAATTCGGTAAACATTCCAAATACATCACTCTTATTCTTCAGTATTGACACCCATGTCATGCGAGTGCAATCATCAATAAACGTTACAAAATACCGAGCTCCAGAAAGGGAAGGAATTTTTGCAGGACCCCAGACATCAGAGTGAATCTTCATAAAAGGAACAGGACTTTTATTAAGACTTGGTGAATATGAAATACGGTGACTCTTGGCCAGTTCGCAGATGTCACAGTGGAAATCCAAATCACTAACAACTGAAAACAATTGAGGTTGCAGCTTCTTAAGATAACGAAAGGATAGATGACCTAAACGGCGATGCCATAACCATACAGCTTCCTTCGCATTCTCTACCCCATTGATATGATTAGCCTGTCCCAAAAGATGCTTCTGTTTCTTTCCAGTCTCTGTCAAATCCAGATAGTATAATTTCCCCCTTCTAACACCATAACCAAGAATCCGTCGAGTCAGAATGTCTTGAAACACACAGAAAGACGGATAGAAGGTCACAATACATGCAAGAGCTAAAATAACTTGACCAACAGACAAGAGATTATAAGCTAGTGATAGAACAACTAAGACAGATTCAAGGATTAAGGTATCAGATAAAGCAATAGAACCTTCTCCAGTGACCGGAGTTGGAGTACCATCAGCAGTAGAGACAATGTCTTGAGGGGAACGTCTAAGGTTTTTCACAAGACTTGGGTCATTGGTCATATGGTCAGATGCACCTGTATCAATTATCCATGTATTATTCAAAGTAGCCTTACCCTTCATACCTGACTGCGCTACATTAGCGGAGGCATTGTCGAGATGCTCTTCCTCTGTAGTAGCAATAGCCGCCTTGCCCGGATTCTTTCGCGGTTTCCTGGTGAAGTCCCACCAATCAGGGTAGCCAATCACTTCATAGCACCGCTCCTTGGTATGACCTACTTCCCCACAGACAACACATTTTTTGTTTGCGTATGGGTTTGGTTTGTCATGAGGACGGTGTGGAGAAGGATCTGAGAAGCCTGGAGGAGGACTTGGTCGGCGTTGAACGGCCATTGAGGAATTTGGGGTTTGTTTGTTTTTTTTTTTTAGGTTTGGTTTTTCTAGGGTTTCAAAAAATTCAGGGATGGCTTGATTTTAATGGTGGTGGTACGCAGCGGTTTGTGGTGTGCTTTGGGATTCAGGATTCAGGATTCAGGATTCAGGATTTAGGATTCAAAGGATGCAGGCAAGTTCAAAGGATTGAACCTGCTCTGATACCAAGTAGAAAAGAATACTTCAATTCAAGGTTAATTCGATAATACTATTCATCCCACAATGAGGGTATATATACAAGTACAAAGGAGTAGTCTAACTGTAATAGGAAACAATCTTTCCATAATTACAAGATATCCTAATTAAATAAAATCCTAATTGCATACAGATTTACAGCGATTCTACATTTGTTACCTTTCAAACTCTACTGCACAAACTTTGCTATTCAGCAACAAGCCTTTTTTTTCATTCAATGGGTCATGAAGGCTACAACAAATAATGCTTTCCTCATGTAGTAAGCCACCACATGAATTTCCTCCTCCAATTAAGGAGGGACGGTCCCTCACTAAATCCCCATCCTTGGTATTACCAAACCCCCATAAATTTAACTGCTGCTCAGTTAAAGATCTATAACTGCAGATTCACTGCTCAGTAGTCACATGAATGATACATCATCATCTACCAAACCTAGCTATACCAAGTCTCACTTCACCTGAATATGCGTTTTTGAAACTGTCAACATGACATATAGGAAACTTTCGGTTCCCAATGAGCCGTTAAAAGGAAAATAGTTCAATGCTTCAACTTTTAACCATGCAGGTATATATATATAGCAATGAGGGTTGCGTTTACAAAGAAAAGCCAGTTTGGTGTGTGAGCTCACCTTTAATTTCTACTCTCTAATTCATCTCATAGCTTCTTTTTTCTCCTCTTTTTCTCAATGGAGTTACCAATCAAGGCACAAGATTCCAGTACTGGCAAGAAAGCTCAATATAGAATTAAGACCAAAAATCTTTGTTATGAATTAGCTTACCCAGTTGATAAATTCAAGTGGCTCAACTTCAGGAGGGAGGTGATCCCTAAAGCATACATTTTGAAGAATGTTGATTTTGAAGCTAGACCGGGAGAGATCACAGCTATTGCTGGTCCAAGTGGAGCTGGAAAGACAACATTGTTAGAAATAGTTGCTGGAATGATCCCTCTGAACAGTTCTATTGGCCAAATCACCGTCAATGACAAACCTATGAATGCTCAACATTTCCGGAGAGTATCAGGTTATGTCACACAGGAAGAAGCCCTCTTCCCACTGCTTTCTGTTGAAGAAACACTGATGTACAGCGCTCGTTTAAGGTACCATAGCAGGCACGAGAAGGCCATGGCTAGAGTGAGTGGGCTAATAAGGGAGCTTGGACTACAACATGTTGCCAATGTAAGAATTGGTAGTGAATCAAACCGTGGGATTTCGGGTGGTGAAAAACGTAGAGTCTCAATTGGAGTTGATCTAGTACATGACCCAAGTGTTCTTCTGCTAGATGAGCCGACATCAGGACTGGACTCTTCCTCGGCGCTTGATGTAGCCTTGTTGCTTAAATCCATAGCTGCAAAACAAGGTAAGACAGTTGTGCTAACCATCCACCAACCAGGTTTCAGAATTCTTGAGCTATTTGATGAAATTCTATTGCTATCCAATGGAAGCGTGATTCACCATGGACCCCTGCACATACTCGAGCAGCGACTCAGATATGCAGGTCATTCCATTCCACCCTATGTTAATGTGCTTGAGTTTTCTATTGAAGTTATGGAAGACTTAGTCATACATATTGGAGAGAATGAAATACGAGGTGGTGAAATAGAAGAATATAAGCATGTTAGATCAAATGCATTCATAGAAAAGGCTGCTAATGAAGACAAATTCGTGTATGCCAATTCTCGGTTCATGGAGGTTTGCATACTGGGGCAAAGATTCTCTAGCAACATTTGCAGGAACAAACAGCTCTTTGCTGCAAGAACTATGCAGGCAGTGGTAGCAGGGTTTGTGCTGGGCACTATTTTCAGGAATGCAGCTAATGACCCAAGAAGAGCTAAATTGCAAACGCAAATTGGGTTTTTCGCCTTCAGCCTCACCTTCTTGTTCTCTTCCACAACAGAAGGTCTACCAATTTACCTGCAAGAGAGGACAACATTAATGAGAGAATGCTCCAGAGGTGCTTATAGAATCTCTTCTTATGTCATATCAAACACTATAGTATTTCTTCCTTTCCTATTAGGTGTGGCTCTTCTCTATTCTACCCCAGTCTATTGGTTTGTTGGACTAAGAAGAGAAATTGATGGGTTTCTCTATTTCTGTCTAGTGGTTTGGATGGTCATTTTGATGTCGAATTCTGTTGTTGCTTGCTTTAGCGCTCTTGTGCCAAACTTCATCATGGGAACATCTTTAGTGGCAGGGATAATGGGGTCCTTTTTTCTATTTTCTGGGTTTTTCATACCAAATGAGGATATACCAAAGTACTGGATTTTCATGCACTACTTGAGTTTGTTTAAGTACCCATTGGAGTGTTTCATGATAAATGAGTATGGGGGTCAGCAAGGAAGGAAGAGATGTCTGGAAAGTGTTGAGGGAAACTGCTTTATGTATGGTGACCAGTTCTTGATGCAGCAAGGTCTGAAACAATCACAAAAGTGGATCAACTTAGGTGTCATGTTGAGTTTCATCTTTGGTTATAGGTGTCTTTGTTTTCTGATTCTGTGGTACAGATCTTACAGAACCAGTAATTAGATGTTTGTGTTCTTCATTGTTTTACTTTACCTATGTAAAGCATGTATCTTTTGGTTGGCATGCATTAATTTCAAGCTTATTGTTATCTTGAACAAATTTCGTTCAGCAGTGGCATTGGGTTTGATTTCCTCTGTAGACAGATGCATGTAATCCATTAACATAATAATCTAATTTAGTCAAACAATTGAGGAAGAAGAGAAATGTCTCTCAATCTTCTAATTCTTTTCAAAAAAGGGCTACCTTCAATAGATGCTTCAAGTTTAGAAAGATATGCTTCTTGTTTTCTGTACGTTCTTCATATCAATAAACTATTTTCATGACAGTAATCTTACACAAGTTTATGCAGGCATTTTTGTTTGTTCAAACTTACTTAATCTTTTAGATGGCTTGATTAAATGGACTCTGAACATTTATACCTATTAATCATCGAGTATTTCATGGATACTAGCGATTGTACCTGCGCTTTTCTGCGGGATTTGTTGTTACTAATAATTTATAATAATGCCATATACTAATGAAAAGGACTTCACTCTTGATCAAAGTGAAAAAATAAAAGACAAAGTTTCATCTCTCTAAAATTGTTTGAGTTTGCATTATTGCAATTTACCGTAACATTCGATCAAAGCATTCTATCACAATATCAAGTATTGCAGGGAGCAGGGAATGCTACAGTAAATGAATATAAATGTTGTAGCAACTGCCCCAAGAGCCAAGTAAACAAATTTCCGAGACTATAATCTTCAAGTCTGCACCTTTCCGTACCAATTTTTAAGAAAAATTCCAGATCTACCAACGATAACCGAAAAAAATAAATTGAGCCTAGTTTGAAACTCTTGAGGAGAAAATTTGAACTTCTTTTTTGACAGAGAACGTATAGAAACTTAGATATGTCAATTAATATATACATACATTAAATATTAAACTTTATATTTCCATTTATAGACCAAAGCCCTCAATCAATCTTCTCTCCAATATACACACAGAATACCAACCTTGGAACACAATCCTTAAACTCCCAAACCTCTGCCTCTAGGAGTTTAAAAAACTGGTCTTCACGGCTTCTTGAATATATGCAACTTTTGAGCTCCAACTACACAAAGAACAGCAAATCAAATTTTCAATAACAAAGACAAATAAAGAAAAAAGAAACAGCAACAACAATTCTAAACAAAATAAACCAAATATACAGAAATCAGAACTATTTTACTCAACACATTCTTCTGTTGTTTTTAAAGAAGGCACACTTAATCAAACTACACCCAAGAACCCATCCATTGAAAAACATCATGCAGCCGTTTTTTCAAAACATGTATGATAGAAAAGAAAAACAAACAAATATTCACACAAAGAATAGAAACATCTTAGAACTTCCTCCCCAAATCCAAACCCAATAACCCCTTAATAAGTTTTTGTTAAGTTAGAACTTCAGCTACTTGCGACAACAACAATGAAAAAGAAAAAAACAAAAAACAAAAAAAAGGCAGCTAATCATACGCAGAAAATAGTGGTACCTTTTGTATATAATAATGCATAAGCTGCAAGAATACTAAATGCATATATTCTTTTGTAATTGACTATATCCAGTTTATGCATATACTAATGCATCAGTGGTATGAGTATGCTTTAAAAATATAATCAAGAGGCATTAAATTTAGGGATAGCTAAAGTTAGAGAGACTGCAAGGGCTGGATGATCATACAAAAGCCATTTAATCCAAAAACCAACATAATCAAATCCAAAAGCTTCTCTGAAGTAAAGTAATCACTATAAACAGCAAAAGAATACAGATTCAAAAATGTAATCAACCACCTTTGAAGAAGTCGTACAACCACATTTATAGTAAATTCAATAAGATGCAATGGGTATGGAAAAGCATAATTGGGCGAAAGGAAACCTGAGTAAATAATTTGTGAATCTATTTGCCTAGTGTCATAATTGCGTCAAAGAAATCCGCATTCCATAACTCAGGACAAAGGCTAATGCACTCTGGACAAATATGGTTATCAAAGCAAAGGACATTAATCTTATCTAGGCCAAAAGTTAGTATCAATTTCAGCCTTATCACACAAAAAGAGTCAAGCTAGTAAAAGTTGCACCCCTTCCTGCAACCCTATGCTGAAGTAAACTGCAAGGAATTCTTAAGTCATAAAAACCTTGATCTTCTACTTCAAGGGAAAGATGGGGGAAACCGCAGTGACCAAAAAAAAAAAGGAAAAAAAAAACTCATATAACGCAGCAAAAACTGCTAGATTTCTGTCAATAATGCATTAAATTTATTCTGAGACCACTACATGCAGAAAAGTAGATCATCTCATCTCATTTCAAGCAGAACGGTAGATCCTAAGTAGACCACTTTCAAGAAAGCAGTATATCATCTCATCTCATTTCAACAATTACCAATAACAGACTATCTCATTAACAACAAATTTAGAAACTCAATTAACAGTTAACATTAACAATAACAGTAGATCATCTCATATCAATTCACATTAATTTAGAAATACAATGTTAAAAATACAACAATCAAATGCCTATATTTAATCTTTTATCAATACCCTTCCCACTGTGAACAATATGGTTTACTTCTAATCTAAACTAACTTCAGAGTAAACCATCAATTTCATGTTCAAAACAAAAAGTGCTAATTGCTAAATAACCAAAATAAACACAACGGGGAAGAGAAATCTAGCTGCTAGAACTTCTGCTATGGATTGTCATATAAATCTTGTGGGAAGATAGGTTGATACAGAGGAGCAGAGTGTAACTTTGGTGTTATTTGATTTGAATAATGACACTGAAAAATGGGTGTTTAGTATTTTTTTATTGTTGTTTGAAGTAATAAAACAGTATGACGCAGTCCAAATGCCAAGTCCTTTAATCCGTCCAATTTACGACTGTCAGTCAGAAACTTCTTTGGGTTTTTGTTTATAGTTCTTTGGATAAGTAAAGTTGTACGCCTGATTCCGACTTCGAATATTCTGGTATATGAGCCTTAGCAAATGAATCTAGAGCTCTTATGGGCAATAAGACATTACTTTAGTCTATTGCCTTTATTGATGAAGCCATTCGATTAATGTCATACAACCAAGTTTTTATACTAATCGATGCAAGACCAGAAGTTCTTTTATCTATAAGTTTTTTGTAACATAACTTATTCCCAGCTCCCGGTCTTCCATATTAATTATTAACAAACATGACTCATACGAAGAATGATATGGCATTTAAATGTTCATAGCAAACCTCTATCTGCAATCAAATGCCTCAGAAGAACCAAACTTTCTAATCAAATAGTGGACACCCAAAACCTAATCGAACCAATCAACCCCCCACTCTCTGTCAATTCAGCTTAGAAATCAAAGAAGCCGATCAAATTAAACATACCCATAACAAAAGTTCAGAGTGATCAGATTTTTCAGAAAAGCCCAAGAAGGTAAAAGCTCTAAAGGATCAAAAGTTTCCTGGAAGTTTGCTTCTGCTGAAAATAAAAAAGATAAGAAATTTATGTGAACTGGAAAAAGGAAGGGAGTGAAGCAATTGACCTGAAAACTGAGGGAGAGATGAATTGGCCGTCGTTGTGTGACTAAGCAGCTAACGACGCAAGCAGGGACCTGAGATCTTCAAGCTCAGTATGAGTGAAAGCTCTACAATCAGTTCGAGATCAAAGTTAATTTGTGTGTGAGATTGGTTAAGGGGCTGCATGGATATAGTTGGAGGGAGAGAGAGAGAGGAACCTGGAGAGGTGAGCGAAAATGGAGCGAGCAACCTCGAGAGTTTTCCGAAGAGTTCAAGGGGAGAGCAGAGAGCAAAAATGAAGGGAAAACAGAAGGGCAAAACCGTCACTCCACTTTGTGCACAGTAATGAACAGTGATGAACAGGAAACCGGGCAACTGAGCGTTAGTATATTGTAAATTAGTCCTACTGGTGCAAGATAATAAGCTTTTAACAAGCATGTATTCAACTACAGGCTCTAAATACTACTTATGACTTGGTATATGTTAAATTCCAAAGCTACCATATTTCAGTAATTTAACAGATATAAGCAAGTCTCGATAATATTTCTTTGCGGAGAAGTTAATGACCCTCCCCTCCCTCTCTATAAACTATCTAAGGTATAACTTCCTTAACTAGACTATATGATATTATGATTATATCTAAGATAGGATAGATTTGAAGTATAGATCCTAAATCAGAAAAATATTTAGTAATTAACTTAAACTCGATGGAATTGGGGTGTCACTCAATTGCACTACGACAATTGACCACTGTTGGAAAATTTAATATTAAGTTATTTATTTTCCATAATTTGTGGATGAATAATTAGTGAAAATGTGTGAAGTTGAATATTTGTAAATGACTACGTTATGAGAACTCATGGCTGATCACAAAAGATGACTTTTGGTGAAAAGTCATATCTCCTCCAAAAGTCACCTTACATCTATAAAACACTTGCTACACCATATTCTAAATATTACTTCTAAAATTCATCTTTCTTCCTCTCCTTCTACATATGAGTATTTCCTAATGTCTCAAAAACCAATTGAGTCTTTTCAAGAGAGAGTTCATACACAATCTAAGTTCGCTATTCTTGAGGTTTGGAGTGCTACTGCCACAAGAAGAATGTCGTTGTATCCTGGGAGACGTTTGCCATTAAAACCCTTCAAGCACCAATGAGGAGGCAATTTCGTCTTAAGGACATAAAACCAAGTTCTAGACTCGACCATATTGTTAAAGGTTTTTCTAACTTTTAGCGTTTTACTTTGTTTAGATCTATGCATTCTATTTGGTATATAATCTGCATAAATGGTTTCTTGTTTTTCCTTTTAATATAGCAATTAGACCATATATTTACCAACAATCTTAAGATGAAATTCTTTGTCTGGTGATTTGCTATACCTATGTTTCGATATCTGCAGTTATATAAGTGGATACGATTTTTACCGTTCAAGAGATTAGTTTAATCTATATGCATTCTTATATGCTGATTTGATTTGCATGTTCTGCATGAAAACATTTTAATACTCTTTTGATTTGAATGATTTTGTCTTATTACTTGCCTAGACACTCATGGTAGTTTCGTCAAGCATAAGTCATGTAACTGCTACTATATCTTGTATACTCAACCAACGATGTCATTTGCTAAATACGTTTAGATATATGATGATGATTTAGAAATTGTCAATATGCATTTGATAATGCAAATAGATAGAACCTGGGTTTGACTTTCTGAACTGTCACGATGGTTAGTAAATCGTAAAGATGCAATATTTGCTTCTTTGTACATATATAATTAAGCATTATAATTACCGTTTTATTTTTGATCGATTAATTTGTGTGCATATGTACAACTACAACTGATAGTTTAGACCACTATTTTTATAACAACTAAGACTTCACTTTTACTTAATGTAAACTAGACAAATCGGATGAAGGTCCCATGCATAAGCAGACAACTGAAACAAAGAAACGGACTTTCGACTAATCCGAAGCTGACCGTCGGCATCCTTGATGACCAGCATCACCAAACTTCAGGGAACAGACGTAGGAATGAAGTGAGATTATGGAGACATGGAGACCAGCAATGTTCAAACAGAATGCCTATATAAAGGGTGAATTACCGCACTTGATTACTTGAGTATCAGAGTGTTTTGTGATGGCAGTAACCCCACATTTTTACAAACAACATACATTGATAAACATCTAAGAATTATATTACTTTTTCCTCTTGAATCTGCCATCAGAGCAATCTAAACTTCCTTCTAAGTTCTATACCCATCAAAGCCAGCAAAAGTTGTCTTCAGAAATCTAAGAAAAAGAATTTCATAATTTCTAGGCCTACTGTCCCTATCTTATATATTAGTCGTGGTTTCCCCTTTTGTGCGTCAGCAATGAGTCCATGATTCACCTTCCTTAAATGTTTTAAAGGAAGCAGAGTTTCCAACTAGTTTCATTCTATTAGTGACATTTTCCTTTGTATCTTCAAACTTAAACAAAAATTAAAATGAAGATAGTAAGATAAGAACTCTCTCAAGGTGCTAGTCATATAAGTGATATAATGTTACGCCCTGTACTTAAACATACTCATTTACCAGTCATTCGGACAGTAAATAATTAAGTTTCTTACTTTTTACTTCCATTTAAATCATTTAACGACTAAAAGTTGACTTTTTGTTCAGTTCAGTTTTTGGGAAAACTTCCTTCTGGAAAGTTGTAGAGTACGTTGAACTAAGTTCGTCGACATGTGGCAAGTTGAAATCGGAATTCATATCAATAAGTTACGGTCTATAAAAATTTATTTCTATGCTGGAGTTTCCGGAAACTTTTCGAAGGGCAAAATAGACAATCCACTTCGTTAGTAATAAAGGGAGAATACCCTAACCCTTACCTTTTCCTCATTTTTCCCTTCTCTCTCTCGACGGCACGAGCCTTTCTCATAATTTTGGAAACCACTATAAATAGAAATTTCTGAAAACGGAAATTTACTATTTTCATAATTAGAAAGTTGCCATTTTCGGAAAACCCAAAACCTCCGCTCTCTATCCTCTTTGCTTCAGACCCGACCCGGACCCGCAATTCCGACCCGGCCAGCATTTCTTTTTCCGGCAACCTCTAACGGCGAGACTAACCCAGATCGCTTCGCCTCCTCCGTGCGGTCCTCCCTGCGATGGTCTCTAGTGGGGATTCTCACCCACAGCGGCGCAGCAAGGTGGCGAAGATAGAGGCAGTCGGACCCCATTGGAATTTCCTCCTCTAGCGACGGCAGCAAACCCATTGGAAATTTTTTTTTTCTTTGAAATTTTTTGGGTAAACACAAATTCAAATCCTACGGCTAGATCTTACTCAATAATTAATTTAGTACAAGAATTTTAGAGCTGCTTGATTTTGAAGAATTGAAATCTAGGCATTTGAAAAAAAAAAAAATTGATGTTGTTGGTGGGACCACATACCGGTGGAACTCACTCATTTTTACTCTAATAAATTGCTCTAATTTTACTCATTTCATGCACCGGAATTGTTTCACCAGTTCATTCTTGATTCTTCACTAATACCTAATCCTCTTAGCTACCTCAATATCATTCTTGAATAAACAAAACCGAGGAGGTCATCAGTTGGGAGGAAATGGATCAAGCTCTTCACAAGGTGATGGCACAAGGGTTTCTATCTATGAACAACACTTAAGATTGAAAACGCCTAATTTACGAGTGGGCATTCCTCGAGGTTACGATGATGTCTCTGAGCAAAGGCATCAAGATGGAGCGGAAAGACCAGCTTCGCCTAACAGAATTGGGTTATCATGACATCTCAATAATTTATCGAAACAGTGGGATAGTGGGGACATCATTTTCAAAGACAAAAGTTTATACGGGATATGATTATTGTAATAACTCAAAACTTAGTATCACTGTAGAGGACTCTAAGATTCCTTCAACTTAGAAGTTGATTCATATCTTGTTCTCACATTCCTTCGCTCTCCTCATATGGTGCCTTGGCAACTTCGAGTGGAGTGGGGTAATTGTCTTCATTGGATTTCTCAGATGCACTTTCGTTCTTCACACATTTATAGAGAGGGTAATCAAGTTGCTGATGCTTTAGCTAATTTTGGTGATTCTTTGTCTGATATGATTTGGTGGGATTCGATTCCTCAATTTGCAATTTCTTTTTGTGCCCGAGATCGTTTAGGTCTTCCTAATTTCTGTTTTAGCTAGTTTGTAGTGCTTTAGTTGTTCTTGAAGAGGCATGTCTCTTCAATCTTTCGAGGGGTAAGGTTGTTGTCTTCCCCTTCCACCGTCTTGATGTACTCGTTTTTCCTTTTCTTTCAATAATTTTCCCTTGCACTGTCAAGGTTTGCTAAAAAAAAAAAAAAACTTAGAAGTAACCCAAATATTTTCTAGACATTTCCTTTTAGAAACAAATGACACCAAATATCTTAAGAGAAATTTTAAATACACATCCCTATTATTTTATATTTCAAATTAGATTTTGTAAGTAGGTTAAATTACCAAAACAGACATTTATGCATTAGAAGAAGAAAAAAAAAATAGTCATATTTTCCTTATATTATTCTATTTATGTATAATAGTTAGATAAATACAACAAATTTCTATACATGGCCTCCCAATTTAATACAAGAATAAAGTTAGAAACTATCTAATTTAATTTTTCCTTAAATAAATTGTAATTAGATGAGGTTAGAGACCATAATATTTAGAATTTCAAAATCAATGGCATTAAATATTTTTAAAACATATCGCTTTACTCCCATTTTTAGTTAATTTCCTTTTTTGTTCTAAGAGTTATGATTAATCAATTTATTTTCTAATATAAACATCACAGGTGAAAAAAATTTGTAATTGTTAATTTGTTTGGCCCCTCTAATGACAACTACTATTAAGTTCCGCCACTATGGAGAAACTACTAGTATAGTTTTGGTTGAATGTTCAACTCATAATTTTATACTTGATTAACATAGTGTTTGATGGATGAGAGCTCAAATAACACAAAGCCTATTTATATGCATCTATTTAAAGAGAAAAATAATAAATCTTTATGGATTTCTCAATAACTAACACAAGTAATCAATATGGTCATTTATAAAATGTCAATATACTAGAATATACTAATCATATTAAATAGTAACCTTAATATAGTCAAAACGTAGGATATTTCATGATTTTTGAGATTAAGGGTATTTTAGGTAATTTGGGTTGTGTATTTAGTAAATTATTAGAATGAGAAATTAAATGGGTGGTGTATTAAGTATGGAGTGTGTATTAAGTAATTAGGGGTGTGTATTTAAAACTTCTCATATCATAATTACAAGATAGATAACTTTTCTGAAATATTAGAATCAAATAAACTTACCAAAATACCTTAGTTTGTATTCTTGTGTACACTCAATATTTGTTATTGAGCTTAAGATTATTATCTTTTTAGTACTAATTATTGCTAAAACATATGAATCTTAAGAAAACACCAAAATTCCTTACTTATTAGTTTGAGTAAGTGTGTGTGTGTGTGTGTGCAATCCAAATGATAATCGATAGCTAGCTGATATTTTTTTCAACTATCTTACTATTTGTTTTTCTTTGTGAACAATTACCCTAACTAGCTAGACTATCAACTCGCTTTAATACTTGGTCTTGGAAGTCAAATAAGATTGTTAAGAATTGAAGGTAAAAAATGACTACTAATTCTCAGCTTAAGTAAATAAGATGTTGACAATTTTAAGGATGAAGTTTTATTTGTTACCGAATTTTAAGGATGAAATTTTATTTGTTATAACTCATATCGCAAATCGGGTACCATATTTCAATATAATATTGGTCTCCGGTTTGTTGGTGTGACAATTATAATATGTAACGATTATACTCAATCTTCAAACGCACAACCGGTCACTTCTCACTGGAAAGTGTTTATGTACTGGATGGCATAATAAAAATATATTTGATCCACAAATCCAACAAATGACTCGGCCAATTACTAGAAATTGTAATAATAGAAGTACTTCAGAAACCCTCTCCGGAAAATATTGAGCTTATTTATTTTCTAAAATATATCAACATTTGCAAGAAGCCCCAGGATTTCGCTAGGTTATACTTCCATCCGATCTTGTATTCGAGAATGGAAACATCATATTTTTTGTTCGATTATGTTATTCTAGCGGACTAATAAGGAATACAAGGATAATATTTTAATTTACTATGGTGATGTCAGACCACGTTTTGAGAAAATAGAAAGCTATCAAGATCTTATTTCTGAAGGCAAGCAATTCATGAACACCTTTGAAGAAGCATGAAATTGTGTTAAGCTACTGGGTCAACATTTCAATGAATGGGTTAGGACAAATCTCTCTGTAGAACAAAATGGATGAGAACATCCAAGCATTCCCAACAATGCCGTTGGATTTTTTCCAGCTATTAATGGATTGTATATTTCAGTTCGAGTTGTTTTTAGAAAGGTAGAGATGGCAAGTGGCGACTATCACTCCATGAGTTTGGGAATATGATGTTGAAAATATGCTACATTGTAGGGAAATAAGTTGAGAATATGAGTAGTATGTCGAGTTTGGATCTTGTTGTTGAATAAGAATTTGTTTGTTTTTTATTATATTAATGAAAATGAAAATGACAAGTATTATGTAATCGGCTCCATCGGAAGCACCGAGATGATCATTAACAAATAAACTTATTTTCTTCAAAAAAAAAAAAAAAAGCTTGACAATTATTGGCAAGAGAATTGGTGGATCAAGTGAGCCCCCCGAATTGGTCTTGCAAATTCAGTAATTCCAATTGGTACATTGAAATTTTTGTACAACAATTTTTTGGATTGGCACCTATGTTGATACAAAAATGCACTTGCCCTTAGTAATTGGATTGTCAAAGTGGTGACTAGTAAACCCGATTTATAGACACGAATTGCATCAATTGCCAAATCTTTTTTCCCTAGTATTGAGTCGATGGAAATTAAATGAACAAACAACAATTAGAAAAACTAGAGAGTAGCAAATTATGGCCTCAATAAATGAATGTACAATAAACTATTTAACCAAATTGGCAATTGCGTTTAGTTTTTCAATGCTTCAATGAAAGTCAAATCGGTTGCCAACCATTATTTAAACTTGAATTTTTTTTTTTAACTCATATTAGTATCGAATTAAATATTTATACATCAGTCCATTACATAAGCTAAATACTCAAGTTTTACATAATTAATCAGATATACATCTTACATCAGACATTGTTCAAATGCAATCTAGCTTCTTGTTGCCCTCTTTCTTGTTTTGCTACCCTCTTCATTGTTTCTTACCATGTCAAGGAATATGAGCAATTCACTATGAATGAAAGCATAGTCAGATTTGTCAAGTGTGAATGCCACATCCCAATAATGGATCTGCTTGAGTTGAAAATAGATGCACCTTAAATACTCCCTCAGCCGTGAATATTGTTAAGTTTCATTAGAAGCCAGTCCTCACATAGGCCTTGTTCTATTCCAGGAATGATGGCCTGCAGCATCGGATTAGCTCGTAATCCTTGAATTATATATTATGGGTTGCTGACTCAGATAATAACAGGGCTCTACAACTTGTCCAATGAGAAAGCTATAGCATAATTCCAACGGGTGTCCAATACAAAATATTTCCATCCCTGGATCCACAACCCCCTTCTTGTTGAAGATTTTCACAAATTGCAAATTTGTATCTAGTGGTTCAACTAATTTCAAAACAGCCATATTTTTCTGGCGATCGAGACCGACAACTGTAATGAATCGAAAGTATTCTTCACCAAAAAGGCGAACTCTTGTAAGTGTGAGATAGATGACATTGTTAGCGATTATTAGAATAAGCCTATCAGAATTAATTATAAAACCAATACAAAAAAGTTCTGGAGACTCGGGTTCTTGTGAGCACTTCATCACCACTAAGTGTTTCATCGTTTCATAGAAATCAGCCCTCTCTTCTTAGGAAAGGCGGGAGCAGCGATTAACACTCTGTGCTTTCACAAATTTGGTCGGCCACGACATGAATATCGAATTCGGATATCTCTCAGCCTAAGACAATAAGTCGTTTTTGCCATCGGAACCAGCGATTGAGTATCGGAGAGTGAGAATCGGATCTGAGTTGCAGCACATTGTTAGCGGTTGTTACTTTACGGATGAGACTAATTGTACAGTACTATTTAATCTTCAAAACTAATATATTAAATTTTAAATTTGGTTATTATCTTATGTATGTGTATATAGGATATTTGCACACAAATATATATATATATATATATATATATAATTGGGAATTTCTTTAATGTTTTTTTTTTGAATTTTTTGTGTAAACAGAAAAATTGATAATGCAAAAGGGCTAACGTATTTGCACAATTCGATTCATCACAATCCAATGATTCATAGGGACTTGAAGTCCTATAACATCCTAATGGATGCAAAGTTTATCCCAAAAATTTTAGATTTTGGGATATCAAAATTTGGTCTAGAATGAGTAGATACTCATGTCTCTGTCGAAGTTAAGAGCACTTGTGGACTTTTAGCTCTAGAGTATGTACTCTCAGAACATTTGACAATACAAGCTGATATCTAGGTTCAACACAGTTCTTAGGGACCTGATAGCCGAAAGAAAAGTTATTGAACTCAATCAATCACCTGGAAAGCAAAACATAGTGCATTTGCTCTCTTGTAGGTAGGGCTGTCAATTCCGACACTACTCGAAACTCGCATGAAATAAAGCGGGTTGAACCCACACGATTAAAAAGTGGGTCGGCCGTGGGTCAACCCGCCAACACGAAGTGATCCCGTATAACCCAATTATGTTGTACTTCTTAAAATTTTGGACGTTGGGAGTATTTGATCATAGGATTAAACAATTTGAAATATTTTGCTTTATAATTATTGGATTTAATTATTTATGAATTATATATAATTAATTATATTATTTGTCTTGTGGAGTTTTTAGCAAATTTAATCAATTTATGCATTTTTTTTTAGTTAAATGGGTCGTATTGTTAACCTTTAAATAAGTCATTTTGTCTAACACTACACGACCTATTTAATAAATGGGTTGAGCGGGTTGGAAACGGGTAACCCGTTTAATAAATAGGTTGAGTTTGGGTTTAAATTTTTTACACCATTATTCAATGGGTTGGGTTTGGGTTTAAATTTTTAACATGATTATTCAATGGGTTGGGTTTGAGTTTGTCTCTTGCGACAAGACAAATACCTTGACCTGACACGACTCATTGACAGCCCTACTTTTAGGGTTGGGAATTTTTTTTAATGTATTTTTGGGAATTTTGGGGTAAAAAAATAATAATATATTATTGTCTTTACATTTTAACCATTGGATTCTAATTTCATTCAAATCCGATGGCTAGACCTTACTCAAAATTAACTTGGTGTGAGATTTTTAGAGCCACTTGATTTTGAAGAATTGGAATCTGGATGTTTGAAAAAAAAAACATATTGTAGGAGGACCACATACCAATACTGATTAGTATGATTGATATGCTTGGCAATTCATGACAAGTGAATTGTTTGTACTAAGTGAAGCCTGTAAATTGGTCATGCTAATTACAATTGGTGCATTGATATTTTTCGACAATTTTTTGGATTTGCACCTGTATTGTTACATGGATGCATTTTCCCTTAGTACTTGGGTTATCAATGTGGTGACTACTAAATCATATTTATATACATGAGTTACATTAGTTGTTAAATCTTTTTCCTTAGTATTGAGTGCGATGAAAAATGAACAAACAACAATTAGAAAAACTAGAGAATAGCAAATTATGACCTCAATAAATGAATGTACAGTAAACTATTTAAACAAATTGGCAATTGCGTTTAATTTTTCAATGAAGCAATGAAAGTCAAATCAGTTGCCAACCATTATTTAAACTTGAAATTGATTAATTAGTTACTTTAAGGATAAGATTAATCGTACATTATTTAATCTTCAAAACTAATATATTAAATTTTAAATTTGGTTGTCATACATAAGATATATAGGATATTTACACACACACACACAAAATATAAAAAGAATTGGGAATTATGTTTTTGAATTTTTTGGGTAAATACAAAAAAAAAAACGATCTTTGCGTAACTAAAAGGCTAACGTATTTGCACGATTCGATTCATCACAATCCGGTGATTCATAGGGACTTAATGTCCTCTAACATCCTACTGGATGCAAAGTTTATCCCAACGATTTCAGATTTTGGGATATCAAAATTTGGTGTAGATTGAGTGGACACTCATGTCTCTACCGAAGTCAAGAGCACTTGTGGATTTTTTGCTCTAGAGTATGTACTCTTAAGACATTTGACCATGAAGGCTGATATCTATAGTTTTAACACAGTTCTTAGGGACATAATAGCCGAAAGAAAAGCTATTGAACTCAATCCATCACTAGTAAGCAAAACATAGTGCATTGGCTCTCTTCTAGGGATGAAAATTTCTTTAATTTTTTTTGAAATTTTTGGGGTAAAAAATATATATATATATATATATATATTACTTTCTTTATATTTTAACCATTGGATTCCAATTTTATTCAAATCCTATGGCTAGATCTTACTCAAAATTAACTTTGTGTGAGATTTCTGGAGCCACTTGATTTTGAAGAATTAGAATCGGAATGTTTGGAAAAAAAAAATTATTGTAGGAGGACCACATATTAATACTGATTGGTATGACCGATACACTTGGCAATTCTTGGAAAGTGAATTGGTTGTACCAAGTGAAGCCCGCAAATTGATCATGCTAATTACAATTTGTGCACTGATATTTTTCAACATTTTTTTGGATTGGCACCTATATTGTTACATGGATGCATTTTCCTTTAGACTCGTATCGACGCGCTCTACGACTTTCGTGAAGGAAGTTTTCGGAGAAACCTAACGTATAAAAAGTCAACCTTTGCACCCCTCCTAAAACCATATTCTTCGAATAATAATTCGTCCTAACCACTTCTACTCCATCCATGAGCAACGAAACCGTCCAATAACCACAAATTAGATTCCGAAAAATTCTCGGAAAATAATAACAAATTTCAGGGGTATTACATAGACCTTTCTTAAAATTAACTTAGTATGAGATTTCTAGAGCTACTTGATTTTGAAGAATTGGAATCTGGATGTTTGAAAAATAAAATTATTATAGGAGGATCACATACCAATATTAATTGGTATGACTGATACACTTGGCAATTCTTAGCAAGTGAATTGGTTGTACCAAGTGAAGCCCGCAAATTGGTCATGCTAATAATTGGTGCATTGATATTTTTCAACAGCTTTTTGGATTGGTACTTATATTGTTATATGGATGCATTTTCCCTTAGTACTTGGGTTGTCAAAGTGCTGACTACTAAACCCTATTTATATACATGAATTACATTAGTTGTTAAATCATTTTCCCTAGTATTGAGTGCGATGGAAAATAAACAAGCAATAGTTAGAAACTAGCAAATTATAGCCTCAATAAATGTGTCACACCCCGAATTTTGAATAACAAATTCAAATCCGAAACATGAATAATAACCAATACAAATAACGTCTTGAAATTTTTTCTTGATCAGAGTCTCGCAAACCATAATACAAACCTCGTAGCAAACTATCTCTCGAGCCAATTATTACAATACCAACAACAATACCAACAAAGATAAAACGTTAAGTCCGAAAGAGTCTACAACACACCAAAATAGGTTAAGTGCAGCACTTAACACCGATGTTCTACTCCGCTCGATCTCCACCCTGATACTCCTAACCTGCAGGGTTATCCGCTACACAGTTTGAATAGTGTACCGGGATTGCAACAACACAAAACCCGGTAAGCTTTTTACAAAGCTCGTGAGTAAATAAGAAATGAACAGTTGATTTAATAAATCACAATTCTTTTAATTCAAGTAAAACAATCCAACAATCCGAACACACACAACAACCCCAACAATTTAATCACCAACCCAATTCACGTGGCACACAGTACTGACAATGCAATAACCTAGTTACCACCATGACCGTACTCCCACAACAGACTAGAGCTCTATCTGAATCGTTACCTGTCACCTTGGCCCAGGTGCAAGCATCCGATATACTTCGGTTAATACTATAACTGTCGAACTTTAGGCATTTCTACCCGCAGAACAAAATACTTCGTTTATCACAATGATAACCGTCGAACTTTGGACATTGCTGCCCTCAGAACAAAACACTCTAGTTATTATAACCATCAAACTTTGGACATTTCAGTCCGCAGAACAAAATATAAACAGAATTCCACCCGTTTCACAATATCATGTCTCCACCCAAATCATACTCACAACAATACCAATTATCATAATAATCATGGCAAATAAATCCTTCAATCAAGTATATAAACAAAATCACCAACAAAAAACACATATTTCAATGTCACACCATTCCGTATAAAATCACGTAAATATATATATATATATATATATATATATATACGTAATCATCCACTCAGAAATGACCACTAATACCAACTATATATAATTGACACATAGTAAAACCAAGAATTTCTTTTTCTTATATACTTTAAATCTCATTTTCTTAAAACCATTTTCTCACACATAAAAATTAATTGTGCAATAAGGAAATTCGGTTCGTAAATGAACCATGTGAGATTTACTCACCTCCAATCCCATTGCGTATTCTCAACATCTTAAAATATGGTTTCCAATCGTCCACCAATTCAAACTGTCAATCACCTAACCAAATACGATAATTAACTTAGCGTACAATTCAAGAACGCACTTATATGAAGATCCAACAGTTGGATCTTCACCCGTGACCACACAAAGTCTTTGGGACAGTCCTACGATCATTATAATAGACTACAAGTCTAACGGAAGGTCCGATCTTCACAGATCACAAATCGAACGATCGAAATCGATCGAAATTATAAAATTCATAACTTAATCATACCATCTCCAAAATTCACATGCTACATATCAAAATGATTTTATCAACATGTAGAACATAAAAATGAGCAGAAACTGCCCTTGGGACCCCCGAAAGTGGCCGGAAAAAGCCGCCGCAGTTAGGGACGGATCCGCCGCCGACCACCGCCTATTGTGTCGAGACCGAGCTTTTCCTCTTCGTTTAATCATTTTGAGAAACTTTCATAACTAGCTCGAAGTCAGAAAATGAACGCAAGTGATCGAAAATACCTCAAACAGTTCGGTTTGGCCTGAAAATTTGCAGAAAACGGCGAAGCCTCCGACGAGCGTGAAATCGATCTTCCCAGGTCTGGGCCTTCTTGGTGCTTGTTCAGAAAGTTTAGGAGAGTCTAATGAGCCAAGAATATCGAGTTTTGGTGGCCGGTAGCTCGAGATATTCACTTCGCACTCAAAACGGCCGGAAATGGAAACAAGCTTCCTGCCGCCGCTACAAGCCGTGCCACGGCGCAAGGCTGCCAATGGCAGCTTCGCAAGGTCAAGACGAAGCCATGTGAGGTGGTTTGGTTTGGTGGCCGGAGGAGGGAGAACGGAGCCGAAGACTCTATGCTCTGTTTTTGGCTCGGCTCGAGAGGGAGAGAGAGAAAAAAAAAAACGGTGCGGCTGCCAAAAATGGAAACCCTAGCTATTTCTGGAAATTTCCAAAAATAGCTAGGTATATATACCCAAAATGGAAACTTTTCCAAACACGATAACTTCTTAGTACGAACTCCGATTCTTGTGTTCAGCATATGCACGAACTCGTATCGACGACCTCTGCAACTTTCATAAAGGAAGTTTTCCCAAATTTCGTACGTACAAAAACTCAATTTTAGTGACCCCCCCTAAATAACGTTCGTTTCGAAAATAAAAGCATTCGAAACCAAATTCCTCACACAACGACATACGAATCATGCCCACAATTCATATATCATATAACTGGACAAATATTGAATCCAAAATATTTAACTGAAATTTCGGGTCTTCACAGTCTACCCTCCTTAAAGGAATTTCGCCCCGAAATTCAAGCAAGCTCATCGACAAACAACAGTGGGTACTTCGCCTTCATGTCAGACAACTCCCATGACGCATCACCTTCATCATGATGACTCCACAACATCTTAACCAAATCAACCTCCTTCTGGGAGAATAGATATTTCAAACTCTTATGATCAGAAAAGAGTTCGAACTTCTCACAATAAATATAATGTCTCCAAATCTTCAAGGCAAAAACCACTGCAGCTAGTTCTAGATCATGAGTGGGGTAGTTCCGCTCATGCACCTTCAACTGTCTAGAACCATACACGACAACACTACCATTTTGCATCAACACACAACCTAAACCCTGATGAGATGCATCACTGTAGATAACTAGGTCGCCACCGCTAGATGGGACAGTCAACACTGGAGCCGTAGTCAATCTAGTCTTCAGCTCACTAAAGGCCTTCTCACAATCATCCGTCCACACAAATTGAGTGTCTTTCCTTGTCAACTTGGTCAAAGCCTAAGCAATACAAGAAAACCCCTCAATGAATCGCCTGTAGTACCCTGCCAATCCAAGGAAACTACGGATCTCTGTAACGGTAGTGGGGCGACTCTAACCCATCACTGCTTCAACCTTTGAAGGATCTACAGAAACTCCATCCTTCGAAACTATATGACCAAGGAACTTGACCTCCTTTTGCCAAAATTCGCACTTCTCAAACTTTGCATATAACCTTTCTTTTCTCAAAATCTACAGCACCACCTCAGATGCTTCTCATGCTCGTCGGACGACTTTGAATAAATCAAGATGTCGTCAACGAACACCTACACACACTGATCTAAGTAAGGACTGAACGTGTGGTTCATCAAGTTCATGAATGCTGCAGGTGCATTAGTTAGACCAAAAGGCATGACAAGAAATTCATAATGCCCATACCTGATCCTAAATGCCGTCTTAGAAATATCTTCATCCTTCACCCTCAACTAGTGATATCCAGATCTCAAATCAATTTTGGAGAACACCATAGCCTCTCTAAGTTGATCGAACAAGTCATCAATCCTAGGCAAGGGATACCTATTCTTGATGGTCACCTTGTTCAGCTGCCGATAATCCATACATAAACGAAGTGAATTATCTTTCTTCTTCACAAACAGCACTGGTGCTCCCCAAGGAGAAACACTAGCCCGAATGAACCCTTGTGCAAGAAATCCTTTAATCTGAACCTTCAACTCCTGAAGTTTAGCTGGAGCCATCCTATAAGGTGCTCTCGATACAGGTGCGGTACCTGGTATCACATCAATGGAGAAGTCCATTACCCTTTTCGGAGGTAATCCTGGTATCACCTGGAACACATCAGCATATTCTGACACTACCGGAATCCCTGCAATTTCTGTAGTACTACCCACTGATTCAATGTGTGCCATGATCCCTGCCCTCATGGCGACATCAAACAACGATAGTGAAACACTGGTCCAGGAATATGAAAAAAACACAATCATCTTAAAACAATTGATCACAGCATGGTTTGGGGCCAACCAATCCAATCCCAAAATCACATCAATAAGTTTCGCACTACCAGAAACACTAGGAGGTAAGGAAAACCTAATCGTCGAATCTCCAACCTTCACCACCACGCAAACCAACTACTAATCATAGCTTTCTTTTGTATATATGACATCAAATTTTATCTATTTTCGATAAAACTAGGTTATTTAACCATCTTGGACTAGGTTACTCAAAATACATGTACTATTAATTATGTAGTATATTGAGTAATGTTCATACTATTATGAAAATTTTTATGTTTATTTTTTAGGGTTATTATCACAAATGGTACCTGAACTATACCTCAATCTTATCGATGGTACCTGAACTTCAATTTTGATCACAACCAGTACCTGAACTTTTCGATTTCATTTTAAATGGTACCTAGAGCCATGTCTGATCACTATTCTGACTAAAAACGGCATGGGAGGCGATCATAGTGATGATTTTTGATGATTTCGAGGGTTGCGATCATATATAGTGATGATTTTTTGGTAGACTTGCCTTGAATTTGTTTTTTTGTTTTTTTTAGATTTGGCTTCTTTGGCCAGAATAGTGATCGAAGGTGGCCTTAGGTACCATTTAAAATGAAATCGAAAAGTTCAGGTACTAGTTGTGATCAAAATTGAAGTTCAGGTACCATCGATAAAATAGAGGATAAGTTCAGGTACCATTTGTGATAATAACCCTATTTTTTAATATACATGTATGTGTATTGAAAACCATAGTATATAAAGCTAATATTTAGATAATCGGTAGATTCGGTATTTACCAAAAGCAAACCAACTTTTTAGGTAATTTTCTATTTCAGTTTTATCGGTCTCGGTTACCAAAAAGTTAGTTTACCAAACCTAAAGTATCGGTTGGTATTCGGTCGGTTTCATAATTACCAAACCAAGTGGCAGCCCTAGGGTAGACTCTTAAATTCTCTCTTTAAAACAGGAAAGTCACAAATAGGAAAGTTTAAAGGAAGAAAGTTACTTAAAACAAAATAAGAAAGATTTCCTAAAATGAAAGAGGAAAGTTTTTAAAATGACTTATCCTTCATTTACGCTCATTTTTGCTCTTTTTCGCCTCTTTTCTCCATTTCCAACTTTTAAAGTACCTAAAAACAGAAACTATGTTAGAGTTAGTAATTTTAAGAGAATAACTTAGCCAAATGAGGGAAAATACATATTAAAAACGTCACATTTTGTGCTCCTATCACTATTGTGGCTCTGATACCAGAACTATACCTATAGGGACTACCGCACTATACATAAAAAAAAAAAGGTTGAGAGAATGGAATGTCTAAGATACATAAGATATTTACAAGAAAAAAAAATTTATACAAAGAATTGGAAATTTCTTTAATGTTTTAGAAATTAGAAATTTATAAAAAAAAAATTAGAAATTTCTTTAATGTTTTCTTGAATTTTTTGGGTAAACAAAAAAAAAAACAGAAATTGATCTTGGTGTTGAAAAATGGTTAGCGCATTTCCACAATTCTATTCATCATGATCGGTGATTCTATTGGATGGAAAGTTTATCCTAAAGATTTCGGATTTTGAGATATTAAAATTTGGTCCAAAAGGAGATGATACTTGTGTCTCTACCGAAGTTTAGAGCACTTGTGAATTTTTGGCTCTAGAGTATGTACTCTCAGGATAGTTGTCTATAAAGGCTGATACCTACAGTTTCGGCACAATAATTTGGGACCAGATAGCCAGAATAAAAGCGATTGAACTTAATCAAGCACTTAGAAAGCAAAACATAGTGCATTGGCACTCTTCTAGGGCTGAGAATTTCTTTAATGTATTTTTGAAATTTTTTGGGTCAACAAAAAAAATGGTATATTGATTGTCTTTATATTCTATGTAGTACCCCGAAAATTCGTCATTTATTTTTCGAGGATTTTCCGGAATCTAAATTGTGGTTATAGGACGGTTTCGTGGCTCGTGGACGGAGCGGAAGTGTTTCGGATTAATTTTCATTCGGAAAATATGACTTTAGGGGTGGCGCAAAGGTTGACTTTTGATACGTTGAGATTCTCTGAAAACTTCATTCACGAAAGTTGTAGAGCGCGTCGATACGAGTTCGTGGACATATAGAACATGTCAATCGGAGTTCGTATGAGGAAGTTATGACCATTAGAAGAAGTTTTCATTTTGGTATAAATAGGGAATTTCTGAAAAATCA
Source organism: Rosa chinensis (assembly GCF_002994745.2). NCBI lineage: Eukaryota > Viridiplantae > Streptophyta > Magnoliopsida > Rosales > Rosaceae > Rosa > Rosa chinensis. Next base: position 44,842,654 of record NC_037089.1, read on the forward strand.
TTTCATAATTTCACTTTCCTTTTCCGGAAAGCTTTCTTCTCTCTCTCTTCTCTCTCGACTGCACCTTCAGTATCTGAGTTTTTCGACTGACCCAACTCGGACTCGGCCGACCCGACCCGGCTTTTCCGACGAACTGCGGCGACAAAACTTTCCAGATAGGATCGTCTCCTCCGTCTGGTCGTCCCTGTGGTGTCCTCTAGCACCGATTCTCGGTGGTGGCGGCAGGAGAAGGCGACACAGTTGAGTGTTTTCGGACCCGATCGGTTCTCAGATCTCCGACGTCGGTGGGGCTTCAAGTTGAGCTTGGGGAGCTCAGAGTAGCCTCCTTGATCGATCCTTGGTGGTTGTTTGGATCGATTCAAGTAAAACTTGGTTCAACTCAGATTGAATTACTGTTCACAGCTTGTGAGGTAGTTTTCGACCATTTATGCTTGTTTTCTGACTTCGAGCTAATTATGAGAATTCACAAGCATACTTAGATGAAGCTTTTCGATGTTGGGAGTTTTGGTTCGATTTAAGGTTTCGAACATTATTCATTGTGTTTCATTGACTGAATCAGAGCTGTAATTCCTTAGGTACGTGACGTAGTACTCCTTGGAAGGCTATTTTGTGGATTGGCTGCCTTGTTCTGTATTGAAGATGCAGCGGGAGTTTCGAGGTGAGTAATCTCACAAGGTTCATTAATGAACGGATTACCTTTATCGTTTGGTGAGTAAATCTCACGATATTTGTTATGAGCAGGATCGATATTTGTTATGAGCAAGATCGATATTTGTTATGAGCAAGATCGATATTTGTTATGAGGAGGATCGATATTAGTTATGAGCAGGATCGATATTAGTTATGAGCATGATCGATATTTGTTATGAGCATGATCGATATTCGTTATGAGCGAGATTACCCTATTGTCTTGGAGTGATTAGGTTAACTACGACTATAGTTGGTATTAGTGCTATTTGTAAGTGAATGACTACGTATATGTATATTTACGTGAAATATATATGTATTGATGAATCTTTGTGATGATTGCTATCTGTGTGATGACCGGTGAAATCTGTGTGATGATTCACTAGATCATGGCTATCTGCGTGATGACCAGCAAAATCTATGTGATGATCAGCTGGACAATTGCTATCTATGTGATGATCAGCTGGACAATTGCTATCTATGTGATGATCCTTGAAATCTATGTGATGATTAGTAGGATGATGAATATCTGGGTGATGACCGGTGGAATATGTGCGATGATCAGTGTGATGACTGCTCCGTAGTGGAGCTGAATTGTTATTAAGTTAACAATAATCGAGAAGACTGCTGTGATGGTCGGGGCTACCTACAGACGTCAGAGTGTGGGACTTCGATAACTACTTTGACTTGAATTGCTTGACTTAATGTGACATCCTGAACTAAATTATATGCAGGGGTTACTATGATTTGTTTTGCTTGTTTTGATATGTGATTGCCTTGTTTCTTCTTGATTGTATTGATTGATGGTTTGGTTTATCTTAAGAGCCATAGTGGTGACGAATTGTACTCTGTGTTGAGGATAGGAAGATGATTCATTGATTTTCACCTTTGATGTCATGTTGATGACAAAAGCTTCTAGGGGGGGGGGGGGGAAATGGGGAATGGTGTGATTCTGGAATTCACCTTAGTGCGTTAGAATGACGACAAACATTGCTTGAGGAAGTCTTGTTTGACCGAAAATTTGTGTAATTGGATGCTAGGATTAAGGATATAAGCATGAGGCTTTAGTCACCAGTTGACTTATGTAGGCACGATATGGAATTGATGGTCGTAGGTGTGAGATATGTGCATATCGTGTTTAGGTTGAGGTGACTTGAAAATGTGTTTTGCTTTGTGATTTTGAGTTTACTCATACGGGCTTGCAAAAGCTTACCGGGTTTTGTTGTGTGGCAACCAGGTACACTATTCAAACGGTGTAGGGGTTAATCTTGCAGGTCAGGATAATCGTGGCTGAAGTGGTGGCGGCATCCTTGTAGCTTTACGGTAGGAAGCCATTTTTGTGACTTTACCGTTGATAAGGACTTCCGTTGTGTAGTTAGCTCTGAGGAGAATTTTCGTTTTATTTTGTTGTTGACAATTTAATTCCTAAGCATTGTAATATATGACTCTATGGAGCGGGTCTATATTGACATAGTGGGTTCAGGACATCAATATGTACTTGGGTTAAAAAGGAAAAAGTTTCTATGTATTTTGTATTGATGGTTGAACGTTCACGCATATATAATTATGAGATTGTATATCGATTTTTATTTGTGTTAAAAATCAGGGGCGTGACATTTTAACTAGTGGATTCAAAATTCATTCAAATCCTATGGCTATATCTTACTCAAAATTAACTTGGTGTAAGAATTTTGGAGCCACTTGATTTTAAAGAATTGAACGTTTGAAAAAAATTATTATTATTATAGCAAGACCACATACCAGTATTGATTGGTATGACAGATACACTTGACAATTTTTTAAGAGTGAATTGGTTATACTGAGTGAGCCTTGCAAATTGGTCATGCTAATTTCAATTGGTTTTCAACCATTTTTTGGATCGGCACCCATATTGATACATGTGTGCATTTGCTCTTAGTACTTGGATGGTTAAGGAAGCGATTGCTAAACTATATTTATAGACATGAGTTGCGTCAATTGCCAAATTTTTTTTTTTTTGGTTCAACACTGGTTTTTACATTATTGGTTTGTTTTCTTCTGCCTTTCGAAGTCGTGTAAAGACACGTTAGCCACAAAAACCTACTATAAAAACCTGCTTAAACTCCAACGCCTACTCTCTGTTGCTCGCCGCCTCTCGTTGCCCTCTCACTCTCTCTCTCTCTCTCTCTCTCTCTCTCTCCAGCTCGCACTAATGTCGGCTGCAACTTCCTCCTTCTCTCCAGCCCTCACCGCTACTCCACCTTCATCCTCCAAAGCCCACGCGGCGGCTCCCTCCACTCTCGCCTTCTCCTCCGCCGTCTCCAAGTCCCTCAACCCTCTCAGGCTCAGAGCCGCCTCTCGCTCTGCTGCTGTTGGCCGCGGATCCGCTCTCGGAGCTCGTATGGTCTCAATGCCGACGATTAAGCCCCCGCTCTCTCTTGATTTCGACACCTCTGTTTTCAACAAGGAGAAGGTCAACCTCGCTGGTCACGATGAGGTCTCTCTCTCTCTCTCTATTAACCTCTATCTCAGTATTTTATACTTGTTTTTGTACATTTATTTTTATTTATTGTACTTATTGGCAGAGTATTCATAGTGATTTGAGATATGTTATTTGGTTTTTCTGTTGATTTTGCAGTATATTGTAAAGGGAGGAAGGGACTTGTTCCATCTGCTGCCTGATGCCTTCAAGGGCATCAAGCAGATCGGTGTCATCGGTTGGGGTTCCCAGGTGAATAATTTCTCTCGAATCTTTTCATCTACTTAATGAATGGTGTTATTTATTTGCTTTGAATATCATTCACTGTCCATTTACTTCAATTATGTTAGAGGTCTGCGTTTGTCATTAGAGTCTCTGTCAATTGCGGTGCTGATTATTTATGTTTGAAAGTGAAAACAACTTAATCGGAAACAAAGAGCTGCATGGCTTTTGAATGTATATATTTTTTTTCCTGGTTCGATTTGTACCGCAATGCACCGTGTATATGGTGTATGAGCTTGATGTTGCCTCTTCTCAATATTTAGCTTATAGGAAGAAAGATGGGCGTGCTATATTTGCTGTAATCTGATTTTAATCATTTCCAGATTTTTTCACTAACCTGTGTCACTCAACATATGTAATAATTGATCTTAATAACTTTCTTGTGTACAGGGACCTGCTCAAGCTCAGAACTTGAGAGATTCTCTAGCTGAAGCAAAGTCAAATATTGTGGTCAAGGTAACTTGTTGTCTCTTTTAAGTTATAAAATGATTTAGAAGTTTGTAAAAAGATTCAGCCTATATTTTTTCTTCTGGTGTATAGGATTACTTTTGTAAGATTTTTGTGGTCAACTAAATCACGACGAATGCTATATTCCATGCCATGATTTTCACAGATTGGGCTCAGGAAGGGATCCCGTTCATTTAATGAAGCTCGCGCAGCTGGTTTCACCGAGGAGAATGGGACTTTAGGTGATATATGGGAAACAATCTCAGAGAGTGATCTTGTGTTGCTACTAATCTCTGATTCTGCACAGGTATGTTGGTTCTGCATTGGAAAGTTGTACATCTAATAGGCTGTAACTTGTAGCAGTGCAGTACTTTGGTTCTATCATGCTTAAAAATAGACTGCTAATCCATTTACCACTTTTTAAATTTTCAACTCTCTACCTCCCCATCTCTGACCCCTGTCCTGTTGTATTACCAATTCACTCGGGGAAAAAAGGATTAGTATTTAACTTTTGATATATTTTATTTTTGTTGGTCTTGTATGATGCAACATTACACACTTTCTGCTCAAAGGTTTGTATTGATTTTGTAATAGTTAAGTTTAGTAATTTAGTTATGGTGTTGAAACAAAGTGGAAGTTGTATATGGTGGTTGTTTCATGAATCTCTGCATATCTGTGCATAATGTTGTTTTTGTTCTCAGACTACTTTATGCAATGTAAAGTTGTCTCGTAGGGTGTTTACTTTTTGAGAAGCAGGCTGGATTAAAGAAAGTAATACTTAATTCTAAATGTGTGGAAGTCTTTTGGTTCCTAGGTATGTAACTTGAGAGTATCTTTTATTCTTTCTGAAAGGATTAAACTTGTCTCATGCTGCAGGCAGATAATTATGAGAAAATATTTTCGCACATGAAACCAAATAGCATACTTGGTCTTTCCCACGGTTTCCTTCTAGGGCATTTGCAGTCAGAGGGACTTGACTTTCCCAAGAACATCAGTGTAATTGCTGTATGCCCAAAGGGAATGGGTCCGTCAGTAAGGAGACTTTATGTCCAAGGCAAAGAAATAAATGGTGCGGGAATTAATTCAAGTTTTGCAGTCCACCAGGTCAGTTTTTTCTCTTTCTCCTCTCTATCTTCCCCAGCTTCAAATAACTTATTTCTCATGATACTTAACTTGTTCTGTTTGTACAGGATGTTGATGGGAGAGCCACAGATGTGGCTCTGGGCTGGTCGGTTGCCCTTGGTTCTCCTTTCACATTTGTGACTACGCTAGAGCAGGAATACAAAAGTGACATCTTTGGCGAGCGAGGTAAATTGGGTTTACATCTCTCTCTCTCCCCCTCCCTCCCTCTCTCTCTCTCTCTCTCTCTCTCTCTCTCTCTCTCCCCCTCCCTCCCTCTCTCTCTCTCTCTCTCTCTCTCTCTCTCTCTCTCTCTCCCTCCCTCCCTCTCTCTCTCTCTCTCTCTCTCTCTCTCTCTCCCTCCCTCCCTCCCTCCCTCCCTCTCCCTCCTCCCTCCCTCTCCCTCTCCCTCTCCCTCTCTCTGTGTTATGTCTTTTTTGAGTCCAGTACTTGATTCCTGATCCTTGATTCTCTGGTTCATAGGCATATTACTTGGTGCTGTTCATGGAATTGTGGAGTCCCTGTTCAGAAGATACACCGACAGCGGAATGAGTGAAGATTCTGCTTATAAAAATACAGTTGAATGTGTTACTGGAATTGTGTCAAGAACCATATCAACTAAGGTTCTGCTCAGATTAGCATCTGTTTACTTTTATGTGTGCTTCTATATGAATTTGGTAACAAGTCAACTCATTTTTATAATCCTCTTCTACAGGGCATGTTGGAAATATACAGCTCTTTGTCTGAAGCTGACAGGAAGGAGTTCGAGACTGCATATAGTGCCTCCTATTATCCTTGCATGGACATCCTCTATGAATGCTATGAGGATGTAGCAAGCGGCAGTGAGATCCGCAGTGTTGTTTTGGCTGGGCGGCGATTTTATGTATGTTCTCCTATCTGTTGCCAGTATTTAATAGTTTTTAAAACGTGATATTTTTCTAGTTGAATTCGGTAATCTTTATATAAAGTATAATGATTCTCATAGCTCATTCAATGTCGTTGTAATAGTAACGTAATGGGCTATTAATAGTGAAACTACTTCTGATTTCAGGAGAAAGATGGTCTTCCTGCCTTCCCTATGGGGAAGATTGATCAGACGCGCATGTGGAAAGTTGGTGAACGTGTCCGATCGACACGTCCAGCTGGTGATCTAGGCCCTCTACACCCTTTCACAGCTGGTGTTTTTGTGGCCCTGATGATGGCACAGGTATGAGCCTATTCCCAATCCTTTAGAATGGGTGGTCTGTGTTTACTAAAAGAGATGTCATCTGTTCTTCATGTTAATCCTTTTGTCTGATCTCAAATTACAGTAGAACATCTAAGGATGCATATTCTCAATTATAATAAATTATAAAGATTGAGAAATCTTCAGGAAACCAGCTTCTATCCAACGCTTATACATTTATTGTATTCTAATATGAATTTCTGGAACCAGATAAATGCTCATGTATAATGAATGAAATGTAGTGGTCAGAACGGGTGGAAAGGGATTTGATAAGGGGGAATCAATCTGTGAATAAATCTAGTGAAAGTGGACTTCAATGCTATTGTAGTTGACACAGATATCCTGGAAGTATCATGATAATCATGAGGCAATTGGTTGGTTGGTATCTTTTTGTCTATACTTATCCCTTGGAATATATTACTTTAAAAGAACTTTGATGGGTTGGTTAGTATCAATATGCTCATTTAGGGAGCTTGAATGGTTGGTTACTGTTCAGTATATGTGCTAATTTTTTGTTTTGGCTTTGTAATTTCCAGATTGAAGTGTTAAGGAAGAAAGGGCACTCCTACTCAGAGATAATCAACGAAAGTGTAATCGAGTCGGTGGATTCTTTGAATCCTTTTATGCATGCTAGGGGAGTTTCTTTCATGGTTGATAATTGCTCAACAACAGCGCGGTTGGGATCAAGGAAATGGGCTCCAAGATTTGATTATATTCTAACTCAGCAAGCTTTGGTTGCCGTGGACAACGGTACACCCATCAATCAGGACCTCATTAGCAACTTCATGTCAGATCCAGTGCATGGAGCCATTGAAGTATGTGCTCAACTGAGACCCACAGTTGATATTTCAGTGCCTGCTGATGCAGACTTTGTGCGACCAGAGTTGCGCCAATCTAGCAATTAGAGCTTGAAGAACCTACTACGTTAGCTGGCCTACAAAATCGTTTTCCAGGAAGTAATGTTTGAGTGCTGTAGCTTGGCCCAGTTTGTCGTGTTACATCATCTATCCTATGTACTTTCTTATGAACAAATGAGGTATTATGTTTCTTATGAACAAATGAGGTATGATGCTGAATGTTGTATTAATAATTTCTGTGGTAGTAATAATTAGTCAAATAAAGTTGGCCCTTTTTATGGTGTTCCTGGTATCAGAACTAGCGAACTTCACGAGTGAGATTGACCTCTCTTGGCATCTCAAGGTGAATAAACAGCCACTATATAAAGTTACGCACCAATTTGGTTCTGAAAGTTGCAGTTAAACAATCATGAGCGTTGAGGAAATCTCTTGATGCGTCTCAGAACTGTTTGTTTCTCAAGTACGGTTTTCAGCTTCGACGTTTCAGAACACTTGAACTTCTGATTTGATAACTTACACTTGATTGATCAATTGTTGCTTCGGAATGTCATTCCATTGCAATTGTTTCAGTATATCTCTGCGGCATGTTTTGTTTGTCATGAAGTTTTCTCGTCTTACAAAAACAATTTCCATTCCTGATAGATTACATGTAATGTTATAATTGTTGAAATGAATCAAGTGTAGCTGTAACTTTTAATAGCATGTTCACGTAAGTTGTACTGCATTGCCAAAAAAAAGGGTTTAATAAGTGATTAAAAAGTGGGTCTAATAAGCAATCAGTCAAAATGGTTGAAAAAATAGACCCCTCACTAGAAGGGCTCTACACACACACACACTAACGTATTCCTTTTTTGGTCATTTAAGGGATTCTTTGTGGAACACACTTTTCGATCATATATCGGCATCTCAACCTTTCAATTTTTAGAACTCCATGATTAGATCCTTTATATATATATCATATCCAGAGCGGAGCTCCGCTTTGAAATTAACGTGTGAAGTTTGAGTTTTCGGTCAACTTTCGGTCGCATATCCACATCTCGACAGTTCAGTTTTTAGGTACTACTGTATAGATCATCTCTGCAAATTTTCAGCCAAATTGATGATCGTTAAGGTATCTAACTCGCTTAAACCAATGGACAGACTCAATTTGTCAACCTGAACCGTACTAGCTTTAAAACAGTTATCAATGCCTTAACGATCATCAATTTGGCTGAAAATTTGCAGAGATAATCTATACAGTAGTACCTAAAAACTGAACGGTCGAGATGTGGATATGTGATCGAAAAGTGACCGAAAACTCGAACTTCACACGTTAATTTCAAAGCAGAGCTCTGCTCTGGATATATATATATATATATATATATATATACAGATCCAATCCAGAGCGGAGCTCCGCTTTGAAATTCACATGTGAAGTTCGAGTTTTTGGCCACTTTTCGGTCGCATATCCACATCTCGACAGTTCAGTTTTTAGGTACTAGTGTATAGATCGTCTCTGCAAATTTTCAGCCAAATTGATGATCGTTAAGGTATCTAACTCGCTTAAACCAATGGATGGACTAAATCTGTCAACATGAACCGTACTAGCTTTAAGACAATTATTAATGCCTTAACGATCATCATTTTAGCTGAAAATTTGCAGAGACGATCTATACACTAGTACCTAAAAACTGAACGGTCTAGATGTGGATATGCGACCGAAAAGTGACCCAAAACTCGAACTTCACACGTGAATTTTCAAAGCGGAGCTCCGCTCTGGATAGGATCTGTATATATATATATATATACAGTTAAGGATATCCTTACCTTAGCCTTAAGAACGAATTTTCAGTTTTGACCACTTTTCACCGTTTAGATTTTAGGTCTTAATGTATAGATCACTTCTGCAAATTTTCAGCCAAATTGATGATCGTTATTAAGGATTGTATCCTTACCTGAGAAGGACTATATAATATATATATATATATATATATATATTTATACATATTTTATTCAGAGCGGAGCTCCGCTTTGAAATTAACGCGTGAAGTTCGAGTTTTTAGTCACTTTTCGGTCGCATATCCATATCTCAACCGTTGCTCATCAGGTCTCTTGTGGTTTTATGCACTCGAAGTTATTTCATATAGCTTGTACATGGATAGCTAATTCACTAGAGGAAACCGAAGTAGTTCGGTAAGTGCAATTTATTGATCGATTGGATCTGTAGCTAGTTTCTCACTAGTATTATTACAAACAAGTTTATCATAACATACACCTACGTCCAGTTGTGGTAGGGCATTTATTCCAACGGTAAAATCATCTACACAGTAGCATAAGAGGCTGACGTAGCAATGCCACACATTCCTTCCACAGCCTCTATATTTCTTTGAATCCTAACGTAGCCTTCTTCACCCCATTCTGTGCCCCATGAGTTTTTCAGCAACCAATAATCGATCCCCTGATCAGTTGTTCCGTAACCAATAGCGGTAACACAATGGTCGAGGTCCGTTCCACAATCTCCTGTCAACACACCAGATGAATAGGATTGGAATAAACCCTCAGCTTGAATGCAAACGGATACAGGTTGATTAGCAACAGCCTTGAGAAGGTCCTGTTCACTGTTTACAGGCACATCTTCGTAGCCGGTTATGCTACCTGAAGGGCTGTCTGCCTCTTTAGTATTGCACATATTATCAGTAGCAGTATAGGGATAATTAGCCTCGTTTGTAAGCCCGTGCTTTTCTATGATGTACAGAAAGGCAACGTCGGGGTAGCCACCCATACAGCCTTCATTCTCACCTCCGACGTTACAGTCAACCAACTCTTGCTCGGACATAGAGACTAGTTCACCGGTAGCAAGCTGAAGAGCTCCTTCCAAGGCTCCCACTGTTGCGAAAGCCCAACAGCTTCCTGCATAGTAATTCCAATTACAGATATAGTAGTTGGAACATTATTGGAAACAAATGAAACAGAACTCCATTAGTACAATAGTGCATGCATTATCCCTAAATAACAATCAGAAGCAATTGGCTACGTACCACATTGGCCTTGATCCTTGACAGGCATTACAGCTCCTTTCGTTCTCCAGTCTATTGAAGATGGCACTATGCTAACATTTTCGTACTTGAAAGAAGTAGTCGGCGGAGGGGTATCCCGAAGACCCTTGAATCCAGTCCTTTGGGATTTGAATTCTTCAGTTGTAAGGTCTGCAAATTGATTGACGCTCAATTTGTATGGTTTGTTTACATCGCTATTCGAAGAATCAATCATTGCCACATTTTTCTTGAATACATTGAAGCGAGTCTCCTTCTCATTCATGCTGCTGTATTGGCGTCCATAACGAGTCATCCATTGCTCGTATCTCTCATACATGGCTGCATCTTCAAGATTCCGAGAGGTGGCTTCAGAAGACCAAGCCCCGAATATGAGGATCAAGCACAGACAAATACATTTAGAGTGCACCTGGTTTATGAACTCCATGCTTGCTAGCTAGGATATGATTTGATGGAGTAAATGAACTAAAGAGAAGCTGGTTTTATACTGAGAATGACCTTGATATCTCCGTGTAAATGCCCCCGAAAAATCAAAGTTTTGATATGATCGAACCAGCTGTGTAACATCAATATAATATGAAGACACGTACAAGAACAAAGTACTTCTCCTGCGAGTTGTTATTGTTTCTTCTGCTGTGCTTTCACAAATTCCTCCGTCACACCTTGGCAACTCCCCTTTTGTCCAAACTTTTCAGGTCAAATTAGAATCTATATGCAACATTATTCGCACCAAGTCAACTTCAAAGTAATCCGTCCAATGAAGCTTTCTGTCAACCCGAAAGCATTATTTCGCCATTCCTTTTCCATGTAAGTACGTACTAGAAAATCAGGCGCAACGTACTCGATCTCATTGGCGTTTAGGGGAAAAATGAAAGTCAAGATTCAAACTTTATTGGGCGAGGAGAGAAGAACAAGGCTCATCTTAAAGAAAGACAACTACCAGCTGAAAGGCAAGCCGAAAACAACAAGCAAAAGATACATGAACGGCAGGCAGATTGACATTTTTCTCAAATCCATTTAGAACAAGTTACCACATTTTCCTTGCTTAAGCTGTATATACTCATTAGTGTCGTGCTTATGTTTCCTAGACAGGATCGTACATGATGAGAAATTTGGGTTGAGGACTAGTAATGGCGTATGGCCCTAAAATTCAACTGCATGATCTAGAAAGTGGTTCTCGATCGATCTAAATTTTCAATTGTAGGCCAACTTTAAAGCACAGTTTTTATAGGAAATTACTACTGAAAAAGTGTGTCATCCTCTTCTTCTGGCTAGGGCTTCACTTTGCCCTATATTCGAGGATGTGTGAGTCCTCCTCCACGTGCTAGATGGGCGCTCACTGATCTGGCCTTCAGATTATTATTTACTTTTTTTTTTCTCACTCTTCTCCGCCTATTGTGCCTGATCTGTTATTTGAGGATTGTAACTCAAAAAATAATTAAAAATGAAAACAAAACCAAAAATCGATCAAAAGTACTTCATTTTTTTTATAAAATTGCTATATTTCTTGCAGGTAGCTAGAGTTCCTCTAAAGAATTACATATATATACGAGTTCATTTACATATACACTACTAGAATAATGCTAATAGACATCATGTCTTTTAAATCAGTTAAGATTTCAACTGATGTAAATTATTTTTATAACATCGGTTCTAAAAAATCTGATTTCTATCATATAATAGACATCGTTTCTTATACTTAACTGATGTCTATACTTTTCATCCCAAATTAAAAAAAAAGGCGGAAATGTACTAAGTCTCAAATTAAGTAAGCGGGAAGCCAAAATTTCACTCCCTCCCAACACTTAATCAGATTTCGACTCATTGACTAGCTAGGTTTTCCCCACAGAGACACCACGATACAGAGACACCGCGACACCTCCCCGTCCAGGAACCGACGTCCTCTTTCGCCTTCTCCGGCTCCGACCGCTCGATCTCCTCCTCCTTCTTTCTCATCTCTCTTCTGAAATCCAGTGAATCTCCCAATTGCTGAGATCGAGAAGCCGAAGCCGGAGCTGCAGTCGCCGTCTCTCCTTTCTCTTTCCATGGGCCTCCCCTTCTCAGCCCCTCTCTTCGACCGTTGAGGCGGCGACGGCCATCACTCTGATCGACTGTAACTCGGTAAGAAGTTGTCTGGGTTTGACTTTCTAGGTTTTCAATCGATCTCTCTCATGAACATCTCCATGATGAGATATTGACGCTTTGCTCCATGATTAGAGGATCCTCTTAATCAACGCTTTGCTTTTGTTTCTGATAGGTGAAGATTGGCTTGATGATTTTGTCTGCTGGTTCTTTTTGTCAGTTTATCAATCTCGATGGTTTCCATTATCTAACAATATCTCAGTTACTTGATTTCTTTTCAGCTGCATCCCTCTTTACAATTTCAACTATATATATGACTATATCATGTCAACCAGAACCAGTTTTGTAGACAGGTGAGTGGACCAACTCAAATATGCAGTGCTAATACAAACATATGAAATAAAGGATTGTTTCTGGTCCAGCAGTCATCAGTTGGTCTGCGCATTCCTTAATAGTTGAAAGTTGAAACCATGAAATTGAAGTCATTTGTATTTTAATGCATGTAAATGCTACTTAGGTTTCATCTTATGAGTGCAACTGAGTTACTTGTGTGAAATAACTATACATATCAATACAGAGCTGCATATGAATATTGTGCATACATTTCAAACTTGCGTTGGTACATGTTATCACTTTAAGTTTGTGAACTATGTTTTCCAATGTTGTCCAGTTGTTTCTTTTTACGGTGGTCACCCTTGAATGTATGTTTAACTATTATCTTCTGGAAGCAGCTTTGCTGATACAAAAGATGGCCGCTACAATCCAAAAATGGATCCTGTTATTCCTGTACAAAACTGGAGAAAAGGATCTCAGGTATTCAAGGAATAATTGCTTCCTGAAATTTTGCACAATAGTAAAAAGAAAGCCTAACAAAATGGTTAGTATTTACTCTGACTGTTCCACAGATCGGCTTATTCTTGTACTTTGTTTTCTTTGTTGTAGTGGGTTGTATTGACGAGGAAGCATGCAGAGGTTGTAGTGAAAGACGATACAGTGTTTCCTATGTTTCAGTTGTATTGTAAGGTAAGTTGTCCTTAAATTATTGACTCACAGTTGTAGATGATATAATCTTGGTTATTCCCCAACATGGTGCCTTTTAAGATAATCCAAACATTCCATAGATAGGTATTGGAATGTTGAAATTTTGAAAGGAAGGCGATCATAATCAATTAGAAAAGGTGGCATATTGTAATCTCTCTCTACTTCAAAATTAAACTAAATTCACTTGTCCCAGGTGACATATTGTAATCCTTCTCTACTTCAAAACTAAACTAAATTCACTTGTCCTGGGTGATCCTAGAACTGGAGATGGAAAACTTTTAATGTGTGCTGAAAAGCCATGCTTGCAATGAATAGCTGAGATTGCATAGGATTCTACTTATTGTTGTGTACCCCTTTTATTTTGTTACCATGGTGACAGAGTGCTCCCTTTTAGTGTGCCATCTTATCTGTTTTAAGCTCATATTTTACTGTTTTGTGTATGATTATCATGCAGAGGAAGTCATTACCTGAGTTTTGGCGGGATCATCCTGTTGTAAGTACTTTTCTTTATTTTATTTTTAATTTGTAATCAATTACCACATCAGCTATCCCATAAAAGTATTCTTGCACCAATTCAAGCAAGTTGACATATCAAATGCATTTTCTCAATTTTTGAATTCACAGATAAATTTGAAGTAAGATCCAATGTACATTTTCTGAATGCATCTTGAAATTGTTAGAGAGGAATTGTAATTTTGTATTCTGAAATTTCCTGTTTCTGCAGCCGGCCGATAACTCCAAGGAGCACAATTGCATTCCAGACGAGCATTATGTTCAGACATTACTGGCTGTAAGATAAATTCCTGTTTAACCACTGTGAGCCTGATTTATTAATAGAGTTTAAGTTGGTTTTTCCTCAATGTTGAAACTGTACAAAGCCTCCTTCACCATAAGTCTTTGCATCACCTTTTTTGTAGGTATATCCTAGCTAGATTCTTTCTAGGATTAAATATCTAGGTCAGATATATTTATGAAACTAGATATTAGAAGATATTAATGACACCGTATGTTAGCAACATTTATGGTCATATATACGGTTACTGCTTCATAAACAATCTGAGATTTTGGTTTTTGAAAGCTGAATAGACCGACCAGAGAAAAGTGTCAGGACACTAGCTTAAAGTCTTTCATAATTCCTTATAACTAGCTCCCTTGGTTACTCTGAACACTAGAGTTTAATCCAATGCTTTCTTTCTTCAACAAGCTTCCAACTAAATAATCCCTGCAATGGCTCAATTGTGTTCAAGGATTAAGTTCAGTACTAGCTCCGGACTGATTTGTAAAACTCATGAAATTGCATTCAATGTAGCATTGTTGTTGTAAAGGTAGAAAAACTCAACTGAAATTTGGTGACTTTTTATTTCAGGATGTAGATAATATCTACTATGAGACCGAGTATCGAAGAGAATGGTGTAGCAGCAAGGAGAAACCCTCTCCATGCTTTCTTTTTGCCATAAAATTTACCCGGCCTGCTGCTCTCAGGCTTCTCAACACGGTAACATTCAAAATTTTTGTCAATGTTCTAGCTTTTGCTAGGATTTTTTCTAATGTATTTTTGTCAAGGAGTCCCATAGGATGATGTTTTTTTTTTTTTTTTTTTTTCTCTCTCTCTCTCTCTCTCTCTCTCTTTTCTATTTGACAGACTACACTGGAGCTTAGATGAAGGACTAAATTCCAACTGTTGTCAAGTTTACTATCAGCACGACACAGAGACACCGTGACACCCGTCCAGGAACCGACGTCCTCTTTCGCTGTTCCGACCTTTTGCAGGGGGCCTTACACGCTTACTCAGCACGAGGAACTGGCCAACAATACAATAAAAGCTCTATGTTTTGGACTCCTAGTTTTGATTTAATTGGTACTGCATTCTAGAAATGAAGTCTTAGCTTTTGATTTACTTAACTCTACTTGCTGCAGATCCTAGAGTGCGTAGAGCTCGAAACCAGTCATTTAAAGGGTAAGGCAAATTTATTTTTCGTTTGCTACATATGTGTTTGTGTTTAAGACTAAGTATATATTATTACTGTGAAAGGTGGACAGAACATGTTATTTATCTGCTCGTGTTTCTTATGTATAGTTGAAGAACATGAACTTTTCATATCTTAATGTCATACTCAAGGGTCAATTATAGTACTAAGCTATTAAAATCTAATTTGAATATATCCTAGGCCACAGTACATAGTAGAAAAGGAAAACAAAATATGCTAATATATAACTTGCATTAAGATTTCACTCTACGGATTTTGAATGTTGTTGACTTTCTTGCTCATGTGATTGAATGCATTGTCATACTTTTCAATTATTATTTGATTTCAGGCAGAATAAACTTGACCAAGAGTGCCACAAGATCGAACGCCAAATTTGAGGTAATCTCTTTTTCTGCATTACCCAATTCGTAATTCCATGTAAAGTTTTACTCTTTTATTGAAAAATTGAAGCTTTGCATCATTTCTAAGATGGTTCTGATTTATGGGTGCTGGAATTAATGTTAGTTGGTTGTTACCTTTTTTTTTTTGTTTTTTTTTTGAATCATTAAAGAAGCTCCAGTTAGAAATGAAAGGAAGTGAAAATATTTAATAGTTTTCTGTTGTATTATTTTTGCATTTGGGAGCCAAGTCTGTGTGTGAAAGTTACAGAGGTGAACTTGAACATCTGCTATATAATTTAAGACCTAAAATGGAAATCACACTCTAGAGTTTATGCAGGATATGTTCCATGGTTTGGACCTAATAAATGAAATCTGCAGTAAGTGTCTGCATATTTGGAGACTGAGTTTGATTATTTGCATTTTCAGTGATTTTCTGTTTTATCTTCTTCTTCATGACCAAAGTTTCAATGCTGGACAACATATAACTGATGGATTGATTGTGGTTATTTGCTTGAATAATCCATTGTGTACTACTTATCATTTTTCATTTTAAAATATGATTGACTACATTTGATGTAGCAAGATCAATGATATTTGAAAAAAAAGTTACAAAGAAATCAAACTGTAGAAAATGATTCTTCATTTCTAAAACTTTTTTTTTTCCACCATACTCATAATACCTGAATTAAAATCAAATAACTGATCAAATTGTATTTAATAAATCTATTATAAAATGTTGAATACACATTATGTGTCGAGTAAACTCTTTTAATGTCATTGGTGAACTAAGTTACCTTCCAGCAATTCACCATTGTCGTGTTTAAAATCTGTTTCACAGTGTATGCGTACTTTACTGAATCATTGATCAAATCTTTAATGCTCTTTAATTATGGCTTATTCTCTTTACCAGTTATGTTATTGATAGAGAAGGAAACTTGACTATGCTGATGCCTTGTTGCTTTCCCGTGAATTGCCTCCGCTATTTCAGAAGGTGAAACTTGTACTATTTCTGTGTTCAATCATATTGCATTATATGATTTTTCGTTATATTTTATGGGTAAAAGCAGCTTCTAGTTCTTCAAGCATTATGAAAGAGAATATATTGGTCTTCATTGCTGCATAACTTGTGTTCTTCATTATTTTATTTTATTTGAGATAAGGGTGTGTGTTATTGTGTCTAAAGAACTTGTATGCATTTCAACCAAGGTAAATGCATATATTATAGTTTGACAAGCAGTTTGATTTAAATAGCTTCAATGATTATGACTTATGTTGTGCTATACATTTCTAGTGGGCGGCAAAGAGTCGGAACTCATATACCCAAGAGCAACTTGATGAGGTGCACATTGAAGCGGCTGACTACTTGCAGATTTTGCTATATCTAGATCTTGACAAGCAATATGATTTTGAGTAAGGCTAGATTTTGTTGACCATTTTGTAGTAGATGTAGTGGTATCAGGATGAATTTTGAACAAATTATGCTACATGTAGTTATTGCAGTAGTGGTATCTTCTACACTAGCCTTAAAGTAGGTTAGGGTTTATTGCCCTAAACTTTTGAAACTACCTCAAGCTCTAATTTTGTATAGAAATTAATACAATTCCCTAATATTTAAAGTACATTTGAATTTCATGTTATTTGTGGATCAGCTTTCTAATACCAAATACAACAGCAAAAGGGATATATAACAGCAGTTTGAATTCACAGACTGATGTCTAATATAAACATGGACATCGAGATATAAACAAAAACCGATGTCTAGCATTACTATGGACATCGATATATAAACAAAAACGATGTGTAGTATAGATATTGACATCGAGATATAAACAAAAACCGATGTCTAGCATTACTATAAACATCAATATATAAACAAAATCGATGTCTAGATTACTATGGACATTGATATATAAACAAAAACCGATGTCTAGAATAACTATAGACATCGATATATACACAAAACCGATGTCTAGATTACTATGGACATCGATATATAAACAAAAACCGATGTCTAGAATAACTATAGTCATCGATATATACACAAAACCGATGTCTAGAATAAATATGGACATCAGTTCAAACTATACTACAGAATGTAGATTGAATATCTAGTGAAATATTATGTACCAAACACACGAAAAGCTTATGAACCACAAGCAAAAATTAATGAGAACCGATGTGTAAAATATTATTAGACATCGTTTCTAAATCAGAAACGATGTTAAAATGGATAATTGTGTTGTTAGACCTATATTTCATTAAGCATCTAATGCCAAAATATGAAGGTTTGACAATAGCTAAACACACCAAAATGGTGATCACATTAACGTTTTTACATCGGTTCTGAACCTTAAACCGATGTCTCGTCGCAAATTAGACATCAGTTGTGAACCGATGTCTTAGTTTTAGCGATCTTTAACATCACCCACTAAGACATCGGATTTTTTTTTTTTTAACATCAGTTGTGAACTGATGTCTATGAACTTTATTCTAGTAGTGATACCTACCTACACATGCATTATATGTATAGTACGCATTGGCTTAGTGTCATAGTTAAGTTAAGCAGTGGGGTAAGAGGCTTGCATACAGTGGAGAATCCATGATTCAAACCTTGGGTGGGCTCGGGTTTCTTAACAAATTTTTTTTTTTGGTGCTGGCACTACTGGAATACACCAATTCAATGAAGGATTCAAAAAGAATATAGTACATGATGGTACAGACTAGGGCGGATCTAGCTACAGACTGGAGCAGGCTCAAGCTGTTACACGTGCAAGATCATTATACTGTTTTATCTGCGAGTGACGTACTCCACCAAAATAGAGAATATTCTTTTTGAGATAAAACTCTTTTTGGTGGAGTACATCACTTGCAGATAAAACTGTTACATGTGCAAGATCATTATACAGTAGCAAGATTAAATCAACAAAATCTATGATAAATAAGAGAACGTCTTCCATGTTCGGAGCTTTGCATGCTTGTCTTGTATGGGCCCAGACACGTGCAGCTCACATGTCAACGTATAAAGAGGAAATGTTGATTGGAAAAGCTTAGCCTGCTCCCAGTTGACGTTGGATGAAAAGATTTGGCCAATTTGGGTTGATTAGGATATTTTCAGTGAAGAGATATCCACCCACGACTGGACAAACCCATTATCTTACCGACTACTAGGTTCCTCTGAAGTCTAAAGACCCATCGTTCTGTTCATCTCCTTTTCCCTACATGAGGAAGGACATGGCCTCAGGTAGATTGGGAATTCACCAGTGGCTCTGA
The DNA here is from genome assembly GCF_002994745.2 of Rosa chinensis. Classification (NCBI taxonomy): domain Eukaryota; kingdom Viridiplantae; phylum Streptophyta; class Magnoliopsida; order Rosales; family Rosaceae; genus Rosa; species Rosa chinensis. The sequence goes on from NC_037089.1 coordinate 44,861,522, forward strand.
ATTCGAGGTCCGACCTGTCGCAATAGATTAGCTACTGGTGTAGGAAAGTGACTTCGTTTGGTGCAGCAGGATCAGATAGGACCCATAGGAGGAACGCAAGCAACAATATTGCTCTTTGACTTAAAGGATTTTTCTTATACTTGAATTGAAATGACCTCAATTGTATGGAGTGTAGACTTGGTCCCCAATTACTTGTTCCAGAAAGAATTGCATAACGTGTTGGGTTGGTTGGAACTTTGTGTTCGTAATATCAGTTTACTAGCTTGGACTGACCAAGGGTGTCATTGCAAAATTCTTATCATCAAAAGCAAGCGGGAATTTTGGCTATGGATGATTTAGAAGCTTGAATCAATATTTCTGAGCTTGGGGATTTAAGATTCTCTGGTGTTCTCCCTGGAGTAATAAGCAGGATGGTTTGGACTATGTTATGAAGAAACTTGATAGTATATATTAATGAAAAATGGCACATTAATTTTCCTTGCAGCTGTACTAAAAAATTGGTACTCATTATGCAGCGAAAGTGTCTTGGGTGTTGAAGGATATTTGACTTTAATGTGCCTTGTAAAATTAAGATTACTTTATATAGTTATAATAGAAGATAATGTTCTAGATTCCTAGTTCTATTTAGAATACAATTCCTTGTACTAAAGATAATGTACTTGTACTCCATATATATAGGGGCTCTTATTATCAATGAAAGACACAACTATTCTCCCAATTCTCTCTATGCATGATTCTCTTTTCCTTAAACACATTATCAGTACGAGCCCTAACCCTGAAAATAAAAAACCAAAACCCTAAGAAAAGCTTCTTGCCGTTAGCCTGCCCTTGCAGCCCAAGCATGCCCCTGCGTCTTCTCGACCATGCCTAGTATCCCCATATCAATGTCTACACGCTTGCATCAACACGCGCTTGTATCAAGTTTTCAAGCTTCGAAATCTCCAAGTAAGTTCTTAATAAAAGTTCCGGCCTTTTGTATTTTATTTTTGGTTTTCTTTTTCTTAGGGACTTTCAAAATCCTTTCTCCTACATCCCACCTTTCTTGTAACGTGGGTTTGATTCATAAAAGCGGAACCGTGGGGAGTTCACGCTAAACTACGAACTAAGAGCATTCATAAACTATGAACTAAGAGCGTTCGTAAGCTACGGACTAAGAGCGTGTTAAAAATGCTTGTCTCAACCATCATTTGTCAGGACTTTTCGGAGTAAGTTCCTTGGCTTGGACATGACATTTTATCTATGCAGCTTTAACATCTCCTTGTCAGCGTAATTAAAAAAAGAAGAAGAAGAAGCCTATTCCTCTGTATCTCATATGTGTTTCATAATTATGGGAATTGGTTATGTAAATATTGCATATTTGATTCCATCCATAAATTTATTTTCTTCTCTATGAGTTCTAGTCTCAATAAGAATGCTGCTAGTTCTTATTGATGTTATGATATGAATATACCACACTAATTCGTTATGTATGGATGATGAGATTCCATCACTATGCCAAAAAAGCCTTCAGACGACACACTTCAGACGACATAAGAATTGTTTTATGTTGTTTGAGTTTTTCAAATGACATAATTTTTTTTTTATGTTGTCTGAATATAGACTAAAACCATATATACTCGTTCAATTTGAAAAAAATGGTCAATATTTAGACAACACATTTTTGTTGTTGTAGAAGATGATGATTTCCTATCTCAAATTTGGAATCTCAAATTTGGAGGGATATCCAAAATTTGATCAAGTACTTTTCCCTCTCAAATAGCCAAGCTCTAGTTGACTAGAAAGTGTTGTGACATTGAGACAACATTTAAATGTGGTATGAGTGTGGAGCTTGTTTTAAAATTATCTCAGTTATTTTGACTTGTGCTTTTGGACATAGATCCCTCGCAATTAAGTCATTTTCTGTCATTTTCACTCGATCAGCTCTCTCAGCTTGACCTACAACTCGCGAAACTGAAAACCTCAACAACCAGCCTCTCTCCTTCTCACTCAGCTCTCTCAGAACTCGATTCTCACTCTCTCGATTATTCTTCTTAGTCTCTCCCTCTTCTTCTTAGTTTCGATTTTAGTTTTGATTTCGATTAGGTTTTTCTTCTATTTGGAGTGATTGGATTTTACTTTTCCTCTTATCCTCGTCAAAATGAGGTGTTCCAATTACTGAAAACCCAGACATCTGAAGAAAACAAGAGAGAATTGAAAAGAGAGAGAAAACTCAAAGAGATATTTTCATTCTTTCATTCATTAGAAATCTGTTACAACTGATCGTATATATATATACACAAATATCTGTAACTTAATTCCTAAATATTCGGAGAGAATCATTTACATAATTCTAGAAGGACTAACAGAATTGCTATGGTTTTCTAGAAGGAGCTATAACAGAGTGACTGAAGCTATGGATCACGTTTTCTTTGCCTTCATGAGGTGTGATCTGCTGTGAGTGCAGCTTATGATCAATATCCCCCCTCAAGCTAAAGGGAGTAGCACGAACTGGAAGCTTGCCGCGTAAGAAATGGAACCGATCTTTGGAGAGTGACTTTGTGAATATGTCAGCGGGTTGCTGAGTAGTGGACAGGTATGAAACATGTAGGAACTTGCTAAGGACCATTTCTCGAACATAATGGTAATCCATATCAATGTGCTTCGTTCTGTTATGATGGATTGGGTTCGAAGCAAGGGCAAGGGCACTAACATTATCGCACCAAATGCAGGGTGCCTTGGGCAAGGGAAAGTGATAATCCCGGAGAAGTTTGCATATCCAAATAACCTCAGCAGCAGTCTGAGCAAGAGCACGATATTCAGATTCAGTGGAGGAACGTGAGACAGAGTGTTGCTTCTTGGAAGACCAGGAGATGAGGTTTGGGCCAAGAAATATACAATAGCCACTGATGGAACGACGATCAACAGGGCAGCCAGCCCAGTCAGCATCAGAGTAGCCATGTAGGAGAAGATCTCCTTTTGAGAATTGAAGGCTGTGATGAAGTGTGCCTTTGAGATAGCGTAGAACTCGTTTTGCAGCTTGTAGGTGAATATCTTGAGGAGAATGCATGAATTGGCACAATTGACCAACTGCAAAAGAAATGTCTGGGCGTGTCCAAGTGAGATATTGAAGGGCCCCTACAAGGGATCTGTATTCAGTGGGATTAACTAGAGGCGTGCCAGAAAGATCAAGTTTGGAGGAAGAAGAGGGAGTGGTGCAGGGTTTGGCGCCAATCATATCATATTTTTGCAAGATATCAAATGTGTACTTAGTTTGGGAGAGAAAAAGCTTGTCTGCTGTACGATGGACTTCAAGACCAAGAAAATAATAAACTGGTGTTGGAGGCTTGATCGGAAAACGAGATTTAATTTGTGAAATGATGAAGTCACAAAGAGAAGATGAGGAAGCAGTGATCAAAATGTCATCAACGTAAACAAGCATGAAGGCAATGTGATTTGCAGATGTGAAATAGAATAGTGATGTGTCATTTGGAGAGGGTGTGAAACCAATGTCAAGTAAAGAATTGTATAATTCATCATACCAAGCACGAGGGGCCTGTTTAAGGCCATAGAGAGATCGTTGAAGCTTGCAAACTAATGGAGTAGCTGATGACACTTTGAAACCAGGTGGTTGTTCCATATAGACCTCCTCCATGAGATGGCCATGAAGAAAGGCATTATTGACATCGATTTGAAGAATAGGCCAAGAGAATTGAACAGCAAAAGTGAAGAGAAGTCTGATTGTGCTCGGCTTCGCTACCGGAGAGAAAGTTTCAAGGTAGTCGATCCCTTCTTGCTGATGATAGCCCTTGGCTACTAAGCGAGCTTTATACCGATCCACAGATCCATCAGGCTTGTGCTTTATTCTGTAAACCCATTTGCAGCCAACAACATTCATAGAGGGATGATGAGGAACCAATTGCCAAGTTTGAGTTTGTGTGAGAGCGGAGAGCTCCTCTTGCATGGCATCATTCCATTCTTTGTATTTTGAGGCTTGAGTATATGAAGTAGGAGTGATAGGGCAGGAAGCAAAGTGAGCAGCTGCAGAAGATATTGGATGCTTGGTGGCGAAGAAAGCTTTTGGTTTGCTGTTACCAGTTTTAGAACGAGTAAGCATGGGATGTGCATTAGTTGGCAGATTAGATGGTAAAGAAAGAAATGGACCTTTAGAACGAGTGATCATGGGATGTGTATTAGTTGGCAGAGAAAGTGGTAAAGAAGAGAGGGGAGTTGGGGACTGAGGTGGAAGTACAATTGCAAACTGAGGAGATGAAGGATGTGGAGGTGGAGAAGAAGATATAGGAGAAGGAGAAGAAGATATGGGAGAAGGAGAAGACGATATAGGAGAAGGGGAAGATGATGATGGAATAGAAGATGAAGTGAAAGAGGGTGAGTATGGTTGTAAGAAAGTGGGAGGGGCTGAGTGCGTGGAGGCAGGGTGTTGAGATTGAAGATATTCAAAAGGAAAGGTTCGTTCATCAAACTGGACATGACGAGAAGTATAGACTTTGCCAGTAGATGGATCTAAACATTTGTATCCTTTATGATCATGACTGTAGCCAATAAAAACACAAGGGCTGCTCCGCGGTTCAAACTTGTGAGTTATGTAAGGCCTAAGCCAAGGGAAGCAGAGACAACCAAAGGGCTTAAAGAAATGGTAATTCGGAGCTTCGTGAAACAATTTCTCAAATGGAGAGGAAGAGTGCATGGTTGGCAATCTGTTGATAATGAACAATGCAGTGTGACAAGCATCAAGCCAGTAAGCGTAAGGGAGCTTGGATTGAGCAAGAAGAGTACGTGCCATTTCAATGAGATGCCTATGTTTGCGTTCAACAGTACCGTTCTGTTGTGGAGTGTGTGCACAACTGAATTGTTGTGTGATGCCTTGTTGAGTAAGATAAATTCTGAACCGTGAACTAGTAAACTCTCCACCATTATCACTACGTAAAATCTTAATTGCAGTAGAAAATAGTTTCTCAACTCTCAATTTGAACAAATGAAATGCACTTGGTACATCAGATTTTTGAAACAAGGGAATTATCCAACAAAACTTGGACCAATCATCAACTAGGCTGAGAAAGTACCGATAACCTAATGGAGAAGCAACAGGAGCAGGCCCCCAAATGTCAGCATGTAGAAGATGAAGTGGTCCAGAGGAAGAGCTGCGTGAAGATGAAAAAGGTAGTCTATGTGCCTTTCCTTGCATGCAGAATGAGCAGAGAGAGTGAGTGGATGTAGAGGTAGTTGGAACCTTGATCGACTTGAGCACCTTATTAACAACCTGAAAATTTGCATGACCAAAACGAGCATGCCATAGATCACTGGAAATTAAAGAAGTAGAAAGAGCCTGAGGACTGGATGATGGAGAGGAATGATGTGATGATGAGGATGGAGTGAAAGTGATGGGATAGACACCATCACGCACTGGTCCTTGAGAGAGGGTTCTCCGAAGCCCCAAATCCTTTATCATAGAGCCAGTAGGAGTAAGTACAAATGCACAGTTGTTATCAGTCACAAATTGATTCACAGATAATAGATTTTGAGTTATTTCTGGCACATGTAAAACATTCTTCATATGGAAGGAAGCAGTAGGTGTGTGCATCATAGCAGAGCCAATATGAGCAATACGTAAATTATGGCCATTACCAACAGTGAGTTTAGCATTACCATAGTATGGAGTGACATCAGAGAGTTGAGAGAGATCAGGAGTGACATGCTGACTGGCACCGGAGTCGGCTAACCAACTCGAATTTGCGACCGGAGCAGAATAGAAGTTGAAGCCAGGAGAGGTTGGAGAGTAAGGAGGATGCACAGAAGGTGTTTGTGAAGATGGCTGAGTGTTGAAGGCAACCGGAGTGGGCAGAGTGGCGGAGGGTGAAGGAGGAGGCACGACGGTGGTAGGGGCGGCAAAGAGAGCCGAGAGCTTCGCCGGAGGAATACGGCCTACAAAAGCATGATTCATGCGATTATAGCAGTCAATTGCTGAATGACCTTGGCGCTCGCAGATCTGGCATTGGATGCGAGGCCGAGAAGATGCAGAGGTGAAAGAACCACCACGAGCTCCACCACGAAAGTTAGGGTGTCGACTACGTCCACGAAAGTTGGAGCCGCCACGAGCTCCTCCATGAGAGGCGATAGGAGTGGCCGCAAAGGCTGAAACCGGAGCAGAGGCTTCAAGATTGAGCTGCTTGCGATCTTCAAGAATGATTTCTTCAGAGAGAAGAAGGTTATGAAGTTCAGCAGAAGTGACAGGGAGGATTCCCATCCTGGTGCGTAACGCAGTAGCAAAAGCAGAGTACTCCTCGGTGAGGCCTTGGAGGCAATAGGCAACAAGATCGGAGTCACTAACCGGAGCACCAAGAGCAGCAAGACTGTCAGCATAGCCTTTGAGGAGTTGAAGATACGCAGTCATAGAAAGAGAACCTTTCTTTGCAGTCTGAAGACGAGCTTTCAGGTGAAGAAGATGAGCCTGAGAGAGACCGGCGAAGCGAGCCTCAAGATTGAGCCAGAGATCACGAGCGTGACTGCAGCCGATGACGTAAGGCAGAACAGAGTCTGAGAGTGTGGAATTGATCCAAATCAGAAGTTGTTGATCTCGCTCAAACCAGGAGACGAACGCGTCGTTGAGGATGAGCTCGCCGGAGGGAGAGAGAACCTTCTCCGGAGGACATGGTTCAGATCCGTCGACGATGGAAAGAAGATGATACTTGTGAAGGACTGGAAGAAAGACAGACTTCCAGAGCAGGTAATTGGTCTCAGTGAGTCGAACAGGTATGACCGGACCCAGATTCTGAACCTGCATCGCCGATGAGGAACCCGGAGTGAGAGGAAAGATCGGGCTAGGATTTGGAGTAGGCTGAGTAGGAGAAGGTGAAGAAGTAGTGGAGGCCATGGTAGAGAAGTAAGATGCAGGTGAGATCTAGAGGTTGAAGATGAAGATTCAGAAAGAGGAAGCTGTGAAGCAAAAGGCTCGTGATACCATGAAGAAAACCAGAGAGAATTGAAAAGAGAGAGAAAACTCAAAGAGATATTTTCATTCTTTCATTCATTAGAAATCTGTTACAACTGATCGTATATATATATACACAAATATCTGTAACTTAATTCCTAAATATTCGGAGAGAATCATTTACATAATTCTAGAAGGACTAACAGAATTGCTATGGTTTTCTAGAAGGAGCTATAACAGAGTGACTGAAGCTATGGATCACGTTTTCTTTGCCTTCATGAGGTGTGATCTGCTGTGAGTGCAGCTTATGATCAATAACATCTCTCTCTCTCTGACTCTCAGCCTCCTTCACTGTCGATGGCGGTGAAAGGGCAGCATTTAGTGACTCTTGTCTTGGTCTCTCCATGAATTCGAAGTCAATCACTTAGTGACTCGTCTCTCTCTCTCTCTCTCTCTCTCTCTCTCTCTCTCTCTCCTGGACGGTCGCCGTCACTAGCCCTCTCCCTCTATCCTCGAAGCTCGACGGCACCGACCCTTTCTCCTCGAATTAAACTGGAGCAGTGGAAGGCGATACTGTTGGAATCGAGAGAGCGGGAGAAGAAGTCAGTTCGCGTTTCATTTGGATCAATCTTGAAAACTTGGCTATCGAAGGTATTGTTTCCCAGATTCCTATTTTTTTTTGTTTTGATTGGGGTTTTTGTTGCTGTTGGATTTGGATTGATATGGGTTTCGATCTTTTAGTTTCGGTGTGCTTCGGTTTTTAAGATAATCGTGCTAGATCAACCAGGTGAGGGTTTTTTTTAATTGAGTTTTCTTTAGAATTCAGCTGGCCTTTTGCTCCTCTTCACGGAATCAAGGTAAAAGTTTTTATATCCTTGTGCTTATTGGTTATGTATCAAAATGGTGCTAATTGCTTAGTTTCCGGTACTGGGTTATGAATTTTGATCAAGAATTGATATTATAGGAAAAGACACAGTTTCTCTTGGAATGAGTTAACAAATCCAACTACGTTGTGGTCTTTGGATGGAAATTGGGGGTTTCGGATTTCTGGGTTTTCCATTGTTTTGTTTTTTTGGTGAAGATGGGTTTTGGGTTTGGTTTGATGATCAGGGATACCAAACTATGTTATTCTGGTATAACCGAAACTCCCTCTTCTTCTTCTTCTTCTTCTTCTTCTTCTCACCTTGAGACTTGGATACAAATATGGCAGCCATGCTCATTCGCTTACCATTCTTTTCCGTGAGTCCATTTCTCATTTCCTTTAGGTTTTTCAATTTATATTTGCATGCCTTTCCATCTTCTTTCTTCTTATATTCATTTCTGGGTTTGTCCAATTCGTTCTGATGTTTCAATTCAAATTAGGATTAGGAATGGTCATCTGAACAGAAAGGGAATTGATAATCATGTTGGGTATTCAAGAAAACTTGAGAAGCATATTGAAATGAAGTTGAGGGTCAATAATTTGTTCAATATTATGTTTCTAAAGATTGTTATCAGCACAACGCTAGATAAGCTAGCCTTATCTGCATAAACAGAAAAGTTATCTCTACAATTTAGTGTCAAAAATCAAAATAATTTACATTTAACATTCTCAGTTTGAACAAGTCACTAGCACAATGAATTAATCTCTAAGCGTTGTTTTGTTTACCAATTCTGTGCTGGAATGGATTCTCTTTAGTAGCTGTTAAAAGCACAAGTTCAGCTTGCTATAAGGATTGTTGAACCGGATTGTTTACTTTAACTTGCAGGGTCTCAAAACTGCTAGAGAAATGAGGAATATCATGACAGGCAAGTCTGGTTACATTAGAGGAGATCAACTCGATCTAACATAGTCCTAACGCCCATGAATCATTTTGAGGTTCGGTCTTTATTGTTCAGTCAAACTCTATAAATCATTGTAAATATCTTCATACAAGAGAAAAATTGCATTGCATATGATCCCCTATCAATCTAGTCATCATCATAATACTCTGCCCCAAAAGCAATTTACATAACAGGTTGGTCAATTAGGCTACATTTTTGTGAGTTTGAGTAAGGGTTTTGTTTTTGCTGCATTGTTCATGGTTTGGGTGATAAATCTCTCTGCTTCCAAAACTGGTACGCAAAAGTTTCACTCTTTTCCATTATTCTTTGCTCTGTTTACACTAAACTTGCCTATTCCCAATATATCCCTGATTCGCTTCTGAGCATTTTCATGACCCCATATTATCTCAAACTAGGTTTAGCTCTGTAGCCCTGTGCCAAATTGATTTGATTTCTCTCTTCTAATTGGTTCATGGGATTGATTGGTTTTTGGGTATTTTAGTCCGAGTTTGAGGCAAGTGGTTGGTGGTAAACTGTTCTAGGTTTTTGTATCTGGGAGTGGTTAATTTATGGTGTTCTTCTATTTCATTGGAGTGAAATTTGCTTAACCCTTTGAACTTAACTAGAATTGATAGGCCAGAGGAGGGTTGGCCCTAATTACTATTATCTAATGAGGTCAAAAGAAAATATTGTGTTTCATTGTAATCTAATAAAATTAGACAAAATTTACTTGCGGACTTTGTAATATATAGGATTAGACAAACTTTACTTGCGTCATTTAGCTTTTTGTTTTCATTTTATCAATTGGATTTATTGTATGCAGATTAGGTAGCATTTGAGGTGTTGTCAATTGTGAAGTTGCTGCTGCTGACATTCCAATCATCTTTCTCTGGTTGATTGCCTATAATTCCCATCCCTTTGTGTGTACTGTACTTTTGTATATGAATTCTTATATGTTCTTCACCGGGCTTCAAACTTTGTATGTTTATCATAGTTTCAGAGAGTGCTTTGGGTTGATGAGGATACTAAAGCTGGCTCCTTCAACCTAACAGAGATACCAATTTAAAGCCTCGATCTTTGAAAATTATATATACTTGCATCAACATATTAGATGCTATAACCCATCTAAACTCCGATTTTTGTTTTTAGGCTAATAAAGATAATATCAAAAGAATCATTGTTAATTCATATCTAAATATTTGGGACAATGTGTATTATACAACTTTGCTTAATTATCATGGAAAACCATTCAACTTTCTGTCAACATATTAACTTTCTGCGCTGGATTTCTTCTCCATTTTGGTAACTCATTTATATTTGCAAATATATGTGATCAAGGCGGCCTAGGCGGTGAGTCTCCGCCGCGAGTAATGGAAAATCGCTGGGGTTAGGCAGGTTGGGATTGGGCGGCCGCCAAGGCGGCCTAGGCGGGCCACTATACACCTGGGCGGTTGGGCAAATTGCAGTTGGGCGGTGGCTGCAAATATATTCAAGATCGAGTCGAGCTTCAGGCCGATTTAATCCAGTCACTTTGCTCGATGACCGGATTGAGCTCCGAGTCTTGGGTGAGGTCGACCCCAAAAATCAAGCGGAGACGGTCAAGAAAAGATTATCGAGATAAGAGTGGTCGGCCGCGTTTTTAAAGGCTTCGATGCAAAAAGGATTGACGATCAGAGCCATCACGGAGGTTTGTGTGAGTATAAGTCGGTTAGCACCGACGACAGTGAACGATCTGAACTGCTATGACTTTATTACTTGACACATCAACATGAGGGAGGTGGATGACGTGGGAAGCCGACCACCACCTTCTGCCACACTGACTATGCCTTTTCTTTTTGCCCTTTGTTTAAATTAAATTAATCAATTAATAAAACTAAATTTTTTCTCTTTTTCGACAAACGTGCAATGGGTTAGGCACTTAGGCGGATTGTGCTGATGGGGAAGATATGTGGATATATCATATAAATCATATAATACTAATAATAGACGTGATGGTACTATCATTTGCTGCAATTCCAGACTTGGAATACTGTTGAAATATTACATGAATTTGGATCACTCATGTATTTGTTTACTTAAATTTTAGTTGGGTTTTCCATGGTATAATGTTTATGAAGCTCTTTTGTTTTTCTTCCTATTTTTATTTTTTGAGTATCTTGATTATTTTGAGTATTTTTATCATTTTTTATATATTTACATATTCTTATTATATAATTATATGCTATAAAAATAAAATAAAAATTAAAAAATACAAAACCACCTAAGCGTTTGGGTGCTACTCCCTTGACCACCGCCCGACTAGCGCCTAGCGATTTTTCGAACCTTGACTACTACTGTAAATGAAGCTGCTACTAAATCGAGGACAAGTTTAGCAATAAAGAAGAAAAAGAAGTTTGACGAAGAGTTCTGAGATTCTCTCTCTTAGCAACATGTAAAAGGAAGATAATTTTTTTTTCTTTTCAGAAGTAACATAAAGGATTATTCTCAAAAAAAAAAAAAACATAAAGGGACTATTCTCATGAAAAAAAAAGTAACATAAAGGGATTAGACGTCAAAAGAAGTAGTTAAGGGTAAAAGAGTAAATTAACTCATGATATGTGGCAAGTGGAGAGCAGATTGTCCTTATTTGTAAGATTTAGTATATGTTTAATTAAATCTTTAAAGAAGTAGTTAAGGGTAAAAGAGTAAATTAACTCATGACATGTGGCAAGTGGAGAGCATACTGTCTTTATTTGTAAGATTTAGTCTTTATATGTTTAATTCAATCTCCTTTACTGTTAAGTCATATTTTGTCAATAACTTAAGTGTAATTTGTTAAAAATTTCATTGGCAAAGATGAATCGAGGATAGGTTTTTCGACAGAAGTGTATATTCAATTTTTTTTTTAAAATAATTTTTGCATGTAGAAGTTTATCGTGAATGTAGGCATGTTTTTATAAGAAAAAATTTACACATGAAATATTCATCTATAAACATTAGATATTTATTTTGGAAACAACTTTTGCCACCAAACTTTTGTCCATTAAAATAAATATTAAATTTAGTAAAAACAAGTTTTACCCACAACCATTCGTCGGGGTAGGTAGGCACTTAATTGCTAGGTACAATGCCTCTGGTATCTATCCCGCAGCAGCGCGCGGGCATTCTACCTAGTATATGCCAATTCCATAGCTAGCTTTACTTGCCGACCTCTCCCATTCCTCTTCTCTCTCTATATATAATGCTGTAGCCTGCAGATTCTCTTCTTTTCAGGCTCTTCCTTATACCTCAGATTAACTTTAACGGAGATTGAAGAAGATCATTGTTATGTGTCACCCGGCAGGTGTGTCTTCGCGAAATCGCCGATCGGTTGGCCATAGAGACATGGCGGTGCAAAATCGCCGGTGCATTGCTGCTTCTTCTTCTGCAGGCGCGGGTTGGTGGTGCAGGGAACTTGCAGGCACATGCAGCCATAGGAGTTAGAGAGGCTGCTGCTTCTGGTGAAGGTGGAAGCGGTACGTGGTGGCAGAGCAAGGCGGTGCGTGTGCTCGCCGACCAGGCATCCGGGGTTTTATAAAAGAGATCTTACTATACTAGAAAAAGTGATGTGATTCTATCTCTTTGCATGTAGATAACAGCGATAAAGGTGTGTTCTTGAAATAGCTAACATGCGCGTTAAGAGGGGAGAGCAAGGGTTTATTAATGGTTTTTCTTCCATTCTTGATATACATTTGTTTTTTTATTGTTATACGCATTGATACAATATTAATGGTTCAAAACGGTGCTTTTGGTCTCTCAATCATTTTGGAAATATGATTACTTGTGCTTCAATGATGGTTCTATATCACTTTCGTTTCTTGAAGTTTTTTAGTAGCCAAACAGCTTATAGTGGATTAGCTCTGTGGTAAATCTTTTTTTTTTCAAATTCCCCTGTAGTATCCAGTGATTTTCTCGTTAGATCTGACCCATCCCAACTTGGTCTGTTTCGGGATTAGGAGGTTTGTTCTGAAATATAATTTTATATGATGGTTTTCTGTCAATATATATATATATATATATATATATATATATATAGCAACGTTCTAAAGAGGACGTCCGTGAAAAACTTAATCTACGGACGAAAGCTTCTCAACCGTTGATTGGTTTAAATGAAAAGCAATGGCTTAGATTGAATTCTTCATTTGCATGCGGGTCCCACCCACATATTCTCTGTCTCCCGCACAGTCCGATTAGTCAACACTCTCCTCATCTGTCTCCAGCTAACTCTGTTCTATTTCCAAAGATTGAAACTTGCTCGTGATCCTGATCCTCCTTCATCTCTCCAATCTCCAAATCCATAAACAGATTGACTGGAAAGTGGAAATCTTGAAATAGGCAAGCCCTCAGTTTTCATATATATCACCACCCCAAAGAAACCCGCCGATGATCGCTCCGCCTCAAGCTCCGCTCCAACTTCACATTCGCCTCTCCCTTTCACCATTCTCGCAATCTCATTCCCTTCGACGTCCCTCTCATCTTCTATAAGCTTTCATCAAGAGTTCTTTTTTCTTTTAAATTGAATCACAATCAAGCAAACCCAGACTGTTCTGTAAATTCAAACATGAATTTCCAATTAATAGAGTTGAGCCCAGAAATTGATGCCTAAAAAAAAAATCTTATCTCTGAGAAACTGATGCCCATAAACACCTTGATTTTGAGAGAGCTAGAATATTAGAACTCAAAAGGGGAGGACATATATCTAAAAGACAGAAATTAGGAGAGAAGTCTAGAGGAGTTCAGTACCAAACTACCAACCCAGATCGAACAAAAGAAAAACGAAGAAAAATTCTTCTAAGTCAAGCTTCATCGGTGAGATGCAACTATGGAAACGCAATGGTAGAAGAGACTGGAATTTGGTGACTGCCTAACATTTGAGATGGGTCTGGTCTTTTCGTGGCACCGCCTTCAAAAAAAGACCGGTAGCAAACCGGGCACCATGAAGATGAAGCTATCCGCCTATTCCCCTTTGATATCCAGAATTCAGAGTTGAGAAACGTTTCGAGAAAAGCTGACGTTTGATTGGAGCATTTGAATCAATGATTTTTGGCAGCTTCTGATCAATTGAAATTTCGACTCTGACCACCTTCGATTCCAGAAGCGGCTTCTGCAAATTCAACTCCACCTTCTAGAGCAACCTCAAACCAACCAATGTGTCTCCAATTCTCCCATATCAGCATTCACGCCTCCAAAATGATGAAATTGAACTGTTAGTACTTTCAGACTCTTCAATTTGAATCATAGCCTATATCCAAATTGTGCAGAGACCATGAACTCTAAGATTTTATAGATCTAGATCCCCACCAATGACACATATCACCAGGAAAAAAAAACTCCTATTCTTCCTCCAGTTCTTCTTCTCCCATCTTGCGATGCAAACCTCATCTAAAAATCTTCATACAAAATGATGATTTCAGCGACCCAATCTCATTCTCAACCTTCCTATGCTCCAGAACTAGAAACGAATTCACCCAGTGACCACTTTTCACTTCCCGAAAGAAACCAAGTCAGACCCACACCTTTACTGAGTTCACTCAGATGATTTTGTTGTCATTTGTTAACGATGATGATTAGAGAGGATGAGAGTCGAAGGGGATGGGATTGTGAGAGTGGTGGAGGGGAGGAGAGAATGTGAAGTTAGAGAGAAGCTTCAGGCAGCGGTGGCGGTGGTGGTGGTTGGCGGGTTTCTTTGGGGAATGGGAGATGAGCAGCAACACTAGAAAGTGCTGCCGATTTCAAGATTAAAACTTTCTATTCAAGCTGCTTATGTTTTTGGATTTGGAGATTGGAGAGACAGAGAAGGATCGGGATTAAGAGAAGATTCAGTCCTAGAAAACCATATTAGAGTTGGAGACGGAGGAGGACATGTGGGTGGAACCCACATGGAAATGAAGTTGATTGACTAGCTGACACGTGTTTGTCCGCATTTCTCATTGTTCACGGACGTCCTCTTCTGATCCCTGCTGTATATATATATATATATATATATATATATATATATATGTTATACATAATAATAATATAAAAAAAGAGTCAATGCAAGAGAGTTCTCACGCATCAAATTTCGGATTGTGTAAGAATTTAATTAGGGTCTTTCTATTGTACCCAGCAAATTTTTATGTAGATAAATTTTTGCATGAAAAAACAATTATATCCTCGTAAGAAATGACAGTAATGGTCACAGTCGGTAAATAAAGATAATAACAAAATAAACCATAAATTCTGAAACTCTTTTTTGTATTTGTACCTGGCAGTTCACTGTGTTCACGTTATTATGTTGTTTCTTTAAGCAAAACCTTAAACTGAAATTTCACTGTCCTTTATAATTGCTTCAAGGGTTTAATCACTACTAAAAAAAACTTCAATTGCGACGGCAGTTTGCGACGGCAAATAGTAATTTTGCCGTAGCAAATACTTTTCACTACGGCAAATTAAGCATTTGCGACGGAAATGTTAGCGTTGCAATAGGTGGCGTCACAAGATCCAATTGCGACGGTAAATTTCCGTTGCAAAAAGTATTTGCAACGGAAACTGTTACCGTCGCAAATGTTAATTTAGTTGCGACGGGTACTTTGCCGTCGCAAAAAGATATTAAAAAAAAAAAATCTGGTGTGAATTGTACACAAAAAAAATAAAAATAAAAAATTTACATACCAAAGCTAGTTCCACGTTCTCCAAATATTATACATTGAAAAATCTCAAAATACAATATCCATCATTCTTACACCAACCAACAATCACAAGACCTGGAATTGTATTCGAACATGTATTTGCAAGCAAATATACAAAGTTAAACAGATATGTAGTGGTAGACAATGCAAAAACTACTCAGTATATGAATACTCCCACGCCTTCTGCTAGGTTTGGACCTGAAACTGAGATAACACGTGGGATACAGTGAGAAGCTTAACTAAATCAGCTAATATAGTCAGTGAAACAAAAATAAGCACCATACCCCACCTGAAGAGAAATTGCAATGTGGAAAGCATCTCTTGCTACACATCCAGTTTCTTCACATTGTTGTAAACAAGCCCTACAATTCCAAGTGAAATGTGACACTGTCAATTCCAAGCCCTAAATCCACATGACAGGTTGCAAGTGTATGCAAAATAAGCCAGACTTCTTCATTATGCAACATGGACAAAACCTTTGACTCCACCAAATAAATAACAAGAACCATACTCAACTAACCTTGTACAAGTCAGTACTGAACCAATAATTACATATTGATATCAAAGGGTGAGGAGGTACTTATCAAAAATCAATTTTAAGTGACTTCAAATAGATAGGAATTGCAAGAAGGCATGGAAAAAGAAAAAGAAAGAAGAAGGAGGAGGACGAGTAGGAGGAAGAATTAGTAACACCGAGAAAGCCTCTATTTTAATGGTTCAAAATATGGCTGAAAGTTAAGAGTTAATTGCTTTTAAAGAAAGCTTGTTGACATCACACAATTTACTTTTTAGATTGAGCTCTTATTAGCTAACCAGCTGACAAGGAAACAGGTGAGACATACTCCCACAAGTAATGAACAACAATGCTCCACGCCTCCTTGCTAGAGTTATGAATGACCGGACTCAATCTATATTTCCAAACAGTAAGCACATAACCAAAAAATAAATGCCTAATCCAGGCTAAAAAAGCCTCAGTAGGTTACATAACACTAGCCACATACAGGACATTACAATGCCCAATCTTTAAAGCAAACTAATGATAACACGAAAACCTCAAAATGATATACATAACTGTGGCAAAACTAATAATAGAAGCTAAAGCAGTAGAACTAAAAATCCCACAAACAGTTAAAGAATGATTTACCTATAATGAGGATCAACATCACCAGCACTGGCATCTATATCTCTAAATCTGAATCCCCATAATACCACCACAAAGAAAGCAAGAATAAGTAAAAGTTGAAACTGTAATATGCTATTTCAAGCCAAACAAACAAAACATGATCATACCTAAGAGCACAAATATACCACGTGAGAAAGGCGTAAAATGCAATCTAGTAACATATATAAAAGCAAGAATGCCCGAGAGTTCTGAAACTTTAATCTATTAGGAAGTCACCAACAACCTATAAACATAAGGCAATACCACCATGCTATAGAACCAATTACTGAGAGACTAAACCTCTTAGGTTGTGGCCCAAAAGTTGCAACTGTGCTTAGAGGATCATATTAGAGGTAGTAATTTATACTTCCAAAACATAGAGTTGATGCAAATATAATCATTCGTCAAACCAACCAAACTCATCATCCAAAATCCGAATTGTTTCCATTAATCTACAAGAGCAGGAAAATATATGAAGCTAGAGAAGATTGTCCGTATATTATTTTTCATTCACTTGATAATACGTACACCAACTTATTAATAGATGAATTTAACTTTAGCTACAATGCACCAATAACAGGTAAATTTAACTTTAGTTCATCCAACCTTTTAAACTCAAAGTTGCATCCCAGCCCACAAGCTCGGCTATCACAGACAAGATAATCAAACCTGTGAATCATTAATATATCCATAGCATTAGATTCCATGAAGAAATATACATAACAAACATAAACTAGAGTTCAGATGAGCAACACGGATGATGAAAAGGCTTCCATACCATTACGCCCATTTGCCACAATTTCATAGAGAAAAGGCTTCTCCCTGGAGCTCTACACAAAAAATATACAAAAAGAAACAAATGTAACAACAAGAATAAGTAAAAGAAAGAATCCATAATATCATAAAAGCAAGAATGTAGAGTATCATAAAATCAAGAATCACTAACACGGTCTCCAGAACCCTAATAAGAGACACTGCCTACAACTGACTGTAATAGAAATTATCAAACAAGATACAGTATATGAACATCAACACATCTATTTGCCCAATTGCAGAAATAATCAAAAATTAGTAAATGGGTACCTAAATTTCAAGCGAAACACATTGGAATCTTCAATTTCACGCCTTAAAAAGACTAGCAGAGTAGCTATGAACACGAAATTTAAAAAATTTAACAAAGTACATATAAGTAAGGTAATCTTGGAAATCCTAATTCCTATATTGATGTGGAAAAACTATGAGGAATCGAGATGGTTACCTTGTAGAATTGAAATTGAGGTTTGGATCCTCAGTGCCCAATTTGAATTGGGGTTTTGGTGTTAGGGGAATTAGGCTCTCACCTTTGAATTTTGAGAATGGCTTACGCATGCGTCGGGGACTAGGAGGCCACATCAAAAGCTGAAAGGGATGAAACCAACATCCCTCGCCATCAACTCGTTCAGCTTCTTTGAGGAGGAGACGACCATCAACAAAATCCAATCTCACTGTCTACTCATCTTTTGGAATACAGATCCTAAAACAACAGCCTAACCGACTACAATACGATCCAAAGAATTAAGAACCCAATCGATCGAGAAATTTGACCTTGGGAAGAAAAGAATGATATGGATTCCAGCGTTTAGGCGACTAGAGATTGAAGTATCTTGGGATTTGGGTGAGGAATGGGGACGAAGAGATAGGGTTTGAGGAAGAGAATGAGGCCGGCCATCTTTTTTTCTTTTTCCTTCTCTTTTATCCGGCAGTTTGTTGGCTTATTCTTTCTCATTTAGCGTGTTTGTTGCGACAGATTGGCTATACTGTCGCAATTGATGTAAGATTTTGCGACGGTAAAATTGAAACCTTAGCAAAAATTTGTAAATTTACAACGGAAAATATACCGTAGTATATGCCGTCGCAAAAGCTGACTTTTCGTGACGGAATATTTTTCCGTCGCAAATTTTCGAAGCAATTGAGGTTTTTTTAGTAGTGAATACACATGATATCGACAAAGTTGTGATTACAATTATGATTTTGGAGGCATTAAATAAGGTTTGTTCATTTTGTTTATCATAGAACCGGAATAAAAAAAAATTTGTTGCAGTTTATCGCACTTCGATCAGTTAATAAACACTGAAAATAATTAGAATATTTGGTAGTTTATCACCGAATGAAATAGGTACTTTAGGCAATCAACCACCGAAAATTGCTATACTATTCGGACGACAACCACCGAATTTTACTGCTCTGTACTGGCCATAAACACCGAATATGGGTAGAATTTCGACAGACAAGCACCGAATGTTTCTACTTGTCGAATTCTTTTACTAGCTTCAGTTCCTTTTATCTGGAACTAACATCGAGTCGGTCCTCTTTAATGAAGCTCCGGACTAGTTCCTCAGTTGGGGAACGAACTTGGCATAATGCTCATTAATGCGGAACGCATCATAAGTAACTCAACCAAGGGAGATAATTGGGGATTTGGTGGGTGTGGATTTTGTTGGATGTGACTTTTGGGTGTGAGATTTGCTGGGTGTGAGTTTTATTGGGTTTAATTAATAATAAGGGTATATCGGAAAAATTGCAGGGTGTAATTAGAAATTCTATCATTTTGTTGGGTGGAAAAAACTTGCTGGGTCTACATAGAAATTTGCTGGGTACATTTAAAAAAACCCTTTAATTACGATGATATGTGTTTGACATGTAATGCGGCATCAAAATTAGGCCACAATCAAAACTCCCGATTGAACAGGGAAAAATGAATTAATTTTGCAATAACTCCATCCAGTAAACCAAAGGGGCCCATTATAGCTTAGCCAATTTAAACTGTAGAAAATTTCCAACTATTCTGCTTGCCACAACTCAAATTATATCGTAGCTGATCGATTTAGACAGCTACAGACTTTTCTACCCAATAATTTTCCAGAATATTAACACTCTTTAGTCATCAAACATTATTTGAAATTTCAAACTCTTTGCTTGCTGGATTGGAATGAATCGGCTTGGACACTCATCAGGTGTTTTTTTTTTTCCGGACTTTTGATGAACGGAGGAATAGTGGAGAGTAGAACAGTTAATTTTATGAATTAAAAGTATTTTTCCTTGTGCTATTGATGATGTTAGAGCATATATAAGCTAAAACTTATGCCTTGCTTAGCTTTATTTTTTTTCCACTGATTGAATAGTTGCTTAGCTGTTTGACGTGTATGAAATTTATATTTGGCATGGAGTAGACAAAAATAAATCATGCATTGACACAAATGTCATTGTGTGCAGGAACGTTTTAAATGCGTTGGCCAATAGATGGGTCAATGATCAACCATGTTGCACATTGAATTCGGAGAATGTGAAATTGCGAGATAACACGGCCTTCCTGCCTATGGAAGGTCGAAAGGGTTCAAAGCAGTACCCTAAAATCTTCTTGCAATATCTTACTGCTATTCACGGAGCTGCAGCAAATTTTAAAGCTAGGGATGATCTGTATGCTAAGCTGAAGAAACTGAATCTCACATTGTAAGTTCTTCTGTGATACCATCTCTCTCTCTCTCTCTCTCTCTCTCTCTCTCTCTCTCTCTCTCTCTCTATATATATATATATATATACAGTCTGTTTCAGGAACAGACGTTTGTTCCTAAGCTTAGGAACAAATTTCCAGTTCACTTTTCGATCACACATTCACATCTTAACCATTCAGTTTTTAGGTCCTAATGTATAAATCATCTCTGCAAAATTTTAGCCAAATTGATGATCATTAAGGCATTCAAAACTACAATTTACAACAATGTACACAAACGGTTCCAGTTCGACGGATTCGGTTCATTCAAGTAAATGCATTTTGGATGCCTTAACGATCATCAATTTGGCTGAAAATTTGCATAAGTGATCTATACATTAGGACCTAAAAACTGAACGGTTAAGGTATGAATGTGTGATCGAAAAGTGGGAAAAAAAATAGAAATCCGTTCCTAAGCTTAGGAATGGACGTCCGTTCCTGAAAAGTTTCTATATATATATATATATATATATATATATATATATATATATATACAGATCCTATCCTGAGCGAGGTCTTGCTTTGAAATTTCAGAGTGAGGATAAGGTTTAGGGTCACTTTTCGGTCGCATATCCACATCGCAACCGTTCAGTTTTTAGGTACTAATGTATAGATCATCTCTGCAAAATTTCAGCCAAATTTATGGTCTTTAAGGTCTCTAACTCGCTTAAACCAATGGACGAACTGAATCTGTCCAACCTGAACCGTACTAGCTTTAAGGCAGTTATCAATGCCTTAACGACCATCAATTTGGCTGAAATTTTGCAGAGATGATCTATACAATAGTACCTAAAAACTGAACGGTTGAAATGTGGATATGCCACCGAAAAGTGACCTCAAATCCTAACCTCGCTTTGGATAGGATATGTGTGTGTGTGTGTGTGTGTGTCTATATATATATATATATATATATATATATATATATATATATCTCTCTTTACACTGATGTAAACATCATTTTTTAATTTTGTGGTTTTGAACAGGGAAGAGTTCAAAAACCTTTATTTCCATTCTTTCCTGCAAAGCGAGGAGGAACTGGCAGATTTCCCTACACGAATCGTTGACAATATCAGACCTCTAAAGGTTTATTACGAAGGAAAAATATGCAGGTGGGATACAACATATTTGTCTTGGGAAGGGAAAAGCTATCAAAGGCAAATTGACGTCATAGGCGCTAGCATGGTGGACTTGCTGGTGTTGAGGGTCTATATATGCATGGCAGTTACTCCAACAACGCTGTTAGTTGTTAACCATATAGCATGATTACTACAGCTTATTAGCCCTCTTTTGTGTGTTTTCTGTTAATTAGGGTTAATTAGGATTAGTCACGTATTCTCTACTAATTAAGTTTTCTGTTAGTAATTAGCTCAGTATGTGTTATGAGCTGACACGTGTACTCTATCCCTCTTATCCTCCAGCTACTATATAAACCCTGTAACGATCTCAACAACTCAATTCTGCATAAATGATTAGAGAGCTTTCTCTCTTTTCTCTCTATTTTGCTTCATCTTCAAGCTTGCTTTTCAGCTTTCATGGTATCAAGAGCTCAGGCTGCGACCTTGGAGCATCAAATCTTACTACTCTATGCTTGGATTGAGCTTTTTCTTGTTTCAGATAAGTTCGTTCTTTGATTCTGAAGATTTTATAGTCCAAATTTTTGACGAAGATTATGTGATTCTGCTGCAACTCATACTTGTTCTTAACTCGAAGCTTTGGTTTTTCATACTGAGCATGTTGATATATACAATCTTGATAACAGTTGATAGATTCGTTCAGATCCACAATTTTCCTTGAGATTGAAACCCTAACTTTGCAATTTAAGCTGTAACTTTGCTAATACACTTGCCTACACTTAGATCCATACAGCCATGACTACATCTATTCTTCCAAATCAGATTCATACCACTCAATCAACCACAGTTTTCCTACCAAACATTTTTCTTGATGAAACCAACTATCCCACCTGGTTGTTTCGGATGGAGTCATTTCTTAGGGGCCAAAATCTGTTTGGTTTTGTTGATGGCACAAATCCATGTCCACCTCAGTTTATTCGTGCTTCTGATGGGAGTTCAAGCACCATTTCTGTTGATTTTATCTCTTGGAAGACACAGGATCAAAGTATTGTGAATATGATTGGTCAAACTCTGAGTCCAGTAGCTATGACATGTGCCGTTGGTAGTAAATCAGCTCAGGACCTATGGACTAGACTCAAACTGAAATTTGCTGATGCAAACAAGCAGAATATTTTGCAGCTCAAGTCAAATCTTCAGAATGTAAAGAAAGGATCTGATGACATTGAAACCTACCTTGACAAGATTAAGACTGCAAAGGATGCACTAGAAACTGTAGGAGTTGCTATAGATGATGATGATATTGTTGTTACAGTGCTTAATGGTCTACCATCTGAATTTGCTGCAATTAAGACTGTGATTAGAGCTCAATTCACCAGCTGTTCCTTGAGTCAACTAAAAACATTGCTTAAAGCCGCAGAAATGGATATTGGAAATGAAGCTCAGGGTATTCAGGGCATACTCACTGCAATGCTTGCCAAGATCAATACTCCAACTCAAGCTTCTCCCACTCAGTCTTCGTGCACTACATCTTCTCCTCCATCTGTACCAGTTACTACTCAAGTTCAGTCACAAATGCAGACTTCCTCATGTGCATCATCCTCACAACCACAAATGCAGACTCCTTCATATGCCATGCAGACTCCTTCATATGCCATGCAGACTCCTTCATATGCTGCTTCTACTATTCCACCTGGTTTTTCTACATCAGGCCTGCCTGCTTACCCCATCTCTGCTCAAACACCTTACATGCCTATTCCTGCCATGCCTTATGGCTTCACACCATTTCCAACATATCCTGTGTTCAATACACCTACTGGTGTTGCTGGTTTTTATGCTGGTAGAGGCGGCACTGGGAGACCTAATAATAATGTTGTCAGAGGATACAACAACAATAATTTTGCTGGTGGCAGAGGCACTCCAATGAATGGCAATACTGGTGGTTTTAGACCTACTGGAAATACAGGCAACAATCTCACTTGTCAGTGGTGCAACAAGGTTGGTCATGGGGCCAAAACCTGCAGATCTCTCCCTAATGCTCAGAATGCTAACAACTCAACCACTCAAGGTGGATGTCAATACTGTGGAAGGCATGGACATACAGCAGATAGATGCTACTTCATTATTGGATTCCCTGGTCAACAAAGTGAACCTGAAGAAACAACTGCAATGCTTGCTGCAACCAATCTTGCACCCCAATACTGGCTTGCTGATACTGGAGCTACTAATCATATGACTCACAATCCTCAAGTGCTTAACAATGTGATCCCTTATCCTACAACTGATGGAGTGCAGATTGGTAATGGTAACCAACTTGCCATTACTCATATTGGCAATGCCATGTTGGGAATACTCAAACTAGACAATATCTTGCTTATTCCTGATCTTGCTGCACATTTGCTTTCCATTTATCAATTGTGCAAACAAAATAACTGCAGTGTGTGGTTTGATGAATTTATGTGTGTGATTCAGGACAAGGTACAGGGCAAAATTTTGTACCAGGGGTTGAGTAAGCAAGGCCTATACCCCATACCATTTGATCTGCCCATATTCAATAAAGCTTCTGCACCAATAAGTGGAAATAATAAAGATTCTGTGCAAGCATCTACAACTCCTCAGCAATCTGCATTTCTTGGACAACAAGTGAAGCATAATCTTTGGCATCAAAGACTTGGTCATCCTGCAAATGAAATTGTCAAACTCATGTTGCAGAAATGCAAGATAGAACAACCTGTAGATTGTATGAAGACAGTGTGTGAGCCATGTCTGCTAGGAAAATTTCATAAGCTACCTTTTTCTGCCTCTCAAACTAGGTGTGCCACACCCTTTGAACTTGTACACTCTGATGTTTGGGGTCCTTCCCCACATCTCTCCATAGATGGTTATAGATACTTTGTCCTGTTCATTGATGATTGTACAAGGTTTACATGGGTGTTTCCAATGAAAAATAAAAATGAAGTTCTTGGTTACTTCAAATCAGTGTGTGCTATTATCTCTACTCAATTCTGTTCTTCTGTCAAAATTCTTAGAAGTGATGGAGGTGGTGAATACATTAACAACATGTTTAGAGATTTTCTCAGCTCCAAGGGAATCATTCATCAATGTTCATGTCCCTATACTCCTGAACAAAATGGGGTTTCAGAAAGGAAAAATAGACATATTCGAGAGACTGCTGTGACTTTACTGCAGAATGCTTCACTTCCTAACCAATTTTGGTTTCATGCTTGTGCTACTGCTACTTACTTGATCAACAGGATGCCTACTGCTGTACTCTCTATGAAATCACCCTTTGAGATACTCTATCATGTTGTACCAAATGTTGACATGCTTAGAATTTTTGGGTGCACTTGTTATCCACTCTTGACTTCTCCAATCAGAACAAACAAACTGCAACCTAAAACTATCAGATGTGTGTTCCTTGGATTTGCTGCAGGTTATAAAGGATACATTTGCTACAGTCCAACCAGTAAGAGATACATTATTTCCAGGCATGTGTTCTTTGAAGAAACAACCTTCCCTTATGCAGTCTGCAAGGTCATGTCTCCTCCAACTACATCAGTTACATCCAAAACGAATTCATCTTTGCTCACTCAGACCTCCTCCCAGGTTACACCTTCCTTCACCCTTACTCAGTCTCACACTCAACCATCATTGAATGGACCTGCATCTGATAGTGCACCTATACAGTTTGTCTCTACATCAACACTTCAGTCATCTGATCAGGGTTCTCCTACTTCATCTAATAATGTTGTATCTACTGCTCATGGTATCACATCTTCAAATATTGAATCGTTTGATCAAACACATGAGTATACAGAACATGAAGCTGTGATAAATGAATGCAATTTTATGGATAATGATCCTCATATAGTTGTTCCTGTCTCAACTTCTGCCACGTCACAAAATCCTTTTGATTCTCAAGCTGATACAACTGTTCAGTTTACTGAAACTGATGGCATGCTATCCATTTCTGCTCAACTTGGAAATGGCTCTATCTCTGTTGTTCTTCAAAGGGACAATACTCATACTTCTTCTGGTCAGGTATCAGAAGCTAATGTTCTTCATCCAGTTGAAGGTGTTGCTGCATCTCACCAAAATGATCATCACATGTTAACTAGAGCCAAACGAGGAATTCAGAAAAAGAAGTGTTTTGTCTCTTTGCTCTCACATCTCAGTCTTCATCCTAAGGCCACTGAGCCACCCAACTACAAAGCTGCCCTTCAAATTCCTGAATGGAAGGCTGCAATGGATGAGGAGTACAATGCCTTGATGCAACAGCAAACCTGGACTCTTGTACCATTACCAGCTCACAAAAACCTTGTCTCCTGTAAATGGCTCTTTAAGGTCAAGCGCCATGCTGATGGTACCATTGCACGACATAAAGCACGATTAGTGGCTCGTGGTTTTAGTCAAGAATATGGTGTTGACTTTGATGAAACCTTCTCCCCAGTAGTAAGACATACCACTGTGCGCTTGATTTTGTGTCTTGCTGCCTACCACAATTGGTCTCTTCATCAAATGGATGTTAAAAATGCCTTTCTACATGGTCTGTTGAATGAAGAAGTATATATGACACAACCAGGAGGTTTTGTTAGCTCTGTCACACCTCACTTTGTCTGCAAACTTAACAAGTCTCTCTATGGATTAAAACAGGCTCCCAGAGCATGGAATGAACGATTCACTAGTTTTCTACCCAATATTGGCTTTGTCTCATCATATGCAGATCCAAGCTT
The DNA here is from genome assembly GCF_002994745.2 of Rosa chinensis. NCBI lineage: Eukaryota > Viridiplantae > Streptophyta > Magnoliopsida > Rosales > Rosaceae > Rosa > Rosa chinensis. The sequence continues at coordinate 44,887,430 of NC_037089.1, forward strand.
GTTCATTAAACAATGTCAAGATAATACTGTGTTCTTGCTACTGTATGTGGATGATATAATCATCACAGGATCCTGTGCATCACTTATTAACTCTGTGAAGGCAGCTCTTCATAATGAGTTTGATATGAAGGATTTAGGCAAACTACACTTCTTCTTAGGACTTGAAATTCAGTACCTGCCTGATGGTCTCTTTGTTTCCCAGCTCAAATATGCCAAGGATCTCATTCATAAATCTGGCCTGGATGATTGTCATATTCATACTACCCCATGCAAATCTGGCCTCAAGCTTCTCCGAGATACTCGTGTTCCTTTACAGTCTCATGATGTTACTCAATTTAGAAGTATGGTTGGATGTCTTCAGTACCTGACGTTTACTCGACCTGACATCTCCTATGCTGTCAATTCAGTGTGCCAATTCTTGCACAACCCTACAGATATACATCTGTATGCAGCTAGAAGGATATTAAAGTATGTCAAAGGTACACTTCATCAGGGCATCTATTACAGAAAGTATGCTCATCCGGCACCCAGCAAGCACTCTCTTTCTGCACTTACTCTTCAGGCCTACTGTGATGCTGATTGGGCAGGTGATCCTAATGATAGAAAGTCTACTACTGGCTTTGTTCTCTTGTTACATGGATCTCCTATCTCCTGGTGTAGCAAGAAACAAACAGCTGTTTCTCGCTCTTCCACTGAGGCTGAATATCGGAGCATGGCTGATACTACATCAGAGATTATGTGGTTACTGCTTTTGCTTCATGATCTACATGTTTCCCTTGCTGCAGTTCCAATCCTACACTGTGATAATATATCTGCTCTTGCCCTTGCCACTAATCCGGTGTATCACTCCAAGTTAAAACACATTGAGGTAGACGTGCATTTCACCAGAAATCAGGTCAAGGCTGGATCTCTCAAGCTTCAATTTGTTACATCCAAGGACCAACTTGCAGACTTGTTCACCAAGGGCCTTTGCTCACCACAGCACTCATATCTTTGTGACAGCCTGATGTTGCTTACCGCCCATCAAGCTGAGGAGGGGTGTTAACCATATAGCATGATTACTACAGCTTATTAGCCCTCTTTTGTGTGTTTTCTGTTAATTAGGATTAGTCACGTATTCTCTACTAATTAAGTTTTCTGTTAGTAATTAGCTCAGTATGTGTTATGAGCTGACACGTGTACTCTATCCCTCTTATCCTCCAGCTACTATATAAACCCTGTAACGATCTCAACAACTCAATTCTGCATAAATGATTAGAGAGCTTTCTCTCTTTTCTCTCTATTTTGCTTCATCTTCAAGCTTGCTTTTCAGCTTTCATTAGTGAGGCTGTTCTGGTCCGAAACGTGATCACTCATCTGAATCAGTGGAAACTGAAGAGGCACAGGGACCATTTTGACAAGACTGAACTCTTAAAGATTGTTTATGAATGCTTCCCAGACATCTGCTTCAAGTTGTTTGACTTCTGTCAGTTTTGTGGAGTCGATATTGACTTCTCAAAACTCTGCAAAATTTTCAAGTATGCTATCACTCCTCAATTACCCTATTTCTGTATTTTGCTGTGATATCAGCTGGATGACACTTTGCTTTTGATTGCAGAGCTTGAGGGTTGGGGTTAATTTATTGGTGATATAACAAAAGTTTGTGATTCACTACCCTAATTATTTCCCAAGACGACCCAATTTATCAAAGGTTAATAAGAATTAATCTACTCCCGGTTCTCTTCCCCTTTGTCGAGTTTTCATTTCTAGCTGCTCTGTTGATACTGCTGAAGGCTTGTGTCTTATGGTAAGGTTGCTCATACTTATGATCAGTTTGTTCCCTTCTATTTTTGCTGCAATATCATACCACAATTATGTAGGCTTAACATGCTAGCTCGGTTTGCCTCATATTACCTGTTATTGCCCTTTGAGAAAGCATTGACTTTCATTGGAACATATTGTGAGAGAAGTATCGACAAGCCAAAAGGGACTATCTTGATTCTTGATAATCATGAGGTTTTATAATACAGATACTAGGTGTGCGCTTGTCTAGGACCTTATGACGGTTAAGATATGCAGTATTCTAATGCCTTCATGAAGGCTGATTGGGTTGTCGCAGGCATTTTTACACTTTGCACTTCTAGGAAATGGATGACTTTGCTCAGTTCTAAGAACACGAATGTTCAGCAGGAACATTACACGAATGTTCAGCAACCATTTTTACACTTTACACTTTGCACTTCTAAGAACACGAATGTTAGGAATTGTCGTGGCCTGTCCCCACTATGTCTCATCTCAATCCCTATTAAAATGACGAGATCACACAAATATGCTGCAAACATGCCTGCAAGGAAGTACATCCCTACGAGAGGACGTAGCGCCACCCTACACGGAGGTAGGCATGATGCCAACGCCAAAGAGAGTGGCACTCTGGCGTTATAGGCCATGGCCCCAGCTAGGATGCGTAGGAGGCCCGTGGGTTCGAAGGACACTTTGGCACATTCCAATCCTTTGATCATCAAGACTCAAAATCCGTCTCATGAGAATATTTCGGTTTAGGGTTATTGTTGGGGGACGCCTCAACGTTGGAACCTATTCCTGGGAAGATAGAGCTCTAAGAAAATTACACTAGTATACATGAGACGTGGGATAGAAACTCCAACATAATTGATGACGTAATCGCGTTTTCCATTACGCATGAGTTTTTTTGAGTCCGATGATTTCGAACCACGCTCCGTTGATTAATGAATACCAACGTAGAGAAATTTGGCCTAAATGGAAAGATGCGATCCAGGTTAAGATGGATTCTCTAATAAAGAGGAAGGTTTTCGAGCTAGTGATGCCAACACCTCATAACATAAAACCTATTGACTAATGGGTCTTCGTTAGAAAGCGTGATGAGAAAACGAGATGGCAATCTCGCCTTATAGTGCAAGGCTTCTCACAAAACGTCCTGGAATCGACTGCGATGAGACATATTCTCCCTTAATGGATGTCTTTGCACTCCACTACCCTGTCAGTTTGCTAGTTTCTGAATAACTGAACATGCAGCTTACAAATGTAGTCACTACGTATCTCTATAGGGATCTAGATACATAATATACATGAAGGTTCATGGTGAACTTCATTTACCCAAGTCAAGTGGCTCTAGACCACGGAGTGCATTTACAAAGAGGTTGAAACGCTCGCTAAAATGACTACTTGATTGGGAAGGGATATGCCCACGCGTTTCCATAACAAGTTTCGGATTCCATCGCGGTTCATGTTGGACATGATCTTCATTAGAAGCCCTTAAAGAGTTAAGGGAAACTGCTGAACACTTCAAATCCAAGTTTGAGATGGAGGATTTTGGGAGAACATGATTATGTCTCGGTTTGGAACTTGAGCATCGTGTTGATAGATGCTTAGGCAGTTTAACAAGGTCAAACCTTCAAGCACCCTCATGATCGTCCTTAGTCTTGATCCTGAAAATGATCCTCTTTGTCTGAAGGATGATGACGAAGATGTGCTAGAGGCAGAAGTGCCTTACTTGAGTACAATAGGCGCATTATTGTACTTAGCTCAATGCACAGGACCGAATATCTCATTTGCAGTGAACTTGTTAGCTAAGGTATAGCTCTGTGCCAACGCGACACCATTTTGATTGGTGTAAAAAATATCTTTCGGTACTTGAGATGTACGATTGATATGGGCTTGTTCTATCCCTACAGAGAGATGATGGATTCGGATCCATCACACACCAGAAACGCAGCAAACGCTGGCCTGCGTTCTCTATCCCCGCCCTAAAATGACATAAGTGTTTTGGAAGGTTTTGCTGATATTGGGTATCTCTCTTACCCATACAAAGGTCATTCCCAAACTTGTTAAGTGTTCACCATGGGAAAAGACCGTGATATCTTGGAGGTCTACATAATAGACCTTAGTCGCTATATCTTCTAACCATGCAAAGATTATTGCTCTTCATGAAGTGGTTTGTGAATGTTTATGGATTGGATCCATAATTACGCATGTTCGAACAATTGTGGTTTAAAGTCTACCACAAGATGAGCCTATGAGCATTTAGGATAATGTTGTTCGTTTTGAACAAATGAAGCAAGGCTACATCAAAAGCGACAACACCAAGCATAATCAGCAACAACAGACTCTCCTCAAATACCAAAGTGAACTAGGTTCGATCTGAGGACAATGTGGTAGACTTGTTTACTAAGTCATTGCCCAAATCCACGTTTGAGAAACATGTGGCAAGAATTGGCTTGCGGAAATTATTTGAACTCCCATGATCGTAGTCATCAAGGAGAGACACAAACATCAGGGGGAGATGTCTACATGTTCACCTAGAAACGTGAAGGGTGTGTTGTGCTCTTTTTCCCCTTGGACTGAGGTTATTTTTGTCCCATTGGGTTTTTGTTACTCGGCAAGGTTTTTAACGAAGTCACGAGAGAAGCACCGCATTTGGGCAACACAAGGGGGAGTGTTCAAATAAAACCCTAATTTGTGTTTGGCCCAAACTTTAGGTTACTTGACCTAGTGGTAATAGGGTTTAATTAGTAGAATCTAGAGATTATCTTTCCTTATATGATTTAGACTCTATGTCTTGTAATCCTTTATATAAAGAGACCTCTATTATCAATGAGAATACACAACAATTTACTCTCAATTCCGTTTCCCTAAAACAATGTTCTTAATCTATACAATTATTAAGAGAAGAGACTTTGTTAGCCAAAATCAAGAATTTTGACAAAAATGATACTAAAATATTAAAATTCTATAAAAATTAATTAAATCACAAGGGCCATTATGACAATTACAAATTATTTTTTTATTAACAAAAATAAAAAATAAAAAATCTCACAACCCACTTTTCTCTCCTCCTAATTTCTCTATGCAATAACCATTTTCTTCCATTATCTTTTCCTTTTTTATTTTCTGAAGAAAAAAAATTACTTACATATGCAGAGTATGTGTAGAGGAAAGCTAGTTTCAAACTAAAATCTCTAAATTAACCACATGGTCATAAAATAATAATAATAATAATCTAACAGCAAGTTTAAAATCTATTTCAAAACATGAATTTCTAACTGTGGGCATGGTCTGTCACTTGTATGCACCTATGGAAGTGATTTAGTCTTTATCTACTATCTCCGGTAATAATCGGCAATGAGATGTTTTTGTTAGTTGTCTTAATCGGGTTACTATGTTATAGTTGTCTTAGATCTTAACAGTCCCAGTTTAACCCATAGAAGAGCTTGCTGCCATGTCAGAAACAAAGACTTATAATATGGACGATGCGCTACTTCAATGAAACTCTAGTGCAAACATAATCTTCTTTGAGTAGTTTTAGCAGCACATTTAGAAATTCATGTTTTGAAAGAGATTCCTAGCCGGCCTACGAACCATAAAAAATGAAATTAGTTTTGAACATATCCCATCATGTAAGAAGTGTACCATACACTGCACATCAGGAACCTGGAGGATAATCCAAGAAGTTCATGCATTCCTTACTCAACAGCAAAGCATCATTTATGATATGCCATACAAGTCCAGGAACCTTTAGGATCCATCAAGTAGTTCATGATCCTCTTAGGCTAAGCCATGTTGGGTGAGTGACAGAAGAAGAAACGTTCAATCGTCATACAAATCTCGAAGGCCACTTCATTTGTGGCTGATGGATCAATCATGATGATGAAGATGGAGATGCTGTTTCTGATGCTATTAATCTGCACAGATGCTCATCAAATTCGAAAACCATTTTATTGGAAAATAGAAGGGGCCTTGTACCTGGTGCTGAATACATATTACACTAGTGAGAGTCAACAGCACTAACAAGTAACAACTCAATTAGTGGCAACAAATATTTTCACTCATCAGGCGACTATATTTTACAATTCGAATATATTGCGTTTGACAAAAAAAAAATTCCAATATATTGCGAGTCTTCAATTAGGTAATAATAACAGGTGCTGCATTGCACATTTAACCAAGTGTGATTGCTATTTTACCATTTTCAGTATTGAAAAAATTAAGGCAACAATAGCTCTGCCTTCTTTGTTATCAATCTGTAAGTGTGTGTGTAGTATGTTATCATTAAATTAGGATGCACAATATGGACGTTGTTGCCGGACGGATAGGCTTAATATCGCCGTTTATCTGCAAGTAGTGGCCCTGGGCCTTTGGTTGATAGGTTTTGGGGTTCAAACAATGAGGGTTTGCAAGGTTTTGACTAGCGGAGGATTGGTAGGAGGATCAGAATGGCAGCGATTGGTCAGAGTTGGACGGAGGAGCCGTACGGGGACGTGGTGGAGGGGGTGGCTGGATTGATCTGGTTTGGATGGTCTGTGGGTGGTTGGCGGAGTGGAGTTGCTTTGATCTCTGGTGGTTATGCTAGGCAGGCTCCGATTGGATGGGATCTGTCCTCCAATCTGGTCTAGTCCTGTGGTTGGCAGGGATGGGAAACTCCAGTTTAGGGCTGATGGCTGGTTTGATCCTAATCTAGCTTAAGGCGGAAGGGAGGATGGTATGATGATGGCGGAGGTCAGTCTCCAGTGGTGCTGGCGCTGGCGCGATGCAGTTTGGCATTATTTCGGCAGTGACCACAGTGGCAAGTGCTTCGGATTGCGTGGCAGAGGGCGGTGGCGAGTGTTTCGGCGTTGGGTTTGTTCTCTAGCTTGGGCTCTCGAGGATAGAGTTGGAAGTGGTGGGGGATGTGCTCTGTAGGGGCTTGGCCGGCGATGCTTGGTTGACGGCAGTCGGGGTCTCAAGGCGGTGGCGGTCTGGGCCTTAATCCGAATGTGGGCCCGGTCTGGGCCGGGGCTAATTGGGCCTGAGGTGTTTCTCTAGGTCGATTAGGTGTTGTTTTTTGTTTTAAAGCTTTTAGTTTCGTTGTTTGCTTGGCAATTGGTGTATTGTTGGTAATAAGACACTACTAAGGGTGTCGCAGAGACAATCTTCTCTTTCCCCACCTAGAGGGTCGTTCCTATTCTAGAGTTGGGTCAGCAGCGGTGGCAAAAATGTCTGGTTATGGCATAAACAATCATCCTTGGCCTTCTAGTGGGTCTTTCCAGTCTGGGTTCGGGTCCGAGGCGATGACGAATTGGAGCAGTTGTGGATGGATGGTGTTGACAATAGGGTGGTGATAGTGTTGGGTTTTCTTTAGTCCCAGGTCTGAATGTCCGGCAATCCTTTTGGTCTAGTTTAGGTCACAATGAGTGTTGGCTTGGTCGATCAAAAGCTGGTTAGGAGGACTCTGGTTGGTGAGTTAGTGTTGACACAAGTGAGTTGTCTAGTTTTAGAGTTCTTACTGGCTGGACGACAGGTGAGAAGTCAAGGATTCACTGCTCCTGTGCTTATTGTCTTTGTCATACAGTTGTAGTGCAAGTTTAGAGTCAGTCATTATACAGTTCTAGTGTGAAGTCTAGTGGTCATTTCTGGGTAAGAGATGTCGCATAAAACTCGTTGTAAGCAGTTCATTATTAATGAAGTTCTTTTTTTTTTTTTTTTGAGAATGAAAGAAACATTTTATTCCAGAATAAAAAGATTACAAAAAATAAAACGGGAATGACCAGTGGTGGACATAAGTTCCCCACTCTCCTCCCTAAGAACACCCTCAGTTACGGGTCCGTCATCCATGATGACATCTATGAGCCAAAAGAGCCCAACCCCTAACCAAACCAATCGCCCCTCAACTTAGGCTACAACATAAGGCAACTTCTGCGAGTCATGATAAATCCCTGCAACCAACATTACAAACAGCCACTTCCCATTCATCAACACCGTGTCCCAATCCAACTAGACCACGTGCAAAAGCAAGTCACTACCACATTGACAACAAGCAAACACCGAGAGTAAAACATGTAGTCCCCGGACATAACGCCATATCAACGGCACTTCATCTATACTAACCCAGGAGACAAAGTGCATCCTCACAGCTAACCTCAAGAGGAAAGATACTCCCTTCAACACCATGGCCCAAAACTGCCAGACCATGTGCAGGAGCTTCTCCCCATTACTTTGACCATAAAAATGTAAATTGAATTCCTGGGAATAACACGACACAGCTACCATACCAAGACTCCAAAACTCTAGCTCAAAAGAGTAGGGACTTATTAGACTAAGACAAAAACCTAAACAAAAAACTGAAATAGCACTAAAAAGCAAAAATATACCACCGGAATCCAAAGAATTACCTAGATGAACCACCGCCGAACTACCAAGATCACTCACTCCAAGCCCGGCCCAACCACCAATCTTCCAAGCCAAGAACGCCAGAGCTGCAGATCGTTCATTCAGCCGCCAACCCCGCCGCGAACAATCCGGCGCCATCCAACCACGCCACCAACCTCCATAGATCTTTGCCCAAATCAGTGATCGAACCCCAAAGAGTAGTAGATCCTTTTCAGAATCGCCACTGATAGGTGAACGAGCCCCCGCTCGTCGAAGCATCAGTGAACCCCGATCCCGATCCCATCACTGATCAACCCCACTCCAGAGCCGCTCTGCACCTGCGATCGCCCTCGACCATAGAAGGTCAGATCGAAATCTATCTACCCACCCTAACATCCACCTCCCTTCCATCTCTCCTAGACCACGGTTGAAACCTGCCAATGTGCACAGAAATTTGAGAATTCCAAGGAGGACAGTGCCCGTCTGGCTGCACGCGCCAAACGCCGACGAGGCCAGAGGCCCAAGCCGACGTGGCGCCGCCGGACAAGGAAGGTTTTTGTCGAGGGAAACCCTAGCTATGGGAGAGAACGAGAGAGTTTGTTTAACAATTCTAGTCTAGCAATTATTAATGAAGTTCTTATTTGATAAAAAAAAAAAAAGGATGCACAATAAAATATAGTAAAACATACTCAAATTTAGAAGTCCTCTCTATAACGGACACACACGTATCATTTGGCCATAGTGTCTCTTCCATAATCATTCATCACTGATGCACCTTGCACCAGATACCTATATATCTATATTTCTTGATTTTCGTTTTATATACTATGTTACGATTTTCTATGCATAATTTACGAATCATGCACATTTAAATGTAAACATAATTGCAAGTGTCGGGAGGAGGCAAGATATGCCTACTCTTTTTCTCTATCTTCTCAAGGATGGAAAAATAATAATAGGCTCAATGCAAAGAGCTTGTTTCTAATTCCTGAAGCACGTTTTGCACATTCTCCACTCGCTTTTTGTAATAAGAAGTTTTCGCGTCTAGTGACAAATTAGGGAGTGCAATGCAGCATCCACCTTCTCCAAGTTCATTCATCTCCGCAACGTCCAATACCCTCACCCGGGACTCTTTTGGACTGCACCACCTTGGAAACTAATGACCAAGGGATTGACTTTGGTCTCAAATTTGAACCAGCTATCAAAAAAAAAAAAAAAAACACAGCGATTGACACAGTGATGGTGACTGCATCCAACTCTTTCAATATGCTGACCACTGCTGGAGTCCCGCAGTTTTTTTTCTTCTTTTTTTTCTTTTTCTGTGCACTTGCTTTCCTTAACCTCGAGGGCCTTCTTGATTGTGTTCTTCAAATCCTTCCTAGAGATAAGGAATTTATAACTCACTCAAGAAACTCATGTCATCTCCCCCTCTTCTGTGCAAAATTGATTGAAGTTCATCTGTGTATTCCTTTATGTGTAATAAGGTAGCCACAGAAATCCGTTTGAGTAGCTCACTGATCCATTTATCAACACACTCTTGAGCAAAAGCTTGTTGTGAGTGGCAAGAGAAGAAACTTCCCAACTCAACCCTCCAAATCTTTTGAGACCACCAAGTGACTTGTGGATGATGATGATGATGAAGAGTTGGTTTCTGAAACCTTTATTCTACACAAATGCTCATCAGATTCTGTAACGAGTCAACAACCTTGCATCAATTGCGATGCTTCTCATCATGCTCTCCATGAGTGTTTAACCACAAATTGATATACAGGTCTAATAGGTGCTGGGTATCCAACAACAATGAGGATGCTTATTCATAACGTTAAATATCCAGACCAAATTCAAAGATGTTCATGAATGATTCATTGGTTCTACAATAATGTATTCTAGTTTCCCACAAGGAATTTATGAGGGTCAAACATCTCTTGGTTCTAGAGTTTGAAGTGCATGGACCAAGATGAATGTGGAAGATTCATGAAGGAGCATTAGTTGAAGGTGGTTGAATGGAGCATTAATGATGCCATCTAGAGGGTTCCTCTTTGGTCTGTATAAGGAGAAACATTTGCCCATTCTGAAAATCCAATATGATATCTGATCTCATCCAATCTGATCCAATCTCATCTTCATCCAAGTAGAGAGTGAAGAGTGTCCACTCCAAGTTGAGAATGTCGTAGTTGTTAGGTAGCAAAACTGCAAAACAAGTGTGAGAGAGAGTTTCCTTCAAGTAGTATTCGTGAAGTTATGTGTCTATTGTACCCACCTTATCATAGTGGAAGTTCTTGTTGTTGCTGCCCAGTGGACGTAGGCACCTTGCCGAACCACGTTATATCTGGTGTTCCCTTTCCTTTACACCTTTATTTCTTTGCAAATTATCCTTTTATGGTTGGAGTTATTATTTCCATTCTATTAATTTTCCCAACAGTGGTATCAGAGCCCTTGGTTCGTGAGGTGTTAGAATGGAAGGTTCAAGGAGTACCATGATCCGACACAACCACTCAAATTGGATTACATAGAAGCCGAGAATGGAGGATATTCTCTATTGCAAAGATTTGCATGAGCCAATCGAAATAGAGGAGGCCAAGCCGGAAGGGACTTCGGATGCGAATTGGACAAAGATGAATCGCAAAGCCATCGGTCATATCCGCGAATGGGTGGATGATAGTGTATTCCACCATGTGTTCAATGAAACCAATGCACATGAATTGTGGTTGAAGTTGGAGTCCTTGTTTGGGAAGAAGACTGCTGCCAAGAAAGCATTTCTAATCAAGGAGCTCGTAAACATGAAGTACAAAGATGGTGTTAGAGTGACCGAGCACCTCAACAACTTCCAAAGTACAATCAATCAATTGGCCACGATGGACATGAAGATTGATGACAAGTTGCAAGACTTGTTGCCATTGGGATCGTTGCCAGACGATTGGGAGACCTTCGTTGTAACTGTAAGTAATTTTGCTCCAAATGGTGTATTGTCTATGGATAATGTTAAAAGTAATATGTTGAATGAAGAAACTACAAGAAAATCTTCAAGCTCTGACAATAGCCAAGTCTTTGTGGTGCAGAATAGAGGAAGGAGCAAAAGTAGAGGTCCCAAAGGCCATGGAAGGAGTGTGAGCAGATTGAGGACAAGATTCAATGGAAAATTCCATCATTGTGGTATTTTTGGCCACATGAAGAAGAATTGCAACATGTTGAAGAAGGATCCAAAGGAGGGTCGAGATAACAATACTCATCAACCGAAGGATGACACAGAAAACACTATAGCTTCCGTGTCTCATGATGAGTGTGAGTTCCTTTGTCTTGAAGGTGAATGTCTACATGTTGATGATTATCCCAGTGTTGCATGGGTTGTTGATTCCGGAGCCTCTTTCCATGCCACTCCACACTTGGAGTACTTCACTACATACAGAGGTGGTGACTTTGGAATTGTGAATATGGGCAACGATGGCTACTCCAAGATTTCAGGAATTGGAGATATTTGTTTTGAGACCGATTGGGCAACAAGCTTATGTTGAAAGATGTTAGACATGTTCCGAGTCTACGTCTCAATTTGATGTCAACCGGTGAGCTTGACCGACAAGGGTTTCATCATCATGGAGGTGATGAAAAGTGGAGGCTTACCAAGGGATCACTAGTGGTTGCTAGAGGGAAGATATGTTGCACCCTCTACAAGACATATGGCAAGATATGCAAAGGAGAGTTGAATGTTGTAGATGATTCTTCTCCAAGTCTATGGCACAAGCGGCTAGGCCACATAAGTGAGAATTTATTGCAAGTTTTGGCAAAGAAGTCTCTAATTCCCTTTGCCAAAGGTACCTCACTTGACCCTTGTGATTATTAATTATTTGGTAAGCAACATAAAGTTAGTTTCACAAGAACATTTACAAGGAAACAAAATGTATTAGACCTAATACACTGATGTATGTGGCCCGGAAGTTGAATCACTAGGTCATAATAAATATTTTGTCACTTATATTGATGATGCTTCACGAAAGGTTTGGATTTATTTGTTGAAATCAAAAGGCCAGGTGTTCCAAACCTTTAAGGAGTTCCATGCCATGGTGGAGAGGGAGACAGGAAGAACCCTCAAAAGTATCCGTAGTGACAATGGCGGAAAGTACACTTCGAACGAATTCAGAGATTATTATTCGAAGCATGGCATTAGACAGAAGAACACAATTCTTGGGACCTCACAGCATAATGGTGTAGCCGAGAGGATGAACCGCACCATTCTAGAAAAAGTGAGAAGTATGCTGAAGACGGCCAACCTGACAAAAGAGTTTTAGGGCGAAGCATTGACAACCGCATGTTACCTTATCAACCGAACACCATGTGTACCGTTGGGCTTGGAAACTCCAGAAGGCATGTGGACCGGTAAAAGCGCTTCATATTCCCACTTGAGGTTGTTTGGGTGCAAAGCATTTGCACATGTACCAAAGGAGCAAAGATCAAAGCTAGATGACAAGGCCATGCCATGCATCTTTCTTGGGTATGGCAATGAAGAGATGGGCTACCGGTTATGGAATCCAAAGACCAAGAAGTTATTCAGAAGCAGAGATGTAGTGTTCCATGAAGGTCAAACCATTACGGATTTTAACAAAAATGAAGTAGAACATGTAGAGCACCTCACCTACGATTCATCACAGCTTCAACAAGAACCTAGTAACGAGGCTCAAGATATGGTAAATGAAAATGCTCCTGATATGGTGGAAGCAGAAGCAGCAGAACCTAGAGATAATGATTAGGAGGATCATGATCAGGGGGAGCAGCTAGAAAATGCCCAAGTACCAGTTCGAAGATCCAATAGAGTGCCAAAGCCAAGTACTAAGTATCCTTCTTCATAATATATTTTGGTCACTAGTGATGGAGATGATCCATATTCCAAATACATTCTATTAACCAATGATGGGGAGCCTGAATGCTTTGAGGAGGCAAAGACTCATGCAGACAGTGATAAGTGGATGTTAGCAATGAAGTGTGAAATGGAGTCCTTATTGAATAATGGCACCCATGAGTTGGTGGAGCTTCCTAAAGGCAGAAAAGCACTAAAAAATAAATGGGTGTTTAAGTTGAAGAGAGACGAGAATGAACAGCTAACAAAGTTCAAGGCTCGCTTGGTTGTGAAAGGCTTTGAGCAGAAGGAAGGAGTAGATTTTGATGAGATCTTCTCACCAGTTGTCAAGATGACTTCTATCAGAGTTATTTTGGGCATGGCAGCTAGCATGGATCTTGAGGTGGACCAGTTAGATGTGAAAACGGCATTTCTTCATGGTGATTTAGAAGAAGAAATATACATGTAGCAACTGAAAGGTTTTGAGGTTGAGGGAAAGGAGCACATGGTTTGCAAGTTGAAGAAAAGTTTATACGGGCTTAAGCAAGTGCCAAGGCAATGGTACAAGAAATTTGACTCATTCATGGTGGGTCATGGGTACAAGAGAACTGATGCAGATCCATGTGTTTATATCCAATAGTTTACTGGAGGTAATTTCATAATTTTGTTGCTCTATGTTGATGATATGTTGATAGTGGGCCAAGATGTTTCTATGATTCGTAAGTTGAAAGCAGATTTATCAAAGTCATTTGATATAAAAGACTTAGGGCCAGCTAAGCAGATTTTGGGCATGGATATTGCTCGTGACAGGAAGGCGAAGAAATTATGGCTGTCACAAGAGAGGTATGTTGAACGGGTGGTTGAAATGTTCAACATGAAAGAAGCTAAGCCAGTAAGCTCACCTCTAGGAAATCATTTCAAGTTAAGTAGAAGATTATGCCCAACCACACAAGTGGAGAAACACAAGATGGCTGGTATTCCTTATTCATCAGCTGTTGGTAGTCTTATGTATGTCATGGTATGCACCCACCCTGATATTGCACATGCAGTTGGTGTTGTTAGTAGATATCTTTCTAATCCTGGCAGAGAGCATTGGGAAACTTTCAAATGGATACTCAAATATTTGAGGGGCACCTCAAAGTTGTGTTTGTACTTTGGTGGATCAGGACCAGTCTTAGAAGGTTTCACAGATGCAAATTTGGCAGGAGACCTTGATAATAGAAAGTCCACTTCTGGATACTTATTTACATTTTCTGGGGGAGATGTGTCATGGTAGTCCAAGTTACAGAAGTGTGTTGCCTTATCCACCACAGAATCTGACTATATAGCAGCAAATGAAGCTAGCAAGGAAATGATATGGTTGCAAAGGTTCGTTCAAGACTTGGGTGTGAAGCAAGAAAATTATGTGGTGCATTGTGATAGTCAGAGTGCTATTTACTTGAGCAAAAATTCAATGTATCGAGCAAAAATTCAATGTATCACCCTCGCACTAAGCACATTGATCACCGTTATCACTGGATCCGAGATGCAGTGTCAAAGAATTTTTTCCAATTGAGGAAAATTCACACCAACAAAAATATTTCTTATATGTTGACTAAAGTGGTTCCATAGCAGAAGTTGGAGTATTGCAGCAAGTCCGCCGAGATGGACTTCAAGTAAAAGTCTCACTTCACACTGCCCCGGATTGGTCTGTAGGGGGAGATTGTTAAATAACCAGACCAAATTCAAAGATGTTCATGAATGATCCATTGGTTCTAGAATAATGTGTTCTAGTTTCCCACAAGGAATTTATGAGGGTAAAACATCTCTTGGTTCTAGATTTTGAAGTGCATGGACTAAGATGAATATGGAAGATTCATGAAGGAGCATTAATGAAGCCATCTAGGGGGTTCCTCCTTGGTCTATATAAGGAGAAACATTTTCCCATTCTGAAAATCCAATCTGATATCCGATCGAATCCAATCTCATCTTCATCCAAGTAGAGAGTGAAGAGTGTCCACTCCAAGTTGAGAGTGTTGTAGTTGTTATTAGGTAGCAAAACAAGTGAGTGAGAGAGAGAGTTTCCTTCAAGTAATATTCTTGAAGTTGTGTATCTCTTGTACCCACCTTATCATAGTGGAAGTTCTGGTTGTTGCTGCCCCTTGGATGTAGGCACCTTGCCAAAACACGTTATATACGGTGTTCCCTTTCCTTTACCCCTTTATTTCTTTGCATATTATCCTTTTGTGGTTGGAGTTATTATTTTTATTCTATTAATTTTCCCAGCACATAAGACATGCTGATCCGTTATTAGCAAACACACGGTCAACGAAAATCTTGCAATATCTGTCCAATATGTTACTATGATACATTATAAACACTGAGACTTTATATGCAAAATGAATCAGTTCTTGAGTTGGTATGCTGGTGTGGGAAGAGATCTCTCATAAACATGTCCTAGGGAACATTTAGTCTGAATCAAATCATGTTACCTCTTGCTGGTGATTGAAGTGAATAAGATTCCTTGTCCCCCCCCCCCCTAACCAACACTATATATTATGCAGATCTAGAAGGAAAGAACTCATCAGTTTCAATTAAAACAGTCATCGCCAAATCACCCAAAAAAAAAATGTCTTACCACACTCGCTCTAACAACTTCAGCTTAAGGCCCATCACTCAACCCCACTATGGACTAGTCCCTCTTTGGCTCTTTTGTAAGCTAATCTCCTCCAATCAATGAATACGACCAACTGCCATCCACTTCGAGCAGTGTCACTGTTATATACCTGTAAGCATAAAATCAAAAACTGAAAACAACCCAAAATATGCAACGTTTAATTAATACTGGATTCTCCTGCTCGTCTCCAATTCCTATGTACTGCAAAATATCATCCTAAATTGAAACCTGCTGCAAGTTAGCACCCTGTCCTTCACAATATTAGTAAGCATGCCAGCTCCCGAGTCATATACATAAAAGAAAAATGTCATGCTGCTGATCAAAGTTCCAAATCTTATTTCATCACAGCTGAACTCTGGTGGCACATGTTGAAATTTTTTAAATCTTGGACTTGCAAATGACTACCGAAATAGAGTCACATGTAAAGCAACAAGATGCAACAACCATATCATCATACATTTAACAAGACCAATTCATAAAGGCACAAACACATGTACTGCAGATATATAAATGTCCATTCAAGAACATTGCTAATAGGATTGGAATTGTAACTGCGTCTACACTCTTGATCCCATCCAGAATAGTTTGGCCAAGTGAGTACATGTTTGACATTAGATCATCAACATAACAATAGATGAAGGAATGGTTCTCAATAGCAAAAGGTAAAGGAAGCCTTCTGCAGCAAATCACCAAGGAAATAGTCTTCTGCCTTCTACCACTGTTTGACCTCACTAATAGAAATGAACTGAATGTTATGGCGTGGTAGAGGCATGGACTATCTCCTGTTATATAAAGGCAAACCTCAAGATGAACTCAACCCATCAAAGAGTCCAGATAAAGCCTAAAGCTTATCACTTAGGAGACTAAAGTTTATCACATTAGCTTAATGTTAATCAGGTAGTTGAAACTAAGAATCTCTAGACAACAAGAAGCTTTAGAGGATGAATTCTCTCACACTTTTATTCAATATACAGAGGCATATTTATACAACCTTATACAACCCTAATTCTGGACTAACAAGGAAAGTAATCAAATCATAATTATAATCCTGATTCTATACAATTAGTATAATTCTATTCCTAATAGTAATCCTAAAATATCTATGACACACAACACTCCCCCTCAAGTTGGAGCATACACATCTCGAATGCCCAACTTGTCAAGTGGGTCATGAAATGCTTTGACTGATACACTTTTAGTCAGAACCTTTGCTAACTGTTCCTCAGTTGGTACAAATGGGAAGGCAATCAGGTTTGCGTCCAACTTCTCTTTGATAAAGTGTCTGTCAACTTCCACATGCTTCTTACAATCATGTTGTACTGGGTTATGTGAAATTTCAATACCTGCTTTGTTATCACAAAACAACT
Source organism: Rosa chinensis (assembly GCF_002994745.2). Lineage (NCBI taxonomy): Eukaryota > Viridiplantae > Streptophyta > Magnoliopsida > Rosales > Rosaceae > Rosa > Rosa chinensis. The sequence continues at coordinate 44,904,420 of NC_037089.1, forward strand.
CCATAGCCTTTTTTGGCTTGAACCCCAAATCACGCAATAAATTACGTAACCATAACAACTCACATACTCCATGTGCCATACCTCTATACTCGACTTCTGCACTGGCCCTTGCCACCACCTTTTGTTTTTTACTCTCCCAAGTGACAAGGTTCCCTCCAACAAATGTAAAGTAACCCGAGGTCGATCTCCTATCAGTAATACAACCAGCCCAATCAGCATCAGTATAACCACTCACCTCTAGGCAATGGTGTTTTGAGAACATAAGACCCTTCCCAGGAGCTTTCTTTAGATACCGTAGGATCCGCACGACTGCATCCATATGATCTTCACTAGGATTATGCATGAATTGGCTCACCACACTCACTGCATATGCCAAATCAGGTCTAATGTGACCCAAATAGATTAATCTACCAACTAACCTTTGATATCTCTCCCTATCAGTCGGGACTTGATCAGAGTACTCCGCTAACCGGTGATTCTATTGAATTGGTGTATCAACTGGTCTGTAATCTAACATACCCATTTCTGACAGCAAGTCTAGAACATATTTTCTTTGGCACAAGAAGATACTGCTACTCCCCTTGGCTACCTCTATCCCAAGGAAGTATCCCAAGTCACCAAGGTCTTTCATCTCAAATTCCGAAGCTAACTGCTGCTGCAACCTTCTAATTTCATCTCGATCATCACCTGTGACCACCATATCATCAACATAGATGATTAACGCCGTTACTTTACCCTTCTGATGCTTAAGGAAGAGAGTATGATCCGAGTTGCTTTGTTTGTAACCAAACCGCTTCATTGCCTGTGTAAAGCGCCCAAACCACTCACGGGGCGATTGTTTTAAACTATAGAGCGACTTCTTCAACCTACACACAACATCTGTTTTATCTGCAGTCTCAGATCTGGGAGGTAGACTCATATACACTTCTTCAGCCAAATCTCCATGTAGAAAAGCATTTTTCACATCCAGTTGCTTGAGAGGCCAATCCAGATTGGCCGCCAAAGATAGAAGCACTCTAATAGTATTGATCTTAGCTACAGGTGCAAACTTCTCATCATAGTCTACACCATATGTCTGTGTAAACCCTTTCGCTACCAACCTTGCCTTATATCTACTAATTGAGCCATCTGAATCATGTTTAATTGTGTACACCCATTTACATCCAACTGGTTTTTTTCCTTTAGGTAAGACCATTAATTCCCAAGTGTTATTCTTCTATAGAACTTCCATCTCTTCTTCCATCGCTCTTGACCACTTCAGATCTCTTAGGGCATCCTGCACTTTGTTAGGAATAGATACAGAGGAAATCTGATGCACAAATGACTCATATGACTTGGACAACCTATGTGTAGATACATAATTGGCAACCGAGTACCTAGAATTAGCTTTAAGACTGGGTTCATATTTCTTTGGTGGTTTACCACGAGTAGAACGAAAAGGTCAAACGGATAAATTGGGTTCAGGAATTACCTCATGTTGACCTTCAGGATCTTAGAGAGTTTGGCTCGAGGGAAGAGATGAAGAAGAGGGAGTTGTTCTATTTGTCAAGTCAGATTCTCTGTTGTCAAACACGATGTCATTCTGTCCTTGAGCGAAAACGATGTCGTCCTGTTAGTTATCCAAAACAACGTTTTGCCCATGAGAAGAAACGACGTCACTGTCCTTCCCCATCTCCAGATCACTGATGCAGTCGCTGTCCTTCCCCTTCTCCAGATCACCGATGCCAATCAGTTCACCGTCACCATCCAGTTCGCGCCGGTCCCCTTCCTCCATTCCCGGCTGCCTACTCCGACCAGAGATGGTTGCACCATGGCCATCCAGTTCGCGTCGGTCCCCTTCCTCTAATCCCGGCAGCCTCCGCCGACCAGAGATGGTCGGGTTCCTTGTTTCTCCTTCGGTGCCGCCGTTAACAAGCTTTTTAGCGCCTCCATCAGCTGCTATTTCGTTTTCTTCTTTTCCTTCTCTTCCTTTTTCTTCTATTTCTTTTCCGTCTTTTCCAACTCTTTCGGTGGCTTCTCTTTCTTTTTCTTTTATTTCTTTTCCTTCTTTCCCAGCTCTGTCATTTTCTTCTCTTTCTTTGTCTTCTATTTCTGCTCTTTCTTTTTCATTTTTTTTTTCTTTGTCCTTTGTACTACTTCCACCGTCACTCACTGTCTCTTCAAAATAACCATATTGCTCCCCCTGAAGAGAAGAGTGAGTGGGAGGAAAATAACAGGCGTCCTAAAAAAATGTGACATCCATCATCACATAGAATTTTTTGGTAGGAGGATGGAAACACTTATACCCCTTTTGATGTGTCCCAAACCCAACAAAAACACACTTCAAGGCACGAGGTTCTAACTTCGAGTGTAAGTTCTTAGGAATATGAACAAAGGCAATGCACCCAAAGACTCGAGCAGGAATATTATGAAAAGAAGGAAGCGATACATGGGATGAAAGGACCTCAAATGGAAGTTGATGTTGGAGAACACTAGATGACATCCTATTGATAAGATGAGAGGTAGTGAGAACTGCTTCTCCCATAGCGCATGCTAGAAGGAGTAGGATCCCGTGAGGGTCCCTATAAATCAGAATGAATCAATTCAAAAGGTACCATACTTTTATTTGAAATACTTAAAGGGTAGCTAACTCGATGGCTTTTGGCCAGAACACAAGTTTCACACTTAAAAGATTACTCTGAAATACCCAAAAACAAAGAGGGCATAGACTTTCTCATATTACTAAAGGAAGGATGACCAAGATCACGATGATGCCACAACTAGACTTCATTCAATAGCTGCTCAGAACTCGAAATCAAAGCTACTGGGGCCTTCTTCCCTGGTGTTATTGATAGGCGCATTTTAATGTGATATTTTAAATGTTAATTCCTCACATTTTGCTTAGTTATTCCTTAACGAATCGATTTTTAACTTAATTTCTAATTTTAGGTACATTGGAGTAGATGAAGAAGAAATGAGTGTTACGTCCATAATTACCTAGAAATGATGGAGAAGAATGAAAATGCACTAAAAAGTCAACCTTGAATATTTTCTTACTCCGGCTAGGAGAATCAGAGCCAAGCAAGGAAGAAGGAGCGGCCACCTGACCAAATGAACTTGAAATGAGCTGAAACTCTCCAGATCCATTCTAGACACCCAAATGATCATTTCTTATGAAGAGTTCCAGAGAAAAATATGAGTGGAAGGCCTTCAAACAATCAGCCCAATTTTCTACAGAAGTAAAACCGGAAAACTGGACCTGTAAGAGGTCCAGCAGCATTTCCGGCCCAACCACATGGAATAAAGCTCTGAAAATTTGTCAGGATGATCTACACTCATAGTGCAACATTTTTTATGAAGAAGTCGAAGGCTCATTCTGAAGTTTTGATGGAGAAATAATTGAAGGAATAAAGGGGAAGAAACTGACCTGAAAACAGCTCAACACCACATATTCATGTTTCCCACCCATATGAAGAAAGCATTTCTTTTTCCTTGGATACATTTTTTCTACTCTAAAACATCATCATCACTTCCACATTTCTTCACCTTCATGCTTTGCTTTCATCATTACCTCATCTTTTACATATTTTACAAACCACTTTCATACTCCACTTTCATTATTTTTCTTCATCTCATAATTTCACTCTTCTTTTCTTCCCTATTTAAACACATTCTCCTCTCACTCTCAATCACAAATTCCTTCATCCATTTCATCTCCTTGTCTCACCATTTCCTTTCCATTTTCCCACACATTCCTTCATCCATTTCATCTCCTTGTCTCACCATTTCCTTTCCATTTTTCCACCAATTCCTTCATCCATCTCATCTTCTTTGTCTCACCATTTCCTTTCCATTTTTCCACACATTCCTTCATCCATTTCATCTCCTTGTCTCACCATTTCCTTTCCATTTTTCCACCAATTCCTTCATCCATCTCATCTTCTTTGTCTCTCCATTTCCTTTCCATTTTTCTCTCCATTCTCTAGTTTTAAGTTTCTGCATTTTCAAGCAAGGAGAGGAAGAAGAAGAAGGAGCCGTGAAGATCATATCCTCCATCATCCACCTTGAAGGCTTGCTTCCAAGATTCAAGATCCAACCATCTAGCTCTCCATCTCCATCTCCACTCACGGTGTAATTCGTTCCTTTTCCTTGTAACCTTTTTGGTTTCCTTGTTTGATTTCGTATGAACTTGTTTCTAGTTAACCTAACATTTAGGGCAAAGTTTAAGCCCAATTTCTATGTTTAAATAAAGTTTTCGAATTCTATAATTGTGATTCTAAGTTGCTTATGTGAGTTTGTTCAATTAAATTTGCTTGATAGAAAACTTTTATATGTTTATCTTATTTGGGTCGACACTTATAGGATTTGCATGTAATTGGTGCTAGGTTTAAGAACATGAAATCGACTTTTCGTTTTGTGTAAACTTGAATCAAAGTAGTAAAGGTTTTGGACAAAAATCGAATTCAATTGAAGAGGATTGCAATTAGGTGAACTTATTCATACTAAGTTGTACACTTGAGTTGATAGCCTTTCTCTATGTGTAATGCGTTAAACATGACATGATTGACTAGCTTTCTAGGGTTTGATTGCATGTTTAATAGGATTAATCTAGGTGCTTTCGCTTAGGTTAATTAGCATTGAAAAGTAAAAAATGGGAATTCATTTGCTTTCGAATGTTTCACATGATCAACTCCTCTCTCATGACTTGGAAGAACAATTATAGGGTTTGAATCGAATTTGATTACATGTAATTGATTTTGATCTTTGTTCCTTGCGTTCCACCCTTGTATATATGTTTTTACGTTTTCTTTATTTTATTTATTTTAATTTTAATTCTTAAACCCCCCCCCCTTTTTATTTTGTTACTTGTAAATATTTCTATTTCTTTATTTTTGTAAATAATACTTTATTATTTTAATTCTTTATTTGTTTATACAATTGTATATATTTTATTCTTTATTTTATTTTTGTAAATAATACTTTTCTTTATTTGTTTCACAATTACAAGTGTACCCTCAATCCCCGGATAGAACGATCCCTATTTGCTTTTACTACTAACGATATTTCAGGGTTAAATTGTGCGCTTCCCAAAGGCGCATCAATTTTTGGCGCCGTTGCCGGGGATTGAAAAATCACTTGTTAAATTGTGTCATTTATTGTATATATTTGTTGTATATAAAAACTTAGTTTAAATTAACTAGGATGTTATTTATATTATTGAACACGAATTTTAATTGTAGGTTGTAAATTGAGAGGAATAGGTGAAGTCTCTTTTGTTAATATTGGCCTAAACCCCTTACTGGTACCTAGCTCAGGTCCCTTAAGGTTGAGGGCGGCCTTTATTAACACTTGTTGAACTGTCTTCACACTTATGAACTTTTTCATCTTAGTAAGTATAGCCTATGTGGAATGGTGTCTAGGAAGGGGACAACGTTCATGACGGGTTTTTGAATCCAAAAGTGCTTGCAAATGGGCCTAAACCACTATGTGGGAGTAGCTCATGCCAAAATGGATTTTTCCTCTCGTGTTCGTCCTCCCCCACCTGGCCATTTCAGTAAGGTTGCCCAAACGATTTGAAAGGGAGTTTGTGTCTAGGCGACTATACTTGGGCCGCACGTCCACTTGATTTACCGCTTGGAATTGGATTCGATATCAATAATGTTTATAATAAAAGAAATACTTGTGAATACTCTATACGTGTAAATTATTTTGTTGTTTCACACTTTAAACTTGTAAAAATACTTTTCACGTTTTATACTCACTTGTGTACTTAACTTGTGTCTTATGTACAATATACTTGTTTATACTTGTAGTTTGTAAATAATAGTTATACTTGTTTTTATTATGTATTTCTTTGTTAATTATAGTTACTAACTTTATTTAATGTAGGTACTGTCTGGCTGCAAGACGTAAAATACAAGCGCTACTTGGGAGGCAACCCAATTCAGAATATAATCAGATTTGCTTTCTCTTTCCCTATTTCTTTTTATTTTTCATTTTTTTTCACTTTAGTTTTTATTTTAGGATTTGTTTTCGTAAATGTCTTCTATCTATGCTTACTTATTTCATTGCATGCTTTTAATTGATTACATTGAGGATAATGCAATATTTAAGTGTGGGGGAAGGGATTTATATTTTTGTCTTTCATTTTGAGTCCTATATATATTTTTGTCTTTTATTTTTTAGTCCTATATTTTAAAAAAAAAAAAAATTGCATTTATTCAGTCTTTTTAAATTCAGCTATTTAAAAAAATAAAATAATAAAAAAAAAATTAAAAAAAAAAATATATATATATATATATAAAATTAAAAAAAAAATTATACACTATACTAAGTCATGTCTGCATCTCCGTAGGACTTTGCTTCAAGGACAACAGAACCATACCAAGGACATTGCAGAGCTCAAGAAGCAAATGGGACAAGTGGTGGACTTCATGACCAAGTTTCATGAGAGTGGTAAGCTTCCAAGCAATACAATTCCAAACCCAAAGGGAGGCTTTGAAGGTTCCACCAACTGAGGACAAGAGGAAACCACGTCTAAGCTGAGAAGACGTTAAAACCAAGCGCTATTTGGGAGGCAACCCATGCAAATCAGATTTGCTTTCTTTATCCTTTTCTTTTATTTTTTTCGTTTTTGCTTGTTTGTTTTAGTAGTTATTTTCGTAAATTTCATCCCTATATGCTTAAGTGTTTCATTGCATGCTTATGCTTGATTACATTGAGGACAATGCAATATTTAAGTGTGGGGGAAGGGATTTGTATTTATGTCTTTTATTTTGAGTCTGTTGTAGTAAATAGGTAAAATGTCTATATCATGGAGTATGCACTTAAGAAGTGGAGAATGTGTGGTTTGTATGAAATGCACATTGAGAGGTAGAGAAATTGTGTAGCAAATATACTAATGTATGTAGGGCAAATTTACACTACTTTGTAACCCTATATAAACCCCCTCAATATGAGAAGAAGACTCACCAATTCACTCTTCAGTTTCTCTGAAACACGTTATCAGCACGAAATCGCTCTAGAATTAGAATCGAAATCGATTAGAGTAGTGAAAGTTCTTGATCCGAACTAGGTCATTTTACCAACCTTACAAGAAACCCCCAAATCCTATCACATATCAAAGCCCTTGATCCCAGAAGCTCAGAACCGGTTTCAGAACCCCCAGAACCGGCCGGAAACCTGCCGAACCGGCTGCCGGAAGTTCTGAACCGCTGTCAGTGTGCTGCCGAGCCCCTGCCGAGTGCTGCCGAGCCCCTGCCGAAGTGCTGCCGAGCCCCTGCCGAAGTGCTGCCGACAGCCCCTGCCTACCCCCTGCAGACCCCCTGCGCAGCAGCTGCCGAGCCCCTGCCTACCCCCTGCGCAGCAGCTGCCGAGCACCTGCCGAGCCATCTGCCGAGCACCTGCCGAGCAGCCTGCCTAGCACCTGCGCAGCAGCTGCCGAGCTGCTGCCGAGCAGCTGTCGACACATCTGTCGAGCGACTTTCCGACAACTTTCCGGCGACTTTTCCGGCGACTTTCCGGACACTTTTCCGGCGACTTTTCGGACACTTTCCGGCGACTTTTCGGACACTTTTCCGGCGACTTTCCGGACACTTTTCCGGCGACTTTTCGGACACTTTTCCGGCGACTTTTCGGACACTTTTCCGGCGACTTTCCGGACACTTTTTCCGGTCAATTCTTAAGGTAAACTTTTCTAAAAGTTCCCGTTTTTGAAGTTTTTATTACTTTTCTCTTCTTTTCACGGGGACTTCCAACATCCCTTATTCTACCCCCCTTTCTTCTTCATAGGGGAGACCAAAAAGGCCGAACTGTGGGGGTTCGTGCTCACTCCAAGCTTGGAGCTTGTAGAGTCCTCCAAACTTAGAATTTGTTGAGAAGAAAACAATCGACCACATACATCATTGTTTCGATTTAATCCAAAACCCCTCTTGGAATCAAGATTTTCTTGGAAGCGACTACGCTCAGAAAATCCCTAATTTCTTGAAAGCGATTACGCTCAGAAAGTTTATAGTTTTTCGTGGTAGCCTTTTTCGCTCCGAAACTAACCCTATTTTCTTGTTGTTCTTCAGGATGAGTAACCTGAACAAGTTGAGCTTCAACCCACTAGGGACAACAGGCGCAGGATACCACAGGTGGATCCGTGATATGCGCCAGCATCTTAAGGCTGATGGGATCCTGAGTACGATCCAAGAGCCGAGTCAGGACGTGCTTACTCCTCAACAAGCTCTTGCTTTTGAAGCAAATAGAGCAAAGAGAGAGGCTAATGAAGCAAAAGCCATCATTCTCATGACAAGGCACATGAATGACGCGCTCCAAAATGAGTACCTCAATGAGGAAGACCCAAGAAAGCTATGGGTAGAACTCGAGCAGCGTTTTGGCAACGTCCGTGATTCCCTGCTTCCCGACTTAGAAGAGAGATGGCAAAGCCTCCGCTTCTGTGATTTCAAGACAGTTCTTGACTACAATTCGGAAGCACTTCGTATCAAGTCTATGATGGAATTCTGTGGACATCAAATCACTGATACGATGTTGATCGAGAAAACTCTCTCTACCTTCCCTGTCTCTGCATTAATGATAGCTAAAAACTATCGAATTGATATCAATGCTAGACGCATCACAAGATTTCATGAGCTAATTGGTGTCATGAACGTAGCTGAAAAGCACGACAACATACTTGTGAAGAACTATAACTCTAGACCCGTGGGAACCAAGTCAATTCCGGAGTCTAATTATAGTCGCACCTCCAAGGGAGGACGCAAGGAGCGAAACCCTAAAAGAAGGGATAATTATGGACGTTCAGGTCCATATTCTCGCCCTAAAGAGGAAGGAAACCGCCAAGATAGGCGTGCACGGAACCGTGGAGGTAAACGTGTGAAGAGAGAGCGAGGCCAAGCCTCCGGTTATGGTGGTAACACCACCAATGGAAACAACCGTTTTCAAAGTGCTCCTAAAGCACCTCGATCAAGGGAACCTGACCATAATGATGCTTGTCTCCGATGTGGACTACCTGGACATTGGGCAAGGGCATGTAAAGCATCCCAGAATGTTGCAAACGCGTACAAAATGTATCGTGAAGCAAGGGAGGCAAATTACATGGAACAAGAAGATCAAGATGGCAATCTCGATCTAAGGGTGGAAGACGACAAAAATCAAAACCCAGAAACTGGCGATTTTGATTAAGTCTTCTCATTTTCCAAGAGATGTAGGCAATCGCCACATTATCCTATAGTAGATGCCAATGGGATTAATCTTTCTTCAAAAGTAGGCGTACTCAATGTAATTGTGATGTCTAGGAAGGTTTTGAGATAATTGGTACTTAAGCGAGCCTTTGCTCCACCAACATCTCTCTACTCACCTGGTCACCTTTGCATTGGAATTACCGAAAGAAGTTAGACGACTACCATTGCTTTGCATTAACTAAGTTTATTGGATTACGCTTTCTTTGATGAAATAAATGATGATGTAATTCCGTTTGGCTTATTAATAAAAGTTGAGTTCTTTCCTTTATGACTCCTTTTTAATTACGAGCTTTTCTCTTAAGGAATGGATGAACTACAATGTCTCGCTGATAGTGCGACTACGCACACCATTCTACGACATAGGCAATTATTCTTGGAGATGTTGCCTACATATTCCACTATGACTACGATGGCTGGGCCATCAGGTTTAGTTCAAGGACATGGAATGGCCCAATTCCTATTGCCAAATGGCACCTTGATTAAAGTCACTGAAGCTCTCTATGCTCCTAAGGCAAATCGAACCTTATTGAGCTTTAAAGATTTAAGAGCCAACGGATTCCATGCGGAAACGCATACTGAGAACGGAAAAGAGTTCCTTTGCATTACCTCTAATGATTGCGGACGAAAGCGCATCTTAGAGAAACTTATGTGTCAATCTAGTGGACTTTATGTCACTACAATTCGACCAATTGAATCCAATAATGTCATAAGAGAAGATCTCTTGGATTCTGACACATATTAGCTTTGGCATGACCGACTAGGGCACCCTGGTCGTGATATGATGCTCCGTATACTAAAGACTTCACACGGACATCCATTCTTCAGAATGAGAAGAAGCAAGAATCGAGAATTGATTCCTGGACTTAATAAGACCGCAACAATTGCAGCATCTGGTGCTGCAGCCGTCTTGGGGCGCCATAAGGCTGGCCAAGTCCCATGTGATGACACCAACCATGAGCATAACGCCATGATTGTTCCTCCAAATAGCTACAATGCAATAGAAGGAGATGTAGTCACACATTTTGCTTCTAATAGCGCTACAGACGCTCAGGCCCAACCAAAATCCTCATTGGTTGCTTCTAAGGCCCCTCGCTCATTTTGCAAAGCCTGTTCCTTCGGGAAATTAGGACCGAGACCGTCCTACGCAAAGGATCCTAAAATACTCATTCCGTTCTTACAGAGAATCCAAGGGGATATCTGTGGACCAATTCAACCATCATGCGGACCTTTCAAATACTTTATGGTATTGGTTGATGCGTCGACACGCTGGTCACATGTCGCGCTGTTGTCCACTCGAAATGCTGCTTATGCTAAACTCCTCGGCCAGATTATCCGTCTACGGGCTCACTACCCTGACCATCCAATTAAGTCAATTCGACTTGATAATGCTGGGGAGTTTACATCGAAAACATTCGATGACTATTGCATGTCACTGGGGATTGATGTAGAACATCCAGTTCCCCATGTTCATACCCAAAATGGTCTCGCAGAAGCTGCTATCAAAAGACTACAAATGATAGCACGGACATTAGTAATGCACACTAATCTTCCTGTTTCTGCTTGGGGATATGCAATATTACATGCAGCGACGCTAATTCGTCTACGACCCACTGCAACCCAATCTTACTCTGCGTTACAGCTAGTGACTGGGTACGAGCCTAATATCTCGCACTTACGCATTTTTGGGTGTACTATTTATGTGCCTATTACGCCGCCACAGCGTACTAAGATGGGTCCACAACGACGAATAAGCATTTATGTTGGATATGAATCTCCAACTATCGTCCGCTATCTTGAACCCTTGACAGGCGATCTCTTTACCGCTAGATTTGCGGATTGTCACTTTGATGAGACAGTCTTCCCATCATTAGGGGGAGATAAGAACACAAATGTTCAACAGGAACGACAGGAATTGTCGTGGTCTGTCCCCACTATGTCTCATCTCGATCCCCATACCGCACAGTCCGAACTTGAAGTGCGAAGAATAATCGAGCTCCAGAACGTAGCAGACACTCTGCCTGATGCGTTTTCTGATATTGCTAAAGTGACGAGATCACACATACCTGCTGCAAACGTGCCTGCAAGGATTGATGTCCCGAATAATGGACATAACGCCACTCCTTTAACGCTAGGAGATGGCACCATTGCTCAACATGGCAATAATGTGGCATCTATGGCTGTAGGTCCCGCAAGGAAGCGCGGTAGACCGATTGGTTCGAAGGATACTCGCCCTAGAAAAAGAGCAAATGAGGCACAAATAAATCCTTTGATCATCGATACTCAAAATCCGTCCCATGAGAATGTTCCGGATTATGGTTATGTCCAAGAGACATCATTGGGGGACGCCTCAGTGTCAGAACCTATCCATGAGAACATAGAGATCTCTGTAAATTACACTAGTGTACATGGGACGTGGGAAAGAAACTCCATCATCATTGATGATGTATTCGCGTATTCAGTGGCGCGTGAGATTATTGAGACCGATGACATCGAACCACGCTCCGTTGATGAATGTCAACGTAGAGCTGATTGGCCAAAATGGAAAGATGCGATACAGACAGAACTTGATTCTCTAACGAAAAGAAAGGTATTTGGCAAAATTGTACCAATACCACCCAACACCAAACCAGTTGGTCACAAATGGGTATTCGTTAGAAAGCGTAATGAGAAAAACGAGATTGTAAGATACAAAGCTCGTCTCGTGGCGCAAGGCTTCTCACAACGCCCTGGAATCGACTACGAGGAGACCTACTCTCCCGTAATGGACGTTATTACGTTCCGCTACCTTGTCAGTTTGGTAGTTTCCGAAAAACTGAACATGCAGCTTATGGATGTGGTTACTGCATATCTATATGGGGATCTAGATACAGAGATATACATGAATATTCCAGATGGAATTCAACTACCCAAATCAAGTGGCTCTAATCCACGGAGCGCGTTTGCAATTAGATTGAAACGCTCACTATATGGATTAAAACAATCCGGACGGATGTGGTATAACCGTCTAAGTGACTACTTGATTGGTAAGGGATATGTCAATAACGAACTATGCCCATGTGTGTTCATAAAAAGGACAAGTTCCGGATTTTCAATAGTAGCGGTTTATGTCGATGACATGAACATAATTGGCACCCTTAAAGAATTAAGGGAAACCGCTGAACACTTGAAATCCGAGTTTGAGATGAAAGATCTTGGGAAAACACGGTTTTGTCTCGGTTTAGAACTTGAGCACCGTAGAGATGGTATCCTGATTCATCAATCAGCTTATACCCAAAAGATGCTTAGGCGTTTCAACACTGACAAAATTAAGCCTTCAAGCACCCCAATGGTCGTCCGTAGTCTTGATCCAAAGAAGGATCCATTTCGTCCAAAAGATGACGATGAAGAAGTGCTAGAGGCAGAAGTGCCCTACCTAAGTGCAATAGGTGCATTATTGTACTTAGCACAATGCACGAGACCAGACATCTCATTCGCTGTGAACTTGCTAGCTAGATATAGCTCTGCGCCAACACGACGCCATTGGACTGGTGTTAAAGATATCTTTCGATACCTGAGTAGTACGATCGATATGGGCTTGTTCTATCCCTACAGAAAGAAGATGGATTCGGACCCATCAAGTGTCAGGAACGCCACACATGGTGGATTGCGCTCCCTCTCCCCATCCCAAAACGATATAAGTGTTTTGGAAGGTTTTGCTGATGCTGGGCACCTCTCTGACCCACACAAAGGTCGCTCCCAAACTGGTTATGTTTTCACCATGGGAAAAACCGCGATATCTTGGAGGTCTACAAAGCAGACCCTAGTCGCTACCTCTTCAAATCATGCAGAGATTATTGCTCTTCACGAAGCAGTTCGTGAATGTATATGGCTTCGATCCATAGTTACGCATGTTCGAAGCAATTGTGGTTTGAAGTCTACCACAGATGAGCCAACGAGCATTTATGAAGATAATGCTGCTTGCATTGAACAAATGAAGCAAGGTTACATCAAAGGCGACAACACCAAGCACATATCGCCCAAATTCTTCTACAATCAGCAACAACAGAAGCTCCTCAAGATCAAGGTGAACCAGGTTCGATCTGAGGACAATGTGGCAGACTTGTTCACTAAGTCATTGCCCAAATCCACGTTCGAGAAACATGTGGCAAGAATTGGCTTGCGGAAATTATCTGAACTCCCATGATCGTTGTCATCAGGGGGAGACACAGACATCAGGGGGAGATGTCTACATGTTCATCTCAAAAGCGTGAAGGGTGTGTTGTGCTCTTTTTCCCTTTCGACCGAGGTTATTTTTATCCCACTGGGTTTTTGTTACTCGGCAAGGTTTTTAATGAGGCAACAAGAGAAGCACCATGTTATCCAGAAACAAACTCCACACTCAACGCGCGTTGTGCTCTTTTTCTCCTTCGACCAAGGTTGTTTTTCCCACAGGGTTTTATTACTTGGCAAGGTTTTTAACGAGGCAAATTAGAAGCGCACCTCCAAGACAATACTACTGACATGATATATCCAAGGGGGAGTGTTGTAGTAAATAGGTAAAATGTCTATATCATGGAGTATGCACTTAAGAAGTGGAGAATGTGTGGTTTGTATGAAATGCACATTGAGAGGTAGAGAAATTGTGTAGCAAATATACTAATGTATGTAGGGCAAATTTACACTACTTTGTAACCCTATATAAACCCCCTCAATATGAGAAGAAGACTCACCAATTCACTCTTCAGTTTCTCTGAAACAGAGTCCTATATATTGAAAAATACAAAAAAAAATTCGAAAAATGTCAAAAATTTAAAAAAAAAATTTGGTTACTTTTGTTTTTGTTTTTGAGTCTTAGGATGCTCCTAACGTCTAGGATGAACATGTCTCTGAATTCATGGCTGAAGGTTTTCACAATCAAAATAGGACTTAATTGAATTCTGTGGTTAATCGACATTGTGATGCTTGTATGAAGATTTGAGATAGGATTGTAACTTGGTTCATTAAGCATGCTAGGATTAAGTCTGATTCATTTGACCCTAAGTGAGCTGTTGAGCTAAAATACTTTCTTTTCGAGTGCTTATTGATAATTCTAGAATTTCGTGGCTGTATTTGCAAAACCTCATCATTCTTTGGAAATCCAATGATCATGTGCCATAGATTTTAATGGACTAGAGAGTACTAGAACTCGGCTGTTGTGACTGTCAAAACTTGTATGCCATAATATGCACTGATCCTGGATAGGATAGAAAGCATTAGGGTAACCACCAAAGCCAAACAAGCATGTGTCCCCAATTGTGCCCGTCATGGGACTCCTTAGAATGAACCCCTTTGAGCCTACGTTGAAAACCTTTGTTTCATCACCCTCACTACCCTACCATGAGCTTAGTACAGGATATCTCTACCCTTGTCTTAAGGACTTAGTAGAGCATGACATAGTATGTAGGGGTGACGATGAAAGACAAGTGTGGGGTGGGGAAAATCCAAGAAAAAAAAAAGAAGAAAAAAAGAAAAAATTTTGCCTTGAAAAAAAAAAAAAAAAAAAAAAAAAAAAGAAAGAAAGAAAAGCGGCAAAAGAGAAGAAAACTCTTGGGAAAATGTTGAAGTGTGGTTTTGGACTTGCAAATTTGTAGAAGGCTCAAAGTTGAAAATTATGCCTTTGTCCATTCCCATGTTGGTTAGAGTGAAGGTTTGGCCCAAAACAATGATATTTGGTCTACAAAAATGATGACATAAGGTGGTCCTTATATGCTCTGCTAGGTCCTTAGGATTTTTGTATCCTTAATCTTCATTTCAAAAACCCTAGCTTAGCCCCATTACAACCTGTTTTAAGTGCTGACTTGATCCTTGAGATGGGCAGTCTTTGGTTAGTGGAGTCAGTTACGCAGTCGAGCTTATGGTTTAGGTCCATTTGTGCACTTAGTCATTTCATGAGGTCTTTAAAAATTCTTCACAAAATGTGTTTATTGATGAAATATGCAAGCTGTTTGTTGCCTTACAATTTGTTCTCTTGCATATACTTGAGTGTGAAGCTTTTAAGCATAGCCATTTCTGAGAGAAAAATCGAGAGTATGCCCTGTGAGTTTGGATTGGACTTGTTCGAAACATGCTATCATTCACTGTATAACTTAAGTTCTCCATATCTTACTTAGTCATACGAATGTCACAGGTTTATTAACTATGGAATTATCTTTGTGATTTTGATTAAGTGTTTAACGTGAAAGCCATGAGTTTGGAGTCTCTGAGACAACAGTTAGGAGCAATAGAGTCATTTACTTGCTTTTTGTCAAGTCTTTGTTCTGTTTTGGATTTTTTTTTGTTTTGTTTTGCTAAGGGACTAGCAAAAGCTAAGTGTGGGGGAATTTGATAGGCGCATTTTAATGTGATATTTTAAATGTTAATTCCTCACATTTTGCTTAGTTATTCCTTAACGAATCGATTTTTAACTTAATTTCTAATTTTAGGTACATTGGAGTAGATGAAGAAGAAATGAGTGTTACGTCCATAATTACCTAGAAATGATGGAGAAGAATGAAAATGCACTAAAAAGTCAACCTTGAATATTTTCTTACTCCGGCTAGGAGAATCAGAGCCAAGCAAGGAAGAAGGAGCGGCCACCTGACCAAATGAACTTGAAATGAGCTGAAACTCTCCAGATCCATTCTAGACACCCAAATGATCATTTCTTATGAAGAGTTCCAGAGAAAAATATGAGTGGAAGGCCTTCAAACAATCAGCCCAATTTTCTACAGAAGTAAAACCGGAAAACTGGACCTGTAAGAGGTCCAGCAGCATTTCCGGCCCAACCACATGGAATAAAGCTCTGAAAATTTGTCAGGATGATCTACACTCATAGTGGAACATTTTTTATGAAGAAGTCGAAGGCTCATTCTGAAGTTTTGATGGAGAAATAATTGAAGGAATAAAGGGGAAGAAACTGACCTGAAAACAGCTCAACACCACATATTCATGTTTCCCACCCATATGAAGAAAGCATTTCTTTTTCCTTGGATACATTTTTTCTACTCTAAAACATCATCATCACTTCCACATTTCTTCACCTTCATGCTTTGCTTTCATCATTACCTCATCTTTTACATATTTTACAAACCACTTTCATACTCCACTTTCATTATTTTTCTTCATCTCATAATTTCACTCTTCTTTTTCTTCCCTATTTAAACACATTCTCCTCTCACTCTCAATCACAAATTCCTTCATCCATTTCATCTCCTTGTCTCACCATTTCCTTTCCATTTTTCCACACATTCCTTCATCCATTTCATCTCCTTGTCTCACCATTTCCTTTCCATTTTTCCACCAATTCCTTCATCCATCTCATCTTCTTTGTCTCACCATTTCCTTTCCATTTTTCCACACATTCCTTCATCCATTTCATCTCCTTGTCTCACCATTTCCTTTCCATTTTTCCACCAATTCCTTCATCAATCTCATCTTCTTTGTCTCTCCATTTCCTTTCCATTTTTCTCTCCATTCTCTAGTTTTAAGTTTCTGCATTTTCAAGCAAGGAGAGGAAGAAGAAGAAGGAGCCGTGAAGATCATATCCTCCATCATCCACCTTGAAGGCTTGCTTCCAAGATTCAAGATCCAACCATCTAGCTCTCCATCTCCATCTCCACTCACGGTGTAATTCGTTCCTTTTCCTTGTAACCTTTTTGGTTTCCTTGTTTGATTTCGTATGAACTTGTTTCTAGTTAACCTAACATTTAGGGCAAAGTTTAAGCCCAATTTCTATGTTTAAATAAAGTTTTCGAATTCTATAATTGTGATTCTAAGTTGCTTATGTGAGTTTGTTCAATTAAATTTGCTTGATAGAAAACTTTTATATGTTTATCTTATTTGGGTCGACACTTATAGGATTTGCATGTAATTGGTGCTAGGTTTAAGAACATGAAATCGACTTTTCGTTTTGTGTAAACTTGAATCAAAGTAGTAAAGGTTTTGGACAAAAATCGAATTCAATTGAAGAGGATTGCAATTAGGTGACTTATTCATACTAAGTTGTACACTTGAGTTGATAGCCTTTCTCTATGTGTAATGCGTTAAACATGACATGATTGACTAGCTTTCTAGGGTTTGATTGCATGTTTAATAGGATTAATCTAGGTGCTTTCGCTTAGGTTAATTAGCATTGAAAAGTAAAAAATGGGAATTCATTTGCTTTCGAATGTTTCACATGATCAACTCCTCTCTCATGACTTGGAAGAACAATTATAGGGTTTGAATCGAATTTGATTACATGGAATTGATTTTGATCTTTGTTCCTTGCGTTCCACCCTTGTATATATGTTTTTACGTTTTCTTTATTTTATTTATTTTAATTTTAATTCTTAAACTCCCCCCCCCTTTTTATTTTGTTACTTGTAAATATTTCTATTTCTTTATTTTTGTAAATAATACTTTATTATTTTAATTCTTTATTTGTTTATACAATTGTATATATTTTTATTCTTTATTTTATTTTTGTAAATAATACTTTTCTTTATTTGTTTCACAATTACAAGTGTACCCTCAATCCCCGGATAGAACGATCCCTATTTGCTTTTACTACTAACGATATTTCAGGGTTAAATTGTGCGCTTCCCAAAGCGACATCAGTTATCCCCGCATACATCTGATCCAGATGGAACAACCTCCCCCTCAAATCTCCTCGGCCAATTATCTCCCTTGTCTGAAGATCCTGAAAAACCACATACATGGGAAAAAATGTCACAGAGCACTAAGATTCAGTATTTAGTTAAGGAACAGAGATTAAGTGATGTGACAAATCAGGAACATATAACACATTCCTAAACTCTAGGTTTGGGGTGACTCTAGCAGTTCCTATTCCTAATACAGGAAAGGCTTCACCGTTAGCATTAGTAACTTTGGACACTGGTGGGATTGAGAGAGAGGTAAAGAATGATTTATTGTAAGTTATATGATCAGATGCACCAGAATCAATAATCCAAGTAACTTCCCCAACAAAGTCAGAGACAAATAAAGCCTTACCAAACTTACCTCTTCCAACAAAAGAGACTAAAGCATTACCCGGCTTCTGATCCGTTTCCTCCATACCTTGGTAGTCCGGGTTTTGAATTAAATTTGCAGTAGTGGTACGGCCCTGTTGATTAGGTCCCGATTTATTCCAAGTATTTTGTTGATTCGGATACCCATTCAATTGATGACACTTAGTCCTCCAATGCCCATAATTCTTGCAAAAAGTACAGTATGGCTGTGTTCCTCCTTGAGAACTTGGTTGGGGTCGAAGTGATTGAGGCGAAGGTACACATTTTGACGGTGAAAACTTGGTATGGACTGTGAGACTTGATAACTCTGAATGAATTGCTTTGGTGCTATCAAGTTATTGCTTTGGTGCTATCAAGTTCAGTCTCATCTTTGCGTATATATGCAAAGGCATCCTCAAGGGTAGGTGGAGTTCCACGTCTGAGCAACTCACCCTTTGCACTAGCATGCTTGTCATCGAGACCATGAAGCCTCATTAGATCCTTCTCTTCATTGTGTAACTTGATGTCATCAGCATTCTTCATCTTGTTGGGACTCCTTTGATCAATTTCCAGCCATAGACCTTCAAGGGAAGCATAGTATACTGCCACAAGCTGCCCATCCTGCCTCATCATGAACGCCTTGGTATGGAGCTCATGTATTTGAGCAAAATCTGAGTCATTCAGATACAATTGCTTCAGAGTACACCAAATTTCTACTGCAATTTCACACCCAATAATTAATTGTACTACCTCATCCGTCATGGCTTTGTAGAGCACAGACATTATGGCACCATTATGAGTTTCCCACTTTGCATAACCCACATCTTTTTCATCCGGTGTCTGAATCAATCCATTCACATATCCCATCTTGTCCAGACTGCAAAGATGAGCAGTCATCATCTTCCTCCAAGTACGATAATTCGTGCCATTCAACTTGGCACCCCCAAATCCCCATCCTAAGGATTCTTGATTCACAGATACCTCCACCTTTTGAACATCATAAGTCACAATCTGCTTAGAACTTTCTTCTCCACCCATGATGCTGGAAGTGCAACAATCTTCTCACTTTACACTGCGGAAGCAACGAACAATAAACCAACACCAAAAACTCGGAGATCAGATTCTTGGCTCTGATACCAAGTTGAAACTAAGAATCTCTAGAGAATAAGAAGCTTTAGAGGATGAATTCTCACACACTTTTATTCAATATACAGAGGCATATTTATACAACCCTAATTTTGGACTAACAAGGAAAGTAATCAAATCATAATTACAATCCTGATTCTATACAATTAGTATAAGGGGGGTGAAATTTGCACACCCATATTTGCAAATGGCACACCCCTTCATTTTTTTAATACTATTTCTTTTCACATCTTTCTGTACTTCCTAAAATGCCCTCAAAGTCAGATTTTTTTTTCTTCCCCTTTTTGGGTCCTCTCTCTCACTCTCTTCATTCTCCAAAACCACGACAATCTTCTCTCTTTATTCTCCATGAAACTTGAATCTCTCCAAGAAAGTCATGCTCGACTCATCATATAATCATTAAATCACTTTCGTTCCTTAATATAGAAGTGTATTGGACTGGAGTTTTTGATTCCTGCTTGATAATGTGATGATGAGGATGATACCCCGATATTCGCTACAACATTCCCATCATTTTATGATTTTCTCTCTGTTCTTTGCAATACAAGAACCAGATAGGCTAATTTGTTTCTTGGTCTGAAACAAAGTACATAACACTAAAGCCAACAAGATTAGAACAATCAGAAGCCCATAACGACGTAGTTTCATCGCATAGCATTTCTCTTTGTCTTCTTGGACGACACCATTTTCCATTGCGCCAATCTTGATGAACCCTCAGCTTCAAAACTAGGTAATCAAGCTCTTGCCCAGTAGTCTCGACGAACAGAGACTGATGCCCAGACCCGTTTTCCTCCGACGAAATTGTACCGACCCACCACAAATCAAGATAGTAAGCATCGATCCTATCACCCACATGAAACCCAGCATTAGCCTCCCTGATTTCCGGTGGCAGCGGCCGGACCTCCGCCACCTTGACGGTCTCTTTGAGCGGCACAGAGTCGTTGAATTCCTCCTACAAATCTTCCTCTCGGCGTCGATTGATGGCAATTGGGATTTGCTGGAGGCGGCGCCGCCGTAAGGCCCCAAGGGTCGGTTCCCCATTTCCTTCTGAAGCCACTCCAGTATGGCCTCCGGCTAAGCCCCAGAGCTCGCCGACGGGCCCTGCATTTTAAAGTCTCGGTCTTTAAGCTTGTTTGTGAGAAATTGAGAGGCTTTGGGATCCCTTCAAAACCCCAATTTGGGTGCATTGGTGAACGGCGTCGTCTAGACTAAAACTGGAACTGGGTTAAGGGGTGGTCAATGCCGATGTTGAGATGGGTGTAGAGAGAGAAAGGAGTGTTGGTATTTGTGAATTGGGTGAGGTCTTTGTGTGTGTGTGTGTGGAAGATTAGGGTTTTTGGAATTGGGGGAAATTGGAGAGACAGAGCAGATCTGGAAGAAATGGCTGGCGAAGACGGCGAAGAAATATAATGATTGGAGCCTGGGTCTTGGATACGTCGAATTCGCCCAAATCGACGTCGTCTACCCTGCCGTCGGATCCATGGCTGTTGAATTTCTTCTAATGCTCTGCATATGGGTCTCTGTTCTTTAACCCTGCAGCTAGAAAGAGGAACCTAGCTTGGGCTTGTACATCGAGAAGAAAGAGAGAAGATTGTCGTGGTTTTGGAGAAGGAGGAGAGTGAGAGAGAGGACCCAAAAAAGGGAAGAAGAAAAAAATCTGACTTTGAGGGCATTTTAGGAAGTACAGAAAGATGTGAAAAGAAATAATATTAAAAAAATAAAAGGGTGTGCCATTTGCAAATATGGGTGTGCAAATTTCACCCCCCTTAGTATAATTCTATTCCTAATAGTAATCCTAAAATACCTATGACTCACAACAAGGCTAACTTGAATTTCCAACTCCTAATGAGAGACATACAATCTCAATAGGTAACTAGATAGAGATAACTCATGTATTTCTTATTATTTATCTTAAACTAAATCAATTGTTATTTAGTTAATGAATATAGATAATGTAAAGTCCCCACTTAATTCTAACACTCTCCCACTTGGACTCACATTGTCTATATGCCAAAACAATTGAACCATAGATTAAAACAAACAACAACCAAAGTGTGCACGGACATACAAGGATACTCAAAATTCATTCAATTTGGTCAAAATGCAGAAACTGATGTAGAACCAAGAATTAATTATGATTATCATAACCATACTGATTAAAGACTACTAACATCAATTGCTGCAATTCACATAAACTCAAAATGCGATAATAATGAGAACAAGAGAATTGTACATCTACCTGCAAGATCATCATGTTCTCAGTCCAGCTGCATTGATCTTGTAAGCTCAAGATCACACCAACTAACTCTTTACACCAGTAGACTTGGTAGTCTGGTTCTTAACCTGTAAACTCATGCATAGCACAATAGTCCACTTGACAAAATACATAATTTAAAATCCAACAGATTGTTCCAGAAAACTAAAATGGTACCAACAAAAGAAATTCATAACTGGAATGCCTCATTTTATTAATGACTTGTAAGATAAAGATTACAAGTGAACTGAAATTCAAAAATAGCTGAAACAAGGAACTGATTACACAAAAATAAATTCAAAATAAAAATTGACTCCCATTGAGCTCAAGCTCTCAAGTCAGATAATATTCCCATGTTTGTAGCATGTCTCTGAAATGCTACAACTGTCAATGCTTTTGTAAAGGGGTCTACAAGCTGAGAATCTGTATCAATGTTCAAAATGCTCACTTCTCCATGCTTCACTCTCTCTCTCACACTATAGTACTTGAGATCAATATGTTTGGAATTGTTTGAAATTTTACTATTCTTGCTAAAGAAAACTGCAGCCTCATTATCACAAAAATTTTTAAGTGCATCTGAAACAATGAAGCTCAAGACTTTGGTATGCAACAGAAATTTTTTAATCCAGATACCTTCACAAACACCTTCATAAATTGCTATAAATTATGCCTACATAGTAGAAGTGGATATCAATGACTGTTTCATGGTTTTCCATGCCACAGCCCTACCAGCAAACATAAACACATAACCACTAGTTGATTTCTTTGTGTCAGGATAATTACCTGCAAAGTCTGAATCTGTAAAACTAGTTAATTCTAAATGTTTTACTTTTATGTGGACCAACTTGTGATTTTTAGTTCTTTGAAGATATCTAAGCACCTTCTTACCAGCAATCAGGTGTTCATGGCTAGGATTAGACTGAAATCTGGATAAAATACCTACTGCAAATGATAAATCAGGTCTAGTGCAGACCTGTGCATACATGAGACTGCCTACTAGCTTAGCATAAGGCTTGCTCTCTATTTCAGAATCACTCTTCCCCCCTATTTTAGAACCTTTGGTAAGTTTATCTCCTTTGGACATGGGAACTTCACCAGAAGCACAAGTTTCCATTCCAAATATCTTTTCAACACTTTGGAAATGTAATTGTGTTGAGACAAGCCTAGCACACCTTGTGTTCTGTCCCAAGGATAATTTCCCAAGGAACATAAACACAACCAAATGATCAATGCAATATGAAATATGACACATTAAGTAAAGATGCATCACTTGCTTCATTGACCACATCCATCTCTTCAAAAGCAGTAGTAACAACACAGCTATTCAACACAATTAATCTGAGCTCTAAAACCTCAAATAGCCACACGCCAAAAAGTCTTCTACTCAACTGTGTGTTTTACTCCACACTATGGGGCGGGACTGAATGTATTTTTCACACAGTGAATAGGGATTTCAACCACCTATATATACAAGCTATATAGGTCTTCCCATAAAATAATCCTATTCAAGCCTATGCGTTATCTATAAAGATGCTATGGTTATCATATCATAAACAATAGACGTTTATCTTTATCAAAAATGGATTCCTAACCAAAGAGTGACATACCTAAACTCATTTGGTAACTAGATAGAAAATTCATATATTTCCTATTTATTGTAATAAGTTTAATCAATTTGTTATTCACCTAATGTAGACAATATTGGTCCAAGGGGGAGATTGTAAAATATTATTTGGACCAATATTGTCTACATAACAACTGAACCAAAACTCATTTCAGAAAATAGCCAAAGTGTGCACTGAAATATATGGTTTCTCAAAATCCATTTAGTTCTGTCAAGTATACAGTAGCTAAAACAGAACTTGGAAATGAACATACTTGTTCCAAATCACTTATAGTAACCTCCGCATCTCACATGAACTACAAAACCGATATGATGAAATCAAGTGATAATGTATGTCATTCTACAGTAAACACTTGATCATAGTCCAACTAAAATTTTGAATATCAAAATCACAATGCAAACATTATTTACTTAAGCACCAGTGGATTACATGTTTGCTTCTTACTGAATATATGCATATTTGATCCACCTGATAATCAACAAACTAAAGTAACAGCAATCAATATATCTGAAAATACCTCAAGTTTTATTCATTCATCAAAACATGAATACATATTGTTTCTAACAAGAACTGCAAACTGAAATAAAATTGAAACTTTCAAACTAAGAAACTGAAAAACATGATCTTTACAACTTTTGCTCTTACTGAACTCAAGAATCTAAACTGGACAAAATTCCCATATCCTCAACATGTTTCTTGAAAGCTGAAACTGTTAATGCCTTGGTAAAAGGGTCTGCAAACTTTGCATTTGTACTAATGGCAGCTATATCAATCTCTCCATGTTTTACCCTCTTTCTCACACTGTAGAACTTCAAGTCTATATGTTTTGAATTATTAGACCTTTTGCTATTCTTGCTGAAGATCACAATAGCTTCATTGTCACAATAAACTTTCAACTTTCCTTCAACAAGATTACTTAAAATCTTTGTTTCCAAAAGAAAGTTTCTGATCCAGATGCCTTCACATACACCTTCATATATGGTAATTATTTCTGCTTGCATGGTGGATGTGGCTATCAATGACTATTTCATTGTTTTCCAAGCCACTGCACCACCTGCCAACATATATACATAGCCACAAGTAGACTTCATTGATGCAGGATAATTGCCTGCAAAATCTGAGTCTGTGAAGCCTACAAGTTTAAACTTCTTTACACGCTTATACACAAGCATGTGACTCTTAGTCCTCTGTAGGTATCACAATACCTTTTGCCAGCAATCCAATGCTTATGTCCAAGATCAGATTGAAACCTGGATAACATACCAACTGTAAAGGATAAATCTGGCCTAATGCACACTTGTGCATACAAGAGACTACCAACTAATCTAGCATATGGTACAGACTCCATTTCCCTTTTCTCAACACATGTTTTAGGGCATTGATCCCTATTTAATTTATCTCCCTTAAATATTGGAACCTCCCCATGAGTACAAGTAGCCATATCAAACCTCTGAAGTATTTTTGATATGTAGGCTTGTTGAGATAATCCCAATAGC
The DNA here is from genome assembly GCF_002994745.2 of Rosa chinensis. Classification (NCBI taxonomy): domain Eukaryota; kingdom Viridiplantae; phylum Streptophyta; class Magnoliopsida; order Rosales; family Rosaceae; genus Rosa; species Rosa chinensis. Next base: position 44,929,146 of record NC_037089.1, read on the forward strand.
CCTTGTGTTCTGTCTCTCTTTATCTCAATTCCTAATACATAAAAAGCTTCTCCTAGATCCTTCATATCAAAAAATTTCGATAGAAATATTTTGGTATCTTTCAGCAATTTAATGTTACTGCTAACAAGGAAAATGTCATCTAAATATAGGATAAGAAAAACAAACTAGTTTCCAACAACTTTAAGATAAACACATTCATCTACCAAATTTTATGTAAAATAAAAATATGCAACCACAGAATCAAATTTTCTATACCATTGCCTAGATGCCTATTTAAGTCCATAAATAGATTTCTTAAGTTTACCGACTAGTTTTCTTTTCCAGTTTCAATATAGCCTTCTGGTTGTGACATGTATATCACTTCTTTCAGTTCACCATTTAAGAATGCTGTTTTTACATCCATTTGATGTAACTCCATATCATAGTGAGCTACAAGAGCCATTATGATTCTAAAAGAGTCCTTAGTTGAAACTGGTGAAAATGTTTCTGTAAAATCCATACCTTCCTTTTGTGTGAACCCTTCAGCTACAATGTGAGCCCCGGTAATTTTGTTTAATTACTTTGAATTTTCTCAGGCTTTGGTTTTGAATTTTTTTTTCTCCTAGAGTTGGAGAGTGAGTTAGTTCCGGTTAGGTAGAACAATTTTCAGTTATGTACGGAATTAAAGGTTCTTGTAGGCCTTTAGTATGGTCTGGTACAAGTTGAGTTTATAAAGATTTTGAGTTAGGCCACGTTATTAAACATAGTGAAGGGATTTAGTTAGAACAGTTGCTCACTTAAGAGTGCATGAGCTGCTAGAGGTGTGTATCTGGGAATGAAACACGTTAGTCTGGGTAAGTCACGTGTCTATACCTCTTGCCTACACCACTCACCACCTCACTGACAGCCTTCTCCACCTATATCTCTAGATTTTTCCGTCACTTGCATGCCAACCATACTCCTTTAGTTCTCAGAACCAGAGATTACATCCACTAATCTCATCTGCATCCACCTAAAACCCAAATCACCTTTCTTACCCAACCTTCCCAAGAACGAAGAAACCAGCCATGGCAACGGGTTAGAAGCCACTGAAGTCCCTATCTTCTTCCGTTGCCGAGTGTAGAAGCTTGGGCTTTGGAAATTAGACTGAGATCAGTTCACTCCTAAGGTAATCCCAATCCAACTCATCCCTGGTGTTCACTTAGTATTTCGATTTGATTATAAGACTGGGAAATTTATAGTTCTTCTTAAATCAAGGTTTGGAATTGGGGAAGAGTAGAGAATTGGAGCTGGAGGTCGATCGAGGGCTCTTGCCAGTTAAAAGGTGGGATTGTGCAGTACATAAATCGAAGAAGAAGGATTTTGGGGTGAAGGCTACTTGACTGGGTATTGATCAAATTGAGGTAAGAAGCATTCTTGGGTATAAATCTGGTCAGCTTTTGGTAGTGGTGTAGGTTACTATAATTGTTTAATAAAGGATCTTTGGAATATGTTTTATGAATGGTGACGTCCAGCATGACTAGTCAATGGTTTGGTCTTGGTATATGTATATTTATATACATAATTGTGTGTTGTGGGAGCCAAAAGTGTTGGACGTGATTGTTGGGTACAACTGTCTCATTGTAGAGTAAGTTGCAGATTTGGTTGAGTTTGGCAGAAACTAGATTACAGTTAAAGGTTTGGTTTGGCCTTGTGGAAATTAGTTGTTCGCTTGAACTATTTACGTGACTTAGAATTGGTCGAAAATGATATATAGGTGAAGGATAAATTATTTGTTCTAAGGAAGTTACTAACTTAGAATTGTTGGGTTTAGGATTCCAGTGACCAAGGCTTACCCAACGACGGTGATAGCTCGGAGATTGTCTAAGCACGGATTCCAGGTAGGGGGGACTCACCTACGCCTCGCTAGAGTTTTCTTTACATATTCGTTTTAAGTGTTGCATGACGTATGCAAGGTTTCGGTATGTTTTATTTATATTTATATTTCTACTTTATTTTATTTCGTTTTATTGACACGTAAATAACTATTAACGTGTCAGGCCGTGCTATACGGTCAAGTGAGATGACTTGAGAGCGAAGGGTGGCTCTGACTTCCTTGGGTTCGATCCCCTTAACCTCCGGAGGGTTAGTTACGCCGTCGTTCGGGTATTTCCGATCGTAATGACGGGCCCGGTACGTGTGTGTAGCAAGGTAGTGGACGCTCTCGCTACGCTTACCTGGTAAAATTCTATTTGAGGTAAGGCCGTGTAGTTGGTCTATGGGACCGGTCATCTGGTTTGTGAGCTATTGGGATCCCGTCTACGAGTCGTGTACTTAATGATTTTCTTTATGTTATTTTTATGTCTTACGCATTTCTAAGTTCGTGATAATCCTTTACTGCATGCTATTTATAAAACCTAGTGGGGTTGAGCTCCTCTACTGGGCGATGAACGTATGTGATGCTCACCCCTACTTTCCCTCCAGGAACTGAGCAGGAGCTAGCTGAGGACAAGACTTAGACACTTGGGTGTTGGCATCGTCAAGTTGTGAATAGCTTCTTTTGGACTTGACTGTTGGTTTGGCAGGTGTTGATCAGTCTCCCTCCTTTTGAAATTGTGAATGTGACTTTGTCTTTTTGTGGGAACCTTTGTAAATTTGTTAGTATCCGCCTGCCTATCTTTTGGTGTGTGTTACTTAGCGTGAATCTGAAACCCGAATCTTGGACTCATGGCTTTTGTGGAATGTAAATAAAGTACTCTTTTGTTGTAAAATCTTTACGCTTCCGAATCGTACTCTCAACCTCAATCGTAAACGTTTTTCTCACCACAATTTTAAAAGGCCTTGCAAGCTTTGGTGGCATGGGTTTGTGGCACAAGCTGCAGACTCATGTTCAGAGGCTTGCGGCGCTATAACATAATCCTTTCGGGGCGTTACATACAAGCCTTACTTTATGCTCTCAAGTACAGATAGATATGAGTTCATATATGGTCCAGGTACCCTTTAGTGCATTGTAGCTAGTTCTAAGTCCACTGAAGGAAATGGCAGGGAATGCAGTACAACATGCACCACTTGTCTATCATTCACTCCCGTCAATAACTCCCTGAGACTAGCATTAATGTTGATCAGCTTCATTATGTGCTCTCTAACTCCCCCAGATCCATCATACTTCAGGTCATAAAAAGCCTTAGACAATCTTGCAGCCTCTACCTTCTCACTCTCTTTAAATTTTCTCTCAATGGCCTCCATGTAGTCAGTAGCCAAATCAAGTTCTTCTACACTACCTCTTACAGTGTCAGACATAGTGTTCCTAATGCTGTTCTTACCCATTCTATTTGACATGTGCCAGGCTTTAAAAGCCTTAACCTCCTCAGCTGAACTCTCATCAGTTAGTGCCTCAGGTTCATCCTCATGAAAAACTAAGTCTATGTTCTCATGCATCATCATGTAACGTTCTCCTGAGTTTCTCCAGGCTCTAAAGTTTGTTCCAGTACTGAGCATCAAAACATTGTTGAGGTTCATGTAAATACTCCCTAATGAGCAAAAGTAAAAGAAAAATTCTATAAGTTCTAGTTTCAAAAACCTTAAAAAGCATGAAGTTTCAACATGGTGACATTTCTGTAGATATATGTGTTAGCTTTCAAAACAGTTCATAAACACACATAAATCACCAAAACGAATATCACACAAAATAGCAATAAGCATATTAAGATACTATGCCAATAGAATTACCCCAAGACTGAATTTTACATCGGGCAACACTTTTGTAGCAGCAGACATAATGTACTTAATTTTCTGAATCTTCACTCCATAAGTAGAGAATTTAAGCTATCCAAAAAGACAATCAACATCTTATGACAGTAGAAGAGTCTTCAAGTATCGAAATATGAATTCAAAATTATGTGTGGAAAGTGTGGTAGGAAGAGCGTGGAAGCATCGGGAGAGACTTATGGAGAAGCACTATAGTTGTTTAATAAATGGATCCGTAGCTAGTTTCTCACTAGTATTATTACAAACAAGTTTATCATAATATATACACCTACGTCCAGTTGTGGTAGGCATTTATTCCAAAGGTAAAATCATCTACACAGTAGCGTAAGAGGCTGACGTAGCAATGCCACACATTCCTTCCACAGCCTCTATATTTCTTTGTATCCTAACGTAGCCTTCTTCACCCCATTCTGTGCCCCATGAGTTTTTCAGCAACCAATAATCGATCCCCTCATCAGTTGTTCCGTAACCAATAGCAGTAACACAATGGTCGAGGTCCGTTCCACAATATCCTGTCAACACACCAGATGAATAGTATTCGAATGCTCCCTCAGCTTGAATGCAAACGGATACAGGTTGATTAGCAACAGCCTTGAGAAGGTCCTGTTCACTGTTTACAGGCACATCTTCGTAGCCGGTTATGCTACCTGAAGGGCTGTCTGCCTCTGTAGTATTGCACACATTATCAGTAGCAGTATAGGGATAATTAGCCTCGTTTGTAAGCCCGTGCTTTTCTATGATGTACAGAAAGGCAACGTCGGGGTAGCCACCCATACAGCCTTCATTCTCACCTCCGACGTCACAGTCAACCAACTCTTGCTCAGACATAGAGACTAGTTCACCAGTAGCAAGCTGAAGAGCTCCTTCCAAGGCTCCCACTGTTGCGAAAGCCCAACAGCTTCCTGCATAGTAATTCCAATTACAGATATAGTAGTTAGAACATTATTGAAATCAAATGAAACAGAATTCCATTAGTACAATAGTGCATGCATTATCCCTAAATAACAATCAGAAGCAATTGACTACGTACCACATTGGCCTTGGTCTTTGACAGGCATTACAGCTCCTTTCGTTCTCCAGTCTAGTGAAGATGGCACTACGCTAACATTTTCGTACTTGAAAGAAGTAGTCGGCCGAGGGGTATCCCGAAGACCCTTGAATCCAGTCCTTTGGGATTTGAATTCTTCAGTTGTAAGGTCTGCAAATTGATTGACGCTCAATTTGTATGGTTTGTTTACATCGCTATTCGAAGAATCAATCATTGCCACATTTTTCTTGAATACATTGAAGCGAGTCTCCTTCTCATTCATGCTGCTGTATTGGCGTCCATAACGAGTCATCCATTGCTCGTATCTCTCATACATGGCTGCATCTTCAAGATTCCGAGAGGTGGCTTCAGAAGACCAAGCCCCGAATATGAGGATCAAGCACAGGCAAATACATTTAGAGTACATCTGGTTTATGAACTCCATGCTTGCTAGCTAGGATATGATTTGATGGAGTAAATGAACTAAAGAGAAGCTGGTTTTATACAGAAAATGACCTTGATATCTCCGGGTACGCGTCCCCGAAAAATCAAAGTTTTGATATGATCGAATTGAACCAGCTGTGTAACATCAATATAATATAATGACACGTACAAGAACAAAGCACTTTTTTTTTGGAAATTGTTATTGTTTCTTCTTCTGTGCTTTCACAAATTCCTCCGTCACTCTTTGGCAACTAATTTGTCCAGACTTTGCAGGTCAAACTTGATTGGAATATGCAGCATTGGTACCAAGTCATCTTCAAAGTACTCCATCCAATGAAGCTTTCTGTCCACCCGAAAGCATTAATTCGCCATTCCTTCTCTATATAAGTACCAGAAAATCAGGCTTAACTAGATCTCATTGGCTTTTTACAGGAACAAAGACAGTTAAGATTCAAAATCTATTGGACGAGGAGAGAAGAACAAGACTCATCCTAAAGAAAGACAACTACCAGCTGAACGGCAAGCAGAACACAACAAGAAGCAAAAGATACATAAAGAACGGCAGGCATATTGACATTTTTTGTCAAAACCATTTAGAACAAGTTATCACATTTTCCTTACATATGCATGAATATTTTAACCTGCATATACCCATTAGTGTCCTTATGTTTCCTAGACAGGATCATACATGATTAGAAAGTTGGTTTTAGGATTAGTAATGGTGCATGGTCCTAATATTCAACTGCATGATCTAGAAAGTGGTTCTCCATCTAAAATTTTCAATTGTAGGCCAATAAGCAGAGGCGGAACTAAATTTGAGTTAACATAAACCCACTTACGCCAATAATAAATTGGTGTGCTCACTTATCCGATTTAAATCTCATACTTAATTAATAAATTACAAATCTACCATTCTGCCACTAAAACCACATCTCTCTATCCCTGATCCAAATCACAGATCCCCCTCTCTTCCCTCTCTCTTTCTCCTCCCCTCTCCGATCTCTTCTTCTCCCCTCTTGATTTGGCGGTAGTCGTCGTCCGGTGAAATTCCAACCGGCGTCAGAGAATCAGACATCACCGTTTTTAACTAAGGAGCTCGACGACTTCCCACGCGCCTCCCACGGCGCGGCGACGCTGTCGAAGCCAGTCGGAGGGGAGAGCCTGTTCACGAGGACGTCCAAGACGCTGCTGAACGACATCTCTGCGGGGCTCGCGAGGAAGAAGTGCTGGCGGTGCTCGGCGCTAGCCGTTCCGGCAAGTCGATGCTTATCGACGCCTTGGCCGGAACGCCAATGCCACCGCCTCCTTTGAACAGCAACTATGCCCGGCATGATAATTCAATGCCTCTGTAAATACTCTATTGAATCAGATCTTACCTTTCGGCTTTGATTTCTGTGATAAAGTATGTGATTGTAGGTGAAATAGTTTCATCTCAAGAGGATGACAAGTTGATTTGAGCCACCGGTGAGAAACTATGTTTCAACTCTGGAAAGGGGACCAGGTGTCTGAGCTTTGCTCGAGCTGATGACGAATGGCAACCAAATTATGCAAAACCATTTTTGGAAATTTGATATTTCACGTGGTACGTACTGTGGATTTCCCCATTTCCACCTGCACCTCAACATGGTGTGCATATTGAGTTGATTGACTTGAACTTGTAATTTCTTATTCCAAGCTCTCATGCTTATTAAACCATCATGTGCAAGCTGATTGATGTTTTAGCTTTACAATGGGCCCCATTGAAAGGGGTGTAGTGTGGTGCTCTTCTTCTTATTCTTTAATGTATCAAACTGTACAGCTTTTTCTTCCTCTGATTTCTTGTAATTAATATAGAGAAATTTATTATTGGGAGGGGGAAGGGAGAATAAAAGGTTTATTAGGGGGTAATAAGTTTATTATTTAGGGGGGGCAATAAACTTTTTATTGGGGGTAATAAATATTTTATTGGGGGGCATTAAATTTTCTATTGGGTTTTTTTTAGAGGCTATAATATTCTCCGGTGACCTATGCGATCTCCGATAACATCTTTAGGGACATCCGGCGAGGTTCCCAGTGACTGATGACTAAATTTCGGCGATCTTGACCAAAGTCCGGCGGCCTTTGATAGAAGTCTCCAATGACTTCTCTCTTTAGACAAAATAAAAATAAATAAAAAATATTTAATTAGGTATTATGGCAAAAAATATGTAATTTGTTAGGTAAATAGGTAATTTTATAATATATTTAGGTAAGTGAGGCTAATGTAGGTCAAATTTAGGTAAATGGACAAATTTTTTTTTTTAAATTATAAACTTCCTTATGTATATGTTACGAATGGTACACATATATTTCGGGCATGGACCACGCAGTTACACTTAATAGTAGATTGTTAATTATTGTATTTATATAAAGATCCGGTTGGTCTATACTGGAATCACCGGCGGTGGTCCGTACCCGAAATTTACGTACTTACTTTCGTGCCTGATAAATGTCCTGAGAAACTTTATTATTGATAGAGTTCCATACATCTGTCGCTCCATGGCCGTCATTTCAACTTTTGTCTCCAATGCCAGAAGAGAGTTCATCTCATGCTTCACTGTTACATCTGGACATTAGTCACATTACCCAGCACTGTTACATATGAATAATACTGTTCCTCCTTTCCCCCCTTACAGATAAACGGTATTTTTCTTTATTACCTCAAAAAGAATATTCTCTACTTTGGCGGAGTACGTACGTCCCTTGTAGATAAAACTGTCACATATGCAAGATCACTACTCAGTAGTTAGCAAGATTAAATGAACAAAATCTTTGATAAATAATAGCGTGAGGAGGTATCAATCTTTATCAAAGAAGATAATACAGTGGCAGTGATGTGTAACAATTCAAACAATTAAAATAGAGATTGGATTAGGACTATCAACATTTCGAGCTCTTCAGGGAATGAACAAAAACGGTTTGTTAGGATAGTGATGATTGATCATTTAATAGCAAGACGGTGTTATCCCACGAACAATTCATCCATTGGTAGAGAGGATGCCTCCTCTAGAATGCTCTCATTCTACTTGGAATAGGGATGATGTGTGCAGGGTTTTTTTATTCTTTTTTTTTTAAATTTCCTAGCCTAATGGATATTTTTGGAAAGTAGTGATCGGATACTTCAACCCTAGATTTAATAGGAATCGGAAGCTCGGGATGATAGGCAAATAGCCATTGACTACTTAAATCAGAGGATTGCTTATTACTACTAAGCAATCCCTTTTATCACATGCGGCTAATGTTAAGGCTAGGTTTGTGATACAAGGGTTATACACGGATGAGGCTCTTCCGATCATGAGGCCAATGTGTCTCCTTTGCTCAATCGGTTTTCCTTTCCTTTCAGAAGCGCTAATCGAATAAGATAACCACTAAAATTAACATAAAGAATTTCAGCTGGAAAAAATCTCGTTACCAATTACTCTCCCAGCTAGTAAAAAATTGTTGAAACTTCAAAAATTGAAGGTTCCAACTAAGCTGGCAATGAAAAACTAATAGTCAAAATATGAAATAGAAAGGAATAAATTTTTGTGAGTGATGAATTTTTGAATAGAATGATGTAAATGGTGGTATATATACAAGCCCTACACTACTACATTACACATCTTGTTCTCTAAGTGTACTTGTCCTCCAAGTTTCCTTCTTCTACAAGATCCTTCTCCTACAAGTTTACTTTATATGCAAGCAAACTTATTCTACACAAAATGACTCACAAGTCAACACTAATTAGATATTTACTTAGATCTTATAACGTAATTAGGACAACTTTCTAATTTAATGTCATAGAATTATCAAACTCTTTGGATAATATTTAGAATTTGAGCGTATCCATAGCTGTTGTTAAAACAGAACCTGCTTGATCAGACGTTGATCATTATTTTGACAATCTGTGAAACATAATTTTAATCCTAGTTAGCTTTTTTTTTTCTTTTTTCTTTTTTGTGAGAATGAATCCTAATTAGTTTTTATTTGAAAGAAAAGGAAATTTCCCGATTTGCATGGTCCAAAATTTTAGACCGAAAGAAACGGGGCAAGTAGCGCAAATAAAAGTGAACGCCCCTAATTAGGAAAGTATCTTCCTGCATGCCATCGTGACGTCGTTGACTTGTATGTATGGTCTTTCCTAATTGAGTATACATCGTCTATATATATGCACTGCACGACTTGACAAAGTTGTCAACTCAATAGCTCTAGATCGACACGACTGATTAAGGTGATCAATTGAAGAAGAAATCATGGGACGCAGGAAGATAGAAATCGAGAAAATCAGTAACAAGAACTACCTAATGGCCACATTCTCTAAGCGGCGAAAGGGTCTGTTTCACAAAGCCAGTGAGTTTTGCAGGTTATCCGGTGCCGAAATCGCCATCGTTGTCTTTTCGCCAGGTGACCGTGTTTACCGGTTTGGTCACCCTTCAGCAGACTCCATCATTGACCGGTATGATGATCCGCGAACCAAAAATAACAATAATAAGGGCACACGAGAGTTTCCGTATACACTTGACGACGAAGGCAATGAAGCTCATGATGATGATTTGGCCGGCAGCAAGCTTGGAAAAGAGGCAGCTGATGGTAAGGATGAGCTTGGAAAGGCCAGGTTTTGGTGGGATAATCTGCCTATTGAAGATATGGGACTAAAACAACTTGAGCAATATAAAAGTTGCTTAGAAGTTATAAGAAACGAGCTGGCATATGAATTACATGAGACGAAGAGAAGAGAATCACACACCAAAGATTTTTTGAGTTTGATTGGCTTCAGTACTAGTACTTCTACTTCTGATCCAGTAAGAGAACGCAACTGTGATATTGTAGAAGAACACCAAGCACAGCTTTCATGGAGCAGCATGACGAGCGCAATTAACCCAAATTTTACTATTTAAAGAGTTGAACAAGTTAATAGTAGTATTTGGACATATATATGCCCTATATTTTCGACTATGTATATGTGCCAACAAATTATGTATTCGATAGCTTGAGACTTAATGTTCTCAGTTTGCGTGTTTTGATCTAATGCTTCACATGAACCTTTGACACGTTAAATTAATCTGTGAATTTGTGATTTATGTAAAAGTGAGAGTTCATATTTCCAAAAACTTAAGCTCTAGGCTGTGTCTGGATAAATAAATTGTAATTCTTATAGAAATTTAAAATAATGAGATTACATCAATTTTTGATGTGTTCACGTACATTCCACACAAGAATTGACAATTTTATATTTATAACATGGGAAAAACATATATATCAGTTAATTAGATAAAGAAAAAAAACAACGCGCATGTAGTCACCTCCTTTCAGTAGTTCAGTATCAAATCACTCTTTTTATTCTAATGAAATTTTAATCTCATGTAAACATCAAATATATTGATTGATCAATTCTTGATTCTAAGCTCTCAAGCAATAATGGAGTTTTATTCGTATATTGGCGGTGGAGATGGCTTCAAAGACAATCTCTGACATCTCTTTTGCACATAAACCTTCTTCAAAGAGAACCTTATGCCTCATCCTTTGCGGTGGACAAAAGAGAGATGATGAAGGTGGCTTGTTCTCTGGTGTTGGTGCACGATTAGAAAAGAACAAAGAAAATTTCCAACTTAGAATTTTGGTAAGAACTTTATAATTTCTTTATTAAAAATCCCAAATGAGGCAATTCAAGTATTGGATTTATAAAATCAAATCCTGATTTTTAGTAAAATCTCACATTTTTCCCTCCATTCAAACAATTCCTTGGCGAAAGTTGAATACTCATACGCTTAGTGGCAGTAACATAAAAGAGTTTTGGTTTGCGTGAGAGAGTTATTTTTCTTCTGTGCACCGACAGTACAAGTGACTCAGCACCTATTAGGTGATCTCAATTCTTGATATTTGTAGTCAACATTTTTTTTAATAACCAAAAAGTGCACTTGATGTTATTCAGACGTACATTTCTGTTGGTACAAGTGCACGCCAGTTCTCTAAATCTCTTCCTAGATAAGGTAGCTTTTTGTACCGAGAGCTTTTCTATCAACGTCCTCCATCGTTGTGATGGACATATATGAATGTCATGGCTAGATCTCGAACTTTGTCATATTTTTGATCCACCAACAAGTCTCATGATACATTATCGAGTTTATGGTTCATTAATTGGTCCGCTATCTAAATAACTTGCTTGCAATCTACAATCACTTATGGTTGATGGCGGTTAGTTGTGATATTGGTGGGAACGACTAAGGTAACAGTGATCGGGTTGCTGCTTTGGCTCGTCATTGCTCCCGGGTTTGGTGCCGTTGTGGTGTTTACCTCATGTGGCATACAGTCAAGGGAAACTTTTTAACACTGATCATTCTATAGTTGTGTCGGCGCGCCGGAGTATTCAACCTAGTTGGTTAATTATTTGCTCAGACCCTCATCATTTAGGTGTATGTTTAATCATTACTAAACATTTCAAGATTCTATCAATTTCATTTTTCTTTTCTTTTTCAGAAAGCTATTATGCGTCTTGAATTGACATTACACTATTTTTCGTTTTAATTTTATTTTAATCAATTATTAAAAAAAACTATTACTTTAATTAATTACTATTTTTTTATGAACAAAGAAATTACTAAAAGAATCTCCGTGAGATCTTGATACATATGATCAAATAACAATTTGAGAAATACATGATAGACAATTTTAACATACATTATTATATACAAAAGAAAATGCAAGGGAAACTGATTTGGGAAAAGTGACAAATATATATCTTAAGATTAGTAGGAAATAATTTTCAAGTATTTAACCGAAACAATTTGTTTGAATTTTATGAGGCAGACATTGTGCACTGCACTTCACAACAAAAGAAATTATGGTTGCCACTGCATTGCGGGTTGTAATGCTCAAGTCAAAGGGCATATCGGTAATCTGCTCCGCCGAAGGGTTGATATCAGGCTCTTCCCTAAAGTAGAGAAATCCCGGGGGTACGACATTGCATTGAAAAAAAGGTCAGTTTGGGTAAATCCACGTCGGACCCATAATGAAAGAAGGTCCAACGGATTTCTGGGCTTTACTAACATTAGAAAAGCTTTCATTTTTTTTTTGGGATAACAAGTTAGCAATTTTTATGAATGAAGAACGAGTTCATGGGAACAACGAAGGTTTAGCTCATTTTTTTAGTATACCCCTTCTGATTTTGGATGTCTACAAGCGGAGTATATGATGTCATGTAGCTATTTTTATTTTTTAATAATATATATATATATATATAGAAAATAACAAATTTGGACACAAGTTTAATTTGTTGCAGAAAAATAATGGGCTTTTTAGGAATATTTCTTAAATTTAAATTTGGGACAACTTGGAAAGAAACTCACCTTACCACATTTGGAATTGTAAGAATTCAAAACCAAGTTTATCCACATTCAGAGAATCATTCTCAAAATAGTAACAATAATAGTAATTATTATTATTTAGTTTCATTAATGGTTATGTCCCCATGTATTCTTTGGTTTCATTAATGGTTAAGGCTTAAGGACAGCCGTAATGACCCTATTTTCAAAAAAAAATTATTATAATTATAATTATAATAACTCAAATGACCATTTTAAAGGGGAAAACACAATTTATTAATTCCAATTTGATGTAATTTTTATTTTCTTAGGCCTATGGGTTAAAAACTTAAAATAGAAATACTAGCAAATTAAATCAAATAACAACGTATAAATGATACTAAGAAGTCAAAGTGACCTATATGCTAACTTGTGTTGACGGAATACATCAAAATAGGGGTATTTCTAAGTTCAAGTCAACTGCTAATAGGGGTATTTGTCTCATTGAGTTTCATCGCATCCGTCATCTTCTTAGCAATGTCTCTTGGAATTGGATCTCCCGTGAAGCTAACCGTATTGCCAATGCAGCAGCAAAGTTAGCCAAATCGAGGTTGTGCACATAATTGTGGGTTAATAACCCCCAACCTCTCTTGTCTTTGTTTTAACTAGTGATGGGCTTCCTTGTCCTCACTAAGTTTTTATTATTTCTTGGGTTATTATCACAAATGGTATATGAACTTATCATTTATCTTATCAATGGTACCTGAACTTTAATTTTGATCACAACCAGTACCTGAACTTTTCAACTTCATTTCAAGTGGTACCTATCACTAACTTACGTTAATGTTCCGTTAAAAACTAACATGTGCAAAACACATGACCTATATTCAATAGTAGTTTGACTAAAATACGTACCCATTAAAATAATTTTGTTTACTAGATATTTTGATCAATTAATATGTTCATAAAAATATAAGTTCAATTAAAAATAAAATTTAAAAACAAGATCTCAACAAATTGTTTTATAGATATTGACAAAACATTTCAAATAAAACTATAAAAAAATTTTTTTGACAAACTATAAAATATTTAAAATCAAAAGCTTATCAAAACTTTCGTAATTTTTTTTCCTGTCATTCATATATATTTTTAATTGAAGTTGAAAGTTTTTCCTTTTCATAGTCTCATTTTTTATAGCCATATTACCACAATATAAGTGAAAATAAGTGATATTACAAAAAGAAAAGGGGTAATTTTACAAATTTATCCTTGAAAAATGAGTTTGGCACATGTCAGTTTTTAACAGAACATTAACGGAAGTTATTGATAGGTACCATTTGAAATAAAATCGAAAAGTTCAGGTACTGGTTGTGATCAAAATTAAAGTTCAGGTACTATCGACAAGATAGATGATAAGTTCAGATACCATTTGTGATAATTACCCTTTTATTTATTTGCTGTAGTTTTGCTTGGTATTCCTACCAGATGTTTCAGTTGTATTTAGTTTATGTACTTGTTTGTGCCTTCTTTTCAATTGAAGTATTTTCAGATATACAAAAAAAAAAAAAAAATCAATGCTAACTAGTAATTAGGTCAAGTCAAATAATAAGAGAAATCTATGCAGGAACCATAAAGATAAAATATGGTCGTAAAATTTGATATCGTCCAACTCTTATCCTAGGAAATCTCATGATGGAGAAAAGCCTCAAATAAAAGGACAGAGTATCACACATCATTGCAATGACTAGTCCTTAATGGTTACATCCATATCACTCAAGATAACAGAAGAAGCCAAGTGTCAATACCGGTAAAATGAATAAGTTGTGCTACCTTATGAGCTGATATATTTCACGCTCTTGGAATGTACTTACATTTCACAACACTAAAACAATTTAGTTTCCTCCATACTTACAACCATATGGAGCTGGGCTTTGCTTTTACCCAATAGACCCTACACAACTCATTGAGCATAAGACTCAATTTTAATAGAGAAAAAACATGCATAGTTCAAAACTAAGCGTAAACTGAATGAAATCTTAAAGATCTTTGTATTTCTTGGGGATAAAACACTAGCAAGAATGACTAAAACCTTGAGCAAGAGACACAAGCGAGAACTAAGTCCGATCACTATGCTAATAAAATAAATAAATTAGGAGTTGTAATGTGGATCAGAAGTTGCAACTAATCATTTGTTGATCAATTGATCCTACAAAAAAAAAAAAACCAAAGCATCCACTAAAGTTTTATTGAAAAATTAGGTAAGTGGCACGATTTTTCCTTTTGTCTATTTAGGAGAAGTCCACTTAACGACATCCAAAATTGAAACATTAACTTCGGTTTCCTTAGTTCTATAAGAAAATATTATTTTGCTTGCTAGGAGGCACCACTTAACTAAAATATATTTAAAAAATGAATTGTTAATCAAAATCAAATTAAGATATTTTTGTTCCTTTAATTATAAACACACATTTAAAATATGCATAAAATGATTGCTGGTTTGTACTCTTTCAGGTGGAGTATGTTCAAGATCGCAGAGAAGTAGGCTTTTGGTGGGTGCTTGGCCTATCAATTTTTGATTGATGGAGGACTCACGCCTGTTTTCAATCAATCTGATGTTGGTGTTATGGTTTAGGCTGTGAAATCTACATACTATGTGCTTTATTCGCTTGGACCTATCTTGAGGATGTGCATGCATCGGCTTCTTGGCTTGTTATATGCGGAGTTGCGGACTTTGTTCTAATTATAGTCTCTCTGACTTAAGACCTCTTAGGTTCTGTAACCCCCCATGTCGGCTATCATTAAGGTTTTGTTTGATTTATGGAAATGAAAGTAATTTTTTTATCTTTCTCATGGGAAGGGAAATAAAATTTCTCAAGAACTTTATATTCCGATGTTTGGTAGTGTAAGAAAACCTATCCGGAAAGTTGTTAAAAAATTTGTAAATAGTGTAATAAAATAATATATTGTGAATAATAAATGCAAGAAAAGAATGAGGGAAAATGATTTCTCTGAAGTTTGGAATGAACCATTTCTCTTCTTAAAAACATTTCATTTCATTTCATTTCATATTTTAAACATAAAAAATGAACAAGTTTTCTTTGCTAATGCTTACTATCCACGAATCAAACATGACATCTAAACAAGAACCCGGCTTACTTACTTGAGTAATAATTCGACAATCTTAAAAAGAGATTTTGATAATATCGTGATATCAGAGAACTTTACATATTTCTTTTAGATGACAATTCAAAATTTATTTTTTATCTGTTATATTTAAAGGAGGGAATACAGATTTAAATAATGGTAGAGGTTACGCATAAAAAATTAGGCGGTGATTGAGTCAAGTGGATAATCAGAATTAAAAACGCAATGATGGTTAATCATAATTTTTGTTAATCACAATAAAAATTAGAGAGAAAAAACGCAGGTAGGTACCGGTAAAGACAACTCAGACAAAGATGGTAAGGAAAATACAATAGTCTCGTGACGTCTGAACCAACAGCACCCAAAAAAAAAAAAAAAAAATTCCTTTCTTTTTATGCCAAAACAAGAAAAGGAAGAAGAAAGAAAAAAAAAAAAATCTTTCTCTCATTCCAGTCATTCTTTGCTTGCTCCTTTTACATCACGGGATCCCCATCCCCTCCTTTTCTTCTTCTTCTTCTTCTTCTTCTTCTTCCTCCTCCTCACTACTCTCTGTACTTTCCCATCTCTCTCTCTCTCTTTCTGGGTTCGTCTCTTTGCTCTTGTTTTACCTTAGGCCACTCACATTCTCGGACTGGCAGCGAGTGAGCATTCAACCAAGGACTAAAAGCTAGCTAGACCCGAATCATCAAGTCTCTTCTTGAGTTAAATTTACAATGCCCCAGACAGGCAAATCCACCCAAGAACCGGGTTTCGACTCGCTCCCGACTCGCTTCCGTGACTCAGTCACTTGCAATGACGACCATAATAAGAACAAGCCCGATTTCAAAGAGCTCGATCTGGGCGGCTCACCCGTCTCGCCCTTGATGACCAGGACCTCAGTGAACGGCGTTAACAACAATGGAGGTGGCGCCGCCACTACTTCCAGCTCCAGTTCGAGCTCTTCCGGTTCGGTTTCCAGCAAAACCCAGCTGGGGAGAAGATCCGACGGCAGTAGACCCAACAACCACTCCGGCGAGCTAACTGTCTCCTCCGAAATGAGCCCCAGAGCTTCCGAGAGCGCCCGATCCGGTACCACGCCGCGTAATTGGAAGCCGGAGCATCGGAGATCGGTCTCCGCCGGACCGCCGTTGATCTACTCCGGCAAAACGTTCGCCGGCGGTAGTAACGTTAGTGCCGGGGGTAGCGTTGGTAATGCTTGTGGAAATGTAGCAACCAATAATTCATCTTCAACCTCCACAACTGTGTTCCCCAGCGGCAACATATGCCCTTCCGGGAAAATTACGAAGTCTGGAATTGTGTGGAGAGCCAGCAGTAAGACTGATGTTTTGGGTTCGGGGTGCGGCAACTACGGCCACGGTAGCATAGTTCGAGGGGTTTCGAAATCGGATGCTACTGGTTCGAATGTGGGTGGCAACTTACAGATTGGTGGGGAGTCTGTGGCGGTTAAGAGGGCAATGGGGAACTCTGATCCAGAGGAGGTGAAGAAGGCTGGGAATGAGATGTATAAGAAAGGCCATTTTGCGGAGGCATTGACAATGTATGATCGCGCTGTGTCTTTATCTCCGGACAATGCTGCTTACCGGAGTAACAGAGCGGCGGCATTGACCGCGCTGGGGCGGCTGGCCGAGGCTGTGAGGGAGTGTGAGGAGGCTGTCAGGTTGGACCCTGGTTATGGGAGGGCGCATCAACGGCTTGGTTCGCTTTATCTTCGGTGAGTCTGGGAAGTTGGGATTGGAATTGTTTGAATGATGATGCTTTTTCGGAAATGTATTTGTTTTATGTATCATTCTTAATTTGGATGAATGTGATTGGTGTGTTTAGTTTTCATATACTTCATTTGTGCTTAACCTTTGTTTTGATATTGGTGTTGGTGCATTGGATTTGGGAACTTGCCTCTGGTGTGTGTTTGGGGTTCGATAACTCTGGGTTTTGCTTTAGTTTTATGTTGTTTTAGGTTGATCTTGGACTTAGGTGCATTTGAGTGGAGAAAACTGTTGGCTTCTTTTTGTTCTGCTGTGCTGTAGAGTTAAGCTTCTTATGTCTCTGTTGCATCATGCTTTGTATTTCTAGAATGTTGATCTTTTGAATGCTTGTTTTGCAATGTAGAGCTTGCTATTTAATTGTTGCCTTTTCAGTTTCAAGTCTGATAATTTCAAAGGTTATTCCTTGATGGATTCAAGACCAGTAACATTCATGGGTAATTTGTTTGTAAAGTTTTTAGCTTTGTTGTCCTTCCATTTGCTTCCGGGGATCGTATAAATTTTCTCCGGTTTATGTGTGTCTTTCCATTCTCTGCTTTGAATCATACTCTCAGTTGATCAAATTCAGAGTCATCTCAGTCAATCTCTAACTTGGACATTTTACAGTTTTGGGCTAGCGGAAAATGCCTCCCACCACCTCTCATTTCCTGGACAAAGGCCAGAACAGTCTGAGTTGCAGAAGTTGAAGTCACTGGAGAAGCATCTGAAACAATGTTCAGATGCCCGTAAGCTTGGTGATTGGAAGAATGTGCTAAGGGAATCAGATGCAGCCATAGAAATGGGACTGGAATCCTCCCCTCAGGTAGAACCTCGTCTGAAGTCACTGAGTCTTCCAAATTGCTGTAGACAAAGTTTTCAAGTTTCTTGAACTGACTAAAATCAAATTACAGCTTGTGGCGTCCAAGGCAGAAGCTCTATTGAAGCTCCATAAACTCGAAGATGCAGAATCCATCCTATCAAACATACCTAAGTTTGAAAATTACCCTTCTTCCTGCTTGCAAACCAAGTTATTTGGCATGCTCGTTGAAGCTTATGTACTCTATGTAAGGGCCCAGGTTGAAATGGCATTCGGAAGGTAAGCTCCATATCAGAAACGTATAAAGCATAGCAACTGTGACTTTTAGAGTTAGTGATAAAGGATAGTAGATTTCTCGCAGGTTTGAGAATGCAGTAGCAGCTGTAGAGAAGGCTGGTGTAATCGATTACAGCAATGTTGAAGTTACAAGGGTATCAAATATTGTGAAAATGGTTGCGAAAGCTCGTTCTCAAGGTAACGATCTTTTTAGCTCTGGAAGGTTTGCTGAAGCCTGCGCTGCTTATGGGGAGGGCCTCAAGTATGATAGTTCCAATTCTGTTCTATACTGCAATAGAGCAGTTTGCTGGTCTAAGCTTGGACAATGGGAACAGTCTGTTGAAGACTGCAACCAAGCCCTCAAGATTCAGCCTCATTACACCAAAGCCCTTCTAAGAAGGGCTGTGTCGAATGCAAAGGTAATTTTTCCCTCATACATGCATGTGAGTAGGTAACTCTATTCCTTTTAATTTGTTGTTTGTTGATTTATGTGATCATTAGCTTCTCTCTTGCGTAATTTTATAGTTAGAACGATGGGCAGAGGCAGTGAGAGATTATGAGGTCTTGAGGAGGGAACTCCCCGGAGACAATGAGGTTGTTGAATCTCTTCACCAGGCTCGAGTGGCATTGAAGAAGTTCCGTGGAGAGGAACTTCATCATGTAAAGTCTGGCGGTGAAGTGGAAGAAGTTTCTAATTTAAATAAGTTCAAAGCTGCAATATCATCACCTGGTGAGTTTGAACAACTTTTACTGGTTTGTTATTCATCCAATTCCAACTATCTCGTCTAACCGAAGATTTGAAATTTCAGGTGTTTCTGTCATTCATTTCAAAGTTGAATCCAATGAGCAATGTGAAGAACTATCCCCATTCATAAATATGCTTTGCGTTAGATATCCATCTGTTAAATTTTTTAAGGTAGGTGATTTATTTGTTTATATTCACCCATGTTTAGATTGCCCTGCATTCCTACAATCTCAGCTGAGATTTTTGTTATTATGGATCGTTTCAAAAGATAGTAGGGTCTTTGCCTGTTATTTCTCTTGCATGACGAACCCAACCTTTTTTGTTGTTTTCAAAAGGATATCATCTTGCGCCTTATAGTCACATCATCTGTGTTCCTTGGAAGGATTTATATAATAAATGTTGTTTTGTTTGAAGGTGGATGTGGAGGAGAGCTTAGCCATAGCAAAAGCTGAGAGCATAAGATCTGTTCCAACATTTAAAATTTACAAGAATGGTGAAAAGGTCAAGGAGATGGTCCGCCCAAGCCACCAGTTCTTAGAGGACTCCGTGAGAACCAGTTTCTAGCAGACACCCATTTTTGGTCTGTCCTCATATTTTTTTGGTAACTCTCCTAGTATTTACCATCATTTATTTCATACTGGGATTACCATATTTCACCTGTGACATAATCAGCTACTCAATTGTTTCATACAGTTTTAAGGCAGAAAAATCCTGCAGAGAGAAATATTCAAATAGCTTGTTAGTCCACATTTGTGGAATTTTATATATGATCATTATTCATTTAATTTCATATCTAGTTTAATCACTGCCTTTGGATTCCATTGGTTGTCCTTTTCAAACTAATTTGTTTCATTTGCCAGCCTCATATTAAGTGTCCTTTTGAGTAAAAGGAGCTGGGAAAGTGTATAGCTCAATTATAATGTTTCTCTGTCAGAGAATTTTGGACAGAGAGAAAAGGGTAAAATGTCTGCTGGTTAGTGGCAATATTCTGTAAGGCTTGTCATATGAGTTTTCAAATATAAACATTTTTTTGCTTCTCAGCTTGGTTTTTTGAGTTTCCAAATTTTGTGAAGGATTATTCCTTAACCTTAACCTTAACCTTTAACCCTAACCCTAGCCCTAACCCTAAAGCTATATAGTTAGGTTGACCTTACCTACTATTCAAAGGTCCTAGCATGAGAAAACAAAATATTTAGGACTTTAATATAAAAAGAGATATAGTTAGACTTAAAAAAAAGGTTAACTAAACCAATATATACTTCCTCCAGATAATGATTTATTCTCTCTATATATCCAGAGATATATACAAGATAATTCCAATTGATATATCATCTCACTTCAGCTAAATAGCCACATATGTAGTAGGGACTTGAACAAGAACAGCAATTTGGGCATAACTTATATATGTATATGCATACATACATATTAAGCAAATGCCTCAACAGGGAAGGTCTTAGTGATCCCAGCAAGGCTCTTAAAGTGAATCTTCCCAGTGGGTGGCTCATCAACTGTGATCTCACTCACTGGAGGCCACAGCATGAGCTCCTTGGCCTTCACTCCCTTGAGTTTCTTGATCCTCTTCTTCTCGACGTAGCCCGTTATTTCAGTGTCATAGCTCACAAGCTTGCTAATCATCTTGAACTCATGCTCGACCTTCTTCGCTTGCACAATCCACACGTACCCGGTGCTCTCCACGAATCCAACTTCAATGACTTCGGCCAGTGGAAGAATTCCTTGAGGAAGTTGGAATTGTTGGAGGATTGAGGTGGCTAATTTTTGGCCTTCCTCGTGGCCTTTCTTCACAATGCCTCCTACTTTCTCTGCTGCCATGTTTGATTGTATAGGTATGGAGCTACGAGCAGAGTTCTTGTTTCAGAGGGAGATGAGGCCTTATCTATTTATATAGCTGATTATGCGTTCAAATGGTTCAATACTAAATGCATGGACAAAGTATATGGTGGAAACCAAAGTATCTGTTTCGTGCTAGTCGTCACAAGCTTTGTTTCACTTTGATCACTACACCTAACTCACTTTGTCCATCATTAAGGCACGATTATAGATGCCACGTAATAATATACAAGAAAATTGAATGATTTATAGAGTTTTTTTAGTGATGTCTTACGCGTTCTTGTTAATCCGAGAATCTATAATATATCTAGTGTAATTTCAAACACACGTTGTTACAGGTATATACATTCTTATTTTATAAATATCATAATTTTAAGGTTTATCTAGTAATTTGCTACTCATCGTTCTCATTGGGTAGCTAAACTCGAGTTTAAAGGTGCAGCTTTAGTATAACTTCACTAGATAAACAAATCTAGCCAACCAGGCACGGCCCCCCACTTAGCAAGATTACACTTATACAACACCTTATTGTTATGCTATTAAAGAAAGGGAAGTGCAAATTGGGAGTGAAATTTGCACTCTCATTTTGATTTGTTTAATATTTTTTACTTCCATTTCTATCTTTTTATTATCCTATTCTACATTTGCCCTTATTATTTTACTCGATCTCATCTCTTCTTCTTTCAGTTTTCTCTCATCTCTCTTCTATCGCTGAAATGCAAGAAGCAAAACCATATTGACAATACCTTTTGTATCAATAATTGGTTTAGATATATGAATCTGCTATATTAAGTTATTGATCATCATCCTCTCCAAAACAGAAGAAAATATTAAACTGCCCATATTCATTGCCAAATGAATACAATGAAGAAGGATTGATACCAAAATTGATGCCCGATTTTAAAACACAAATCTTCTAAATTGATACCAAAATTCTACACTTAATTGAAACACAAATCTTTCAAACTTGATTTTGTTTTCTGGGTTATGCTTTCTCAAGAATGACCATATGTCTTAGATGTTTTATTGAGCTTCTTTTTACTCTAGAAGGCAGAAGAGAAAACCCTGCAAATATATCATCTTCCTACATCCCACGACTTGGATCAGCTGATGCTCATCCCTTCCAAACGTGTGGCAAGTTTTTTTTTATTTTTTGGTTCAATGCAAACACAATTAGTTCACTCACAAATACACAGATCAATTAGTTCAATCTCCGCATAAATCCACACTACACCCACCCAATTAAACCTTCTCAATCAATCATTCACCGTCAACACTACTCTACCATTTCTCCAATGGTCGTCGTCGCCGATCACTCCGACGGTCTAACACGAGTTCCTCTTCTTCCATCCACAAAGACGGCACCATCCACCGAACCCATCCCTCCTCGACAAAGTCCCACCGGAGTCTAATCCAAACACGTCACCATCTCAACCGACCCATCCAACTCGGCTGTCATAATCCTACCCATATCCGCCGACCGGAAGCTCCCCCTCCTCCTCTACCTCCACGGCAGCGGCTATTGCTTTGAGTCACCCTCCTCCTCCAGTCCTCCACCTACCACAACTACATCTCCGTCGTTGCCGCTTCCGCCAAACGTGTGGCAAGTTGTATAAATTCCTATCTCTAGCTTAACCAAGATTCTTTGCTCTGAAAGCAGAGTATCGAGAGAGAGAGAGAGAGAGAGGGAGACTGTGAAGAAAAATGTTGTAATATGTAAGGGCAATATCGAAAAGACATGTGAAGAGAACATATAAAAATATTAAAATTGATAGTGAGAGTGCATATTGTAGTTTGAGGAGTGCAAATTTCACTCCCCATAAACATATTGAAATACCGTCTGTCCATAGTCTAAATTAATTATTCACGTCGTAATGTGTTATCAATTTATCATGTTTTGTTTTTTGCCTTTTGTAATGAATAAGCCCAATTGTCAATTGTGTATTGGGATGAAACCATCACTTGGCACACTTCATACCTCAAGTCAACTAATTATAATAGGAAACAAAATTTTAATTAATTATGGAATATTGAGTCCTAATTAATTTACACATCAAAAGGTGTAAATTGTTAGAGCATGTTTAGCAAACTCTTTATTTTTTCTCCTTAGCTATTTTGGAGAGCATGTTTAGCTTTTTATATATTTTAGCTCCTGCACCAGACTCTTAAGTAAGTGGCTATCTATTATAACTTTTAGCTATCTCGCTCCTAAATATAGAGAGCGAGATAAACCTCTCTATAATTTAAAACATTCCTATTGAGTTATTTTATATAACATATAAATATATTTAAACTATTTAAATCTTCATTTAAAAAAAAAAATCAGAACTAGCTATAATAGAGAGCACTGATGCAGACGTATTTCTAAAATGGCTAGCCAAAATGACTTTTTAGTTACTTTAGCTAAAATTTAACTCAAAAATAGCTAGCATTGCTAAAGATGCTTTAATGGTTCACTGGCCACATACTGTAAGAAAGACTCATGTTTTCATACCAATTACGGATTAGATGCATCAATTGTAAGGCCTAAACTACATTTTGTGACTCTCCTACAAAGTTGGGATACATCTTATCAAATTCCTTCCATGCAATGGAGTTTGGCGAATGCCTTATAGTACCCGCTACATCCTTCCATTTATCACTATGTTACCTCATATTAGCTGTATGTTTCAACAAAAACAACCTGTATAATATGAGCTTCAATATAAAATAGCATAGCATTTTATGTGGGATCTTTAAAAAAAAAAAAAATTCTCATCATTTGAGTTGGCACTAGGTTTATATCTTGGCTCATTACACATGAGACATTTTTTCTTATCTTCATGCTCCTTGTAATAATTCACAATCATGCTTACAAGCATCGACTTTCTTATATCACATACCCAAACTTTTTAGCATCTTATTTGCAGCATAGAAAGATGTGTTTGGTGGACAATAAATTGGTCCGTCCCGAAAAAATTTGCCCCAAATGGGTTTTCTCTAGTAGTATAAGGCTCAGTTTGGGATTGATTTTGGAGCTGCTTTTCAGACTGCTTCTGCTTTTGGGTCTATGGTATGGTGTTTGGTAAAGTTGTCTAGAAGCTGCTTTTGGTCCAAATAGCTTTTCCCCGAAGCTGATATTGAGAAGCTATGATTTGGTTGCTTTTGGAGCTGCTTCTGAGAAAAACACGGAGGAACAGTGCATCTTTAATGAATTATACCAAATTACCTATTATGTCCTCATCCTTTTCTAAAATTTACGTTGAGCCAGAGAAGGTTGGCTTCGCGTATCCATTCTCAGCCTCCTCTATTTGCCGTCAAAAACAAATCGCAGCCGCAGCACCCCTTCTTCCTTCTCCATGATCATTGAATGGTTCAAGCATCAATTATCCTCATAAAGTTGATAGAGCAGCGTCGTCTCCCAGCAGCATCGAGCATCTCCTCTAGATTCTAGAGGTAAAACCTTAATCTATTTGGTAGATTTTGGGCAAGATTCACAAATGGGTTCCATTGATTAGTAATGATTTGGTTTGCATATTGAGATTGTGTCTACTATCTTTCTCAAACCATCCGTCTCGCTTTTCTCTCTCTTTTCTCTGTCTCTGTCTCCCACATCTTCAAAGCACGAAGAGACAGGTAAGTGAGACTGTCACTCTATTTCAATTCAATTTAAGTCCCTCCAATTATTTCACCTTTAATTTCATCTCTTTGATTATGCTGCTATGTGGGTTTTTGCTCAAATTTCCGTTCTGAAGCTTGCTTTCATGGGTTTTTCTGATTTTTGGGGTGCATTTAAACTGAATGTAAGCTTTCACTTATAACATAAAATCTCTTGGTTGTATTCTTGGTGTTCTCTCTACTATTCTCTACTCTTGGTTGCTTTCTGAGACATGTCGTGTGTATATCAATTAGAACTGGATTTTGTTCTTCCTCTTATGTAAACATTATGGGAAAAGAAAAGAAAAAGTAAGGTCTACTTGTGTTCATTGGGTTATTAGAGATTTGTTTACAGTGGATTGCGCAATTTGAATAGCTCCGGTCTACTTGTGTGAATCACATGTTATTTTAAGCGAAAACACTTTAAAATAGCATATCTTAGTATGTATGACTATTTTAGTAATTATACCCAGTCAAAGCACTTTTGCTTTACAACTTACCAAACACCTAGAAATTGCTTTTCGTTCTCACAACACTTTTAAAAACAGTTTACCAAACACCTCAGCTGCTTCATCTCACAGCAGGTTCGTAAGTGCTTCATCTCACAGCAGGTTCGGAAGTGCTTCCTCTCACAGCAGGTTCGGAAGTGCTTCTTCTCACAGCACAGCAATCCCAAACTAAGTCTAAGTTAACAGCTAAGTTAACTCTAGTAGGAAAGGAAATCATCATCTTCTTAGATGAAGAAATTGAAAAAAATTCTCTAAGATGTTGAGGTACTCATAAGTTAAAAGTTTAATTTTTTCATAAACCTGTAATTTTCATAAAAAATTCCATGATTTGACTTTATCGATATTTGAGCAGCATCTCAAATATCTTTAAAACGAAATTTATCAAAATTTCCGTCTACACTTAAAAGTTTTCAATTTTTCAGAAATCCAAAATACCAAAATTTCAAACCTTGCAATAAATGGTGTGGGATAAAAAAATGTAACAGTAGAAAACTAGAAATACTGAGTTTTACGCGGAAAACCATTTTACTAGATAGAAACACAAAAGCGTCAAAAAATTTATAAATAAATAGACCAACTCGAGCCGAGCCGAGCCGGAAGTTGAAAAGTGGATCCCATATATAAAGCAGGACGGAAGGTCGGTCAGTTAAAGCAGCAGCAGTGAGCCAGTGAGAAAGTGAAGAAGATGATGGATATGGTGAATGTAAGCCAACGCAAGACGAAAAGGCAAAGCGAGAAGATGTCTCTGGAAGACTACCTCCTTCTCATTCAGTCTCGCTCCAACCTCCACCTCACCGTCACTCACCTCAATCAGGTTCGTCGATCTTCTTCTTCTTCTTGAATTCAAATCAATTCGTTACAGTTTTCCCAATTTTCTTTCAAATTTCAACTGTGAATTTTGGTTGCGCAGATCATCAGCATGCACGGATTCAAAAAACTTCACAGACTTCACAAGGTAAAAATTCCTCCTCACTCTCTGTGGCGTCCTCGATCTGTTTGTTCGTTTGGTTTTTTTTTTCACCATTTTCGGCTCTGTAGAAAGTTCTGAGCGACGCCGTGAGCACACTTGACCTGGTGGAACCGAGCCGCTCTACGCTCCGGGACTACATCTCGCCGCCGGTCAACACTTTTCTGAACGACGTCGTCGCGGACATGAACGACCTGAGCTGGCAGGAGTGCTGCGTCACCGCCATCAAAACGCTGAGCTCGTGTCAACTAAACGACGCCGTCGAGTGCTCGAAGAGCCACCAATCGCCTCCCACGGCTCTGGATTCCCACGGCGGCGGCGTTTCCGGTACTACATTTCAGGGAAGGGCTGAGCCGTTGAGGAAACTGGTGCAGTGGAAGAAGAGACGGGCTCAGGAGAGCGCTGATCCGGTGGTGAAGAGGCAGAGGATGAGATCGGAAAGCGACGGTGGTGGTGGCGCCGCCGCTCTTGCTTGTGATTGTGTCTCGTTGGATTCGTGTTGAATTCTTTTCAGGTAATGAAACGCTCAAACGACGTCGTTTCGTTTCGGTTTTTGGTTTCTCACCATTTGTATCTATTTTCGTTTGAGTTGATTTCCTGCAAACAGAGAAAGCATTTACAGTCGTTTTGGATGGAGTTTGGTAACGCAGCCTCTCAAAGTTGTTGGTTAGTGGTAGATCTGCGATATTCGTAAAAACTAAGGGTTGTTTCTGTAATTTAGTTCATACAGTGGCAGGGAGTCTTTTGGTATCTGTTGAGATAATAATCTGAGAGCTCAACAGAAATTTTTTGGATTGCAAATTACACTTTCATCACTAATTGATGATATTAGTGGTAGTATTGTTTGAGTTGTTAATGACTACTAGTATCTTAGTATAATAGTTTCTGCTGACATTGTTCATAAAATTTTGGGTTCCTTTTACATGAATCTTTTTGGGGACATTATCCTAATGTAGTATCAGCTGCAATGACTACAAATTAAAAATGAACTAATGAAGTAAGTTATCCAAGAGCTCAGTTACCTTTTCATCAAATAAAAGAGCTCAGGTACTTAAAAAGATATGGAAATTGAACGTCTCTTGAAAAGTGAAGATTTTGCTTGGTTTTGTGACATAATTGTGATAAGAGCTTGTTTTGGAAAAAAAGTGTTTTTGAACTTTAATTGAAAAAATAACCAATGTGCGGAGGAGTTGACTATGAAGATATTGACCGTCTCTTCATGAAGTGTTCCTTTGCTCGTAAATGAGTACCTCACTTCTAATAGTTGTAATGGTTCTTTTTTTCGATTTTTTTTCAAAAAATACAAATGTAAAATTTGTTGTGACAAATTTGCAGATTTGGGAGTCTAGAAATCAGTGAGTTTATTGACAAGTCGGACCCTAGATTCTAGGATTCTATGTATTGTTGTTCATTGGACCCAAAATCCCTATGCTTTTTCAACATGCACGTACTCATTTTAAATGTTGAAGGGCAATCTCATTGAAGCTAAAATTTAATGGATGTCACATGAGATGAATTTGAAGCCTCTAAAATTCATCAAAGATGTTAATATGCATCACCTTTATCATTGGTGGCTTGGTGCTAAAAATTTAGACTTAGACTAAAGTTCTCTAACCCGAGATTAAGTTTTTATTTTAATATATCTAAAAATTTGATTGACAATAAGTTTATCGATTATATATTTAGACAAAATGATATTCAAAATATTCGAACTATTATTAAAAATATTCATTATGTTCTCAACATAACCAAATTTCGTGACGGACGAACGCGTGTGACTATTGATCATTCATAAGAACAAATTTATACAAGTTCATTCGCAAAAAATTTTTTTGTTACTCTCAGGGAAATTCGGTTGCACCCATTTCCATGTGTAAATCATATTCCCTATTTACTGTTGGAATGCCAATATGCATTTCCAAGCATGAGACGACACGTGGCATCCATCTGCACACACCTGTGGGCAATTATATACAGGAGAAGTTAGCAGACGCTGATGGAGATGGCGAGCAAGGCTAAGAATAACGCGAATGCGAAGATGTCTCTGGATGATTACCTCCTTCTCCTCCAGTCTGGCTCCCACCTCCACCTCACCGTCAGCCATCTCAATCAGGTCCTTCCTCTATCGAGCTCCTCAATTCCATTTTCATCATAATTAATCGAATTTCATTTTGATTTCCGGAGTTTCGTTTTCCCGATCAGATCATCAGCATGCACGGCTACAAGAAGATCCACAAAGTTCACAAGGTTGAATTCATCCCTCATCAACTTTATTTTCTCTAATTTCGTCGAAATCGATCTACTGGAAATTTAATTACGATCGATATACATTTTTCGCCATTTTTGGACTGTGTAGAAGCTTCTGAGCGACGCCGTGAACTCACTGCAGCTGTTGAACCCGTGCCGCTCCACGCTTAGGGACTACATCTCGCCGTTTGTGACGACGAAGATGGATGACGTCTTCGCCGACCTCAGCGATCTCAACTGGCAAGACTGTTGCATCACCTCCATCCATACCCTCAGTTCGTGGGAGGACCAGTCCCCTCCTCCCCCAAACGGCGCCGTCCAGTTCCAACACTACTCGCCGTCCACCGCAGCCCACAGCGTGATCGTTTCTGCTCCCGGACCGACCAAGAAGAGATCGGCGCGGAAGAGGAAGCGGACTGCTAAAGTGGCCGATCTGGTAAATTTCGCCTAAGCCTAGGGGTATTTCCGTCTATTAGTTTTTTCACGACTAGTGCGTGTCGAGGGTATTCGGTCCTCTCGCCATTAGCAACGAGTTCGTGGCGTGACAACTGGAATCTTTGTAGTTTTTGGGCACTGGATTTTCATTACAAAATTGATTTGGTATTTTACTTTTTTTGTAAGAATTTTAAGCACTATGGTGTTCTTACAAGACCAACAAATAAGCACAAAGTTGAAATTGACTAGTAATATTTTTGATGATTGATGAGGAATCAACCCAAAAGTCACACCAAGAACAAGTTCATTACCCCCAATTCGAAAGAAACAACAATAATGTAAAGCAATTACAGGTAAATTATCTGAAACCCATCCTGAGAGACTTGGATTTGGAGTTGGTGACTTGGATGGTGGTACTGTTAGCCTCCTGAATTGATTTCCTTTTTCTAGGATTTGAGGCAGAGGAGGGAGTAGTTACTCTTGGATTTGGTTGGAGTGCATTGGTGTTTAATTGGTATTGCCAGAGGTAGAGGTTGGTAATGTCAGCAAGAGGCTTCCTCCTCGACCTTAGTTTCTTACAGTTCTTCTTCCAAGACCCAGACGATGACAACGACCCAGTTTGAGGAAATGGGCTGGTCGACTTTGCATCGGCAGAAAACAATGGGGGGATGTTCTCTTTGTTGCTGTGGACCTGGTCACAGCAAGCATTGGCCTCCATTAGCAATGGTTAGTGTTTGAGATTTGTGAGAGATGCTTTTGGAGATGGAGGAGTTGGGTAGGGAAGGAAGGAGTGAGAGAGCTATTTGTAAAGTCTGCAATTCAGAGATTTTATTTTGGAGGGATGTTCGAAAGTTTTCATTGTTTTCTAACTTTTCTGTATTTTCAGGTAAAAGGCGGGTAAAAGTGTTGGGTTTCGAATTTTAGTTTCAAGGAGGGAATAGTTTCAAGGAGGGATTAGGGAGGGAAGGACAAGAGGGAGGGAGGGAGTATTTTATTTATAAAATATTGATCTGGTTTTTACCAAATTTGGCCAAAAATACAAAACTAGAGGCTCGGGCGGGGAAGTGGAAGGAGCCAAATCCCAAAAACAGATCTGAAGTTTCAAATGGCAGCGTTATTAACTTCTAGTCAAATGATCAGCCGTCTAAAACTCTAAATCAAGCAAACTTCAAAAGATTTTTTCTTTTCTTTTCTTTTCTTTTGGAACATAAATTTTATAAGATGTTAAATCTCAATACATGTTCGATTATATGTGTTATCACTAAATTGTACATTTTATATTTTATATATAGATGTCAATTCCTCTTGAACCTACTATACTGTTTCAAACCGTGGGAGAATGGTAGAACGAATTTATTACGTGCAACACAACGATGAGCAATTCTATTGCTGTGACACTACATAATCCTGTGTAATGGAAGCCTCCGGTTCAGGGCATACTGAAAGTGAACTTTGATGGTGCATCACCAGTAAATTGGGGGTGAGTTTTAGAGACGATCAAGGTGCGATGAAGAAGAATTTGTTAGTACATTATTGGTGTGGTATTCTAATTAATTATGGAATATTGATAGCTCATTCCAACAATATGTCATCACTAGACAACTCTTTTGGGGGCCTCTAGGTCTCAATTTCATTATTGAGCAATTTTGGAAGTTTGCGCCATGGATGATTTTTTCTCAACTAGAAAAAATACTTCGTATAACAAATTTTAGCTGAGATCTAGTATCCATAATTATTACACACAAGACATGCCAAGAAACCCTTGATTGTGAGACCTTGAATTTTTTGATATGGTTGTAATTTTTTTTTTTCCGTTGTAGTTAAGATATGACTTGAACAACTTAATAGCTAGAATGGTGACATTATCTATTTGGATGATTACAAGTTTATAGCTACTTATCATTCAACTTAGTAAACGTGTCAATCTTTCATAATCTTCTCGCTCCCTTCACCTTGGTACACAACCCTTCCATCTGACTTCAAGTTCCTCTAAAACCCAGCAAAAATTCCATGATTTATGTAGCCTAAAAGAACCTTCAACATTTCTGGATATCACGTCTATTGAATACTCAATTGAGGAATCTACAAGAACCTCTTACTACTATTTCCGTCAGCCAACTTCGAGGCTTAGAGACTACATCTTTTGATATTCATTTCATCATGACTTCTTCGTGAAACTTGTTTGAAATTGTGTCTTCTCTGCTGTTCTTGAAAATCATGATAATCCAACGGTTAAATCATTCCCAATCAAGGTACGATTTCTTATTGTTCATCGAATATCCTATTATGAGATACCATTGTTATTTGATTCTAATTCGAGGTTTTATGCCATATTTCCTTTAAGATTCAGTTTTTCCTTGCAAGGTTGTGTTCCTATACCGCTGATGAGTTCAATTCATGAAGGATTCTCTTCCATCTTGAGCCAAATTCCAGAAATTTGATGATTGATAAGTGTTGACTTGTTTCATGCAATTTCACATTTCCTTTGTTCATTCGCCATTTACAGCTTTGAGTTCATCAATCTTGTGAATCATGATGTCCTCTGAACTCAAGCTAGCTCATAATCTTATCTGTTTTTTCTCTAGTGGAACACATATTCTTGTATTGTTGATGTCATTAATAAATTTCATGATTCTGACCTTGTGAATCTGTTTAGACAAATTATCTACGGTATTGTTTTCTATTTAATTTTTGTTGATCCCATTTCATATTACACATTCAAAGAAAATTTGATAATACTCTATAATGATTAACATAGTTGCTGATGCAATGCATGCATTTGAAAAAAAATCCAACCGCTCAAATGATTTAACCGTTGCAATCCAACGATAGAAAATCAAGCAGCTGATCGGGGATTGAGGGTACACCTGTAATTGTAAAAACAAATAAAGAATTCAAATAAGTATAAAATATTATTTACAAAAATAAAACAAAGAAAAAAAAATATACAAGTAAACACAAAAAGGGGGGGGGGTTTAGGATTATAAAATAAAAAATTAAAATAAATAAAATAAAGAAAATGTAATAACATATATACAAGGGTGGAACGCAAGGAACAATGATCAAAACCACATCCATATGAATGAAATCCAATCACAAATACTATAGTTGATTTTCTATGTCATGAGAAAGAAGTTGACCATGTGAAACGTTAGAAAGCAAACGACTTCCCATTTTTTACTTCCTTTGAATAATTAATCTAAGTGAAAGCACCTAAATTAATCATATTGAACATGCAATCATAGTCTAGAAAGCTAGCTACTCAAGAACATATTCAATGCATGAAGAACAAAGAAAGGATGTCAGCCAAAGTGCACAACCTAGTATGAAAAAGTTTATCTATTTGCAATCCTCCTTAATTGATTTCGACTTTCGTCCAAAGCCTTTACTACTTAAATCTAGCTCCAATTACATGCATATATTCTAAGTTGGCCACCAAAGAACACATACATGCAAAAGTTTTCTGTAATCCAAAATCAATCAAGCAATCTCACATAAGCAACATATAAATCAACATATAGAAATCACAACTTTATTTCAAAACATAAAAAAGGGGTTTAAACTTTGCCCTTAACGTCATGTTAACTAGAATCCGTAACTCTAAGAATCAGACAAAGGAAAACGAAAAGAAAGTATGAAATACACCGTGAAAGATGGATGACAAGCCTTGAGACAAAGAACTTGAAGATCCTTGAAAGCAAGCAATCTTCTAGGGACGGCACAAGGATGGATGGTGGGTAGGATCTTGATGTATTGCATGACTTCTTCTCCTCCTTAGTTGAGACGCAGAGCTTCTGAAGACTAGAAAATGGAGAGAATTTTTCTGATGTGTAGAATTGTGGGGGAGAGAGGTGTGTTGTGGTGTAGCATAGGGGGGTTTATATAGGGGGACGGCCAAGCTTCATGATCCTTCTTTTAATTTCCCAAGGAATTAATCTAATTATGCCACACAGCTTCAACCAATCACGTAGAGCCTCGTTAGCTCTGTTGTGTTATCCAACTAATCAAAAAGCTCCAAAATCAATCCCTAATATATTGTTGCCGAATTTCCCATTATTTAATTTGATTTTATTCACAATTTTTGGCCAAATATCTAGGCATGAACCTAGACAATGTATCCGGACGCATTTTGAACATTTTCTCCCTTAAATTTCTCCATGGATTTATCCTTAACATCCTCCCCTTGATTTTCCCTTGATTTTCACATTAAAACTGCATATTTTAATTCCTTAATTTCGGCCAACATATCTTGAGGGAATTGAGGGATGAATCTGGACTTGTTTTGAGCCTTATCTTGTTGCACAATCCCATGAAACTCTCCCAATATTTTCTCAACGTAATCTCGTTCATTTCCCATAGCAAAAAATAGATTTAATCTCCCAAAATATCTCCAAGATCATCTTCAAGCCATGTGGTCTCCTAATGCCTTCAGGTTTCCTAGCCTCATCAGGATTCCTGTGTTGACTGGGATTCCTAGTCGGACCAATAAAACTTCATTTCTTCATTTAAGCTCATTTCCTTGTCATTTATTCCAATGTACCTAGAAAATAGAAACTAAATTAAAAATGATAAAGTAAAGGAAATAACTAAAAAAAATATGAGAAAATAATTATTAAAACATCGCATAAAAATGCTCCTATCAGCAGCTCAATTAAACATAATTTGCGGCTAGTAGCTGTTGTTAATTTTTTTTTTTTACAATGTATTACAGTATTACTAATGTATAGATTTGTGTTATCGATAAAAAAATGGTCATTTTTTCACTGTACGTATATATACATACATTTTGTCTTCTTAATTTCTCACACTTTCTACCTTCTTTTTTACCACCTCTAATTTGAAATATGTCCACTCCTTCTCTCAAAGGTGTGAATTAGACAAGAAAAGAAGATGAAGCTCTTTGTGTTGCATATATAAAAGTCTTCGAAAATTCTACAAAGGGTATATCACTATAGCAACATTCAGAATGTTAGCAATGCTTGTAACATGTTTTTAGATGACCTTGGAAGGGACAATATTCCGTTTAACTTAACATTGATGGTTTTAGGTTATCAGTATGGGATTACTTGTGTGTATTCGACAGATGCTAGAAGGTGTTTACTGCAGAAACCTGGTGCTATTGTGGGATGTGGTTCTGGCTTTGAGGAGGCTGTTGAATACCTTAGAAAAAAGTCATTTACAAGGCGGACCACAAGGGAAGAGCTTGTGAACTACCTCAGAAAGGGGATCGCTGTTGCGGCTATTGTGGAAAGATATACTGGGGGTTTTGTAACTTCAGTAGTTATACCAAATAAACGGAAGCTACCAGAGATTCATCAAGGTAATCATGTGCTTCAGATTTGTCATTCAATTTTTTTTAGCCTACAAAGGAAGTTGTCCATGTGTTTTATCGTGACAAGTATTGGGTTGCAATATACATTTGAGAATGAAACAGTAGCGAATGTAGTGGCCAGAAGGGAGACAACATTAAGTGGAGTGAAAATTCATTGACGGCTTCAATGACAATTCTACAAATGCAAGATCGGATGAAAGTTGTAAGTCTTGATGGCAAATATTTCTCTTTCCATACATGAATAAGTGGAATTTTTGTGTCACGCGTTCCTAGAGGAGGCTTCAAATGGATCAAATCACATATATCAAGTGCGTTTTCTTTCATATTTTTTTTATGTATTATACATCAATATCGTTTCATGAATTATTATTCTCATTTCTTATTGTTATATGGTTGAAAAATATTGTTTTAGTAGCAACACCTCGCTGAGGATTTGTTAGAGAAGACATGAACTGAAAATCGTTCAATTTTCATAGTTGCTACGTTTTGTGCAAAGATCAGTTTTTAATTCCCAGCAAAAGACCTTTTTTTTTTGTCTCTGTTGTTCCGTTCACCCTCTCACACAAACAAGCTAAAATAAACAGTCCCAATAACACCCTCCATCATCACAATCATAGCAAATAGATAAAACACAAAAAATAAATGAAATCAACGCTAATGATCACAGTAACAAGAACATGCTTGAAATCAACGCTGAAAACATCCTACAAATTAAAACTAGTAACTTAGTCGATGGAAACGGTCAAAAAGGAAACCTCAAATCAGTCATCAGCATGAAGAATGCTGATATGTATATCGGCTGTGGGTTGAACGGGGATGATGGTGTTGTTTTGTGGTGGTGTTGCAGGTGAACCCTTCTTTGCTGCCAGTTGAAGAAATATGGCAGCCATCAGTCTCATCGCCATTCCCCCTACGAACAGAGTTTCCCACTCCTCATCTTCCTAAAAAATGGCTGAAACGGGTCGTCGGCGATGCGTGCGTATGACCTTTTCGACTTTGTTACCGTTTGCGTACTTGATGACTACTCGCCCCTCTTTAGCCATCTCGAGGCTTACTTTGCTGTTAGAATGGGCAGGGCGTGAGAAGCTGACATTCAAAGTGGGTGAGGACTGCTCGGTGATCGCTGGCAGCACAGCGACGGCAACCAGCTTCCCCAAGACACCGACCGTATTAGAGAAAGATTTTCTGGATGTGCTCCCGACGGATTCAAAAAACTTAGAAAAAACAAAGCCCACTGCATTTCCTGCGTTCTGCTCCATTTGATTCACAGAGAAAGTTTGGGTCTTGAAACTTTCTCTGGATGTATAGCAGGGCACTTTAAATAGGCCAAGAGTGTGGGTAGGTAGGCCCCGAGTGAGTTTGTCCGATTTGCCTCTATATAATATCCATCATTTTCAAAACTTTGTTTATTGACTGATTTTGTTCGATCCTCTTCCAATGCTTTTTTGTTTCCTTCCCAAAGAGTAAAATGTGACATCTTATGCGGGAGCAAGACGTTGATTTTATGTCAAAGTTATATCTTGGTTTTAGTCGAACCTCCACATTTATAGTAAATCTTCCTAAATTTTTATAAATTTCTTTTTCTATTATGCCCTTTGATAGAATTGAGGCCACACTCTTCCATATTCTCCTCCCTCACTCACTCTCTCCTTCTCTTTCATACTAGATGTACTGCCCGAGCGCTGCGGCGGGACTTATGGTACCACAATTGTTTGACCGTCTCATGCGTTGATGTTAGACCTATGGGTAGCATGATAACTTGTTTCAACTTTCTTGAATACCATAATGCAGAATTGCAAGTATGATACCCCAGAAATGTGTAATTAATTTTCGATGAGATTTTCCGGAATTAATTTTATGGTTATTGCAAGTGTTTTGGATGAATTTTCATTCGTAAATTGTGGATTTAGGGGGAATGCCGATGAATTTTCACGAAAGTTGTAGAGAGCGTCGATACGAGGTCGTAGACAAGTGGAACGTGAAAATCGGAGTTCTTATGAAGAAGTTTCTATTTTGGTATAAATAAGGAATTTCCGAAATTCATTTCATAATTTCATATTTCCATTTCCGGAAGGTTCCTTCTCTTCGTTCTCTCTCCTCCGCGCAACCTTGACCTGACGGAAACCCGCCGATCTGACCCGACTGGTTCTCTCACCTCCGGCCATGGGACAAGCGGAAAACGACTCAGACCAGCCTCATGCTTTGCTCTGTGGTGTTGGTTTGCACGATCGTTCACCGAAAAGTGGAGATTGCAAAAGTGAACAATGGCGCACGGACTGACCCGACCGGAAATCCACTTTTCCGGTGACTTCTCGGTCGATCCTTCATGGTTTTGGAATCTCATCCTCCTCTTGATCATCCCTATATCCGCCTTGAAGGACGATTTTGTGTGTGGAGTGAAAGATCAAGGTTTGAAAATCAGTGGTGCACAACGAATTTGGGACTTGATCAGACGGCAGCGATTGACGGATCTTGCAAGCTTGATCTAGGACGATCTAGGCCGAACTAGACTTAGCTCCAGGTATGAAAGTTGCTCTACTCTTCGTGATGAACATTTCTAGATGGCTTGATTGTTGTGGTTCTGAGTTTTGGCCGGTGGTGGTTGCACCGCCGACTGTGGTGGTGTTATGGTGACCTTCCACCCATGGAATGGTTATTTTCTGATATTGTATATTATCTACTCGTTGATACGAGCGTTTTGATATATAATAAGCAATTTTTGGAGTTCGTATGAATATCTTGTGATTTTTACGGTTTCGGACAGTTTGATGCTTCGATCCATGAGGATCCGAGCGTCCGATCGACTTTTGGTTTGAACATATCGATCGTAGAAGTATTCCAGAGACATTGGGTGGTCTCGGATGTGGTTTCGGCTCGATTGGCGTCACTTTGGGGATTTTAGTTCAAAACAGGGGTTTCAGACTTAAATCGTTTGTGAATTGTTTCTAAGTGGAAACCGATTGTGATTAGGTACTTGACGAAGTATTCTTGGACGGTCGTTTTGTGGGTTGGCTGCTTTGTTCTGTATTGAAGACGCAGCGGGAGTTTCAAGGTGAGTAATCTCACAACGTTCATTTACGAACGGAGTTACTATTATTGTTTTGAGAGTTATTTAGTTAACTGCAACTATAGTTGGTATTAGTGGCATTCCTGAGCGAATGACCACTTAAATATATATATATATATATATATATATTTATTTACGTGGAATATGTATATTCTTGTGGGTTGATGAGTGAATTGAAGCAATAGGTATTGATGGGTTTCATTATATTGTTTTGGGGCTTGACTTTTCGGAAACATTGTTTTAGGAATTGGGAATTTCTATTGTTGAAAACTGTCAAGATTTGGTGTGAGTTGCTTAATGTTTTGATCTAATGGCCAGGGGTCAGAAGATCTGAGGGTCACAAGTGGTGGTTTCTCCTTTTGATTTGATTTAACATTTTGGGTCCAGAGCGACATGCTTAATGTTTTGATTTGACGACCGGGGAGGTCTAATTGGAGGTCACGGGGTGACATCTCCTTTTTTGAGTTGAGTAACTTTTGGTCCTGAGTGACTGTTTTGAAAGGTTTTGATCTGATGACCGGGGAGGTCCGAGGATTCGGGGTTGCTGGGAGTGACTTCAGGCATATATATCGGGACTCCACGCCTTTGGCTGGGTGAGTGGATACGATCAGTTAGAGCTCTAGTCTGTTGCCATTGTACATCATGGGGGGTAGCGGGGAACTATCTGATGCTCATGAGTATGTGTTTTAAAAGAGAGTTTCGGGGATTCTTTCTTTTAAATGTCCTGGGAGGACTTGTGTATCATATTTAATTGTCAGAGTTTCAATTATTATGATTTTGTCACGAGGTAACTTGTGTTGATTTGAGTATGTGTTTTAAAAGGGAGTTTCGGGGATTCTTTCTTTTAAATGTCCTGGGAGGACTTGTGTATCATATTTAATTGTCAGAGTTTCAATTATTATGATTTTGTCACGGGGTGACTTGTGTTGATTTGAGTATGTGTTTTAAAAGGGAGTTTCGGGGATTCTTTCTTTTAAATGTCCTGGGAGGACTTGTGTATCATATTTAATTGTCAGAGTTTCAATTATTATGATTTTGTCACGGGGTGACTTGTGTTGATTTGTGAATGTGTTTTAAAAGGGAGTTTCGGGGATTCTTTCTTTTAAATGTCCTGGGAGGACTTGTGTATCATATTTAATTGTCAAAGTTTCAATTAATACGATTTTGTCACGGGGGTGACTTGTATTTGTTTCTTTTGGGAAAAAAATGTGTTGTTTTGGAAAAACAGGGTGTGTGTCCCTTTTTACGAGTTGATGGGTTTCCTCGTTGGGCGATTTGTGCATGTGTGGTTTTGAGTTACTCATACGGGCTTGCAAAAGCTTACCGGGTTTGTTGTGTGGCAACCCGGTACACCATTCAAACTGTGTAAGCGTTAATCCTGCAGGTCAGGGTAATCGTGGCTGAACCTGAGGTGGCGTGCTGGTAGCATTACGGTAGGAAGTCAATTTTGTGACTTTACTGTTATAAAGACTTCCGTTGTAGTAAGCTCTGAGGAGCATTTACTTTTTATTTTGTTGTTGACAATTTAATTCGTGAGCTTGTATAATAAATAACTCTGTGGAGTGAGTGTATATTAACTTTGAAGGTTCAGGGCATCAGTATGTACTTGGTTTAAAGGGGAAAAAGTTTACAGGTATTTTGTATTGATAGCTGAACGATCACGCATGTATAATTATGAGATTATATATCGTTTTT
Organism: Rosa chinensis; assembly: GCF_002994745.2. NCBI lineage: Eukaryota > Viridiplantae > Streptophyta > Magnoliopsida > Rosales > Rosaceae > Rosa > Rosa chinensis. The sequence goes on from NC_037089.1 coordinate 44,968,098, forward strand.
TATTTATGTTAAAAATCAGGGGTGTGACAGCGAGAACCTTAATATATTACATCATCTAAAACTACTTAATTGTTGCAACAAAAAATATTAGTTGATATTTTAAAGGAGAATTTTAACAACAGTCCTCGACAAATGGCCCACTCCGAAATTTTGTACATTAAGTTTCAAAATATTCAAATTAGTACATGACTTTCAAAACACAACACAGTTTTAGTACATGGTGTCCATAACACTGTTAACTCTATGCCATTATTCATTTTCGAAGGGTAATTTAGTATTTTCCTCAGGCTAAAATTTGGGAGGATCTCATGCTACTTTGTGAGGAGCTCAACACCCTATGTTGTTGCATTTTATTAGTTTGTGAGGACCTTAGGCTACTTTGTGTAAGAAGCTCAGATTTATGAAAAATTGAAAACTATGAGTTCAGTACATGGTGCCAATAACACCAAAATTTTGTATTGTTGCATTTTTAATCCACATCATTTGGTAGTTTCATAAAAATTAAACTCTTAATTTGTAAGGACCTTAGGCTACTTTGTGAGGAGCTCAATACCCTATACTGTTGTATTTTATAAGTTTGTGTGTACGTCAGCCTACTTCATGAGGAGCTGAGATTTATGAAAAATTGAAAATTATGAGTTTAGGATATGGTGTCAAACACCAAAATTTTCTAATGTTGCGTTTTTAATCCACACCATTTGATAGTTTAAAAAAAATAAAACCCCTAATTTGTGAAGACCTCAGGCTACTTTTAAGGAGCTCAACACCCTATACTGTTGCATTTTATGAGTTTGTGAGGACCTCAAGCTACTTTGTGAGGAGCTTAGATTTATGAAAACTTGAAAATTCTAAGTTTAGTACATGTTGTCAATAACACCAAAATTTTCTAATGTTGCATTTTTAGTCCACACCATTTGGTATTAAAAAAAAAATTAAACCTTTAATTTTTGAGGACCTCGATCAGGCTACTTTGTGAGGAGCTCAACAGCCTAGTGTCCCTAGTGTCTCTTTGCTCGAGTCCAATTTCCTACACAAGTAGTTGTGATGGCAAGAAAAATTCTCAGTCTCTCAATCTCAATGAGAAACAATATTACAAGATATTAAGCCATATTAAAAGAAGAGGAAATGTCAATCTCTCGATTCTCAAGAAATATTTAAAAAATCAAAACCCTGTACTGAAATTAAACACTATGAATACTGTAATAAAACAATAATATCTTAGTGAGAAATAGAAGTGTCTTTGTCAATTTCTTCATCTAAGAAGACAATGATTTTCTTTCCTACAAGAGTTAACTTTTAGCTCTTGGATTACTAAAGAAAACCCATTTGGGGACAGATTTTTTCAGGACAGACCAATTTCTAGGGGCGGGCAGAGACTGAACCGGACATCAAAAACCGGCCGAACCGGTCCGGAAAACCAGTTTGGGGACCGAACTGGATGAAACAAGACTGCAAAAAAAAAAAACCGGACCGGACTGAATTTAACGGTTCGGGACCGAGTTTAGCTTCAGAACCGACCGGTAATAACAGAACCGGTCGGCATATATAATATTTATTTAAATTAATATTATTTTACTTATTTTAATATTTTGTATATATTTTTAAATGTGCTGTCGAATTATAATTGGTGGAAATCCAGGTACAGCTACTCCCTGATGCACTGGATTACTGTCAATGAGAGAAAAGTCGAAAACCCTAGCATCAACCTCTCATTTCGACTTTGCCTCCTCCCTACCTCATCTCTCTCGACTCAATGAGTCAACGCCGACCTCTCCCAGTCTCCCCAGTTTCTCAGTTGAGTGAAGACGCCTCGACTCGAAGCCAATCGAAGACTGACGACGCTGATGCCGACTGACGCTTAGGCCGACTGACGCTGACGACAATGGTCTTCTCAGCTCTCATCTGATTTGAGGATGGAATCGGTATGGAGAGTTAGTTCGATTTCGATTTCGAATTGATTTTGAGTTGGATTTTGGGTTCAACTTGTTTGGGAGCATCAGTTTCAGATGGATCTTACTTGGGTTAACGGGTTCAACTTGTTTCGATTTGATCTTAAAACTCCATGACTGGTTCTTGGAGATTGTTTAATCTTTTGATGAAGAAACTCGATTCTCAGTTTATTGGATGTTTGTCTTTGTATATGAACTATTACCCTGCATCATTTTCCATTTCTTGGGTTTGTTTGTGTCAAAAATGTACCTTGTTGTTCATAAATTTGGCCATGTTTCTTGGATTTGTTAGTTTTTGTGGAATGAACTTGATCTTAATTACTCTGCATTCTTTGAAAATGGGCGTTGTTCTTAGCAGCTCGATTTTGGGTTCATCAGTTTCTTGCTCAGTGGTTTGAGAATTGTGGTTTGATTGGGAATGTTTCGATTTACAAGTCTGAAATCATTATTGAGCTGCTCTGTTGTTTCTATTTGTATCTTGTTTCTGTTTGTATCTGATTCTTTACTGATGCTAATGATTGTTTGAGAATTGTGGTTTGATGCTAAATTATCATGCTAATTCTGTTTTTTATTTTACTGTTAGGGAAGTGGAGCATCACAAACTCCCAATGCGACACCAACTGGGTCAAGCACCGGAACAACACCAACTGCTACAAGTGCAGCTTGAACTTGATGTTTGTGCTGCTGGAACTTTGATTTACTGCTGGAACTTGGAAGTTGGAACTTTGATTTATGTTTGTGCTGCATGTTAGCTATTTGGTTTGGAAACTGATTGTTAGATTGTTGGAAATTTGATTTAGATTTGGAAATTGATTTTTGGTTTGAAATGTTGAACAGATGGAGCAAATTGTTGATGTTTGAAACTTTGAATGTTTGATAGTTGATCTGCAGGTTTGAGTGTTTGTTAATGTTATTTGTCTAGTCGAACACAACCGAAACCGATCCGCACCGCACCGCAAAACGGTATAACCGAAGTAAGCGGTGTAGGTTTTAAAAATGCGGTTGCGGTTTTAAATATAGCACAACCGAATGAAGCGGTTCGGTTGCGGTTTTGGCCTAACACAGATCCGCACCGAACCGCGCCCACCCCTACCAATTTCGTTCCCCCAAACACATCCTTCTATGCTACAAATAAGATGTTGAAAAGTTTTGTATCGCAATTGTTTGAACATCTCATGTGTTGATGCTAGACCTATGGGTAGCATGATAATTTGTTTCAACTTTCTTGATACCATAGTGCAGAATTGCAAGAACCTTAGTATATAGCAATTAGGGGTTTTTCTACTAAAATTTTGACCTAGAATTTTTCAGTTTCTTTAACTTTTCTCATTGTTCCTGCAATTCTTTACTAGTTTCTTTGCATATAGTAAGTAATCCAACTCTGCTACTGATAGAAATTATGAATAATTAAAATTAAGGGGCCGTGACCACTTACCCAATTTTAGACAAAAAATTGCCCACTTACTCCACCAAGAGTTATTTAACCCCATTTACCCAATCTAACATCTATGGACAATATTGCCCTCATACTCTCTCTCTCTCTCTCTCTCGACTCCCATCAACCTCTCTCCTCCCCTTGCTTCTGGAAAGCCCTCGCCGGAATTCGAATCGGACCCACCGGCCACTGTCGTCGGCGATCTCTGAGTCTGCGACCTCCACTTCTTCTTCCTCGCCTTCCTCCTACTCCAACTCACTGCTTCTTCCTCTTCACCAACTCGTTCTCCCCAGCCAGATTCCGATTCACCATCTCCGTCCTTCGATTCACCTTCACCCTCCAAGATCCGCGACCTCGCCCGCCACGTCAGCGCCAAGGTCTTAGAAGCTAGATCAAAGGCTGGGAGGCTCCGGTGAGGAGGCTGGATCGGAAGCCGGAATGCAGGCGGTTGGGATCGGTGCTGCAGATGACTCCGGTGAAGGGGAGGCGGTGCTGCAGTTACTTATGGGCTGGCGGAGACGAAGGACGGTCTGGTGGGTAGGACGTCGGGATTTTTTTTTTTTTTTTTTAATTTTGATGGTCTACTGGGGGGCAGTAGACACATTATTGGCCCCCAGTAGACTTTGATACGAGGGACAGGGATCACTATAGTGTGGTGTTTTGATAAGTTACATGTTGTTTTCTGTGTATTAAAGTCAAATTATCTGTGAATCCTACAAAAATGTGCATTTTTTGTGGTCTATTGGGAGGCAGTAGAGACATTGGACTTTGTATTGGGGGGCAATAATATGATTATAAATTAATCAATTGTGCCTGTAGTGTATTCATTTTGGTTTTGGGAGTTCATACAATTCACTGGAGGACAATAATATGATTTTTGGGAGGCAATAGTATGATTACTGGGGGGCAGTAATATGATTACTGGGGGGCAATAATATGGTTACTGGATATTATTAGGGGCCGGTCGCCGGATTCTGGTCACCGGTCATCGGATTTCGTTCACCGGTCGCCGGATTCCCGTCACCGTTCGCCGGATTCCGGTCGCCGGTCGCCGGCGTCCTGCCACTGGTCACCGGAGGCCGGCAAGGTGGAGGATGACTCCTCCCTCTAAGTGAAAAAGAAAGAGAGGGCAAAAAAGTCTCAACAAAAAATAAAAAAGAATTAATTGGGTAAAGGGGAAATAATCCCTTAGAGTGTTTTGGGTAAATGGGGTTAAAAAACAGTTGGTGGAGCAAGTGGGCAATTTTTAGCCTAAAATCGGGTAAATGATCATTTCCCCTAAAATTAATTGTTTACCTTCGAATATAGAAGATGAATTCTAGTAGTAATAAATGCTTAAAATCATAAATTCAAGATATTGACCCACCATGTTTCGTCAGAAAGAATTTTTTTTTAAATTATTTTTTATTATTATTTTTACAGTGACAGCAAAAGTAAAACGGTAAAACTAAAATAATAAAAATAAAATGATAAAAATTAAAAAAGACAGATATGGGTAAAAGGGCAGAAGTGGAAGTATGAAAATATGGTGGAGTTTTTTTTATCATTACCTACTTCATTTTGACTTTTTTGTTCTTTCCCTAACAAAAAGCGTCAAAAAATTTAGAACTAAATCGACGAACTCAAACCGAGCCGATCCGAGACAGAAGATAGAGAAGGAGCCGAGCCAAAAGTTGAAAAGTGGAATCCCATATATAAAGCAGGACAGAAGGTCAGTAAAAGCAGCAGCAAAGAAAGTGAAGAAGATCGTGTTAGATTAAATGTGGACCTATCATCATCTATAATGCAGTATACATGTTGAATTAGAACTCTGTTCATTAATAGGAGATAAATGTTAAGTGCAATGCCTAAAAACCTATTGAGTTAATTATATCAGCTCATAGGTTAGGACTCCATTAGTTCAATTACGTTGTAATTTGAATTAGTGATGCGTTAGGTTTCTTATTGTGGTGACTTGTTTTCTAAGGAACACCTTTATAGGAGGACTCTTAGGTTCATTAACCAATATAAATAAGGTGAGTTGGTCCCTGCTCTCTCTATAACAAAGCCTTAAGTCTTGCCCCACAAAAAGGTGCTTGAATCCAGAGCTAAGGAGAAGATCAACTTGTGCTTGCTGTCAAGGTCGTCTAATTGCTGCTGCAATGGCGCTCAACTCGCAAGAAGGTAGGGCTCAAAGTCATGTAGTTTGGTTCATGTTGCTTTGATTAATATTCAGTGTGTTTATGTTCATGTGGATTGATCTTGGATTGGTTGCTCATTCAGTTTAACAAATCAATAATGGAGATGGTGAATGTAAGCCAACGCAAGATGAAAAGGCAGTGAGAAGATGTCTCTGGAAGACTACTTCCTTCTCATTCAGTCTCGTCTTCTTCTTCAATTTGTTACAGTTTTTCTTTTACTTCCAAATTTCAACTATGAATTGTCGTTGTGCAGACCATCAGCATGCACAAATTCAAGAAGCTTCACAGACTTCACAAGGTAAAAATTCCTTCTCGCTCTCTGTTTAATATTTAATCAAGATTTGGCTTCCTCTGTTTGTTTGTATTTTCACCAGAAAGTTCTGAGCAACGCCGTGAGCACACTGGACTTGGTGGAACTGAGTCGCTCTACGCTCCGGGACTACATCTCCCCGCTGGTCAACACTTGTCTGAATGACGTCGTCGCGGATATTAACAACCTGAGCTGGTAAGAGTGCCGCATCACTGCCATCAAAACGCTGAGCTTGTGTCAACTAAACGACGTCGTCGAGTGCTCCAAGGATCAAGGATCACCTCCTACGGCTCTGGATTCCCACGGCGGTGGCGTTTTCAATACTACATTTCAGGGAAGGGCTGAGCCTTTGAAGAAATTGGTAACACTGCCTCTTAAAGTTGTTGGTTAGTGGTAGATCTGTGATATTCATAAAAACAAAGGGTTATTTCTGTAATTTAATTCATACAGTGGCAGAGAGTCTTCTGGTATCTGCTGAGATAGTCTGAGCTCAACAGAAATTTTATGGATTGCAAATTACATTTTCATCACTAATTGATATTAGTGGTAGTATTGTTCGAGTTGTTAATGACTTAGTGTATCTTAGTATAATGAAGTAGAGTTTTGCTGATATTGTTCATAAAATTTTGTCATATGGCTATCCCAAGTGTTCCTTTTACATGAATTTTTTTTGGGGACATTATCCTAATGTAGTATCAGCTACAATGACTACAAATATCACCAATGGTCACTGAGTTATGACTTATTCGACACTTAACTCACTGTATTTTCAACAATATCACTTAACTCACTCAGTTTTACATCCGTCTTTCACTTAACTCACTGCCATTAATTCTACCGTTAGAAAACGTTAAAATTGAATGTATATTTGTCAAAACACTTAAAAATCATTTTTAACTTTAAAAAAAAAAACTACATTTATTAGACTTTTTTTTCATTTTTTTTAAATTTCTGAAATTTCTAATAAAATATGATTTTTTTAACTTAAATATAATTTGAAAAAAAAAATTGACTTTTTTTTAAAAAAAAAAAAGTTAGAAATGTATTTTTTTTAGTGTTTAGACAAATATACCTTCAATTTACATTTATTAGACTTTTTTCAATTTTTTAAATTTCTGAGATTTCTAATAAAAAATAAATTTTTTAACTTAAATATAATTTGAAAAAAATTGTGTTTTTTTTAAGAAATGCATTTTTTTAGTGTTTAGACATATATACCCTCAATTTTAATAGCTTTTAACAGCAGAATTAACGACAGTGAGTTAAGTGTCGAATAAGTCATAACTCAGTGACCATTGGTGATGTTTTCCTAATTAAAAATGAACTAACGAAGTAAGTTATCCAAGAGCTCAGTTACTTTTTCATCAAATAAAAGAGCTTAAGTACTTAAAAAGATATGGAAATTGAACATCTCTTGAAAAGTGAAGATTTTGCTTAGTTTTGTGACATAATTGTGATAGAGCTTGATTTGGAAAAAAAGTGTATTCGAACTTCAATCCAAAAAAATAATCAATGTGTGGTGCTGACTTTGAAGATATTGACTATCTCTTCATGAAGTGTTCCTTTGTTTGTAAATGAGTACCTCACTTCGAATAGTTGTACTGATTCTTTTTAGTTTGAAATGTAAACTTTGTCGTGACAAATTTAGGAGTCTAGAAATTAGTGAGTTTATCGGCAATTTAGGCCTCAACTTCTAAGATTCTATGTATTGCTGCTCATTGGACCCAAATCGTATGTCTTTTCAACATGAACATATACTCATTTAAATGTTGAAGGGCAATCTCATTGAAGCTAAACAATAATGGATGTGACATGAGATGCATTTGAAGCCCCTAAAGTTCATCAAAGATGATAATATCCATCACCTTTATCATTGGTGCTAAGAATTTAGGCTTGACTAAAGTTTTCCAACTCGAGATCCTGTTTTTATTTTAGTATATTCAAAAATTTAGTTGACAGTAAGTTTATCAATTATAATAAGTCTGTTGATTATGTACTCGAACGAAGTGATATTGAAAAGATTCGAACCACTATCAAAAAAATTCATTATGTTCTTATCGTAAACAAATTTTGTGACGGACGGACGCTTTTGTGACTATCGACAAATTTGTATGTAGCTTTTCATTAAAAAAAAAAAAAACTGTAACCCGAGGAAAATTCGGTCCACGTGTAAATCATATTTTCTGTTGGAATGCCAATACGCAACTCCAAGCATGAGACGACACTCATATTTTATGAGTGTTTCTATTTGGACCTCCAAATTTGCTTACTTGACCTCACTCTATTATGAATTATTAAATGACATTTATAACCTCCTATAAAATGACTATTAAGGACAATAATTATACCAAAAAGATATTATGTTTATTTTCTCTAGAGTTTCCAATTTAATAATATTATATTACATTCTTTATTATTTTCCTTATATATTTTCATTTTCCAATTTCACTACAGACTCATTAAAGCATTTATATATATATTTAATAAGAATTAAAACTAATAGATCATATGACATAAAAATTTCTATCATTTGTTGAACGCATATTGGTGAGAGAGAACAAACGAATTCTATTATGACCTAAATCTAAGTCTATCCATTATATTTGCAAAAAAAAAAAATGCTAGGAATTAAAAAAATTATGAAATATTTAATCATGAGGTACAAAAAATAGAGAAAAAAGGTTAAACAATAAGTATAAATGATTACTCTTTTTTTTTTTTGCACAGTTAAAACAGAAATAGTTAAAAAAAAAAAATAGTTCATGCTAAAACATTTTCTCGTTAGTTAGAAATTAATTTTTGAAACCCAACACCTTATGTTTGATTTTTTTATTGAATAAGATACTTATGTTGTCTGATTAAGGAATGAACATTTAATTAAGATTTATAGAGTAATTATATCATTGAAATAGCTAAGTTTTTTATTTTAAAGATGAAATTCTTTTGCAAATTATATGATTGAGGTTATTTGAGGAAGTTTAGTGAGGTTTAGTGAGTAAATTTAGTATGTGAAAATTTAATAGGAGGTGCAAAGAGTACGGAGGTCAAGTGAGTAAATTTGGAGGTTCCAATAGAAAAATTCTTTTATATATATTTAATTCTTATTAAATATATATGAATGCTATAATGAGTATGTAGTGAAATTGGAAAATGAAAATAGATAAGGAAAAAAATAATGAATACAATCTAATATTATTGAATTGAAAAGTTTACATAAAATAAATGTAATATTTTTTTGATATAATTATTGTCCTTAATAGTCATTTTATAGTAGGTTATATATGTCATTTAACAATTCATAATGGAGTGAGGTCAAGTGAGCAGATTTGGAGGTCCCAATAGAAACTCTCTTTCAGCTTTTATCATCATCGTTTGGGTCTCGATCTACTATGTCAACCCTAAACCCCAAATAACGCATAACACTAATATGCTCATAACTGATCATTCGCAATTTATTTTTTCGATCTGTTAGCCCTCACACTCTCGTTGGTAGGGGGTCTAGTAACCTATGTCAAAATTTATCGATTTTTACCTCCTCGTGCTATAGCTCCCCTTAGGGAAGTTTACGTCTACAAACGGTTGACTAAATGAATTGAAATCAAAACAATAAGTGATGATATGAGAAATCTGAAATTTAAATATTTGAAATTACATTACGTGATGTAATGAGTTCGTGAAAATTTTCAGAAAACTTTTCGGATGCCTGACCTATTTATAATTAATGTATGAAGTTTTGAATTATAGAAATTCATTTTTAAAAAAATTAAAAAGGCAATAGAACTCGGAACATATTTTTCGGAACTTTGTTAAATGAGAATGTACAATTTAAAAACTTGATAATCAAGTATGCGTTACACCAAGTCCCGTAGTAAATTTCGTGACATTTTTCGGCCAGCTCTTTAATATGAATTTTGGAAGTTTGAATTTTGAAAGGCCACAACTTCATGTCACTCCTAACAGAGGCGTCGCTGAATCTTCTACCAATCAACCGCTTTGCATCTGAATTGTAATGTCAATAGAGCATAAGTAATTATACAGTGGTACAAAAGCATTAAAAAAAAAATCAGTTTATGGAGACTAAAAATAAACTCACCAAATATAGTGTTAGTAGGGTTCGTAGAGACTTGATCGATTCTTAGCGGCATCGCCAATCAAACGACCATTGTTGGTAAAAGCAATATAAGATGGTGTCGTTCTATTGCCCTGGTCATTAGCTATGATCTCAACGCAACCATGTTGCCAAATTCCAACACATGAGTAAGTTGTTCCGAGATCAATACCAATCGCTGGACACACATCTTTTGCGGCCATAGCCGTTGTAGGTATGGATATTCTTTTTTCTTGATCCAAAATATGAAGAAACCTTAAACAAAGAGAAAAGTGTTTATGATGGATGTGATACAAGACTATTTATAGTGATTTGAGTGATGGATAATGTGGGAATAATACATAATCCTAAAACATTAATTAGGATAGTAGCAAATCTATTCCTTCTTTTTGCTGGAATAAACGATCCTAATTGACACTAGGAGTCCTAAGGTAATTGGTCAACGTAGAATCAAATAATTTGTGGAACCATGTTAGCTATTTTAATTTTAATTTTATTTATTTATTTATTTTTGCTGAATGATCGAGAACTGGAGAGGAATAAACCTATCACTTCATTTTATTAATCAAAGAAGAAGAACAAAAGGAGGAGAACCAAAACCAATACCTCCTAAAATAACTAACAGATCGACTAATTAAAACGAAATTGAGAAACCTTATAATGTCACTATTACAATACGATACTATAAAATACCACACCAAATAAAGGTCGTACGTGGAACCATGTCAGCTGACAATAACAAATGAATTGTTTCGACAACTAGTTAATGTACATCCCAAAAAAAACAAATAACAAGATTAAACCCAAACATCTAGCACCAAAATTGAAGGTACCCTAGCGCAAGATAACCCTTTTCATTTCTAGTCATAGCAAGAGAACTGTTACAAAAAAAAAAGCACAGAATTTCTTCTAATCAAGCTGTTGATGGTGTTGATAATTATAGTGCTTCTTCAAATAGCTTTACTAAGAGGGATTTAGCTCCAGGTTTTATTGTGAGTCATTGTAATAGGGATTTGTTGGGTCTTTCTAATTTTTTGTTTCATTAATTTGGGTGCTTTTTGTTATGAGAATGGTGTTATGAGAATGGCTACGTTACTCTTTATCCCTTCCCTACCGCTATTCACTTCTAACTCTCTTTTTTTTATATATTTTTTTATAATTTTTGTTTGCTTTGTTCTGTTATAATGATTCTTATATATTGACTAGCCAAATTTTAAAGATTGACTGACCGAATTTCTGTACAACGTAAATATGATTGAAGAATGTACATATCATTATCAAAATCCATAGCCACTCATATTGAGCAAATTGTATTTTCACTTTTCTGGTTCGAACATATATAACTTTTGTGCAACGTACTGTAATGTCTTAGATTTACATGCTCAGCAGTATTATTTACTAAAAAGAATGCAACTTTGAATTCAATCATGCACTTAGAAGATTAAAACCGAACTCAGCATGCATACTCATCGAGACGAACTAGTCTAGATCAATGTTAATTAAAAGCAGTTGACATGGAAGCTATTGCTACTACCTATATCAGGAGTACCGGGACACCAGGCCAGGCAATATGGAATTGCAAAAGATTTCAAGCTTTCTGAGAAATTTTCTATAATGTTTTCTTTCTTCAACATACTTGGGTGATGGATGTGACAGAGGTTTGAGTGAAAAGTTATGCGACAATATATAAACTTAGAAGATTATTAAGTGATTTCAGCTAGCTCAACTGGTGAGCAGAGATTGAAGATTGAATTAGGACTAAACTGTCTACTATTTTTACATATGTATGTGTGGCAAATCTAGTATAAGTCTAACTGGATAAACAAATTAATTTCAGCACATAGGGATCCAAGTAGTGAAAGACAATGTACGGATAAATTAGAGTTTGCAAATGTGTATTGAACAATGGGGCATTCAAACCAAATAATTTGCGTCCATGAACAGTATGCATTAAACTAAACAAAGACCGTAGCTGGTCTAAGATCAGAGAGAGAGAGAGAGAGGGAGAGGGAGTGATCCTAGTACAAATTTATACACGAGGTGTTACCACACTTGCAAATCATTCACTTTTGCCATAGGAGAAAAGTGATATTTCTTAGTAAAAAATACCAAACACCGCACACAGAGAAAAGAAGAATTCAAATATAAAGCAAAAACCAAGTCTATTGCATTATTATCAATATTGGAAGATAAAACTGACTAACTGAGTGATTCATTATACAAAGCGCACACAATCAATATAAGGATAGCATAGGTTAATTTAAACAAGAAGCTTAAAATATCTAGGCATCTAGCTAGCCCCCGGTGTAATCTGCAGACCCAAAAAAAGTAAGATATTTTCTGTCGTGATCAATACTACGTTGCATGTACAAGTTCTTTGATTTATCTTTTGGCGGCCTCTTTCTTCATATTCCCCTCCGTATAATTTTCATCTCCTTTACCTTATATGAATATCAGATGTAACATGTTCAGATAACTCTCATTCACAGCAGAAAAATAGGATGTACCATGTTCATTAATTCTTCTTTCTCCACCATTTCTCTTCTTACCCTTCTTCTCTTCACTCCTTCCTCCGCTCCTCATTTTCTTCTACTCAAATCTCCTTTACCGTTACTCTTCTTACCGCTCCTCTCTTTCCTCTCTCCACCCTTCCTTTTATTGATCTGATCCTCATCATATCCTTTTTCTGCACTACAATCAGGTTTGGATTCCTTCATATTATTTGAACCATCACGCTCGTCAGTTCTAGTACTCTTGGCTCTTCTTCTCCTCGGTTTCCTTTCTCCTTCATTCTTATTGGCGTTCTTTAGCTTGTCATGCTCCATAGCCACCTCGTCAGCATTCTTCACCTCTTGACTACTACTCGCCATGGGTTCAACCAATATTGATTCAAGAATATCTTCACCAACCTCTTCCATTGTCTTTCGCCTCGCCACCATTGCTTCAAGAACACCCATCTCATCCTCCTCCACTTCCTCATCATCAACTTCACCTGTTTCACTAAGCTTTTCCCTCTGATTATCATTAACACCATCAAGAAACTCCTCTTCGCCATCACTCCCTCCAACCACCTCATTCCTTTTTGCTTCCTCCAAAACCTTTTCTTCATCTGGTTTTTCCTCCAAAACCTCCAACAACTCCATTAACTTTGCAACCATGCGGAGATGCTTTTTTGATTGCTCATGATTCCTGCACTGCCGCTCACTCCTGTACACCTTCCTGCAAACTACACACTCCCATTCGTCTCTCTCTTTTTCCTCCTCCTCCTCCTCCTTGTTACTATATTTTCTCTTCCTCTCAACTGGTTTCGTCCACTCCTGCTCCTCATACTCTATAGCCTTCACCAACTTCTCTTTCTTCAACCGCTTCCTCCTCTCCCTCTCCTCCTCTATCTCCCTCTTTCTCTCCACCTCCCTCTTCGCTACCATCTGCATGACCCTCCTGTCGAGCCTTTTCGCAGTTTGTGCCAAACTCCTCACCTTATTGTTGTATTCCTTCTTTGCTTTCTTCCTCGCCTTCATATTTTATGCGGGACCAAAGCTTCACCCCTCTCCGGGACACCTGACTTAGATCATACTCATCATGTGGATCCTCCCAGCAGAAATCCATTATGGAACTAAAGTTGAGCCAGTAGTTGAAAAATTGAACAACCTCAGGATAAGGGGTGTCGAGATTGCCCATGTCTGGAGGCTTGTGAACCGAATTCCACGGCAGGTCGTTCTTCTTTTGAAAAGCGCGCTCGTTGGCGTAAATCCTTTGAAAAATGTCAGAGTAGGCATTGTAGAAGCTGCGGCTGGAGCTGGAGTAGCCGTTGAAGACGATGTTGTCAAAGGGTACTTCGAGGTCGGGGTTGAAAACTTCAGGGACAGCGTATGTCTGGCGGTAGGCGTTATAGGTTTCTCGCTTTATGGGATCCATAAGGATTTCGTAGGCTTGTTGGACCTCTAAAAATTTGGCAGTGGCTTCTTCTTGGGACAAGCCGCATTGGGATGATCTACATTTGTCCCAATGGTACGTGAGGATTAGTTTCCTGTGAGCAGCCTTGATTTCTTTTTCTCAGCAATTTGGTTCGAGGCCTAAGGTCTCGTAGTGGCAGACGCGCTCTGTGCTCTTCACCATTGTAGTTTGGTCGCTTGAATAAATTATGAATAGACCTAAGAGCAGTATGGTTTATATAGAGCAATGAAACCCTGTTTCATTTAATAAAAAATAATAAAAAAACAATGAATCAACACCCTAATTCTAATTGGAGAAGCAAGCGTGATTTCTACTTGACAAAGGTTACCTACTCAAACCATTAAAGGAAAATAATAAAGGAAAAGACGAACTTTCCTAAATTTTATTTAAACTTCTAAACTTTCCTAAAACCTTTGAACTGTGGTACACTTTACGCTGAGTTCTCGTATATCCTTATGTTTGCACTGTTGATGATCAATGCTAATCTATATACAATGCTCGGTTGTTTTTATATTGCTTCCAACCCCATGGATAGAATATGAACGAAGGTCATATATTTGAAACAAATCAGTCGAACTCATGTAGTATAATGATGCGGGTGTGTGTGTGTTGGTGGGGTGGTAAGGCTCTGAACTCTCATTTGGGAGGTCAGGAGTTCGAGCCCCATCATGGGTGGGGAGGGGTGGGGATTAAAAAAAAAAAAAAAAAAAAAAAAAAAAAAAAAAAAAAAAAAAATGTAGTATAATGATGCGGTGATGCCACCACAACAGTGTTTTTCGAGGCATATCCCAATAACATGTAGCACTGTCAGTGGTTTCTATGTTTGTTAATTACTCACTACTTACCCACTGGTGTTTCAAATCTAAAGAAGCAGATCCCAATAAGATGTAGCATAGAACCATGATCTTCTCACACGAACTCCACTTATTATAGCCTTCATCTTGCCGGTCTTATCACTCTTATGCCAACGAACAGTCTGTGCTTCGAGCCATGCTTTCTGTCTATCCTGCAATGCTTCTGCTGACCTGCAGAATATGCATTACATGTTTTATGGAATAAATGGAAGCTACTTTCATCTTTCTTTGCACCTGAAACAAAACCAAGTAAAATGATCATAATATTAGCTCTATGAAATAAAAAGAATCACACTGTACACAACTATTCATCCTTGTACACAAAAAGATTGGCTCATTAGCAGACAGTAAGACACCATTACTCTCAAGCCTTAAATTTCCTCCAATCCTAATATCACTGTCAATGAAATCCACAGCCACTGATACAAAAAGATATACAAAACCAACACAAATATTTTCCCAGACCATAGCAGAAAATGATCGAATTCTTCAATGAAAGAGCTTAGACTCTGACAGAAACACAGGATGAAAGCAGAAACTCAGTTAAACTCTAGTAGTATAAAAATTAGAGAACAAAAGGGTAGTAGAAGACATTTTTGAGTATGAAGTCACAACATTTGCCTATTTGGCCCAACCTTCTAAAGTTCTAATACACATTTAGTTAATCCAACCAAACTGATGCAACAGCTTTCTTTCAATTTTCAGGTTTCTTATAAGGGAAAATATATAAATCAAGGTCTCAAGTGTCTACCTAAATCACAACATCAGAGAATAAAAAGTCCTCAGAAAACCCAGTGCATGATCCAAAGAAACGGCTTAGCTGAAAAATACCAGAAATTCCTTTTGTTGAGCTTGAAGTTTCATTTCAACCATTTTGTACTGTTGAAATCTGCAAGCAGCGAATTGCCAAAAACAGTGCAACCCCATAAAATTTCATCTTCCATGTCTTTTTTTAAGGACAATAGCAATGTATGAGAAGACCAACTCATTTGAATAACCTTCAAGTATGATTCAGCCAGGATTGGAAAGAAAAAAAAGTGTCTTAGCAAGTCAGCTGTTCAAGGTCTCTGACTTGGGAAATTGATTAGAACTATATGAGTCAAAACCCAGATGATCAACATCAAAGTAGGACTCTGTTTCCACCTGCAGACTCCACTCAGATTCTAATCCTCTCAATTTCAAACAAAAACCTCAACTTCGTCTTCATCCAAAAAAAAAAAAAACAAACAAACCTCACAAATATTAGCAGAAAAAACTCAAATCACAACCACCACATTAACTACACAATTATCCAAGTCATTAAGGTATCAAAGTTCATGATCTCGACACCCGGTAACAACTACTTAGGCATCCACCTTCATAATTCCTGATTCTGCTGTTACCTTGGATGATAAAACCCGTCTCTTTGACAAGGTTCCAAACCAGGACAGTATCATTGTACATCTAGTGTGGAATCCTGGATCAAAATTTCCCCTTGTGACTGGGTGTGGTTGATGCAACGACACATTTGCAAGCATGTCATCAAAGTCAATATGATCTATGAATCTCATCAAAGTTATAAACCTTCCATGTCTTATCAATCATTCAAAGAGTTGCTCATCAGCTTATGAAAGAAACCAATAGAGGATATAGTAGATGGGATGATTAAAGCAATCAAAGAGAGTGGAATGGTTTCTGCAGAAATCTTCTGGACTCATTTCCCTATTACATGTTTAAGCCCTCCAGACATGTCTTTATCTAAGGGGTGAAGAATGTTAGGACTAGTGTTATAATGATTTTGGGCTCTAAAATTATTTGGTATGTGGACTTGGTTTGGGTTATCTTGAAAACGAGTATTTAGGGTTGGTTAGCAGATAAAGCTATATAAGGCAATCTGCCTCCATTGTAAGAATCTATCGATGAATATAACCTTGCTTAAATTATTTCCTTTTAGTTTCCTATAATTCACTTGTTCCAATTCCTTTTTGGGTTCAGATTCCAACACTATGGTGACTTCCTCAAGAACAAGATGGTAGAATTCCAGTTGCAAGCATTTCTTTTTGTTTGTGTTACAAGAATCATACCTCATGCTTGAAATTACTCCAGGCTAATACTTGCTTTGCATCTTCCACACCTTCACATCAGTTCCGTTATTCCACAACTCTTCAATTATCTATCCGCAGCCGCCTTAGTTCACCTCGGAAGGTGGGGCTAGAAGTTAGTGTTCGATATGCAGGATTTCTTATGTCTTGGTATGAACAGTCTTGGGAATGCGACCAAGCTCCCACAAGGCTCCACCACTGATCATGTTTTTTGCATTTGTTTCTGAAAGATAGTGAACTCTACATTTTTCAGCAAACTTTCTACAGAGAATTAACTTGTTCATGGTGGGATAATAAAAAAGAGGAAGGAAAGCTTACCATGTCGCGCTAAGTGGCCTAGTGCTAACTCAATGAGGCGCTTGATTGGTGAGGATCATTAGCATTATGTACAATCTAAAAGTGCACTGTCCCCAATCAAAAGAGACCTTCCATTTTTGGTCCCCCTATAATTAAATAACCAGATTAGCTCAGTCCAAAGGATGATTAAACCGTATATGTTTCAATGCAATAATTCTTTAATAGTATTTGATAAGCACAGAATACAATTGAAGTCTTGAAGACAACCACAGGAAGACCTTTTTAATAGGCTTTTACCTTGTATAGATGCCCTAGACTCGAATTTTGTGAAATTTCCAATCCCACAGGCAACTTGTGCAAGAACATCTGGAAGCCCACATCTGACCATTCCTAGCAATGCCTTAATGCCACCTTCTGTCCTTAGCTTGCTCTGTAATTTATCTGAACAATGCAATTTCATTGGTGTTAGTGACAGCAGAATATATGACATAAAATTAGTCTTTATCTGGAAAGTAGATAAAGAAACACCCTGCTTATTATTATTATTTTTTTAGGAGAACACCCTGCTGAAGAATGATGTAGATCCTACTTTTAGCATTTGATGTGATTAAGAATATCATTAGGAAATTGACTACGGATTTGAATCATTTGATAAAGAGCTTTACAGAAATTCATGAAAGTACTCGTAAGTGAACTAGCAAGGATTTTATTATGTTTGACAGGCCTCATAATTAGGTCATGATGTAATTTTCTTCAGACTGGAGCATAGAAGTTTAAAATGAAACCCCAGCTTCTCTCTAGTTCTTCTTCACTATCCGTTCCCTCTTTCTCTTCTTTTCTCCCTCTTCTATTATCTCTAGAGAAATAGTTCTTCGTTTTTAGTGAACCAGACACAGTATAGAGCAAAACGACAATAGACACAAGCGCGAAGAAAGTTTCTCACAATAGAAATATGAATAACAAATCTAATTCTGGTGCAGCCTGTACTGTAACTTCTCTGTTGCTAAAAGTCTGCTTGCTACATTCTCATGTAATTCTAAGTAGGAGTAAGGTTTCATAAGATTTACTTGAACTCATTTAGAACTTCTTGCAAGTTGCAACTTGGTGTAATCTAGAATTAAAAATGTTGAAGAAATGAACTTCAAAGAGGTCAGAAAGTTTACTGTTTCCGCAAAGATTAGCAATGGCTCCAGCAACCATTCGAAGGGTTTCTGGATCTTCACCATTAGCTGCTGTGATAGATAACAAACTGATTACCCCTTGATTCATTATCAGCTCCTGGTTGGTTTCAGAGTTCAAAGCCAAATTAAAGACCAGATTTTATTAGCCAATATTTGCAATATCTACGAAGAATCATGAACTAGGGACCAATATTTTTACCATTCATTGCTAAATTTGCAATGGCACCTGCCGCAACTCTATGTATGGTTTCTCAGAGGTTTTGAGTCAACAAAGATGTGAGAACGCCAGCTTCTACAATTTCTCCTGATTTGCTTCTGCAAATTATGGGGGAGCAGTTATTATTGCTTGCTATGCAGTAGCATTTATTATAGTGATGCAATGAAGTGATCACATCAGATCTGGAGATCGAACTTTATTCAACATGGAAACTAATAAGAAACCTACATATAGAACCGGTTCAACAGCAAAATATTATGACCCAAAATGTATTACAAGGGAAGAGGGACCCAATTTTTGTACACAGCATTAGAAGCTAATATAGATAACAGATGAACTCAGTTTCACCACACAAAATAATTTATCAATCTTTACCTATCTTTTCATCCAACCATACTTGCCCTTTTACCAAGGAGTAGTAACTGCTAGTTGGACCACGAAACAGAACATACATCTTTAACTTTCACATAGCCAAGCTATTGATGTTCGCTACATGAATCTTTTTATTCCAAAACAATTAGCATCAATCATTCTCAGGCCAATTGATCATTACTTGAAGCCAAATTCCCTCTAGCATCTTCAATAGTCGCTCTGTTTAACAACATATTTGGAAAAGGAAAAAGATCTTAAGAAATCAATTGTGCTAGTTTTTTTATCTTCTTTTCTCCCAGATAACTCGCACAGATCTTCTGGTATTGAGTGGTCCTTTGAAACTAAATGCTGTTCTACTTCAAGCATAAAACACATACTTCTGCTTATGCAATTACTCTGTAGTCTCCACATCTGAAGAGATGTTCTTAAAAGAAATTAAGCATTATGCCACAGGTAATATCAGTGACATGCTGGTGCATTGATTTTGAGAATTCAGAATATAAGCATGTAATATGGCAGTAGCAAGGCAAGGAAGATGAACGATAAAGAATTGAAATCACCTTCAGCAGCAAGATTTGCTACAACTTAGAAGGCATGAATTTGCACATCAAGATTTGCAGCAAGATATTTTTCTTCTTCCTACAAGCAAGAAAAAGCAACGAAGATATGGAAAGAACAAAGCATATGAAGTTGTCGGATACTCAAAGTGGGGAGATTGCCTCCACCTATATGGCAATCTTTTGTACTGAAATCGCATCTACCATTTTGTGATAAGATATACATATATTGTATATGGAATGCAGCTCCTAGAACTGAGTAGACACAACATAACCTAACTCATAAATAATTTCAGAGAGGTCGGTATATATCATTTTAGTTGAACCAGCAACAGGAATTTTGTCAACATATCTTCTGCTTCGGCCACCTAGTTAGTAAAGACTAAAGATGAGTGAGCTGTGATTTAGTTTTTCCTCCTGCACAACAAAAATAGTCAGATGACTATAGAAATATGACCACAGTATGTTCACTTGGGGCTAGGCAACAACAAACCTACACTTAAAATAGTTTGGAGGTATATTTAAATTAAAGAACTAGCTTTGAACACGTGAAAAGGGTTTACAAGAACAAAACACAGCAACGAAAAGTTATTAAGAGGAGAACTCATAATCTCTAAATCTTTGGCTCCAAGTAAGTGAATACAAGGTATCAACTCCCTGATACATCTTCGCCAAATATAGGATTGCAGACGTTTTGTAGCTTTTTCATCTTATTCTCAATTTCTTCAAGAGTCCAAGGTTGGTTATCATTCTCAAGCCAGTGAATTACTTTTCCAACCTCATCCGCAATTTTCTTCATGACTTCTGGTTCGATATTTGAGTGATTATAAATTCTTCGCCTCTGGTCATATGCATAGTTTTCCAACGCAGTCTTAGCCTCCATTTTCTTCTTATACTCATTGTCTTCTAATTTGTACTTCTCTGCCTCCTTGACCATCCTCTCGATTTCCTCCTTAGATAACCTGTTTCTGTAGTTTGTCGTGATTATGATCTTGCTCTTATTTCCCGTTAGCTTTTCCTCCGCAGAGACAACCAAAATTCCATTATTATCAATCTCAAAACAAATGCTGATATCCGGCACTCCCCTTAATGCAGGACGGATGCCTGAGAGCTTAAATGTACCCAACAATGTGTTATCTCTGGGTGTTGGTCTTTCACCCTCGTACACAGAAATCGTCATATATGTTTGTCCACTATAAGAAGTTGTGTAAAATCCTTCTTTCTTGGCGGGGATGGCAGTGTTTCTTGGGATAAAAACATCCATAACTCCTGTATAATTTCTTATACCAAGAGAAAGTGGAGTGACATCCAATAGCAGTAAATCCTGAACCTTCTCAATATTACCTTCACCGCTCATAATTGCAGCTTGTACAGCTGCACCATATGCAACTGCCTCATCAGGATTGATGCTTTTGCAAAGCTCCTTACCATTGAAAAAATCCTCCAACAATTGTTGTACTTTGGGAATTCTAGTAGATCCACCAACAAGTACAACATCATGAACGATGGTCTTGTCCATTTTAGCATCTCTCAAACACTTTTCGACTGGCTCCATGCATTTTGTAAAAAGATCCATGTTGAGCTCCTCAAATTTTGCCCTGGTTATTTTGGAGTGAAAGTCAATACCTTCAAATAAAGAATCAATTTCAATGATAGTTTCGGTGGTGGAAGAAAGAGTTCTCTTTGCTCTCTCACAAGATGTTCTCAGCCTTCTTAGTGTTTTAGGATTGTTACTGATGTCCTTTCCGTGCTTCCTCTTAAACTCTTGTATGAAATAGGTCACCATTCTATTGTCAAAATCTTCACCCCCAAGATGAGTATCTCCTGCAGTAGCTTTCACCTCAAAAATTCCTTCATCAATCTTGAGAAGAGAAACATCAAAAGTACCACCACCAAGATCAAATATAAGAACATTTTTTCCACGAACAATTGTGCCTTTTTTGTTAAGACCATAGGCAATGGCAGCTGCCGTTGGCTCATTGATAATACGTATGACATTCATACCGGCAATCAAACCAGCATCTTTTGTAGCCTGTCGCTGAAAGTCATTAAAATATGCTGGCACAGTTATAACAACATCTTTTACTGTTGATCCGATGTAGGCCTCTGCTATTTCACGCATTTTAAAGAGAATCATGGAAGATATTTCCTCAGCAGCAAACTTCTTCTCCATATTATTGTAGTTAACCACAATTACGGGTTTGTCCCTGACACCACGAACCTTGAAAGGCCACAACTTCATGTCACTCCTAACAGAGGGATCGCTAAATCTCCTACCAATCAACCGCTTTGCATCTGAATTATAATATAGATAAAGCATAAGTAATTATATAGTGCTACAAAAGCATTAAAAAAAAAAGTTGTTTATGGAGGCTAAGAATAAACTCACCAAATACAGTGTTAGTAGGGTTCGTAGAGACTTGATTCTTAGCGGCATCACCAATGAAACGACCATTGTTGGTAAAAGCAACATAAGACGGTGTCGTTCTGTTGCCTTGGTCATTAGCTATGATCTCAACGTGACCGTGTTGCCATATTCCAACACATGAGTAAGTTGTTCCGAGATCAATACCAATCGCTGGACACACATCTTTTGCAGCCATAGCCGTTGTAGGTATGAATATTATTTTTTTCTTGATAAACCTTAAACAAAGAGAAAAGCGTTAATGTTGTTTTGTGTGAATGTGTGATGGATTATTTATAGAGATTTGAGTGATAATACAAAATCCTAAAACATTTAGGATAGTAGCAAATCTATTCCTTGTGTTTACCGGAAGAAACTATCCTAATTGATACTAGGAGTCCCAAGGTAATTGGTAAACGTAGCTAGCTGAATTGATGAAACACTTCTCCACAGCTAGCATTTGCCCAGCTCACAGAAAGCATTGCATTCACTCAAACCCATCTCGGAAATGTACAGAAAGCATTTGCCCAGCTCACAGAAAAAAGTCATCTCCTTTAGTCCTTTTTCCTTTCCTTTGCTACCGAAACCCAGTAACAACTCCAACTTTTATTATTTTCCATCTTCATGCAAAGAAGAAATTGACAGAAACTCATTTCGAGTCCGAAGAAGCTGCAATCCAATCTTGAATTTGATTGACAATCTGCAGCAGCTCTCTAAGAACCCGGTGATGAACTGGCAATCCAAGCCTCAACGTCCACAGCTCAAAGTTTCTGAATTTATAACTCCACCAAAATAACAACCCGTCAAGTCAACAACAATCACAACTCAACTAACCTTATTTTGATCCTCAACGTTTTCCGGAAACTCGACCAAGCTCAACTACTGATGATCTGACAGTCACCAACTCGAAATTTCCAGACTTTAACTTCAATCAAGGTTAGTCCTCGCCTATAGATGCAGTCTAACCAGAAACCCAGCCAACAAGTGCCGGAAAACGGAGAACCGTGCCGGAGCCGAGAGTAACCCATAAATGAAAATCATCAGAACTTCATCTAATTCGAAAACAAAGTACACCAACGTGTAGAGCATGATGAGAGGAGTGATTTTCATACCACATGCACCCCAAACGGTGGCCGGAGTCGCCGGAGGTTCTTCAAGCTTTGGATCATTGATTCTCCGTTCACAGTCGCTGCCTGTATCATCCGAGGCCACAGGAGCGTAGGCGACAGCGAGACGAAGAAGGTGGTGCTCATTCGCCGGCCGGAGGTGGCCTGACGGTGGAGCGCCGGTCGGGTTAGGATCGGGTCGCTGCTCTCGGTTTCGAGTCGGAGACCTCGAAGCCTCTGGACGTGATCTCGATCCTTGATCTGATCATGCGTATTTATATCCCCAAGTTCAATCTATTTCAATGGCTAGGATGAAGCGGTGGTGGAATTGAAGGCCACGATCGCACCGTTGATTTTCTATTATTTTCTAAAACCTCATAACTTCGAAAAATCACGATAAATAGCTCGGGTATCCTAAAAATTCTCCAAAAATTTTCACGAACTTGTCGTGTCGTATACTTTATTATTCAATCCTTAAATCGATGACTTCACTTTATGAAAATTTCTGAAAATATTCTCAAGTACTTTGACATTTATCGAGATCGTTAAATTTTCTCGTAGGATCTCCACTAAGCTCGATACGTTTTTCCGGAGCTCACATCCGCCGTCATATCGACATGAAATAAACCGGTCAACCCTTTAAAAGCTTCTACTTTCCTAAGGGGAGCCGACCCTTAAGGAGATAAAATTCCCGAAATTTTCACATTGGTTGATATAGCTCCAACCCACGAGAGCGTGAGAGCTGACAGATCGAAAAAAATAAGTTGTGAGTGAGCGGTTATGAACATATTAGTTTTATATGGTATTTAAGGTTTAGGGTTGACCTACTAGATCGAGACCCAAACGACGACGAAAATAGCTGAAATTTTGACCATAATTATATCTTCTTATCATGATATATAACATCCTACGGTCTATTTTAATAAAGTCTATTTCCTCCACATTGTTCCTCATGGAAGGTTTGGTATTTGATACAACTAATAAACAAGTTATATTACATTAGTAGACATATAAGGATTTTGTGCGATCTAAATAATCGAAATTGGAAATTGATAAATTTTAAATTACCCTTCTATTTATAGCATAATATGTATAAAAAAAAAAAATTAACCCCATCCGCCGTCATTTCGACATGAAATAAACCAGTCAACCCTTTAAAAACTTCTACTTCCCTAAGGGGAGCCGACTCTTGATGAGATAAAATTCCTGAAATTTTTACATTATTGATATAGCTCCTACCCACGAGAGTGTGAGAGCTACAGATCGGAAAAAATAAGTTCCGAGTGAGAAGTTATGACCATATTAGTTTTATGTGGTATTTAAGGTTGACCTACTAGATCGAGACTCAAACGACGACGAAAATAGCTGAAATTTTAACCATAACCATTTGTAACATCCTACGGTTGATTTTGATAAAGTCTATTTCTTACGCATTGTTGCTCATGGAAGGTATACTTTTCATTCCAACTAACAAGCTAGTTATACCACATTAGTGGAGATATAAGAATTTTGTGCGATCCAAAAAAATTGAAATTAAAAATAGATAAATTTGATATTACCCATCTATTTATAATGTATTAGTAGGTATTGTGTAAAAAAATTAACCCAATCTGCTGTCATTTTGACATAAAATAAACCGGTCAACCCTTTAAAAACTTTTACTTCCCCAAGGGGAGCCGACCATTAAGGAGATAAAATTTCTAAAATTTTTACATTATTTGATATAGCTCCTACACACCAGAGCGTGAGAGCTGACAGATAGAAAAAATAAGTTACGAGTGAGCGGTTATGAGCATATTAGTTTTATGTGGTATTTAAGGTCTAGGGTTGACCTACTAGATCGAGACCCAAATGACAACGAAAATAGTTGAAATTTTGACCATAACAATTTTTTCTTATCATGATAACATCCTACGGTTGATTTTGATAAAGTTTATTTCCTACACATTGTTGCTCATGGAAGGTATATTTTTCATTACATGCAACTAATTAGTTATACCACAACTAATTAGTTATACCACATTAGTAGACTTTTCATCACTCATGGAAGGTATACTTTTTAATACAGCTAAAAAACAAGTTAGACCACATTTGTAGGCATATATGGATTTTGTGCGATCAAAAAAATGGAAACTTGAAATCGATAAATTTGATATTACTCATCTATTTATAGTGTATTAATAGGTATTGTACAAAAAAAAAATTAACCCAATTCGTCGTAATTTCTACATCAAATAAAGTGGTCAACCCTCAACATACTTACACGTCCCTAAGGGGAGCTGAACCACGAGGAGATAAAATTCCTGAAATTTGTACATTAGTTGATATAAGTCATACCTATGAGAGCGTGAGAGCTGACAGATCGAAAAAATAAGTTACGAGTGAGTGGTTATGTGCATATTAACTTTATGTGGTATTTAAGGTTTAGAGTTGACCTACTAGATCGAGACCCAAATGATGATCAAAATAGTTGAAATTTTGACCATAACAATTTCTTCTTATCATGATAACATCCTACGGTTGATTTTGATAAAGTTTATTTCCTACACATTGTTGCTCATGGAAGGTATATTTTTCATTACATGCAACTAATTAGTTATACCACAACTAATTAGTTATACCACATTAGTAGACTTTTCATCACTCATGGAAGGTATACTTTTTAATACAGCTAAAAAACAAGTTAGACCACATTTGTAGGCATATATGGATTTTGTGCGATCAAAAAAATGGAAACTTGAAATCGATAAATTTGATATTACTCATCTATTTATAGTGTATTAATAGGTATTGTACAAAAAAAAAATTAACCCAATTCGTCGTAATTTCTACATCAAATAAAGTGGTCAACCCTCAACATACTTACACGTCCCTAAGGGGAGCTGAACCACGAGGAGATAAAATTCCTGAAATTTGTACATTAGTTGATATAAGTCATACCTATGAGAGCGTGAGAGCTGACAGATCGAAAAAATAAGTTACGAGTGAGTGGTTATGTGCATATTAACTTTATGTGGTATTTAAGGTTTAGAGTTGACCTACTAGATCGAGACCCAAATGACGATCAAAATAGTTGAAATTTTGACCATAACCATTTCTTCTTATCATGATAACATTCTACAGTCGATTTTGATAAATTATATTTCCTCCACCTTATTGCTTATGGAAGTATACTTTTTAATACAGCTAATAAACAAGTTAGACCACATTAATAGACAGAAAGATTTTGTGCGATAAAAAAATGGAAACTTGAAATCTATAAATTTGACATTACTCATCTATTTATAGCGTATTAATTGGTACTGTGCAAAAAAATTAACCTAATCCATCGTCGTTTCTACACCAAAAAAAGGGGTCAACCCTTAACATACTTACACGTCCCTAAGGAGAGCTGAACCACGAGGAGATAAAATTCCTGAAATTTTTACATTAGTTGATATAGGTCATACTCACGAGAGTGTGAGAGCTGACAGATAAAATAAAAAGTTGCGAGTGAGCGGTTATGAGCATATTAGTTCTATGTGGTATTTAGGGTTTAGGGTTGACCTAGAAGATTGAGACCCAAACAACATAGCTGAAATTTTGATCATAATTATATATTCTTATCATGATGACATCCAACGGCCGATTTTGATAAAGTCTATTTTCTCCACATTGATTCTCATGGAAGGTATAATATTTGTTACAACTAATAAACAAGTTAGACCACATTAGTAGGCACATTAGTCAGCCCTCACACTCTCGTGGGTAGGGGGTCTAGTAACCTATGTCAAAATTTCTAAATTTTTATCTCCTCGTGCTATTGCTCCCCTTAGGGTTGACCTCTTTGACCACTGTCGAATTGACGTCGGATCGGCCTATTTTTTTTACACAGTACATACTTATATGTTATAAATAGATGGGTAATATCAAATTTATCGATTTCTATTTTAGAATTTTTAGATCGCACCAATTCTTTATATGTCTAGTAATGTAGTATAACTTGTTTATTAGGGGTATTAAAAACTTAAACCCTCCAACACCATCATGGTTGAGGAAATGGAATTTATGAAAATCCACTGTTGGATGTTGGTCAAAATTTCAGCTTTTATCGTCGTCATTTGGGTCTCGATCTATTAGGTCAACCCTAAACCCTAAATACCGCATAACACTAATATGCTCATAATTGATCATCCCTCACACTCTCATGGGTAGAGGGTCTAGTAACCTATGTCAAAATTTCTAGATTTTTATCTCCTCATGCTATAGCTCCCCTTTGAGAAGTTTACGTCTACAAAGGGTTGACCGCTTTGACCACTGTCGAATTGACGTTAGATCAGCCTCATTTTTTTACACAGTACATACTTATATGCTATAAATAGATGAGTAATGTCAAATTTATCGATTTCCATTTCATAATTTTTGGATCACACCAATTCCTTATATGTCTAGTAATGTAGTATAACTTGTTTATTATGGGTATTAAAAACTTAAACCCTCCAACACCATCATGATGGAGGAAATTGAATTTATGAAAATCCACCGTTGGATGTTATTACCATAACAATATATGGTTATGGTCAAAATTTCAGCTTGAGTTTTTCTATTGGAACCTCCAAATTTACTCACTTGACATCTATGCTTTTTACACCTCTTATCAAATTTTCAAATACTAAATTTACTTACTAAACCTCACTAAACTTCCTCAAATAACCTCACTCATATAATTTGCAAACAAATTATTATCTTTAAAATAAAAAAATTTAGTCATTTCAATGATTTAATCACTCTATAAATCTTAACTAAATATACATTTCTTAATCAAACATGAGTTTCAAAAATTAATGTCTAATCAATAAGAAAATCCCATGAACTATTATTAAAAAAAAAAAATCTATTTTAGATGTGCAAAAAAAAATGAAGAAATTATTATTTTTTATTCTAAAAAAAATCATTCATTTTTTTAATGTTTATTTTTATTTTTTCAGTATTTTTTGTACCACATGATTAATTATTTAAATATTTTTATTTTTTATTTTTTTCAAATATAATGGATGGACTTAGATTTAGGTAATAAATCATAAGAGGAATAATTTTGTTTTCCCTCACCAATATGCGTTCAACATATATATCATACATTTTTATGTCACATGATCTTAATACATTTTTATATAGAGTGTTTCTATTTGGACCTTCAAATTTGCTTACTTGACCTCACTCTATTATGAATTATTAAATGACATTTATAACCTCCTATAAAATGACTATTAAGGACAATAATTATACCAAAAAGATATTATGTTTATTTTCTCTAGAGTTTCCAATTTAATAATATTATATTACATTCTTTATTATTTTCCTTATATATTTTCATTTTCCAATTTCACTACAGACTCATTAAAGCATTTATATATATATTTAATAAGAATTAAAACTAATAGATCATATGACATAAAAATTTCTATCATTTGTTGAACGCATATTGGTGAGAGAGAACAAACAAAATTCTATTATGACCTAAATCTAAGTCTATCCATTATATTTGCAAAAAAAAAAAATGCTAGGAATTAAAAAAATTATGAAATATTTAATCATGAGGTACAAAAAATAGAGAAAAAAGGTTAAACAATAAGTATAAATGATTACTTTTTTTTTTGCACAGTTAAAACAGAAATAGTTAAAAAAAAAAAAAATAGTTCATGCTAAAACATTTTCTCGTTAGTTAGAAATTAATTTTTGAAACCCAACACCTTATGTTTGATTTTTTTATTGAATAAGATACTTATGTTGTCTGATTAAGGAATGAACATTTAATTAAGATTTATAGACTAATTATATCATTGAAATAGCTAAGTTTTTTATTTTAAAGATGAAATTCTTTTGCAAATTATATGATTGAGGTTATTTGAGGAAGTTTAGTGAGTAAATTTAGTATGTGAAAATTTAATAGGAGGTGCAAAGAGATCAAGTGAGTAAATTTAGAGGTTCCAATAGAAAATTTCATACGCAATTCCAAGCGTGAGACGACACGTGGCATCCATCTGCACACACCGTTGGGCAATTATATACAGTAGGTAGGTAAGAGGAAAACGCAAAGGAGAAGTTAGCAGATGCTGATGGAGATGGCGAGGAAAGCTAAGAATAACGCGAATGCGAAGATGTCTCTGGATGATTACCTCCTTCTCCTCCAGTCTGGCTCCCACCTCCACCTCACCGTCAGCCATCTCAATCAGGTCCTTCCTCTTCTTCCTCTATCGAGCTCCTCAATTCCATTTTCATCATAATCGAATTTCATTTTGATTCCCGGAGTTTCGTTTTCCCGATCAGATCATCAGCATGCACGGCTACAAGAAGATCCACAAAGTTCACAAGGTTGAATTCATCCCTCATCAACTTTATTTTCTCTAATTTCGTCGAAATCGATCTACTGGAAATTTAACTACGATATACGTTTTTCGCCATTTTTGGACTGTGTAGAAGCTTCTGAGCGACGCCGTGAACTCACTGCAGCTGCTGAACCCGTGCCGCTCCACGCTTAGGGACTACATCTCGCCGTTTGTGACGACGAAGATGGATGACGTCTTCGCCGACCTCAGCGATCTCAACTGGCAAGACTGTTGCATCACCTCCATCCAAACCCTCAGTTCGTGGGAGGACCAGTCCCCTCCTCCCCCAAACGGCGCCGTCCGGTTCCAACACTACTCGCCGTCCACCGCAGCCCACAGCGTGATCGTTTCTGCTCCCGGACCGACCAAGAAGAGATCGGCGAGGAAGAGGAAGCGGACTGCTAAAGTGGCCGATCTGGTAAATCTCGCCTAAGCCTAGGGGTATTTCCGTCTATTAGCTTCGGACCGATGAAAATTCTGCTTTCTCACGAGTAGTGCGTGAAGAGGGTATTTCGGTACTTCCGCAGGTGTAACTGGGTTCTTTTAGTTTTGGGCACTGGATTTTCATTACAAAATTGATTTGGTATTTTACTTAGTTGTAAGAATTTTAATCACTATGGTGTTCTTACAAGACCAACAAACTAAGTACACATAACATTGAAATTGACTAGTAATATTTATGATGATTGATGAATGATGAGTGATGAGTGATGAGTAATCAACCCAAAAGTCACACCAAGAACCAGTATATTAGCCCCATGCCAATTCAAAAGAAACAACAATAATGTAAAGCAATTGCAAGTAAATTATCTGAAACCCATCCTTAGGGACTTGGATTTGGATGAACTGGTGACTTGAATGGTGGTAGTATTACTATTGGGCTCCTGAATTGCTTTCCTTTTTCTAGTATTTGAGGCAGAGGAGGGAGTAATAGTTACTCTTGGACTTGGTTGGAGTGCTGTGGTGTTGAATTGGTATCGCCAGAGATAGAGGTTGGTAATGTCAGCGAGAGGCTTCCTCCTCGACCTTGGTTTCTTACATTTCTTCCAAGACCCAGACGACGACGACAACGACCCAGTTTGAGAAAATGGGTTCGTCGACTTTGTAAAAGCAGAGAACAATGGGGGGATGTTCTCTTTGTTGCTGTGGACCTGGTCACAGCAAGCAATGGCCTCCATTAGCAATGGTTAGTGTTTGAGATTTGGGAGAGATGCTTTTGGAGATGGAGGAGTTGGGTAGGGAAGGAAGGAAGGAGGGGGGGCGAGCTATTTGTAATGTCTGCAATTCGATGATTGGATTTTGGAGGGATGTTTGAAATTTTTCATTGTTTTCTGTATTTTCAGGTAAAAGTGTCGGGTTCGAATTTTAGTTTCAAAGGAGGAGGGAATAGTTTTATAAATTTCATGTGCCATTAGCAGACTAATGGAATAGGGGGGGGGGGGGGGGGGGGGGGGGGAAAGGACAAGAGGGAGGGAGGTTTTAAATAAAATATTGATTTGCACTTTCCCGGGTTTTGACCAAAATTTGGCCAAAAATAAAAAACTAGAGAGACTCGGGCGGGGAAGTGGAAGGAGCCAAATCCCAAAAACAAATGTGAATTTTCAAATTGGCGGCGTTATTAACTTCTAGTCAAATGATCACCCGTCTAAAATCTAAATCAAGCAAATTTCAAATTTGTTTGTTTTTTGTTTTTGTTTTGGTACAGAAACTTTAAAAGATTTAACATTACCCAATACATTTTCGATTATATGTGTTATCATTATATTGTACATTTTATATTTTATATATAAACGTTAGTTTTGTTGATAATGAGTGAAATTATACATAGTGACATTCTCTGTATAACACGATAAACATGAATTATTGTCTAAGTATTCACCTGTCACACCCTAAACTTGAGACCAATATTATATTGAAATATGGTACCTGAATTTGTGATGTGAGTTATTACAAATAAAACTTTCTCAAAGAATAAAATAAAAGAATTTATAGCTAAGTCTGAAAACTACTCTTATTAGGAATTGAATTTTTTTTTTTAACAATACCGGAGCTGAGCAAAATATATTACATTATTGGACTAAATTCTGCTTATTACCCTATACTTTTAAGGGTTCATTAGTTCAGTCCCTGCACTTCTAATTTAATCAGAAAAGTCATTGCACTCTCCAATTTCATCAAATCGATCCAATCCGTCACCACTCCGTCAATTTTCGGGAAAAATTTTCAAACTACCCATCTACATTCACAACACTAACACGTTGGCGGGCTGCCTAGCGATGGGTAGTTTGGGAATTTTTCCTATGAGAAGGTCCCACGTCAGCATTTTAATAGCGAAAATTAACGGAATAGTGATTGATTGGATCGATTTGATGAAATTGGAGAGTGCAAGGACTTTTCTGATTAAATTAAAACTGCAGGGACTGAACTGATGAACCTTTGAAAGTATAAGATAGTAATCAGAATTTAATCCTACATTATTTCTTTTGAGAAAGTAGTAGAAAATAAAACATTCATTTATTTAGTGGATCCACCCCGTTTTCCCCAAGCATCTACTCATTACCTGAAAACAAGGTATAGTATCATGAGTAACACAGACCCAGTAAGTACAGCTTACATTCTTATATTAAAATGTCTTATAAGAAATCAAATTTGGACAACCAATTCAAATGTACCAAGAACCATTTATATGTTCATACCAATTCGTAAGTATGTATATGTATACACGCGATACACACATATATAGCCAAATATATTCATCCACGTGAATGTTTATGAGACTGGTAATAAATCACAAAGTCACATGCTAGAGTCCACTCTACTCAAAGCACGGATTAGCCGCAGTATACTGAGGACACTACCAATACTCAAGGTCGACACATTCTTCCTATGAGTATAATAGTGCACTATCTGTAGGGACTAGGGCCCTGGCTTAACTTCACAAAACACTTATATCAGCAATTCACTTAAGCGCGGGGTAGTACTAATCACTCGGCTTCACAACTGTACTTCTCAGACATAATCAAATTCACAAAATACAATCTTTATGAATTATAGATCGTAATATTTGTATATGTACACATGCTTATAGAGACATATACTTAGGAATAATCTCATATGAAAACATATGTAACATAATTGTATAACACCAATAAGTAAATTCACTAGCAAACAACATAATTAAAATAAGCTTATACATAACTGAAATCAAGTAAAATATGTAATAATAAAGCACAAGCATTCAATGAGTAACTAAACATAATTTAAGAAAATTATTTTATAGTTAGTATTTCAGTCCTTATGTTTAAATCCATTGAGGTTCATCGACCATGTTCATGTTTCTCCAATTAGAGTCATCAAACATTCAAAATATGTTATGTTGTCCATCACAAGTACTAATTAAACAAATGAGTACACCATTTCAAAGGACTTTTCACAAGGAATCCAATGAAATAAGTCATGTAATCCAGTTCAAAGTGACATAGTCCAAAAATGGTGAAGAACCATAACAGCGCAGAAACTGATAGTCTTGATATTAACCTTTGATGTCTAAGTCTTTACGTGCTGTATATTTTAATAATACTTCTCAGACTTTCTGGATTAAAAGTAGAGGTCCTAAACTTCAAATTGATATAAAATTTGTAGAAAATGGTTAAGAAATGAGAGAGAAATGAATTTTTGAAGTTATGATAGCTGTGTGAGATTTCCAGCGAGTTTAAAAGTTGAAAACTTTGATTAGCCATAACTTCTTCATTTCTTAACCTTTTTTAGTGATTCAAAAGCCTAAATTGAAGAAATTTTGATGAGAAATTTAACGCTGTAATTATTTTTGACAAAAAAACTTTATTATATACGAAAATACAGGTTTGCAGCAAAGCAGATCATTTTCCATTTTATCATCGGTTATGCATTTTGATAAATCTTAAAGACAAAAGAATATAGAAATGTATTCATGTACTTACTTAAGGAACTCAGAAGGTCTTGTGATCAACCTTTGGACTTCTTTCGCAAAAGAAAACTTCTTAAGAGAAAAAGGATGAAGGATTTGTGTTTTCTAGAGGGAGTTTTTGATCATTTTGAATTTGATCTTCAAGCTTGTAGGAAATATTATCAGATCATATGTTTATATAGGCTAGAATTAATCACTAAAATAAGTAAGTGACTAATATATTAAGGTGAGTGACTAATATAGTAAGTTAAGTGGCTGGTCCAGTAAGGTGCGTGACTAATATAGTAAGTTGAGTGACTGGTCTAGTAATGTGAGTGGCTAATATAGTATTTAAAGGAAATGTTTAAAAAAATATTTGGGTTACTTGTAAGTTTAAAGAATCTTAGAGTGTTCTACAGTGATACTAAATTTCGGGTTATTACATCACCAATTCTAGGCTAGCACAATAAACAAACAAAGCTAGATACAAATTTTGAAAAATACAAAAATTCCTCTAGAAACTAAAATTGCATTGCAATGTTTATTGTTGGTCACTTGGTCCACATATAATTTGTGTAAACAACCATAATTTAAGCCATGAGTCCAAAATACGACTAGCAGATCTTAAAAGAATCTAATTGATTGTCTCGCAAAATCTAACGTCCTAGCCAAACACCACCAAGGCACCAATTGACCTAGATCACATATTGAGATTCGAAACCGGCCTGAATCCCGAATCTGAATCTAAAATCAGCCTAGACTGGAAATCTACACACAACCGTAGCGAAACCCGAGGTTAAATACATTGCAACGAAGGTAAGTCACACAATAATACATTGTTATTGGACCTTCACTCGCTTTAATGTTGAGATTTTAAGCCTAAGGAAAGCAGAACTACCATACCAAATCACAATTCACTCGAAGAAACTCGCCAATGTATTGTTAATTGGCCAGTGGGGTGTTCATCAGCTTTAATGTTGAGATATTTAGCTCGTTCAATCATTCTGTTCTTCTACCTTAGTAAAGACTTTTGAACATAGCAGTTTAAGTGTTGACCATATGTGCTAACAAAAGAAGGTAGCAAACAACTCACATCTTCATATTCATATCCAAATCCTCAGATGTTTCAGAAATGAAAATGGTTTTGATTGGAAGATTATGATAACGTCATAATAAAACTAATAGGAAAATAATTGTACATAAATCTGTATTCATTTTTTATTTATTTTTAAAGTTGATAGCTGACATAGAGATTCAACTGTTATTCTGATTGATGAGTAATCAACCCCTAATAGAAATAAGAATTCAACATGGATCGAAACAAATCAGAATTATCTGAAACCCATCCTTAGCGACCTGGAGTTGGAGATGGTCTCATTCTCATTCTCATTCTCATGGGAACTTGCTTTCCTTTTCCTTGAATATAAAGCTGCAGGGACTAAAACAGAGGAAGAAGGTCCAAGAGTTCCGCCTGGAAGAGGCAGAGGCAGCCTTGATTGGTAGAGATTGGTGATGTCAGCAAGAGGCTTCCTCTTCAGCCTTATAATTTTCTTACATTTCTGGGTAGAAGACCCACTTTCAGGAACGGGGTTCTTGCTCAGCTTTGCATTTGGAGAGGAAAATGGAGGGATGTTCTCTTTGTTGTTGTGGACTTGGTCACTGAAAGCAGTGACCTCCATTGCTGCCAGTGTGTTTGAGTTTGAGAGAATGAGAAAGATGCTATGAAAAATAAGGCTTTGCTTTGGAGTGAGCTGCTATTTGTAATGTTTGTGCAATCCAAATTTCTAATTCAAGTTCGGAGGGATTTTTGAAATATTCTTTTGTTTTAGAATTCAGACTGAGTGAATTTGAGTTTAGAGGTGGGACCGTGGGAGGGAGGGACTGGGAATATGACTTTGATTGTTTTGCTGATTTGCTCCTGCGTGCTCTTCGTTATTTAACTTCAGAATTTTGGTCATGTGGCGCAAAGTAAGGGAAAATAGAGAGGGAGGGAGATTCTAAAATTTTGAGATTGCAAATGACAAGAGTGTAAGAGAGATCCCGGGTCAAATTGGCAAATGACACAAAAGTAGAAAATTTTGGGCGGGGGAATGGAAGGAGCCAAATCCCAAATACAAAAACGTTACCAAATCTGAAATAGATTCTCTTGGTTCAGTTGGTTGTAACTTATATCCTCAAGTCTACGGGAAGTCTGCTAGCAATATGTTTCTAGTGTGCTACGAATGTTTAGACTTATTACACCCGAGTATGTTAGGCTTGAGTTTACTTCTCAACTGTTTATTTTGATTTGTCTCTTCTTTTTATATATTTAAAGGAACTTATTGATTTTACTTCACTAGTTCACTTCAAGATTATTGTTGAACTTTAAATAAATTTTGGGTGTTCTAGTCATATCTTCAGTAGTTGCCTGTGATTGATTACGAATAAATTTTCACCTCATTTTGAAATCTTACACTTTCCGCCAAATCTAAACCTTGTTAATTATCATTCTCGTTTTCAAACTGCTTGTGTGTTTTTAGAACGTAAGTTGAGCTATCTTGCTTGCGCTCTTAAAAGTTTGCGACCCGTAATGTGATTAATTTGTTGAGCTGTAAATTAGGGCGTTATGGAAAGTGGCATCAGAGCATTCTTTAAAAATAATTTTGATGGTTTTGAAAACACATATTTCTCATTGCCAAAATTTGCGGCATTGTAACGTGATTAATTTGTTGAGGTGCAAAATTGGAGCATGACAACCTGTGCGGGACATCTTGGTGTTGCACTGTTTGGGAGCTTGAGCAATTGCCAATATTAATTCGTCAATATGTCCGAGTGACAAGGCATGTGTCACTCTTTGTTGACTTTTGTGAAAGGCTCACTACAAGATGCCGTTGGTCAGGTGACGAGGTACCTTCACCTCCATCACTTCAAAGCCGCTACCCAATTAGTAGGCTAGCAGTTCCCTACAAAAGGTGTAGGAACTTTGGTGACTGGTCTCTTTGATCAGCGCGACTATATTTCTAGCTTCATGGTATAGTAGAGAATTCGCAACTCTGTAAGTGTCCCTTTCGACTTTGGACTTAAAAAGTAATTTTCAGACCCGTTGGTGTAACAGATGATACGAGTGAGCTGTTGGCGACTCTTGTTTGTGTCATTCATCCCACTTACAAAAGAAAAAAATTGTAGTCAAATACATTGTAGCAACTCAAAAGAAAAATTCGCAGCCTTGGGAAGAATTCCATCTCACCATTCGACGGTAGAGGTTTTGAGATAGTCAAATACAGTAATCGCCATCCATTCATACAAAGCATCAGAATAAGAGATCCTTAGACCGTGCTGCCAAGAACCGGATGCAAAAATATGATGCTTAGTCACTCCAAATGATTCATAAAAAAACTAGCACTGAAATCCTCAAAATATAAATACTACTTTCAAAAGCTCATGGCTACATCCACTCAAAAGATCATTCATCTAAGATCTTAGAACAAGCTGACGAAAGTCATTTTCCAAAAGGATTAAAAGCGTTGATTTTTTTTCCCAACAAGATGCCTCATCACAATTTTGTATCCCCTTGGAAACCAATTAGGACCTACCAAGAAGTGAAGATCATAATCCACATTGGCAACAGCAAATATGTACTTTGAATCTTTGATAGCCATGATTTAGAAAATGAACAACATCGAGCAATGGAAGTGATTATCAACAAACATGAAGGACTAGAAAATATTCCTGTTCTTTAGTGTATATAATCTAAGAAAGGGGTGCATTTAGTTTAACATACAATAGAAAAATAAAATTTTGAGCACCGATTCAATGCGTTATTCACCACTGGCGTATAAGCGGGTCCACTCCTTGGCTGCATGATTCAATAGAAATAGTGTTAGTACAAGTAACAAAAGCACCCCCTATAACAGAAAAGATTTTGAACTACTAATCAACAGCTCTAAAACAAAGTGACAGGTTATTCTTTGCGCTTAATTTCCTTATCCAAGAAAGGCTACCTATCAGCATCTATAATAAGCATCTGCTGCTGTCACCAATCAAACTTTTTACCTTAACATGGCTACTATCATATTTTAAACCTCTCAGCAGTGCAGTATAATCGAAAATTACCTGTGTCAACAGCTTCTGTTTCATTTGACTTCCAGTGCTTTGCAATGTTCTCGGAAAGTGGGTCATCAGGGTTTGGAGCACTCAGAAGTGCTTGGACGCTGATAGTGAAACATAACATATCGTGTTAGTCATTTACTATCATGACATACTAACCTGACAATTAAATGACAACCTACTTCAATTTATTATGCCTTGTAAACAACTTAAGGCTGAATTACCAAAACAAAATGTCTCTATCATCCCAATTCAGGAGAGTTAAGATTAGGATAGCAAAATTGTGCGCAGATTTCTACTTCTTTAGATCAAGATAAACTACTTTAAACATCTACGGTACTAGGAAGGCAAAATGTCACCTCAGCAATACTGTTCGGATTTGGAGGGCTGGGCTCCATTTGTCTTTCAGAATATCAAGGCATATCCTACCAAGCTGCCAAAGAAAACCATTCTCACTGAGGAACATCATTATTGAACAACAGAAAGCAAAAAGGGAACAAAAGGAGAAAGTAACTTGCCTTATCAATGTTAGGATGATATATTTTGGTCAGGAAGCGGACCTGTTAATAGGAGAAAAAACAAATAGAGGAAGAGATTAGCATTTGATATTACCCAAAGACTACATTGCGTACGATGGGAGGACATAGTAGAGCACTAAGAAGAACCATCTTCTAAGGAACCAACTCAAAATCTGAAGACTGGACAATCATAACCTCAAGACTCGCTGATATGTCACACCAGTTCCAGTTGAATCACTTAACCAGAATATGGAGAAAAAAGTAAACAAAACAGGATGGTATTACTTTTGTAATGAGTTTGATATCCAGAATAACAAATTGCAACAATTTCTCATCTGGGAATATCCAAGATCAATCACATGATTACAGTGAGACTAAACAAATTCTTCACATATCCTGGAAGCTTTTTACTCAACTGGATATTTAAGTCTAATTTCTTATTCTTATTATTAAATTACTAACATTTTGCATCAATCCATCTACCAGGAAAAGTCACCTTAAGAACAGAACAGACAGACACGAAGAATAATTCTTGCTCACAACACAGTAGGCATATTGGTCACAAAAACTTTACAGCCTAAAAAATGATGGAAACTGGCCTACTCTCAGTGTCAACCAGATGAAATCCCTAGTATAAGATACCAGAAATATCAATATAACACATCACGTTACGTCATACGTATTTACCTTGGGAGGTGCCATTGGATATTCTTCAGGCAAAAACAACTCCAACTTGAAAACTCCACCTGAGTAGAAATTAACAAACAATTAAGATATAGATACTAATATATGCGAAAATCAATAACACAATAACAGGTAGCTTTCTACTTAAATGACTGTTTGGATAGCAAACGACCTTGAAATCATCCCTATCCACATACTATTTAGTTATACTTAAATCTTCATACACTAACAGGTATACAAGTGTTTTAACTACCAAGAAATTATGAAATTTAATCTCAGAAACTGAACCAAATGCTTTGTGTCATAGTGAACGACAGGTAACTTTCTATTCAGTTAAGATAAAACAGATTTTTTTTTTTAATTTTGATTAATTTGATCTCACAAACAGTTGTGGCATTAGTGTGGCATATTGGCCCTACTGAATATAAAAAGACTGGCCAAAGACTATACAAAAAATAATCTCCAGCTGGTCTATAGTTGTTAGTTACAATTTACAAATATAACCTGTATAACAATTTTGAACAGAGTGAAGAAAGGCAAAATCTCTCTTCATCACATAATCCGCGGCCTATAGTTATTATTAATAGTAAATTAATATGAAGTACAAGGTGAAAAGTAAAGGAAAATCCTTTGACAAAAGAACTGCATTAGAGAAACAATGTGTGGCTAATCACCTTCATAAGGAGACTGAGCTGGACCAAGAATCATTACATTAAAATACCGCATGTTTTCTTCAGAAGGAGAAGCACTAATTCCCGGAGCTGTAAAATGAAAAGTCATCGGATCAACAACAACTACCGTCAGTACCAAGAATCACAACCCCAAAACTACAAGGCTTGATTAACAATATCAATCAATTATTATGATGTGGTATTAAATAAAAAGATGATAATAGAATTTGATCGTGCAGTAGTGATGATAAGGCTGATGCAATGCACATTATGTTAGCCTAAAGTTCAATTTTTTTTTAATTAATTAAAAAAATGTGCTGTAGTGCCATGCTCTTGAAAGGGGATAGTCCGTAGTCATCCAACTCCACAATCAAGTGCAGACATCTAAAATACACCTCAGTTGGTTCAAACATTTAGGATGCCTGCCTAGTGTTTCACAAAGCAAGTTAGCTATGCCCTCCCTATAAACACACTTTCGGCAAACAAGAACACAAAGTTCGGTTGTTTCGGCAATTTATAAACTCAAATTTCTCTCCAGATTTTGGTAACGAATACAGAGTCTTGGAAGTTGTCCTAATAAAAAAGCACCAAATCTAGTTAAAATTAAAGCGCTAGAATGATTTGATCGATTGCAGAACAACTTAACTCACTCACAAAGGGCTTAAACCCAAGACTATCCATAGTTGCTTATCAACCTAAATCTGCGCAGTGATTAATTACCATAATTTTGGTTTTTGTTTGACCTAAGCCCCTAATTCATGCTTAAACCACAATGAAGTGAGGGAGAGGGAGATACCTGGTTCGCTGAGAAGCCTCTGCGTTTCCTATTGAATCAGAAAGAGTCACAAAATCAAAAGAGAAAGATGAGAAATGATTCTTTGTGTATAGAGAGAGAGAGAGAGAGAGAGAGAGAGTGAAAGATCGGAGGGTTTTAGAAGAGAACCGACCTTGATAATTCGTCGAGGGAGATTGCTATTCGCCATTGAACAAGACTCTTTCTCTTCTCCTCCTCAGGAAGATTCGAGAGACGCAGAGACAGATTCAGACTTCAGAGAGAGAGAGAGATTTCAGAAGAAACCCAACCTAGGCAGAAACCCCACAACGTGAAGAGAACGGGGATCAGCTATTGGTTTTCAACTTCAACTTTCTTCTATTTGCAATTCGCCCCCACAATTCCTATTTAATTCTTTTCCTTCCCACTTTTTTTATTATTTTTTATTTTTTCAAAAAACGGAAAAGCTTTATATGCTTCACAAAGCGCTCATCAGTGGGTGGGTTTTGATCAGGGTTTTTCAAATTCTGGAAGAAGAGGAGAATGGGGGCACAAAAGAAAGGCGCGTCTAGGGCTTCAGAGGACCCTGAGGAACTGGCCCGTCTCCCACTCCAAGCCATCCTCTTAGCCGATAGTTTCACCACCAAATTCCGACCCATCACCCTTGAACGCCCCAAAGTCTCTCTCTCTCTCTCATATATTATATGTATCTGTATATGTGAGTTTATGCATGCAATGCCATGAATGTGTAAATGTATATGTATCTGAATGTAGGTCTGCATTTTCTTGTACATAATGCTGTTGAATAGGAATTGAAAACAAAGGGCTTTTGGAATGGAAATTTTGCGATATGCACTTAGCTGATTTAGCTTATGTTCTTATTTGTCTGTAATTTTTTATGCCCCCCAACTGAGACTACCGGATGTTGATCACTTATTTAGTACATGCTAATTGGTTATTGATTTTTAAAATTCTCCGGAGTTTTGGTGTATCTCATATGGAGTTATATATGTTATGACATTGGCATGCGTGATACAGAGATATGAATTTGTGCGTTTGATAGTAAATAGACATTTTCTTTTTGATGAAGGTGCTGTTGCCGTTAGTAAATGCCCCGATGATCAGTTACACATTAGCATGGCTTGAGTCTGCTGGCGTTGAGGAGGTTTTTGTTGTCTGCTGTGCTCACTCCAAGCAAGTGATCAGTTATTTGGAGAATTCTGAGTGGTTTTCTCAACCAAACTTCACGGTCACCACAATTGAGTCACATGATTCTGTTAGTGCCGGAGATGCTCTGCGCGTGATATATGAGCGCAATGTGGTATGCTCATATGTCATATCTTAACTTTCTTATGTCCCATCATCTGTATGACAATTTGGTTATATGTTCTACTTTATGCCTGTATAGTCATGGTTTTTGTGAAGGGAAATCTTCACTGAAAGAAACATTCTTCAATAGTACTCCAACTATGTGTTTTTGTTTGCTATGCATTCATGGGGATAGCTGTATATTGATGCTAGTCAGCGCATTAGAATTTTTCTTGCCATTGCAATTCCATCTCTTATTAAATGTGAGTGTTTCAATAGAAAAACATGAAACTTCTCTCTCTCTCTCTCTCTCTCTCCCCGATTTTAATCTAAGGCATTACATGCTCAGTTCTTTATAGTAAAGAGTGAATATACCTATGCGAAATAAGTATACAGAAGGCTTGTGATAGCAATGGAAAAACCTAAAAAAGGCTCATGATAGCTTATGAATGGAGTTAGACATGGTTATTCCATCAAGCTCTAGAAGAATGAATCTCACAATTACCCCAACCGTTGTCCTGAGTCCTAACTCATGAGTATGTTTCAGTTGTGTGGCAAATGAAGTAGAACTTGAATGTGGTAACTGGGCACAGTTTTTTCAGTTTTTCGTCATGGTTTCTGCGTACTCAATATGGTTACTTTAGTTTCTTGGTCCTTTCTCAAATTTTTTATGCAATAGAATCAGCTCTTTTAGGGTTTTACTCTTTCCATTTGTGCATTTATTCATTTAGTTTAGATGTGTATTTAAACTATTCTTGATATTTGAAGTCCCAATTTCCTTCATAAGTAACATTTTGTCCCTTTCCTCTTTCATTCAAGATACATGGAGATTTTGTCCTAATCAGTGGGGATACCGTGAGCAACATGTCGCTTACTCAGGTGCTTCAAGAACATAAAGAGAGAAGAAAGAAAGATAGTAATGCCGCAATGACAATTGTTATTAAACGGTCAAAGCCTTCTCAAATCATTCACCAATGTCAACTGGGCACTGATGTGCTGTTTATGGCAATAGATCCCAACACAAAGCAGCTCTTATATTATGAGGACAATGCAGACCATGCAAAAGGATCTATATATATAGATAAATTATTGCTTGCTGACAAATCTTCGATTTCTCTGCATAATGACAAACAGGTTATATCTCAAGCCATTCCCTTAAAGTTTTCTTGTTTGTTTCAGATTATTGATTAATCATTATATAAAATTTCTACATTGTTCCTTTTGTGCTGATTTTCAACAAGTCTTAACTGTTTGGTGACTTCTAATAGTCTTCTTATGGTTATTCCTTTGTAATACAAAATACCTGTTGAAGAATCTTGCCCATGTCTTATCTGCAGGATTGCTATATCGACATATGCTCTCCTGAAGTCCTCAGCCTTTTCACAGACAATTTTGACTATCACCATTTACGCTGTCATTTTTTAAAGGGATTGCTTGTTGATGATGTATGTCTCTCATAAGATATGTCTCTTTTTAGCCAAAACATTCTGCTACATTGTTTATATTCACATTTATGTTAGGGAGGCATGGTATGGGACTATGGGTACAGACACATACACACGGTGGCCATCCAATGTGTTTTTCTGGCATGAGCATAAACAATGGGTCACCAACTTTTTTTTGAGACCATTTATTAGTATTTACTTGTTCAATGTTTGCTATTTTTATCTGATCTTTGCAGTTCATGTTTTCTTTGTGGTACCATTTTATAGTACATGCCATAGAGATGTGATGTTTTCACCAAGTCATCAAAATAATTGCTATTGAAGAAATGGCTGCTCAATCTAGAGATTTCTTTGATGCCTATATTACAGAGGCAGGGGATTTCTTTTATTGATACTTACCTATATGTACTTATTGAAAGACTTGCAAGTCTTGAATTCATGCATACATGTGTGTATTGTTTCTTTAAGTATTCAACTGCCACATATATATCTGCAGTAATGAGGAGTGCATCAATGTTTTGCCTGTGAGGTGCATGCCATATATTAATATGTTTTTTGTATTGTTGGTTTGTGATGATATTAGCAAGATATAAATCTTTTTTTTTTTTTGGCAATCTTGGAACATTCATCTCTATGCTTATTTCAAATTTAAATTTCT
This sequence comes from Rosa chinensis, assembly GCF_002994745.2. Lineage (NCBI taxonomy): Eukaryota > Viridiplantae > Streptophyta > Magnoliopsida > Rosales > Rosaceae > Rosa > Rosa chinensis. The sequence continues at coordinate 45,011,538 of NC_037089.1, forward strand.
CATAAGGAAACTGTCTATTCGTTCAGATTATGGGTTACAAAATATTCACACATGAAATTCACTCGACTTATGCGGCTAGGATTGACAACTTCAGAAGCTATGACACAATCAGTAGGGACATAATTCAGAGATGGGCTTACCCATTGGTGCCAGATGTTAAGTTTTTCAGAGATTCTTCAACGAAGCTGGAAAGACAGGGGATGTATCTAGTCTCAGGTAGGACCTGTGATATTTACAAAGTATATGATGGGGAGGGGTGGCAATTTTGTTCTATGTTGCACTATACAATTAGGGGTTTTTACATAGATGGACCCGTAGATGATTGTTCCTGATGTTGTATATTTCTTGCCCTGTATTTCGAGAAGGTTATGGTTTTATACTCAACTGCTGAAACAACGTAACATACTTGCTTTTATTAGTAAGAAAAGTAAATCATTAGAAATTTGTTACGTTGTTTTTCACACTTAATTAACCAACTGTAATTGAGTGATGTACTCTATAAATCTATAAATGTAGCCTGACATCCTTACTTCCAACTGATGGTCTGCTACTTTTCAACCTTGTCAGTTAAATTTTTCTAGCTCATTCTGTGTGATTTGATAAACTAGCTACTCTTCAGAACTAGGGCAATCGCGCTCTGCACAGATTGGTCCTTTTACAGTCATTGGGAATGGCACCAAGATTGGGGACAACACCAAAATTTCAAATTCTGTTATTGGAGATGGGTGTTCTATTGGACCAAACGTTTCCATAGAAGGTTCCTATATATGGGATAATGTCACCATTGAAGATGGCTGCAAGATAAGGCATGCTATAGTATGTGATGGAGTGATAATGAAGTCTGGGGCAGTTTTGGAACCGGGTGTAGTTTTGTCTTTCAAGGTATGTGCCATAAAACCTGTTATTGCCCTATATGAAACTTATGGGTGCTAGTTTGTCTCTCGTCTATCATAATACTCGGAAAGAGAACATAATACAATACCAATTAAATTACTGCCGCATATATATGCGAGAATCAGCTTCTATTGCAATGTTATAAATTCATATGGTCATGTAAAGTATATTGATGTTGAAATTATAAAATTGAAAGTAGTTACTTATATGATTTTGTTATTACAATATGACTTAACCTTGTAATCATATGAAAGATGTAATACTAAAACATTGGTAACTTAGGTATCCTTGCTGCTCACACTTTGTGGACATGCCTTGTATCTATTGTAAATTCTTAAAACATATATGCATTGCTCCCTCTGAACAGAAGTATTATGAGGCTACATCCTTGGTATTTAAGTAACTATCCATCAGTTGAAAGCTGAGTACACCTGGCCTTAGGGGATACCTATTGAGGCCTTCAAGAGAAAGCACTGTGTACACATTATGGAATACGTCTAGGAAGAATTGCATTTGGAGACATACATACTTGGCATGCTTAGGTTCAGCTGTTGTATGTAGACAGGGATGTATGAGCCTTCCCACGACTCAAGCTTGAACTTGATCTTGGAAAGACGTTGGGAAATACTCTTGCAGTGCTCAAATTGATTTTCCTTTAACTTGTCATTGTTAATTGTTATTTGCTTTGTCCTCTGAGATTGGAAGAGCAAGATACATTTCATTTCTGGTTTTCTGACTTTTGTCTGCTTTTAATTTTTAAGGTGTTCTTGATATTGCTTTTCCTCCAGGTAGTGATAGGACAACAATTTATTGCTCCTTCATACTTAATGGTATCTTTACTCCAACAACCAATAAAGCAAAATAGTGATGAGAAGCTAGAGTATGTTGACAATAGCACTGGTAATGCAGAAATTTCTTGTAAGTCTCTAGTGTTTGTCCCTAATCGTCACATTTGATCTTGTCCCTATTATGATATTTTTAGGGATCTCCTCTTTATGCATGATCACTTCTTTAGATATTGTAGACAAGAAACCTATGAACTTTTATGGAATAGTGGTGGTTTCTTTAAGCTGAGTATGAAAATGGTTCAATTAAGCAATTGAATGGAGAAACACTTGTTATAGGATGATGTGCTGTTTTGTGTAGTTGATTGCTATTGACATTTAAATAATGTCCCATATGAAGTATGCTACCCATGCTTGCCCGTAACTTTTTGGTACATGTCAGTCATACACAGACCTGCAAATGGAGTGCCACTTATGTATTTGTATATGTGTGTTCGTTCTGAAGAAGGTTTTTATTGATTTTCAACTCTGTTTGTCTAGAGACTAGACATAGCTACTGTATCTGTTATTCACACTTTCAATTACTAAGCTCTAGATATGTATTCTTAAGCTCATTTAGCTTCTTTCATTTGTGAAAGTTATGATAGTAACATATGCATCTTTTCCTAGTGATATATGCCCTTACTATGAGTTTTTACATGCAGCTCTTACACATGCACTGGATATATCGAATGGGGAAATAGCGAACCAACAACAGGAGACACAGTGTTGGGCGACATCTGAGGTTTGCCCCTAGCTATGAATTTGGTTTTGTTCGGACCTGAGTTCACCATCTTGCCTCATTGTGTCAAGTTTGACTTATTTATCGATGTCAGACAATGTTGATAGCTGTCTTGAATTGATTAATTGTAATTTCATAAGTTTTAGAATCACTGCACGCAAGTTTCAAGTGATACAGTCAAGCATGTTAGGGTAAAATCCCAGAAACTGCCTTAGGTGTTGAGATGAGCATTGGATAGGAATGTTCACAAATGATTCTGGTTTCACAAAAGAAAAGAAAGCGTGACTTGTATCATTAAACTGAGATAGCACTTACAGCTTCTTGCGTATTCTTCATCTTGTTTTTCAGTAAGTAGTGGGTAAGATAGTAATAATTTCCAGTGAACTAATGATGGGGATGCCTACACATAAGATTGGGCATATGTGGAGAGATCAATCTGTCCAGGTCTAAAGGATGTGGTATAGCTTTCACATCAGAAATTAGGGATGCCTTGGCATTAGTCTGATCAAAGTGTTACAATCCTCTTCCCGCCGCCCCCCCCCCCCCCCCCCCCCCTCTGAAGCTGCATAAACTCAGTTCGGTGTAGACTAGATATTTATGTGCATTTAGGGTTGTAATGGTGTTTAGAACTGGACAAGGTTCTATACCGGTAAGTAACAAGTTAATATAAGGGATACTGTCCTGAGACCATGTAACGATCTGAGAACATCTTATCTTCTTCTATCATTTCAAAACATACTTTCGGATTTGCTTTTTCCTCAATGATTCGGGACTATATACTACTAAGATGATGTACATTAACATTGTTAGCATATGAGGACTGCTCATGTAATGAGGACTGACTTTATCCCACCTTTTCCGCTAGTAATAATTAAAAAAAAAAATGAACCTCATGAGAAATGTTATTGATTATACTGATGCTTATATCTTGATATCCTCTTATACTAGCTGTTATTATTAATCAGCTTGGTATTGGTGGGGCTGGTTATGTTTGGTCAATTTGTGAAGGAGGCCATGATGAAGGATGGAGGCATTCAGTTGCTCCCATTCCCACAGAGAAACTTGCTGAGGTTATACAAGCTGCAGAGGATGATCATGATGGCAGTCTCCCAACTTCAGATTCTGATTCTGATGAAGAGCCTAGAGACGACTCCTACTTTGAAAATGAGGTGAACAATGTTAAGTTATATGCTGAGGATAAATAGAAGTTTACAAAGTTAAAAACTGAACCTATCCTGTTAATCGTTTTCTGTAGGTTGAAGCAACCTTCCTAAGAGCTGTGGATGAAAATATTAAAGTAGAGAATGTCGTTTTAGAAGTGAACTCACTGAGGTATTCATTTGGTTTTCTCTTGCAGATCTATGTAAAATACCATGTAGCATAAGTATCATTATTAGTATTACATGTTTGTTTGATAACTTATCATTTGATTTTTTTTTTATAAATTAAATCATGCACAAACACTTACTTTCAGTTGATGCCTTCATTACCTGTCCTTATATATGCCTGTGTATTTTGATATACTAAGAGCCCTCTAAGGACATTTTCCAACCCTCAAAATGTTCCTTTCTTTTGTTTATGCTTTAGTGTGTACTCTTTGGTGATTGACGCTTGTCACATTTTAATAATGCAGATTGTCATACAACAAGCAAACTGCAAACTGTGCTGGAGCTGTATTTTATTCAATGATAAAATTGGCATTAGAATCTCCACATAATTCAGCAGGTAAACATCTGAGGCTGATATCTCTTTTGATTTTAAGAAAACCCTCTATGATTGGAAACCTGTGATATCAACTTTGGGACTTAAATGGTGTTATGTTGGGTAACAATCAATGACACTGAGTTTTTTTTTTTTTTTTTTTTCCTTTGTTAACGTTATAACGTATGGATTGTTGAGCCATGGTATTTCTTGCATAAAAATTTGCATAATTGTCAGAAATACAAAGGAATATATGCACATTAGTTGCCAAAAAATTAAAAAAGAAGAAGCTGGGTGTGGTTGGTTGGGGGTTTGGAATGTCTATTTCTTAAGTTAAATCACATTCTGGTAATCCAGATTGCATCCATGAAGTGTTCAAGGTTTCATAAGTTTGGTTTACAAGTCTTAATTTACAATTATATTTTCTGTCTGTCAGCTATTTGGAAATGTGAATGTTACTTCTATTCTCTAAATCTGTGTTGTTTCTTGTCATGTATGATAAATGATGCTTTTTTCTTTCCTTAGGTGAATTGGTCCAAGCTCTTATGAAGGTAATTACAAAATGGAAAGGACTGCTGAAGTATTACCTATCAGACATCGATGAAGAGGTTTGGATTTCTGTCATTTTAAGTAATACTTGTTTAACCAATATATTTCTTGCATCACTGAACTTGTTAACTGTAAAATGTCCCTCCTTCTCAGCTTTTTTTTAGAGGCACTGCTTTCCTTGGACATGCTGCATTTCTTTAATTTACTGTACACACCTTTGAGAGAACTTGTAGTTTAAGAGAAACATCAAGTGACAATTTAACCAAAGTCAATCCATTAGGCAAAAAGATTCATTTTACATGACAAGACTAACGCTTCATCATAGTACAACGTTGTTGTAGTACAATAACATAAATGGCACTCACACTTCATATATATTATTTTTGTTCTTTGAGTCATCTCCACCTCTCATCAACATTCCATTGAGAAGATATAATCTGAAATGGCACTCATGCTATTTCTGAGAAGGTATTTAAGCAAGCTTTTAGGACAGTCTCTATGTGCATTCATCTATCAGTGTTTTCATTTAACTTATACCCGGCGTGTGTCAAATGTTACTTTCCATCTCTGGTCTTTTCAATAAGTATTTATCTACATATGAATTAATGTTATGTTCAGTGTTCAGAGTTTTCTTGGTCCGGAGTCAGGATAGTCTTAAAGTTAGTATAATGCTGGAAACCTGGACCTAACATTTTTCATGGTTGCTAATGTAAATGCTTATTGCTGTTATATACTTTGTGATGATTTATTTTTTGTTACTTTACAGATAGAAGTAATAATGAAATTTGAAGATATGTGTTTGGAGTCCGCTAAGGAGTTCTCCCCTGTGTTTGATAAGGTACACTTGCTTACATAGTTTTGGATCATCTCCCTGGATGAATGTGGATATGCTTCTATTTAATCCTTTGGTTCTTGAGCAATGAGAAAATTGCTATGGATAATGCCACCACAAATACATTTTGAATCAAGAACTGTGCCAATGTTTTGCTGAGTTTTTGTTGTAACCTAGAGGGTTTAGTCTTTCAGTTCTGTTATGAAGTTGATGGGCTTGATTGTTCTTCTGATTGTTGAATTGGTCTTTTACAGATACTCTATCAATTGTATGACCACACAATTATACGGGAAGAGGCTATTCTAAGGTGGGATGATGAAAAGAGAGATGCTGATGCATCAGATAGAATTTTTGTTAGGCAGGCTGAAGATTTTATCCAAGTAAGTGTGTTATTTACTTAATTTTAAATAAAATGCTTGTTAGCTTATGAAATCCTTTGTTTTTCATTACAATATTATGTATTTTTGAGCCTTGCATGATTGCCATTATTTAGTTTTATTTTTTACTGGTTTACATGCTAGTGCCTGAGCCTTGTGTGGTGTCTATATTTTCTCACACGAGCTCCATTAAAGACAAGTTCAGCGCTTAGGGTTTGCCCAAGTAGTGACTGAAGGTGGGGAAATGGGTTAGGATTAGGCGAAACATCCTTCCAATGTAACTGGAAAAAGAAAAAGATGAGTTCAACTCTAGTTTTAATGTATATTAGATTATATGCATCCATTAGAAACATCTTGCGAAACATGCAGCATGGCCATAATTTGCATTGTTGTTCATGCTTTTGGTATGAGACAAATCTGTGAATTGCGGGTTTATTTATCTCAGAACATGTTGGTCTGATATATCTGGCCAGCATATTTTAAGTCTTTTTTTCACAAAAGTTGCATCTTATGTGTTTTTTGTTGCAGTGGTTGAGAGAGGCATCTGAAGAAGAGGATGAGGAAGAGTAGGAAACATTCAATTGTAGGTTTTATTCAGTAGATGTTGTTAACAAGGCAGGACAGATTATTTCGAACTTTGAACAAGTATTTGCAATGTTGTAAGGTAAAATGGGAAGGCTCGTTTTGTCCACAAGCTTGAAAATGCATTTTACAGAATCATGCACTTGCATGCCTGTAATTTGATAAAAAAATCAATAGTCTTAGTCAACACAAACATTTGTTCTTGTCCGGTATTTTTATGAATTTTACTGTAGACTATAGTTTTTATCTCGCGAAATTTGCATGTTAACCAGAGGCTTTTATAGATAAAGGGAATGAAGACAAGGTCTGCAAACTAAAGAAATCTATTTATGTTCTTAAGCAAGCCTCAAGGCAGTGGTAACTCAAATTTGGATCAGTAATCACATCTTTTGGATTTCCTGAGAATAAACTTGATGAATGCAATATATTTCAGTGGGCGTAGATATATTTTCCTAATATTATGTGTTGTTGCTGGCCCGTAGTGATATGCGAAAGAGACAAACTTTTCTACCGTATCATTTTGAGATGAATGACATTGGGGAAGTTAATTATGTTCTTGGTATTGAAATCAAGAGGTAGAGAGAGGTTTTCTGGGGTTGTCTCAGAAAAATTATGTTGCTAAAATACTTGAAAGATCTTTTATGCAAAATTCTAAGGGTGGTGGTTCTCCAATGTCTAAAGGGGATAATTTACATGAAGGACAGTGTCCTAGGAATTTATTGGTGAAGAGTGAGGTGGATGAGAGCTTCTCTTATGCTAGGTTTTCAGGCAGCCTGATGTATGCACGTGTGTGTAAGGCCAGATTTTGGCTTTTGCAGGAGGAATGTTGTCTAGATGTCAGTCTAACCCTGGACATGAGTATTGGGTAGGTGGTAAAAAGGTTTTAAGATATTTTCAGAGGACAAAAGGCAATATGCTAGTATACAGGAAGCTTGAGAATGAAGAATTAGAGGTTGTTGGTTACTTGGATTCATCTTATAAAGCAGATGTGGATGACCTGAATTCTACTTCAGATTATATTTTTATGATGGCTGGAGGTGCTGTTTCAATGAAGAGTGTTGAGCAAAATCTAACAGCAACCTCAACGATCCAAGCAGAGTATATTGGCGTTCATGTAGCAACAGGACAGGCGTTAAAAGTTGGCCTGATTTGTTCGGATGAAAGTAGTTGCTACTTTAAAATTAGTATGACATATTCAATTGACTCAAATTGCTTTCTTTTATTGGATGATTTGTTCGGTTACATTTTGGAGGTCTTACTCTTACTGTGCTAATGTTTCAAAAAGGTATGCTGTTTTGGAAAATACACCTTTCTCGTTGTGCTAATTAAAATTACTGGTTTTGTAGTTAAAGACGAGGTGTAAAGAAGGTGCATATTGGGGTAAGTTGAATCATAATTCATTGTCTGGCTAAACCATGTGTAAATGGGATCATGCAAATCTTGGAAAATGCTTCAGCTTATATTTCTTTTGCAAAATGAACTGCACCAACAATATTTTGATATTTTCTGTTAAAATAGACAGGAACTGTAGCTGGACTTTATGTGGGAGTAGATTATGTTGTAGAGGATCCACCATGGCAGAAGAGACTGGGTATGTCTGCTGTAGATTGCTAGTCTATACATGAGAAAATTAGAAAAGGCCTAAAGATTGTGTTGTGTTAAAAAAATTTAAACTTTTATGTCCCTCTTGCAGGCTGAAGAACCCTCTTTTAAGTTTCCACATGTAGATTCTAAAATTATGTTTGTAGACTGTTTCAGAATCTCCACTTAAATGTCTGTCTCACTTGATTTTCATAATCCTCATGACTGTTCATGTTAGGTTTTGAATATGCAACTTTGAAGTAGCATAGCAGTTAGGAGATCATATATATTGTTTCTTTCTTGTGAAAGGAGCTCAGGGTGCTCAATTACAGTTCTGTTTTCTTTCTTTTTAATCCCATATGCATACCCCTTTAAACCACATTGCACATTGTCAAATCCATCCCCAGGTCTAGAGTCTTAATGGCTTCATCTACCAATCCTGCTTACCCGAAGCAAGATGCCGAAAAGTTATGGCATATGGTCCCTTTCAGACAGATATAATAGAGTCGAATTGCTCGGTGGATCTCAACCCTTTTACTGATTTCATCTCTAACCAGAGTTCTACAACTCGGGAGAGTCTGCCAATTCTACCAAATGCTCGGTGGATCCGGACTAGAATTTTCCGGATAATATGCTCATAAGGATGGAAACTCATAGTGCTAGGATGAATGAGATGTCAGAATCTGAAATTCTTCTTCCTCATAGAAAGGATAATGGCACAGCGCACATACATGATGCATCCAGTACCTACATGATAAAAATATGTTTTCTATTGATACAATGGTTTCATACATGAGTTGCATAGTAAAACTATATATCGCTTTTCTTTCTATAATAGTAGTTTTCTTACGGATCTAATTTCTTGGTGTTACACACACAAGTTCATGTATACATATCATGATATATACCTACAATTAAGGATAGTAGGCTTTCAATGGTAGATTATGCAGTGGGATAGGAAGCTTCCATGGCAATGCCACAGAGACCTTCTGGTGCAGAAACATCTCTTTGCATCCTTATGTAACCTTCTTCACCCCATTGTTCACCCCATGAGTTCTTCACCAGCCAGTACTTAGTCCCATCATTGCTAGCACCATAACCAACAGCGGTAACACCATGGTCTAGGCTAGTTCCACAGGTTCCTGTGAAAACACCACTTGAGTAGAACTGGAAATCGGATCCACTAGCATCAATGGCAACAGAAATAGGTTGATTAGCGACGGCCTTAAGGAGTGCACTTTCACTATTTGCAGGCACATCTTCGTGGCCTGTGATTGAGGCTGCATGGTCTGCTTCCTTCTTGGCATTGCATGTACCATCAACACCAGTGTATGGATAATTAGCTTCGGTACTGAGTCCATGATTTTGATTGATGAACTGAAAGGCATCGTCCATCAAGCCACCCTCACAGCCTTGATCTTCACCATTGACATCACAGTCAACCAGCTCTTGCTCAGACAAAGAAATCAATTTACCAGTTGTAAGTTGAGTAATTCCTTCCATGGCTGCCACGGCTGAGAACGCCCAACAACATCCTATATGTTTTCATCGCAAATTAGTAGCAGTTATGAATAAAGCATTGAAATTCCAAATGGAGAATAGTTTTTTTTCTTGTCTTTACATAGACTTAGCTAGATGCTTAACTACATACCACATTGGCCTTGGTCCTTGATGGGAGTTACAGCTCCTTTCTGCCTCCAGTCCATTGTAGCTGGCACGCTAGCATTTTCATACTTGAAAGTAGTGGTCTTTGTGGAGCACTCATGCCCCTTGAACCGATTTCTTGCAGTAGTGAATTCTTCATTCGTAAGGTCTGCAAATTGATTCACACTCAATTTGTAAAGTTTGTTTCCTGCATTATTGGAAGATTCTATAAATGCCACATTGTCCTTGAATATTTTGAAGCGGTCCTCCTTTTCGGTCATGTCATTATAAACACGTCCATAATGAGCCATCCATTGCTCGTACCTCTCATACATTGGTGCATCTTGGAGATTGCGAGAAGTGGCCTCAGAAGACCAAACCCCCAGCATGAGGATCAAGGCCAAACAGATACGGTTGCAGAGTTGGTTGGTGAACTCCATTGTAGGCTTAGGATTGTTGATTGAGTAAATGAATTAAGGAGTTGGTGCACTGAAATGGGAGATTGCTCTACAGTTTATATAGAGACGGAATGTCATTTCTGTATTATCTCCGTGCCCCAAAATCTAGCCTAGCCTGCAATGTCCTTGCCATCTAAAATGTTCTGATATGAACTTGTTAAGTACTATTTTAATGCACGTCACAATAAGTTACTTTCCTAAACCCCTATTATGTCATTGTGCGCGCATTGATTTATTATTTTATTATGATTGATTGATGAATTTGCTAAATCCCTTATTATACTGCATGCATTCTTGGAAGCTTGTGCCTGGAGAGAAATATGTTTCAGCTATACTACATATTATGATTCAGTGATGAAATATGCTTCAAAACAACATTCAAAACTCGAAAGGATATTGTAGACGCCAGAAAGTGATTCATATCGATACTGGTGGGTGAGGCTCCGTCTCTCTCTCTCTCTCTCTCTCTCTTCAAAGTTTTCTCCCAAAACCCTAGCACATTTTTCGGCATACTCGAACGACGCTTGTCCTATGGTGGCCAGGCATATATGTCGGCCTTGGTCGTGTGATGTTAGGGCTGTTGCCGGACCGGCCCTAAAGGCTTGTTGATAGTTGTTCTCAGTTTGTCTTTTTGCTTGGAGTTTGACGGCATCGTTGCCGGATCTTGGTTTGTTGGGTGCTGTGGCATGTGGGATTGACGATGACATGGTGGGTCGAGGGGCAACGCACAGGTGATGGCTTTGATGGAGGCGTAGGCAGCGGAGTTGTTTGATGGTGACTTGGTGCGGTGGAGGTCGATCCTGGTGGGTTGGGGCTTCCCTTGTTGGGTTTCACTAAGGGCTCAGGTTGACTGCGTCGGGTGATGATGGTGGTGGTGTTCCTCGTGGCGGCGGTAGGGCTGTTGTGTTAGATTGTTGGTGGTTTGGCATAGTGCGACAAGGGTTGGATTGGACTGCTTGCTGTTAGGCTCGGGCTAGGGTAAAATGTGGGCTATTGGGTTGTGGCCTCTATTTTTAGTTTTTATTTTAGCTAAATAATTCCCTATATTTTTAGAGCCCTATGCTTGTTAGGTTAGGTTACTTAATGATCCCTAATGAGTGTAGTTTTGCTTGTCTATTCGCTATGTTTTTTCCATAGCTTATAAGCTCGCTTTGAAGTGAGCGATAAGTTTGAATATAGTTGGTTTATCCTATGTATCACTGTGGTTTCACCACGAAGCCTTGTTCTATCTATTGTGAGGTAGTGGGTGGATATGTAATGACCTTTTAACATGGGTTTTATCAATGAAATTACCATTAATTAAAAAAAAAAAGTGATTCATATTGTTAAATAAGCTAATATATTTATAGAATTTTGAAAGCAAACCTGAGTTTTTTTTGCGTACACCCACAGTTAATGACATGTTTATTTAGGAGTCTATGGAAATAAGGTAATTAAGCAATTTGAAGTTGGGTTTGCTGTTCAGACTGATAATGTAACATTCCAAGATGGAGTACTATGAGGAGAATCCAGAGTCGAACCTAACATGAGGCCCGTGAGTCGGCCGTCTCAGGCCTAGTGTCTTGTCGGGCCTATTTTTTTTTTTTTTTTGTAAATATTCTTTTGACAATTTTTTTTCTTTTCTATAATAAATGTAGACCCAATTTTATTTTTGGTCTCAAGCGTCAAAATCTCAAGTCCGGCACTGGGAAAACCATGACGACAACAACATGGTTGCAGTTGCAGTCTATGATTGTCTTTCAAGCCCTTATATTGTGGTGAGCATGCGGTTGAGCTTCTTTGTGTGTATATATAACTATATATATGTGTGTGTGTGTGTTTTTTTTTTTTTTAGGAAAGAAAAATAAGGGTTAATTCTTCACCCCTTACTCGAAATTTCATTTATATTTATTAAAGGGTCCTTGACCAAAAGCCCTAAAATGAGCCAAAGTTATCCCACTTACCCCAGCAACAGATTTTTATTCCCACTAACCCAATTTGAATTGAAATAACAATTTTACCCTTAGTCTAATGAATGAATTACAACCACATCCCTTCTCTCCTCTCTATCTCTTTCTCACGCAGACACACACACACTCTCTCTCTCTCTTCTCTCTCCACACACGACGCAGACTCTCTCTCTCTCTCTCTCTCTCTCTCTCTCCCTCCTCGGTGCAATCGCTGGCGCCGGACTCTCTTTCCTGGTCACCGCCTGTGTTTTTGCTCGCTGTGATTTTCTCTCCGTGTAGATTGCCGGCTTGCTCTCTCTCGGGATCTGTTCCTGCTGTAAGTTTTCAATTTCACCTATATATAAATATGATCTGTACATGATCTGGTTTATCAATCTTGGCTGATTTTGCAGGCGGTTCTAGATCCAGGCCACCTCACCGTCAAATTCCAAGGTCAATTTCCTTTTTCCGGTTTATCACTTTCTGGAATTTGCTTACCTTTTGTTTATTTGCCTTGAAATTGAAGCAAAGGAAAACGAAATTGAAATTAGATATAGACCAAATCAGCTGGTTTTTGTTGCTGGATTGTGTTCAGGAGTTGTTCTTTTTCTTAAATCTTCGGTTTGCAATTTGAATAATTGATTAATGAAGCAAGTGGATAAGCATAATTGTGAATGATGAATTAGTTATAAGAATTTTGGATTACATTGATTATTGGTTGTGCATCTTCGTGTAGTTGGAAGATATGAAGGTGGATGATGCGTCTGAAGAGGTGGCAGTGGAAATAGCTGCACAAGGGGTCCTTGGGAAGAGAGTTGATGAGATGGAGGTCAGTTTCATGATGGCAGAAGGCCCAGAAGGAAGGAAAAAAGAAAACAAAAAGTTTTATTGGTGGGTAATAGACGTGTATTACCCCCCAATAGACGTCTGATAAAAGTCTATTGGATGGCATTATATGTCTATTGGGAGGCAATAGACGCTTTAAATTGATACAACCTCTGATTTTTTTCTTTAATCAAAGTTTTATTTGTGTAATTTTAGGAATATTAGTTTTCATTTCGGTAACCGAAACGTTTATTGGGGGGGGGGGGCAATATACGTCTATTGGGGGGCAATAGACGTTTTGAATTGATGTAATCTCCTCGTTTTTTCTTTAATCAAAGTTTTATTTGTGTAGTTTTAGGAAGATTAATTACCATTTTGGTAATCTAAACGTCTATTGGGGGGGGGGGGGGGGGCAATAGACGTCTACTGAGGGGCGATACATGGTTGATAGTCATCTATTGGGGGCAAAAAAAATTTCCGGTGAGATTTTCAGCAAATTCCGGTGGGCAGCAGCCGGTGACCTATGACCGGTGACCGGATTCCAGTGAAAGTTGGCCTGAATCTGGCGACCGGTGACCGGATTCCTACGGCCTGTGACGGGCTCCGGCAAAGTCTCCTATGGTCTCTCTCTCTCTCTAAGTAACAAAGGGGTGAGGGGTAAAATGGTATTAAAAAAAACAAAAACAAAAACAAAAATCTTAATGGGGTATTAGGGAAGATTCCCTTAGAGTGTATTGGGTAAAGGGAATTAAAAAAACTTAATGGGGTAAGGGGAAAAAAATCCCTAAAAATGGGGTAAATGGACAAAACCCCTTCATTAAATTTACAGGGGGGGGGGGGGGGAGATTAGGCCAAAACCACTTCCATATGAGACGAACCAAACTAGAAAGTACTAATACAAGGACCAATTATAACCAAGAATCGTACTAAAAATATAAAGACCAAGTACAAAACAGTCCAATACCAATGAAAGAACAAGAGAAAACAAAATCCTAACGAAACCTATATACATTTGCTGAAGACAGATCTCGACCATACATGCTAGCTATGAAGGCAGGTATAGCATCCCACAAGCTAAAACCAATATTAAGGGCGCACCATTGTTTGCTAAAGCATCAGTTACTGAATTACATTCCATGTAGATATGAGTAATTCTGAACTATATCGTGTGAATAAAGAATAGACAATTATTCCAGGCTACCGCGGCCTCTATGGAACTAGCAATGGATTTATGAAGTAATGAATCAAAATGGATGAATCAGTTTCAAGCTAAATATGAGTCCACCTCATTGTCCAAACAATCTCCAATGCTTCAATGACTGCCAACAACTCCCCATCAATGGCGCTTGAGACCTCAAGATTCTTGGTAAAAGTTCCTAGAAATAAACCATCATGATCTCTAAAAATATCACCAAAGCCCGCTGTGCTCGAGTCCCGAAAAGAGCCATCAATTCAACAAATTAACTGGTGGAGGCACCCATTGAACAAGAATATATTTTGGAGCTCTCAATCTCAAAGATGAGAGCCCATATTCTGTGCTCTCGAAGTTACCACACATAGAGCAAACTGAATGGAAGCATATTTTCTCAAAGAAATGTGAAAGAAATGCTTAAACCTTGTTAAATCAAAAGTAGCTTCATCAAACTTGATTTTATTTCTTTGTGTCCAGAGACACCATAAAGCATCGGAAAAAGCAAAACTTCATAACAATCGTGTAGAGTAGACCGTGTTATTAATTAAATCATGGGAGAGAATGTTCAAAAGAGATGTGCCTGGCAGCAATTGTACTTGAAAAAAAGAGGTAAGGCAACTCCAAAAATCATGGACTAAATAAAAAAAAGGTGATTGAATGTCTCATCTTGTGTTGACAAAAAGAACATAGGGAGCACAAAAGAGTACATCTTCTTTGCAAAACATCATCAGTTAGAATTCTTCTATTAATAATCTTCCAAGCCACTAAACTCTTATGTGGTTGCTTTGGGCCATACCAATTTGCTCCAACTCATAGTTGGACATAGCGGAGAGAAAAAGTGAAAAGCATCCCTTGTAGTCAGCTGTCCAGTCGCATTATTAGCCCGTACCACTTAATTTTTCCTTGGTGTTATCCAACGGTAAAATCACATAAGTAATCATAGCAGCAAGATCTGGAAAGAAAAAAGTGAACATAGGAGGCAACGACCATTAATTGCTTGTCTTTAATAACCACACTAACCTTAATTGGAATGATTTATTTTGACACCAATGTGAGGTGATGAATGCTTGAAAGTGGAGAGCTTAGCCAGTTGTCTAAGCAGAAATCAATACTATTACCATCTCTCACCAACCAAAGTAGCTTTGAGTAAACCATATTCCAAAACTTTTCAATGCCGAGCCAAAATGAAGAACGTTGATAATACTTTAAGACTTGCATGTTACTAGAGAAAAAATGGCTTCTAATAAATACTGCAGATGGAGATGAAGCATTGACAATACGCTCGCCATTTTTAGCAAGCAGAGCGCGGTTAAACTCAATTAGGTTTTTCAAGCCCAATCCACCTTGCTCCAATGGAAGGCAGCAAGTATCCCATGCAACTAGCGCAGAACCTCACCTTAATGAGTTCCCAGACCAGAAAAAATTTCAAGTCCAACTTTGCACCTTTAAAAGAAGAGAATGCGACAAAGCATAGAATTGAAACTATGAAGAATCTGACTTCGAATTATAGAAGAAATCAATTGTAATCGTTCAACTTGAGATAAGTTTTTACCCTTCCAAGAAGGAAGCTTTCATCTAACCTTAACAGCAATGGCACGGAAGTGAATGGGCTTTGAGCATCCCTGAAAAATAGGAACCCCGAGATAAGTGAAGGGAAGAGAAGCTTCCCTAATGCCCAAGACATGCTGAATAATACGCCTTTGAGCATGTTTGGCTAGAAAACCGAAGACTTAGCTTTGTCCACTACTTGACCAGAATTACAAGCATGTTCAGCCATAAATTTCATTAGATCATGAAGACTACGAGGATTACTTTGGATGTACAAGACTGGAAATCTCATTAGCGGTGAACTTGTTAGCTAAATCTAGCTCTGCGCCAACGCGTCGCCATGAGAATAGTGTAAACAATATCTTTTGAAACATAAGAAGTATGACTGCTATGGGTCTGTTTTATACATGCAGTGAGAAAATAGATTCTGATTATGTGATGGAATCAAGATCCACACAAAGGATCGCTGTGGTTGCCGGATGAGAATTTACCACCGCCGCCACTGCTTCATCAAAATCGAGTGATGTTTTGATGGGTTTTGTTGATATCGGGTATCTCTCTGACCCACATAAAGGTCGTTTTGAAAATGGTTATGTTTTTACCCTGGGAAATACTGTGATATCCTGAAGGTCTACTAAACAGTCTCTCGTCATTACTTCTTCGAATCATGCAGAAATTATTGCTCTTCACGAGACAGTCTGTTAATATATATGGCTTATATCCATAATTGTACATATTCAAAGTACAAGTAGTTTGAAGTCAACTACAGATGAACCTACGTGCATATATGAGGATAATGCCGCTTGCATTGCATTGAACAAATGAAGCAAGGTTTCATAAAAGGCGATAACATCAAGCATATATCGCCAAAATTCTTTCATAATTAGCAACAACAAGTCCTCCTCAAAATCAAAGTGAAGTAGGTTATGTGGTAGAATTATTCACTAAGTCATTATCCAAATCCACATTCGAAAATGTTTGTGCATAGCATTGGTCTACGCATATTATCCAAGCTCCAAAGATTGTAAAATCCGGGGGAGATGTTTGCATCAGGGGGAGGTTTGATGCCTATATGATGTTCGCAAAATGTGAGGCATGTTGTGCTCTTTTTTCACCTTCGACCGAGGTTATTTTTGTCCCAAATATTTTTTTGTTACTCGGCAAGATTTTTAATGAGGCACCGTGAGAAACACCATCGACGTCGCATGCCATCCACATTTGAACGTCACAATGGGGAGTGTTGCTGGAAACCAAGATTTAGTGTGACTAGTCCAAATAGAAATGTGATATCTTATGTAATGGGAGAGTAGATTTAATCATGGAGTTCCTATCTCTTTGGAATAGGATTCCTTATAATAATATATAATCTTTGTACTCTTGCACCTCTATATAAAGGATCATATTATCAATGAAGAGACACACAATTTTCTCTCAAATTCTCTTATTCTATAACACAAATACATTTTTTGGAATCGTCAAAAAATAAAATATTTGAAATAACAAAATTTAATAAAGAGAAATTACATCTCGTTCTCTAATATATCTAACTTGCTCTTGTCTTCTAAAATCTTTTTTAAGTCTTGTAAACATAAGCAATGTCTTGTTTAATACTTTCGCCAAACGTGTCGTAGCTCGTAACACACCTGAACAAGATTCGATTGGGGTGAGATTTCTCTTAGTAGAGCCAAACTTCTTTAGCTTATTCTTAACTATGTATGATAGTCAAGTTATCCATAAGTACTTTATAAACAATGTTCTAAAACTCAGCCGCTCAGGCCGCCTAAGAGTTGGGCGGTGACTTTCCAACTTGAGTAATGCCAAATTGGTGCTGTAGGGCAAGCTGGGTTGGGCGGCCACCTAGGCGGCATATAATAAGTCTTTATATATCTTTTAAGTCATATAGAAAAAAAATGAAAAACCTATTCTCTCTAGCAGCACTTGTTCTTGCGCTAATCCTAACGCCGTCTACTGCTGTCGGCAATGCATTCTATCGTTCTGATCATCTTCCAAATCCAAAGATTATGGGTCCAATGCTCTTTCTCCCATCTTATGATGGGCATAATCCCCTCCTCATTCGTCAATTGTTGAACCGCCCTCTTGGAAGGGTAGTTTTCTGCTCAACGGCGACCTGAAATTATGGTGGTGGTCTACTGCTTGGTGGCCTGATTGGTAGGGCTCGATCTCTGAATGTCTCGACATGATGCTATCTTGGGCTATAGAGGTGGCGGAGATGCAGTCTTGCTGCAAGAGACCTCTCAATCTTTCTTTGTGACTTCAACGATGTTAGCGTCATTGTATAAGGCGCAGATGGGCGGCGGAGTTTGGCTGGAGCTGCTGGCAGGGGTGATGTTCAGCGGAGCTTGACTGGAGTTGCCGGAGCTGTTAGAGCTGAAGGAGACAGGCTCCTCGATCTGGATGTCCAAATTCTAATGATAGTTGCGTAGTGGTGTCACGTGGTTGGGCTGGTCTTTGGTAGTGATCCAATACCCCGTGCGACTGGCGGGGTGATTCTTTGCATGTGATGGTGATGGTGGGGACTGTGGTAGTGGTGCTGCTACCTTAGTGATATTGAGTTTGGACAATTTGGCTAGGTTAAACTATTAGGCTTTTGCTTATGGCTCTTGAAAATGGGCTCATCAATGCAACTGTGGGCCAGTAAAGGAAGATGAAGGAGGAAAGTGATGGGCGTGGGCTCCTCATTAACAAAGCATCTGAGTCCATTTGGGTCTTCAGAAGTTTGGATAGCTATGGGGCTCGTTTCACTATTCTGTTAGGCCAAATCTCTCTATTGACCTGGAAGCGATTGTGCCCGACAAAACCTCGTAGCCATAACTTGAAGGGCAAGGAAAAAATATAGGTACGTAGGTGGGGTGAGGGCCTATATACTAAGTGTTACAATTCTCCATAGTTTATAGGCTCACTTAAATAAGTGAGTGATTAGTTCAAATATATATGGTCTATCTTTTATGTATCACAGTACTTTTTTTACTACAACTTCTTGATCTGTTTAGTCGAAGGCAGCAGAAGAATATGTAAATATCATCTTGGCATGCATTTAATTTTTTGAGAGAAGGACGTCAAGCCTTTTAATAATCAAAAGTAGGTAATTACAATTCATGACTTGGCCGTAAGGGCCACGTCAAAATCAAGCCATGCTAGGCTACCATACATCAACCTAAATGTAAATACCCTAGTAATACGTGCTAGTAACCAAAGTAACCAAGACAATATTAGGAGTAAAGAAGAAACCCATCCTAACATATCTAGAGAGTAACCAGAACCCCCCCGCGGAGAGGGACTCCCCCAGGATCCCAAAAGCGAGCCTAATGGTGAATGGGCCAAATAATCACAGCCCGCAATAGGACCATTAGAGACAAAGCAAAGGCCCAAATCACAGTGATCCAAGCCAGGCATAATCTATTCTGGGCACCCAAACAGGCTGCAACTTGCCGCCACCCATTACTTCTTGCCGCCACATCCTTCAGCATCCAACCACTCGGATCCGCCACTCCACCTCTGTAGGGCATTGTCGCCCTGCCAACTGGAAGTCCCAGTGTTGGAAAGAGAAGAGAACCATCGAGATAGGCTTGAAAACTGCATCATTTCCCATTGTAGTCGTACCTGAGCCGCGTCCCCACTCTGCCAAACTGCAACCCCGCGCCGCCGAAGTAGCATGGCAGATTCTCGATCGGGAATCCCACCGCCAAAGGATCCGATCGTGGTACCTCCAACAAAATCCTACATAGTCCAAATGCTGCGCCTCTGCCTCTATCCACCAAAAGCTAAAACACGGATGCCAGGAAGGGTCTGACTGTTCCATACATCGCCAGAACAACTCAGAGGCAATCTCGTTGCAACCCAAATCTCTTTGCCTACCCACAGATTGTTTTGGAGTCCACCCTATGGATCCGGGATCCCAAAGTCGATTTGGATCCACCAATACATGGAGTAGCAGCCTCCTTCTGCGACCTGCCAGAGTACAAGCCACATCATGCCAATTAGTGGTGATGAAAACCCATCGATGGATCAACGAGATCCGGGTGCAACAACCAAGAGGTTGGACAGAGGAGATCCACAAGTTCGGAGAACTCAACAGCCAGGTACCATGAGCACCATCATTGATCGGAAGACGCAACCCTAGGGTTGGCAGCCGTCGTAGAGAAGAGAGAGCGAGAGCTCTCATGCTAAAAAAATTGTTATTCTTTTGGCATGCGTTTAATGAAATCCACATTTCTTTCAAAAAACTATATCTTTCAAGTCTTTATATATATATATATATATATATATATATATATATATATATATATAAATGCTATAAAAATAAATTAAAAAGTAAAAACCGCCTAGGCGCTACTCCCTTGCCACTGCCTGACTAGCACCTAGTGATTTTTTAAGAACCTTGTTTATAAAGAATAATAATTGATGCATAAAATCCACTTAATTACCCATTAGTTCATATATTTGAAGCATCTAGAGCCACCCTCGGTTGGTAAAATACACGGTATAAGACATGTAGGCTTATTTCTTTCTCATCTTTTGCTGGTAATTTTAAAAGTATAAAATTGAGTTTGAATTGAATACCATCTAATATGTGTAATTTGGGTTTTAGTTGAGTTCAAATTCTGAATCTAATATGCATAAAGTATATACAGTTTGATTGTTAATTAAGGGAAACTTTTGCCAGTGAGAAGTTGTTGCTGATGAGTCTACACTTACTCTTGCTTCTCTATCTAGAGGAGTTCACTCTTCTTTCCTCACCTAGCTAAGTTGTATTTGTGGATTTCATGCATAGATGTTCTTGATTGGTTTTTGTTTAGAACTTTGATTTAGAGACTAGGGGTGTGATAGAATTCAAGAAAGATTTTCAAGCTTTAGCGCAGAAGCCATTTGAGATTGTTTATTAAACAAGTATATATATTAACCAATTGATTCTGAGTTGCTAATCCAGTTACAGTTGTACAGGAAACACACCCTAAAAGATGCTATCTTTCGTGTTGGGAACTAATTTATTCATTAACAGCTCTAGTTTTGGTTCTAGTTGGGGTTTCATTCTTGTTGGGATACAAACTGCAACTAGTATTTTATCACTATGCCAAAAACTGCATCACACTACACTTTTTATACAACGAAAAAAAAATTTCCGTTGTGTGATCACTGAAATTGCTTCACACAACAGGTTTAATAAGATTGGCGTTGTATAAGGAGGTCGTACATCAATTTTTTTGGGTCCAAGATTATTGTACAACAGTTATAAGGATTTGTCTGTTGTCTGAATGAAAAAAAAATTTCCCCCTCACCTTGCTCAAATTCGGGTCGAAATTTTGACACACCTTACACAACAGTATAGTTGTATATGTTGTATGAGAGTAAGTTGCAAAATAACATACAACACATTTTCTTGTTTCCGTTGTGCAAGTTTGGAAGAAAATCAGATGTACCCCAAAACAGCCAATTTTTGGGTGAAATGGTGGTACATGATTGTAAGCTCCTACAACAGAATGACCTATTTTGGTTGTGTGAATGTGAGATGAGAATCCTAGGCGGGAGAAATGAGTTTGAGTTTCGTACAAGGCGGGAGATTTGCTTGCTGGGTCCCTAAGCTAATCAGACAACCGAAATTCATTTATGTGTTGTCTGAATTGATTATACAAAGTAAAAAACTAAACTTTATGCGCTTTTGTCTACGGCTTCAACAAACTTAATGCACATTATCTCCCACTTAGCCGTTTTCAACACTTTGCTAGTCTCCGACAAAAACAGCAAAACTCATCTTCTTCTTCTCAAAGAACATTGAATCGAACCCATCTTCTTCTCCAAACCCATCTTCTTCTCAAAACACCATCTTCTAAAAACACTCGATAAATCCTAGGGCTCGATTTACTCAATTAGGGTTTTCAATTTGGGGATTTGAAGGATGGAGGAGGAAAAGGTAGGGGGTTTCTCTGGTACATTATTAATCGATAAATCTGGAGGAAGAGAGGAGGAGGAAGAAGAAGACCCAACAACAACAACAACAACAACAGAAGAAGATCATCATCCAAATCCTCTGGCCTCTGATTGTCGAGGGCGGTCTTTTATCTGATTTTTACCTCAAACCCCAATCACAGGTCTCTGCTTTATTCCTATAATTCATCATTAACACATAGTCCTCAGCACCCAGCTCCTCTCCCAAGACAGATCTATCACCTCTAATTCTCCACCACCTCTCTCTCTCCAAGCAAGCTCTCGACGAAGCCGAGAAGGCCATCACACTCTATCCGCAAGAGGTTGCCGCTCACATCCTTAAAGCCTTAACTCTCGACTCCCAGGGGCTTCAAGACCTCCCTGCTCGATGCCATCGACATTACATTCTTCAAGCGGACAGAGATTAGGATGTCCATGAACCCTAACAGACACCAAGGAGATTAGGAGTTCTATGAGAGAAGAAGATGATAGAGGAGGTCAAGAAGGCTTACGAGGAGGCTTTGAAGCTTCATCTAAGAATGACAACCAGTCCCCCAAGGCCACAGGAATGGTATCGAGAAGCCCTAGAGGCACCGCCACACTTTCACCAACAGGGTAAGCTTCATTTTCTCTTTCTGGTTCTTCAATTAATTGTTGTTGGTTTCCTTATATGGATTGTTTGCTTCTGAATGTTATGGAGTCTGGTAAAAGCTTGTGGATTGCCTTCTGGCCTCAGCTACTTGCTTTAGGCCTCCTCCGTAAGCTCTCATTCTCACTCTTAAATTTGAATTTCCTTTGCATATTTTGGTTTTTACATATAATTCCTTGAATTCATGCAATTAATATTCACCAGCTATTTTCTCTAATTCAAGCCTGAAATGGGTCTTACTTGTTGAATATGTTCTGGTTCTTTTATTCGATGTATCAAGTTTTGAATATAAATTGCTTTACCTTTCTATTGGGTTGTTTGGAATTCATGAAAAGGAATGATCAAAAACTGTTAAACTGAAAGCAACTTGTTTTGATTAGTTGCATATGGGGAGGAATAAAGATTTGAGATACGCAATTTTTTGATCTATTCCTTTTCATGCTTACTCTAAAAATTGAAATGAGATGTATGTTTTGATCATGGTGTCACTGAGGAATGTAGTTTAATTGGATTAATTTCACTCAATTTTATGTTGACAGTGGCTTCATATTTGTTCTTGTTGAGATTAGCAGAAAGGGATCAAGTATGTGCCATATAGCTTTATTGTTGTTCCTCTGATTTGCAAAGAAAGAGGTTTGACATGCTGAATAGAAGGCAATAAGGCTTGCCACTTTTGAAAGAAGCTCTCGAAAATGTTCATGCTAAATTATGTATGAAGAAGTGCTCCTTTTATTTCCAGATATGTTAAACTGAGCATGTTTGATATGTTAAACAAGTCAATACTTGCTAATACCTTGAAGTATTTATAAACATATATGGTGGTTTGTGATGATGCAGAGTCTAATGTACCAACTAAGCCAAGGTGGTGCCTTCGGCCATGGTCATGGAATCTTACACAAGTAAAGCTTTTATCAATTTGTTTGCTCTGGTTTTACTTTTGTAGAGTTTTGTATTCCAGTGATAGGCATGTCGCAATCCCAACTTTATCCAATTTCAATTTTTATTCATACTAACAATGATGATGATTGCATGTTATTTGCAGTCCCATGGAATCAAATGAGAACACACAGAACCTTCAACTGCCACGAGATGCAAATATGGAAGTTACGATCATCCATAGTATAGCACGCATAAATGTCAATCATACTGTCATATTGAGATGCTTTATAGATAAGGGGTCTGGGGGACTTTATCCTCTGTCAGATATGGAAGTGAAGTTCAACGGAACAAGAGAACTAAATATGATACAGCAAACTATACGGATAACGATTGTGCTTTAAAAGGTATCCTTCGTGAAGAGTAACTAAATTGTGGCTTATGTTAAGAAATCTTTTTATTTACTAGCATTTGTAACTAAATTGTTCTTTTGATTTACTAGCATTTGTACATAGTTGCAAAGAAATCTAGAAACAAACAAAAAATGACTCTGCCATAAGAATTCTAAAATTTTAAAATTTTTGAGCCTATCATCATTAATTCACCAAAAGAATGTGTGTCTTGCCTTGAAGTTGTGCTAGATGTACTAATTTTATTACATAGTTAATGTTTGTGTCTGTCATAATGAATTTAATTACTCACCAACACTTTGCCGGGGACATGAGCAATGTAATTGAAGTACATTAATTGTAATGCGAACTGGTCAATGAGGTTGACTTATGTGACTCTAAGGGTGTTCTTCTCTTTCACTCTTAGATTTACAATAGAGTTTGTTTGCTACACATGATGAAAGTTATCATCATAATTGTTACATCCTGGATGCTTAATAATTTGTTTTATTTTTTCAATGGGGTAGGTGCCAGTAGAAGTACCTTATTGGAATCAAGTTTTCAGGGACCTAGGATGGGCACTGATGGTGGATATTGGAAGGGGTACCATTCTTATTCCTTTAATAATGAACTCTCTCTCATGTCTATTTATAGTTACAACTCCTAGTGATTCTCAATTATAAGCAATTAGCATTTCCTCCAGATTTTGGTTCTTCAATCTTCGATGGCAACAATGATAATTTTATTTAGGTAAAGAAGAAGTTGGAATTCTGTTAAATCCCTTTATCTGTTATGTTTAATGTACAACTCAATATGGATGTTGATTCTAATAGAAAGCTTAAAGCACATATACTTATTTTTGTATGAATGTATAGCTGGACCACAAGTCTGTTATATGATGGGAGAGATCATGTTCTATATAAGGTAATCTATGAATTTAATAATTTTTGTTATAGACTAATGTATTTATATGTTCTTACTAGTATTTGTTCATTGCTCTCGTTTGTTTGTCATTTTCATGTTTTTGAGCAGTTTCGGTACAGTTGTTTTGCCAAATATCAAATTGTCGGAAGTCTGATCAGTGTTTTGATGCTGGAACCAACTATGCTTGAATTTGCTCTACTATACTTGCATTTTCTTCCCAGTACTTGTATATGCATTTTTGTTTTGTTTTCTGTAGAGTGAATTGTTCAGTGCTGTTGCTAGATAATTCCAGTGTTTCGTAATAAGTTTTCTCCCCTGGCAGTTTCTTTTCCAAAGTTCATTGCAATTGTATTTCTATGCCCTTGTTAAAATTCAGGGTTATGGTAAACATGTTCATGTGAGTTGATGCTAGTGTTTATAATATTCTATATATGTTCTAATTCATTTTGTTTTTGTGGGGAGCAAGATTGATGTTGGTTCCACTAGTCTGGACTACTTGATTTAATATATCTATTTTTTTTTTTTGCTTGCCTATAGCAACAAGCCTGTTCAAGATGCTTCTGAAGTATAGGCCTGAAGACAAAGCAGAGAAGGAGCGTCTTTTGAAAAGGGCTCAGGCAGAAACTGAAGGAAAGACTGTTGAAGCCAAGAAGCCTATTGTTGTGAAGTACGGTCTCAATCATGTCACCTACCTCATTGAGCAGGTATTATTCTCTACCTTCTTCTAATGTTGTATTTCCTTATTATTGATTCTGTTTGAGTGACATTGTCTATAATGCATTTATTTGCAGAACAAGGCCCAGCTTGTGGTTATTGCTCATGATGTCGATCCAGTTGAGTTGGTTGTATGGCTCCCTGCTTTATGACTGAAACTCTGAAGACCATGACTGAAACTCTCAAGCAGACGGGTCGAAAAGCGAGATTGATTGGGCAAGGGATCCCAGAAGGTTAGGTCTTTTTTTCTTGCTTTTGGTTCAGTTCAAATTTGTTTTCATTATCTTCTTACTTTGTCATTGAATCAACCATTTAGGGTACATATTCATTGTCATTGGTACCTTTTGCATGGCTCTGGTTAAAGACTAAGATTCTTATTCGAGCGAGTTTTTCTTTTAAGTAATGTGAAAAATGAACAGCAAGACTACTTTTTAGGTAGTCCAGTGAGTTATAAAGTTAAAAAAAAAAAACCATCTTTTAAGTTATAAGTAGAATACAAATGATATATCTCAGTATGAAGAATGGTATGGTTAGGCACATAGAGCTTGTTTTGATTACCCATATTAGTCAATCACAACATCCTGGTTTTCTTAATGGACTTTCTTTGCAGGTCATCCCATTAAAAAAAATTGTGCTCTTGAGTATCGGATCCCATAACTGAAAAGGCATGTCACAACCCAACCTTGAGTCATGACTAAGGTGGTTGTTAAAAACTGAAATCAGGGTAAGGCATTTTTTTTATGGTTAAATTCTAATCTTTTTGGGTGAATAAGTATTGAGACTCTTGTGATCACAAGAGTCTCAAGTACTTATTCCTCAGAAAAGATTTGTTCTGTTAAAGTTCTGTTTCATAATTTGCTGGAATTCTTCGAAGTATGAACATAAACTATAATATTCTTTGTGTCTTCTTCTTACAAAGCTTTACAGCAAATAAAGCTGCATAATGTCTTTGCCTATTAAAAGTTGATGCTCAAGTGAAAAGCTGATTTGAAACTAGCATTTGAGCCATACTTGCAGAAATTCTCTACTCTGTGCACACCAAATTATATCCTCAATGTTACTCTTTTCCTTAAATGCTTTCTCATATCAAGTTCTCAATTTGGTACATATGACGTTGTGTTTTGGTATGAAAAGTCTGATTTGAAATACACTCTTGTGTCACGTTCGTTGAGTCAAACTTGGAACCAAAACTTTCATTATTAGGCCTATATTAAAACAAAGTTCTTTTCTTTCTCTTTTCTACACCCTTTTGAATTTTACGACTGCTGATATACATGTTCAACATACTTGCTGACTTCTTTCCTGCCTTACAAAAAAAAAAAAAACTGATTTTTGATTTACCCTGCACTACGTTTTGAAACAAAGCTTCTCAATTGTTGAATTCACTTGAAGCAAAGCTTCGTTCTTTGACTACAGCTACATTGAAGTTACGAGTTTGCGAACTCAAAAATAGATCACTCAATGAAGGTCTACCTGTATTAATAACTAATAGATGCTCTTGGCTTTTAAGTACGTATGACGTTTTAGCCTTCGCCATTTACCAAAAGCCTTGGCAATGACTTTCTGATCTGAATAAAATCTTTTAGCTGTGCACAGTTGGTGAAATTTCCCTTTTTTTTTTCCTACAAGAGTTTGCTTACAGTAAAGAGACTTTACATGTTAAGTTAATGCCAATTTCAGTTTTGTTAATGAAAAAGCTGATCTCTCATACTTTCGAATCAAAGTATGGGTAAACTTTTCATTTGTTTTAAATCTAATTCTTTTATCTGATTACTCTTTTACTCATGGTTTGTGAACTTGAATTTGTATGTTGTCGAAAGTCTAGCTACGCCTATGAAAAGTGAAAACCAACCATTACTTCAATGTACAAGGTTTATATATATGTTTACTGATTTGGCTTTTCATTAAATTTTATATGGATTATTTACTTGAGATCAAATTTTACTCCCTGATCATGCCTCTTGTTATTCGCAAAATGATTAACTAATTCTTTTGATATAATAAACTGATTTCAGTGGGAGAGGAGAGGCAGCAACCAATACACCCAAGCAGATATTGATCAAGTGCGAATTGAGTAGGGGAAGTTTGTTGTCAACAAATATGTGCATGAGCCATGAAGTAGCGCGCTTGTTGCTGGTCCATTTTTGCTAAGGAAAACATATTTTTTGTGCTTCTCTGCTAGTACATTGTCATGCACCATGTGTTGCATGTTTTGGAACAATCGATATATATGTATTAGCTTTTTGATGTCCCAAGTAGATGGGCATGCACTAGAATGCTTTTCTTGTTTAAAATGTTAGGTTCAATGATTAGTGGTTTGCAATGTTTATATTTGGTATGTAAATGGATCAAATGCACAATTTAATTCAGGAATGGGATATGTTCAAATAATCAGACAACAGAACATATATAATGAAAACTGCCTATTGTTTGAATGGCCAAAAATGAGGACAAATCACACTGCAATCATTCATATCACACATCGGTTTTTAACAAATCACTGTCTTGTAATCTACACTCACACAACAGAAGCAATTAAACTCTGTTGTCGCAAAGTTAATCAGACAAAGAAGAAATTGAATTATGTTGTCCCAAAGTTAATCAGACAACAGATATAGTCCAAGAACTGAAGTTTGAATATCAGTCAGACAACACACAAAATAAAAGTCTGTTGTTTGAGAAGCTCAACATACAACAGCTTCAAAATTAGCACTGTTGTTTGAAGGCAGCGCCGCAACTGCCGCGCAGTGATAGGAGCATTTTAATGCGACGTTTTAACTGCATTTCCCTACATTTCTTACGTTATTTCCTTATTAAAATCCTGTTTAGGAAAGTTTCCATTCTTTGATTGGGAAAGTTCCTATTTGTAGAAAGTTTATATTTTTGTAGTTTCTATTTATCATTTTTAGTAAGTTGCCATTTTTCATTTTAGGAAAGTTTCTATTTTTCTTATTAGTTTCTATTTTTAGGACCTCCAAGCAAGTGGAAAATGTTGAGGAGGAAAATCAAAGTTGCAACCAAGTGGAAAATCTTGAGGAGGAAAATCAAAGTTGCAACCAAGTGGAAAATCTTGAGGAGGAAAATCAAAGTTGCAAGCAAGTGGAAAATCTTGAGGAGGAAAATCAAAGTTGCAACCAAGTGGAAAATCTTGAGGAGGAAAATCAATTCAAGTTGAACAAGTGATAAACAAGTGGGAAGATATTTTTTACAAATTTGTCTAACATATCTAGCCCTTCATTTATGTTCATCTCCACCCTCCATTCATCATTTTTTGGGCTATAAATACACTTCTCCTCTCACTCTCAAAATACCAATTCCTTCATCCATTCCATCTCCTTGTCTCTCCATTTCCTCTCCATATTTCTTTTCCATTCTCTAGTTTTCTTGTTCTTCATTTTCAAGCCAAGAGAAAGAGAAGCCATGCAATACATCAATTTCCCAACCGCCATCCACCCTTGTGTCGTCCTTAGAAGATTGCTTGCTTTCAAGGATCTTCAAGTTCTTCGTCTCAAGGCTTTATCATTCATCTTTCAAGGTGTATTATATCCTTTCTCTTGTTTTCTTTGTTTGATTTTGTAAAACTATGAATTCTAGTTAACAAATAATGTTAAGGGCAAAGTTTAAAGCCCGTTTATATGTTTTGAGATAAAGTTGTGATTTCTATATGTTGATTTTTATGTTGCTTATGTGGGTTTGTTTAATTAAATTTGCATGATAGAAAACTTTTGTATTTTAATCTTATGTGGTTGCAAACACTTAGGGTTTTGATATAATTGGTGCTAGGTTTAAGAACATGAAATCGACTTTTCGTTTTGTGTAAACTTGAATCAAAGTAGTAAAGGTTTTGTGCAAAGACCGAATTTAATTAAAGAGGATTGCAATTAGGTGGACTTTTCCATACTAAGTTGTACACTTGAGTTGATAGCCTTTCTCTATGTCTAATGCGTTGAACATGTCATGATTGACTAGCTTTCTAGGGCTTGATTGCATGTTTGATAGGATTAATCTAGGTGCTTTCGCTTAGGTTAATTAGCATTGAAAAGTAAAATATGGGAAATCATTTGCTTTCGAATGTTTCACATGATCAACTCCTCTCCCATGACATTTAAAATCAACTATAGGAATTGTAATTGGATTTCTTGCATATGGATGTGGTTTTGATCTTTGTTCCTTGCGATCCACCCTTGTATATATGTTTTTACATTTTCTTTATTTTATTTATCTTAATTTTCAATTCTATAATTCTTAAACCCCCCTCCCTTTTTATTTTGTTACTTGTATATATTTCTATTCTTTATTTTATTTTTGTAAATAATACTTTATTATTTAATTCTTTATTTGTTTATACAATTGTATATATTTATATTCTTTATTTTATTTTTGTAAATAATACTTTTCTTTATTTGTTTCACAATTACAAGTGTACCCTCAATCCCCGGATAGAACGATCCCTATTTGCTTATACTACTAACGATATTTCAGGGTTAAATTATGCGCTTGCTTTGAGCGCGTCACGCAGCTGCACCTGGCATCTGACGAGTCATCTGTCGATTATCACACAACATGTTTAACACATACACGTTGTCTGTATGTTTCTCAGACAACTGTGTTCCACCGTTGTCTGAATTTTCATCAGACAGCGGCTCGGTCTACAACGGTGGCTCTCCATATCCCACAACGGTTTCCATCTGTCGTCTGATAATGTTTTTGGCATAGTGTATATATGTTTTATATATAAGGCTCATGCCTTAGTGAGGCTCTCCCAAAAATGACTAGACCATGCCTTAAGCGTTTTAAAACATTGATTGTAATATTACAAACTAACAGCTCACGTTAAAAAACCAGCAGTACGTTTTCACTCGTATCTCTTGCTGAGAACTACACTAGGTAGATTAGCTAGCTTAAATATAGGCTTCATAGCATTTCTGAGATAAGTGGAAGCCATGGAATTCCATAGTCCTGATAGTGTACTAAAGAGATTTGATAGTGTGAATAATATGTAATAACTTAAATTCATTCAGAATGGTTTACAACGTTTTATACAACAAAGATGCTAATTCTGTCCATAATTATAGGACTAATTATAGTAATACAAATCTCTTAATTAACTTGTGATGATACAGAAGATCCCAATAACGAAGACTCCAAATCATATGAGATTCCTTTCCTCAATACTCCCCCTCAAGTTGGAGTGTATGTTAATTACACCCAACTTGCTCAATAGTGCTGAAAATTGCTTCTAACCCAGCGGCTTGGTGAACAAGTCAGCTGGTTGTTCCTTTGTTCGAATATGCATGGTTTTGACTATCCCCCTCTGTACTTTTTCCCACACAACATGGCAATCTATCTCAATATGCTTTGTGCATTCGCGGAAGACGGGATTTGATGTTATATGAATGGCAGCCTGATTATCACAGAACAATTTAACTGCATGTGCATGTTTAACATTCAAATCTCTTAATAAACTTCGAAGCCACGTAATCTCACAGCATGTTGTTGCCATAGATCTGTACTCCGCTTCTGCACTAGAACGAGACACTGTTCCTTGCTTTTTTGTTTTCCATGAGATGGGTGCGTTGCCTAAGAAAATACAGTAGCCAGTAGTTGATCTTCTTGTGTCCTTGCAACGTGCCCAATCGGCATCACAATACGCCTTGATCTCCAATTGTTCGGTGGAAGGAAAAAGTATTCCTTGTCCTGGAGTCTGCTTAACATATCTCAACACCTTGTAAGCTGCATCTAGATGAGGTTGTCTAGGGTTATCCATAAATTGACTTAGGATATGTACAGTATACACGAGGTCTGGTCTCATGACTGTGAGGTATATGAGCCTTCCAACTAATCCGCGATACTGAGAGGCATCCTTTAAAACGACCCCTTCACCTTGCGTTAGCACCAAGTTCTAATCAATTAGGAATCGAGATGGTTTAGCGCCTAGGAAGCCTGCATCTTCAAGGACCTCTAATGGATACTTTCGTTGGCATAAAACAATGCCCTGCATGGACCTTGCCACCTCTATTCCAAGGAAGTACCTTAACTGACCCATATCTTTGTGCTTGAAATGACTTGCAAGGAAGTGCTTTGTCTCCATGATGTCTTGTAAGTTGTTTCCTGCCAGTATAACATCGTCAACATAGACTAGCAAGGCTGTGAATCTACATTGAGTGTGTCGGACGAAGAGTGAGTAATCAGACCAAGACTGATTGAATCCGACAACCTTGAGAGCACCAGAAAGTTTCAAAAACCACTGCCTCGATGCTTGCTTGAGGCCATACAATGATTTGTGTAACTTGCAAACTCTATTCTCCCCCTTTCGTCTGAAACCAAGAGGCAACTTCATGTACACATCTTCATAGAGGTCACCGTTAAGGAAAGCATTGTTGACATCTAGTTGATGAAGATGCCAACCTTGACGAGCTGCAAGGCTGAGTATGTAATAACCTGTTTTTTTTTTTTACAATTATAGTGGAATTACTGTTGTTAAAGGAAAAATGGTGGCAGACACAACTTTCTGATCTTAGGGACTAAAGCTCGGGGCTTGTTTGTTCCTGTTTATGCATAATTACTGGCTCTGCATCTCTCACTCTCTCACTCCCTCTATTTTCGTCCGAAAAACAGAGCATCGGCTCTCAATCCTCTCTCTCGCTCCACCGGCCACCAGGCAGTACCAAATCACCTCCCATACCTTCAAGTCGATCTTGCGCAGCTGCAGAACCACTGGAGACGACGGCGGAGGCCGATGTGTTTCAAAAACCCGTTTTAGTTCCAAGCTTGATAACTCGTGCTTCCAGTCACCAATACGTACCAAACTTCATCCACAAGCTCGCCTAAACCTCCTGAAGCTCCCAGAAGCAACCTTGCAAGGCGGCACAGCCCGTAGCGGCAGCGGCAAGGCAACCCCACGGACCCGTAAAGTTTCGATCCAAATATCTCGAGCTACAGGACGTCGTTTTACATGTTTCTTGGACTGGTGAACTCAGAATGAGGAGATGAACAACTTTATAAAAGGGATCGAGGCCTGCGGTTGGAGTTTTTACGTTGAAAACTCAAGCCTGCCGGATTCTGGAATTTTTCCGGCAACCGAAACCTTCGATCAGGTATATTTGGAGTTTTAGAGCTTTTTTTTTATTTATTCTTGAACCAGTGAGTTCACCTTGATGTTCTTAACAACTCTCCAGAAGGAATTGAGGCCTGAAAGTGAAGTTTTTACGTCGAAATCAAGCTCGCCGGATTCTGCATTTTACGCCGGATTCTGGAAAATTTCCGGCCACCCGGACTGTTTTAGGTAATTTCGACCCCTTCCGGTCATTTTCAGAATTCATGCTAGTTAGGAAAGTTGTTAGGCTTGATGCGATGAAGAGGAGCAGCCTGGCCCCGACACCATTGGCGGTGGTCGGCGGCAGCTCGGCCCCAAACTCCGGCGGCCCTTTCTGGCCACCTCCGGGGATCAAAAATGTCTTTTCTTTACTTTTTTAGGTTCTACGTTTCAATACGATCGTATGCATATATAATTCATAATTTTTGGATATCGTATGATTTAGTTATGAATTTTACGATTTTGATCGATTTCGATAATTCGATTTGTGATCTATGAAGATCGGACCGTCCGATGGACTTGTAGTTTTGATATGTTGATCGTATGACTGTCCCTATGACTTTGTGTGGTCATGGGAAAAGATCCGACCGTTGGATCTTCGTATAATTGTGAAATGTTGTTTTGGAAGGCGATTCGTGAGAATCCGACCGTCGGATTTTCTTATAAATCTGTGGAGATGTTAATGAAGGCGATTCAGGAAGATCTGACCATTGGATCTTCGTGATAATTTCGGGAGGATGATCCAAAGGGAAATCCGTGAGGATCCGACTGTTGGATCATCGTATAAATTCGATCAGACCGTTAGATTGTCATTATTTTATTTTGTGAGTTGTTGGCTAAATTCAAGTCACTTATGATTAGGTGATTGACGGTTTTTACTTGGACGAGCGAGTTTGGTGTGATTGTGTTAATTTGAAGACGCAGCGGGAGTATCGAGGTGAGTAAACCGCACATGGTTCATTCACGAACCGAAGTTCTAAATATTTATATTTAATGCTATAATATTTATAGCTATTAATACATGTGCAAATGACTTTATACATATTTTATTATTGATAAAATATAAGAGATGTTCGGTTGTGTTGAGGAAATTATATATTGAGTGAGGTGTTATGTTTATTGTTGAGAAACAATAAATTGTTGATTTGTTGAGATATATTGATCTGTAGAGATCAATAGGTCACGGGGGTGACCATGGCATCTATTAGTGAATCACGCTCTTGTACCGAGTCGGTGGTTACTAATAGCATTAAATCGTGAACCACACTCTTGCGCCGAGCCGGTGGTTACGATCAGTTAGAGCTCTAGTCTGTCTGCCAAATGTTGAGTGACCTTATGAGGGTAACGGGGAGTGACTCATAAGTGTATAATATATATATATATATATATATATATATATATATATATGTGAGGGTGAGAAAGTATTGAGTGACCTTATGAGCGAAATTGAGAGTAACTCATATGTGTCTATATATATATATGTGAGAGTGAGAAAGTGATGAGATTTTGTGGTGGTCGTTGTGATTGTGTTATTACTACAATTTCAATTGCTTGAGTTGAAATTGTTATATTAAATTTGTGCAATCCTTTCGTTTACTCATACGGGCTGTCAAGCTCACCGGGTTTGTGTTGTTGCAATCCCGGTACTCAATATATATTTGTGTAGCGGGAAATCTTACAGGTCAGGAGAATCGAGAAGGTGATCAGGCTGCCTAGAGTAGTGGTATTTGAGTTACAGCATTATTGTGAGTTTCGTTATGTTCATTTTGAACTTAACAATTTGGAAATTGTGATAATGTGCTGTAATAAGAAATTGAGGAATTGGATATTGTAATTTGAGTGGTGCGAGGCGTGTTGATCTGAAAGAAAATTTTTGATTGATATTTGTATTTGTAATTATTCATGTTTCGGATTTGAATTTCTTATTCAAAATTCGGGGCGTGACAATTTGGTATCAGAGCGTAAGGTGCATATTTGGTGATGTGTCAATACCTTCCGAGTGATGGCCCGTCTGCAGCGGATCCCCATCGTATGCTCTTCGGTATTGGCTAAGTCATTGGGTATGCGTGAGTGTTGGGAGTTGTTTAGGCCGCTAGGTCGTTTTAGGAACGTGAATACCTTCCCTGTAGTATTGACTTGGTTATTATGGACTTGTATTAGACTTATACTGTGTTTTAAGTGTTATACTTGTATTAGCCAAGCATACATACCTCTTAAGTGATAGATATTAGAAGGGAGTTGTACTTAGAATCGTAATGTTGTCTTGTAGGTTCGTATTAGGATAAGTACAGTTGCCGCGAGTTATAATCTTTGAGGAATGGAGATCTCCGGATTCGACTCTGTTGAGTCAATGAGATTTGTTTTAAGAAGTGAGGTTCTTTTGGATGTTAAAGTGTTGGGTTGAAGGCATGATGTGGATCTATGTACGTACCGAGTGTGGATACGAGTATAATTGATA
This sequence comes from Rosa chinensis, assembly GCF_002994745.2. Taxonomy (NCBI): domain Eukaryota; kingdom Viridiplantae; phylum Streptophyta; class Magnoliopsida; order Rosales; family Rosaceae; genus Rosa; species Rosa chinensis. The sequence continues at coordinate 45,046,264 of NC_037089.1, forward strand.
GAAGTTTTACCTTTTTAAGTTGAACGTATAAATGTTTTTGAATGGGATTCTTGACTCTTGTGGAGTTGTGAGTAGTGTTGTGGTTAGGGAAGGAATTATTGTGGTTAATTCTTCCGTGTGCTTGTAAGTTGTTGAGCAGGGTTAAGGTGCGAGAACGGAGTTTGATCTCGTGTTTGAGTGAATGAGACGAACGATTTTATACTTGTGTTGTCTCCGAGTACCTAAAATCATAAGGGTTATTTGAAGTGGGACTAGTGGTAGTTTTAGTGATTCTAAATTTAAATCGAGTTCAATGCACGTGTTTTATATACATGGTTGGTGTTACGAGCATCATTTTTGAATGATATTTTGTGATTCACAAAGACAACTGGATTGGAAATCCTCCGTTGGGACACCTTGGTCTGTTGACCTGACTATGACTTGTGGACATAGTTTTATTTAAGTAAAGGGAATTGATTTTGTGAATTAGTTTTCCTGAGTGTTGGATTGTAGTATGGAGATAGACTGAAGTGAAATTGAGGTTGTTTTGTGTTTTAAGTTTAAGTAGGCGGGACACTTAAAGTTTTGCAATGGAGTTGATCTTGGTCGGTAATTAATGGAGAGGTTTAGACTCTACTCTCTGTAAATGATATTAGACGAGAGTGTGTTCCTGTGGTTATGGATTTTAGGTGAATTGATTAAATGCAATTTTGGGTAGTGATTTTGGTGACATGGTTGGGTATCCATAGTGGTTCAAGTGAATTACTATGTGATATGGAATTTGATCCGGATTCTGAATCATGAAATCATAGGGTTTGAATTGTGGTAAGTTTGATGGAGCATTTATAGAGGAAATGGTTGAGATGTTATAAGATTAGTAAGAGTAACTCTAAGGATGCGGGTTTTCCCTAGCTAACTCAGGATGTGTTTAGTTTTATTAGTTCCTAATTCTAGCGACAGAATTGTTTGTGTTCGGTTTGACTCAGAGGATACTAGCTAGACCACTGTGTGACTGAATTGATTGGTGGGTTTTGGAAAGATTGTTTGTGATACATCATTATGAAAGAGGCGTGCAGCAGAGTGGGCGAAGGTTTTGAAAGAGTAAGGAGTGACCAAGGTTCGATCCTTGGTGTCGTTGTTGGTTTGTTTTTTTTTAAGAAAAGACTACCACATTCATTCAGTCTTATTACAAGTCAGAAGCGAATTAAGGTTATTGTCCAACGAAAGTTAAAATGCAGAAAAAGAAATACAACAACTAGAAGATGCATTATTTTCACTTCTTTCCCTTTGAATGGGAAGGCTCGACAATCTTCTCCATGAGTTTGGTGACTTGATCATCGACCTCTTCACTATCCTGCGAGTCGCAACTGGTTGAGTCAAGATCTTCCCAAGGAACATGAGGAGCGGTGCGCGGGCGAGTGGCAGCCCTTTTGCTGGTTTCAGCCTCAGGATGAGGGTCCTTGTGGAGTGACGCAGCAGCGTCCTTGCAAGGAAACCCAGGAGGATGACACTGCATGTTATTGACCTCCTGAGCAAGTTTGTTTATTGCAGTGTGACAACGGATCAAGGAAGAGTTCAGGTCAAAGATGTAACCGATCATGCATGTGACTCGCCAATCCGTCACCATAATACCATCACGGAGAGAGGAACGAAGGGCATCAATCGAGTTAGACAAGTTTTCCAGGGTGGCCACAGGTCGTGAAGCACGAGCAGCCGAGGAGGAAGGGGACTCGTTATGATGCAGTCTGGGAGAGTGACGAGGCAGAGGAGGGGGACTACGGCTACGCTCACGTATAGGACGATGGTCCCTAGGACTAGTGAGGCCAGCGCGAGTGGCCGCTTGACGACCCTCTTCTTCTAAAGAGAGAACACGGCGTTGGTTGACGCCCATGCGAGCGGTAACCTTTGTTCGAACCATGATGAAGGAGAAGGAATTTGAAACTACACGCTTAGACAAAACCAAGTAAAATCTGGAGGAGACTAAATGAGGTTTATATAGAACACAAGATAAGGTTGAGAAAATGTGAGAATTGAAGAAGATGATGTTGAGTGTTTGAGAAAGATTGTTGTTAAAAGGATTGAAGTTGATGAAATGGTGTTGGAGAATTGATCTTATCTCAGGGAAGAAGAGATTTGAGTTATCGGATGGAATAAGAGAATCGAGAGAGAATGGCTAAAACTTTGGGGAAATTTCCTTTTCTTTGGTGTGAATAGTCCCTTCCCCAGAATGCACCTATTTATAGAACGAGGTGAGCAGATCTTCACCGTTGGTTGGACGATCTCTGAGATTCAATCTACGCGTTGGATTAAAGTTGCCCGAAAACACGGAAAAGCTGTTAGAGGGTGGCGTAAGGGGACTGAGCGAATCTCGAGGCGCTGTGGCAGACAGCTTTAGCCGAAAGTAAATCTGATTCCCTTAAATCACGGAAAGGATAAGCCGGGGCAGGTGGGTCATACTTGGGCTTGTCTCGGATCAATGCCCTCACTGTAGTTGTGGGTGGAGGCCCGATGGGCCGAATTTCTGAAATAGTTTTGGGTGGAATTCGTGGGCCGGATTTCTGCCACAGTTTTTGGTATTTTGGGCCGGATTGCTGAAATGGTTGGGTTTAAATAAAAGGAATTGCATGGATAACAACGAGAGCAGCTTGAGCTCGAGTGGTTGAGGACAGAGTTTTCGTATGAGAGGTCTGAGGTTCGAACCTTGCCTCTCGTTATTTGTATTATGTTCGCTTATGACATAATAAATATAACGTGTGTGCTTTTGTTAATGAAAGCAGCCTTTGCTTCAGTGGTTGGGAGCAAAGCCTTTGGATATAGGGTCAGGAGTTCGAACCTTACCTCCTACAAATTTTTTTTATTTTTATTTTTATTTTTATTATTATTATTATCTCGTATATTCTCAATATAGGGATGTATATACAGTCAGTACAGTATACATATCAGTATGTAAAACTTCATACTGTAGCCGAGCTGAATGCAGTCAAACTGTACGGCTAAGCTGAGCTGAGCCGAGTAGAAGGTTAGTGGGCCGAGTTTTTGGCCCAAATTGGTTTGGGCCGGTTCGAAATGTAGTTGGTTCGGTTTCTTTGGCCCAAATGGCCAGCCTTAGTGCTCAGCCCAAGGATTGAGCAGGCCCAAGTCATCATCACTGGGTGACACATTTTATTGGCATGCTTTTGAGGATGATTGTTTTGAGTGATGCATCTCTATTGTTGTGTAGATTAGTGCATGCTTAAATTTTACTATGGAGGTTTACCGTGATGCTAATTGAGTAGCGAAACGCTTTGTGAGAGTGTTTACTGTGCTTGTATACCAGTACAGGATGACGATCTGTGTGAAAACAGTTATATGTGCAATACCACGTGGTGATTTGTGTGTAGCTTGAGGCAATTGTGGAGTTGTAATTTTGAGAAATGATGCGGTGAAGGAATGTCATGTTGATGACGTAAGTGGGAATGAGGATTTCATTTGAGAACTCTTGTTGTGTGAGTTTCCATTAGTGATGATCTAAATTAGTGGCTATTGGGATGTAATACTATACATAGGGCTTTACCATTGCAGATTGCTACAGTTTATTCGATGGTTAGGTTAGCCTTATCTCCTAGAATTCTTGTGGAGCAACTTTTTGCTTGAGTCTAAGCTGAAGAAGAAAATCTATGATGGAGCTAGTGTAGTCAATCGTGGTATGGTTGAAGTAGAAATTGATGTGGCCATAATTGGTGTTGGTTGATATTATGTATGATCTACATAGAACCTTAATTGGCTGAAACTGTCTTGTTTAATATCTGGTGAAGGCTTAGTATTGGAAGCATTACTCAAATGAGGGCGAGGATAGGATGCGAGACGGAGTTAGCCATACGTGGTTTTTTATGTAGCGCGCTTAAATTTCGGGACGAAATTCTTTTTAGGAGGGTAGATTGTAATAACCTGTTTTTTTTTTTACAATTATAGTGGAATTACTGTTGTTAAAGGAAAAATGGTGGCAGACACAACTTTCTGATCTTAGGGACTAAAGCTCGGGGCTTGTTTGTTCCTGTTTATGCATAATTACTGGCTCTGCATCTCTCACTCTCTCACTCCCTCTATTTTCGTCCGAAAAACAGAGCATCGGCTCTCAATCCTCTCTCTCGCTCCACCGGCCACCAGGCAGTACCAAATCACCTCCCATACCTTCAAGTCGATCGTGCGCAGCTGCAGAAGGCAGCCTTGCGCTGCAGAACCACTGGAGACGACGGCGGAGGCCGATGTGTTTCAAAAACCCGTTTTAGTTCCAAGCTTGATAACTCGTGCTTCCGGAAACCAATACGTACCAAACTTCATCCACGAGCTTGCCTCAACCTCCTGAAGCTCCCAGAAGCAACCTTGCAAGGAGGCACAGCCCGTAGCGGCAGCGGCAAGGCAACCCCACGGACCCGGAAAGTTTCGATCCAAATATCTCGAGCTACAGGACGTCGTTTTACATGTTTCTTGGACTGGTGAACTCAGAGTGAGGAGATGAACAACTTTCTACAAGGGATCGAGGCCTGAGGTTGGAGTTTTTACGTTGAAAACTCAAGCCTGCCGGATTCTGGAATTTTTCCGGCAACCGAAACCTTCGATCAGGTATATCTCGAGTTTTAGAGCTTTTTTTTGATTGATTCTTGAACCAGTGAGTTCCCCTTGATGTTCTTAACAACTCTCCAGAAGGAATTGAGGCCTGAAAGTGAAGTTTTTACTTCAAAATCAAGCTCGCCGGATTCTGCATTTTACGCCGGATTCTGGAAAATTTCCGGCCACCCGGACTGTTTTAGGTAATTTCGACCCCTTTCGGTCATTTTCAGAATTCATGCTAGTTAGGAAAGTTGTTAGGCTTGATGCGATGAAGAGGAGCAGCCTGGCCCCGACACCATTGGCGGTGGTCGGCGGCAGCTCGGCCCCAAACTCCGGCGGCCCTTTCCGGCCACCTCCGGGGATCAAAAATGTGTTTTCTTTACTTTTTTAGGTTCTACGTTTCAATACGATCGTATGCATATATATTTCATAATTTTTGGATATCGTATGATTTAGTTATGTATTTTACGATTTTGATCGATTTCGATAATTCGATTTGTGATCTATGAAGATCGGACTGTCCGATGGACTTGTAGTTTTGATATGTTGATCGTATGACTGTCCCTATGACTTTGTGTGGTCATGAGAGAAGATCCGACCGTTGGATCTTCGTATAATTGTGAAATGGTGTTTTGGAAGGCGATTCGTGAGAATCCGACCGTCGGATTTTCTTATAAATCTGTGGAGATGTTAATGAAGGCGATTCAGGAAGATCTGACCGTTGGATCTTCGTGATAATTTCGGGAGGATGATCCAAAGGGAAATCCGTGAGGATCCGACCGTTGGATCATCGTATAAATTCGATCAGACCGTTAGATTGTCATTATTTTATTTTGTGAGTTGTTGGCTAAATTCAAGTCACTTATGATTAGGTGATTGACGGTTTTTACTTGGACGAGCGAGTTTGGTGTGATTGTGTTAATTTGAAGACGCAGCGGGAGTATCGAGGTGAGTAAACCGCACATGGTTCATTCACGAACCGAAGTTCTAAATATTTATATTTAATGCTATAATATTTATAGCTATTAATACATGTGCAAATGACTTTATACATATTTTATTATTGATAAAATATACGTGATGTTCGGTTGTGTTGAGGAAATTATATATTGAGTGAGGTGTTATGTTTATTGTTGAGAAACAATAAATTGTTGATTTGTTGAGATATATTGATCTGTAGAGATCAATAGGTCACGGGGGTGACCATGGCATCTATTAGTGAATCAGGCTCTTGTACCGAGTCGGTGGTTACTAATAGCATTAAATCGTGAACCACACTCTTGCGCCGAGCCGGTGGTTACGATCAGTTAGAGCTCTAGTCTGTCTGCCAAATGTTGAGTGACCTTATGAGGGTAACGGGGAGTGACTCATAAGTGTATAATATATATATATATATATATATATATATATATATATATGTGAGGGTGAGAAAGTATTGAGTGACCTTATGAGCGAAATTGAGAGTAACTCATATGTGTCTATATATATATATATATGTGAGAGTGAGAAAGTGATGAGATTTTGTGGTGGTCGTTGTGATTGTGTTATTACTACAATTTCAATTGCTTGAGTTGAAATTGTTATATTAAATTTGTGCAATCCTTTCGTTTACTCATACGGGCTGTCAAGCTCACCGGGTTTGTGTTGTTGCAATCCCGGTACACAATATATATTTGTGTAGCGGGAAATCTTACAGGTCAGGAGAATCGAGAAGGTGATCAGGCTGCCTAGAGTAGTGGTATTTGAGTTACAGCATTATTGTGAGTTTCGTTATGTTCATTTTGAACTTAACAATTTGGAAATTGTGATAATGTGCTGTAATAAGAAATTGAGGAATTGGATATTGTAATTTTGAGTGGTGCGAGGCGTGTTGCTCTGAAAGAAAATTTTTGATTGATATTTGTATTTGTAATTATTCATGTTTCGGATTTGAATTTCTTATTCAAAATTCGGGGCGTGACAGAGTAACACTCGAACTGTTGTTAGTTTGGCCACCAGAGCAAAAGTCTCACGGTAATCAATCCCTGCAACTTGACTATAACCTTTTGCAACCAAACGAGCTTTATACCTCTCTATTGTGCCATTTGGGTTGTGTTTGATCTTGTAAACCCACTTGCAACCGATTGGTTTATTGTCAGGGGGGAGAGGCACCAAACTCCATGTCTTGTTTTCTTGAAGAGCTTGAATCTCTTTGTCCATAGCTTCTCTCCATCGTGGTTCAAGGACAGCCTGAGAGAAAGATCTAGGTTCCTTTTCGAGTGTAATGTTAACAGTGAAAGCTTTATGTGTAGGAGAGAGTCTATCATGGGAAAAAACATGAGCAATAGAATGAGGGGTACCTGGATGAGTAACCTCGCTCGTGGAAGATGATGGTGCAGTACGTGAAGGAAGGGCTGCCTCAATATGAAAGTCTTGCAATGTGGTTGGAGTTCTAGTTGGTCGTGATGGTCTTCGTGGTTGTGGCAATGGAGAATGAGGTATTGCATCTTGGGATACGGATAAGTCTGGTGGTGACGTATTTGGAAAATGAGATGGTGGAATATTTGAATCTGAGTGATTTGTAGGATTGATATCAGCGGAAGTTGTGGGATTAGAATCAAGATTTGATTCTGAGTGATTTGTGGGATTAATATCAGCGGAAGTTGTGGGATTAGAATCAAGATTTGATTCTGAGGGATTTGAGAAGATTTGATCGTCATCAATGTGAGGTGAGGTAGATAAAGAAGGAAAGAGTTGAGGAGGTGTTGGAGAACTGACAGAAGGCAAAGATGTGGAGAGTTTGGATTGATAAGGAAACTCGGTTTCAAAGAAGATGACATCTCGTGAGACTAACATTTTCTTATCTTTCAGGCTATAGATTTTATATCCCTTTTGATCATGAGGGTAACCAAGGAAGATACACTCAGTAGAGCGTGAATCAAACTTGCTGGGCCGGAGTGGATGAGTAGACACAAAGCAACGACAACCAAAAACACGCAAATGAGAGTAGTTTGGTGATTTGTGAAATAACGTTTCAAAAGGTGTTTTACCTTGGAAAATTGGTGTCGGTGTCCTATTTATTAGATAGGCAGCGGTGAGCATGGCATCCCCCCAAAATGGTTTAGGCAAGTTTGATTGAAAGAGAAGTGCACGAGCAACATTCAACAAGTGCCTGTGTTTGCGCTCAGCGACGCCATTCTGTTGGGGCGTGTTGATGCAACTGGTTTGATGTAAAATACCCTTGGAAGAGTAAAACTGTGTGCATTTAAATTCTCGACCATTGTCACTCCTAACAATTTTTACTCTTTTGCCAAATTGATTCTCAACTAAATTGACAAAGTGAATGAGTAGGGCTCGTGTTTCTGACTTGTGATGCATGAGATAAACCCAAGTGCTTCTAGAGTGGTCATCAACTATGGTTAAGAAATATTGTGCCCCAGAAAGAGATAGGATGTGGTAGCCACCCCATATGTCCACATGAATCGAATCAAATCAAAACAAGAATTACTAGAAGAAACACTCAATGAAAAAGGTCTTCCAGTTTGTTTAGCTAAAGGGCAAATGGAACAAGGACTTGCATTGCAAGATTTATTTTGCAAAAAGGGAAATAATAAAGACACTTTGCTAGATGGATGTTTGAGCCTTTGATGCTATAGGTCATGTGTTTTAGTGTTCACCACATTGCACGTTCCTTTCTTTGGCAGATTGAGACAGTAGAGTCCCTCACCTTCAGTTCCCATCCCAATCATCTTCCCCGATTGAAGGTCCTGTATGAAACAAACTTGTTTAAGAAATATGGTGATATAAAAGGAATCAAATGCAAGTTTGCTGATGGAGATGAGATTTAGGTAAAACAATGGGACACATAGAACATTGTGAAGGACAAAGTGTGAAGAAAATGACACTGTCCCAATGTGAGAAACATGTAATGTGGTACCATCGGGCAACTTCACTGTACGATTGTGCACAGGTTGAAAAGATGTGAGGAAAGACGAATTACAAACTATGTGGTCACTAGCCCCACTGTCTAGGATCCATGTTACATCTTTATTATCTTGTGAGAGGGCAAATGCTTTACCCAAGTGCTCCTCATAGTTAGGAATGTTACCAACAAGATTGGCTGAAGGCTGTTTGATCGAATTCAACTTCTTAGTAGCAGGTGGCCATCATTGGAATTCTCCCATGGTTTTGAGGTCATGGAAGAGCTCTGGTCTTTCTTGTGTTTAATGACCTGTTGTTCTTCGTCACCAGCCATGAGGTATTTTGTTTGTGTAGATTTCTAGGTTCTCAAGAGCGATTGCTCTGATACCATAAAGAGATTTGATAGTGTGAATAATATGTAATAACTTCAATTCAATTAGAATGGTTTACAACGTTTTATACAACAAAGAAGCTAATTCTATCCATAATTATAGGACTAACTATAGTAATACAAATCTCTTAATTAACTTGTGAATGTACAGAAGATACCAATAACGAAGAATCTAGATCATATGAGATTCCTTTCCTCAATATGTACAATGGAAGCGAATGGGGGAAGGTTGAGTGAGATTTAGCAACCTGAAATTTCTTTCCTCATAGACTTACATAATTGGATAATTCAACTGAATAGCAAACCAGGTTCTTAATTTTTGTAATAATAATAAGACTTGCTTTCAGATGTGGTATCTTTTACATATTAGTCCTATTACAAGCCACGTTCATGTACATATAATATATATACAGCTATACAAGGTATTGATTCCATTTGATGGTATATCACATTATCAAGCAGTGGGGTAAGAGGCTTCCATAGCTATACCACAGAGACCTTCCTGTGCGGCAACATCTCTTTGCATTCTTATGTAACCTTCTTCTCCCCATTCTGAGCCCCATGAGTTCTTAACCAACCAATACTTAGTCCCATCATCACTGATGCCATAACCAACAGCGGTAACACCATGGTCCAGGCTCGTTCCACAGGTTCCGGTGAAAACACCACTTGAATAGAATTGGAAATCAGATCCGCTAGCATCAATGGCAACAGAAATAGGTTGATTAGCAACTGCCTTAAGAAGTGAGCTTTCACTGTTAGCAGGCACATCTTCGTGGCCAGTTATCGAGGCTGCATGGCTTGCTTCCTTCTGTGCATTGCATGTACCATCAACACCGGTGTAGGGATAGTTAGCCTCGGTACTGAGTCCATGATTTTGATTAATGAACTGAAAAGCATCGTCCATCAAGCCACCCTCACAGCCTTGATCTTCACCATTGACATCACAGTCAACTAGCTCTTGCTCAGACAAAGAAATCAATTTACCAGTTGTAAGTTGTGTAATTCCTTCCATGGCTGCCACAGCTGAGAACGCCCAACAGCACCCTGTATACATTTTATTTGCACATTTGTGCCAGTCAGAATATAGTTGTCATTCTGTTTCCAAATGGAGAATAGAGTTGTGATTTGTGACCAAAAAAAGAATAAAAAACAAACAAAAGAGGAAAGAATAGTGTGTTAATGCAAGTAACAACAAGCTAGATGCTTAATCACGTACCACATTGGCCTTGGTCCTTGACGGGAGTTACAGCTCCTTTCTGTCTCCAGTCCGTTGTAGCTGGCACGCTAGCATTTTCATACCTGAAAGTAGTGGTCTTTGTGGAACACTCATGCCCCTTGAACCGGTTTCTTGTGGCAGTGAATTCTTCATTTGTGAGGTCTGCAAATCGATTCACACTCAATTTGTAAAGTTTGTTTCCCGCATTATTGGAAGATTCTATAAATGCCACATTGTCCTTGAATATCTGGAAACGTTCCTCCTTCTCGTTGACATCATTATAGACACGTCCATAACGAGCCATCCATTGCTCGTACTTCCCGTACATTGATGAATCTTGGAGATTTCGAGAAGTGGCTTCAGAAGACCAAGCCCCCAAGATGAGGATCAAGGCAAAGCAGATAAATTTGCATTGGTTGTTGACCTCCATTGTAGGCTATAATTCTTGAAGTAATTAGATGAATTAAGAAGTTGGAGCACTGAAATGGTAGGTTACTATACAGTTTATATATAGGAAGAAAATGGCTTTTGTATGATGTCTACGTGCCCCAAAAGTTGGTATGCGATGTCCGTTCCCCAAAAAATGTTCTGATATTGACATTAAGATTGACAGTTTATGCCTACTGATCAAACATTTTTTGAGAAGTTAGTTGCTACCTCTTGTTTTTTTGTCCTTATGTGCAAAGTATTTAATTGTATATATTATGAGAAACAATATACTTTCTCTTGTACTTGATGCCAATGTTCTGTATTATATGCAGGCTTCATTTGGAGACTTCTGAACAGAGAGAAGTATGTGTGTGTGTGTGTGTGTGTGTGTATATTGATGTTATACAATCTGGTATAGGCCAAAATTATATATCCCTGATTATAGTGACAAAATTTGTTATCTATGACTATTGACTAACAATGTTAGTGTTGGTTGACAACATTGAATAGCTTCCTTAATGAGAATGTGTCCAATATACGAGTTAAGTTTTATGGCTTAAAGAGCTCATTCTCAACTTCTTTCTTCGTTTTTCTTCTTCTGCAGATATAATACTAGAAAATTTGTCAGTTTGATTAATGGGAATCAAAGTCGATTAATGTTCGTTGTTACACTGCATGACAAGTTTGTGAGGACTTCATTGCCTTCTAGAGACGTATTTTTTGCAAATTTATGAACAATTTTCTGCAATTTCGTGAACAATTAGCTTATTTCTGGGGCATTATGACTTTCCTTTTGTTGCTATGTAGATGCGTAGCACCAGTAATAAGATCGCACTCACTAGTTGAGCAATTTTATTCTCTTAGAATTGAAAATATGTACTTTCAAATGAATAAAATACTGCATCCTCCCAAGACAGGAGGACTGAAATACATTATGAGTGCAGGACATATGAATCTCTTACTGTTGAGAATATGTATTTTCACTTTTGTGCATGACAAGCAGTGCCAACATCAGAGGGCATACCTCAATATGTGTCCACAAAAAAATTGTTTAGTAATTATACAAATTATTAGAATATTTGGATAGCTTACACTAACTAAAGAAATTGTTTTATGTTTTTCTGATCTATGGATGGTTTTCCGTTTTGCAGAAAACAAAACTAGAATTTTATGAAAACACAAAAGCAAAACAAGAGAAAAAAGTGAGAGAACAACAAGATGATCAGAATTCATATTTGATTTTCCAAATGTATAGAACTTTGTTAGGACTTTGTTATCTTCTTGAGAGGATTTGCTGCGATTTCCTGGAGTCGTTGCTTTACTCTGGTTGCTATACAGATATGCAGAAGTAACACTTAGCAGCGTATATTTACTTAGAACTTAGAAGCCTATATTTCTCTTGTTACAGAGTGTTTTTTGTTTCATTTCCATTGGAATTAACAGTGTCAATGCCATTAATAGTGATTGGGCAGTGCCTATGATGAAACTTCTGAAATCATTACACCTCAAACTCATCTTCATATTCATAACATAAAAGATGATTAAAGTCCACAGCATGTCCATTGTCCAATATAATATGTATATGGACTAGTGACAATTTTCAAAGAATATGTCTCCATATATCACTTTATCGTTGACCTCGTTAACCAATCATCTCCGTCCGGTCGAGATCAATCTTGCTGATGAGATGAAACACTGTCATTCAGTCAGGACCTACATACACTAACTGAGCTTTATCATAGCATTTTAAAAGAAAGTGGAATCCCTTGATTTCCAGCAGGCTATTTCCTAGTGTGGTAGGGATTGGTGGTGGCTGGTTGCCAACTTGCTGATGAAGTACTGAAGAGTTCGTAACAGAGAAACAATGGTGTGGGAACAAGTTTCAGGACCAAAAAAATCATGCAAGTTCAAATTGGTTCAGGCTCCAGAAATCGATTGGTTTAACATTTTTCAAATAGTGCATACAAGTTACATGAATAAGAACTTTCAAAAGCTAGTATTGCAGGCAAAAGACATCGACGAATGAGTTGGTTCCACTATGTCTATTAGTTTATTTTTCAGTATGAGCAAGATCAGGGCTTAGAGGTGTACAAGAGCTTTTGAGGTATATGTGACATTGTGAAGGCACTGTATGTACCAAGTGCCTAGAAGAAGGAATTTAGGCAAGGATAATATGCTCCTAAGAATGGAAACTCATAGTGCTAGGATGAATGAGATTTCGGATTCTGAAATTCTTCTTCCTCATAGAAAGGATAATGGCACAGCGCACATACATGATGCATCCAGTACCTACATGATAAAAATATGTTTTCTATTGATACAATGGTTTCATACATGAGTTGCATAGTAAAACTATACAGCGGTTTTCTTTCTATAATAGTAGTTTTCTTACTGATCTAATTTCTTAGTGTTACACACATAAGTTCATGTACACATATCATAATATATACCTACAAGGATAGTAGGCTTCGTTTCAGTTTAATGGTAGATTATGCAGTGGGATAGGAAGCTTCCATAGCAATGCCACAGAGACCTTCTGGTGCAGCAACATCTCTTTGCATCCTTATGTAACCTTCTTCACCCCATTGCTCACCCCATGAGTTCTTCACCAGCCAGTACTTAGTCCCATCATTGCTAGCACCATAACCAACAGCGGTAACACCATGGTCTAGGCTAGTTCCACAGGTTCCTGTGAAAACACCACTTGAGTAGAACTGGAAATCGGATCCACTAGCATCAATGGCAACAGAAATAGGTTGATTAGCGACGGCTTTAAGGAGTGCACTTTCACTATTTGCAGGCACATCTTCGTGGCCAGTGATTGAGGCTGCATGGTCTGCTTCCTTCTTGGCATTGCATGTACCATCAACACCGGTGTATGGATAATTAGTTTCGGTACTGAGTCCATGATTTTGATTGATGAACTGAAAGGCATCGTCCATCAAGCCACCCTCACAGCCTTGATCTTCACCATTGACATCACAGTCAACCAACTCTTGCTCAGACAAAGAAATCAATTTACCAGTTGTAAGTTGAGTAATTCCTTCCATGGCTGCCACGGCTGAGAACGCCCAACAACATCCTATATGTTTTCATTGCAAGTTAATAGCAGTTATGAATAAAGCATTGAAATTCCAAATGGAGAATAGTTTGTTTTTCTTGTCTTTACATAGACTTAGCTAGATGCTTAACTACATACCACATTGGCCTTGGTCCTTGATGGGAGTTACAGCTCCTTTCTGCCTCCAGTCCATTGTAGCTGGCACGCTAGCATTTTCGTACTTGAAAGTAGTGGTCTTTGTGGAACACTCATGCCCCTTGAACCGATTTCTTGCGGTAGTGAATTCTTCATTTGTAAGGTCTGCAAATTGATTCACACTCAATTTGTAAAGTTTGTTTCCAGCATTATTGGAAGATTCTATAAATGCCACATTGTCCTTGAATATTTTGAAGCGGTCCTCCTTTTCGGTCATGTCATTATAAACACGTCCATAATGAGCCATCCATTGCTCGTACCTCTCATACATTGATGCATCTTGGAGATTGCGAGAAGTGGCCTCAGAAGACCAAACCCCCAGCATGAGGATCAAGGCCAAACAGAAACAGTTGCAGAGTTGGTTGGTGAACTCCATTGTAGGCTTAGGATTGTTGATTGAGTAAATGAATTAAGGAGTTGGTGCACTGAAATGGGAGATTGCTCTACTGTTTATATAGAGATAGACTGTGATTTCTATATTATCTCCGTGCCCCAAAATCCAGCCTGCAATGTCCTTGCCCTCTAAAATGTTCTGATATGAACAGGTAAAGAACTATTTTAATTCACGTCACAATAATTGTTTTTGTTAAACCCCTATTATGTCCTTGTGTGCACACTGATTAATTATTTTAGTATGATTGATTGATGAATTTTCCAATCTCTTACCATACTGCATGCTTTCTTGGAAGCTTGTGAATGGAGAGAAATATGCTTCAGCTGTATGGCTAGGTTGGTCAATAGTCTATTGGTAAAATGAGGTAACTTAAATTAACAGACAGTGATTTCATTATATCTGTTTTATATATTAATTTCAGTTATATGTCATCCCCAAGGAACAAGCAAATAGTTGAGATTCACCACACTATCCCATGGAGGCCAATCTTTTCGCTGATTATGATTAGTTTCAGTTGCCTAAGAAACATAGTTATATAATAAACAACCATGTTAATGTTTTTTTAAGTACATACCAAAATTCCCTAATAGCATTGCATAACTTTGTTATATGGTTTCCCAATTCCTGGTGAATTGACAGTTGTTTAAGCAAGGCCTTTTTCCTATCGAGTTATCTTTCTGGTTCTGTGACACTTGCGGTGATATTATTCTAAAATTATGATCAATCAATTTTTGAAGATGCATATAGGAGCTGTAACTTAGCTAAACTTGTTATGACTGATGACTCTCACATCCTTTCTTGTGCAACAACTTTTGTCCGAAGAAAACTTCGGAAAGCAGATCAGCCTTTGAAATGTGTACTTTTGCAAACACAACCGAACCATCACAGATGCACGCTGGTCAAATTAGTCTTCTTTTGGCACTACTAATACCCAGACGTTGACACTACAATCACCATACCACCATGGTACATAACCCCAAATGTCTGAGTTTCTCTTAGAATTGACCAACCGAGAATACGCAATAGTTCACCAAGTATTACATCCTCTACATTGACAGCAAATTAGAATCTGCAAAGCTCTTCGTTTTCTACTTCTGTGCATGACAGAAATTCGCTACCTAGAATAAAACTTATTATTTAGATGGTTATATTCCACATGGGAACCTCTCCCAATACCTTTGAATGTCAAGTCCGAGCACTTTAAACTCTTTGTTAGAAGTACAGGCCTCATATCTATGCAATAGCATGCCTAAGACTTGCCTCATGTCTATGCTGCAGCATTTCTGTCCACCGACTTGACACCTAACACGAACAGAAAGCTCAGTACTTAAAAGGAGTTTATCTCTTGCAAGGATGGCTTTGGTGCATCATGAGCATTTCCAATATAAGAGAAATCCAAGGAATTCCAGATGAGGTACAATGGACCCAAATGGTGGAAGGACAAGTGAGATATCAGAATCTCAAGTTTCTTTTCCTCGTTGAAAAACTTAATTTGTATGTAGTGAGTGATTCTTTTGGTGTGCTTTTCTTGATTTCTTGTTTAGAAATCCTAATTCTCACCGGCCACAACAAGCTCACCCCTAAGATGACTTTACCTAACCCAACCGCCCATTCCCCAAGCAGGGACATGTTTTTGTCATCTCAAATTCATCTTTGGAAGAGAAAACAGTCTGATGGATCTTTTTCAAGCTGCCAGACATGTATGCAAAAACTAAAGTCAAACTTATATATTGTATATATAGGAAAGTTACATGAGGGGGCAGTTTTAAACGTCAACTTAAAGACCTTAATACGGCAAAGGCAAAGCATGCCAAGAGTAAACAAGTCAATTCTGATTATACATAAAACCCAGATAACGTTTTGAAAAACATTTCATATGGTATGGAGCTCAGTTCCATCTAATGCAGCTTCCCAATCCCAGATCCTGAATGCAGTTGGAGTGTCCTGCTTGGTACGACCTGAAGAACCCCAGGTTGTTCTGCCAGTAGACAATAAAAAACCAAGGTATTATTATTATTATTATCAATAATCATCACTAATCAACAGAAGACAAAGAAACGCGATCCACAACATTGCATAGGATAGTACAACACATTCACAGTTTTTCTTTGCAGTGAGAAAATTCAACAGAATCTAAATGATTCATAGACAAATGTAGTATATTTTTCTTTTGCTGGAAGCAGAGGAACAGTTGAACTCTCTTTGCAAACTAAAAGATATACTAGAGGGTCTCATAACTGTCCTAGCATTGTAACCAAACAATAAATCCCTAAGCAGATAACAAATGGTAAACCTACACCTACATTTCCTCAAAATGTCATAGCAGGCATTGTTCCAACAGTACCCAGTGTCATCCTAGAGGAAACTCAGCCAATCACTTTAGCACGTGATGATCTTCTTACTATATTTCATATCTATGCCGGACAGGCAACTCAAGGAAATGGCATGTACTGTTGTAGGTTTCTTTGCAGCAATCAGCAACGACACTAGTTGAGTGTCCATCAACTTGTAAGTTCAATTAGGTATCTTAGTAAGAACACAAAAACAAAAAGAAAATGTTGCAATACTGAATCTTATCCTAAATTGGAGGATGTCAAACATCTAGGCAATCACTTCTGGATATAACTATAAATATAACTTCTAGACGCATCACATCTACTCCAGATTTATGCTGTTCTAGGCAATCACTTATGTATGTCAATATAAATATAACTTCTAGACGCATCACATCTACTTCAGATCTATGCTGTCTTGGCAGGATAAGGAAATGTACTTACTCTAGTTTTGTTTGCAAAAGCAAGCTAAGACGTTAGTAATTCCTCTACATATCAAACTATGATGCCAGTTATCAGTCACAAATATTATGAATGAACCACTGCAAAAGAGAAGGGGCAAGCAAAAGTATGGACATTCCTCAATCAATGGCAAGCTGAAAAGCTATGATTTAAGTTTAACTATTTGTTTCTCCTATTTTAGGTATTCCACACTCGACTTTTATGAACTGCTTAGGCACACAGTTTCATAGCTGATGTAGGATAGTGACCCAGTAGTGTGTTAAAGGAACAAGTCAAAGCATTCTCAACATGGCGAGAATTTATACACGAGCTGTGGTGCAGGGTGTTCAAGACAAAACGAACCAAACACAAGCCTCAATATCCCCCCTTGAAATTAGAAAGCAAGTTCCAAATGAAGCAACAAAATATAATCCCAATTATCATGCCCCCTGTATCTGCATAATCCTCAAAGTCTACGAGATCAGTCAAGTTCACAACATCCTACAGATAGAGCTGCTAGGAAATCCGAAACAACAATCATCAAGTATTCGCAGCAGATGACGACTCTACGGTTCTTTTAATAAAATTCGCAGCAGATAACTATACAGAAACTGGATGCTCGAAACCATATATATCAGATATGAACAACACCAGCCATCCAGATACGATTAATCCTGTTGATCCTTAACAAAAATCCGATTACGGCACTTGAATTTTATATGAAATCATAATATACAAAGGCAAATAATGACGGAGTATTCACGACAATCATATCAGAAACGCATATAAATCATGAACGGGCAAAGAGAGAAAGGCTTACTCGAGATTTCGGCCACCTGTTGAGGAGTGAGCTTAGCAGAGAATCCACTGGCAGCCGTCTTGTAACTGTAAACCAGAGCGTCCTTTGCAGCCTCCTCACTGTGTGTGTGTGTGTATTTCAAAATCAAAATCAACCAAATCGATTTCGCAGCAAAAACAGAGAGAGAGAGAGAGAGAGAGAGATTAATTTGTAGGCAGACCTGCCGAGGACGGAGGCTAGGGTTCGGATGTGATAGGCCTCAGGCTCCTCATTTTGCTGCGGCTTCTCGGTGTAAACGATGTGGACAGCGGATTCCGAATTGAGGGGAGCAGAGGAGGAAGAAGAGTCGGCCATGGCGATTGAGAATGTGAGGAGGAGAATGAGAAGCGAGATTGATGAAGCCGTCTTCACCATTTGCTTTGATTCTTATAAAAGGAGCAAAGGCCAAAGCTTAGCGACGAAGAATTAGGAAAGGGATAATATATGCCCGCTTCTTCTACGAGACGAAAATACGACACCGACATAAGTAACTCCGCATGTGTCACTGTTACCTATGCCATTCTTTCCTGCCACTTGGCACCCTGCACTACACATGCACCTACTTTCTCTTTCTTTCTTTATTTTAATAATAAAACGTAAATTACAAGAGAAGTTTGTGAGAGTCTTAACGGGAAGAAACACGTCCTACGTAGTTAGTAAGGCTAATCAATCGATGCACATGTAAGAGTGTGTTTTTTTTTTTTAGAAAATTACATAGTAGCACATGACCAAATATGTAAACACAAAAAACCTACTTTTAAAAAGATTTATATAAATGAGGACATGAGACCAGGCCCAAAAATCAAATGATGTAAACATGATTTCCAATTATAATGAAAAATGACTAAAATACTCGAGTTTTATCATAATTTACGGCATTGCCACTGACCATATATCAAATACCTAAAAATTGAAAGAGTAAAATCCTCATATAGTACCCGAATTATCATGAAATGCACTTTTTGGTACCTACAAATTTTCAAGGAGTCCAGTGGTACCCGTACTATCCCTCCGTTAGCCCTGATAGTACCTCCGTCCATTATTCCATTAAAAATGCCTATGTGGCAGTCATGTGACACTCATGTGAGTAAAATAGTAAGGGTAAAATAGTCTTTTCATTCATAATTAGAATTATAGAATTTAATATATTTAATATCTATAATTAAAAAAAAATATTTCGACACATAAAAAAAAGATAAATAATACCCAATTTATTCCTCACTGTTATCGGGACACTTGGGTCAATTAATTTAAGTACTTTTATTTTTGTTTAGTTTTTTTTATTTTATGAAAATTTAATATATACTAATTTGGAGATAACTTTTTCTCGAACAATTAATAGGATTAATCAATAGAGATGGTAGGTAAATCTAGATATTCACTAAATTCAATTCTAGGTCTTTCTTTTAACCTAGTTTAATTTAGTTTAATAAAAAATTTGTAAAAGAAATATGAAAAATAGGTGTTTTACGATTTTACCCATACTTTAACGGAATAATTGACGGAAGTACTAAAATGGCTAACGGAGGATAATACAGGTACCACTAGACTCCCTAAAAATTTGTATGTACCAAAAAGTGCATTTCGTGATAGTTCAGGTACCATATAAAGATTTTACCCAAATTGAAAACCTAAACGGAAGGACAGCAAAATAGAAACGCAGTAGCAGAAACCCCAACGACGGGGCCAAAGCAGTAGCAGAAACCCTAATAACGAGGCCAAAGCAGTAGCAGAAACCCCAACGACTGGGCCAAAGCAGTAGCAGAAATCCCAAGAACTAGGCCAAAGCAGTAGCAGAAACCCCAAGAACTAGGCCAAAGCAGTAGCAGAAACCCCAAGAACGGGGCCAAAGTAGTAGCAGCTACGATTAAATCCATGCTCAGCTCGAATTTGGCTTCGGTGGAGGTCGATAAGGTAAGCTTTTACTCCAATTTGCTGCCTTCGTTTATGTTCTTCAAATTAGGATGGGGAAAGAGTGAGAGGAGGTTGGAGTAGTAGGAGTAGGTTACTTATTGGGCTATGCAACAAGTGTTTGCGAAAATGCTTGTGTGATTGTTTGTGTGGTGATTTTACTGCGTTTCAATTCTTGTAATTTTGTTGATATATGGGTGCTATTGTCGCTTTCTTGCTACTTAGCAATGAAGGAAAAAGAAAATCACACAGAACAAAACATAGTGATTCTTATTAGAGCTCTTCTCATTGTTGTGTAACCTTTGGGGAAAATTGGTTTTAATCATCAGACTAGTTTCTAGATATTTGGCTCCCCATTCTTTCATGTTTATATATTTTCAGCAGACATTTGATTGGATTCAGTAATGTCGAAGTGAGGAGGCGATGGCATTTTATATTGCTGGAAGCCAAATTCCTAGATTATGATCTTGGTTGCCACTTCAGTTCTCATTTCAGTAGGGGTTTAATTTTGAGCCTCTGACTAATGTTCACATGTTGTTTTGAAGAAGCCATATTTGGGCTTCTATAGTTCTTTTGTCTAATTTCTGTCAGTTATTTAGAATATGCTTGAATGGTTTTGCTTTGAGGATGGTAGGTAATTTGATTTTTTGGATCAGGTTTGGTGAATTTCATTATAGATATGCATCATTCCATTGTTTGTCTAGCTGTCCATGTAAGGTTATATGCATACTGTGAATTTCGTTTTGAGTAATTGATAAGTTATTTTGAGAATGTTTTTGCATTACGAAGAAGCCAAATTGCTAGTTCAGGGCTTCTGCAGTCACTTTAATGTCAAGTTAGGAGTACATTCAGTTTATTCTGGACCTGCCATGTTCTTAACATTGTGTTCTCTACTCTACATGTTTCTAGTTCAAGCGTGTTACTTGGGTAGAAGTTGCATAATGAGTGTTTAGTAGCCTAATGTGCTCTTCTTTTAGCTTCTCTGGACAAGAAACGGTGTTGGTTAACTGGTTGGCAGATATATGAACTTCTTTGTGACTGGGAAATTGATTATGCAGACATAATCAAGCTATGTTACTTACTCTTGATATCTAGCCATGTCGTAATTATCAAAAGACTTAGGCTTTCATGGCGACTCTTGTTGTTGTATCACTTGTATGTGGCGTACAAATCCACCATATAAAATTAGTGAGTCCTTTATAAAGCCTGGAGGATAAAATTAAACAAACGAGACACTCAGTAGTGTACACTACATGTTGTAACTAGATATCAATTTGGATTCTGGAAATTTCAAGCAGTAGCAGCTACGTTGTTCCTTGCCATAAATCTCCAAGTTTATGTTTTAAGTTTCATGGAATGGGTTTGATCAATTTGTTATCTTGGTATCCATTACTGCTTTTGATAACGTTAATTTTTTTTTTAATCAATGTTTCAAGTTGTAGCAATAATAAAACTATCAATGATATGATCTGCTACTGTTCAAATTTAATTGGTCTGCTACTTTATAGTTTATGGTTTATGTTAATGATATGATATCCATTGTTTATGGTTCAAATTGGCTACTGTGTGTAGGTGCAAAAGGGTGATGGCACAAGAACAAAACTGGCGAGAATAAAAGCTTCGGCACATAGGAAAAAGTTTCCAACACAAGAGTAGAGAGACAAAAGTAGAAAGAGTTGTGTGATTAATGGCGGCGATGGCTAGTCAAGGCGGTTCTTCTAAGAGAAGCCTGTCTATGACGAACACATCTTTTTAGGAGAAGAAGAAATCCTCTAAGAATTTTATGTCTCAGCAAATGGCTTTATGTATTTTAGAGGAGTGCAGTAGCAGAACGCAAGTACGAGGGCAGTAGTAGAACTGGACAAGTATGAGTGTAGTAGAAGGCTTTGATGAGTGCAGTAGCATGATTAGGCGATGACCAGTGCAATAGCAGAACACGAGTACAAGTGCAGTAGCAGAACTAGACGAGTGCAGTAGCAGGATTAAGCGATGACCAGTGCAGTAGCAGAACACGAGTACAAGTGCAGTAGCAGAATTGGACAAGTATGAGTGCAGCGAGTGCAATAGCGGGATTGGACGAGTGCAGTAGCAGGATTAGGCAATGACGAGTGCAGTAGCAGGATTAAGTGATTACGAGTGCAGTAGCAGAACTGGACGAGTATGAGTGCAGTAGCAAGATTAGGCAATGACGAGTGCAGTAGCAGGATTAAGCGATTACGAGTGCAGTAGCAAAACTGGACGAGTATGAGTGCAGTAGCAGGATTGGACGAGTGCAGTAACAGGATTACACATTGAGATGAGAGTAGTCGGAGAGTAAGGTTTTGTGAAGTAACATAAAGGGAATAAAAAGTAACATAAACGAATTATTCTTAGAGAAAAAAAAAAGTAACATAAATGGATTATTTAAAATATAAAAAAAGTAACCTAAAGAGATTATTCTCAGAAAAAAAAACAAAAAAAAACAACATAAGGGGATTAGAAGTTAAATGAATCAGTTAAGGGTAAAAAAGTAAATTAACTCATGACATGTAGCAAGTGGAGAGCAAATTGTCTTTATTTGTAAGATTTAATCTTTATAAAGAGATTAAAAGTCAAAAGAAGTAGTTAAAGGTAAAAAAGTAAATTAACTCATGACATGTGGCAAATAGAGAGTACATTGTCCTTATTTGTAAGATTTAGTCCTTATATGTTTAATTCAATCTTTAGATGATGTATTTGTTAAGTCATCTTTTGTCAATAACTTATATGTAATTTGTTATTTTTTTTATCGGATAGTTAGCTGTTAGTAACTCACACACCCATACAGTGGTATCCCAGCGCCAGGACACTTGCACAGACATTGCGGCAAAAGCCAGACTAATCCACTCCATCACAGACGCACGAACCCAAAGAGTATTGTAAGGGTGTGTTTTGAATATTTAGTTTAATAGAGTAAGGATAATTTCAGAACTTATTTAAAGATTTTTAGATTTTAATTGAGCAAAACTATCGTCACGCTATTTAAATTTTTTTAGATTTTAATTGGACAACACTATCGTCACATGATACATTTGTCCTATGTAAGAATTTTTCGAATTTTGAATTTCAAACTTTAGATACATAAAAAGGAGAAGGTAGTTTGACCAAATAGCCGCATTGTATTTACATTTTTGAAAACCAGTCGGTTCGGTTAAAGACTTAAAGTTTGGTTAAATTATTGTCAGTTCTGGGTTTAGTTCAATTCCGTAAAAACCAACCCCTAATTTACATCATGTGCTAAGCTAATAATTGCATTTGCTATAATGTTCGCTTCATAGAGAGGATGCTAGCTTGTTAATATTTTGTACAACAGTACAAGCATTTTGATCCGCCAAGTAGCATTTAAATTTCAAAAGAAAAGGGATTTTTTTTCTTTCTTTTTTACCGTGAGTGCATAGCTGGAAAAGAAGCATTTTGTATTTGAAAGTAGTTGTTTACGTGGATATTTTTGAGGCTTTGAATTATTTATACGTAAGATTTACAAATTCATTAATTTGCAGATGGTACAAGTGATTCATATCGTTAAAACAATAGAATAGTGAAATTTGCACTCCCTATTTTACGATTCATACTCTTTTTCTCTTTTGGTTGAAAGTTTTTTAAAAAGACAAAATCTAAGTTAGTAAACACATAATTTAATATACTAAAAAAAACATAGAGTGTAGATTATAAAATGAGGAGTGTCGATTTTACTCCTAAAAATATATTACCTTTCTAATCGAGTTTTGAAAGTAGATCTGAATTTTTTGTCGTACACCTATCTTTAATGACAAATTTATTTAGGAGTGAATGGAAATAAGGTTAGTAATTTCAAGTAGCGTATGTTGTTCAGTTTGACTATGTAGCATTCCGAGATGGGGTGCTATGAGGAGAATCATGGCGGTTTGACAAAAACATGGTTGCAGTTGCAGTCTATGATTGTCTTTCAAACCCTTATATTGTTCCCTTAAACAACATGAAAGTTTGGATGCAGATACATAAACTTCTTCTAATTCTGAATGGATAGATTGTCAGTTTGTGTTGATGACAAAAAATTTCGATTGGAGTTTGACTCACCAATAAATTAGGACTGGAGCAGGATTTGACCAATATTAATCGAGAAGCTTCCTTTAACTGTTGACATGATCTTTGACTGTTGACTTTACAATTTGATCGAGACTCGAAGAGGAGGAATGCCTAAGTTAGTAACTTTCTTAGTCGAGTGTAGTATGATGAATCAAAATGAGATGTGTTACGTGGATATCAAGCCCCTTATTTATAGGTGAATGCTTACTTGGGTGGCAAATCATCATCATTACCTCATTTATGGTTGTCATCATTATCGCACTTATGACAATAAATTCGGACTGTAGGCGGAGCTAATCAGGAATAATCGAGAAGCGTTGTATGATGGTTGACTTTACGTTGACAATTCACTATCAAGTTTGACCGTTGGCTTGAAGGGGGGAGGGGGGTACATGCAGAAAATCCTCAGATGTTTGAGTCAGTATTTGTCTTAGTCAACTAGTTGGAGATGAGATCTGTTACCTGACTGTCGAGCCCTTTTTTTATAGGTGCACGCTTGCTTCAGCGGCAAGTCACCATTACTACCACACTTATTGTTGCACTCATTTTTGCACTTATAGCTGTAATCATTATCGCACTTATTGCTGTGATTGTTACTGAACTTATAGCTATATCATTACCTACGATTCTTGCCGCATTTATAGCAGCAATCATTGCCATATTTTATTGGCGACATTTCTACGCTCTTTTCTAGAACTCTAGCTGCTACGAATCATTCCTCGAGCCCATACTGTCTCACTTCTTTCCTCGAGCTTTGGCTGCCTCGATTTTTTCCTTGAGCATTTGACATGGTCTAATGGATCTTTTAACCACTCCTTCTATTTGCCCATCTTGACCCTTTATTTTGTGTATATGATGATTCTCTTCCATAGGCCGCTCCCGTTCATTCTCCAGGTGAAGGGTCATCTTCCACATGAGACGTAGAATTGTCCTAATTTCCCTTTGAATCTAGCAGAAAAAGTTTTATTCGTTTTGGCCACTAGCCTCGTGTATCTACTTTGGCCACAGCCTCACACATTCATTTCGGTGACACCTGGCACAAATGCATTTCGAATACAGAATGAAGTAAGAAGAAGAAATATTAAAGGAAAGAATGTTAGTCATACGTTACTTGGGTTTTTCCCCCTCGATCCAGATTTCACCCTCGACCCTTGTAACAATATCATATCTCTCGGTGGGTCGCCTAATAGATTCTCGTGCATGGGGGTACCTGGGAGGAATTTTTCTTGAAACGTAATTGCTACGCACTGAGGTTCATAGTTGACATGTCCAACCATGTTATAGGGAAAAGTGTTCCCACAGACAGCGCCACATGTTGGTGACAAAAGAATTTTATATAAGATTGTGACTCACCAATAAATACGGACGAGGAGCGGGAGCTGACTCACCAGTACGTCATCATTACCACATTTATGGCTGTCATCATTACCACACTTATAACTATCATCATTAATGCTCCCATGACTGTAATCATTTCGCACTTATTGCTATAACTGTTTTTGCACTTATAGCTATAATGATTGCAGTACTTATAGCTGCAATGATTGTCGTATTCATAGTCGAAATCATTATAGCATTTATGCCCGAGTCGTTTGTCTTAATTGTCGATCCAAAATGGTTGACCACCCCCACAATGCCCCCAAATTTTCTCGTTTGACACTCGCCCTAAGTGGAAATTTCCAAACCTAGCTTTGACCTGAGCCTTACTCTAGGTTTTCATTTAGATGGGTTTAAGCATTCGTCGTGGACACCACCTTAAGCATGAGCGTTGGCCCTCTTAAGCGTGAACACTGACCTCCTTCAGCGTGAAGCTAGTCTCCATGATTGTGACCACTCATCTCTTAAGCACTTTGACGAGGTCGAAAAGACCTTTTAAACGTACTTTCCTATCGTGCCGTCATTATCCTTGAGGGTAAGGTATATGCCATGATAAAATTTAGATAGAGCACAAAGGTAATTGTCCTACTCAAGTAACCAGCTCCTACAAATCAAAGCAACTGTCCTACTCGAGGAACCAGTCATACAAATTAAAGGCAACTGTCTTACTCGAGGAACCAATCCTAATGATATTAGGGTTAATTACATGTAAGTGCATCTTTGAACTTTTTTTTAGCCATAAGGCCACTAACTAATTTTTTCCCTTATAAGGCCACTAGATTAAAAAGGGAGTTATATTTTGGATATAAAAGCCAATATATTTACATAAATGTCATTAGAGTAAAAAGTCAACAATCATTCTCTCTCTCATCTTCGGTGAGGTCTCCGGTCAACTCTGGCTGACCTCCGGTCAACTTCCAACGGGTCTCTGGCCAACTTTCGGCGACCATAAAAAGCTAATGTGGCAAGCAACAAAAGCTACTCTGATGAGATTTCTAGCAACATCCGGTGAGGTCACAAAAACTACTATCACCAGCAATAAAAGCTACTGTCACTAGCAACAAAAGCTACGCTGGCAAGATTTCCGGCGAGATCACAAAAGCTACTATCATCAACAACAAAAGCTACTGTCACAAACAAAATCTATGCTTGTGAGATTTCTAGCGAGGTAACAAAAGCTACTGTCACTAGCAACAAAAGCTACTATCACTAACAAAAGCTACGCTAGTGAGATTTCCGGCAAAGTCACAAAAGCTACTGTCACCAGCAACAAAAACTACTGTCACTACAAAAGTTACACTCTCCAAAACCAAAAGTTACTATCCCTACCAACAAAAACTATTGTTACCAACACCAAAAGCTACTCTCACCAGTAACAAACACTACTGTCACCAACACAAGAAAACTACTCTTACCGGTAACAAAAGTTACTCTCACCATCATCAAAAGTTACTCTCAACAACGTCAAAAGCAATAAACAAGCAGAACAAAAGTTACTCCCAGAAACTTAGCTATGGAAATGTAAAATAAAAAAGCTACTGCAATCGAAAAAAGAAAATAAATTCAATGATATAAAACATATGCAGGGTCCAACAATGATATAACTATGTAAAAGCTACTTTCATAGTTGTAAAAAGCCACTGCCATAGTTGTAAAAATCTATTACAATAGTTGTAGAAGGCTACTATTGATGTTGTGATGCTAGTGTCATATTTCAAATGGCCACCATTGATATTTCTTCTTGTCAAGCTCTACCACTCTACACTAACCATAGGCATTATTTTGCCACCTACAACACCAAGCTTCATTTCAAAATTTCTTGGTTGGCCGGATGATCTCTTGGTCAATGGAGCCTTCACTACTCAAATTCACGTGATTTTGGGATTCAACCACTGCCAATGTAAAGGGGAAGACTTCTGTAAGAACAAAAGTACAGCAAAACAAGAAATCTTTATCAATTAGGTAATAAAAAACTACTGACCTCTGGCTACTGACATAGAAATAGAAAGCTACTCTAACACATGTAAAGAACTATTAGACCAATAATAAAAAGCTACGGACATATATACTAATTGCAACAAAACCAACTAATTGTCCATGTGGATAGTGTAACACAAATCCCAAATAAAAAAGGCTAGAGATACAAATCACAACAAAAAGAAAATTGAATTATATTTAAAATCATGATCTTTCAATTTGATATGCTATTGACAAAAGACCACTTGAAATTAATCAAAATGAACAGAAAAAAGCTACTAGAATCAGTTTTAAGAGATACTAACATAGGCATAAAAAACTATTATCACTGTGTTGAAAAGGCACTATAACACCTACAGAGTTACTGACTTGAAATCAATCAAAATAAAACTAAAAAATCTACTGACATTAATTTAAGCCCAACTCCATCAAAACAAACACCAAAACTATCACTTGGATCCAATGCACATCTGAAGAATACAAAATCAATGTCGTTCTTAAACCAAGCAACAATAGACAATCAAGAAATGGAAATCCACTGGTCTCAATTTTGAAAAGAAAAAGATGACTACATTCAAGTCCATCAAGTGCACACAAATTATCGTCATTGGCCATTACTGGCATTATTTAGTATAACAGGAAAGAATGCTCATTCGTTGCACAAGTATGAGTTGAACTCTCAAAGCAACGAAAACGCACAATAGCAAAATATTAACCACAAAAAAGAAAGAGATAGAGAGATTGTAACTCCAAACCTGATAAAAAAGCACTTTCTTTTCGTCATCATCGACTCCTGGCTTGGCCTAATAATTGAACAGATGAATTTGCCCTATCTCCACATCACCTTCGCAAGCTCCACCTGTGATTCACCACAAATCCTAATCAAAACCAGTACAAAAACCTAATTTCATCTCCATTATAAAAAACCACTAGTCGAAATTGAACGCAAAATCCACATCACCATACCTGTTTGACCGAGAAAAGGTGGAGGCTTCTTTGAAATTTAAATACCGACTGCGAAATCGTTGACGATGCTGAGTCAAGATTAGCTCACTTGATGTTTGCAAGGCCGAAAACCACAACGCCGGCCATATACCAAACGGCGCCGCTTCCACCATTCAAAACTCAGTCCCCTCCACCGTGTTCAACTACTCCGATACCACCCTTGGCAGCCTTCTAGCCTGCCTCCTCGTCCAAATCGGCGTCACCGAAGTCTTCACCATTTCTGACGCTAACTGACAACAAGATCTGCCGGAGAAGAGCAAAGAGCTCAATCCTGAATCACCGGCGAGAGAGAGAGAGAGAGAGAGAGAGAGAGAGAAGGGGGTGAGATCGAGATCGAGATTGAGATTGAGAATGAGAATGGATCTGGATTCGGAAAGAGAGATCATAAATTATTTGTTATAAAAGTGAGGGGCATAATTGTCATGACTGAAAGTAATTCTGGTTTGAAATGGCCTTATGTGTATAAAAACAATTAGATGGCTTTATAACTAAATAAAGTTTCAAAATGACACTTGCTTGTAATTTTATAATGATATTATTCATGCGATAAATACAAAATATATAATCTTTGATAGTCTCCTAAATGAGATACCAACATGCACAAAAATCACTAAGCACTTTTATTTTTCTTACCTGATTTTTACAAATCGTACCAATCTTTTTGTCAAATTGAAGTCACGATATTATTGTACCTTCTCCATCACTCGAGATGAATTTCGGCATGTGGACTTTTCCATGACCCGTCTGGTTGCCTTGATTTATGTTATTTTGGTCTACGGTTAAACTTTGAAATCAACAATCAAACATCAAGTGCCACGCCCTAAATTTTGAATAAAGAAATTCAAAATTCAAAACGCAAAAACTCAACTGTTAGCTCATAAATATGTAGAAACTTTTTTAATTTAAAATAAGCAACAAAATAATCAATCTCACAAATGTCAATACTGATTCGTTCTCTAGAGTTACATATTACATCATCAAGTGTTTACACAACAAGAAAGTATTAAAGTAAATGTAAACGCTCATTAGGAGCATACCTACAAACAGCAATAAATAATCAAAATAGGTTCTAAACATAAAATTGCTGGGACAACAAGCTGCAGCCTCAACCCTGGTTACCCTGACCTACAATAAAACCCCTAAACCATGGAATAGTGCACTGGAATGCAACAACAAACCCGGTAAGTTTTTGCAAGCTCATATGAGTAAACTCAACTGAAATGACTCAGACAACGCATGCTTATAATTTCTCCACTTATGAAACAAATTAAAGCAACAATATTTAACTCCACAAAACACAACATAACTTACAATCACAGAAGGTAAAAATTAGTAATCCATGCATATAAAATTACTTCAGGAGATCACCTAAAATCACACAATTCAAATTATAGCAACTCATGTATATAGTTTAGTTCAAGAGATTACGTTAAAATCAATCAATAGAAATCATAGTAATCCCTGCATATAGTTTAGTTCAGGAGATTACATTAAATTCAAACAATAGAAATAAAAATAAATAAATAAATAAGGAAATCAAACCACTCATGCTGAAGCTAAGAAATCACACCTTGAACTCAGCTAAAACGATCACATAAAATGATTCATTTTCGAACTCGACATCCTGATAACATAAATCAATCACTAAAGTGACAAAATCATATTATTTTCAATTCACAATTTAATATGAAATCAAGTCCCTCCTCAGACATTTTAAAAGAAAGAATACACCCCAAACTCTCTTTTAAAAACAAGTACTTATGAGTTGCAAGTAACCTGCTTCTTACCCCCCCATCACATACAATGACAGACATACTAGAACTCTAACTAAATCGAACCTGTCCTCCGGCCAAAGGTTATGGTATCTGATAATCCACCCTCGGTACAAAGACCAAAACATTTAAAAAGTCACTCAAGACTCAAAATGTTACACAACCTCAACACTTTCCAAAACAATATAATTGACTGCAACAAATATTGTTTTTTAAAGCTCAACTCTCAACTAAAAAACAATATAGAAATCAATTTCAAAATATTGTTTTCACCCCTTAAACCACTAGCAAAATTTGGCAAGTAAAACTGTGTGATCCTGAATTTTAAAGTTAGTCAAATTTTTTTTTTTTTTTGAGGTTGGAAATGAAAAGTAGAGCTCGCCACGACTTTGCATCATTTTTCAGTGAATTTTTCGAGTTTCGAAGCTATTTTTAATTAATTTTTGAAGTTTAGTTGGAAATCAAATTAAGTGGCGATGTGGCGTGTCACTATTGGTCGATAGGCTGACTTGGAGACCAAGTAGCAGCAGCCAAATGTGTCTTGCATGTGCAAGATCAGTTTGACACTTGTTAAGTGGTGGCACTATGTTTGTTATATGCTTGACAAATAGCATAAGCATGATGATGGATGGTTTTGGTTTGGACAAGTGGCCTATTTCTATTGGTGTTCTTTCCCTATATATAGGACTCAGCCCATTTCGTCTTCCGTACCCATTTTTTAGGAGAGAGTTTCTCTCTCTAAACTTCGACGGATCATAACTTTTGATCCGTAACTCCGATTTAAGATCCGCGAAGGGTTACAAATTCATCTTGATGTCCTCTTTCAATCCATAGAGGTTTGAATTAGATCCAACGGTGATTTCTAGAATGATCATTTTAGGAGGCTCGGTTTACGATCGGTATTCTAGGAGGCGATTTGTATTATCGAGCTGAGTGAATTTGTGTAATATGTTTCAAATATTCTTATTTTCTACAAAAATGGTGGAAAAGCACGATTTTATCAATTTACGAAATATCTCTCTATTTTCAAGTGAAGCATGTCTATTTGTGAAATATGCGGAGTTTATATATATATTATGTGCTGGATCCATTGTTTAACATGGAACATGAGAACTTCTTGATTGATTATGCTGAGGAAAGGATGTATCACTCGGTGGAATAGGGCTACAGAATGTCATTAGGGCACCAGTGGTGGTCACTAAATTGAAGGACAATCAATAAGAAGCGATGATGTGATGTGATGAATTAATGTGTATACGATATACTACTTTCTAGCGTGTGTAAAATGACATGGCTTTACTGGCATATTACATGATCTACTCACTGAGCGCGTGGTTTTGCTCACCCACCCATCTCTAATACCTTTTGTAGAGAAGTACTAAGGTTTTGACGAGCCGAAGTGGGTTGGACGAGCCTAGAAGGAAGATTTTATTTACATTCTGCTTTGTAATTATACTCACACCTCAGATTCGGGGTCAGGTGTTTAAAATCAACCAACATGGGGTCCGGGGGGTGACAAAAAAACTCTCAAATACGAAACGTCAACCATATAATTGTTTCCATTCAAAAGAACCAAAATTGATTCATCCTTAGAAAATTAAAGGGTTAACTACAAAGCACTACCAGACAACAAGTTTTTTGACAACAAAGTCCACAACATTTTCCACTATACAATTAAGGACACACACTATTCTCCTTTTACCTTCTTTGTTTTTTACACAGTATCAGCCTATAGTTTACTTTTCCAAACTAAACACAGTATCAGCCTAAGGACTAGCCTTCAACATGCCACAACTTCACCTAACGACTTCATGTCTAAGCGGCTACTACCAGGGCGGAATCACTGTTGCCTTAGTATGATAGGGGTCAGTTTTTATAGCAAAAACAGAAAGACTGCTACTGCATACTGACTACTACTGTTACCAAAACATAAATGCAAAAACAGTAAAATATTTTTGTGACAGGGTACTGGGCACAAACTGAATTTATTTATTCAAACATAAATATAGATACAGAACCCAGAGCCTCACTCTTGGGCAAACAGCTAGAAGCTGTTTAGCTACTCATAACTGATTTACAAATACTTACTTGTAATATAAAGCACACTTCATAGACTGACTGCTACTACTTCTTAGATATAGCTATGAACTGATCTTAGAGATTTTCGAATATAGAACTGATGTTCCCTTTTTCGAATGCCTTCTAAGAGAAGCTAAAGCTCCTTATATAGGGAACGGAACTCAAATTACAATTCAAAATAACAAAGTATACAGCACGACTCCGTGATTTCCTGCTTTCCTTAGTGCTCCTGCTGGTGGAGGTCAGCCGGGGAAAAGCAGATTCCTTCAGGTGAAATGTTTTTCACCTGCTTTTTGAAAAGCAAAAGTTGCTTTTGGAAAAAGGTCCAAAGGAACTTTCGGTGTTTTCTACACCTGCTGCTTCACATGTTCTCGTCGGTTTCTGAATTATGACCAAGGACAAACGAGTCGTTATCTGCCTGGGCCATCCTTACTGTTGTTGCATTATCTTCGACATCTGTATCAACATACATCTTGTAGTGGTTGTCAGTTTCAAGCTTCTCTACCCATCGTAAGCATGCCAGAGTCGAATCTATCTCTTTTCTGGTAAGAGATAGGAATAAGTCACTGCTGACTACGTCAGGATGATCGTAAGCAGTGATAATGATTTTTTCTCCTGCTGCGAGGAAGGTATTATGGACGTCTTCAGAGATGATCTTCTTGATATATTCTAGAGTCATGGCCTTCATCCATGGGATGCTGGAGTTTGGTTGGCCATTGTACCCTACACAGGCTGGTTGAAGATATTTCATTTGAATAATTCTTACATAATGATAAGGAGGAATATATTCAACTTCACCGTTTGCCTTTTGGACCCATTCTGGAGGAGTGGATTTGAACTTCAGTCGAAGCATACAGTCATTATTTCTTACATTTTTGACTGTGTTGACAATGATAGGCGGCAAACCTTTTAGATCATCATTTGTTTTAGTCCACAGATTATGGACAAAACCATTTTCAACAAGCCAGAGCTTGTGTTCTTGAGGATGTTCACTCTGAACATTAACCAGGTATCTTCCAACATAAGGACCTGAAACAATAAAGAGAGTTGGAGGAACCAGGTCTTCTGGATTATGTCTTCCTATAAGACTATGGAATTCATGCCAGTCTGATTCATTAAGTGCCATGACAGGAACCCTAGCACTTTCTGGACTTTCCAGGAAGAGATTTTTTTCTTTTCTTACAGCACTCTACTGTATATGACTTTCTTCAAATTGTGGTCTGGCATTCTCATATAGTTCTTCAGCTAGTGCAAAGAGTGCCGGGAACATTAGACCACTGCTTCTTTCTTGAAAGGCAAATAAGAGATTATCCAAGATTGCCTTCTGGTGATAACCCAGTCTCCTGCCAGTTCTGAACACAGGAGTATCAAAAGTTCTTAATTCATAATTAAAAACATTTATGACTCCAGTTGGAGTTGGTCTGCTTTTTGGCAAAGCAGCAGCCATCAACGGTCTTGATGAGCCTTTACCGTCTGCCGTTTGAGACGGGCTAGCCAATCCTTTACCCTGGGATTGATCAGTTGAGGCTAGTCCTTTAGGACTTAGCAGAAACCTTTTAAGAACCTTTTCTTTGGTTTCCATAGGATCTTCTTGAGGTTCATGTTCTTTCCCAGTTCTTCTGTTTCTGGGATTACGACCTTCGTCGTCTTCTCTTTGGCTGAACATTGCCATTTCTCTGGTTAATGCGTCTGGAAGATAGTTCTTGTTTCCTGCAATTAATTCAACAATATAATCATATTGGTTAAGAAACAATTGCCAGTTGGCTAGTCTTCCTCTATCAGCAGCTGTGTCAAGTTTAAAATTTTTAAAATTCTTTACTCTAGCACAATCAGTGCGTACAGTAAAGGGTTTTCCAAGAAAAGCTGGAGAATTTAAAATCGTTTTCTTGACAGCTAAAATTTCTTTTTCCCCTGTGGGATAATTCAGTTCTGCAGGGCTGAACTTGCCGCTACAAAATTTGCAAATCTTTTCGATGTTAGTTCCAGGTGTTTTTGCCAGGACTACACCGAACCAGTAATTATCACTCGCATTTGTTTGGAGGATAATTTCATCATTCTCTTCTGGTTGTTGAAGAGGAGGGAGGTTTTTGCAAAGATTTTTTATCTGCTTCACGATTTTTTCATCATCTTCTGTGAAGTTCCATTTTCTTTTGGAACTCGTCTTAGGAGATAACATTGCTGTTAACCCTGAGATTTTAGGGATGAAATCTCTCCCGTAGTTTATGACACCAAGGAATCTCTCTAGACTCTTAGCATCAGGAATTCTGTCTGGGAACTTCCAGATCTTTTCAAGAATATGGGGTTGGAGCTTTATGACTCTATTCTTGATGTTTATTCCTAGGAAATCAACTTCATCGAGGATAAAGAAGATTTTTTTTTCTCCTAGGATAATTCCATGCTGAACTATCAGCTTTACTACCTCATGGAGGTGTTTCATGTGTTCTTCTCTGTTTTTGGAGAAGACCAGAATGTCATCTATGTAGACGACATAGAATTCTGCCACATGCTTGAAGATGTTGTCCATCTTTCTTTGGAAGATTGAGGGAGCTTGCTTGAGACCAAAGGGCATTACCAACCATTCATAATGGCCTTGTGGTGTTCCAAATGCAGTGAGAGGGATACTCTCTCGATTCATCTTGATCTGCCAGAAACCCGACTTTGCATCGAATTTCGAAAATACTTTAGCTCCTCTGAGCTGGTTGATCAATACTCTTACTTGAGCAATTTGATAACCGTTTTTCACAGTCTTCTTGTTGACATCTCTGTGGTCTATCACCATTCTAGCTTTTCCTCGTAGGTTTTCTGCATGATTTCTCACGTAGAATGCTGGAGCATGATGAGGGCTAGTGGACGGTTGAATTAATCTCTTGTTCATGAGTTCTTCAATGTCTTTCCTGAATTCCTTTTGATCTTCCTCTTTATACTGAGGAATGGCTTTGACATGACAAATGGCATTCATGTCGTGTAATCTTAATTCACAGACCACTGGGTCTTTTTCCCAAAACTTCTGGGGATCTGTATCGATATTCTGCTCTAGTAGTTTCTTGATTCCTTCAAGAGTGGGAATTTTGTGAGACTCAAGCTTATTCTGGAAATGCTTGAGTTTATGCTCATGGATGAAACTAGCTTCTCCATCTTCACTACTTTCTTCTTCTTCTTCTTCAGAAGATTCTTCAACAAGCAATTCTTCTTGTTGCTTGATTTGGAGTATGGGTTCAAATTTGGGTCTGTAGGGGGTAAGATCACCACTATTCTGTTGCGATCTCTGATATTGAGTAGTAAAACCGGGACCTACCACACTTTTTGCTTGTGTGAGTCGGTCTGCCTAGAACACCCGTTCTCCTTTTCTGAAGCCGATCGCTTCTTCATCCTGAATGAATCGTTGTTGGAGAATAAAATCATTTCCTAACAAGAAATCAGATCCTTGGCCTTCAGATTGCCAAACATTCTGGATGATAAATGTTCCTCCACCAATGGTGATATGAACATTTTTTGCTACTTTTGTCATGGTGAGATGGCTCCCATCAAATGTAACACCAGTAGCAGATTTTTTCTTATCTTCCTTCCAGAGTTCATCTGGAATTGCAAATCTCTTTGCAACAGTAAATCCCGATCCATTATCTACAAAGGCATGTAGATGATATTTTTTGTGATCAGGGAATTTTAGTCCAATCTCTATGTAGCTGCTGTATCTACTAGTAGAGACGGCTTTCGATTGATGAATCTCATTTTCCTGAGCTTGTTCCTTTGGAATGAATGGTTTACATTCTTCTGGAACATTTTTCTGGATGGACGATTTATCAAAACTAGAGGGTTTTGTATCATCCCAGTCTGTAGGATTTATCTCTTTGATCTTTGGATCATTGAACCATGACGGAGGGTCATATCTGACTTTATAATCAAACTTGCCAGATGGTTGGCCAAGTAGATCCCATGTGTCAGTAACCTCTTGTCGTTCTAAGAGATGAACAGTTTCTGGTGGTTTCACCAGTTCTACATTTTCTGGTATTTCGACCAGTTCAATTTCTTCATCGATATTTTCTTCTTTTCTTTCTGAGGAAGATGGAGGAGAAGGTTCCATAATTTTTTGGAACAAAGTTTCTGCCTCTTTTTCTTCTTCTTTCTTTTTTTGTTCAGAGGCAACCAATTGGCTGACAAGGCCATTCTTGGTTTTTCTTCTAGCTTCAGCTATGAAGCATTGTTTGTGATAAGTCTTTTTTGACTCTTCACAAAACATAGGGAGACCATTCTTTTCGTGACAAAAGCAGTAGTCACAAACGAATGTACCAGGGTTCACCTGATAAGAAGACATGAAGGTTTCTGTCTTGCTTTCTTCCCAGTTTTTGATTTTCAAAACATTCATTTGTCTGGATTCGAAGTACTCTACTTCAGAATCTATCTCAGACTCATCTGATGAAGTTTCTTCTTCAGACCAGGCAGAATAAACTGACCTGTTGTCATCTTCATCATCAGAATAGGCTATTTCGTAGCCTTTCACGTTTGCTACCTCTACTATTTGCTCATATTCTTCAAAGAGAGCTTTAGTAGATCTTTTACCCTTTTCCGGGCATTCATTGGCATAGAGCCCTTCAGCTTTACACAACCAACATCTGCAAGCTTTCTTGCTAGGTTGTTTATGCTGATGAGTATTCTTCTTTTTCTTGAAGAATTTCTTTTTAGGATCTTCATCCTTATGTTTCTTGTAATTGGAACTTCTCTTGAATTTCCAATTCTTCTGATTACTCTTTTTGAATTTTTTAGAGTAATATTTTTCTTTTCTTTTTCTGTGGAACTTGGACTCATGACATCCCCAGTTTGTGGGCATATCCAATATTCCATAGCAGAAATTTTCAACTCCTCTGAGTTGCTTCTTAGCCATCTTAGCTCTAAGATTGGCTTTGCATTGCTCCTTCAGTAATTGCCGGATTCTATCGGCAATTCCTCCAACTGAAAATCTTTCAATTGGTTTTTTAGCTATGCTTTCTCTTACAGCTGTTCTCCATGGTTCAGGGAGTTTTCTGTGCAACAGATTAACTAGATCAGTATTCTCTAGTTCACCAATTGTACAGTAGTATTCCTGAAACTCATTCAGGTATTCTTCGAAATATCTCATGTCACAGATTTTGAGAGCATAGATATTCGATTTTTCCGTTTCTTTGGCTTTTTCACTCAAATTTGAAAGATCTCCACAGAACTGATCGTACAGGGGTACTGCAAAATCATACGGAGACTTTGAAGTCTTGATTTCTTCCAGCCACTCTTTTCCTCTGGTTTTTTCTTTGAAAGAGAAGTAGTACTTTTTTGCTACCCCGGTGAGAGTAGTTTCAAAGTACATCTAAAGATCAGGAGCTTCAAATTTTCCAAGGGTAAGAGCAGAGGCCATCATTAGGCTATCTACCCATTGGTCAAGAGTTTTTCTCTTGTCAAGAGCTTTATTCAGATCTAGCCAAATTCCATAATTGGAAATTGGTACTCTGGGTATCTTGTCTTCTGGAACAAATCTTTGAGAATTTCTTTCTCCATTTTTGCCCGTAGTGGCCTTCTGTATAGGGAGTTTGACTTTTCCCTTTTCTTGAACGATGGAAGTCTTGGAGCTCTCTCCTTCTTCCATTTCAATATCTTGATATGGAAAGACTTTTCTTGTCTTTCTGATTTTGAATTCTTTCATTTCTTCGATTAGTTTTTCTAATCGTTCAGGATTTTCACAATTCTCAGCTACTTTATAAAGATCATTGAGCCTCTCAGCTCTGAGCATATGGACTGGTCTGTTTAGATCAGCTTCCAGATCTTCTTCTGATATTGGCTCTTCAATAGTAGGTTTTGTTCCACTGACACTAGCTTCTCTAGTGCTGTAGCTTCTTCTCAGAAGATTGCTGTTTATCCGGAGGTTCTCAGGATAGACATCACTTTTCCTGTGATTGTCGAAGTTGAGGCTGATTTCTCCAGTTCTTCTACTCTCGTAGATTTTTGCTTTTGCTCTTTCCGGTTGCTTTTTTGGACCGGATAATTTCCATTCAAGAGGAAATGTTACTTCATTCCAAGTAACTTTATGAATCTGCTGTGAATGGTTCTTCTTATTGGTGAGGAATCCAGTAGTAAAACCTGGGATATTTGTAATCCTCTTCTTAGGGGCTACTATGGTACTCATCAATTTATAGTATATCCTGTATACTATTGCGAGTTCTTGCATATCTTCTTTCATAGATATGCCATATGTCTTGACTCTCAATCTGAGATAGTGAGCTGCATCTTTCAAGCTGGTGGTGAAGTTGGGGAAGCAGTTGAAATATGCTACTTGGTCGCATAGGGATGCTTCAAGCGTTCCTAACAGACTAGCTTGGAAGTCTGTTAACCTGTTGTCCTGTAGAACGCATAGGACTGAACAGTTTATACCTTCACGAGCAAGCAAGTTTATGCCTACTTGGACAGCTCCAATATGCATAAATTGATATTTTTTTTCTTGTGCTCTGGTAACTTCTGCTGGAGTGATCAGTAGAAGATCAGTCTCTCCACCTGCCGTTGCTGGGGTTGTAATCTCCAGTAATTTGAAATAATGGCTATCCAGTAAATCAAATTTCCCTCTTTTGTAGATCTGTTTAAAATCTAACTTTGGGATTGAGGAATTTTTTACTTCTTGTTCAATCTCATTGAACTCAAATTCTTCAGCATTTAGGAGTTGTACTCCTTTCTTTTTTCCAAAGATGCTTAACATCTTCATTTATCTTTTTTTTCCGGGTTTTCATACCGGATACTAGTAGAACTAGTTGAAGGATCCAGAAAAATCATGTTTGGAACAGGATTCTTATCTGGCCTTTCTAATGGTTTGAATCCATTAGCTTTCTTTTTTACTGTAGGCACTTTCTTGTCCTTCAGTATATTTTTCATAGAATCCAGCGTTTTTTGCTGTTCATTGATTTTTCTACTGACGACTGTCAGCTTTTCTTCTTCCGTTTTTGGAAGTTCCTTGATATAATCCAGTTTGTTTTCCAATCTTTCCAATTGGTGGATTATAGTAGGTAATTTTTCTAGATGATTTTGACTTCTAGATAATTCTAGTAACAGCTTCTGATATTTCTTATCAGAAGATTTCAGTAGAGAATTTATTTTCTCTAATAACAATTCTGACATTGTCCCCATTAAGGAGGGGTTCTCCTTTGAGTTATTTTTACAAGCTCTGATACCAGTGATTTGCGGATCTAACCAATGCTCAAATAATCCAGAGGTTTTTGTTCTATTTCTAGAACATATAAGAGATTATCAATATCTTCCTCTAGTTTATAGATTCTGGTTTGGAGTCTATAAATAATATCCCAGTAGTTGGGAGTATTTCTGTTGAGATTATCTCTAAAGAGTTTCAATTTTCTCAACTTTTCTCGTTATGTTTTTAATTCTTTGCTAGTATTTTTACAAATAGCAAGTAACTCTAATCTGTCAACAATCGAAATTATGAATAGTAAAAACAACTGTTTACCTTCGAGTATGGAGGATGGATTTGTACCTGCAATATGTTTAAACAAACAAATTCAAAAGCATAGGCCCACTACGCTTCGTCAATTTTCTTTTTACTGAAAGGAAAGATTAAAACTTGAAGAGAAAGTGAAACTTGCTAAAGACAAAATGTCCTTAGATGTAAACTTTTGTCCTTAAATGTGTAAAACCAAAAGTGGAGGAGTTATTTGTGTTTTGGACTTCTACTAGGGGGGGCTTTGTAGTTTGCTAAAAATTAAATCACAATGATAGCAATATCGAACTCACAAAACATGTTAAATCCACCACATTACACAACTGCACAAATATATATATATATATATATATATATTCCACACACACACACGTAGTCACCTGCTTAGGAATGCTACTAATATCAACTATAGTTCACAAATACAAAACCCGTGAAGAATTATTTTTATAATAAAACTTCATTTTTCTTACCTATGAACCGTTGACAATTAAGTTCATGTAATTTAAAACAAAAATTTATTTCTGAAAACGATTTCACAATTTAATAAATAATTTCAAGTACTAAAGTAACTCCTTTCATAAATTAATCCCGTGAGATTTACTCACCTCTAAATCCCGATGCGTCTTCCCTTACAGCCAAGATAAAGTACAGAACACTCTTCGTCAATTACCTAAGTAAAATAGGTCTCAACTTAGTACACAAATCACAAAGTGATTAAAGTTCAAATCCCTGATTTGAACTAAAACCCAAAAGTAACGCCAATCATGGAAAAACTTCATCTGAGACCACCCAAGGTCTCCAGAACACTTCTACAATTGACATGTCAAAACTACAAGTCGATCCAACAGTCGGATCCTCACATATTGAAAACCAAGCGAATCGAAATCGCTAAAAACCCTAACATGCTGATACGATCTCCAAAACTTACATATAATATACCAAAACGATCATATCGATGAGTAGATGATAAATGAAGTAAGAACCTGTCCCAAACATGGCCAAACGTGGAGCCACATGCCGCCGGACCAAACTCAAAACTAGCAAGATCGAACTGTCCAAAATGGAGTTTAAATTACGATGATCAACTTTAATACCTGGGGTTTGAGCCAAATCAGTTTAGATCGCTGCCGCAAGTTAAAATCACTATTCACCTTGAGTTGAAGCTCCTCCGGTGAAAATCGATCAACATCAGTACCAAGAATCGAAAGAGGAGGCTTCCACAAGCAAAACGAGGCCAGTTTTAAGCTCAGCCGTCACCGGAGGTTAGAGAACTGATTGGGTCTGCCATCGTCAAACTGTAGCTCTTCGATCCGTAACTTCCCGCTTGAATTGGCGACAAGTAGCTTGGTGGGGACGACGGCGACGACGAACTGAGTCGATCTACGGTGGTGGCGTCGCGGGAAAACGTCTGGTGTAGCTGGAAAAGTCGAGTCGGGGCTAGGGTTTTCTGGAGGAGAGAGAACGGAGCAAATTTTTAGAAAATTCTGGAAATTTTCCAAAAAGGGAAATCTGATTTTTTTGGGATTTTTCCAATTTATAGTAAAATTTTTGAAAAAGAAAATAATTTCCATTGACCATAACTTCTTCATACGAACTCCGATTTTCACGTTCTGCATGTCCACAAACTCGTATTGATGTGCTCTATGA
The DNA here is from genome assembly GCF_002994745.2 of Rosa chinensis. Lineage (NCBI taxonomy): Eukaryota > Viridiplantae > Streptophyta > Magnoliopsida > Rosales > Rosaceae > Rosa > Rosa chinensis. The sequence goes on from NC_037089.1 coordinate 45,087,347, forward strand.
CTTTTGTGAAGGAAGTTTGTGGAGAAACCTAACAAATAAAAAATCAATATTTTGACCCCTCGAAAATAAAACGTTTCGAGTAATTATTCATCCGAAATACTTCCATATCACTGACAACTCAAGAATTCATACAAATAACACTTTATTAATTCAAGGAATTTTCAAGAAATTAATAACAAATTTCTAGGGGTATTATATCAAATCATTGGTTAAAGAAAGATTCTCGGTTGTTCTTGGTCAACTCTCGCTCCAGTCTGTATTTATTGGTTAGTCAACTCCAATCAAAATTTTTCATCACCAACAAGTGACATCGTGTCACACTCCAAATTTAAGACACAATAATAATACAATTACATCAACTACAGAGCACTGAGCGTGATGGTTTGAACACCAATACTATTTAGCTGAGAAAATTTTCCTTTAAACAAGGCACCCAACGATGTCCCGAACCCACAATGCAAATACAGACTCGTTCTTTAGAGTCACATATTACATTAAGAAAAGTTTGAAAATTAAACTGAAACATCAATTCAATATGTAACTGCACACACGCTCATTATACAGCGGAAGACTATTAAGTGTGTAGCACAATTAGGTAATAAACCTACCACTGCAACAGCAAGGAAAATCTACGGCTTCAACCATGCTCATCCTAACCTACAGGATAAATCCCTACACTGTGGAATAGTGCACCGGGTTGCAAATACAAACCCGGTAAGCTTTTGCAAGCTTGTATGAGTGAACTCAAAAATTAGCAACAAAAACAACATGCTTAAGTCCTCTAAACCTAACAGTCAATAAGCATAATTCACAACATCAACTATCATTTCCACTTATTTCAATAGCATGCATCAACAAGGCTACTCATAAAGGAATATATATGCTCATGTGTCACTTCAGCATTCAAATCCATGATCATAGTCCAAAACAAAACCCTTCAAGTAATGTTTGAAATCATATTTAACGCTCAAAGGCGGATTTCCAAATCGCGATATCCAAAACCATGGTAATGCAACTCAAGGAAGCAACTCACCTAATGATAAGGAAAACAACTCACACTTTGATTCCTTAAAACATGAAATAAATGAGAACAACTCACGCTTTGATTCCTTTCAAATCGTAAATAAGAGAAAGCAACTCACACCTTGATTTCTGCCAACACAAAATAAAGAAAGCAACTCACACATTGATTTCTTTCAAATCACGAAATAAAGAAAGCAACTCACACCTTGATTTCTTATAAATCGTATATAAGGAAAGCAACTCACTCCTTGATTCCTTAAAACACAAACTCATGAGTTAGATATAATCTTGCTCCGTTACCCATGAATTACACTGGCAGACATACTAAAGCTCTAACTGAATCGTAACCACTTGTCCTGCCAAAGACATGATTACTCGATATACTGCCAAAAGTCAACTTGTGATATTAAATCATCGGGCCTCTCGGTCCCTCAGAGTAAAACATTTAAAGAAGTTGCACAGGACTTAAAATGTTACACCATTCTCAATGCTTTTTAAAACAATAGAAATCAAAATCAAAATTTCCACAATCATTTGTTTTCCGAAAAACCACAACCCAAAACAAGAAAAAGCACCATTCATGCATATTGTGTTCATCAATCAATCCACCAACACATATATATTTCACGTAAATATATATATATATATACGTATTCATTCACTCAGAAGTGCCTACTAATACCAACTATAGTTTGCAGTTAAATAAATAACTCTCAAAACGATAAAGGTAACTCCGTTCGTAAAAGAACATTGTGAGATTACTCACCTCTAAATCCCATTGCATCTTCACACACAAACCGAGAAAAGCACTAATCACCGCAATCCACTCAACACACTTTCCACGTACCTAATCACAACAAGGTCACATCTTAATACCACTTGTGGTACGAAAGCATCTAATTTCAAAGCAAGCAATTAAAGTTCAAATCCCCAAATTGAACCACAACCCGAAAGTAACACCAATCGAGGCAAAACCTCATTCGAGACCACCCAGAGTGTCCGGAATACATGTACGATCGATATGTGAAAATCACAAGTCGATCGGACGCTCGAATCCACAGGGATCGAATAATGAAATGATCCGAAACCGTAAAAATCATAACATATTCATACGATATCCAAAAATTGTGTATTATATATCAAAATTCTCGTATCAACGAGTAGATGATAAATAACACAAGAAACCATCCCTTACATGGCCGGAACACTGCCGGAAAACATCACCATAGTGGCGGCGTCGCCGCTGGCCCAAAGTCATAATTTGGCCAAACTTCCTAAACAAAATATCTTCATCTCAACTTGAATTACAACTTTCCCAACTACATCAAAGTCAAATTATAAGCCAATTGATTGAATTTTACCTTAGAACAAATCGGGCCGATTGAAACCCTAGATCCTTAAAGCTTCGATTCGTCCTAAACCCAAGTGAAATCGTTGCAAGCTACCTTGGGAGAATCCTTTCCCAGCCTCGGGGCAACAAAACCCCTCAAGAAATTCCACCTATGGTGGCCGAAATCTTCAACTCTGACCAAGGCGATTTTCAACTTGGTCGCCCTATTTCTCGGCCTTGCAGCGCCCTCCACATCTCATTTCTTGCTCCAATTCTTCCACATATCTCAAGAGAGGATTGAGGAGCGCAAAACTCACTTTGAATCTCCTCCTATGGTGGCCGGAGGAGGGAGAACGACGCCAGTAAAGGGGAGATGCGAAATCGGGAGAGAGGAGAGAGGAGAGAGGAGAGAGAAAGTTTCCGTTTTTGGAAACTTTGGGATTTTCTGATTTTTTTTCTCTGATTTTTCCAATATAACCAAAATGGAAACTTTTTCCGAAGGCCATAACTCCTTCATGAGAACTCTGATTTTTGCATCCCGCATGTCTACAAACTCGAATCGACGAGCTCTACAACTTTTGTAAAGGAGGTTTTCAGAGAAATTCAACGTATAAATAGTCAACCTTTGCACCCCCCCTAAAACCATACTTTTTGAATAAAAATTCGTCTGAAACACTTCCACTCCATCCACGAACCACATACTCGTACCCAAAACCACTAAATTAATTTCAGAAAATCCTTGAAAAATAATAACGAATTTCTAGGGTATTACACATCGCCTATGAGAACACTTTTCTATAGATAGTGATGGCTGGAGTTACACCTCAGGAAATCTCAAATCTGTCATTAAGGACTGGGAGTGATGGAATACAAACTCTGATTGAAGTTGGACAGAGATGAGACTTATCAACTGTGTACCTCGATCATCGTGCAGCAATTGCGTTTTGAGATCAACTCCTCCCAATTACACCCTAGTATAAGAATCTATTACGCAACCCATCATGAGATATGTTATATAAGGGTCCATGGTGAAATCTGGATCGAGGAGGCAAAACCCAGGTAACGTAAGACTAACATTCTTTCCTTTAACTTTTTCTGATTTTCACTTCCTTTTGTATTCAAAATGTACTTATGGCTTGTTTCATCAAAATATATGTGTGGGGCTGGTGGTGAAAGCAGATATCCAAGGCCCGTGGCCACAAGGAATAAAATGTTGTCTATCAACCTCAAAGGGAAATTGGGGTAACTCTACATCTCATGCGGAAAGTGACCCTTCACTTCATGTCTTGATGGGGTGTCTAGGGCTCGAAAAAAGACTTAGGGCGACCAGGGCTCAAAGAAAGGATCATGGCGGCTAGGGCTTGAGGAAAGCTTCGAGCCGGCCAGGGTTTGAGGAAAGATTAGAGTTGGCTAGAGCCCGAGGAAAGAATTGAGGTGGCTAAGGCTCGAGAAAAGATTCGAGGTTATAACCACATCGAGGCTAGAGGGAAAAAGAGACTGTGCGAAGTCAAAAGAGAGGCAACCTCTGAGCCAGGGTCAGGTTAGAACTACGCTTTGGAAATTTGCTCTTAGGACGAGTGTTTAAATTTGGAAGCATTATGGGAGTGGTCAATTTTTTTGGACCTGTAATTATGACAAATAACCAGGTGATGAATGCGGCAATAATTTTGGCCATAAATGTTGCAATGATTAGAGCCATAAATGCGGTAGTGATTCCAGCATAAGTAAGGTGATGATTGCAGCCTTAAGTGCGGTAATGATTGAAACAATAAGTGTGATAATGATTACATGTAGTAAGTGTGGCAATGATTACAACTATAAGTACGGTAGTAATGGTGACTTACTACCCAAGCAAGCATTCACATATAAAAAAGATGGCTCGACAACCAAGTAACAGACATCTCCAACAAGTTTACTAAACTCGACTAAGACGGATACTCACTTAGGCATTAGAGGGTTTTCTGCAGGTACCCCCTCCTCTTCGAGTCAACGGTCAAACTTTGAAGTCAACGATCAAATAAAGCTTCTTATTTTTTCCTAGTCAACTCCCGTTTCAGTCCGTATTTATTGGTGAGTCAAAATCCAATCGAAATTTTTCATCACCTACAAGTGGCGTCATCTGTGGAAAATATTTTTCCCTAAAAAGTGATGGTGAGAGTTACACCTCAGGAAAACTAATTTATGTTACTAAGGACTGGGAGTGAAGGAATACAAACCCCGAACGGTGTTGGGCAGAGATGAGATATGTCCACTGTGAATCTCAAAGCATAGGAATCACGTTCCAAGAAGAACTCCTCCTAGATACACCCTTATACGAGAATTTATTATGCGACCCAGCAAGAGATATGATATTGCTACAGTGGTCGAGGGTGAAATCTGCATCGAGGGGGCAAAACTCAAGTAAAGTAAAACTAATGTTTTTTTCCTTTAATTTTTCTGATTTTCACTTCCTTTTTTACTCTAAAATTTATGTGTGAGATTGGTGGTCGATGGCCAAAGTAGATACTCAAGAACAGTGGCCAAAGTAAAACGTCATCTATCAGACTCGAAGGGAAATAGGGGCAACTATAAGTTTCAAGCGGGAAGCTACATCGGAGTTTCCAGGCTCGAGGAAAGAATAGGGGAGGTCAGGGCTTAAGGAAAGATTTGAGATTAGAGACGGTGAGGGCCCGAGGAAAGATTCGAGGCAGCTATGGCCCGAGGAAAGAATAGAGGCGACCAAAGTCGGAGGAAATGATCGAGGTTGCCAGGGCTCGTGGAAAGGTTTGATGCGATGACCTTGTCGACGCTTGCGGTGACAACCGCATAGGCTAGAGGGAGAAGGAGACCGTACTTCATCAAAAGAAAGGAAACCCTTTGAGCGGGGCTCAGAGCCGGACCTGACATGAGGCCAGTGAGTTGACCATCTCAGGCCTCATATCTCGTCGGAGCCTAATAATTCTTTATATGGGGGTATTTAAAAAAAATTATTAAGTAAATAAAATGTAAATCTTTTACCAAATAATGAGATTGGTTTAGTTGGCAGTTGCATTTCTTTGCTTTATGTTACTCCTAGTCTAGGTTTGAATCTCATTTCTGTTGTGTATTTATTTTTCTTTCCAATTTTTTTTTTGGCTATTTTTTTTCTTTTCTATAAAAAATGTAGGCCCATTTTTATTTTTCGTCTTAAGCCCTCAAAATCCCAAGTCTGGGCCCGGCCCAGGCTTTGGAAATTTTTGCTTAGTGACGCGCTCAAAGCAAGCGCGCAATTTAACCCTGAAATATCGTTAGTAGTATAAGCAAATAGGGATCGTTCTATCCGGGGATTGAGGGTACACTTGTAATTGTGAAACAAATAAAGAAAAGTATTATTTACAAAAATAAAATAAAGAATAGAAATATATACAAGTGAACAAAAATAGGGGGGGTTTAAGAATTATAGAATTGAAAATTAAGATAAATAAAATAAAGAAAATGTAAAAACATATATACAAGGGTGGAACGCAAGGAACAAAGATCAAAACCACATCCATATGTAAGAAATCCAATTACAATTCCTATAGTTGATTTTAAATGTCATGAGAGAGGAGTTGATCATGTGAAACATTCGAAAGCAAATTATTTCCCATATTTTACTTTTCAATGCTAATTAACCTAAGCGAAAGCACCTAGATTAATCCTATCAAACATGCAATCAAGCCCTAGAAAGCTAGTCAATCATGACATGTTCAACGCATTAGACATAGAGAAAGGCTATCAACTCAAGTGTACAACTTAGTATGGAAAAGTCCACCTAATTGCAATCCTCTTTAATTAAATTCGGTCTTTGCACAAAACCTTTACTACTTTGATTCAAGTTTACACAAAACGAAAAGTCGATTTCATGTTCTTAAACCTAGCACCAATTATATCAAAACCCTAAGTGTTTGCAACCACATAAGATTAAAATACAAAAGTTTTCTATCATGCAAATTTAATTAAACAAACCCACATAAGCAACATAAAAATCAACATATAGAAATCACAACTTTATCTCAAAACATAAAAACGGGCTTTAAACTTTGCCCTTAACATTATTTGTTAACTAGAATTCATAGTTTTACAAAATCAAACAAAGAAAACAAGAGAAAGGATATAATACACCTTGAAAGATGAATGATAAAGCCTTGAGACGAAGAACTTGAAGATCCTTGAAAGCAAGCAATCTTCTAGGGACGACACAAGGGTGGATGGCGGTTAGGAAATTGATGTATTGCATGGCTTCTCTTTCTCTTGGCTTGAAAATGAAGAACAAGAAAACTAGAGAATGGAAAAGAAATATGGAGAGGAAATGGAGAGACAAGGAGATGGAATGGATGAAGGAATGTGTGTGGGAAAATGGAAAGGAAATGGAGAGACAAAGAAGATGGAATGGATGAAGGAATATGTTTTGGAATGAGAGGAGAAGGTGTTTATATAGGGAAGAAAAAGAAGAGTGAAATGATGAGTGGAAGAAAAATAATGAAAGTGGAGTATGTTAGTGTGAGAAATGATGGAGAAAACATGATGATTACACCCTAAAACATGGAATGTTTTTGGGTGATGATGATGGTGGATTAGTGTGAGAAATGATGGAGAAAACATGATGATTACACCCTAAAACATGGAATGTTTTTGGGTGATGATGATGATGGATTAGTGTGAGAAATGATGGAGAAAACATGATGATTACACCCTAAAAGATGGAATATTTTTGGGTGATGATGATGATGGATTTCCTACTCATTTACTTCAATTTTATCTCCACCATTTGTAGGTAAGTGTGGACATAATGCTCATTTCACCATCATTTACTCCAATGTACCTAAGAAAATAGAAATTGAGTTAAAAATCGATTCGTTAAGGAATTAACTAAGCAAAATGTGAGGAATTAACTATTAAAATATCACATTAAAATGCTCCTATCAAATTCCCCCACACTTGGCTTTTGCTAGTCCCTTAGCAAAACAAAACAAAAAAAATCCAAAACAGAACAAAGATTTGACAAAAAGCAAGTAAATGACTCTATTGCTCCTAACTGTTGTCTCAGAGACTCCAAACTCATGGCTTTCACGTTAAACACTTAATCAAAATCACAAAGATAATTCCATAGTTAATAAACCTGTGACATTCATATGACTAAGCAAGATATGGAGAACTTAAGTTATACAGTGAATGATAGCATGTTTCGAACAAGTCCAATCCAAACTCACAGGGCATACTCTCGATTTTTCTCTCAGAAATGGCTATGCTTAAAAGCTTCACACTCAAGTATATGCAAGAGAACAAATTGTAAGGCAACAAACAGCTTGCATATTTCATCAATAAACACATTTTGTGAAGAATTTTTAAAGACCTCATGAAATGACTAAGTGCACAAATGGACCTAAACCATAAGCTCGACTGCGTAACTGACTCCACTAACCAAAGACTGCCCATCTCAAGGATCAAGTCAGCACTTAAAACAGGTTGTAATGGGGCTAAGCTAGGGTTTTCGAAATGAAGATTAAGGATACAAAAAATCCTAAGGACCTAGCAGAGCATATAAGGACCACCTTATGTCATCATTTTTGTAGACCAAATATCATTGTTTTGGGTCAAACCTTCACTCTAACCAACATGGGAATGGACAAAGGCATAATTTTCAATTTTGAGCCTTCTACAAATTTGCAAGTCCAAAACCACACTTCAACATTTTCCCAAGAGTTTTCTTTTCAATTTTTCTTCTCTTTTGCCGCTTTTCTTTCTTTCTTTTTTCTTTTTTTTTTTTCAAGGCAAAATTTTTTCTTTTTTTCTTGGATTTTCCCCACCCCACACTTGTCTTTCATCGTCACCCCTACATACTATGTCATGCTCTACTAAGTCCTTAAGATAAGGGTAGAGATATCATGTACTAAGCTCATGGTAGGGTAGTGAGGGTGATGAAACAAAGGTTTTCAACGTAGGCTCAAAGGGGTTCATTCTAAGGAGTCCCACGACGGGCACAATTGGGGACACATGCTTGTTTGGCTTTGGTGGTTACCCTAATGCCTTCTATCCTATCCAGGATCAGTGCATATTATGGCATACAAGTTTTGACAGTCACAACAGCCGAGTTCTAGTACTCTCTAGTCCATTAAAATCTATGGCACATGATCATTGGATTTTCAAAGAAAGATGAGGTTTTGCAAATACAGCCATGAAATTCTGAAATTATCAGTAAGCACTCAAAAAGAAAGTATTTTAGCTCAACAGCTCACTTGGGTCAAATGAATCAGACTTAATCCTAGCATGCTTAATGAACCAAGTTACAATCCTATCTCAAATCTTCATACAAGTATCACAACGTCGATTAACCACAGAATTCAATTAAGTCCTATTTTGATTGTGAAAACCTTCAGCCATGAATTCGGAGACATGTTCATCCTAGACGTTAGGAGCATCCTAAGACTCAAACACACAAAAACACTCTAAAACCAACATTTTTTTTTTTTTTTTACAATTTAATTTAATTTCAACACTTAGGTACGGGAACAGGGAGTCTCGATGTGCAATGGGACTGAAACAGCTACCCTTTTTCAAGACTATGTTTAATCCAATATACCTTAGTGTATCACAACATCAATTAAAAACACAATAAAAGCACAATCCAACATCAACTATTTTTTTTTTTTTTTATATACTAACTACTAAAAACACAATAAAGCAATAATCCTTCCCCCATACTTAATTCATGCATTGTCCTCAATGTATAAACAAATATAAATCATGCAAAGCATAAATCAAGCATAGAAGAGAAAGTTAACACAACGAAACCTAAAACAACTTAAAATTCAAGAAAATAAAATAGAAGGAAGAGTTCAAGAAAGCAAATCTGCGTTTGATGTCTCCTCCACAGATACGGTTGAAATGGGTTGCCTCCCATGCAGCGCTTAATGTTTAAAGTCTTTCAGCCTAAACTTGTACCTCCATTTACTCCTTTGGAGGAGCGGTATGCGGGCGAGTGGCAGCCCTCTTGCTGGTTTCAGCCTTCGGAGGCGGGTCCTCATGTTGTGATGCAGTAGCGTCCTTGCGAGGAAACCCAGGAGGATAACTCTGCAAGTTATTGACTTCCTGAGCAAGCTTGTTTATTGCAGTATGACAGCGGATCAAAGAGCAGTTCATCTCAGAGATGTAATCGATCATGCAATTGACTCTCCAATCTGTCACCATAATACCATCGCGGAGAGAGGAACGCAAATCATCAATCGAATCCGACAAGCTTTCCAGGGTGGCCATAGGGCGAGGAGCACGAGCAGCTGGTGAGGAAGAAGACTCTCCGGGATGCAGTCTGGGAGAGCGACGAGGCAGAGGAGGGGGACTGCGGGTACGCTCACGGATAGGACGATGGTCCCATGGACGAGTAAGCCCAGCTCTAGTGGCCGCTTGACGACCTTCTTCTTCCAAAGAGAGAACACGGCGTTGATTGACGCCCCTGCGAGGGGTAACCTTGGTTCGAGCCATGAGGAAGTAGAAGGAATTTGAAACTGCACGTTTAGACAAACCTTAGTAAAATCTGGAGGAGACAAAAAAGGATGTATATATGAAGCACAAAATAGGGTAGAAATCTCAACAAGCACAGGGTTTTAACAAAGCTTCTCCGGGAAGGAGAAGAGTTATGACAGTTCACGGCCCAAGAAACTCCCCCACGTGTAAATATTCCTTTCTTTTCCTTGATTCACGGCAATTAAACCTGCTTTCGGCTGTAGCTTGTCTGTCACAGCTCCTCGAGATTCGTTTGGTTCCCCCACGTGTCCTCCACGCGTCAACAGCTTTTCCGTGTTTTTGGGTGACTTTAATCCAACGCGTAGATTTAATCTCAGAGATCGTCGATCCAACGGTGGAGATCTGCTCACTCGTTCTATAAATAGGTGCATTCTGAGCGACTGTTCACTCCAAAAGAAAATTCTTCCGAGTTCCAGCATTTCTCTCTCAACCCTTCAGCCTTTCTTTCGAAACTCAAATCCTTTCTTCATCAACATGGAACCACAAACTCTGCAACTAATGGAGCAACAGACCCAGCAACAAATCGAGGATGGAGGAAACAACCAAGCAGCCGGGACTAATAACCGGTGGGCTCCCACACCGCCTCAACTAAGAATCCTCAAGGGCCTTTACTATGATAAGGGTTTTAAGTACCCAACTCCAGAGCAGATTCAAGAGATCTGCCTTCATCTGAAACAGTATGGGCAGATCGAGGACAAGAACGTCTTCTTTTGGTTCCAGAACCTCAAGGCTCGTGAGAGGCAGAAGTTGAAGGAATTTCGGAACGTTCCGGTTGGTGGATCTCTCGATCTCAATTTTGGATCCACTAGTTCTACTGATGATGGTAGATCCATTGATCTAAACTTTGGGTCACGTGTCGGCTATGGTGTTGATGGATCGATCATGGAACAACGAGGAGAATATCACCAGGAGATTGAAACCCTTCCACTGTTCCCCATGCATGGTGAGGACATCTTTGGCAACATGAAGACTACTTCCGAGGGAGGTAGCGGCTATGGCGGTGACTCTCGCATTTCCCTTGAGCTCAGCCTCAACTCCTACGGAGATGCAGACATGGCTTAGTATAGTGTATGAATTTTTTTTTTTTTTTTTTTTTTTTTTTTTGTAAATAGCTGAATTTAATAAGACTGAATGAATGCAGTTTTTTTTTTTTTTTTTTAATTTTTTATTTTTTTTTGTAAATATAAAGGACTCAAAAATAAAAGACAAATATAAATATATAACTCAAAATGAAAGACAAAAATATAAATCTCTTCCCCCACACTTAAATATTGCATTATCTTCAATGTAATCAATTAAAAGCATGCAATGAAATAAGTAAGCATAGATAGAAGACATTTACGAAAACAAATCCTAAAATAAAAACAATAGAGAAAAAATGAAAAATAAAAAGAAATAGGGAAAGAGAAAGCAAATCTGATTATATTCTGAATTGGGTTGCCTCCCAAGTAGCGCTTGTATTTTACGTCTTGCAGCCAGACGGTACCTACATTAAATAAAGTTAGTAACTATAATTAACAAAGAAATACAAAATAAAAACAAGTATAACTATTAATTACAAACTACAAGTATAATTAACAAGTATATTGTACATAAGACACAAGTTAAGTACACAAGTGAGTATAAAACGTGAAAAGTATTTTTACAAGTTTAAAGTGTGAAACAACAAAATAATTTACACGTAGAGAGTATTCACAAGTATTTCTTTTATTATAAACATTATTGATATCGAATCAAATTCCAAGCGGTAAATCAAGTGGACGTGCGGCCCAAGTATAGTTGCCTAGACACAAACTCCCTTTCAAATCGTTTGGGCAACCTTACTGAAATGGCCAGGTGGGGGAGGACGAACACGAGAGGAAAAATCCATTTTGGCATGAGCTACTCCCACATAGTGGTTTAGGCCCATTTGCAAGCACTTCTGGATTCAAAAACCCGTCATGAACGTTGTCCCCTTCCTAGACACCATTTCACATAGGCTTTCTTACTAAGATGAAAAAGTTCATAAGTGTGAAGACAGTTCAACAAGTATTAATAAAGGCCGCCCTCAACCTTAAGGGACCTGAGCTAGGTACCAATAAGGGGTTTAGGCCAATATTAACAAAAGAGACTTCACCTATTCCTCTCAATTTACAACCTACAATTAAAATTCATGTTCAATAATATAAATAATATTCTAGTTAATTTAAACTAAGTTTCAAACAATTTATATACAACAAATATATACAATAAATGACACAATTTAGCAAGTGATTTTTCAATCCCCGGCAACGGCGCCAAAAATTGACGCGCTCAAAGCAAGCGCGCAATTTAACCCTGAAATATCGTTAGTAGTATAAGCAAATAGGGATCGTTCTATCCGGGGATTGAGGGTACACTTGTAATTGTGAAACAAATAAAGAAAAGTATTATTTACAAAAATAAAATAAAGAATAGAAATATATACAAGTGAACAAAAATAGGGGGGTTTAAGAATTATAGAATTGAAAATTAAGATAAATAAAATAAAGAAAATGTAAAAACATATATACAAGGGTGGAACGCAAGGAACAAAGATCAAAACCACATCCATATGTAAGAAATCCAATTACAATTCCTATAGTTGATTTTAAATGTCATGAGAGAGGAGTTGATCATGTGAAACATTCGAAAGCAAATGATTTCCCATATTTTACTTTTCAATGCTAATTAACCTAAGCGAAAGCACCTAGATTAATCCTATCAAACATGCAATCAAGCCCTAGAAAGCTAGTCAATCATGACATGTTCAACGCATTAGACATAGAGAAAGGCTATCAACTCAAGTGTACAACTTAGTATGGAAAAGTCCACCTAATTGCAATCCTCTTTAATTAAATTCGGTCTTTGCACAAAACCTTTACTACTTTGATTCAAGTTTACACAAAACGAAAAGTCGATTTCATGTTCTTAAACCTAGCACCAATTATATCAAAACCCTAAGTGTTTGCAACCACATAAGATTAAAATACAAAAGTTTTCTATCATGCAAATTTAATTAAACAAACCCACATAAGCAACATAAAAATCAACATATAGAAATCACAACTTTATCTCAAAACATAAAAACGGGCTTTAAACTTTGCCCTTAACATTATTTGTTAACTAGAATTCATAGTTTTACAAAATCAAACAAAGAAAACAAGAGAAAGGATATAATACACCTTGAAAGATGAATGATAAAGCCTTGAGACGAAGAACTTGAAGATCCTTGAAAGCAAGCAATCTTCTAGGGACGACACAAGGGTGGATGGCGGTTAGGAAATTGATGTATTGCATGGCTTCTCTTTCTCTTGGCTTGAAAATGAAGAACAAGAAAACTAGAGAATGGAAAAGAAATATGGAGAGGAAATGGAGAGACAAGGAGATGGAATGGATGAAGGAATGTGTGTGGGAAAATGGAAAGGAAATGGAGAGACAAAGAAGATGGAATGGATGAAGGAATATGTTTTGGAATGAGAGGAGAAGGTGTTTATATAGGGAAGAAAAAGAAGAGTGAAATGATGAGTGGAAGAAAAATAATGAAAGTGGAGTATGTTAGTGTGAGAAATGATGGAGAAAACATGATGATTACACCCTAAAACATGGAATGTTTTTGGGTGATGATGATGGTGGATTAGTGTGAGAAATGATGGAGAAAACATGATGATTACACCCTAAAACATGGAATGTTTTTGGGTGATGATGATGATGGATTAGTGTGAGAAATGATGGAGAAAACATGATGATTACACCCTAAAAGATGGAATATTTTTGGGTGATGATGATGATGGATTTCCTACTCATTTACTTCAATTTTATCTCCACCATTTGTAGGTAAGTGTGGACATAATGCTCATTTCACCATCATTTACTCCAATGTACCTAAGAAAATAGAAATTGAGTTAAAAATCGATTCGTTAAGGAATTAACTAAGCAAAATGTGAGGAATTAACTATTAAAATATCACATTAAAATGCTCCTATCACTTAGTTTACATTGTTGAGATGTCCCATCCTTCATTTTTTGCATTATATGATCAGGTTCTTATATATTTGGTTTTAATGTAAAGATTTCATTTTTATGATCATTAGGCAATGTAACTATATCATTCAATTTTGGTTTTTCCAACACCTTTGCAGTTGTTGCATATCTTTCGGACAAAGGAATCTTTATTGTCGAAATAAAGTAGGAGGAGTTCAATTGTGGGATAGTTTCGACGGTTACCCTAGCAATACAATCTTACTTGAACAAATGCCAGGATTCGATAGTAAATCTGGAATGAAAAATGTCATGACTTCCTGGAAAAGTGAGAACGATCCATCAACTGGGAGATATTTGGTTGGATTGACACCTGAGACCCCAACACAAGTGCTCTTTTGGATCAATGGATCAATTTCCCACTGGAGGAGTGGGCCTTGGGATAAATCAAAGTTCCTTGGAATATCAGAGATGGATAATCGATATAGAAAGTGGACTTAATCTGGAAGAAGATAAAACACAGGGTCAAAGTATTTCTCTTATTCTTTTTCTGAGGGTAGACTCACCTATTTACCCATCTTTTCAGAAGGAACATCAAAGGTTATGCTGTCAGATGCTGATAAAGAACTGGTATGCAAACTTCATGGACCAAAAGTTCCATGCGACAATTATGGAGCATGCGGATCTTTTAGTGTTTGACTGTTTGCAAAGATTTACACTAACATTAATCAAAACGTTTCAAAATGGATTCTGAATTGAAACACATAAATAAATTCAGTCAAATGAACTGAAAGACCTGATCCCAGCCTTCGACAGTGTTTTATGCGCTTTACACGCCTTGTGTTGTGTTGTTTGCACCTTGCCGCTTTGGCATCAAAATTGACACATTTTAAGGGGAATTTTGATTTTTTTACACCTCACGCTCACTTTATAAAATATTGATGAGATCTTCATGCAAATTATTTTCTTTTCTTTTTTATTTATAATTTTAAGTTATAACACCACCGCACATAATGATGTAATGGGTTTGAATTTCGCTTCTTAACTAAAATTGACTATGGTTGACTCATATCGAGTATTTCGCTATGAGAGCTTCTATTCATACCTCCAAATTTGGCATTTGGACCTCCTCACTTAATAGACCTCAAACTTACTTTTACAAATAACCATTTTGCTATCTACACCTCTCTAATCTTCCTATAATACCCATCGTCCGATAAAATCAATAAAAGCCCTTTTTTTTAAGATTCTATTCATACTTTCAAAAATCATTAGTTGGACCTCCTTCAGTTTTTGAAGATTTGGAATTGCAGCAATTTTTTTTTTGGACTAAATACTGTTTAGTCCTTGAGCTTTTAACCATAAAACACTTTAGTCCCTGATCTTCTAATTTCACAAGTTTAGTCCCTGTACTTTAAAATTTCAGACCAATAGGTCCTTGCCCTCTAAAAGTAGCGGCGAAATGTCTATTATGCCCTCAGTTCTTTTTTTAATTAATTAATTATTTTATTTTATTTTGAAAAGGAATTTTTTTTCTTCCCTTTCTTTCTTTTTTTTTCCCTTTCTTTCTTTCTGTTTGAAAAAAAAAATAAAGAAAAAAGAATAAATAAAAAAAAGAGAAAGGAATAAATTTATTTTAAAAAAAAGAACTGAGGGCATAATAGACATTTTTCCGCGACTTTTAGATGATAATGACCTATTGGTCTGAAATTTTGAAGTACAGGGACTAAACGTGTGAAATTAGAAGGTCAGAGACTGAAGTGTTTTATGGTCAAAAGCTCAAGGACTAAACAATATTTAGTCATTTTTTTTTTTTTGAAAGTTCATCATCCACATGCGAGTTACGGAGGTGCTAACACTTTTTCAATGAATTGTCAACTGTTAATTAGCATAGGCAACAATACCATGTTTGCTCATCATCTCGTAAAAATATGTTTTCCAATTAAGTAGTATTTTCATTGCATTTAGGTGTCATTGTCGCTAAACTGAAACGTGCTGGAGTACTGCTTTTTGTCGTCGCTCGTTCACATGTTTGTTTGCATTTAGAATGAGTAGGGCTTCATCAACTGAGTTGTCTTTGTATTTCCCATTTTCTTTCATTTTATTTTTTATTTTTTTATAGTGCAGTGAGTATTACTGTTCGTAGAGATAAGAAGAGATATTTTTTTTTCCTTATTTATGTCTTTATTGGTAATTTGGCATGAGTTGACAAAGTCAACTATTATTTGGAAAAAAAAAAAAAGAGGTTCAAATACCAATATTGGAGGTATGAATAGAAGCTCCATTTCGCTATTTTGTTAGAAGTTTCAATTTATTCCAATTTTACATCATTTTCTCTCTAATCAATGACTCCGTATACTTCTTACCAAATAAAAAATAAATAAATAACTATGTAAAAACTAACATGAAATATTAGCTTAATTCTAATATTCAATGTACAAATACAATTGCACAGGTAGATGATGCACATTCTTGTATGTTCTTTTACTCGTAGAAGTGAGGTCTCCTCGTAATACTTTAAGTAATAATTCTAAGTGGGGAAAAAATACAAACAGTACCTGACATTTGGCCAATTAGTAACTTTGGTACCTGACAAAAAAAAAAAATATCACTTTGGTACCTCAAGTTCGAACCACGACCCAACATTAGTATTTGGACCGTTAACTCCGCTTAACTCCGTTAAGGAGACTGCCACCTGTCATATTTTAAAGGGTATTTTCGTCTAGGATTAAATTCAGTTTACCCCCCTAAGGTTTGGGGGTAATTTCATGTTAGTCCCTGTACTTTCAATTTAATCAGTTTACACCTCAAGCTTTCCGATTTCAATCAGCCGTGTCCAATTTATACTATTCCATCCAATTTGGACCGTTAAGTCTGACTTTTGAGGGCTAAAATGGTCATTTCAAGACAAAAACAAAAAACAAAACAAAAAATGATTTTTTTTCTTTTTTTCGTTTTTTATTTATGTTTTTTCTTCTTCTTTTTTTGTTTTTTTTTTCATTTAAATTTTTTTTCCATTTTTTTTTTAAATATAATTTGTTTTTTCAACCTATACACCACAAGTTATAATAAGTTGAGAGAATACAGTACATGAACTTAAGGCCACTTCGAATTTTGGTGGTCAACGTTTATATGACCCAAAATAAGTACATGAACTTTTAATCCCGACCCAGTTTTCATACATGTCATCACTAACACTGTTAACATCTATGCCACGTGGCATATTAATAAGGCATAGGTGTTAACGGTGTTAGTGACGGCATGTATGAAAACTGGGTCGGGATTAAAAGTTCATGAACTTATTTTGGGTTATATAAACGTTGGCCACCAAAATTCAGAGTGGCCTTAAGTTCATGTACTGTTCTTAAAAATTTCCCTAATAAGTTTATAAAAACAAAAAGATGCTCTAGGTGGTTGAAAGTCGCTCGCTGATCTACGATATTATAATATATCTCCGATAAAGAGAAGGATTTTAGGATATATCCCCAATAAAGTGAAGAAATATTTGTGTAAAATTATTTTTTATAGATATTTACAAATAAAGTGTAAAATCGTGAAAAAATATCTGTGCAAAATCATTTTTTACAGATATTTATAGATAAAATGTAAAATCGTTTTTTAGAGATATTTCTTCACTTTATTGGGGATATCTCATAAAATTTTTCACTTTATCGGGGATATATCACAAATATCGTAGATCAGCGAGCGGCTTTCAACCACCTAGAGTATCTTTTTATTCATATAAACCTATTATAACTTGTGGTGTATAGGTTGAAGACAAAATAAAATAAAAAATCAAAAATGAAAAAACAGAAAGAAAAAAATAAATAAATAAAAAAGAAAAAACAGAAGAAAAAAATTTAAAAATTCCTTCTTTTTTTTGTCTTGAAATTACCATTTTAGCCATCAAAAGTCAAACTTAACGTCCAAATTGGATGGAATGGACACGGTTGAGGAGAGTTGACAAGCTTGAGGGGTAAACTGATTAAATTGAAAGGACAGGGACTAACATGAAATTACCCCCAAACCTCAGGGGAGTAAACTGAATTTAATCATTTCGTCTATTTGTATCTTAATTAATTTTTTCTTTCTTTAAGCATTTTTCCTCTCTCTCTCTCTCTCTCTCTCTCTCTCTCTCTCTCTCTCTCTCTCTCTCTCTCTCTCTCTCTCTCTCTCTCTCTCTCTCCTTTCTTATCTTCTTCTTCCCTCTCTCCAGATCAACCTGCAAATTCTTCATGCAACAGTGAGAATGGATATGGCGGTGGTGGACTTTCTTCCAGCTCCGCAAAATAACCCACTTCTCCACTACCACTCC
Organism: Rosa chinensis; assembly: GCF_002994745.2. Taxonomy (NCBI): domain Eukaryota; kingdom Viridiplantae; phylum Streptophyta; class Magnoliopsida; order Rosales; family Rosaceae; genus Rosa; species Rosa chinensis. The sequence goes on from NC_037089.1 coordinate 45,105,514, forward strand.
TATTTCCACTATACCCAAACGGGCCAAACCCGTACCCAGAATTACTAATATTCCCATTTCCATGACTCAACTGCGTCGCTAACCCCGTAGAATTACCATACAACTCCTTATCACTCCGATTCCGACCCACAACCAGATTCTGGCTCCACCACCCCTGCACCGTCAACGCCTCCGGCGACGTCGACCCCGAGAAAAGCTCTTGATCTCAAAACCCGTCTCCGATGACGAAATCACCCCCATCGCCCCATCAACTTCATCCTCAGTCTTCACGGAAGCCGTCGCCCCCATCCCCGATGATGACGTGGACGACGTCGATGCTATCACCAGGCGACGCTTCTTGTCCCCCAAACCCTCCGCGAGTCTCCGGTCCTTCTCCAGCATCATACGTGGCAAAATCTTGGGATCCTCAGTGACTTTCTGAAGAAACGCCATCATTTGCTACGGTCTTCTCTCCGTCGCCTCCAATCTCTTGCTCATATTCTCCACCTCTTCCTCTAAGCTCCTCTGCTCCTGCTTCAGCCTCACTATCTCCGTCACTATTTCTTCGTCGTCAAGCTCTTCCGACTTCCCATACACCGTCGTCGTGTTGAGCACTGTCATGACAGTCCACCACCGCCTTATGCATTCTCACCGTTTGGGGAAGAATTTGCAGGTTGATCTGGAGAGAGGGAAGAAGAAGATAAGAAAGGAGAGGGAGAGAGAGAGAAAGAGAGAAAGAGGAAAAAATGCTTAAAGAAAAAAAAATTAATTAAGATACAAATAGACGAAAATACCATTTAAAATATGACAGCTGACAATCTCCTTAACGGAGTTAAGTAGAGTTAACGGTCCAGATACTAATATTGGGTCGTGGTTCGAACTTGAGGTACCAAAGTGATATTTTTTTTGAGTTTTTCCCTTCAGACGGGTCAAAACTTTCATGAACTGGACAGAATGATACCCAATCTTTTAAAGTGACCAAAATGGTACCTGAACTTTCAAAATGTGGCCAAATGGATACCTCCGTTAAATTTTCGTCACTTTACCGTTATTTTCATACACGTGGCACGCGCACATGACTTAAAATTTAGGGCTATTTTGTCTTTTTATCTATCAGTAACCTAAAATGCTAGTCATTGTAATCAATCCCATTACAACGCATTAGCATCAATCCCTTTACAACGCACTAGCCGCAAACAGAGAGTGAGATCAAGAAGGGTCCCAAGCCAAGGATTTTTTTTTTTTTTCTGAAAAAGCTTCACAACCTGACTAGATTCGTTGTCTTTACTGAAAAGGAAGTAGATTCGTCTTCAAAATTGTCAAGGATGGCAAATATGTGGAGGTTCTTTAGGGAATCTGGACCAAGACCTCCTCAGGGTAAGTCTCGGGTACCATTCTACTTTCTTCAATGCACATGGGGTGTCTACAAATGTATTTGGGTGTCTACAGAAGTCTTGAAGGAAGCTGTGAGAGAGTATTGTATTGTTTATCAGAGAGGATTATGGTTCCAAAAGAACAGCAAGATTAAGATTGAGGTACGATGTCAGTGGGGGTGTCCTTTTTGGCTTTATGCTTCAAGAATCAACAAGGAGGATCCCACCATGTACATTAAGACTCTGAGGCAAGCTCATAAGTGTCATGTAATTCAAAAAAGCCATCATCTAAACTGTAACAGGGTTGCTAGAGAAGTTCAAGAAAATCTCATGGTTGATACCGAATGGTCAAGGATCGGTATTCAAAACAGAATTCAGAAGAAGTACAAGCTAGATGTCTCTGTGAAAACTATATATAGAGGGAAACTGGCAGCCAAAAGAATGAATGAAGGCCACTACTTGCAGCAATACAATAAGCTTGCATTGTACAGGAAAGAATTGCTAAGGAGCAATCCAGGTATGGCATCATTACTGAAATTATATTTCCTTTTTCTGTACAGAATTTGAAGTTGTTTTCTTCTAAGAAATTGTAGAGGTCATCTCAAATGATATTTCAAAGTTGGAATCTTCTGAAAATGATTTTTATAGAAACAGTTATAATTTTTCAAAGTTGCATGTCTGCTGCAGGATTTTCTGAAAACATGTACAGCATCGCTTTTACGTTTTTTTATTTCCATTTTCTGCACAGAATTTGAAGTTGCTTTCTTCTGAGAATATGTAGAGGACATCTCAAGTGGTATTCCAGAGTTGGAATCTTCTGAAAATGATTTTTATAGAAACAGTTATAATTTTTCAAAGTTGCATGTCTGCTGCAGGATTTTCTGAAATCATGTACAGCATTGCTTTTACGTTTTTTTATTTCCATTTTCTGTACAGAATTTGAAGTTGCTTTCTTCTGAGAATATGTAGAGGACATCTCAAGTGGTATTCCAGAGCTGTAATCTTCTGAAAATGATTTTTATAGAAACAGTTATAATTTTTCAAAGTTGCATGTCTGCTGCAGGATTTTCTGAAATCATGTACAGCATTGCTTTTACGTTTTTTATTTCCATTTTCTGTACAGAATTTGAAGTTGCTTTCTTCTGAGAATATGTAGAGGACATCTCAAGTGGTATTCCAGAGTTGGAATCTTCTGAAAATGATTTTTATAGAACCAGTTATAATTTTTCAAAGTGACAGATATGCTGCATGATTTTCTGAATGCAGCAGACTTTTACGTTCTTGTATTTCATTTATGCTTCTATTCTTTAATACAAGTAATAATTTTAAATAATCTTATTTACAACGTGACACTAGGGTCAACTGTTGAAATCAAGACACAAATGGATGGTGAGGTTAGAAGATTTCATAGAATGTACATATGCCTAGCTGCTTGCAAGGAGGGATGGATCAAGGGTTGTAGGCCTCTAATAGGGTTGGATGGCTGTCATATCAAAGGCCAACATCCAGGGCAGATACTTTGTGCAGTGGGCATAGATGCAAATAATGGAATTTTTCCGATTGCTTATTCAGTGGTTGAGGTTGAAAACACTGAAACTTGGAAATGGTTCTTGGAATATCTCATATGGGATTTGAAGATGGAAAATCCCATGTCATATACTTTTATCACGGATAAACAAAAGCGCCTAGGGATTGCTATAGCTGATTTGATGCCGGGAGCAGAGCATAGACATTGCGTTAGACATTTGTACAATAATTTCAAGTGCAAGCATCCTGGTGAAGGACTCAAGCAGACTTTATGGAATGCAGCAAGGTCCACCACACATATATGGTTCAATAGAAACATGGAAGCAATGGAGAAGCAATCAGATGGGGCTAGGAAATGGTTTGAAGATAAGCCACCAGAACAGTGGAGTAGGTCACATTTTAGAACCACTTCTAAATGTGATATCCTCCTAAACAATTTGTGTGAATCGTGGAATGCTTCTCTAGTTAGGCATAGGGATAAACCGATTTTGACCATGATGGAAGGGATGAGGATGGATTCCATGACAAGAATGGCTAACAGAAGGGTTGCAGGCACAAGATGGACCAATATGGTTGGCCCTCGAATTGCAAAAATTATTGAGAAGATTGGCAAAAGAACTCATGAATATAGAGCACACATGTCTGGGGAGTTTTTGTACCAAGTGACTGGAGGCATGTATGGGAACAAGCATGCTGTTGACTTAGGCATGCACACATGCACATGCAGGAGGTGGCAATTAAGTGGAATTCCTTGTGTCCATGCAACATGTGCTATATTTGCAAAGAAACTAGAACCTAGCCTGTTTGTGGACAATTATTTGTTACCCTCTACTTATCTTGATGCATATAATCCTATCATCTACCCTATTGCTGGAAATGATGATTGGGAGCCGGTGGACTACCCAATTGCTCCTCCACCATACAAGAAACAAGCAGGGAGGCCTAAAATGAAGAGAATCAAAGAACCTGGAGAGGGAAAAGCACCACCTGCCCCTGATGCAAGCAAGATGTCTAGAAACCTTTATGGAACAAAGATGACCTGTATGATATGTAAGCAGAAGGGACACAACAAGAGAGGTTGCCCAACCACTAAGAATCAATCTGTAAGTATAATCATTTTATTTCCAATTTCAAAATCTATACCTAAAGTATACAAATTATATATAATTTATGTTGATTGTATATATGCAACAACAGGGTGAAGGAAGCTCTAAGGGCAACAAAGCACCAAAGAAGCAGCAGGTTTGCCCTTTGTATACACACACACACACACACACACACACACACACACACACACATTTTTACATTTATATATATACCCTTTGTACAACTGAGCTTGCCGTTGTTCTTGTCTGACGTTTTTGGTACGCACGACACCCACCACTTCAAAATCTAATCTTTCCTTCATTTGGTTTAGTATTCTGCCTTTTATGTTCACTATTTGATATGGATCATGTTCTTTACAGTGAAACTAATGATCTTTGTGTGCTTTTGCATCTTTGGTTTGGTGGGTTGTGATTTTCAGATTGTGTATTTTAGTGGGTTGCTCTGTATATGTCTGTTTCACTGATGAATTCGTCACAGTCAATTAATCTAGCCTTGGTACTTTGGTAGTGTTGAATTTTGGATATATATATATATATATATATATGTATTATATATGTGTGTTTATTAATTGACTCTTATCAATTACATGTGTATCTATCCATCAGATAGTTAATTCATGTGTATATATGCTTTGTGGTGCTCACATGTAGGCAAAGAGAACAACTGCTCCAAAAGGACCTAGGAATGTCCTAAAACAAATGATCACATCAAGGAGGGCATGGAAGAAGAGGAAAGAAGTTGGGGAAACCAAGTCAACTAGGATTGCTCAAGCTTCATCTTCACAAAGAGAGCATCGAGCAACAGAGATTGCCTCTTGTACATCATCACAGAATGTGCAGCAGCCAAGTTCACAATTTATGGAGCATAGTCAAACTTCCTCAGAATGGGCAAGCGTTTGAAGATGATGAAATTTATGTGAATTGATGTTTTAATGTTGGCTGACATTAAGCAAACATTTTATGCTTAATTTTTGGTTTTGTTGTCAGCATATTGAAATGTATTTTGTTATGTTTATTGTGGCAGACAATTATGCCTTGCTTAATTATGTTTGGATATTATTTGGTATTTAGTACTTATTAAACTATGTTATGCTTTTGGGATATGGAACTACGATATAGTATTTTAGCAGAAGGTATTATGTGATCGGAATGTTTGGATTAAGCGCATGGCATTTGAACAAATTTTGAGACTTTCATGTCATATTATTAAACATTGATCTTTGATTGATCGTAACCTGATTATTTGCATAAAACATGTTCAGTTGTATAGAAAATAGGTACATGATTATTCTCAGGAAAAAGGGAAGAAGAAGAGAAAAAAAAAAAAAAAAAAAAGATATATGTTTGGCGGGAATATTTGGAGGGAAAATTAGAGGTAGACTATGAGAGAGGGTGGAAATATATCAGATCATAAATTTAGGGGTATTATGGTCTTTTTACCTTAATTTTCAATCACATGCGCGACACATGGGCTACACTAACGGTAAAGTGACGAAAATTTAACGGAGGTATCCATTTGGCCACATTTTGAAAGTTCAGGTACCATTTTGGTCACTTTGAAAGATTGTGTATCATTCTGTCCGATTCATGAAAGTTTTGACCCGTCTGAGGGGAAAAACTTTTTTTTTTTTGTCAGGTACCAAAGTTACTAATGGGTCAAAGGTCAGGTACTGTTTGCATTCCCCCCTGGAGTGAGAATCTTTTTTTTTATAATTTATTTATTTTTATTTTTATTTTTAAACAGAAGTGGGACCCTGGATTGCTTTAATAAGAATTTGAAAAGTGATAACCTTGTTAAATGTGCTTGCGGGCATCATCAGCCCATAATTCTTTGTTTCTTTAGCCATCAAATCCAACGGTAGCTATCGATATGAGTCAATTTGAATTTCATTCCACTATATTGAAAGTTCTATTTTTCAAACATGTATGTCATATAGACGTTTGTAAATATCATACTAAATTTATTGTCATTGTGATAAGTATAGGTTTTTTTTTGTGTAACTTTAGTTCTATTAGAAATAATGACTCTACCTACAATATTTTTATAAATATATGAACAAATTGTTACTAATGTCATAACTTGATTCAATTATATATAAATAGTATAAAAATAATGTTGTAATTTTGTTGTCAATATCGTAAATTTAATTAGTTCAATAAGATTATAGTTTTAATTCTATTATATATAAAATGAGTGTATGATAAACATTTCAGTACTATTGACAGCCCACACAGTATACTACTGTATCCGGAAGCTGTATTTATATGGATGAACAAAATTAAGAGAATCATATTTTATGACAACTGGTAAGACGGAGTGCCACTGATCACTATTAGACAAGGTTTTGCGCCACAAAGTGGTGTTTATTATGCCCATATACGTATTTATATATATACATAATATCCATCATAATGATGTCTAGATGCTTAATGCATGCAGCTCTGCGTACGTGCGTTGTGCAACTTAAGCTTGACTGGGTTGAGCTTGGAGGCGAACCTTCAGCCCATCAACTGGAAAGGGATTCATACCACCTGTGATCTTGCAATTAGGGTTCACAAGTTCCCATTTGAATCTTATAACAAGATGGTGCATAAAACTAAGAATTTGCAGACGAGCGTAGTCCTTTCCGGGGCAAATTCGAGGACCGCTCCCGAATGGGATGTTTGTGTAAGGCGGAGGAGTTGCTTTCTCGAACCTTGTTGGATCAAACTCTTCTGGCGCTGGAAAATATTCAGGGTTCATGGTTGTGGTGCTCACTGTCCAGTAAACCTACGTACAAATTGTTTTACAAATTAAAATAAAATGAATTGAATTATTAATGCATTCAACTACAATCCAACTAACTAGCTAACCAATATGCTAATATATATACTATGACGCACGACTTTAGATTCTTGATGTAGTGGAAATTGTGCTAAACGAGTGAATAACTGAGAGGTAGATTGCCAGCTCAAATATACTGAACATATCCCAAAACTTGAAAGTGTGGCATGACTCGAGTTAACTATCATATATTTCTCACAGATTCTAAAATCAGACCTCTTATGTATAAACAGATCCTATACATATATGAAGTTCAAAGATTAAAATATCGGGTTTTAATTACATATCTATTAGAACTTTGAAGAAAACAAATATAAAAAATATCGAGTGTATTTTTTTTTTTTTTTGAAAGAGTCAATTGATTGAATTTACATATAAATATATATGAATGTTAACTTTATCTACATCCAAAGAGAGATTCTAGGTGGTTAAAAAGTCGCTCGCTGGTATATGAAATACAATAATTGGACTAAGACATATGACCCATACAGTACGAATTGTAATTATTAACATGATAGTTATATGTATCTTTAGAACTGCTGATTGTTTCTTCTATAAAGAGATAATCACGATGAATCCAATTGGATGACTGGTCTTGTACTTCTCCATAATGATTATATCCATAAGCATCATAGTCAAATTGATTATTGCCTTCATTAAATTGCTCCTTTATGAATTCTCCTCACTCAGATTCGTCTTAAGGGAATTTTTCGTCACCTGAATTCCGTTCCTCACTCGAATTTCCCTCGAAGGGAATACTTCTCACACAGATTCGCTTTGAGGATATTTCTCCTCACTCATATTCGCCTTGAGGAGATCTCTCCTCGCATAGATTTTTATTTAGGGAATTACTTCTGACCTAGATTCGTCTTGAGACCTCACCTAGATTCACCTTGAGGGGATTTCGCTTCACCCAAATTTGCTTTAAGATGTTTCACTTCAAGGTATTTATTCCAAACAAGTTAATTTGCCTCTTTATAGCTAGGCTATATCCTGACTAGAAGCTGTTGTTAAAGTTTTACACTCCCACATAACCTCCATATTCTATAATGTATGTTTATATGCAAATAACTAAGTTTTTATATATCGAGAATATTTAACGATATTGAAGAAATTTCACAGAAACTGTGAAAGATCATAAAATATTTCCCCCCATGATATATCAGTACCTTCAAAAAAAGAAGAGAGATATATCAGAAATATCACAGATATTTTAATCCTGATCGATTCTGAACAAAAGCCAGAAACTGCAATAACTTAGCAATGTACACAGTTATAGAGGAAAGCGGTTGACCTTTCTAGATAATTAACCAAAGCAAGAATTAAAGCTAATTGATCTATATCATACTGTGTGAGTATCTTATATGTACAAGTCCTTACATACCTTCCATCCTTTAGGAATTGCATAACCTTCGTAAGTGAAGTCCTTTGCAGCCTCTCTAAATGTTCCCTGAAGAGGTGGTATGAGCCTCATCGCCTCCAGGGCTACGTTCCACGAATACTTCATTTTTTGCAGATCATCCCAATTGAGTGCCTCGCCAAATTTTTTGGCCTTCAAAATCTCCATTTGTTCTGTTGGTGAAATAAGAACAAATTAAACCTAAAAATTAATAATTAATGCTTCATGTAACCCCAGCAGCTGATAGACTAGTACGTGCTAATTATACATGGCAAACAAAAAAGATACATATAATTATGTCTAACGAAAAGCTAAAGGTCAAATTTAACCACTGAAAATTGTACATGCTATATCTGTCTCTGGCTACATTGGTTGATCAACACCTTTCAAGATACTACTGATCGATCCCATATATGTCTTATTAATTATCTAAGCTAGCTAGCATCGAACTGGCTTTGCTATTTTAACATATTGTGCGAGTTGCATGCATGACAGTTAGATGGTTAAGAAACTTATTGATTTGTATGCAGCTAAAAACTGATAAAGACAAATGGAGAGACCAACCTTCCCTTGCCTATACAAACAAAATATGTAACATGTATAATCTATCAGTCCATAAAGATAACATGGTATTTTGGAGTGAAGTAAGCCTCTATATGTACACAAAGCTTCCATCATTTGAAGTTTTCAACTCATGTTTCATATAAACAGGTTCAAAAGATCTATCCCTTTTTGTATAATAAAGTTAACCGATTAACTGTACAGTTACTGAACAAGCTAGACATCAAGCACATACGAGAAGAGAAAATAATGATTTACCAATTCGGACTTTGTCATAAATGTCAGGTCTTTCGCCCAGGAACTTCACGATAAAAGTAGTAGTCATAGCTGGAGAGTTGAAGGAAGCGGCCACAATCCCCATGATTTTGTCAGCAATTTCATTATCCGGCATGAACCTTCCGGTAACCGGGTCTGCCGTACCAATCATATAAGACAAAAAATCATGCATGTTGTTTCCTGTAGACGCCATAACTTCTTTCTTCTCCTTAACAAACGACTGAATAATCTCCCTCGCAGCCGGCACTGCTTTCATTGCTCGATGAAATGCAGTCCCCGGAATATTCACAGGAATAGTGTGAAGCGCCGGCATCATGGTGTCCATCAACTTCGCAAGCTTATCAATACGACAATGGTCTTCGAGTCCCAAGAATGACTTGGCTGAGAGAGTCAAAACGAGTAGCTGCGTGAGGTGATGAGCCTCGACCACCTGTTTGCCATCCCAGTGCGTTTTCAGGTGGTCGAGAACCATGGAATCCATCGCTCCAACATAGCCAACAAGGGCTTCGGCTCTCAGAAACCCCGGTGCCTGAGATACGTGCTTTTCCATTTGTTTTGGCATGATGATGGAAGTAGCTTTTTGGTATGAAGAACGGAAGAGCTTTTGCATTGAGTGAGGTCTCCATGCTGCAAAGAGCTTTTCTTCGTTGGAAGCCACAAATTTGTGACCGGCAGTGCCACATAACACCACTGTTCGCTCACCTAGTATCTTGGTTTTGAAGATTTTGGAGGAGTATTTCTTCATTCTATCCCCTATAAATTTTTCATGGTCATTGTGTAGAAAGGCAAAGGTTTCGCCGATAATCGGCCACCCAAAACTGCCAGGGGGAAGATTAATGGATTTTTCATGGGATTTTGACTTATAAGTAGAAAAAAGGAACGTAAGAGTAGTAGTAGTGAAGATGGCAAGTAGTGTAGACAAGAAAATATAAAGGCTGTAATCCATGGTTGGATGACTACTACTATTAAGTATTAACTGATGAATAATATAAGCTAGGAGGATTTTTGATGATTATATTAGATAGGAGTTGCTTCTTTATATAGACGTCCGTTCTCCATGCTCCTTAGTTCGGATTTAAATCTACTCACCACCTAAACATTGATGATGATATCATCATTCAATAAACACATGTCACATGTACTACAAATTCTACAACTTAACTATATATGGTTAGTATGTATGCTATAACTTAACTATGGTTCGTAATAATAAATTAATAATTTTTAAGTTTTCTGATTACTCTGTCTCCCCTCGATCACTATCTCCTGCACCACCAGGTTCCTTGACGTCTTCATACCCTCTCTCACCCATATTCAGCTACTGAAACTCGCCGCAATCCATCCCAACATGGCCAAGCAACCTTACAGTGAGCACAAAACATTATCCCACAATGCGGGTAGTGTGATTCCCTCACCACCACCTCCCCGCTATAGGCAAAGACTATCAGCATCATCTTCTCGTCGCAGCAAGACTACTACTTCAGAGACAAGCCCAAGCTCATCAAAGAAATAGAGTGATATCCAGCCAGTGACTTGATCATGTATTTTGATTGTTTAGGCAAATGTTGTCTGGACGGCCTATTTCACATTGCAGCTTTGCAAAATGGCCATTATGGTTGGATCGAGGAGGGTCTTAGGAAAAAGAACTAGATCTGGGTCCTGGGACCTAAGGGATAGATGAATCATGAATGCGATCAAAGAAAAGTGTAAACACATCATTAATCATCCTGAAATCGATGTAGTTGATCACACAATCAATGCAATAGATATGGTTGCAATTCTCAATTGGGAAAGATGGTACCCAAACTTATCGTCGGCGCAAATTTCACACAAAAATGGTGGGTAGTCACTAGTCACTAGTCAGTGAGAGAATCGGACTGGCTGGGTCAGATACCGACCTGGTTGTAAACGGGTTTGTTCTTCGCCTTTTGAAGTGGGTTTTGGTGGGTTTAAATAGGAGAATTCGAAACTATTCGTCGTCGCCGTCGTCAGGTATCAAAAAGGTCGATAAAGGCGCTTGCTTTGTTCGGAGAGAGGAGAGAGAAAGAAGAGAGATAGAGGGTGATACAGATATAAAAAATTATTAATTTATTATTACTAACCATAGTTAAATAACAGCACACGTGGCATGTGTTTATTGAGTGGTGATAGTAGGTGGCTAGCAAATCTTCCTAGCAAGCAATGGCCGAGTTAGCCAAAATTTTTGGCTGGGGCCGATGATAAATTCTTTCTCAATTTTTAATACTATAATAATGTGTAGATACTTTGACCAATCAAATGATGAAGATTTGGAGGGTTAAGGTCCCCTCAAGGCTGATCTCTAACCAAAGACTTTTCTTCTAAAATAAACGGATGTAATACAATTACACGTAATCTCATCAAAGTCAAAGTCAATAACGTAGGTACGTAATGTATTATACCGGGTGTATATTCAATTGGTGGATAGGGCATAGCTTTCTAGCTCAGAAAATGATTTGAAATGCAAAAGGACAAGTTGGAGTATATAATAACCAGAATTAGGCTAGAAAGGACGACTAATGCAAATAGATCTAATCTTCACCGGTGCAGATTATGTGAATTGTACGTAGTTTTGTTTTTTTATGAATTGAATGGTTCGTAGTTGTGTAGTTGTTAACTAGTCAGTAATTTTTATTTTTTATTTTTTTATGAATTGAATTGTTCGTAGTTGTGTAGTTGTTATTTTTTTTTTATTGAATAAAATAAAGGGAGCTTCTATTCATACCTCCAAATTTGAAATTTGGACCTCCTTACTTAATAGACCTCTAATTTACTTTTATAAATAATCAATTTACTATCTACATATCTCTAATTTTCCTATAATGCCCATCGTCCAATAAAATCAATAAAATACTTTTTTAATTTTAAGATTCTATTTATACTTTCAAAATCTTTTGTTGGAACTCCTTCGGTTTTTGAAGATTTGGAATTGCATCAATTTTTTTTTTTTTTTTTTGGAATTTCATCCTCCATATACGAGTAACAGAGGTTTTAGCACTTTTTCAATGAATTGTCGACTCTTGGTTAGAGTAAGCAACAATACCATGTTTGCTAATCATCTCGTACAACTATGTTTTCCAAGTATAATTTTCATTGCATTTAGGTGTCATCTCCTACTTGTTTCTATAGCAAAATGAACATGCATGGTCATTTTGTTTTAGATATGTATGGGATAGTGGAGGAAATTACAATAATCAACCATGGGACTAGTGCATTCTCCATAGATTTATATCAGAGTGTCGAATTTTTCATCATATCTATAGAATAGTTCCACATAAAATTGCTCTGCACTGATGATGTGCGGGAAGATCTTGTGGACAACTACCTATTGCTGCGTTTGTCATATAAACGTGCTGGAGTTCTACTGCTTTTTGTTACGGCTCATTCACATATTTGATTTCATTCAAAATGAGTAGGGCTTCATCAACTGAGACGTCTTTGTATTTCCCATTTACTCTTTTTTTTTATAGCACAGTGATAGATCTTGTAAATTGTCAGTTGTGTGAGCAAGGAAGTCTATCACTTTACGAGGACAAAGTCAAATTCAGAAAATTTTGACTTCAATGTTAAATAACGTTTGGCGATATATATTTTAGGGTTTACATTGGAGAAGAAAATTTTTCCCAAGTTGAAGACTATTACTGTTCGTAGAGATAAAAAATGATTTTTTTTTCTTTCCATATTCGTGTATTTATTGGTAATTTGACATGAGTTGACAAAGTCAACTATTACTTGGAAAAAGTGAGAGGTCTAAATACCAATTTTGGAGGTATGAATAGAAACTCCCTAAAATAAAAATGACAAAGAAAAACTCCTAATACAACCTAAACTTAAATAAGTAAACAATCTATAGTTGTGATAAGCGCATCCTACACAAAATTTAAATTAGTAAGGGGAGTGAAATTCACATGTAGTGCTGATGTCGCTCGAAGCAAGCGCATAATTTAACCCTGAAATATCGTTAGTAGTATAAGCAAATAGGGATCGTTCTATCCGGGGATTGAGGGTACACTTGTAATTGTGAAACAAATAAAGAAAAGTATTATTTACAAAAATAAAATAAAGAATAAATATATACAAGTAAACACAAATAAGGGGGGGGATTAGGATTCTTAAAATTAAAATTAAATAAATAAAATAAAGAAAATGTAAAAACATATATACAAGGGTGGAACGCAAGGAACAAAGATCAAAATCAATTCCATGTAATCAAATTCGATTCAAACCCTATAATTGTTCTTCCAAGTCATGAGAGAGGAGTTGATCATGTGAAACATTCGAAAGCAAATGATTTCCCATATTTTACTTTTCAATGCTAATTAACCTAAGCGAAAGCACCTAGATTAATCCTATCAAACATGCAATCAAACCCTAGAAAGCTAGTCAATCATGACATGTTCAACGCATTAGACATAGAGAAAGGCTATCAACTCAAGTGTACAACTTAGTTATGGAAAAGTCCACCTAATTGCAATCCTCTTCAATTAAATTCGATTCTTGTCCAGAACCTTTACTACTTTTGATTCAAGTTTACACAAAACGAAAAGTCGATTTCATGTTCTTAAACCTAGCACCAATTACATGCAAATCCTATAAGTGTCGACCCAAATAAGATAAACATATAAAAGTTTTCTGTAAAGCAAATTTAATCGAACAAACTCACATAAGCAACTTAGAATCACAATTATAGAATTCGAAAACTTTATTTAAACATAGAAATTGGGCTTAAACTTTGCCCTAAACGTTAGGTTAACTAGAAACAAGTTCATACGAAATCAAACAAGGAAACCAAAAAGGTTACAAGGAAAAGGAACGAATTACACCGTGAGTGGAGATGGAGATGGAGAGCTAGATGGTTGGATCTTGAATCTTGGAAGCAAGCCTTCAAGGTGGATGATGGAGGATATGATCTTCACGGCTCCTTCTTCTTCCTCCTCTCCTTGCTTGAAAATGCAAAACTAAGAACTAGAGAATGGAGAGAAAAATGGAAAGGAAATGGAGAGACAAAGAAGATGAGATGGATGAAGGAATTGGTGACTAAGGAAAATGGAGATGAAATGGATGAAGGAATTTATGGGAAAATGAAAACTAAGGAAAATGGAGAGGAAATGGTGAGACAAGGAGATGAAATGGATGAAGGAATGTGTTTTAGAATGAGAGGAGAAGGTGTTTATATAGGAAAGAAAAAGAAGAGTGAAATGATGAGTGGAAGAAAAATAATGAAAGTGGAGTATGAAAGTGATTTGTAAAATATGGAAAAGAAAGAGAAATGATGAAATGAAAGCAAAACATGAAGGTGCAGCAACATGGAAGTGATGATGATCTATTAAAGAGATTGTAGAAAAAATATATCCAAGGAAAAAGAGAAAAGCATCTAGCTTTCTTCATGTGGGTGGAAAACATGAATATGTGGTGTTGAGCTGTTTTCAGGTAAGTTTCTTCCCCTTTATTCCTTCAATTATTTCTCCAACAAGACTTCATTATATGCCTTTGACTTCTTCATATGAAATGTTCCACTATGAGTGTAGATCATTCTGACAAATTTTCAGAGCTTCAATCCATGTGGTTGGGCCGGAAATGCTGCTGGACCTCTTACAGGTCCAGTTTTCCGGTTTTGCTTCTGTAGAAAATTGGGCTGATTGTTTGAAGGCCTTCCACTCATATTTTTCTCTGGCACTGTTCATAAGAAATGATCCTTTGGGTGTCTAGAATGGATCTGGAAGGTTTCAGCTCATTTGAAGTTCATTTGGTCAGGCGGCCGCTCCTTCTTCCTTGCTTGGCTCTGATTCTCCTAGCCGGAGTAAGAAAATATTCAAGGTTGACTTTTTAGTGCATTTTCATTCGTCTCCATCATTTCTAGGTAATTATGGACCTAACGCTCATTTCACCTTCATTTACTCCAATGTACCTAAAAATAGAAATTGAATTAAAATCGATTCAGTTAAGGAATTAACTAAGCAAAATGTGAGGAATTAACTATTAAAATATCACATTAAAATGCTCCTATCAAGTGCATGCCCCAACCTGGACCTTACAAGCTTGAGCATGTCACAGTGCCGCGAGTCTCTAAAACATAAACATGAATACTTGATTTAAATTCTAGAGAACCACAAAGCATTTTGTTTGATAAACTTTTTGCAAAAGCACAACGGAAACTTAAAAATATTTTGAGGTGAAATTCTTTGAATTACTAAAGTCAATGTATTTGTTCAGAACTTGATTTGAATGATCACTTGAGAAAATAACAAACTTCAAGGAATAAGAATTTAGCAAAGTTCGACACAAGACTAACTTCCAACAAGTTTCGGAAAACAAAGTTTAAGAAATAGAGTTCTGCCTGAAACCTGAATTTTTTAAAAGGGAAAATGGTACGGTACCCCGACTTTTCCTCCTTACAACTTTTGGTACCTGACAAAAAAAAAACATCAATACGGTACCTGAGGTTCTTTGCCCGACCGAAGATTGGTACATTTGGCCGTTACCCCCATTACGGAGCTTGCTAGTTGGCAAATTTACAGGGGTAATTTAGTCCCTTCACTCACTCCCGCCCAAATTAGCAGTCATACTTTCCCGCCAGACTTTTTTTTGGACTTTAGTGACTTTTACCGCCAAATTACTCAGCCATACAATTAGAATGTGGCGCCAAAGTTGAAGAAAAAGGAGGGCTGTTGAAACTATAGATCAGTTTGGTACCTAAGGTTTTTAGCTCGACAAAACATAAGTACCTGTAATGGCAAATATTCATCCTGCTAGAAATGACAAACTGAAATGCACATAACATGAAACAAAGCTTGCATTTTCATAGAGTTAAAGGCAAATGCAACATTCAAAATACATATGTTTGAGGCAAATGCAACATACAAAATACAACATCTATGAAACCATTGTCTAGCAAGCTATACCAAAAACTACATTTTCAGCTAACACATCCTATTCAGATTCATTGTTTGCTGATAGAGGGGGATTTGCTGGTCTAGATTTTCTGTTAGCAAGCACTTTGAACCTTCTGGTTGTGAAACCAGTTCTGAAGGAGCTGCCTGAAGCAGTAGCAATCTGTGATTCCTGGGTTACGACATAAGCTTGTTGGGAGTCTTGCACATTCTGGAGACTTGTGGCTCCACTTGGTCAGCTTCTTGAGGATCCTGTTGCAAAACTTCCTCATTTTCTAGTTGCTGCACTGCCTCATCTTCCTGTTGTTGTTGCAGCTGCACATTCTCACCTTGCTGCAATTCCAAAAATATATAATTTAAGTTTCCCAATCATAACTTGGGAACCTACAAAATGATATGGACAGTGTTACCTGATTCCTCACCTTGCAGGTCCTCCTGTTGTGGCCCTTCTTCTTACATATTCCACAAGTGACCTGTTGGTAATAGACTTTAGGCAGCTTCTCTGCTCCAGGTGGTGGGGCTACTTCACCTGTTAAACCAGTTGTAACAAGTAAAACAAAGTCATATATAACTCATCATTTGATAACAAAGTTAACATAAAAATTGGAAAAGAACAGAATAAAAATTAGCTAATAGGAAGTATGACTGACCAGGTTCCTTGTTCCTTGACATTTTGGGCCTCCCAGGTTGCCTCCTATAAAGAGGAGGTGCAATGGGCCTATCACTACTAGCAAAACAATAATTACCCATAGATTAAGACTATCACACAGATTTCAGTGTGTGATGGCTTTTATCCATGGTACACGCACAAATTGAGTTACCGTGTGGTTTAGAGGGGGAAGGGGTAATGCTCATCTAACACGGATTATTTTGTCTGTGTGAATATTAGACGTGGGCCCCACTATCTTTCCATAAATATAAATTACCGTAATAGAACGCAATTCGTGTGAACAACTCTATTTCACATGGATTTCTGTGCCAAATGTGTAAACTGTATTTCACACGGATTTCTACTATATTTCACACAGATTTCTGTGCCAAATATATAAACTCTATTTTACACTTAAATCTTTGTCAAAACCTATAACATTGTTGTCATAGATTTTCGTGTGAAATCTATATAATCTAAGTGACAGCATTTTAAAAAAAAATTACTAATTAACCTGCAACCTGAACATAATAATACTTTTATTTTTCTACAATAAATATACTTCAAATATTTACAATAAAATGAACAAAAACTGAATCGAAAATATTAAAACTTTACATTCATAGCAAGATGTTCTTTACATTTCTAGCAAAATAAATTTCATATGAAGGTAAATTCTTGGATTACAATAAACAAGGCAGTTTTCTAGAATCCATTGTTTTTTAAGGTGGAATATTACAAAAATTTTCCCCCTTTAACAACATAATCCTTGTCCAAGAATAATTTTCATCAAAATACTTTGAGAACAAACTTAAAGTATGCAAAAACATAACCATCAAACTAGATAATGGTAGGTGAAACTAACCCTTTCAGTTCAGCTACGATTCTGGCACAGGCATTTCGAGTCGATACATATCCTTGATAGGTGGGGTTGGAATCGCAGGTCTATTGCATTGTGGTTGGACTGCTACAAGCTGTGTCATTGGGTCGCTATCTACTTGTGGTGCCGTTTCAATCCCTAAAAAACCAGCTTCTTTCATCCATCTACCAATTTGAAGTCTTGCTAGTTCATTCACCTTCCTTGCATTCTCTTCCATAGTTGCCTCCTGCTACTTCTTAAACTCCTCAATTTGAGTGGTGAAACGTTTGTTCATCTCAGCTGATTTAATCCTAATCCTTTCCTCCCTTTGGGGAGCTTATTTCCTTTGTTTTTCAGCCTCACTCCTCAATCTTGCATTCTCCAAGCGTTGGTCCTCAATTGTTGCTTTCATTGCTTCCATAGTGGCTGAAATACTTCTTTTCTCGGTATGAATGTACGGAACATCACGCCAGCGTACTCCCTCTCCAAATCCTCTCACTCGGTTACACTTCTCTGGCCTAAGAACCTCTACATAGATGTCTTCTCTAACTTGTGGAGTAATATCAACATTTAACTTCTTTCTCTCCTCTTCAGCCTTCTCCAAATCTTGCTGCATTCAAGCATGAAGTTAATTAAAAGTACATAATCTAGATTGTTGCAGCTTTAAATTGGTATATAAACTACATAGACCAAAGCCTATCTGATTTGCAAAGATTGTAATTATAAGCATGGGCCCTATAAGCATACTGCATTTTCTGAAATGCTAATAATACTGCATTTTCCCCCTTCTTTTCAAGCCCAGTATTACTTGCAAATAAAGTCTAAACATACTGAAATAGCAATCAAACAGTTTAAAATGAAAATTCATAAAACTATGCAATCATATGTCTAAACTATTATTTATATTATGGATAGCAGATTGAAATAAAACAGTGCAATCATTCTACTAGTGTAAACATGAAGAACATTTGAACTTAATAAAGATTATATAACTTGATTCAACCATAGGCATCCACAATAGGAATATCTCAATTTTGATACTCACCACTGCTTTGGTAGATGCAGCATCAACATACTCATTTTGATTTCCTTTCTTACGGTGTGTTAACTTGAAAATTTCCAACTTATCAGGTTCTTCCTCAACCCCATTCTCAACTTGCTGCTCTTCATAATGTACACATTATTCAAATCAATATCCATTTATAGGAAGTGACATAACAAATAAATGAACATTACAAAGCAGAAAACAAGAATCAAAACAATACTCACCCATTCATAAACCACCGCTGGAAAAGTCCTTGTGCCTGTACTGTGATGCATTACCCACTGCGATCGATTACTTACATTTATGATAGCTTTGGTCTGTTAAGGAATATACAAATATATATATATAAAATTATTTTGCTAGTTCATATGGATTCTATTCACATCTATATTATTTAATGTAATGTACACATTTGATTCATTACCTTAGTATCCTCATCATCACTTCCTCGATCTAGAAACACCCAATTTTTGTCAATATTGCTCAACTATTTAGCCTCTTCGATAGAGAACCACTGCATAATGAAAAAATCTATTAAAAAAATGCACATGATGAATGAATCAACTATCGCCTTATATCTTCTTTCCTAAGGTGTAGAACCTAACCCATTCGGAAATGACATATTATGTATATCCCTATGATCCCTAAATCATCGCTACATATTATTGAAAAATTCGGCAGCACTCCGCCTATGATCCTACATGTGCACGGACTTACTATGTACAGCAGGACTATAGGGTTGGGCGGTCGAATTTTCCAATAAAATGTAACAACGAATGGGTATTATAGAATATACATAATACGTCATTACCAAACTCGCCTTATATCTTCTTTCCTAAGGTGTAGAACCTAACCCATTCGGAAATGACATATTATGTATATCCCTATGATCCCTAAATCGTCGCTACATATTATTGAAAAATTCGGCAGCACTCCGCCTATGATCCTACATGTGCACGGACTTAATATTCACAGTAGGATCATAGGGTTGGACGGTCGAATTTTCCAATAAAATGTAACAACGAATGGGTATCATAGAATATACATAATACGTCATTACCAAACTGTCCAAAAATGGGACAATTTAAGGGTTTGGCATGGAGGCCTCAAATTCCAATACCAAATCCTTAAACGGGTACTAAGTTTCTGTGCAATGCAAAAGTATACACATTCTAGGAAGATGAATGGTATAATTTTTTCAAAGAAAATCAATTGGTATAAAATTATACTTATATATTTTCTTTGAAAAATTTAAACCATACCACTCTAAGCATTGAAGTAGTAAATTCTAATCATTTATAATTTTATATCACATACTAACAAATCAATCAACCTATTTATGATCATTTTAGTTTACATACACAAATCTAAAATAAGGATCCAATCAATAAATTTTAAAGAATATGGTTATTATTATCAATATCATAAAAATGAATAAACCATCAAACCTACTTATAATATACATGATGAGATGGAGAGAAGTTGAAATACAAACCTGAAAAGAGAATCAACAACAATAAGGAGCATAACATTAGCAGCTGGTTTAAGCTCTGATAAGAAGAACAATGGCCAAATTTGATCAATCTGCTAATTATAAGCAGAATTGCCACTGAAATCAGTGTGAAATACTTACACATTTGCAACTGATTTCCATGTGTATTTACCTCGGTAACCACTAACTGTCATGTTAATTGTCAGTAGATTATTTACACGGAATTTTGTGTGTAGTATCATTTTTCACACGGAATTCTGTAGCTAACTGTTCTTTTAACATTGATATCTGTGAACATTTTCACACAGATATTCGTGTATTACTCATTTCACACAGAAATCTGTATCAAATACTTATTGTAACTGAAATATGTCCCTCTGTGTTTCACATAACAAAAAAAAATTAATGATTCCGAAATAAATTAATTTGTAATACGTACAGAAATCAGTGTGAATTGATTTTCACACAGATATCCGTGTAAAAATATTTTAGCATTTATACAGACATCTGTTACTGTTGTTTATTCACACGGATTCCGTCGATATTGTTATTGTATAAATTACTGTGGGCCCAATTATGCTCTTTTCACACGGATATCTGTGTCAACATTTCCCATACATATTTGTGTATTACTAATTTCACATAGAAATCCGTATCAAATACTTATTGTAACGGAAATCCGTCCCTCCATAATTCAAATAACATAAAAAATTAATGATTTCGAATTAAACTAATTTATAATATGTATAGAAATCAGTGTGAATTGATTTTTACACATTTATCCGTATGAAAATATTTTAATTTTTACACAGATATTTGTTACTGTTGTTTATTTACACGGATTTCCGTTGATATTGTTATTGTATAAATTATTGTGGGCCCAATTATGCTCATTTCACACGGTTATCTGTTAGTATTTATATTTTGCACCGATATCTATGGCTTTTATCTACAGTAAATCCGCATGTGTTGTTATTTTGCTAGTAGTGTATGTATCTTGTCCCACTGTGCCACTCCAGCTATTGGAAAAAAAGAGAGGCTCATATGGCTTCATATAGGTGTCCTTGGTGAAGTATTCACGCACAAAATCATCAGGCCTCATGCCTTTATAGTGAATTGTAGCTACTGCATGCCCACAGGGTACCCCAGAGATGTCCCATCCCTTACATGTGCAGGTCTTTGCATCCAATGACACTGAATGTGCAGCCACCACACCTGAGGCACATGCTACCCCTCTGCCTTGAATCTCAAAGATGTTATTACTTGAACTGATAACCCTGTACTCATGGCTAAGCTCTGCATTCTTCCTTAGCTGTTTTTCAATCCTTGGCCCAACATTACACCTCCAATTAGGACCAGATTGTCTTCTATTAGCTAACCTCAACATAGTGGTAGCTCTAATGTCTTCCAAACAACTAAGAATGGGCTTCTTCCTAGCTGGTAGGATGTTTTTGTTGAAACTTTCTGAATGGTTGTTTAACAGAATATCACACTTGAATTTGGGGTGAAAGTGTGACTTTGACCAATGTTGTGCAGGTTTGTCCATGCACCATTGCCAACCAGAAACTGAGATTTTCTTCATGTCCTCCAAAGCATCCCTGAACTGATTCATTGTGTAGCTTCTAGCAATAGCCCACAATTTCCGTTTCAGTTCCAATCCTAGCAAAAGGAATACAAACAAATTGTTACACACATGTCCTTTCAATCACAAACAAGGAACCAAAGTAATAAGATAGAGAGATGCAAACCTTGATGTCCATCTAATTTGAAGTTATTGTGAAGATATCTCACACAATTCCTGTGTGCAGCTTCTGGAAATAACTCCTTTATAGCCTGCTCAAGCCCTTTTTGCTTGTCACTCATGAATGTGTAATGAGTGCTGTGATGTATGTCCAAATCCTCCCTCAAGAATTCCAGAAACCAAGTCCAAGTCTCCCTTGATTCTACTTCCACAACTGCCCCAGCAACTGGATAAATCCCATTATTCCCATCAATCCCCACAGCTGAAAGCAACTGGCCTTTGTGAACTGATTTTAAATGACACCCATCTAATCCTATATAGGGTCTGCACCCCTCCCTCCAACCCTTCTTCAATGCAACCATGCATATGTAGATCCTTTGGAACCTTATAACATCTCCATCAAGTTCAGTGTGAATCCAGACATAGCTTCCAGGATTCCTCTTCTTCAGCTCTCTAGCAAATTGTACTGATCTGCATGGCTCCCTTGTGCAAGCTTAAGTCCCTTCACCCTTGCTCCATAACACATTTGGTAATCCACCTCCATTTCAAAATCCCTATTGATTGCATTCTGCATCCCTTCCCTTGACCAATTAGGATCACTCATAAAAAATTCTTGATACTCTTTGGCAATAAAAGGTGCATGCATATTGTAACGTTCCGTATCTCAATTTACTTGTTTACTAGTCATTTGGACGGTAAACGACAACTACTTTCATTTTTTTTTTACTTTGTTTCAATACTTTTAGTGGCCCTAAAAGTTGACTTTTTGTTCGGGTCAAAATTTGAGAAAATGTTCTTCATGAAAGTTGTAGAGGACATTAAACCGAGCGCGTGCATATGTGGTACGTAAAAATCGTACTTCATATGTGAAAGTTATAAGCGGAAAATGGAAGTTACTGTTCATGGTAAGTAGTATAAATTCAAATTTTCTACTGTGGCCGGGTAATTTTCTCTCTCTCCTCCCCGTGTGTTTTCTCTCTCTTCTCCGAGCTATCTCTCTCTCTTCACTGCAACTCCGGCCACCTGGGGACGAACAACTAGCACCGTCGACTCCTCAACTCCTACCCAACCTCCCTACGGGTGCGTAAGGCAACTTTTTAATTTTGATTTTTTTAGCTAATTAAATCCTATATTTGTTGTAGAGGTTGAATTTGTGATTTTGGTGAATTTTGGAGAAATTTGATATCCATTGTGAATTTCCGAAGTTTGAAGTTTCGGAGGTCGAGTTATGGGAATCCGACCTTCGAATTTCCCTTGTTTCCTCTATGGAATACTTTAATCGATGGATAGACATTAGTGGTGAAGTTTTGCTTGAATCCGGAAAGAATTGGAGATATTGTTTACGAGGGGTTTTTGGGTTTCGTATTAGAATTGTAGTTATTTGTCGAATTGTTGTTTACGGAATATAATTGTGTACAGGATGAGGTACCGACCCATCGCTTGACGAAGATCCTTACGCTTGGATACAACGTTAGCCGTATATTGTGAGTGGACTTTTGTTTTAAACAATGATGCATGCGTTTGTTTCTTGAATTAATGGTTCACTTAATTATCATAATAATTGTTGAGCATATTATTTTGTTTCGGATTATAATTTGGTTTATCAATTAGTTTTCCCTGCATGATTTTCGAACGAGAGTTTTCTACGCTCAAATTTAAATTTGTGATTTATATTGAATTTCGACGAAGTATTTTCCGAGGTGGTTTTCTGAATTAATTATATTTCTATTTGTCGATTTGAGATTTTTAAAAGGTTTTCGAAATGGGATTTTGATGGAATTGTACTTTTTATTTATTTATCGACTTCCGGTTTTGGCATTGGGAATGCCTTAATGATGATTTGGATTTGGTTTTGTTTCTGATATACAATTTATAATTTGATCTCACCTTTCTGCTATTGATTTGAGATACTCTTGGCGTGTGGGACACGTCGTTGGAAATTCTTTTGCGAGAGTTGGGGAAGAATTATGTATTTATGGATTTATTGGATTTAGAATATGTTTTCTTGTGCCATACTTTGGGGTGATTTTTATCATGCTAGCCTTGAGTTTGCCTTTGTGGCGACGTGATGAGATCACGGAAGCCCGTCCGCCTTTGTGGCATTGGTTACTGTCTTTGTGATAGTAATGCTGAAGCCTAGTATCCTAATCGCTACACTTAGTGGCGTAAGGGTATATACGGGAGTATGGGAGTACTTTAGCCTGGGGAGGCTATCACCCGAGCCTGGGAGGCTCACTCGTATGGCCATCATCTTCCCCTACTTTTTATATTATTTTGACTAGCGGGGCTAGTCCAATTTTCCTTAACCAACGGAGCTGGCTTGTGTTTACGAGGTTCTTGATTTAAAGATAAATGTTTTACCATTGTTGCATGCATCGAGTTTTTAAAGGAATAAATGTGGGAAAACATAAAGTCCCTTTTCTTTACAATTACTTATTTTTTGTCCACTCATGCTAACGTTTTTATGTACTTTCTCTTGGGCCATTCGGTTTCTAATGCCCAGTTCGCAGTGTAGCTGTTCGTCTTTAGGAGTTGAGACTTAGCACCACCGCTGTCATCTATCCTTCGTAGGTTACTTCTAACCTACTTTGTATATCGTTGTTCTTGTGGCTTTAGACTGCTCTGATAACCTTGGGACTTTGGCATTAATATTGTGACCTATGACTTGGTTGTAATTTGAGTTACTTGGATAATTTGATACTCTAAATTATGGAGTTGTTCGGTTTTGGGAGCAGGGTGGCTCCAGGGGTTTTTGGAGGGTTGTTTAGAAGTGTGAATGTGTTTTTACAGGCTTTGGGCAGTCCATTTTTAGGGGTGACTCTGCCGAAATTTCAGTAGAGTTATTCCTAAGGTGGGCCCCACAGGGCCACTTCTGATTTCAGGGTAAAATTCGAAGCGAGTTCTGTCAATTTGGTATCAGAGCATTAGGTTGTTAGGTTCTGTAGACTCCTTTCTTTCCTACTACTTTATATGCTTAGTGGCGCCTAGTACCTCTCGAGTGATGGCCCGACCGCAGCGGATCCCCATCATATACTCTTCGGTGCTAGTGTATTCATTATGTATGTAAAGTAGATAGGTAAGGTCCTAATTCTTGAGCTTTGTTAACTTTATCTTCTTCAGGTGCTATGCCTCCTAGACGCCGAAGATGTGAGGAAACCCCTCCTGTTGATGATGGGGGAGATGCACCGCGGGATTTTACAGATGCGTTTGGGCAGGTCTTTCGGCAGTTTGCTGCCGTACTCCCCGGTTCACGCACTGACTATACTATGGAGCGTGATAGGAGACACGAGGCTGAGACCTTTTCCACTGCCATTACACCTGTGGATGCTCAGCGTTGGATTGATAGGATGGAAAGAGTTTTCACTCAGATGGACCTCCCAGAAAATAAGAAGGTAGGTTTGGCTGTACATTTTTTAGAGCACTCAGCTTGGCACTGGTGGTGCGGTGTTACCGGAGACGTTGGAGATGCCAACCATCTCACATGGGATCAGTTTAAGGCCCATTTTCGTGAACCTTTCCACTTCCTCCTCATTCATGGATGCTTCAACATTATGAGGCCCATGCCCGTGCCTGATTTCTTCTTCACCTCCCTATCCAAACTCATTTTCATCAAGTAATTGTGACTTGTCTCCCAAGTCGTCTCACACCTATAAATAGGGAGCCAAACAACTAGGTAATACATCGATCTCATTCCGACATGTTTTACTAGACACGCCTAAGGAAAATACTGACTTAGCTAGGCATATGAAGATTTTCTGCAAATACCCCACCTCCCTTCGAGCTGAAGGTCAAACTTTGAGTCAACGGTCAAACGAAGTTTCTAGATTGTTCCTGGTCAGCTCCCGCTTCGGTCCCTATTTATTGGTGAGTCAAAATCCAATTGGAAGTTTTTATCACCAACATTTGTCATACCCCAAATCGGCCGGTAGTAGATCAGTAGTAATTTGGTACTTCCCATATAAAAAAAATTAAATTCAAATTTACTATATAACTTGTTCAAAATACCTCTTTGGTTCTTATGGTCGGGTACTCGGGTTCAAGTTCGATTTTTTACTTTCGGACACAAGTGTACTATCAGTTCACATCTGCACTAAATATATTCATTTTCGACTCTAAATTTATATCATCGATCAGCTTACAGACTAACAGCTCACGGTAAATAACCAGCAGTATGTTTTCACTTGTATCTCTTGCAGAGAGCTACACTAGCTAGATAAGCTAGCTTTATTATGCGCTTCATAGCATTTCCAAGATAAGTGGAAGCCATGGAATTCCATAATCCTAATAGTGTATAATGGAATCGAATGGTAGAAGGTTGAGTGAGATTTTGCAACTAGAAACTTTTTTCCTCGTAGGACAACGTAATTTGTAGATTTACATAATTGGATATATCAAACAGACATATCATATATATACAAGGTATTGATTTCATTTGATGGAATATCATGCAGTGGGGTAAGAGGCTTCCATAGCAATACCACAGAGACCTTCCTGTGAAGCAACATCTCTTTGCATTCGTATGTAACCTTCTTCTCCCCATTCTGCGCCCCATGAGTTCTTAACCAACCAATACTTAGTCCCATCATCGCTGATGCCATAACCAACAGCAGTAACACCATGGTCTAGGCTCGTTCCACAGGTTCCTGTGAAAACACCACTTGAATAGAATTGGAAATCAGATCCACTAGCATCAATATAAACAGAAATAGGTTGACTGGCAACAGCCTTAAGAAGTGCGCTTTCACTGTTTGCAGGCACATCTTCGTGGCCAGTTATCGAGGCTGCATGGCTTACTTCCTTCTTGGCATTGCATGTAGCCTCAACACCGGTGTAGGGATAATTAGCCTCGGTGCTAAGTCCATGGTTTTCATCGATGAATCGAAAGTCATCATCCATTAAGCCACCCCAACAGTCTTGGGCTTCACCATTGACATCACGGTCAACTAGCTCTTGCTCAGACAAAGAAATCAATTTACCAGTTGTAAGTTGAGTAATTCCTTCCATGGCTGCCACGGCTGAGAACGCCCAACAGGACCCTGTACACATTTTGTTTGCACATTTGTGGCAGTTAGAATATAGTTAGCATCCTGTTTCCAAATGAAGAATTTCCAAATGAAAAATAATGTTGTGGCCAAAAGAAAGAAAAAAAGAAAAAAGATAGAAGAGGAAAGAATAGTGTGTTATCCCAAGTAACAACTAGCTAGATGCTAGATCACGAACCACATTGGCCTTGGTCCTTGACGGGAGTTACAGCTCCTTTCTGTCTCCAGTCCATTGTGGCCGGCACACTAGCATTTTCATACCTGAAAGTAGTGGTCTTTGTGGAACACTCATGCCCTTTGAACCGATTTCTGGAGGCTGTGAATTCTTCATTTGTAAGGTCTGCAAATTGAGAGAAATATGGTCCAGCTGTACTAACATATAATTCAGTTTTGCTTTCACAACTACATAACAAGTCTATGAGGACTCTTTGTCTTCTCGAGATGATCTGCAAATTAGTCAACATCAAAATTATATTGTCAGGCCGGGGATTGTGACTTTCCTTTTGTAGCTATGTAAATGAGAGTGAGAAGTAACAAGTAACTAGCTCACTTCTACCACTGTTCTCTGTGTTATTTTTGAATTTTTTCAATGATGTCTAAATTTAATTTCTTCATCTTCCGGAGATGATCTTCTGCAAAACTTATTTTAATATATCAGAAGTGTTAAATGTCTTCCAAATTCCCAGTAAATTACTATGACAATTCTTTAAGTAAGGCCTTTTCTTGTCGGATTGATTTTTTCAATTCCATACAGTTAGCATTTTATTTTAAAATAACAACTATAATCAATTTTGAAGATGCATATATATATATATATATATATATATATATATATATATATATATATATAGGAGCTGTTACTGGTCCTATATGACCATATGTTTTTGTTGCAAGAAGAACTTGACCTGAATTTAGTTAACTTGTTATGACTGATGACTCACTCTCTTTCTCTCTTATGCAAAGCTTTGGTTCTCTGAGACATGATTCTGGAAGTCGAACAGGCTTTGAAAGAAGTCCTTTGGGAAATTCAACCGAACCATCACCAGCAATTACGCTGATGAATTCAGTCTGCTTTTGGCAGTACTCTCCCCATCACCCCTAGTCTTGGCAATAGTGTCACCATAACAAATTTATATCGTAGAATTCAGAGTATGGACTAAGCAATCAATCTCCCAAAAAAAATTTAACTAAAGCTAGAAAGCCTATGGAGCCTATTGCACTAATTTCTTTGTTGGTTTGTCACTTCAGTGAATCAAAAATAATATATTCAGTGCCTGCAATAAAATTTCTGATTAGATGGTTCCTCTTCACATTGTTGTACCTTTGAATGTCAATTCTAAGCAGCAATTCTTTATTTCAGGGAAAAAAAAACAAAGACTTAATAGTACAGGTCTCATGACTATGTAGGAGCAGGCCTAATTACCTCTGTATTAACGTATTATTGAACTCATCAATCTTTGTATTGTTGAGATAATCTTCCAATAAAACAATGAGGGTTCGGTACACGAGAGTTGTATTTCAGCAATGCAATCAAGAAAATATGCAATGGAATGACAAAATGGGACAGAAAGTGAAGCGGAGAGAAAAACATCCAGTCTTGTTCTGTTACAACAGACGTATGATGGAATAAAAAAGAAAAGAAAAAGAAACTCAGATTATAGGGTTCCAGTATGAGGAAGCATTAGCTCACTAATTAATTAAAACAGAAACCTCAGTATAAGTTAAATAGCAATAGTATCACTTTTTTGTGGTATATGCAATTTCTTTTCCTAAGAAAAGAACATAATTTGTAGACAGAGTAGCTGGATATCAACTAGACAGGTTCTTCATTTTTGTATTAATATACCTTGCTGGTTTTCTTACAGATGCTGTAGCTTTGACATATTACAAGCATAAGATCATGTACATATCATAATGAATACCTAGAAAGGATAGTAGGGATTGATTTCATTTGATGGCATATTAGGCAGTGGGGTAAGAGGCTGCCATAGCAATGCCACAGAGACCATCCTGTGCAGCAACATCTCTTTGCATTCTTATGTAACCTTCTTCGCCCCATTCTGCGCCCCATGAGTTCTTCACCAACCAATACATAGTCCCATCATCGCTGACACCATAACCAACAGCGGTAACACCATGGTCTAGGCTAGTTCCACAGGTTCCGGTGAAAACACCACTTGAATAGAATTGGAAATCAGATCCGCTAGCATCAATGGCAACAGAAATAGGTTGATTGGCAACAGCCTTAAGTAGTGCACTTTCACTATTTGCAGGCACATCTTCGTGGCCAGTGATTGAGGCTGCATGGTTTGCTTCCTTCTTGGCATTGCATGTACCATCAACACCAGTATAGGGGTAATTAGCCTCGGTACTAAGTCCATGATTTTGATTGATGAACTGAAATGCATCATCCATCAAGCCTCCCTCACAGCCTTGATCTTCACCATTGACATCACAGTCAACTAGCTCTTGCACAGACAAAGAGATTAGTTTACCTGTTGTAAGTTGAGTAATTCCTTCCATGGCTGCCACGGCTGAGAAAGCCCAACAGCATCCTGTATATACAGAGAGAAAATTATTAGCATTTAGAGTAGAAACAACTCGAATACCAAAAAGGGAAGCAGAGGCTGATCTATAAAAGTACAGTTAGGTAGATGATTAATTGCATACCACATTAGCCTTGGTCCTTGATGGGAGTCACAGCTCCTTTCTGTCTCCAGTCCACTGTAGCTGGCACGGTAACATTTTCATATTTGAAAGAAGTGGTTGTTGTGGAACATTCATGCCCCTTGAATCGATTTCTTGAGGCTGTGAACTCTTCATTTGTAAGGTCTGCAAATCGATTGACACTTAATTTGTAAGGTTTGTTTGCTTCGCCATTGGAAGATTCTATAAAAGCTACATTTTCCTTAAATATGTGGAAGCGCATCTCCTTCTCGTCAATGTCGTTGTATATGCGTCTATAACGAGCCATCCATTGCTCGTATCTACCATACATCATTGCATCTTGGAGACTGCGGGAAGTGGCTTCAGAAGACCAAGCCCCCAACATGAGAATCAATGCCAAACATATAAATTTGGTGTGGTTGATGAACTCCATTGTAGGCTAGGATATGATGAACTAAATGAAATAATGAGCAGGTATACGGTGAAATAGTAGACTGCTGAGTTTATATGGAGAAAACAATGGCTGTGTTATGTTATCTCCGTGTCCCAAACGTTGCTCTGCAATATATTTGTCGGGAAAATATCACCAATGATCACTAAGTTATGACTTATTCGACACTTAACTCACTGTATTTTCAACAATATCACTTAACTCATTGTATTTTCAACAATATCACTTAACTCACTCAGTTTTACATCCGTCTTTCACTTAACTCACTGCCGTTAATTCTACTGTTAGAAGCCGTTAAAATTGAGGGTATATTTGTCAAAACACTTAAAAATCATTTTTAACTTAAAAAAACTAAATTTATTAGACTTTTTTTCAAATTTTTTTAACTTAAATATAATTTGAAAAAAATTGTCTTTTTTTTTTTTTTTATAAAAAAAAGGTTAGAAATGCATTTTTTTAGTGTTTAGACAAAATACCCTGAATTTACATTTATTAGACTTTTTTCAATTTTTAAAATTTTTGAGATTTCTAGTAAAAAATAAATTTTTTAACTTAAATATAATTTGAAAAAAAAATTGTCTGTTTTTTTTTTTAAACAAAACAAGAAGTTAGAAATGCATTTTTTTAGTGTTAGACAAATATACCCTCAATTTTAATAGCTTTTAACGGCAGAATTAACGACAGTGAGTTAAGTGAAAGACAGATGT
Source organism: Rosa chinensis (assembly GCF_002994745.2). Classification (NCBI taxonomy): domain Eukaryota; kingdom Viridiplantae; phylum Streptophyta; class Magnoliopsida; order Rosales; family Rosaceae; genus Rosa; species Rosa chinensis. Next base: position 45,136,120 of record NC_037089.1, read on the forward strand.
AAAACTGAGTGAGTTAAATGATATTGTTGAAAATACAGTGAGTTAAGTGTCGAATAAGTCATAACTCAGTGACCATTGATGATGTTTTCCCTATATTTGCCCCATAAAATGTTGGGTTAATTACATACTAGCCTTCCTCCACACATGCTCTGCATGTGCAAGTATTTTTTTTTTTTCAGAAAATAAAAAATAAAAGATAATGGAAGAAAACAGTTATTGCAGAGAGAAGTTAGTGAAAGAGAAAAGTGGGTTGTGGGATTTATTTTGTTTATTTTTATTAAGAAAAATATAATTTTCAATTGTCGTAATAGCCCTTGTGATTTAATTAATTCTCAAAGTATTTTAATCTGTTAAAGTCATTTCTGTCAAAATTTTTGATTTTGACTAACAAAACCTCTTCTCTTAATAATAGTATAGATAACTGCATATTTGAATGTTGTTTTAGTCATAAGGCCACCAAATATGTTTTTCCCTCATAAGGCCACTAAATTAAAAAGGGTATTAAATTTTAGATATAAAAAACCAACATATTTACATAAATGCCACTAGAGTAAAAAGTCAACAATCATCTTCTCTCTCCTCTCCAGCGAGGTTTCTGGCCAACTCCGGTGAGTCTTCGACAGACTTTCGGCCAACTTCCGCCGACCACAAAAGCTACTGTCACTAACACCAAAAGCTACTCCGGTGAGATTTCCGGCAATCTCAGGAAAGATCACAAAAGCTACTGTCACCTGCAACAAAAGCTACTCTGGTGAGATTTCCGGCAACCTCCAGTCAGGTCACAAAAGCTACTGTCACTAGCAACAAAAGCTACTCTGGTGAGATTTCCGGCAACCTCTGGTGATGTCACAAAAGCTACTGTCACCAACAACAAAAGCTAATCTGGTGAGATTTCTGCAGCCTCCAGCATGGTAACAAAAACTACTGTCACCAACACTAAAAGCTACTCTCATCAACAACAAAAACTACTCCTATAAGATTTCCAGTAGTCTTCGTTGAGGTCAGAAAAACTACTATCATCAAAACCAAAAGTTACTATCACCAACAACAAAAGCTACTTCCACTAACAACAATAACTATTGTCACCAACAACGAAAGCCAATCCAGTGAGATATCTGCAGACTCCAACAAGGTCACAAAAACTACTATCACAAACAACAAAAACTACAACCACCAACACTAAAAGCTATTTACTAACAACAAAAGCTACTACTGTAAGATTTCCGACAGCCTTCGGTAAGGTCACAAAACCTACTGTTACCTACATTAAAAACTACTATCACCAACAACAAAAGCTACTCCTACTAACACTTATAGCTACTCTTATCACCAACAACAAATGCTACTGTCATCAACACCGAAAATCTACTGTCACTAACATCAAAACCTACTCTCACCAAAACCAAAAGTTGCTCTAACCAATACCGAAAACTACTCTCACCAACATTAAAAAGCTAACGACACTAACAACGAAATCTACTCTCACTGACACCAAAACCTACTCTCAATGTACTAGCCTTTCTTCTTTCAAACCATCATTTATCAACCTAATAAAGCTACTGATAAGATAATAAATGATTTGAAAATGCTAATCAAAGCGAATGCATGCCTAATCTAATACTATGCCCATTTCCTTCCAAATCTACATTGTGAATCAATATAAATCAGCCAAGTCAGAGAAAAGCTACTTAAGTAACACACAGGAAGCTTCTCTCTTTTAAGTTGATATACATTTAGACATGAATAACTTGAATAGAATATAAACTATAAATGTCCATGAATAAAAAACAGTAAACACTAAAACAAAAGGAAAGGCTAATCATGAATAAAATATAAACTACAAATGTCCAGTGGAAGAAGATAAGGCACATATAATATCTAAATGATTTCAAGGTCCATACAAAACAAAGCACTATAATTGCAATGCACCAAAAATCAAAGACAAAATCAGATTGGTGGCCATTTCACTCCGCCCGAATCTGATAATCAAATCAACCACATTTCGAACACTAATTCACTAATAAAATATTATGAACAATTGAAATTGAAGATTGGTTCGTGGCCACATACATCAGGCTTCATTCTTTTTCTCGTCAATTCAATTCCTTCGCTCTCCCTTGGATCAATTAGATTTTCAACTAAGCAAACAGAGCAATCAGTCAATCGAATCCTTACAACAGTAGCAGTCTTGAGCTAATTTCACTTATCAGTACATTAGCTAAGCGTAAAATGAAAACGTACCTTGAATCTCAGATAGGGCTCGCGAGGCCAAGCTTAACAGCCTACTCGAGGAGATGAAACGCTTCGTTTCGGCCATTGAGATCTTTGAACCTATCTTCGGCAACGAACTCTGGGAGCAACAAGAATACGTGTCTCGCCTCTTCTCTGTCTAATCACCGGCGCAAAGCATACTTGCAATCTGTAATTACAGCGATCACTTAGGAGTATGAAGATGACGGAGCCGAGCCTTGGAGACGACACTCAGGGCTCAGAGATGACGAAGATGAGGCGAGCCGAGGAGGAGCGCGAGGTAGATAGTGTGGCTTCAGATCAGAACGACGGCCATCGTAATTTGACGGGCAAGGTCGATTCCATGGCTCAATTTTGGAACTGAACAGAGAGAGAGAGAGAGAGAGAGAGAATGTGAGGGTGATTGATCTGTATTTGGCTCCGATGCGGTTAGTTTTCTTGGATAAAAGGGCAAAATCGTCAGTAATAGAAAATTTGTGGATGAAAGTGGACGTGTACACAAAAAATTAGGTGAGTTTATGACTAATTAAATTTTCAAAGTGACACTTGTGTGTAATTGTCTATAAAAGGTTCTGATATGTCACATTGCCCATTGCCTTCTAATATAATTTGATGTCACGACAAGTTACTAGCCAAATCCAAATACAATAAGTTAACTACCATTAGAGATGTTTCTTGGCTTTACCTTTACTAATAGTCAGACAGACCAGATTAATCTTTTGGCATATGTGAGCAAACCAATTCTTTGTTTATGGTATGCTGATCTAAAAAGTAGGCGAACAAATACAGAAATACTACAACTCATTATTTCTAGATAAGTGAAAATTGGATGCTCTAGTTCTTTAAAGTTAACTAACATTAGAATTGGCAAGCCAATTTGCGAAATGAATGAAAGAATTTGGACTTTTGTGACTAGTAAGAATTTTAACCCAGGATACGAAAGGTCCAATTTGACTGATTTACTGTAGTATCTGGTAGCATTTACAGACACTACTGAGTATTGACAGATGTTGGTTTTTGCAGAAGATCAACAACAAATGTTTTCCGTTGTCTAACATACAGATGCTGAAAGTCGGCACCTATATTGGACTGGACATAAGAAGGCAAACATTTCACTTCCGCCATTAAATCATTACATATTTATTATCAAAGTTGTAGTATAGAGTAATGTACTTTTTCTCTCGTTAAGTAAAAGAAAAGGTCTGCATATCAGTAGTGTCCTAGCTCATCAGTGTCAACCATGTCTTCGAGAGAAAAAGTATCTGGGTACAGAGGCACATAAGCATGCTGACTAAATATTGGTAGATCCAATGCAGCACTTGCAATAGACTTGCATTCCTCGAGTGATTCTGCATCCAGAGATGAAACTTCCTGCAAACATACATGCATAATATTGCTTAGATTGCAGCTTTACATTTTTTCTTGAAAAGCGAGAATTTTAGAAGAAAGGTATTCTGGCCAAATAATATTTAACAGCCAAGATATGTTTCACTAAATTAAATTAGAGGCACCATCTCCGCAGACCAGAACTGCAATGTCTTCTAACAAATAATCCTTACAATTACGTTTTTGCCTGTTACCTTGCTATTCAGTCCGCAGATGTATCCAACAAGCAGCAGTTTCACTTGCTGGTTGGATATACAGCAATTGCCTCCATTGACTAGATGTATTTGCTGCATCAAAGAACCAAGTAAATTTAAGTAGACAAAAAGATGGTGCATATCAAATGGAACTAAGAGCCACAATGAATATTGAGCAATCATCTTGTTTAACTTTTGGAGCTAGCAAAACATTACTTTATGAATTGCCAAATGATTAGCTATTAATAAAAGGTTAAAACAATTAACAAGGTAGCTAGAGTTGATTACTCACAGTCTTTTTCTTAGGACAGCAGGAATTGTGATCCATTCCAATGCCAACCACTACCCTGTAGCTCTTCTGCATATCCACCACGGCCCACCCAAAGAAAACTCCCCAAACTTGGTCAGGCAGAGCAGATTTCCCATCCTCTGATCATGTTTAGTGGGCGGATTAAATTCAATGCAAACTTCCAGAGATCTTAACCATAACACCACATGCAACCAATCGAGTAAAATTCCTAGTCGTTCTAAACACCTTGAGGAACATTAGAAGCATTACAGGTAGGTTCCAAGAAAAAGTGGAATGAATATATAAAGTCAGCAAGGAAATGGGTTAATGTCACTGTAACTACATACAAGAGCTTATTTTGTTCTACCAAGTGGCACATTGTGACCCAGACCAAATTTATGAAGCTTCTGGAATAAAAAGATTCACAAACCTGTGTCTTCAATGACAAACCCGTTAACATAAAGACCACTCAAATTAATTGCGTCAATTGGCAATGCATTATCTACCCCTGCACCAAATGACAAGCAAGTATTGAACAGGGAAGGAAGGGCATATGACCAAATAAATGCAAACAGTATGAAGAGATATATACAATCTTCAAAAGGAGGAAGACCCCAATGCTCAGGTCGAAACTCCAAAAGTGAATGGAGCACAGTGTTTGCAAGGGCAGAACAACCAGCAGCTTCACCATGGGGTGGAACAGCCACTACCTCCATTCCGGCAGCATTGGCAGCTTTAACGCCAACCCTGTTGAAATGCATTGGTAGAACACAAACACTTGTGACTAATATCAACTAAAATGGCCGAATAAAGAAAATGAGATGCTGGCAGCAGAAGCTGCATGAATAGTTACCAAAAGACAACTTAAGTTCACAATAATCGGCAATGTACATCATCAAATACTTATGTACTCCGCTTGGTTTATAGTTGAACTTTGTGGACTATTTATAAGAATGAAACAAATTTCAGTTAGAGGTACATGTTTATTACAGTTCTTACATCGAGTCTTCGATCACAAGGCAGTGAGCTGCATCTACATCCATCTGCCTTGCTGCCTCTTCAAATCTGTAAGCAATGTGGTGAGTTCACTACCATCTATTAAAAGTACAGTAAAACCCTTAAAATTTCTATGAAATTACTTCCTTACAAATCTGGAGAGGGCTTGCCCGCTTTAACCTGGTCACTGCCAACGATTACTGAAAACCATCCCTGCCAACCTATATAAAGGAAGTAATAAATCACAACACATGAGAAATCACAGATCAATCAGTATGTTTTTCCAGAAATGTGCATGAGAATAAGGCAGAGCAAAAGGTAGTTTAGAACAAAATGGCATTGGTGCAGAGAGAGGTCCATGTAACTGTAATATCTTACATTGTGAATTATTCTTCCTTCTTGGCCTAAAGGAAACATTTATAAGCTCTTTACAAGAAACATAACAGTTCTTTGCCAAGTATATCAATAGTTGTTCATTTTGAAATGGTTTGACAGGATGTAGCTTCATTATCAGCTTTATAAGCTACCCTCCTTAAAAACCATTAGTAGGACAAAAGGCGGAGCAAAATGTCTTCTCATTTCTTGTCAAATTTTTGCTGTGATATGGTATTGGTCGTCATCAACAACAATCTCAAGGTCTAAAGATTGGTTTTATCTAATATATATATATATATATATATATATATATATATATATATATATCAACCTCGCAAAGAAAGAGCAAAGGAAAGTAAAAACCTTGATGGACAGAGATCTTTGCATTTATATATTCGCGCAAGGAATTTGAAGCAAGAGCAGTAGGTACTCCATGGTCATGGAGATGTTTGATAAGACGGGTAGCACCAGGAAGAGCTTTTACGTGCTTCCACCTAATCGTATTCCACTTAACAACTTAGCACTCAAGAAACATTATATGCAAAGGCACAGCAATATGCACATAGAAATAAATCATATATCCGAATCTCATCAGTTATCACTATGCTGACATCCAGTAGCACTTTATAACTTGAGGCGTATGGTTCTCGTCAGAAAAGCTCCCAGATACCTTTTAATCAGGTTAAACATATAGCAAATTTGGTGAAGTATGATTCTTAGTTTGCTAAGTAAACTCTGTACACTAGTAACAAACATGTATGCATTTAAGTGCTACATAGAGAAAGCGGAGAGTGGCTTACTTTTGTTGATACATGGGGATGATTTCTTCAATAAACTGGTCAGGAGTCAATGGAAGATCATAGTCCTCAACAATAGCGGTAGACGAGTCTTTGAGTGTCTTCCCAATCTCCCTCTTCTCTTCCTTTTCCTTATTCAATGTCTTGCCATACTTGGCCAAAAACTCCTTGAAGACGCTCTTTGTAGCCCGCTCTGAACCACAACAAAACATAGAAATGAGAATGACCCACTACGTCAAATGGAATTGGGATAGTGAATTTGAGACCTGTGTCCAAAAGGGTCCCATCCAAATCAAGAATGACGGCCAAAATCTTGGGTTTTGGGGTCTCTGTATTGCAGTGATTGGATGCACAGTCGCAGCAGCTCATGGCTGAGCCAAAATGGTTGCCTCTCCTTGCGTGGATAATGCGTTATTTCCAAGAAAGAAAATGGAAAAGGATTTAACTGGAACTGATTTTCATTTGTGTGTAGGATGCATTATATAAACCATGTCGGGTGCTGTGACGAGGAAGATGGAATGGCATTGTTCTAAGGTGCTTTGCTGGTACCGCATAAGAATTTAATGCGAAGAAGATGAGATGAGATATGCAAATTGGAGAGACAGATTCCCTCTTCTTAATATGATTCGGCATTTGTTCAAATCTTTTGGCGTTTGCAGGGACTTGTTCAGAAGCCCTACTCTTCCTTTGCTACAAACAAATAAAGACATATAGTATAACAAAACAAAAAACAGAAATGCAAAAGCAAATAATTAAACATTAATATTAATAATATTTTTCAATTAGGGAAATTCCCAATTAGTTCAATAAATTCAAAAATTTTCCAACTTGATTTGTGTTTCTTAATATTTACCTTAAGGTCAAATATTTTCCATAATAACTAGGTTACTATATGACAATAACAACTTTACTGTATGACAATAAATTTCTAATTGCTATACTCAACTTGCGTGCAAAGGTAAATTGGATTAAGGATCTATGTTTGACTTTCAATCTTGAACGAATTGACGGTTCGAAAAATAACCCTAAGGCTCAAAACTGCCACACTCAAACCAAAACTCAAGAACTATGAACTGCAGCGTTCCATCTCCATTAATCCTACTACCACGATGGAGTCTATCAAGGATGTCACTATTAGCTTTATCGCGTCCCTTGTTGTTACTAAAAACGACATGGTGGGTCTCTCTCGCATGGCCGGGGTAGGCGTTAGAAAAGGATTTTAGGCTTACCTGCTAGCGCGACCACTGACTTCGAAGCCTTTTAGGCTATGTTTGGTATGGCTGTTCCTTGAGAAAAAGTTGGCTTCTGCTTATTTCTGAGAATAAGTGGCTGAAAAGCAAAGCTGCTGAGTGTTTGGTAAACTGGCTTTTTATAAGGGCTGTCAGTGGCAGAAGCAGTGGCAAAGTGTTTGGTAAATCAAACTGGCTTGTGCTTTTTATTTGTGGAATGACCGAATTGGACATGAGAGATTATTTTGTTTAATTAATTGTATATAAAACAATATTGTTCAAATGATCTTGTTATTATTTTTAATCTTTATTATGTCCGTATTAATTTTTGTTAACTTTAAATTTTTATAAAGCATGGTGACTATTTGATTAATATTGGACAATATGATTATAAATCATGGTGACTATATTATTATAAAGGGGAAATTACTGGTCACTCCCTGTACTTTTAGGGCGTCGACAGTTCAGTCCCTGCTATCCTAATTTCAACAAGTTACTCCTCAGACATTCAAATCTCACACAATTTGGTCCAAAATGACTATTTTGCCCCTCACTTCCTCTTTTTATTTATGTTTTCTCTCCTCTCCCCTCATTTCTTCTAAAATTCATAATTAATTCATATGAACTCCGATTTTTGCGTTCCTTATATGGACGAGATCGTATTGATGAACTCTACAACTTTTATGAAGGAAGTTTTGCCAAATTTTGTATGTATAAACAGTCAATTTTCACGACCGCCCCTAAATAACACACACACACACTCTCTCTCTCTCTCTCTCTCACTATGCACATTTCAACCCAAGACATATCGAATATTTGAATTATGAATATTGAGTCTATTTCATAAGTAGTTGTACGAGAAATTCGGTTTTGTATTGATTTTATTTTCGAAACAAACGTTATTTAGGGGGGGTCATGAAAATTGACTTTTTATACATACAAAATTTGGAAAAACTTCCTTCATGAAAGTTGTAGATCTCATTGATACGATCTCGTGCATGTATGGAACGCAAAAATCAGAGTTTGTATGAATTAATTATGAATTTTAGAAGAAAGGGAATTTTCGAAACGAACGTTATTTAGGGGGTAGTGAAAATTGACTTTTTTATACATACAAAATTTGGAAAAATTTTCTTCATGAAAGTTGTAGATCTCGTCAATACAATCTTGTGCATATATGGAAAGCAAAAATCAGAGTTTGTATGAATTAATTATGAGTTTTAGAGGAAAGGGGATTTTCGAAACGAATGTTATTTAGGGGGGGTCGTGGAAATTGACTTTTTATACATACAAAATTTGGAAAAACTTTCCTCATAAAAGTTGTAGAGCTCATTGATACGATCTCTTACATGTATGGAACGTAAATATCGGAGTTCGTATGAATTAATTATGAATTTTAGAAGAAAGGGGGGGGGAGAGGAGAGAAAAATAAAAAATAAAAAGAGGAAGGGAGGGGCAAAATAGTCATTTTGGACCAAATTGTGTGAGATTTGAATGTTTGAGGAGTAACTTGTTGAAATTAGGATAGCAGGGACTGAACTGTCGATGCCCTAAAAGTACAGGGAGTGACCAGTAATTTCCCCTTAATACGATCTCCAAAAATTACGGATTATATATCAAAATGTTCGTATCGATGAGTAGATGATATATAAAACCAGAAATTATCCCTGACATGGCCAAAAATGCCGCTAAGAGCAGGCACAGGGGGTGGCACACTGCCACCGACCAAACTCAAAACCACAACAATCCAACTGTCCAAAATGTCAAGAATACCAAGTAAAGCAACTTTAATACCTGGAGCTTGAACCAACTCAGCCTAGATCGCCGCCGATAGCCGCCATAAGCCAAATAACTATGAGTTGACTATGCTTTGGTGAAAATCTTCCAAAACGACCACCAAGGGTTGAAGGAGGAAGCTTCCACTAACCTAACAAGACTGGTTTCGTGCTTGGCTGTCGCCGGAGGAGGAAATTAAATCCGGTCGAGTCTGCGTTCACCGCAGCGATCCGTTGTGTATGCTTTAAATCGTTGCAAGCCACCACCATAAGGAGGACCGCATGGAGGAGGCGAGCCTATCTGTGCTGGTCTCGTGGCCTGGGGTAGCCAGAGCTCATCGGAAAAGCCGTGTCTTGGAACCGGGTTTTGGTCGGGTCTGACGCAAAATCTCCGGATCCTAGGGTTTCGATGAGAAAGAACATAGAGAAGGAATATTTCCAAACAGAGAAATTTCCGAAAATGTAAATAATGAAATTCCCAAAACATAATCCTCTATTTATAGTAATTTCCAAAATTAGTAGAAACTTTCGTTGACCATAACTTTCTCATACGAACTCCGATTTCCATGTTCCACATATTCACGAACTTGTATTGACGTGCTCTACAAGTTTTGTGAATGAAGTTTTTGGAGAAACCCAACGAATAAAAGTCAACCTTTTGACCTCTCAAAAATAAAACGTTTCAAGAAATTATTTGTCCAAAAAACTTCCACAACATCCCGGAACTATGCACTCGTACCAACAACTACTGAATTAATTTCGAAAAATCCTCGTAAAATAATAACGAATTTCCGAGGTATTGCACAGGGTACTCCTTTGAGCACCTTGTTTCTGTCTCTCCTGAGATCAAAAGAGAAAACGAACCTGTTCTGGTTTTGTCCTGAACCTTAAAGCCTCCATCTAACACCCAAACGCGTCAGAAGCTGGAGATCGGCGACACTAAGGCTATGTTTGGGGGGGCTTTTTAGCTCCCCTGCTTATAAGCACAAGAGGACTATGCGTTTGGTTAGCTGACTTATGCTCAGCTTATTCGAAAAGCCACTACAGCTTCTCTCCAAAAGGAGAAGCTGCCTGACCCCAGCTTTCAGAAGCCAGAAGCCAGCAGCTACTGTAGCGGTACTTACTGTAGCTAAATGAATGTTTCAAAATGACAGATTCTATCCTTCCTTGGGAGAGGCAATTACGGATTGCCATCAAGCCCCTTCGAGATGAGGTCAGAGGCTGCATAGCATTTTCATCTCTATCCCATCTCCACTCTCCCTCTAACGCCGCCGGGCTCTCATCACAGACGCCGCCTCACTCTTCCTTTAACGCCGCCTCCCTCTCCCTCTGACGCCGCCTCAGCCTCTCATCACGAAAACCCCAAGCACAGAGCAATCGAACCAAACACAATCACTTCATGACCTGAACCCACATCCTCCCCCAATTTCAGATCGGGAAGCCAGATTTCTTCATCCTCTCTTTACTACAGAATGCATCCTGGTGAGGAAAAGCTAGTTTGTCTCTCTTGATTTTCGATCTCCCAAATCAATTTTTCTTTCAGCTTGGTTGAATAAAATTTCAAAAACCTGTTTGGGTTCTAGTATTCATTTCAATTTCAAGATTATGTGTGTGATTTACAAACTTGGGTTTGATTTCTGGGCAGCAAAACGTACGATTTGGTTGAATTTGTTTTTCAGACTTCATGTGCTTGTGATTTTGTTTGATGGGTTTAATTCCTCTTCTATGGTTTTGGTATTCAAGCTCTTGTATTTAGTATTCAAGCTTTTGGTATGCAAGTTGATCTGGTTTTCGTGTATGATACATTATAATCTTGCATCTCGGGTTTGATTGCTTCTGTATGATTATGATTCGCATGCTTACACAAGCGGATAATTAGAGGTTGAAGAACGCGTGCTTGCTGTATGATTATGACTCGCATGCTTACAACTCTAATCTCTTGTATTACAGACATGAAACCTTCACAGCTATGTCATTATTGTACATGGATACTCTCTCACACTACTAGATCATTCAGAGTACATATTTTTGGAAACCAAAAGCTTTATTGAGGAGCACTTACTAAAGTGGACTAGGCTTCGCATAAACTTGAAACAGCTCACACATCTTTTGCAATTCTCTTACCCCCCAAAAAACTTGCCCAGATTAGGCATTACCTTCGTCTTTTTCTGAATGGGGAAATTATTCATATGCCGAGCTCCAGGAGAGGCAGATTTTTGGAACATTGGCTTGCCTTGATGGAGTTAAATTTCCATTAGTTCGCAGGTTTCCAGATGCTGCATTTATGTCCCTCATTTGTCTCCAAATTTGTAATTCTTGTCCCTCAAGCATCCTCTGTCCAGAAGGTTGTCTTTCAGGTCTAGAGGCCTCTTGTTGTACCTCCTCCACCCTCTTTTCTATATTGTTCCAGCTTTGTTTGGTAGTTTTGTTTCTCTTTGTTATGAGCCTGAGAATTTAACTGTCATTCTTTTGAACAATCTGCAGGTCTTTGGAACGGCGTGTTGTCATTCTTTCTCTTGGTTCTAAGTAGTTTTGGTTCTGGGTTGCGCAGCATCTAAGGGATATCTGTAGCATTGATAAATCTGAAGCAATATGATTATTCGAGGATGTAATTGTTCCATAAACTTATTATCATTGTCTCTGCTCTTAGTAGATAGGTATGAGTTGTTGCCAAGCTTATGTCTTGAATGGAGAGACTAATCACATGATTATCAATTTGTTACTGTTTGATCTAATTTTTAGTTTTTATTTTTTGTTTATATATGATCATTTCAGTTGTTACCTTGCTGTCATTTTTTTTAATTGTAGTGCAGATAATTTTATTGTTACCGATTAAATGCATTTACTGTGTTGTTTGCTTATCAACTTCTCTAGTTAAATGAAAATAACTTTCTCATGAAAACGGCCATTTGTTGGTTTATAATTATCTTGGCAAATCAAGTAATCATCTTAGGATTTATTCCTATCCTTATCATGTAGTTTTGGCCTTTATCAATTGAACTGTTGTATTTCTCCATCTAAATTCTTCTCTTCAATTTTTCTCCCCCTTAGCTAGGTTGTTTGTAAATGATGGCGCAGGTTAGCAATGATAATACTTTAGGTTCATTGCTTCACTTTCTTAATTCACGTTTTCTGACCCAGCCATACCAAACATAGCCATAATAGGCAGCCTCTTAAAAGAGCTACAATCCTAAACTAGAAATTTATCTAGTATGTGCGGGATGGGAAGGGTCTGCTCATGATACGAGAGTGTTTCTATCGGTACTTCGAGATCCCGAAATGAATTTTCCTAAACCTCCACTAGGTAACTATATTTATTTTTAGATCAAATTAAATGATGCTTTGAATGAAGTTTTGTTAAAATTTGACATTTCTTTATTTTACAGGTTATGGGTCAAGTGGTGAGATAGAAATGGATGATGATGTACAAGAAGAATATCATGGTCACGGTGCACAAGAAATGGAAGCAATAAGAAATAGCATTACTCAAAGTTTGATGAATGCGCGTAATAACGTGAACATTTGATGTGAACTAGAAACTATGATTTATAATAGGGGAAATTACTGGTCACTCCCTGTACTTTTAGGGCATCGACAGTTCAGTCCCTGCTATCCTAATTTCAACAAGTTACTCCTCAAACATTCAAATCTCACACAATTTGGTCCAAAATGACTATTTTGCCCCTCCCTTCCTCTTTTTATTTTTTATTTTTCTCTCCTCTCCCCCCCCCTTTCTTCTAAAATTCATAATTAATTCATACGAACTCCGATATTTACGTTCCATACATGTAAGAGATCGTATCAATGAGCTCTACAACTTTTATGAGGAAAGTTTTTCCAAATTTTGTATGTATAAAAAGTCAATTTCCACGACCCCCCTAAATAACATTCGTTTCGAAAATCCCCTTTCCTCTAAAACTCATAATTAATTCATACAAACTCTGATTTTTGCTTTCCATATATGCACAAGATTGTATTGACGAGATCTACAACTTTCATGAAGAAAATTTTTCCAAATTTTGTATGTATAAAAAAGTCAATTTTCACTACCCCCTAAATAACGTTCGTTTCGAAAATTCCCTTTCTTCTAAAATTCATAATTAATTCATACAAACTCTGATTTTTGCGTTCCATACATGCACGAGATCGTATCAATGAGATCTACAACTTTCATGAAGGAAGTTTTTCCAAATTTTGTATGTATAAAAAGTCAATTTTCATGACCCCCCCTAAATAACGTTTGTTTCGAAAATAAAATCAATACAAAACCGAATTTCTCGTACAACTACTTATGAAATAGACTCAATATTCATAATTCAAATATTCGATATGTCTTGGGTTGAAATGTGCATAGTGAGAGAGAGAGAGAGAGAGAGTGTGTGTGTGTGTTATTTAGGGGCGGTCGTGAAAATTGACTGTTTATACATACAAAATTTGGCAAAACTTCCTTCATAAAAGTTGTAGAGTTCATCAATACGATCTCGTCCATATAAGGAACGCAAAAATCGGAGTTCATATGAATTAATTATGAATTTTAGAAGAAATGAGGGGAGAGGAGAGAAAACATAAATAAAAAGAGGAAGTGAGGGGCAAAATAGTCATTTTGGACCAAATTGTGTGAGATTTGAATGTCTGAGGAGTAACTTGTTGAAATTAGGATAGCAGGGACTGAACTGTCGACGCCCTAAAAGTACAGGGAGTGACCAGTAATTTCCCCTAATTTGTTAAGGTTTTTACCGATTTCGATTTTCAAGGTTATGGATCCGTGAGGATCCGACCTTTCGATTGACTTTTAGTTTTGTCATATTGATCATAGGGGTATTCCGAAGACTTTGAGTGGTCTCGGATGAGGTCTCGCCTCGATTGGCTTTACTTTCAGGGTTTTAGTTCAAACAGGGGTTTCGAACTTTAATCGCTTTGTGTTCCATGTGCTGAGTTGTGACCTTGTTTTTCTTAGGTGCTTGATAGAGGGAGTTTTGTATTTCTTATTGTTTCGCTAAAGACGCAGCTGGATTTTAGGTGAGTAAATCTCACGTTGTTTTTACTGATAAATTAGTTATGTTCTTGTTTATTAGAATGAATTGTTTATGGGGGTGTGCAAAACATGGTACAAACCGCCCAAACTAGCCAAAACCGACCGATAAATATGGTTTGGTTAAGGTTTTTTAACTTTAAAAATTGAAAATCGGTTCAATACCGAACCAAACCATTTATGAACTGGGTTGGTTTGGTTTCTCTTGTACTTAAACCGTGGAACCCGAACCGACCGGTATGTTTGAAATATAAGAGAAAAAGTTTTTTTTATATATATATATACACATAAAAAATATATATTCATTTGTCCGGTTTGTTCTAAGTAAGTTCTAAATCTCCAGTTATAACTTTATTCTCAAGTGATATACTATCATATTGAATTCAAGGCCTAAAACCTTAGTATATAATCGCTACAATTTTTTTGATCCGTTCATATCACATCTCTGATTAATTAAGGTAGGATTGATGGCTAAGTCGTTAAATAAGTGAATCATTTTGAATCTAATTTAGGTTTTAGTTTTGGACTATATGTTTTGGATTTTAATTATTGAATTTTAAATTTAGATAATTTAACATAAGAATTGAGATTGAATTTTTACTATGAATTTTTTCATAAATAGCATGTTAATATCATATAGGTGAAAACCGCCTAACCGACCAAACCAAACCATCTTTAATTGCATTGGATTGGGTCCGATTGAGTTTTTTTTTTTTTTTTTTTTTATGACCGGTTTTCCAAAATGCCTAAACCGCTCATTTTGGCATAGAGATGGTTTGGAGTCAAAACCGATCCAACCCAATCCGTGTGCAGCCCTAATTGTTTAGCCGGAAAATCATATTTATCGCAAGTAATATTTGTTTTAAAATGTATGAACTTGATCGTCAACGGTTCATGGGTAAGTTAAAACAATGTTTTGTTATAAAATGATTTTCGATTAGTGTAATTTGTGAAACTATAGTTGGTATTAGACTCTTGATTTTTCTAAACATACAAAGCTACTAACTAGTTAATCAATTATTAATACGGAAAAAATTTAGTTTAGTACCCTGAGGTTTGACCTCGACATCATTTTGTCTAGGTTAATCGAAGGGAGGCTGATGTGAACCATTAGGGGCACATTAGAAATTTACCTCTTCATGTGGGGCCACTCGCTGGGTTTGTCAGTGTCAGCTCATCACTTAACATCGAATTTGGAAGGCTGACATAATTTTGGGCACAGCTGATCGAAATTAAGACCTCGGGGGTGTTGCTGATGAAATTGAAAGGGAATGGACTAGCATGATGTCCAGTGTAAACCAGTAAACCATAGAGTGGTAAAGTGAAATTTGTCCTATTAATAATATTTTGTAATTTCCACTCATTGAAATTTAGGATTAAAACAGTGATAGATAATTAAGTCACTCAATCTCTCCTATCAAATTTAGTCTCAAATTCAAGTTTCATTCTTGTTGGAAAAAAAAAAATATATATATATATATATTACAGTATTTTTATATTCAGGATCATCACGTATGTAGTTAGGTATAATCTAGCTTAAGTATTAAGAACTAGACTTATAGACGATTCTAAAACTATTAAAAACTATTACCTAGTTAATTATTATTGGTATTTTTTCTCATCTACAATGTGGTGTAAAGTTAGATCGGTGCTTCCATCATATCTCCAAAATTGACATTTGGACCTCCCTAGTTTTTCAACTGGTAGTTGATTTTGTAAATTTATGTAAATTGACCAAGAAGACCAGAAAAAGGAGAAAAGTAGTTTTGTTTTCTTACCTTTTGTGTATTTTCCTTCTCCAACATTAAAGATTTAAAGTGACGATTTAGTAATGAAGAATCAAAGCACCATTTGGTATCCTTCATATGCGGTATTTGTTATGAATTTTTCTACTATATTCCTTATTAAACTATCCCAGATTTCTTTACATTCATGTGCTGTTTTTTTTCCCTTATATTCTTTTCGTGTAAAGAATTATCTTCTTTTCTTAAGACATTTGATGAATGAATGATATCCTCAATAAGCAAGATTGTTATCCTTATTTAACTTTTTTAGATATGATTTATAGTGTTGTAGTTTTGTGGTTCCACTGTGTATTTCTTTTGGTGAACTACTGTTTTGCAATACAACAAAGACGATATATATATATATATATATATATATATATATAATATTTAGGGCAAGAGAGGTCTCGCTTTGGATAGGATCTGTGTATATATATATATGTGTGTGTGTGTGTGTGTGTGTGTGTGTGTGTGTGTGTGTGTAGAGGCCAGATCAGAAGCGGACGTTTGCAAAACAGAAAAAGTGTGGACATCCATCCTCAGGTGTCGATAAGGCGTCGTTGGCAGTGCTGCGGTTGCCAGACGGAGACCATGGACATCCCAGACGGCGTCACCATCAAGGTGAAGGCACAGTTGTGATGAGCTCGAAATGAGTTCTCAAAATTAACCTTGTTGACAATTGTTAGTATATAGCAAGTATGGATCGTTCTATCTGGGGATTGAGGGTGCTCCTGTCATTTAAACGTCAAAGAAAATAATATTAATCACAAGTATACAATATATATGAAAATTACAAAGAATTAAAGGGGGTTTCAAAAATTATTTTAATTACTAAACTAATTATCTAACTAACTAATTACAATGACCAATTAACCAAGAATTAAGATGTAATGGATGGATGAGATGCATTGATGAAGTTAACAACCTTTAACACGAATTCAAGGATACAAATTATAATTTTCGAATCAAAACACATACTTGCACGAAATCAATCAAGAACAAACCATGGACGCATGCATAAGTTCTTATTACTTTCCTTAGTTAAATTAACTAGATGAACGCACCATAGTTAACCC
Source organism: Rosa chinensis (assembly GCF_002994745.2). Lineage (NCBI taxonomy): Eukaryota > Viridiplantae > Streptophyta > Magnoliopsida > Rosales > Rosaceae > Rosa > Rosa chinensis. Next base: position 45,153,303 of record NC_037089.1, read on the forward strand.
TATTAAACATGCATGCTAATGAGTGACCAATCCAATAACACACATATCCAACACATTAAACACTTAGAAAGTTTGATTGATTTAAGAAAAACACGTACACAAGTTAGAACGCTAATCAAGCATGCAATTCTCTTTGTTGATTTACCTAAGAAATTATAGGTTTTCCACTTTAATTAACAAGACCTAGAACGCTAGCATCTTATTATGGATTCAATCATGCAACTCGAAACCTAAGTTGGTTATCAAAGAAATCGAAACATGAAAGATGGGATTGAAGTTCAAAACCAACAAACATTCAAGAATATATAAAGGTTCGAAAACTATAAATCGGAAAATCCTAAAACGAATTCATGCTTCAAGGTTATTGGAAACTAAACATCAAAACATATACTTTAATCTAACAAGAAATTGCAACATCCAAGAAAACCAAAAACAAAGAACGCTATTGAATTTGATTTTTAAGTTACAAAGTATTGAAACTGAAAACAAGAGATTAAGGTTCATGGTTACACTTTTAAAGATGCTTCAAGAATGCAAGAAGGTCTTCAAAGGTGGTGAAGGATGAGTAGGACCACGGCAAGGATGGATGAATGCAGGATGAACTTGCTTCACAGCTTCAAAACCTTGAACACTTGGAGCTGCCGAAACTTTGAGAGAGTAAAGGGGAGAGATTGCGATTTTGATTCAGGGTTGAGAGTTGATTTTTACGGCAATAGCTTCCCCTTTATATAGTTCATGGCCTAGGGTTAGGGTTTCCTAGGAATTCTCTTTTGTGACATCATTCAACCAATAAGAAAATTCCATTTAGAAGCCGAGAACAAGTCACCTTAGTCTTGGCCTAATTCTCCATGTATCTAGACCATATTTCGGCCTCCTTGGAATTAGGAATCATATATCAACTCTTATTCCTATATTTTCTTCTCCAAAATTCCCAAAAAATCCGAAATAATCCCTAATTGGACTCTTGTCAAAATCTTCATGAATCTTCTTTGTATTGCATGGAAAAAACCAATCTTTGTAGGTTTAGGACTCCTCAAGATGTCATGGAAGGATCTAGAGACTCATGTGCAAGTCACATGCTTCAATCTTTAGGCCCGACTTCTCAATTGGACAATTTCAAAGCCCATTCATTTGTTGCCGAAATTCCTTGTGCATTCTAGAACATTCTTGAACTATCTTGAGTCATCTTGAAGCCACAACATCTCTTAGCACCACCAGGACTCCTAATGTCATTAGGTTTCCTAGTCCAACTAGGACTCTGTCATTTCTTCATTTCCACGCACATTTTTCCGAGCTCACTCCTAGTTGCATTAGGATTCCTACTTCAACTAAGATTCATTTTCCTGATAGGATTAGGAAAGCTTCATTTATCCATTTCTTTTCCATTTCTGCACTTCATTTCCTCCTTGCCTTCATTTCCATAATTTCTAGCTCTTCTTAGCTCATTTCCTGCGTTTGGAGCTCATTTCTACCTAAATACAACAAAGTAAGTTAGAAATGTCATTGTTAAAAGAATAACTAAGTAAAATGTAGGGAAAATGACGTTAAAAACATAGAAAATATTACTCCGATCAAGTTGTTCAAGGTCGAAGGTTCTGGGTAGCGAGCTCACCCAAAACCTAAAGTCCGATCAAGGTCGACTTTGAACTGTTCATCGACGAGTTCAGCGGCAGGCATTGAGGTCTGGTGCGGCACCGACAACCACATCGCCGCCAACAACGCATGAGGACGGACGTCCACACTTTTTCTGTTTTGCGGACGTCACTTCTGAATGATTCAGTGTGTGTATATATATATATATACATACACATATATATATATATGTATGTATGTATGTATACACTTATGTATAAAGGGAAATAAGGGATGTGTAATTAGCATATTGAGTATTAGTTGGAGGTCTAGTATGTAGAGAGTTCTAAATACCTATTTTTGATGTATGAATATAAACATCCAAGTTTTTTTTCTTTTTTTTTTTAAAGTTGAAAATGTCATCCATTACGCAATTCAACAAGCAATACAAAACTAGATTGGAGCTCATTTCTAGAAAGAGGGCTATTAGAAAGAGCCATTACATAGAGCACACTAAACTAGCACACCCCTCACACAAGCATACTACTCAGCATACCCCTAGCACACCCACCTTTTTTGATTAAGCGCAAAAACAAGAATCTAAATAGCCCCAAGAACGAATAAGATTAATCGAGAAGCTACTAGTTTCTTGTCAATCTTTCCCACTCAAAAAAAGAAAATAGACCCAACATCCTTTTTGCTAAAATAAAAAATAAAAGACGAGAGGCCAAGAAGGCCCAAAACCAAGCACGAACCAAAGCCCAATTAGGGGCCCAGACTCCCCAATAGATGAGAACTCTAGCAAGCACAGCGTCCTCAGCCCCTGCAAAGATGTTGCCCCAGACCTTGCATCCTTCACCAATGGCTGCCAGAAATCTGGCATGACAACTAGCAACATTACCGCCGCTGTAAAGCCTAACCATATCCAAGTCCCAGCCCTCGTCGTCAAAAGCAGCGACGACCGGATTACCAAGGCCATCAAGAGGAGTCGACCCCGACCACCATAAAGACTCGATATCGGCACAAAGCATGCCGGATCCATCAGCACCCCCCTCAATAGCCAATCCAGAGATCAACCCGCCACCGTCTACAACAAGACTACCACCCTCACCATTATAGAGCGGCAGATCAATTCCAGAGCCACTATCAATACCTCCAGTGGCATCGACAAAACCACATAGGTTTGCTTAGCCGCGAGGGAGAAACCTTTCGTGAGAGAATTGATTACAAGCATCTATATTCATGTAATTGTGTCTAAAACACTGTAAATAAGTCAATCCTCAAGTCAATTAATATGTAACTAATACATTTTTATTTATTTTGTAACAAATAAGCGGAGTTGAGAATTTTGGAAGAAAATGGTGCAAAATTGGAGATAATTGGAATTTCCAACAAAAAAAGAGGAAATAGTAAATGCGAATCAACGCGGTCTCCATTGTGCCCAGCGCGGTCTCCCTTTGACGCCCTTTGTATTTTACTTGACAGGTAGCGGAAGTATTGATCACATCACGAGTAGCGGTCCGCCTACCGGACCAGTGTTAACAAAGGTTTAGCCACCGCTGAATCTTAGACATTAACATTGGCGCCATCTATGGGAACTCTTGAACAAAAGGTCATCCCACCACAACAATCACCATGACTAACGGTAACAGGGGAAACTCCGAAGAACAGGTGGACCAATCCACCAACCCCCATCCCATCAACCCCGTGGCTAACATCAACGGAACGGTTAACGTCAACCGCGCACTCTTCAACACGCCGGTCAACACTAGCATGGAACCTCAGGTCACTCCCCAGCTCCCGTTGACTCAATCAGCAGCGGAGGCTCGGCCAGGTAGCAGTCGCCCACCGGTGCAGGACCTTGCCGCTATGTATGAGCTAGCATTGGCGAACCTCGACAGGGTAGACAGAGAGCGCGAGCATGAGCGCAGAGAAAAGGCCGAGGCCCAAAAGCAGGTGGTCACGCTGATGTCAAGATTTGATGAATTGAAGAAGGCGCTGGAGGCAAACGCTAACATAGCGCAGAGCAAGCAGTCACGGAGCACCAGAAGCAGTCGACCTAATACCGGTGGATTGGTACCCATACCAATCATACAGATGTAGGTACCGCTGAACCCACCAGAACTATTGGGAATTGGCCCACCTCCCCTGCCCCGACTAATGTTGGAGCAGGAAGCGGAGTCACAACCGCACACCAACCGCTCGGCAGTTAGGGCTAGAACTGAGGGCAACCCAGGCAGAAGCTGGCACAGCGGAATCTCCAGGCAGGGCTCGCTGCCAAAGCAACCGCCCTAATCCTGGAAAGGATGCAACAACTAGAGCAAAGGTTGATTTGGGCAGAGGCAAGCGCCCCAGCTTCAATTCCAAATCCACTCTTTGCGTCCAGACCAGAGCCATTCACCGCCAGGATCCTGCAAGCCGTCAGACCAGTACATGCAAAAACACCAAAGATGTCACATTACAGCGGCATGACTAACCCATTCGTCCACATGGACACATTAAAAAAAAGTTACCAACAACAAGGGATTTGATGACGCTACCCTCTGCCACCTGTTCAGCGAATAGTTGGATAGTGAGGCAATGAGCTGGTTCTTTGAGTGCCCGCAGGGATCCATCGACTCATTCCACGCACTATCAAACGCTTTCCTTTCTCAGTTCATCCTGGTAGCTGCCGGACATCACAACACAATTCAATTGTTCAGTGTCAAGCAGGGCACAAAGGAAACATTGAAGGCTTTCGTCACCAGGTGGCGAGCAGTGGCGTCTCAGTGCCGTGATCTGGATAAAAAAAAATGGCACCGGCAGCCTTCAAGCAAGGACTGTAAAGGGATCGTTTCTCTATCATCTCAATTTCAATCATCCAAATGCTGCATATGACCATGTCATGAGCGAGGCCGTCATCCATGCACAGGCAGAATTCATCACATATGGAGAAACCCCACCATCACCACCAGCACCAGAAAAGTCCACTCAGCCCTTCTCCAGTCATCAGGAGACCGCTAACAAAATCTCTGCTTCGCCGCCAACTGATAAGAAGTGAGAGTGGCAACAGGGCAACTACCAGAGCAAGTGGCAGAAAGACCAACATTACAACAAGGGTAACCGCTCATCCCATGGGGATAACCGTAACAAACAGATGGAGTCCTCCCAGCGGTACACAGCGTTTATAGTCCTCAAACCCTTGTGTGAGGAGATATACGACCAGTGCAAAGACCAAATCCCACAGCCACCCCCAAGAAAGTACCCAAGAGTGGGAAAACCAAGAAACACTGGCAAGTGGTGTAAATACCATGAGGACAGCGGTCACAACACCAATAATTGCAACGCTCTCAAAAAGGCAATCGAGACCTTGTATCGTGATGGTAAGTTGGAACAGTTCAAGGTACATTAGCCACCACCTGTGGTTGCCAACATTGAGCCCATGCGCCGCATCAACACCATCGACTGTGGTGCTCCAATCACCAACATGTCTCATAGGGTAAGAAAGCGCTATGCTCCCGCTAACCATCCCAAAGAAATTTGCAACATCCGCTATGAAAGATCCGCTAAGCTCCCAAAGTCTGGTTGGGAACCCATCACCTTCTTGGAGGAGGAGCAAAGCTGTGTACATCTTCCCCATGACGATCCATTCTTGATTGACACCATACTCGATAAATGGTCCGTGGGAAGGGTCCTCATTGATCCGCTGTCAATGTCATCTTCAATGGCTGCTACAACTAACTCTAGTGGAATAGAAAATTACTCCAAGATCATGTGCCACTGCTCAGCTTCTTCGGCGACGTCACACAACCACTCGGTTCTGACTACATGCTACTAGTTATCGGCGCTAGTCCATGCACGGCGGAGATACACACGGAGTTCATCATCGTTGACTGCTTCAGTTCGTACAATGCCATCATTGGTCGGCAGGCGCTAAACAAACTAAAGTGCATCATAGCAGGCTACATGCTTCTCATGAAGTTCCCTACACCCAACGGGACAGGGTGTGTGAAAGGAAGTCAACAACTGGCTCGAGAATGTTATTCTACAACTGTGGCACGGTCGACGCACAGCCATGAGATCCTAACGGTAGGAAGCCATGTGCCGTCGCCAAACATTTTCGAAGATCTTAGGGATGACGAGGAAAAATATGTAAAAAAGGAATGATAGGAGCATTTTAATGCGACGTTTTACTTGTTTTCCCCTACATTTTCTGCGTTATTTCCTTAATAAAACCCTGTTTAGGAAAGTTTCCATTCTTTGATTGGGAAAGTTCCTATTTGTAGAAAGTTTCTATTTTTGTAGTTTCTATTTATCATTTTTAGTAAGTTTCCATTTTCAGTAGTTTCTATTTTTCATTTTTAGAAAGTTTCCCATTTTCAGTTTAGGAAAGTTGCCATTTTTCATTTTAGGAAAGTTTCTATTTTTCTTATTAGTTTCTATTTTCAGGACCTCCGAGCTAAAAAGTGGAAATGAACTCACAAATGGAAAGAGGAGCTTGCGATCACCAAGGGGAGCAAAGATGAAGAATAATGAGCCACAGAAATGAGCAGAAATGAAGAGAAGAAGTTTTCCTGGTCCAACCAGGAAACCCTGCGGAAAGGAGGAAAGCCCACCAATGAAGTTTCCAACGTTACTATGAAAAAGAAATGGAAAAATGAAGTGTTGTGACGTTGGAAGATGACATGGCACAGAAGTGACGCATGGAGGCCCATAAACTCTCAAGACTTGTTGGATTTTCGGCTAATTGGATAAAAGCCCACAAGAGCCCATGGAACTAGGGTTTGTGACGCAAACCCTAGCACTAAAGATGTTGTTGCCGTGAATTTGCAAGAGAGAAACAAGGAGGTGGCGTCCAAGAAAATCAGAAATTAAAAGGAGATTTTCTAGGGTTATTTTTATGGAAATAAATCAAGAGATAAACCCTAGAGACTCCTAGCCGTCCAAGCAAGAGAGAAACAAGGAATTGCCGTGCAAAATAAAAGAGAAACCCTAGAGAATTCGGCCAAGGGATAATGAAGAGAGAAATTAGGGTTTTGCCGTGTGGAAAATCAGAAATTCAAGAGAGATTTCGTGGAGATTTCTTAGGGAGCTTTTAAAGGAAAGAGAATATGTGTTGAACACAAAAAAAAGCTCTAAAAGGAGTCTAGATTCATCCCCCTTTAATCCCTAAATATATTGTTGCCGGAATTGGTGTATAAAATCAGAAATTATCTTTTTATTTCGGCAAGAATTATTTAGGGAATTAATATTGGAATTTTGTGATTGGTTGCACCACTTCATAGGGCTTATGTGGCAAGAATTCATTGGAGGAAAATATGTGGACGAAGCAAGCAATAGCCGTGAGATTTTCTAGGGTTTTGGACGGCATGGAGACCTAGGAGGCCGTGCTCCTATATATTCTTCCCCTTCCACAACGTCAAGGAGTTCCTAGTCCCCTCCTTTTGTGTTTTACACTTTAGAAAAAAATCAGAAAATCTCTCTAGCATAGTCGTGAGTTCCTCCACCCTCTAGAGCAAGCCACGAGTTCAAGCAAGGCCAAGGGAGAAGAAGAATTTCCGTGAGCATCATCCTCCATCACCATCCTTGAAGCTTGCTTTCGAGATTCAAGAGACCACCACATCAATCGTTCATCACCATCTCCATCTCACGGTGTAATCCGATTCTCCTTTGTAACCTTTGCTTTGATTTCGTTGGTTTTGTTCTAGTTGACATATATGTATGAACAAATATTAATTTCTGGAATTTTTATGATTAATTGAGAATTTTCAGATTCATATAATTGTTCTTCAAGAGTTGCTTATGTGGGTTTGTTTAATTAAATTTGCGTTATAGATATCCTTTGTGTATTAATCTTATTTGGGTCGACACTTATAGGATTTATGCATGATTGTTGCTAGGTTTAAGAACATGAAATCGACTTTTCGTTTTGTGTAAACTTGAATCAAAGTAGTAAAGGTTTTGTACAAAGATCGAATTTAATTAAAGAGAATTGCAATTAGGTGGACTTTTCCATACTAAGTTGTACACTTGAGTTGATAGCCTTTCTCTATGTGTAATGCGTTGAACATGTTATGATTGACTAGCTTTCTAGGGCTTGAATGCATGTTTGATAGGATTAGTCTAGGTGCTTTCGCTTAGATTAATTAGCATTGAAAAGTAAAATATGGGAAATTGTTTGCTTTTAACGTTTCACATGATCAACTCCTTTCTCATGACTTAGATGAACAATATTAGGGTTTGAATCGATTTTAATCATATGTTTCGGTTTTTGATCTTTGGTCTCTCATTCCATTTGTGTTTTTATGTTTTTGTGTTTTATTTGTTTTCTTAACTTAGTTTATTTTCGAAAATCCAAAAACAAAATTCCCCCTTTTCGTAAATATGTATATATTTTGTTATATCTTTGTGAATATTATACTTTGTTTTAAATTTAATTGTTTAATTGGTTGACAATGACAGGTGTACCCTCAATCCCCGGAATAGAACGATCCCTATTTGCTTATACTACTAACGATATTTTTAGGGTTAAATTGTGCTCTCCCAAAAGCGTTTCATGAAACTGGTAAGCTTCCGAGCAACACAATTCCAAACCCAAATGGAGGCTTTGAAGGTCAAACCAACTGAGGACAAGAGGAAACCACGTCTAGGCTGAGAAGACGTTAAAACCAAGCGCTACTTGGGAGGCAACCCATGCAAATCAGATTTGCTTTCTTTATCCTTATCTTTTATTTTTCGTTTTTGCTTATTTGTTTTAGTAGTCATTTTCGTAAATTTCATCCCTATATGCTTAAGTGTTTCATTGCATGCTTATAATTGATTACATTGAGGACAATGCAATATTTAAGTGTGGGGGAAGGGATTTATACTTTTTATCTTGAGTCATCTATTGAAAAATACAAAAAAAATTGAAAAATGTCAAAAAAGTCAAAAATTTTCGTTGCTTTTGTTTTTGTTTTGAGTCTTAGGATGCCCTTTCAACTGTCTAGGATGATTCTATATCTCTGAAATCATGACTAAAAGAGGATCACAAGATTGAGATGATATTTTAACATGGTATTCTTTGGTTAATTGAGATATATGAAATATGTATGCATGTGTAGTGGATATGGATTTCGAAACTTTGGTACAGAATATAAAGCATGTTAAGATGAGTTGTGATTCATAATTAAACCCATGTGAGATATTTGAGCCCATGTCCCTTTTTCCTGGAGTGATAAATGAAATATATTCTTAATTTCTTGGCGATGTTTTGATGATCTCATTATTCTTTCATTTTGATTGATTGCTTGCCATAGATTAAGTTTGATGGACTAGAGAATGCTAGAATTCGCTCTTGTGCTTGTTGAGACGTGTATCAATACATGGCCCTGATTCTGGAAGGGATAGAGGCACCTTAGGAATTACCACCATTGCCATATAAACTTGTGTCCCCAATTGTGCCCGTCGTGGGACTCCCCTAGATAAGCCCCTTTGAGCTTACATTGAGCCTTTTTATTCATCACCCTTGAAACCCTTAACCATGAAGCTTAGTATAGTTACAACCCTACCCTTTGTTCTAAGAACTTAGTGGAGCTATCTTTTGAGACATACTACATGGGTTTGGTGCTAAGGATGAAGATTGAGAAGAGGTGAAAGTTCAAGTGTGGGGGTAGACTTGTCCATAAAGAAAAGAAAAAAAAAATCTGTGAAAGCCGTGAAAAATGAAATGAAAAGAAAATTGTGTACGGCTAGAAAAGAAAAGTTTATGGATTTTAGTCCCCCATACCTAGTGATTTTGGAGTTTACTTTGAATTGAAGGCCCACTACAGAAAATTTGGCCTTTGTCCATTCCACTAGAGTCAAGGGAAGTTTACAATGAAGATTGGGCCCAACATGAAGACATTAGGCCCTTTTATGCTACCTCTAGGGAAAGTGACGTTTTTGCAATGCCTTGGTGGATTCCTTGAGGTCTCTACATCTATATATGCTCTGCTAGGTTTTTAGGACACTTTGATAAATCCTTACCCTTCGTTTCTTAAAACCTTGAGCCTTGGCCCCATTAAAACCCTTAAGAAGACCTTCTTGATCCTTAAGATGGGACAGCCCTTGATGTGGAGATGAGTTACAAGAGTTGAACCTATGGCTTGGGTCCATCTGTGCAAGTAGTTGATATCCTTCATGAGATCTTTTAAGAAAATTATACATGTGCTTTCGTTTCTTACATATGTGATACTTTGTTTATCTTTCACATATACTTGAGTGTATAAGCTTTTAAGCATTGCCTTGAATTCTGAGAAAAGAAAGAGTGGATATACCTTGTGAGGATTTGAATCATACTTGTCTGAAACATGCTTAACAGAAACCATCACCATTGTTACAACCAAGTCCTACTTGTGTATGTGTAAATTATATGTTTCAATTAACTCTCGAATGCCTAACATTGAATTTTGGTTAAGTGCTAATCTTGGTGTTATGAAAGTAAGAGATTGCTGAGACAAATAGTTGAAGGGCAATAGAGTCATTGTTCTTGTAGAGTCTTTAATTTCTGTTGAGTCTTAGTGTGATTTTGCTAAGGGACTAGCAAAAGCTAAGTGTGGGGGAATTTGATAGGAGCATTTTAATGCGACGTTTTACTTGTTTTTCCCTACATTTTCTGCGTTATTTCCTTAATAAAACCTTGTTTAGGAAAGTTTCCATTCTTTGATTGGGAAAGTTCCTATTTGTAGAAAGTTTCTATTTTTGTAGTTTCTATTTATCATTTTTAGTAAGTTTCCATTTTCAGTAGTTTCTATTTTTCATTTTTAGAAAGTTTCCCATTTTCAGTTTAGGAAAGTTGCCATTTTTCATTTTAGGAAAGTTTCTATTTTTCTTATTAGTTTCTATTTTCAGGACCTCCGAGCTAAAAAGTGGAAATGAACTCACAAATGGAAAGAGGAGCTTGCGATCACCAAGGGGAGCAAAGATGAAGAATAATGAGCCACAGAAATGAGCAGAAATGAAGAGAAGAAGTTTTCCTGGTCCAACCAGGAAACCCTGCGGAAAGGAGGAAAGCCCACCAATGAAGTTTCCAACGTTACTATGAAAAAGAAATGGAAAAATGAAGTGTTGTGACGTTGGAAGATGACATGGCACAGAAGTGACGCATGGAGGCCCATAAACTCTCAAGACTTGTTGGATTTTCGGCTAATTGGATAAAAGCCCACAAGAGCCCATGGAACTAGGGTTTGTGACGCAAACCCTAGCACTAAAGATGTTGTTGCCGTGAATTTGCAAGAGAGAAACAAGGAGGTGGCGTCCAAGAAAATCAGAAATTAAAAGGAGATTTTCTAGGGTTATTTTTATGGAAATAAATCAAGAGATAAACCCTAGAGACTCCTAGCCGTCCAAGCAAGAGAGAAACAAGGAATTGCCGTGCAAAATAAAAGAGAAACCCTAGAGAATTCGGCCAAGGGATAATGAAGAGAGAAATTAGGGTTTTGCCGTGTGGAAAATCAGAAATTCAAGAGAGATTTCGTGGAGATTTCTTAGGGAGCTTTTAAAGGAAAGAGAATATGTGTTGAACACAAAAAAAAGCTCTAAAAGGAGTCTAGATTCATCCCCCTTTAATCCCTAAATATATTGTTGCTGAAATTGGTGTATAAAATCAGAAATTATCTTTTTATTTCGGCAAGAATTATTTAGGGAATTAATATTGGAATTTTGTGATTGGTTGCACCACTTCATAGGGCTTATGTGGCAAGAATTCATTGGAGGAAAATATGTGGACGAAGCAAGCAATAGCCGTGAGATTTTCTAGGGTTTTGGACGGCATGGAGACCTAGGAGGCCGTGCTCCTATATATTCTTCCCCTTCCACAACGTCAAGGAGTTCCTAGTTCCATTTTTACGTTTTATACTTTGAGAAAAATTCAGAAAACTCTCTAGCTTAGCCGTGCTCCTCTCCATCCTCTAGGGCAACCACGAAGTGCAAGTAAGGCCAAGGAAGAAGAAGACAAGCCGTGCATACCATCCACCCTCCACCTTGAAGATTGCTTTCGAAATTCAAGAAACCACCTCATCACTTCATTCATCTCATCTTCATCACGGTGTAATCCGATTCTCCTTGTACCTTTGCTTTGTAATTTTCGTTGGTTTGCCTTAGTTGACACATATGTATGAACAAGTATTGTTTTCTGAAATTTTATGATTAATTGTTAATTTTCAGATTCATATATTGCGAGTTATGGTTGCTTTTGTGTGAGTGTTTGATTAAATTTGCATGATAGAAATCGTTTGTATGATGATCTTGAATGGTTCGAAACATTTAGGGTTTTTATGTGAATGTTGCTACGAATTTGAGAACATGAATCAACTTTTTGGTCTTGTGTTCTTGAATCAATAAGTAGTAAAGGTTTTGTACAAAAACCGAAATTTAATCAAAGGAGATTGCAATTAGGTGAACTTTTTCATACTAAGTTGCACATTTCAATTGATAGCCTTTCTAGATGCTTAATGCATTAAACATGACATGATTGACTAGCTTTCTAGGGTTTGATTGCATGTTTGATAGGATTAATCTAGGTGCTTTCACTTAGGTTAATTAGCATTGAAAGTAAAATATGGGAAATTGTTTGCTTAGAACGTTTCACATGATCAATTCCTCTTGCATGACTATGATGAACAATGATGAACTTGAATTGATTTTAATTATATATTTCGGTTTGATCTTTGTTCTTGCATTCCATTTGTATTTTTATGTTTTTGCATTTTAATTATTTAGTTAGCTTAGCTTTTATTTTCGAAAAAAGAAAACCAAAAACAAAAATCCCCCCTTTTCGTAAATATGTATATATTTTGTTATATTTTTGTAAATATTATACTTTGTTTTAATTTTAATTGCTTGTTTGTTTGACAATGACAGGTGTACCCTCAATCCCCGGAATAGAACGATCCCTATTTATTCTATACTACTAATGACATTTCAGGGTTAAATTGGTCGCTTCCCAAAAGCGACATCAAGGAACCTGTCAACCCAGAAACATCCTTGAAGGTTGTCAGCATCTCCGACGAGCACCCTGAGCAGACAGTCCGCATAGGCACTCAGCTAGCCCCAAAGATAGTGGCAGAGCTCACTCAGTTCCTACGTGATAACGCCGCCGTCTTTGCATGGTCCTACGCTGACATGCCAGACATCTCCCTTGAAATCATCACACACAAGTTGAGCATAAAACTATCTTTCTATCCAGTCTAGTAGCGGAGAAGAGCCTTCGATGAAGAGAGATACCATGCAATAGGGGAAGAGGTCGCCAAGCTTCGAGGCATTGGGTTCATCCGCCAGGTCAATTACCCTCACTGGATCTCCAACTTGGTCATAGTCAAGAAACCTAGCGAAAAATGGCGGATGTGCATGGACTTTAAGGATCTCAACAAGGCATGCCCTAAGGATAGCTTCCCGTTCCTGCGCATCGACCAACTGGTTGACACTACGGCGGGACATGAGTTGCTCAGCATGATGGACGCCTTCTCAGGATACAATCAAATCAAGATGCACCCCAGCGACCAAGAATGCACCACCTTCATAACCAACAAGGGCCTTTATTATTTCAATGTCATGCCTTTCGGTTTGAAGAACGCTGGGGCAACATACCAGCGGTTGATGAACGCCATGTCGGTTGGAAAAATAATTGAGGTCTACGTATGTAGACGACATGTTGGTTAAAAGCATCAAGGCCAGTAGACACGTGGTCAACCTCCGCATCATATTCGCCATTATGTTGGACCATGGTATGCTCCTCAACCTTGAGAAATGTTTCTTTGGCGTCACCGCCAGCAAGTTCTTGGGTTACATCGTCAGCGAGTGAGGCATAGAGGCCAACCCTAACAAAGTGCAAGCAATCCTCAACATGAAGGCCCCGGAATGGAAGGTGCACGTACAGAGCTTACAGGGAAGGCTGACCGCCCTTTCTCGGTTCATCTCTAGACTCACTGACAGGTGCCTCCCATTTTTCAAAGTCCTGAAGAGGACCCACAAGAAAGAAATTGACTGGACCACAGACTGTGAGGCAGCGTTCCAAAGCTTGAAAGAATACTTGGCAACAGTCCCACTTTTCTCCATTCCTGTACAGGGTGAGATATTATACATATACCTAGCGGTATCCGTATCGACGGTAAGCTGCGCCATTGTACGACCGGAAGGCCATGAAGAGCTCCCAGTATTCTACTTCGGCAGAGGCATAAACGGGGCGGAAACAAGATATACCCTCCTGGAATAGCTAGCCCTCGCACTAATTGTCACCGCTAGACGCCTCCGCCAGTACTTCTAGGCCCACACAATTCATGTCTTAACAAACTAGCCGCTGAGGCAAGTGATGCAGAACCCTGAGCACTCCGGGAGCCTTAGCAAGTGGGCCATTGAGCTCAGCGAGTTCGACATTGACTACAGGCCACCGACCGCTATGAAAGGCCAGGTGGTGGCAGATTTCATCACTGAGTTCACCAAGCGTTAGGATAAGCCCAGCCAAGGGCCAGAAGAGGCCAACGTAGAGATGGTAACCGTTAAGGAACCAGCCCCCCAGCAACACTCAGACTGGAACCTCCATGTGGACGGCTCCGCTTGCGCCAAGGCCTGCGGCGCCTGAGTCATCTTGACGGGACTAGGGAAATAAACGTGGAATACGCGTTAAAGTTCAATTTCTCAGCCTCGAACAACATGGCGGAATATGAAGTGCTTATAGCAGGCTTACTCCTCGCCATAGACTCGGGGGCTGACATTGTAAACATATTCAGCGACTCCCAGCTAGTAGTTAACCAGGTCAACGATAGTTTCCAAGCCAAAGACCAACAGTTAGCTGCATACTTGGGGTACGTCAAGACACTTCTAAAGAAATTCAAATTTCACACTATCACACAGATCCCCAGGGAAAAGAACGCGAAGGCTGATTCTTTGGCAAGACTAGCAACTGCTCAACCACACCAAAGTCCAGCGGACACAAGGGTGGAATGCCTTGACAAACCAAGCATCACAAAAACCCTAGCGGAGATCTTCAACATTGACGTCAATCCCAGCTAGATGGATGAAATTATATAATATAAACTCAATGGGACACTGCCAACGGATAGGGTCGAGGCAAGGCAACTCAAGCGGAGAGCAACCCGCTATAACATCCAGAACGACAAGCTTTACCGCCAGGGATTCATCCATCCTAACCTCCGATGTCTTACCTCAGAGGAGGGAAAGGCCGTTCTTGCAAGGATACACACCGGGGAATGTGGAAACCGCTCGGGCGCCAGATCTCTGGCCAATCGCACAATGCCACAAGGCTACTTCTGGCCCACTCTCGGGGTCGATGCCAAGAAGGTTTCTAGATGTTGCCACAAGTGTCAACAGTACGCTGACCTTCCCCATGCACCGGCGAAACCCTTGTCAATCATCATTGGCCCATGGAATCACTCCATGTAGGGCCTAGACTTATTTGGAAAATTCCCAACTGCTAAGGACATCAGTTCAAGTACATCACTGTCGCCATAAACTGTAATAGCAAATGGATAGAGGTAGAACCATTGACGGCAATAACTACCACCAAGGTAACTCACTTTCTTTGGAAGAACATCTACTGCCAATACGGCATCCCCCATACCATCATCACAGACAATCGCACACAGTTCAACAACAAGGAACTCATATCTCTCACCGCTAACCTGGGCACCAAGATGAGTTTTGCATCTGTCGCTCACCCCCAAACCAACGGCCAAGTCGAAGCAGCAAACAAGATAATCAAGACTGCTAAAAAAGAAACTCGACGACACCAAGGGTTTATGGGCGGAGAAACTCCCAGAAGTTCTGTGGGCCATCAGGACTACCCCAACTTCCGCCACTTGTGAAACACCATTCTGTATGATGTAGGGAACTGAGGCCGTCCTACTCATTGAGGTCACCCAACCTACCTCTATGGTCGAGGGTTACTGCTTCGAGACCAACGGCGAAGGCATTAACCTCGATAAGGACTTCTTCGAGGAGAAATGCCATAAGGTCCATTTGCACAACTTGCAAAACAAGCAACGGGTATCGGGTTTCTACAATGCCAGAGTCAAAGCCCGGAACCTCCAACTAGGGGACTGGGTAATGAAGGAAGTCATTCCACCGCCAACGG
The DNA here is from genome assembly GCF_002994745.2 of Rosa chinensis. Classification (NCBI taxonomy): domain Eukaryota; kingdom Viridiplantae; phylum Streptophyta; class Magnoliopsida; order Rosales; family Rosaceae; genus Rosa; species Rosa chinensis. The sequence goes on from NC_037089.1 coordinate 45,168,964, forward strand.
CACTCCGCCCAACTTGGGAGGGACCATACAAAATTGTGGAAGTCGTTAGCCCCGGTACCTTCTACTTACTGGACAACGACCAGCCCTTGGAATACCGAACACCTTCGGTATTATTACAAATAGTCATGCCGCTACCCAAGAGTATCTTGACTTAGTTAAATTTTTGTTCCATATTTAGCTAAGGGAAGCTAACCAACGGGTACAACTCCGCTTTTGTAAACGCTGATCTGTCTACTATCAATGAAATGAGGAATTATTCAAACCATTATCACCAAGTCCAAGCACAAGAATTAACTGGCAACGCCAACAACATTTGGTGGACCACGTCCACTACGTCGTGCACTTGGAACAATTTTAATTCCTTTAATGTTTCATTGATTAACAAAAGCAGTCAAAACTCTAGCGGTATGTCAACATGCAAACAATGCAATCAGGCTATCAAGAAACAATCACACTTTGGCAAAATTTCCTAAATTTCATATATATAGGGTCGGGACTCCCCGCCCAAAAATATTGTCAAAATACAAAAGGAAACCAAGCCTTAGAGGCATTACAAAAATGACAGATGACCCGGCCCTACGATGATCTTCAGGGATTGTTGGGTGTGGCGGTGTCATCCTCACCATCCTTCGGTGGCTGTTGCCCAGCTAACCGGCTGGTCTGGTCGAACCCATGAGCGGTTGGACTCGGCGTCACCATGGTGCCATCCTCCCGAGTGTTGGCTGCCAGGAACTCAGCATGGGACACTTTAGATTGAGTAGGCATGGGAGTCCGCTGGGCATCATCCGTCGGACCATGGTCACGCTCACCGCTATAATAGCGCTCACCCCCAGTCTGAGCAGCGGCAGACCCACCCATGGGCACGGGAGTCTGGTTCGAAGTACTAGCAGATTGGGACGCTTTGACCCAGTCAATGGTGCCCTTCTTGTTCAGCAGCACTAGGTTGGCAGCAGCACCAGCCATCGCTGCCTCAGTCAAAGATTACTGGTACACCATCGACTGCTTGAATGTGTCCACCGTGGCGGCCTCAGCATGGCTTTTCTCACTCCCCAGGCGGGCAACTTCATCCTCGAACTTTTTCAGCTCCGTGGATTTGGTGGCAGACTCCTGTTGGAGGATCTCAACTTTCTTGGCCTTCGCCGCCAGCTGATCCTTTAGCAGAACAATGTCTTGCTTCAGCTGAGACACGCGGTCATTCCGTTCAATATCCTACTCAATTGCAACACTTAGCTTGCCACGGGCATCCAGGGAATCACACTCCGCCTTGGTCAAACACCGCTGGGTATCCACCAACTTGTCTTGGGCCTCATGCAACTCCCTCTGGAGACCTCTGATTTCCTCCTTCAGCTGCCATTCAACCCGAGGTTGGCTCGACGCTGCGAGGAATAGCTCGTGCAACCCGACGGACAGATGTCCAAACGCCGAGCTAAATGGCCATTGCTAGATGGTCGTCGAGCGAACTGTCCCATCTAGTCCACTGAACTCGAGCCGCTGGCAGAGATGGAATAGAAACTCTCGCTCGGGATCTGTCAGAAACTCCTTATAGACAGAGAACGAGTCTAGCTGCCCTGCTGCACCTTCCCAGCTACAGCCACGGTCACCTTCGGCGGGGCCTGTTTTGCCTTCTTCTGCTGGCCGACACGGAGGATCTCCGCATCATCTACCTCTTCTTCATCGCTGTCATTCTGCCACCGCTTCCTCTGCAGAACCACTCATGTCACACCAGCGACGACAGGCCTCGATGTCATTTGCGGCTCCCACCCCGCAATGGAAACTGGTTCCCTCGTGGACACCACCCTCTCCTTCTGGGGCCCACGCCTGTTGGCGGGCACACTCTCCTTCAGTTGCACAGGAGCGGCATGGGCCTTGCTCCCCCCAACAGCCCCCTGCTCGTCGTCACCCTCAGCCGGCACCACGGTCTGATCAGCGGGAGCGATGTGTGAGTGATAAGGCATCGGTATCACCACAGGAGTCTCAGATTGGCTCACCGCCAGTGTCCGTGGATTGACGAAGGTTTGCTGAGCCGCCAGCCCCTACGCGTACATGCTCTCTAAAAAATTATTGATTTCGGCGTTGTCCATAGCTTTATCAAATGTTTCGCGGCTCGCTTTGTTACCCGGCAGAGAATCTAAAACAAAAACAACGAGTTAGCCTGGTACAAATTGCGCTAGGGCACCACTCAGCGAAAGTTACTTACTAAGGGTACGCGTCAACTGTAGGTCTATCAACAACTCCCAACTGGTGAGCAGATGAAGGTCAAGCAGGTTGTGATTCCGCCAGCAGTCATTAATCCTGGCCACACGGCACTCTTCCTGGCACGTCAAGTTAAAGCGCAGTCCCGCTACACAGAAAAAAGAAGTACAGAGGCATTTCACACAAGCAAAACCGGCAACTCCTATCAGAGGAAGCTAGCGACAACCTCGAATAGGTTGGAACTTCGACTTAATTCTGAACGTCGACGCCCCCTCATTCGACCCCGCTTGATATTCCCATCCCGCGGTGGCAACGTAGAAGGTCCCCCGCCAAGAAGTCATGGAATCCTTCAGATTCTCGATTAGCTTGGGCGTCCTCTGGAGGCGGCTCAAGTTCACCTGACCTCTGCATCCTTTGCGCCTCACATAGACCAACTCATAGAAGTGAAGTACCTCCGCTACGGTTGGCCCTTCACACCCAGATAGACGCGAAAACAAGTTCAACTCCATCAGCAACCACCACATGTTGGGGCAAATCTGCCCAAAGAAGAGGTCAAACTCGCACACCAGGATCTAGAGGTTCAGGAATAGCGGAAAGGTGACACCTTGGGGGAAGATGGCCTCATGAACGGCAGCATACCCCTCTGGCAGAATGGAAGCCTTCTCATTAGCGGTAGGCCGGCGCAACTTCACCACTCCAGGAAGGCGGAACACCCGCTTCAGACGGTTAACGGCGGCCACATTCATCGGCCCTTCCACCTCATCAACTGCAGTACCATCACGTAGAACCCAGGCAGACTCTATCTCGTCCCCGCCAACCTCTCCCCTATCAGCGGAACGGCTAGCGGCCCTATTGCTCGCCAGCCTTTCCTCGAGCAGATTACGGACGGCAGCATCCTCCCTTGTCCTAGAACTCTCTAGTCACCCACCTTTAGCCATTGCTATGTCCCAGGGTGTGGTCTGTAAAGGTTCGTTGTCTAGCAGTTCCGACAGTGAGGTTCCAGCATGAGCAGATAGACGCAGTGAATCAATAAAAATCCTATCTGCAACATTCAGCGACACATCAGACCCGGAATCCTCACTGCTTGAAATCTCTACGACGCTAGCCATCACAAACCCTAAAACCCAAACCAGTCAATTCCAACAAGATCTAAACCACCCCTATGTCAGATTTTAGCCAAGAACCTCAAGAACGACCATACCCAAAAAACCCCAAGAAGTGCTAAAACAAGAACACAGCGCATATACATCCAAAACCCAGATTCAACTATCTAAAAAATCCATAATTACTCACATTAATGGCGAGGATGCAGGCATGCTGAGGAGACGTTATTCCACACACTAACCCAATACAAGATGGCCACGTGTCGGGCGCCATCAAACGAAGCGTCTATCTGAAGTAACCATACACAAAGCAGGTATACCAACCGTCGAGCGAGAGTCTCCGCTGAGTGCAACACCACTAGCGGAACTTCTCCTTTTTCATCTTGCAAGTGAGAGTCTCTGCTAAGCGCAACACCGCTAGCGGAACTTCTCCCTTTGCATCTTGTAAGCGAGAGTCTCCTCTAAGTGCAACACCACTAGCAGAACTTCTCCCTTTTCATCTTGCAAGCGAGAGTCTCCGCTAAGTGCAACACCAGTAGCGGAACTTCTCCCTTTTCATCTTGCAAGCGAGAGTCTCCGCTATGCGCAACACCGCCAGCGGAACTTCTTCGTTTGAATCTTATAAGCAAGAGTCTCCGCTAAGCACAACACCGCTAGCGGAACTTCTCCCTTTTCATTTTGTAAGCGAGAGTCTCTGCTAAACACAACACCGCTAGTGGAACTTCACCCTTTTCATCTTGCAAGCGAGAGCGTCCGCTAAGCGCAACACCGCTAGCAGAACTTCTCCCTTTTCATCTTACAAGCGAGAGTCTCCTTTAAGCGCAACACCGCTAGCGGAACTTCTCCATTTTCATCTTGCAAGTGAGAGTCTCCGCTAAGCACAAAACCTCTAGCAGAACTTCTCCATTTTCACCTTGCAAGCGAGAATGTCCGCTAAGCGCAACACCGCTAGCGGAACTTCTCCCTGTTCATCTTGAAAGCGACAGTCTCCGCTGAACGGCAACCAGCCAGGCCCCTGCGACACTTCTGGCCGCTTACTATTAGTGGAGGGACTTTCGCCCAAGGCGATTCTAGAGGTAATGCCTCATTCCGACAGCGACATCCACGTGGCGTTACAGTCGACAATCTACGATAACCGCCACACAGTGTTATAGAAGCTACGTCCATACGGGACAGGAGGACTTGTCAACAGTCTACGATGGCCCTGATCAGGCATGTTGACCCCCGCCACTCAGGTATCAAAGATTGGGCTTGCTACCCAACACCCTATGCTCCGCACAGCTCCCCTCAACAAACAATATACCGACCAAACGACGGTCTATCTTAGCCGAGGAGTGGGGGACTCCCTTGGGGGGCTTAGCAGGGGCCCACCTGAAAGGGGTATAAAGCGTTTGCTCAGTAGGCCCATGGTTGACAACACACTGATGCTAATTATGCTTTTGCAAGTCTAGAGGAGGTAACGCTTCAAACCGCGAGGCAACTCCCCAACCAAGATTGCCCTCCTTAACTGGGGACTTGGGGGACTTGTACTTACATGAGCATTTTCTAAGCATAATTAGCCATAGTGAGCCACATTCATACCACCGCCAGTGGTACCAACGACCGTCAAGGGTGTGACCTACGGAAACACCGCCAGACAGGCTATCGCCTGAGCCTCGGCTCCCCCTCAGACCACCGTCGACGTGCCTTCACGCGCCTCGCCAAGATAGCATTAGAAGGTCTAGAAGCTGGGAACTGAAGCATATCAGTCCCACATCGAAAACATGGAATAGGTCAGCCTCGCCCTCACCTGTAAAATGTTCTTTCCTCTCTCCTCATTAATTACGCATTTACTTCTTACCTACTGTTATTCTGTCAACATAAATACATTGACTAACTTAGGCATCGAAGAAGAGAAGACTGCCCAGCGCGGTCTCCCTTTGACGCCCTTTGTATTTTACTTGACAGGTAGTGGAAGTATTGATCACATCACGAGTAGCGGTTCGCCCACCGGACCAGCATTAACAAAGGTTTAACCACCACTGAATCTTAGATATTAACATGTCATATATGCCAAGCAGGCTTGCTGAGCAGAGCAATCTTCCTCGACTTTGATGGATTCTTGTTCTTTTACCCAAGATTTCTACCTATCTTCTTCTTAGTGTCCTTATTGCACACCACCTCAGACTTAGGTCAAGGATGCTACATAGAGCTTTAACTAGTCCCAACGACCGTGCATTGAATTTGGAACAAAATTCCATCATTTTGAGCTTCTTTCTGGGTGCATCAGTGCTCAAAGAGTTAGCAAAAAGATCAGGCAAGAGTACCTTCAGTTTTTTTTGGGATTGATATTTAGAAGGTTGCCGCTCCCGTTTGGACAGAGCAATTGCTTCCACTGGGACCAGAGCCAAAGTTGTATCGTCCTCCTCCTTGCTGGAAGATGACTTGACATCTGTGGAATGCAATTTGTGGCTTCCTGGTTCCTTTGGGTGAAAAAGAAAGTGTGTTATTGGAGGTAGAATTGGAGCCTGGAGGCCCTGGAATTTGAACATGCTATTCTAAGAGCGGCTTCGTATGAAACCAAGAGATGAACTCATGATTTCCAACCTCCTATGAACATAAGCTAATTCCATTCTTAGTACCTCCCAGCCATCTGTTGCAGGACATATAGCATTCTCATGATAAATCAGATCATGATAGTTGCAACTTCACCTTCTTTTTCAGAAGAAAAAAAAGGTTTAGAGAGTTCATGTGAAACCCTAACCCTAACCCTAATCTAGCCTATGTTGTCAAAGAGTTTGTCATCTAATTCCGTGACATTTCCAGCAATGGTAATGATGTCTTTGATGGTGTCCTTGTTCTCAAAGAGTGGAGGAATATTAGTGATATGTACCCAGAAGTACAAGGCATCCAGTGCTACAGATTGCGACGACGCAACTTCATCATATTCCTACATATGATCGATGCTTGGTTGAAGCGCCAAGGTCCACTACGTAAAACCTTGTTATGATCTCGTCTGAGATCAAGTGCAATCAAAAAAGGGTTCTCAGCCCTCTCTTATATCCTGAAGTCACGTTCAGGGACCCAAACCCGACGGAAGAAACGCCGGAGGTCCTGCAATGGGGCCGGTTTCACAACAAGCATCCGGGCTAGTAGATAGGACTGCGTGTAAAAGTAAATACGTGAATTTTATTTGTTACCTTAATACACTATTAATAGTAAATACGTTAACTTTATATTAAAAAAATTTATCTTTCTTCAATAGAAATCCAACACTACTAGAAAAACTAGCCATTCCACACAGATATTCACACGGAAAAGATTCTGTATGTAAAATACTGCAAACACACAGATATTTGTGTGCAAAAATATAGTCACACAGTCTTCCGTGTGAAATGAAAACTAAAAGTTGGACCTCAAAAATTCACATGGATATCAGTATGAGTTATGGTGATACAGAGACATCCATGTAAAGAATTATTTCTACTTTAAAAATTATTATATTTGTGTCAAACATTCACACAGACTTCAGTGTGAATCTTATTTTAAAATAAAATAAAAACAACTTACCTATTTAAAATTTAATTAATGTATTTATATACAGCACATTAATTTTGAAAACATTTTATTTCACACAGATATCCGTATCTACGATTTTTTTTTTCAATAGCCTAAATTCCAATATTCTCGTAAATACTTCTCTCTCTCAAATCTCTCTCTTTGAGAGTTCTCTCTCAGATCTAGCTCTTTCTCAGGTAAGACATCGTTTCAAATTCCTCTCTTTTATTATTTCTTGTAGATCCTAATCTTGCTTATTCTAATACGATGTTTCGACTTGCTTCTATTCCAGGCTCCCTCAATTTGGATTCGAATCATAACAGGTCTCCCACCTCAAGCCATAACTCTTTGGATACACACTTTGAACTCGCAGTATCAGAGAAGAAATTCTGCGAACAAGTACTGGGAGGCATAATGGAGGACTTGGTGTCCAGATCTCTAGTTCAGTGGAAATGTATTGCTTTGCCATTCCCCTTTAGTTTTCTATAAATCACTTTTGCTTCTTTGTTTTTTTTTTTTTTTGTCCCTGGGCTTGTTCTTTACAATTGATTCATAAAAGTACCTTTTCTTTCTCACGATGTTGAATCATTTTTTTTTTTTTTGACTTTGTCAAGGGGAACCCAAAGGCTTCCTAGGCCCAAGATAAAGCCCTTCGACGCATGTGAAATGCTCCAACTGTGCATTGCAGCACAGTGCCTGGCCACTTTGACAGTTTCGGGGACGGACCTAGGTTGGGGAGCACACCCAACTAGGCAGAACCACTAGACCACTTGCAATGGTTATTCTCGAAGTTGAATCATAAATTGGGTTTTTTGGAGCTGGTCTAATGGATCTAACAAGGCAATTATGGTGGTAGTAGGGATTGATATTTATGAACCCATGTAGGAATTGATTGTCAGGCGACTTTGGAAGGCCAACTTGAGGAAGTGGCGATGGAGGCTGAAGAAGCTGAGGGTTGCTTAGGCGATTTGGGTATTCCGATACTGTTATTCTTTTGCTGGAGAGCATGTACAATTTGGATATATTAGTTTTGTTTTGGTTTGGTAGAGTACTAACTGTGTGTTGTCTGTTTCTAGTGGATATCCGTAGAGTAGTACTAGGAGGCATAATGGATGGACTGGTATGGCCAGAATGCTTTGTAAATCTCACAGATAAAATCATGGCGGTGTTCTTCAGATTCACAGTTGCTTGGAGCAGCAAAGAGCCACAAGAACTTGAACAAATAGTCTGGGCTTCAAATGGCGGAGTGCCACCCTCACGAGATCAGTTAATGTCTGCTAAAAAGAAAGAAAGAGGACAATCAATTGAAGAACTAAAAAATAAATATGTGAAAATCTAAATAATTTAATAAAATTCAATAAAAAAATTTGTGTGGAGTTGTGATTTAAGTGGGACCCACCATATGCATTCACACGGACAAAAAAAATCGGTGTGCAAGTAGTATTAGTAACGCCAGTAATACGGATGGATTGTTAATCCGTCGTTGTACTGTGTGAATCAACGTATTCATACAGATTTCCTATGAAATACTTCGGTTTCACACGGATTCTCATCCGTGTGTGATGGGGGGTTTTCTAGTAGTATAAAAATTTCTTTTATTATATGTAATTTTGAGAATAAACTGTTAAGATAGCTTATGCATGTAACTTAATTTTAATTTTTTTTTTCTGCTTCTAACCTCAGTCAATGTAATGGCCCGTTTGCACTAGACTATAAAGTGAGTGGAAGTGTGGTGTACGTACACTAGATTTGCCCTTACCTGTAACAATAGACACACACACTTTGATATGATCAAAAAGGATGCTTTATGTTTATTTTTTATTTTTTTTCTTTTTTTATCAAACGCATTTATTTCATTAATCAAAGTAAGCATTCCACCCTCGTCAATAATTGAGAACCTAAAACGTGTGAGCATTAAACAAGAAAAAAAGACCTCAATCAATATAATAGCCCGTCTCCACTAGACTATAAAGTGAGTGGAGGGGTAACGTACATACACTAAACAACAGAAGATTTACCCTTTGTTATTTTTGTTATAATGAGATTTCATTGAACATCCAAAAAGCAAAAAAATACAAAGAACTAGCCCAAAAGTAGGTCCAAACAAAACAACTACACACATATATATGATCATGTGAAAAACAAGTCTTGCTTTTTATATGATCAAAGTGGACGTTCTTTGTTTGTTTATATGTATATATATGATCATGTGGAAAATAAGTCTTGCTTTTTATATGATCAAAGTGGACGTTCTTTGTTTATTTTTTTATTTTTTTATCAAACATATGTCATTAATCAAAGTCGAAGTTCAGAATAGTACATAAATAAAATTTAAAACTCTAATTTTTTTTCTTTTTCTGCCGAGACGAAGATATTCATGAATATAGATTATTGAATTATGGAAAACCCCTAGGAAAAAAAAAAAAAAAACTCTCTTTCTAGGATGCCATTGGCTGTACTAGTGCCTGTCCGGCTGTGTCCAGACGTTGGCGACGGCCTCTGGCCTAGCCAGCGCACTAGGTGTGTAGCCGGACAGGTCACTTGTTTGGTAGGCATGCCTAAAGCTAGGAGTATGGAATCGGGAGGTGTACTGCATCTTCTCTCTCGGTGGATGGGATTGGCTGAATCGTGGCTGCAGGCTGGGATTGGAGGGAGATTGAGGGTTTACCGAGTCAGAGCAGTGTTTGATGGGGGTCAGGGGTCAGCGGTCGGCAGGCCGGGTTAGATGGATGAGATCAGACGTTGGTTGGTTGGCTGGTGATGGTGATCAGATGATTGTTTCAGATCTTAGGGTAGATTTTCCAGGTGCTGTTTAGTGCAGCTTGGGAACGGGGATGGTTGGCGTCAATCGTCGATGCCTGGATAACATCAAACTCGCATTGTTGGCCTGACGCTAGTGCTGGGGAGGCTGACTTGGAGGCAGCGCATTGCAGCAATTGCTAGGGTCGGGAGGGCTGGATACGACCCACTTTCTGGTTTGACCCTTTGGGATTGGGTACTGCTTGTGGGCTCGTTGTAGGCTGAAGATGGTGTTGGAGCCTATTTGGGCCCAGCCTTAGGTTATATGTTATTTAATATTTTTATTTGTTTACATTGTCTAGTTATGTTGCGCTTTACGTGAGCAATTAGTCCCTACTTTGGTTGTGTAGGGCTAGTCAGGGTTTGTACCTGTGTGTGCACTTAAAGTCCCTTGTCTGCTCTAGGTAGACGGCGAGTTCTTTGCTTTGTCAAATGGTCGCTACCGCCTAGTGGTAGGGTGAAGCTAAGTGTTGTCAGATTTATCCTCTGACGGCAACATAGTAGGAAAGCTGTGCGTCTGGAAATTATGCTACATTGTAATCGTGTTACATATCGATTTATCTTTTCTTTATGTCACGTCTATGTCAAAGCAAATAGAGTAGCCAGTAGAGCACTCTTTAATAGTTAGTGCTTGTTAGAATACATGAATTTTGAAGAAATTTCTGATATTATTTCGGGACATACTCTAGATGCTTATTGTAATCAGGGGTTTAGGCATAATGTCCCCCATTGTATCCGACAGTTTCATTAATCAAGACTTGGAGACAGCCGCACTAGTCATTTATTCACACACAAAAAAAAAAAAAATCTGAAACTCTAAACTGATTGACTCAAAACTTGATAAATACTGCTCATTAATAAGAACACCTTAAAGCTAGCTTTGCGAGCGAGCCCATGGACCACTAGGAACACCTCGTTTTCCCAATGCAAGATCATCTTTTACCTATTAATCCGCCTTAGCACTTAACTGTGGTACAATAAAAATAAATAATTGTTGGCAAAGCATATAGAAACGATCTTAACAAACCGTAGACCCGTAAGATACCCACAAGGGTGCGGCTATTGCCACCCTACAATTTTCTGTATTCACTCTACAAATATTTGAATTATTGAAAGACTATATTACCCAAATACAAAATGACTAATAAGCACACTAATTTTCTAAAATTTAAATCTTTAAGGAAAACTAAATACATAACTAATTAAATAAAAAACTACTTAATTTTTCTCCTGATAACATTAATCTTCATCTTTTCCATCCAAATTTCAATTTATTACAATTTAGGGTGTAATGAGCAAGTAGGGTGAACAAAGAAAATTATAGGGTGACAATAGCCTCACCCTACCCACAATTAGATAAAAGAAAATAAAACTAAATGACACAACCAATTGACAAAACAAATAGTACACCACTTTACTAGGACAAATAAGTTGCACATAATGACGAAGCCCATTAACTTAAAAGATTGGCATCTTAGTGATCTTACTCGCCGAAAGGGTTTAGTACGTGATGGAGCTTAAATTAGACAAATGTTTCTGCTTCATTACTTTTCACATAAATTATTCGTCCTTATTAAATACATTAGTGGCTTCACAGCTGTTCCTCATAATTTGCACGCCAGGACATGCATATTATCTATATCTATTCTGAAGTTTCAATCCTCTAATAAATATTTGCGCTGCATCGACGAGACGTTATGCCTCGTACTTAAATTTATTCGTTTACTACTCATTTAGACAGTAAATGATAACTATCTTTACTTTTTACCCTCAGTTGAACTTTAGATGCACTAAAAGTTGACTTTTTATTTCATTCATTTAAAAAAAAAAAAACTTCCATCATGAAAATTTTAGAGCACGTTAAACTGAATTTATGGACATGCGGAACGCTAAAATCGTAGTTCGTATGAAGAAGTTACGGTATGAAAAACAAAAGTTACTATTCCCACAAAATTTCTATAAATAGCAAGTTGTATATGGAAACTTTCCATTTCGGGAAGTTTCCATTTTAGTCATAAAACCCTATTCTCAATTCTCTCTCAATACGACCCGGTTCAGTACCCGACTCTGATGACTCTGATCCACGACTTGGCAGGTTTTGCCGCAGTCCAGCCACTCCAGGTCGCAGCATTAAATGTTAAAAAGTGTTCAAATATTTATTTCATTTTGTCAAATACTTCAAATGACTATTTATTTGTAACTACTCATTATATGTTAAACTTTCTATTATGTCTGCAATCAATTTTACTACTAATTAGTATAATTTTTGTTTTAGTTAATTGTACTTATTTATATATTGTTTAATAGGCTCCTAAGACCCTGGTCCCTTCTCACTGCCTGTCTATTAGTTTTTAAAACTTTTTATTTTATGACAGAGAGAAAGTTACAGAATAAAACCACGCAAAACATTCTCAGTTAATCCAGATAAAACGTTTGGGACACATAAATGGGCAAGTAGGAAAACCAAATCCTAACATTCTGATGATTATAAGCTAAGGAAGCTAATTGATCACTTACAAATTAGCTTCTCTAAATATGTTCCTAAAATTTTTCAAAACATTGGCTCCTACGAGTCTATTCCCTTATATTTTATATGAATCTATATGAAAGGACATCACTGCTGGCGGTGGAATCAATTGCGAGACCCACGTTCCTATTAGAAGAAATAAAATAATCTCAATCCCCCATTAACACATTGTAATATAAAAAACAAAAAGAAAGGAGAAACATAGTTATTAAGTAAATCCTGATATATGCTCCATCGCTCCCCGTATTAAACTATGGACTAATTGAGATGCTGGGGCCCATTTTGATCATTGAACATTTCTTTCTTGATTAACTTTCCTATATAACACAAACCAAACTATCAAAATAATCACCTGCAGAGAAGATCTAGCTATACGTACGCTAATGAATCTGCTGCAAATAATGGCGGAGCTTATCAATAATGAAACCCTTTCACTACTACTTGCTGCCATATTCTTCATTTTCCTATACAGGTGGTCTTCCACTTCCGCTTCCAGTTCTACTAGAAAAAACTCACCACCTTCTCCACCAAAACTCCCCATCATCGGAAACCTTCACCAACTAGTCTCACCACGGTCTCCGCCACATCGCTTACTTGGAGCCTTGTCTCAGGTCCATGGCCCTCTCATGCACCTCCACTTCGGAAGCGTCCCCGTCCTCGTCGTCTCGTCTCCCGAGGCTGCTCAGGCGATCATGAAAACACATGACCTCACGTTCAGCAGCAGGCCCGAGTCCACCGTCTCCAGAAAGCTTCTCTACAACTCAAAAGATGTGGCCACCGCGCCTTACGGGGAGTATTTCAGGCAGCTGAAGAGCATATGCGTAATGAATCTGTTGAGCACCAAAAGGGTTCGGTCTTACCGCGGCCTTAGGGAAGAGGAAACCAAAGCCATGATCAAGCAGATAAGGGATTCAAAAGGAGTAGTGAATTTGAGGGACATGATTATGACGCTTACACACAATGTCCTCTCGAGAGTGGCTCTAGGGAAGAGCTACTACAGTGATGGGGGTTTTAAAGAGCTTTCTGTTGAGCATACGACGTTGCTGGGAAGTCTTTATATTGGGGACTATATTCCATGGCTTGGTTGGTTGAGCCGTGTCACTGGTTTGGACGCGAAACTAGACAAAGTGGCTAAACGGTTTGATGACTTCTTCGATGTAGTGGTTCAAGAGCATATAGATTGTACTGATCAGAAGGAGGAGGGCGAAAAGGATTTTATAGACCTTTTACTTGAGATTCAGAAGGAAAACTCGCCTGGTTTTCGTATTGACAGAATTGGCATAAAGGGTGTCCTCATGGTAACTCTCTCTCTCTCTCTCTCACACACACACACACACACACATATATATAATTACACACACACATATCTGTGTGTGTGTGTGTTTTCATTGGTTCCAGAAGTAATGTGAAAGGAGTACATGGGAGATGTTACATCACTCATTGTTAATTAATATTGATTAATGCTAATTTGTAGGATATGTTTGTTGCTGGGGTTGATACCACAGCTGTGGTTCTAGAATGGCCGGGCCATGGCTGAGATGATAAAGCACCCAAGTGTCATGAGCAAATTGCAGAATGAAGTAAGGGGATCAGTAAAGAAAGCTGAAGACGACATATTAACAGAGGATGATTTGATCGATATGCACTACTTGAGGGCAGTGATCAAGGAGACTCTTCGCTTGCATCCTCCGCTTCCACTACTATTCCCTAAGATATCAAACCAAGATGTGAAAATAAATGGTTACAACATTAAAGCCAACACACAAGTCATAGTGAATGCTTGGCAAGTCGCGAGGGATCCCAAGTCGTATGTTTACAAACCAGAAGAGTTCGAGCCAGAAAGGTTCTTGAATGCTAATAGTGGTTTGAGTTATAAAGGAAATGACTTTGAGTTGATTCCGTTCGGAGCTGGCAGGAGATTGTGTCCCGGGGTTCATTTTGGTACATCTGTTAATGAGATTGCTCTAGCAAATTTAGTGCACGAGTTTGATTGGACATTGCCTGGCGGAGTAACAAGTGAAGATCTAGACATGTCTGAGGCAGCTAGTGGTACAGTCATTCATAAAGAAGACCCTCTTAAGGCCGTTGCTATTCCATATTCATCAGCTTAATATATGATAAAAGACATCAGTTGTGCGTCCAGAATTGTATTACTTACGCTATATTATTTGGAATTAAATTCTTGAAGTATGTTTGGCTACGTATTGGAATAAGAAGTTGCTGTATTTATGTGATTTATGTCCACCTTAAAGTGGTGGCTTATATATTCAGTTATTCACCTTTTCCTGTTTCGTTTGTAAATGAGCAATCTCGTGCATGAGACAATGAATCAGGATTTTTTCTTTGGTGTGCTTAGGCATTTAATTAGTTTGGTGAAACAGTCCCAGTCTTATAACAAGGAATGAATTGTTGTTGGAGCTCTTTAGACTTTCAAAATGCAGAAAAGCCTAAGCCTATAGATCAATAACACACGACAACTTCTGGATTCTGTTCAATAGGAAGTCCCCTTGCTTGATACAGTGAGTTCGAAAAACTCAAACAAGTACGGGATTTTCCCAATCACGGTTAGTACGTATCTGTCTGAAGCATCCACCACCTGTGAAATATTGGTCAAATTATAAAATTCACATATGCAGGCCTACTACCTAATAAATTAATAGGAACATGTAAACCAAGAAAGGAGGACATAAGCTAAATGCAAAGAAGAACTATAACGCAGAATAGTAGTTGTGAAACCATGTGTGAGCACACATATTCACCTAAGTAAGTGATTTTCACTTTCAAAAGACTGCCATGAGTACTTTCATGGAAGTAATCTAAGATAAATAGAGGAGATCATAAATTCTTGAGTTCGCATATGCACTTAAAATTGGTAGGTTCCCTTGAGTGACTTAAGGTATCAATATCTTAAAATTCATAATTGTATCTGAGCTGTCCATTTTACACTGATTCCTTCCTCTCGGCAAACACTGTTCCTTGGCCGCCTCGCCGCCAAGGAGCTTGAAATCAATTCCGAGCTTGAAATCGTGCCAAACTGGAGTTTTTGCGATGGTCAGTTGTAAATTTATATTCTTTGATGAGAAATAGTCGGATTTGATTGTGGGTTTCCGTTGAAGTCTGATTCTCTGCCCCAATAGTGTGGATTGACGATATATATGCGATGTGCGGTCAGTTGAAGTTTGATTTGCGCCGTTTTAATATAAACGGGCATATGATCAATATATGTATGACTTTGCGGTCTCTACAATCTGCCTCCAACATCTCGGCCGCCAAACAATCAAGATTGAATCCTGAGTCCACATGGAGACCTTAGATCAAGAGATTGCATTTATTCATTATGTAAAGTCACTATTGGCTTATAAATAATTTGCTGATATGTATTGCTTTTGGCCGCCAAGCCACATATTGAATTTGTTTGGAATTTCTTTGAATTTGAGCAAGAAGGCACAATATAAATGTAAATAAGATAACGAAAGAAGATCAAAGTAATTCGACGCATGGCTTTGGCACTGGCCAGTTTTGATTCCTTCACTTCTCAGTGTGATTGAATGGGGACTCAAATGAACCATCACCATTCATCTTTCTGAGTTTGAAATCCCCTCGAAATCTCTTACAAAACCCCTTCAAATTTCCCAAACACTCATCACCCACTCTTATATTTAAGAACCCTGACACAATTCAAAGGAATCCAAAAACACCTGCGAAATACGATTGAAAACGCACAAGATGTCTTGATTTGCTCCATCTCCTAAATACGATTGTTAGTGATTAGCGGTAATATTACCTACATAACAGTCCATGCTAGTTTTTTGGTTTGGTCTTTTTAAAACTATTGAATTTCCCCGTGTGAAATTAACGGCCCAGATGCAATTACAAATCTTTAGATGACATAACTTTTCCCAATTGATTATCTCTCTCTCTCTCTCTCTCTCTCTCTCTCTCTCTCTCTCTCTCTCTCTCTCTCTCTCTCTCTCTCTCTCTCTCTCTCTCTCTCTCTATTGGGACCTTGGTCAATATTTTTTTATTTATTAGACGAACTCTTACCCAGCCTAATGCTAACCCAATTCCACACTCTAATTCTAAACTTAATCTTCGCAACATAAAAAAGATTTGATGCAATTAATGCATTACACAAAGTGACAAAACCTTCTCACTCACAATATTTATGGTTAATCTAAAATTTATAAATTTAAGAAACAAAATAAATAAATAAAATGGCTAAATACTGTTTAGTCCCCGAACTTTTGCTGAAAAAACACTTCAGTCCCTCGCCTTTTAATTTGACACGTTTACTCCTTGTTCTTTCAGTTTTTCGCTCAATAGGTCTATTCCTTTAGACTCCGTTAAATTGTGCCGTTAACTCCCTATTTTAAGGATAAAATTACTATTATATCCCTGACTTTCTCTTTCTTTAATTTTTTTTAAATTATTTTTTTTCTTCTGATTCGCATCAATAAAATTACTAATTCTTTTAATTGTTTTTATTCTTCTCTTTAATTTTTTAATTTTTTTTTATTCTTCTCTTTTATTTTTTTCTCTTTTAAGGATAGAAATTACTATTATATTCCACCCATTTTTTCTTCTATTATGACTAATTTTATTGGGTGTTTGGGTGAGCTAGAGAAGAAAAAAAATATTCATAACCAATATACGTTAAATTGTACCATTAACTCTCTAATTTAATGATAAAATTACTATTATAGCCATGACTATTTTTTTTCTTCTCCGGCTCACCCAAACACCCAATAAAATTAGTCATAACGGCAGAAACAAGGGAGGGAATATAATAGTAATTTTTATCCTTAAAAGAGAAAAAAAATAAAAGAGAAGAATAAAAATAATTAAAAAAATAAAAGAAAGCAAAAATAAAGGAGAAGAATAAAAACAATTAAAAATAAATAAAGAAGAACAAAAACAATTAAAAAATAAAGGAGAAGAATAAAAACAATAAAAAAAAGTAATTTTATTGTTGTGAATCAGAAAAATTAAAAATAAAAGAGAAGAATAAAAACAATTTAAAAAAATGTGAAGAAAGAGAAAGTCAAGGCTATAATAGTAATTTTATCCTTAAAATAGGAAGTTAACGGCACAATTTAACGGAGTCTAACGGAATGGACATATTGGGTGAAAAACTGAAATAGCAAGGAGTAAACATGTCAAATTAAAAGGCAAGGGACTGAAGTATTTTTTCAGCAAAAGTTCAGGGACTAAATAGTATTTAGCCCATAAAATATAAGAGCAAGTCCACCTATGGTTACCCGAGAAGGGGGTCCCACAGCGCCGCGACCCCGAGCCTATGAGGAACTGACATGTCACGAATGACATCCCGAGAGCTCATCAACCTGAAACCGCAAGACCTTTTTAGTTTAGATTGTTGGTTTACAAAACACTTTCTTAGACAAATCATTCTAGCAACCGAACAACATATTTGCAAAAGCGGAATTTGAAATGGGCTAAAGGATTTGGGTTTACAATAGGAGCCTAATTTGGAAAATGATAAATCACTAAGTAAATACAAGTATGGGAGACGCGCCCCAGGGTTACGGGTCTCCCGAAATTTAGTAAATAAGCCAGCAGAAAACAAATAAAAAGTAAATAAATAAGCTACTTCAAAATCCGATAAGGGGTCAAAACCTTCTTTTAATAAAGTCAAAGAAGAATATGACAAGCTGAGCCATGTGCCTCCTCTGTACGCTCCCCGACCACGTGCTCAAACCTGAACATTATTGTAGGGGTGAGCTTTCGTCCTCACATGCCCAATAAGGGCTGACCCAACCATATTAGGTTTGAAAAATAATATACTTGAAAATATTTACTCCATAATATTGTACACGTTTCTCGAAAATACTTTAAAAAGAGGCAACCACAAACATTTGTTCTCCTTTATAAAACATATGCAGCATGCTTCACACAATTTGGAGCTCCGAGATACTTACCTGCCGGCTAAACTAAAACAAATCAGTGACCAACCCGGTTCGTCATCATTCGAGAACCGGTTAACTATTCTGTAGTCCTTGTGACTACAAGTAGCGAAAGTGTCCATTTCCTGGCCCTGAGTCTCATATGACTAGTTCACTGTCGGTACACACCCTTCGTCGACAAACATAGGAGCATAGCCCCCTCCGGAGGTTCATGGTTATCAACACCATGGGATCCCTAGGAATCAACGCATCTAGGTCCCATTCACTTTTAGGTCACCAGTACAAACATACATTGGGTACAGTATCTCAACATGCAAGTCTACCCTTAGTTTTCGCTATCAGAATTATCAGTTATGAAAACACAGGTATCACGAGGCATAGACTAATGAACAACCAAAAACGCACTTGCAGGCAACATACTATCTTAGTATATCATTCCAAATATATCGAAAAGTCTCTAACAAGGAAGGGACAGCTCACCCTACCTGGAATTGGAGTGCTCGTCCAAACTTAGCGTCGTTTCCGACTTTCAATACTTCGTCCAGTTCCAAATGCACATGCACGAGTCCTTTAACAAAAATTATACCGATAAGTGATTAATTCATAACTCACTTTAAAATTCACCAAATAACTCATGATCGATAATTATTAGAAACCATTCCCAAACAATTTACTTAGAATGGTAAGCTCATTCGGGATATGGTGATCATGTTTCTTTCGATAATATAGTTCAGGTTCAATAGTTAATGCCATTGTCTAGTATTCCTTTCTTAAGCAACAAACACCATTACCATTCCCAAATAATCCAAATGAAATGGCATTTGAACCATTTGATTTTGCACCTTGACCTTCATTTCTTTACCCTTTTTACTTTAAGGCTCAGTTTGGCATTGATTCCTGACCTGTTTCTGCTTTTGAGTCTACTCTAGAGTGTTTGGTAAAATTTTCAAAAGCAGCTTTAGGTCCAAATAGCTCTCCCTACAGCTGATTTTGAGAAGCTACCAATTGGTTGATTCGGAGCTGCTTTGGGGAAAAACACAGAGCAACCGCAGAAACTTAATGAAATTTGTTAAACTACCAATTTTGTCCTCCTACTTTTCAAAAAAATTACATTGAAACAAATAGGGTTCAGCTTTGATCTTCATCCCCTCTTTACCGTCAAAACTACATTGCAACATCTGTTGCTCATCGAACTTCTCCTCCTTCTCTCTCTGCAAATTTCTATGCTTGAAATTCCGGGGCAAGACAAGCCTCGCAAATGCCACAGGATCCCAAACCACGAAGCTTCTTCTAGTAGAACCCCACGATATGATCAAATCCAGCGACGGGTCGTCCACCAAATCAAATGTCTTTGCACAAAAACGGCGGCACCGGAGTCTCCTGCAGACACTGAAGCGGCTGCGGCACTCCCACATAATCGCTACTCTCACTACTGAAAGGTTCAATCTTGCTCTCCTAACCATACTCTCAGGTTCGATCTTTTTTTTTTTTGATTTCATATTCGTGCTGATGTAATTGGTATTGTTTTGTGAGTTGGGTTTATGCTTTTAAGCATTATTGAAGTTTCTTCCTTGCTTAATTTGAGATATGAAGTATAAAGCTTTAAACCTCTTTAGTTCTGCAGTTACTCCAATTATATGTAGAGTTTGGCAGAGAGTGAACACTGCAAACTCTTGAAAGGTCGCCCATTTCAGTTTCAGGTAAGCTCCTTCCTTTTCATCACTTCAACTTCCAAACTGGTTTTCTCTCTCCAATTCTATTTCATTTATTTTTTATGCATTTTGGGTTACGAAGAGCTTTCCTTTGTATAAAGATTGTTTTATTGAAACTGTTTGTATATGCTGTTGCAGGTTGAACTCGCCCAGCACATTTACAATGGATTTGGAAGTTTTGGGACATGAGTTGCAATTCATTCAGGTTTTGATCGTTTGCTTGTTTTTGGGTTATTAGTATTTACGTTAGGAAAGATTTTAGAATAAGAAGTGATGAAGTTAGTGCTCATAAAGTAGATTCTTCTAATAATTGCAAAGTAGAGAGATATGTATGATTCAGTATATGGTGGTGGTAGAATGGACCTAAAATACTTATTTATTTGATCTGTTTACCAATCTACCTTCTACATGTTTATTGCATTACCATGGCTAATAATAAACTACATCATACCTACTAGGCTAAGTAGGCATCCTGTATCGGTTGCATGAGTTAACCATTATCAACTTTAGTTTCTCTTTAATCCTATATATTGTAATAGTTTCTGTAGATACCTCTACTAACAAGGTTAATATCTATGTCACCAAGCATAAACAACGCCCTCGTGGGGGGCCCCACAAGCCATGGTAGGACCCAACGATGATATGCATCCCGTACCCCGACGTCCAAACTACGCCATGATGGTCGGAAGTGCTCAAGAGCTTGTCGGGAAGCCAAGTTCCCAACCTTGCCAAGTTGCCTTCAAAACATACTTTCTAGACTAAAATAGTTATTTTTGTATCCCACATTGGAAAACAAGTGAAGGAAGGAGCCTCCCTTCCCTATAAAAGGGGACTCCTTCTGATAGGAGCATTTTAATGCGACGTTTTACTTGCTTTTCCCTACATTTCTTGCGTTATTTCCTTATTAAAACCCTGTTTAGGAAAGTTTTCATTCTTTGATTGGGAAAGTTCCTATTTGTAGAAAGTTTCTATTTTTATAGTTTCTATTTATCATTTTTAGTAAGTTTCCATTTTCGGTAGTTTCTATTTTTCAGTTTAGGAAAGTTTCTATTTTTCTTATTAGTTTCTATTTTCAGGACCTCCGAGCTAAAATATGGAAATGAACTCATAAATGGAAAGAGGAGCTTGCAAACACCAAGGGGAGTAAAGATAAAGGTACATTGGAGTAGATGAAGAAGAAATGAGTGTTACGTCCATAATTACCTAGAAATGATGGAGAAGAATGAAAATGCACTAAAAAGTCAACCTTGAATATTTTCTTACTCCGGCTAGGAGAATCAGAGCCAAGCAAGGAAGAAGGAGCGGCCACCTGACCAAATGAACTCGAAATGAGCTGAAACTCTCCAGATCCATTCTAGACACCCAAAGGATCATTTCTTATGAAGAGTGCCAGAGAAAAATATGAGTGGAAGGCCTTCAAACAATCAGCCCAATTTTCTACAGAAGCAAAACCGGAAAACTGGACCTGTAAGAGGTCCAGCAGCATTTCCGGCCCAACCACATGGAATAAAGCTCTGAAAATTTGTGAGGATGATATACACTCATAGTGGAACATTTTTTATGAAGAAGTCGAAGGCTCATTCTGAAGTTTTGATGGAGAAATAATTGAAGGAATAAAGGGGAAGAAACTGACCTGAAAACAGCTCAACACCACATATTCATGTTTCCCACCCATATGAAGAAAGCATTTCTTTTTCCTTGGATACAATTTTTCTACCCTAAAAGATCATCATCACTTCCACATTTCTTCACCTTCATGTTTTGCTTTCATCATTACCTCATCTTTTACATATTTTACAAACCACTCTCATACTCCACTTTCATTATTTTTCTTCATCTCATCATTTCACTCTTCTTTTTCTTCCCTATTTAAACACCTTCTCCTCTCACTCTCAATCACCAATTTCTGAATCCATAACACATATTCCTTCATCCATTTCATCTTCTTGTCTCACCATTTCCTCTCCATTTTCCTTAGTCACCAATTCCTTCATCCATCTCATCTTCTTTGTCTCTCCATTTCCTCTCCATTTTCCTTAGTTTTCATTTTCCCACCAATTCCTTCATCCATTCCATCTTCTTTGTCTCTCCATTTCCTTTCCATTTTCTCTCCATCCTCTAGTGCATTCAACATTTCAAGCAAGGCCAAGGGAGAAGAAGAATTGCCGTGAGCATCATCCTCCATCACCATCCTTGAAGCTTGCTTTCGAGATTCAAGAGACCACATCCTCAATTCGTTCATCTCATCTCCATCTCACGGTGTAATCCGATTCTCCTTTGTAACCTTTGCTTTGATTTCGTTGGTTTTGTTCTAGTTGACATATGTGTTTGAATGAATATTAATTTCTGGAATTTTATGATTAATTGAGAATTTTTAGATTCATATAATTGTGATTCTAAGTTGCTTATGTGAGTTTGTTCGATTAAATTTGCTTTACAGAAAACTTTTATATGTTTATCTTATTTGGGTCGACACTTATAGGATTTGCATGTAATTGGTGCTAGGTTTAAGAACATGAAATCGACTTTTCGTTTTGTGTAACTTGAATCAAAAGTAGTAAAGGTTCTGGACAAGAATCGAATTTAATTGAAGAGGATTGCAATTAGGTGGACTTTTCCATAACTAAGTTGTACACTTGAGTTGATAGCCTTTCTCTATGTCTAATGCATTAAACATGTCATGATTGACTAGCTTTCTAGGGCTTGATTGCATGTTTGATAGGATTAATCTAGGTGCTTTCGCTTAGGTTAATTAGCATTGAAAAGTAAAATATGGGAAATCATTTGCTTTCGAATGTTTCACATGATCAACTCCTCTCTCATGACTTAGATGAACAATATTAGGGTTTGAATCAATTTTAATCATATGTTTCGGTTTTTGATCTTTGTTCTCTCACTCTATTTTATTTTTATGTTTTTGCATTTTAATTATTTTGTTAACTTAGTTTTATTTTCGAAAATCCAAAAACAAAATCCCCCCTTATTTTTGTTCACTTGTATATATTTATTCTTTATTTTATTTTTGTAAATAATACTTTATTATTTTAATTCTTTATTTGTTTATACAATTGTATATATTTATATTCTTTATTTTATTTTTGTAAATAATACTTTTCTTTATTTGTTTCACAATTACAAGTGTACCCTCAATCCCCGGAATAGAACGATCCCTATTTGCTTATACTACTAACGATATTTCAGGGTTAAATTGTGCGCTTGCTT
Organism: Rosa chinensis; assembly: GCF_002994745.2. NCBI lineage: Eukaryota > Viridiplantae > Streptophyta > Magnoliopsida > Rosales > Rosaceae > Rosa > Rosa chinensis. The sequence goes on from NC_037089.1 coordinate 45,191,978, forward strand.
TCAGGCGCATCACCTTCCCACTTACTCATCATCCCATTACAACTCTTGTAATCTTGTTTAGGCTCAAGGCCCGATACATAGTAAAGCTTTAAGTGGACGTAGTCTCCCCCAAAGTGGGAGACGAACCACTATACTTGTCGGTGTTCTCTCTCTCTCTCTCTCTCTCTCTCTCTCTCTCTCTCTCTCTCTCTCTCTCTCTCTCTCTCTCTCTCTCTCTCTCTCTCTCTCTCTCTCTCTTTAATGTTAATTAGAGCCTTCGGTTTCTAACATTAACATTGGCGCCATCTGTGGGAAGCCAACACAAAGGCTTCCTCACTTTTTCACACATTTGAGCTAGGTAAACGCCAAATCAAAATCAATCAATGCCAACATTTTTCTCTGGCAATTATGCTCCGTCAAAATTTTGCATGCTGCTCTGGCATCAACACATTCCATCCTTAGCGGTAAAATGCACACAAAAGCTTCCAATGACTTCCTTCATTGTGTACCACACTTAGCAGTAACACATATACAAAGGTACATGGCGGTAGGCCAACAAAAAATAAAATTCCTTCTTTGGCGGCAGCTTGTGCCCAAGTCTCGCAGTAAAAAAAAAAAAAAAAAAAAATGCCATATTTGGCGACAGCTTGTGCCCAAGTCATGGCAGTAAAAAAAAAAAAAAAAACTTGCAGCAGTAACCTTCGATTCTTTGGCGGAGGATTGATTGTGGCCTTAACCGGCATAGTCAATACACCGAAAGGATAATTGGTTTAGTAGCCTTAACCGGCACTAGATACGGCATCCTAATCGTTCATTCAATCAGCTCTGCTTAATCTTTCTTATGTCAATGCAAAAACTAAACGATCAGAATGTCATTAGGGTGTCTTTTATCTGTTCTTTCCTGAGGAGGAGGACTGATGGCTCTGCTAGGGTTTTCATGCTACAGAGTCTCGCCCTCTTTCTGCCTTTATTAATCATTCTGACTTCTTCATGTTTGGTATGTTTGAGCCACGATCGTTTTGTCCGTGGCCGTTCCTCATTGCAACTACGCCAGCTCTGCCTCTGTCTTCGCCAGCTCTACCTCGGTCTTATGCTTCTGCAACAACGGCGCAGGGCATTCTGATTGCGAATCTACCTGCGCCTGTTATTCATGATGAGAGAACAACTGTGACAATTTCAGAGGAAGGGTACCAATCCGGATTAGAAAAATGCAAACACATGTTATTGGGTCATCTCTATATGGTAGCCAAGGATAAACCCTATTCTCCATCAGACTTGTATCGTAAGTTGGGATTGATTTGGGGTGATATTGGCCATTGGAGAATTATTCCTATGGGCAAGGGATACTTCTCTTTCAGTTTTACATCTGATGCGGCTTATTCTAGGGTTTGGGAGAAGGGTGCAATTGCCCTTAAGCCTAGGATATTGAGGTTTATGAGGTGCGCACCCAATTTTTCCCTGCAAATCAAAAGAACATCAATGCTCAGGTTCGGGTGAATTTTGGGATTTAGGTCTTGAATTTTGGGAGCCTCTGACGCTGTTTGAGATTGCAAATAGAATTGGGGTGTCTGTGAAAATTGATCAGAATACCTTGGATAGAAAACTTGGTCTCTTTGCTGGGGTCTTGGTTGATATTGATTTATCTTCTGATCCTCCACATGAATTGGCTGTTCGTCGCAACTACGGAGATATTGTTGTGAGCGTCTCCCTGATCTTTGCCCGCATTGTGGCAATGTTGGGTACAACGTTACAACTTGTAAGCTTCTACGAAATCATGCAGCTTCTGGTCAGACTGTGATTGAGATGGGTCAAGGTCAATCGTGTAAGTGTTGTCGATGGAAGACAAAAAAAGTATTTGTTGCAAAGAATATTGAGCAAGTGGATAAGGGAAAGAAGATGGTTGTTGCTCTTATGCCAAGTGTGAATGTAGATGCTAGAGAGGGTCCTTCATTGGCACAAGTATGTCATCCTCTTGCTACAACAGTGGTTGTTGATTAAGAATTGAATAGGGTTATGGATATTGTTGAATAAACTCCAATTGTTGAGAAGCTTACTGCTCCAACTACTAGTCCATCTGTTGTTGAGCAAGCCATTGTTCCAATAGTACAGGAGATATGACAAATTATCTCCAGCCCAGTTGCAAGTTCAATTCAACAAACTCTCCAGGTAATGTTAATGTCAATATTTCCACTGGTAATAGCTTTGAGATTCTTTCTCAAATGCAGCAAGGAAAGAGCATTGTTGTAGATGAGCAAGAGGAAGTTGGAGAGCGCAATCACAATTTTGTTGGCAATAATAATACAAATTCTACTTTGGTAGAATCTATTGCTCATCAAGCTAAGTTTTGTTGGGGTGATTTGGAAAATGAAGAACCCCTTCGTCATCATACATATGCTCAGGCTGAGATAAGTCTAGTGTGTTCTTGGTTTGATGAGGGTGAAGCAATTCTGGCATATGAGAATCTTCTTAAGTCTCTCTCAAAGTCTCAAAATAAAAAATTGAAGACCAAGAGAGATTCACGTGATCCTTACCCTACCCGCAATCGAATGCCCGTTGTGCGTCTTGATCTTTGATTCAATCGACTCTGCTTAATCTTTCGTATGTTTTGTTGCCTTTTGAGTTAGCTGTTTTTTTTTCTTTTCTAAGGGGTCTTGGTTTCATACGCCCCCCCCCCCCCCCCCTTATGTACTATCTTTTTTAATTAATAAATTATTTTAATTGCAAAAAAAAATCGGTACTAGATACAGGACTCGACACATCTAGGAAATGCATGTATTTGTGAAATTGACATCGATGTTTACAAGAGTGTTAGTGTGAATCATCTGACACTCCTATGTTTTCATTAATTTGAAAATCCAAATTTAATTTTTTGATTGATAATTAGTTGTTTGCTTTTATTTTAGTTTGCATTTAATTTAGTTAATTTTCAATTCAAAACTCCCAAACAAAATTCTACCTTCCGTTGTGCATTACTCATTTGGGCTACAAGTTAGTGGCTTTGATTAGGCTTAGTGTGAGCTAAGTCAGCATTGCCGAGGCTTGGTGTCTTGTGAATATTTAATTTTATTTTTATTTTTATTTTTTTCATTGTATGCTTTTAAGTTATTCTAGCGCCAATTACCTCTTTAGGTCCAACACCTAATCCCCGAGGTACGATAATCAAGGTTCAAATATTTCCCTTACTTGACAACGATTCATACGTTTGCGAGAGTTTATGCATCATATCAAGAGTCAAAGATGAAAACATAGAGATTACTTTTTGAATTTTTTATAAACTCCCGAGTTAGATTCACCTCTCAAAATAGAGAAAAAAAAATGCATGTCTTGAAGGAACAAGCGTGATGGCGATGCATATGGGTGTCGATGACGATGGTTTGTTTGGGGAGAAATTTCTGGCCCACCCCTAAATATGTGTCCTCTAGACTAACTATGGTTAAATATTTAACATTTAGGTCACGTTCCAGATTTGATCTAAACAATGGGTTGTTGAATAAATCTGTTTCCCTGTGCCACCAGAAAAAAAAAAGTATATATACGTATGTGTGTGTATGCGATTTGCATAGCCAAAGCTTTTGCCTTTGCTTTTGTGTATGAAATCTCTTAATTTTCAAACGAAACAAACTCATTGCTCCTTTCTTTTTGAAGCCCACCATCAAGCTTTCTTCTTCTCGCTTAGACACCAAATTTGATTACATTTTGCAGCTTTCATTTCAGCTCCATATCTGTTTCTATTTCTAATGGGCTTAATTGATTGTTGTTGTTCTTGTTAATTGGTGGTAGTACGTGTTGTTATTGTTTGATAGTAATAGAATTTTCTCAAAATCTATTATATAATTTTCTGTTGCAGAAGAATGACAATAGAAGACACATAGAGAGAGAGACATATATGTGGCTTTTTTGTTTTTTGTTTTTTTAATTTCTGTTTAAGAATAAAGGATTCGAGAGAGATTGATGAAAAAATTGTGTGTTCCATTATTGATAATAGGAGCCCTATATATAGAGATTACAAAGTACATATTCTAATTATACAAGGAAAACTATTCCGAATAGGACTAGGAATTCTAGAACATTCTCTCCTATTACAATCATAGAACTAATCCTAATTTGACAAGGCACACTAAATGTCAACATTCTTCAACACTCCCCCTTGTACCGCTCAAAGTTGGTGGTGACGCTTCAATTAGTTGTCTCGTTAAAAATCTTGCTCGAGTGAAAAACCCTGTAGGACAAAAACTACCTCGAGGAGGAGAAAAAGAGTACAACACGTCCTTCACTCTTCGAGATCGAACATGTAGACATCATACCTCTCCCTGATGTTGATATCTCCCCCTTATTGGTACAATCATGAGAGTTCGGATAAGTTTCTCAATCTGATGCTCTTCACATATTTCTCGAAGGTAGATTTAGGTAACGACTTAGTGAATAAGTTTGCTACATTATCCTCTGATCGGATTTGATTCACTTCAATCTTTAGAAGTGATTGTTGTTGCTAATTATAAAAGAACTTAGGCGATATATGCTTGGTGTTGTCGCCTCTGATGAAACCTAACTTTATTTGTTCAATACAAGCTGCATTATCCTCATAACTGCATGTAGGTTTATCCGTGGTAGACTTCAAACCACAAGTCCCTCAGATATATCTAATTGTAGACCTTAGCCATATATATTAATGTACTGCTTCATGTAGAGCAATAATCTCTGCATGATTCGAGGAAGTAGCAACAAGAGTCTGTTTTGTAGACCTCCAAGATATAGCAGTGCTTCCCATGGTAAAGACATAACCTGTTTGGGAGCGACCTTTGTGAGGATCAGAGAGACCCCCTGCATTAGCAAAACCCATCAAAACATCATTGTCATTTTGATGGAGGGTAGGGGGGACGCCGACCACCATGGATGATGGCGGCGCAGGCTACTTGGCCGGTTATGGTATTATGGATGGCGGCTTCTTACCTTCTGAGGTCTGATCCCAAACATCCGTCATTCATTTTCTCTCTGTAGAGATAAAACAAAACCATATCAATCGTACCTTTTAAGTAGCGAAAGATTATCTTTACACCAATCCAATGGCGACGTGTTGGCAAAGAGCTATGTCTAGCTAACAAGTTTATTGCGAATGAGATGTCCAATCTTGTGCATTGAGCTAAGTACAATAATGTGCCTATTGCACTTAAATAGGGCACTTCAGCCTCTAATAATTCTTTGTCCTCATCCTTTGGATGGAATGGATTTTTTCTAGGTTTAAGACTACGACCAATCATGGGAATACTCTTAGGCTTTGCTTTATCTTCATTAAAACGCCTTAGAATTTTCTGAGTATACGCAGACTGATGGATCAAAATCCCATCATCACGATGCTCGAGTTCTTACTCGAAACAAAACGTGTTTTCCCAAGATCTTTCATCTCAAATTCAGATTTCAAATACTTAGCAGTTTCCTTTAACTCATCTAGATTTCCAATTAGTTTCATGTTATCGACATAAACTGCTACAATTGCAAATCCGGAACTTGTTCTTTTAATGAACACGTATGGGCATATTTCATTGTTAATAACTTGTTCTTTTAATGAACACACATGGGCATATTTCATTGTTAATATATCCCTTCCCAATTAAATAGTCACTTAGATAGCTTACCACATCTGTCTGGATTGTTTTAACCCATATAATGAACGTTTTAATCTTATTGAAAATGCGCTCCGTAGTTTAGAGCCACTTGATTTGGGTAATTGAAATCCATCTGGAACCTTCATATATATCTCTGAATCTAGATCCCCAGAGAGATATGCTGTAACTATATCCATAAGCTGCATGTCAAGTTTTTCGGAAACTACCAAACTGACAAAGTAGCGGAACGTTATGACGTCCATTACTGGAGAATATGTCTCATCGTAGTCAATTCCAGGGCGTTGTGAGAAACTTTGCTCCACAATGCTGGCTTTATATCTAACAACCTCATTTTTCTCATTACGCTTTCTAACAAAGACCCATTATGGCCAACAGGCTTTACATTTGGGGGTGTTTGCGTTATAGACCCAAATACCTGTCTCTTTGCTAGTGAATCTAATTCAGCCTGGATCGCATCTTTCCATTTAGGTCAATCTGCTCTTTGTTGACATTCTTCAATAGAGCAAGGTTCGATATCATCATACTCTATAATTCCTTTTGCCATAGAATATGCAAAGGCATCATCCATAGAAAAAGAGTTCATATTCATCGTCTCATGTATACTATTCATGGAGATCTCTCCATTTTCTGGAATTAGTTCTGACAATGGAACGTCCCTCAATGATGTCTCTTGGACATAACCATAATCCAGAATGTTCTCATGAGACCGCTTATTTACATCGATGATTAATGGATTATTTTGTGCCAAACTCGCTTTCTTTCTTGGGCGAGAATCCATCGAACTTTTGGGTCTCCCTCACTTCCTTGTAAGGAGCCCGGCCTGAGCCACTGCGCCAACACCATTGTGGGCAGCAGCGCCATGCCCAATAACACTAGGGACGACGCCATCTCCTCTATTTTTAGGGATCTCAATCCTTGCAGGCACGTTAGCAGCAGGTATGTGTGATCTTGTCACTTTAAGGATATTAGAAAACGCATCAGGCATCGAATCTACTATGTTCTGAAGATCAAGAATTCTCTGTACTTCAATTTCGAATTGTGCAGTTCGGGGATCAAGATGAGACAAAGTTGGGTTAGACCACGATAATTCATGTCGTTCCTACTCAATATTCTTTTCTTATCTCTCCCTAATGATGAGAAGACTATCTCATCAAAGTGACAATCCGCAAATCTAGCGGTAAAGAGATCGCCTATCAAGGGTTCTAAGTAGCGGATAATAGTTGGAGAGTCATATCCAACATAAATGCTTAATCATCTTTGAGGACCCATTTTGGTGCGTTGTGGCGGCCCAATTGACACATAAACTGCACACCCAAATATGCGTAAGTGTGAAACATCAGGCTCATAACCAGTCACCATCTAGGACACAAAAAAAGATTGAGTGGTAGTGGGCCTCAAACGAATAAGCATAGCTGCATGCAATATTGCATATCCCCAAGCAGAAATATGGAGATTGGTTTGCATAATCAATGCTCTAGCAACTATTTGTAGTCATTTAATGGCAGCTTCTTCAAGACCATTTTGGGTGTGAACATAAGGAACTGGATATTGAACTTCAATCCCAGTGGACATGCAATAATCATCTAAAGTTTTTGATGTAAACTCCCCAACAATGTCAATTCTTATAGACTTAATAGGATGATCAGAGTGGTGAGCCCTTAACTTAATAATTTGTGCTACGAGTTTAGCAAATGCAGCGTTCCTTCTGGACAAAAGTATGACATGTGACCAGCGTGTCGATGTATCAACTAACATCATAAAATATCTAAACGGTCCGCAAGGTGGTTGAATAGGTCCACAAATATCACCTTGGATTCTTTGCAAGAATGGTATGTTTTCTTTAGTGTCCTTAGCATAGGATGGTCTCGATCCTAATTTTGCTAAAGAGCATGCTTTGCAGAATAAATGATGGGCTTTAGAAGTAACCAATGAGGATTTTGGTTGAACCATGAAGTCACAATTGACTTTAGAAGTAGAAATTGGAGTCGAATGAGCATATGTGGCGTCAATGCCACTTTTGGGCAACAGGGCGGTGCGGGCCCTTGATAGCTGGACATGGAGGGGGACGGTGCTGTGAGGCGCAGGTGCTCTTCCTTGATCCAAATTTTGAGTTTTACTTCTTTTTGTTCTGAAAAATGGATGTCCGTGTGAAGTCTTTAAGGTATGGATCATCATATCATGACCTGGGTGTCCCAAACGGTCATGCCAATGCCTATATGTGTCGAAATCCCATAAGTAATCTCTCATGACTTGGTTGGATTCAATAATTCAAATAATGGTCGCATATAGCCCACTAGAACGATACATAAGTTTCTCTAAAACTCGTTTATGTCTATAATCATTACAGGTGATGAAAAATGAACTCTTGTCCATTCACACAATGTATTTCCACATGAAAACCATTGGCTCTTCTATCTTTAAAACTCAATAGGGTTCTTCCATCCCTAGGAGAATATAGAGCTTCAGTGACATTAATACTTGTGCCATTTAACAACATAAATTGAGATGGTCCTCGACGATGAATCAATTGTGATTGTCCAACCATTGTAGTCACAGAAGAACAAATAGGATTCAACCATAAGAAAAGTTGCGTATTTCGAAGTATAGTATGTGTGGTTGCACTATCCATGAGGCATTCGAGCTCTCCGAGAAACATACTGAAAAATAATAAAGTTCAAAATTAAAATATGCCTAAGACATTCAATTGAAATAAATCGATGCTTTATCAATAATAGCCAATGATTACATCAATGTTTCTTGACCAAAAATCTAATCCAAAATAAAATCAAACTTTGACAAATCGTAGTCACTCAATCCGTTCGGTAACTCCAATTTGATTGTGACCAGGTAAGGTAAGTCAAGATTTTGGTGGAGCTATGCTTTCTTGTAAAACCGTTCTCTTAGTTTAGACCTTTCCTAGACATCACAACTAATTTTGGATGAGCCTAGTGAGAAAGAGTTAATACAAAATGTCATTTGATTGATTAAGGCATAATTGTCATTACATAATTCTTGAAAAAATAAAGGACTATTCTAATAAAAATCTGCGGCATCCTTGTTCACTTCTTTGTTAGATATGAAGTCCGCTGTAGTGAGGTTGATATCATTGTCATCACCATCGTCTCCTTCTTCGACAAGATAGACTTCTTGCTCTCTCAAGTCCTTATATGCCTTGTATCGTGCAGCTAATTGATTGCTTGCTTTACATTGTTTGAACCAATGCTCACTTGATCCACATCGATGACACACGTCATTGTGGTTGCCTCCCTTCAATTGAGGTGCACCTTGTGCACGAGGGAAATTTTGGTGTCCATGTTGGACAGTGGCTTCATGACTATGGCCGGCTGCGCCATGCCTTCCTTTCCCCTTTGTGGCGTTCTTAAGGCGTGATCCCGCTCCATTTTGGCGGTTTCCTTCCTTTTAGGGCGGTCATATGGACCTACATGTCCGTTTTGTCCCTTAATTTTAGGGCTCCGCTCCTTGCGCTCTTCTTTGGGTGCATTATAATTTGCCTCAGGAACGCTCTTAGTTCCAACGAGCCTTGAATTATAATTCTTCATGAGGATGTTGTCATGTTTCTTAGCTACAGACATAACATTGATTAGCTGATGAAACCTCGTAATCCGTCCATCGTTGTACTCACCTCTGTATTGCTTTGAGACCAAAACTACTCAGATAGGGAAGGTGGAGAGAGTTTTCTCAATTGGCTCTTGCTCGATGATAGGTTGTGTTAGTATATATACCGCCTAGGCACAAATATCGGAAGCACAAGGCTCACTAGCTACTTAAAATGATGCCGATACCGATACCAACTAGGTATACTGATACCGATACCGTACACTAGTGGTATCAGGTGGACCACAGCTAGTCCCACATTGGAAACAAAGAGGTGACAAGCCCATCTCCACACTATAAATACATGTCTCTCCACTCATTCAAGGTAAGCCACCACTCTCTATTTTCTCCTACCTAGTCTACATTTTTACATGTATCTGACTTAAGAATCGAAGGGTCGAAGGCCGACTAGCCCGGTCTTTCCTCTGACCTCTATTCATGGTTGACAGGTATCGGATCTTTGAGGTGGAAGCTCCCACGATAACCCCGTTTCTATCACTGAAACATTTGGCGCTAGAAGGAGCCCTCCGGTGGTGCCACGAGATCACCACGAGCAATTTCATCACCTAGCCGGAAAATTTGTTCTGAGCAACAAATGTTCTCTTTCTTCTCAGATCTTTCCACTCACACATCAAGAGTTCATCTTCTTCACATATTTCTCTTGATTTTCATCTCCATCACAGAGGAACCAAGAATTTTTCAGCCGATTGGTTTCTTTTCCTTTCAACTTATAGAAAGCTTTGAGGAGAGAGAAAGTAGATATGAGATTCTCTTTCTCCTCCATAACTGATCTCTACGCAGCTTACCTCCTTCACACTCTCTGAACCCAACATCAAAGGGTTCTGTGTTTTGAAAATCAAACCCAGAAAACAACCCATCATAAAAATCAATTCATTCAGCTTCTGGGTTTCAGGAGAGAGAAAGTAGATCTGAGTCTCTCTCTCTCTCTCCTCCACCATTGGTCCACAAACATCGCCGTGCCTCACCTCTACCACCACAGAACTCACCACTCCCCAACGAGCTCAACGTAGCTTTCACGTCGTCCGGCGAAGCTGGAAGTGAGCCCACAAGCCATCACAGTCGATACTCAAAATTTTCTCTGGGCACCCAAGCTTTCTTCCTTGTTGGAACTCATAACCTACAGCTGCAGATCCTCTGCCAGACATCCTTCCTGCAACCCCGCCACCACTTCTTCCTCACTTTCACTGGCTCTAAGCCCAACACTGCTTAAACCATCTCTGGGGCACTGCATCTTTCGCCAACGGACACTTTGACAAAGCCAAGCATATCGGGTCTAAAACCATTAACCAAGAGCCTCCTCAAAACTTTCTTGCTGCAACTACCATCTCCATCACCAGAGACTCGCCTCCCCCACAACTCTCCCAGCCCATAATTTGGGTTTATGGAATCCATCAAGCAAAGGAGGCAGAAGGCGGAAAAGAGCCGGTAGAGAGGAAGTCTCTGTGCTTAGTCCAATTCTCTATTTTTATTGTGATTCCCTCAATTTTTGAAACGATCTCGTGAACTCCATTTCCTTTAATCAAGCTTTAAACTAGGTTTCTACTTTCCCTGGCGAGCTTGCCTCTAAGTTCTCACAAACTCCATTATCTATTTCTATTGCAACTACTCTTCTCAAACTCAGGTTGCCATTTCATCTCTGCGCCCATGGCAGCTCTAGGCAACTCCAGTTCTCGGAGAACCAATTAATGTTATTCGCCGATCCTCCAACTCGGTATCGGATAGTATATACTCTGTACCATCCCCTCTCGGTATCGGCAAGCTCCAACTCTCAGTCTCCGTCTCGGTCGCATCAACTTGTCACTTGAGCATCGAACAAGCTCGCCATTCTAGTCTTGCTCCCTTACACAGTGTCTTGAATAGAACATTGTGCCCCTCTACCTCTCGGTATTGCTTTGTGAAACCTGGGCTCCCTAACGTGGTCATAGATTGAAATTGGTATCGTCGCCCACTTCTTGGTATCGCTATGCGAGACCCACCGTCAATCACGCCAAAATTGGATTTTGGATGTTATGGGTTTTGTTGCTACTTTAGTGTCTAAAAGCCAACTACATGATCTTACTATTCCACCTGTTTTGGGATTTGAGATTGAAATTGAGTTTCGAAATTATACTAGTAATGTGGAGCGAAAATGATTGAAGCGACGCTAGTCCACAAAATCTTAACATGGATTGTAGGTGAAGAGATTCTGAATTATATTCAGCAATGGACTTGAAGTCTGCAAAATGCAAATTGCTCCATTAGACCTTCAATTTGGGGAGGAGGGAATCTTGGACGTTTCCAAAATGCTCTTCTAGCGCTACCCATAATTCTCTTGCATCTTTGATCGACATGTACTCCAAACAGAGTGATTTATCCATGTGTTATCGCATCAAGATGAGACCTTGAGCAAGTCTCATAGTTGTGTGCTCAAATACGAGCTCCGGATTTAGTTCCCGGATTATGAATAGAATTTCCTTTGAAGTGAGATGGTTTTCAACATCAGTTACCCAGCTATGGTACTTGGATCCTGTTGAGTCCAATATGGGGAAGTCAAGCTTTGGCTCATTCGGCATCCTGAAAAAGGAAAAAGGAGAAAATAGATTAGTTTCGGAGTTAAACTTCCACGAAAACTAATATAAATAAGATTTTCGAGCTATGCTACCAAGAAATAGATTTTCAAGAATTTTTGGATTAGACCGAAACAATGATGTTTATATGGTCATAAATCGATGCTTATGGACGCTCTAGTCCGAAGTCTTACGAAAACTCTTAGTTCGTATATAGCATGAATCCCCACAATTCCGCTATTTAAAGAATCGAACCTACATTATAAGAAAGGTGGGATGTAGAAGAAGGGAGGTTGCAAGTCCCCGAAGAAAAAGAAAGAAAATAAAAGACAAGAAAGCGAGAACTATAATCTTAAATACTTACTTAGTTAATCGAAGCTTGAAACCTTGAAAACTTGGAAGCATGAACCAAAGTTGTTTTGGGGTCGCAAGTCGGGGCTAGAAAGGATGGACGAAGGCTGCAGGAAGCTTGGTTGAGGGCTGCTATTACTTGTCCGAGGCGTGGTCGAGAGTTGGTTGAGATGTGCTGAAGGTTGACCGGTTGGGCTGGCTGCTTGGCTGGCTGAGAGGGCTACGAGGGTAGCGAAGGCACACGGGCCAGCTGCAGGACAGGCGGGGGCAGTGCGCAGGTGAGTATGGTAGTGGCGGCGGTTAACTTCAGTGGTTGTGAGGCTAGCATGGGCTAGGTGCACGGTAGGAAATTTTCTAGTTTTTGGTTTTTAATTTCAGGATTAGGGCTCATGCTGATAACGTGTTTAAGAATAAAGGATTTGAGAGAGATTGTTGAGAGAATTGTGTGTTCCACTATTGATAATAGGAGCCCTATATATAGAGATTACAAAGTACATATTTTAATGAAGCAAGGAAAACTATTCCGAATAGGACTAGGAATTCTAGAACCTTCTCTCCTATTACAATCAAGGACTAAAATATCGAATATCGAGGATATATTGACAGTCTGGAAAATGGAAATTTCGATGGAAATATGGACATCAGTAAATATTTGAGAAAAATTATGGAAATTTAAAGAAAAACTTAGAAATTTTGAATGGAATTTTTACATATGTTTATTTGATCAATTATCTACTTTATTTCAAATGAAAATATTGAATAAAAATTGTTATATATTGAGTTGTAATAATTTAAGGTGAAGTAGTATATGCTGAGTCATCTAACATTTCTTGATATTTAACTTAATACTCTCAATGTTTTTCAACTTTTATACTAGATGAAATGGTGAATATAATTAATTAGACCAATAAAATACAATATGTAAACCAAAACTTAGTAATTGTAAATAATTGTATACCTAGTAATATTAAACTTAGTAATTTTTATTACCGAAATAACAGCATGAGAAAGGTATGAAGCATGGGAAAATTCTACAATGTGTTAACGTATGACATGCATACAATTTCCTTAAAAGTGGTAAAATGAGTCCTCAAAATAGTAATATTAGTTCTCAAAGTGGTAACATGAGTCCTTAAAGTGGTAAATTTTCTTAGTTACCGCATGAGTCCTCAAAATAGTAATATTAGTCCTCAAAGTGGTAACATGAGTCCTTAAAGTGGTAAATTTTCTTAGTTTACCATATGAGTCCTCAAAATAGTAATATTAGTCATCAAAGTGGTAACACGAGTTCTTAAAGTAGTAAAAATAGTTGATGTATGAGAAATGTTAACATACCTTAGCTTTACCCTGAAGCATGAAGCTACGAAACTTGAATTGTGTAATATATTCGATGACAATGTTCTTTTTTTTTTTCCAGAAGTAAAATATTTGAAATATTGGTACTTCAAATTGAGAATTGGGGGTAAAAGAAAAATAATCGTAAATTGGTTATTGATTACATATGTACTATAACCTTATGGTCACTACTTATATTGAAAGATGTAACAAATGCTGAAGTGGATGTGTTGCAAGAATGGTTGAGTCATTAATGTTCTCCACGAGTGACCAAGGTTTGACTCTTGGTCCGGGCATAATTTTTGTTTGCAAATTCAAGTGTCATTGGGCATGTGGGCTTTCAGGTTGGTGGGGCCGCGTGATAAAGGAAAAGTGGATCAGAATTTAGCAAAATATTCGAAAATATCGCGAAATTCCTAAAATTTCGGTCAAAATTCCTTTGGTAACTAAGGAAAGTATCGGTGTCTCTCAAAAATGAAATTTTCGCCAAAATATCGGCGAAAATTTTGAGTTTTAGTCCTTGATTACAATCATGGAACTAATCCTAGTTTGACAAGTCACACTAAATGTCAACATTCTTCAACAATTTCCAGATTCTTTCATTCTTTTATGTTATCTCTCTTATTATAAAAAAATTCATTTAATGTCAAATATTTAACCATAGTTAGTCAAGGGAACACATGGAATTAATCTATGAGATGGGCTTTTGCCCACCTAAATTGGGGTGGGCAGCAAATTGGTGGGGTAAATCAACGACAAAGACGGCAGGGATTTCGGTTCTGGTGCCCAATGCAAAATATTGCCTGCTATATGGTGCTCAATGGATTTATGTTAATGGTTCTTTAGGTGTTGGGAGAAACCTCACTTCGGCCTGGTTTCTTGTTGGTGGGTCTTGGGCTAGATTTGAGATTCAAGCACGGAATCTAGGTAGCACTCTATTAAAAACTTGGATTGAAGGTAGCACTCTATTAAGAACTTTTGGTGAGAAATATATTTGGTCGATCATATTACTAGTTTTATTGATACAGACATGATTGGAATACCATTGGTAATTTTTTACATAGTCTTGCTTACATTCAACGCTTCATTAGATGCAATCTTGCATCTAGCAATATTCTTTTTAAGTTTATTTTCTAAAACCTTGAAGCATCTTGTATTATTTTCGTATTTTTTAATTTTGATGTAGTTTCTATATGTATAAATTGTAATCTTACTTTCAACACAGTTTGCTATCTATACTAAAAGAATAAAAAAACATACTTTTGGAGAAAATGTTAGATTGGAGACAAAATCAAACTTTGCCTTAAAAAAACACAGATATTCCATGAACTGAACATATCAAATTTGGCATGTATTTCTACGAATTTTATTAGTTTCTTTTACGAATCAAGCTCAATTTGAAACCAACTGATGTGTTATATAATTTTGTCTCTCACAAAGTTCATTTGAAAAAAACAAAGGAACAGTTAGGCCGGCCAAGAATGCACAAAAACGAAGAACCAAAGCCAGAGAATAAAACTAGGAATCACCAACAGCCAAGAGCCTACTTCACAGCCTGGTGCCAGTCACGTTGCAGTCGTCTAACTCATTAAACAGACAGGTAATAACCAAACACGAATATCCAATCTGTGTTTTTTTTTTTTTTTTGAAGCCTGCTTTGCATGTTTCAGAAATGCTTTCTTACAATTCTAAAACTATGACTAGTCATTGGCATCCCTGCGCAAGTGGAGAGTGTCATCCTAATCTATTCTCTTTCAGCACTCCAAACTACAGCTTTTGGCTACTAGCGAGGAACTTGTTCATCAATAACCAAGCCCATTGGAACCTCAAGAAAGCTGCTGTAGGGTGAAACAAGCAGGTACTAACTAAACACTAATATCCAATCTTTTTTTGAAGCCTAGCCTGCTTTGCATGTTCACAAATGCTTTCTTACAATTCCAAAAATATGACTAGTCATTGGCAAGTGGAGAGTGGCATCCTAATCTATTATCTTTCAAAATCCCACTCCAAACTACAGCTTTTGGCTACTAGCAAGGAACTTGTTCATCAATAAGCATGAAAGTGAAACAACTCCTTTGGAACCTCGAGAAAGCTACTTCAGACTTCAGAGTGAACTCTTTAGTTATCAGTCTAAAGCCTCCCTGGGATCGCACATCAAGCATAGAAAGGATTGTAGATATGTTAACTTGCTCGACGAGTACTCACATATGTGAATCAATTTATACCAATTCACTTTAAATTACAATGCCTTATTATGTAATAATGTTTGTTCAACATTTTCTTTTGAATAGAGTATAGTTGATGAAATAAACATTTCCTAACATTTTTTTTGTTTTTCTCCAAATTTTGATCGTTTTGTCATATATTTATTGATAACGATATTTTTTTGATTTTTTGTCAAAAAAAAATTTTCTGTCGAAATTTTCTCGATGTTCGATATTTTGTTTAATGCCACTGACCCCACTAACCATACAAAGCAACTTCTTGTTTTCTTCACTTCTCTATCTTTCATTTTTCTATTTTTGTTAGTGGAGTACTGGAGTTAATATGCAATTCACAATAAGAATGGACAACTTGTTGCTACTGTCACTATCCTCTAGATCCAATATTGCATGGTGGTAGAGTAAAAGTGTGGAGGCGAAGAGGCAGGGACTTAGTATGATCGGAGATGGTGAGTGATTTTTTCTTTTTCCATTCGCAAGGTGGATGGTGAACTCAGACAAGGTGGGGGTTTGATTTTGTTAGCTTCGGGGAGTGAAAATTGGTCACTTGGTGAATTAGTTTTTGGTTCGGATGGAGCGTAGGAAGATTGAGACTGAGATTGCCAAGGGTCGCTGAAATCATCGTTTTGTTTAAAAAAAATTCAATGAGGTTTGCGTCGTGAGATGGGAGAAGAAGAATTGCAGGAAGAATAGGAGTTTTTCCTGGTGGTATGTGTCATTGGTTTAGGATCTAGAACTAGAAAACCGTAAAGTTAGTTCATGGTGTCTGAACAATTTGAATATATGATTCAAATTTGGAGTGTCTGAAGTAACTAACGATTTGAGTTCGTCATTTTGGAGGCGGGAATGGTGACGCTTCAGGAGCAGTAGGCCCCCTAGTGGTGTTTTTGAACCATTTTTTGACCATTTGACCTTATCAGCCACACCATCAGGTATATGAAAAAGACTAGTTCAGGCAATGATTTATTTGTTTACTAGCCTCATACGGTCATACCCTTGCGATGCACGTGATATTATTGAAATGATGAGAACGTAGAAGTTTTCTTCTCATCTACTTCCTTATTTTTATGTTTCTTGCATTTTTTTATATTATCGTAATAAACTTGTTGGATAATTTTTTTTTTTTTGAAGAAGAAGAGAGATCAGCCAATTATATAGATTCAGCAAGCAATACAAAACCGAAACACCCCTATGGGGTCGACAGAAAGAATCGTTCCATAGAGAACCCTAAAACATATTCTAAAACAAGAATAAGACCCAGGAAACCCCCAATACACCCACCTTTTAGAAAGTCCATGCACCATTATTTCAAACAAAAACCTAGAAACTCCAAAGCTAATAGAGTAAAATGATCCTCAGAGCAACTGGTTTTTGCGACCTAACAAAAAATTTAAACAATACCATGGGCCCAAAACAGAACCCGAGCAGCCAATACCAGGCCCAACCAAAACACTTAGGGCAAACCCTAGATGAGAATGCAGTCAAGCCGCCACTGCCATACACTACTCGTCGGAGTTCGACGCTTGCGCTACCACCACCATTGATGGCACCCTTCTGGATGCCACCTATACAAGCAAGAAACCCAAACAGAAATGGATCCCATTCTAGCAGAAGATAATAAACCCCACCACCATACTCGATACCCAAATCCAGCCCGACATCCACCTCTACCAGGGAAGGAGAATTGAGAGCACCACTGGTCCATTTATTATCCAATCGAAACAACCAATCCCACCCATGGCCGAGAGCACCACCGTCACGTGGAAAATTCAGCCTCCTACAATTCAAGTTCCATATTCGATTGGATCCATCAGGTCTCCAACGCGACCCAGATGTTGCAACCCAGGGCGGCTGCAGACACCAAGCGCTACCAATCGCTTCACCCAAGAGCACACCTCTGTATAGCCGGTCAAACACCAGATCACCATCACTTCCGCCATCAGAAGCTTGGGAGAGAAAAGTAGGCAGGTTTCGACGGAGAGGCCCGTCTTCACCTCCACAGTTTAGACCATAGAAGGAGGCAAAACCATCCTTCTAGATCTGAAGTACACGGCCTCCACCAGCAAAAGGAGGCGGAGGAGAGAACTCTCTTTCGAGAGGCAGAAACATGTTTTTTTACTTGTTGGATAATTTTATTATGACTTTTTAATTTTATTCTAAAAAGTATTGTGAGCATTTTAAAATTTGGTGAACCTTTTGACACCAAACTTTGATTTCCAATAAATATTTGTTATTCATTTTTTTTTTCCTTGTATATTTTTTCTCTCCTTTTGTTCTCCTTGCCATTAGTTGTGTTTAGCATGCTATCCAAGTACTCTAGCTGTCCAGTTATGCTTGCATTTACTTATCCAGCTTATAAAGATTTGGAAATTATTAATTGCTAGCTTGATATCCAAGTCTCTCAAATACTTGCAACTTGACAGTAATCATTTCAAATTGGCTGTCTGAACTCTGAAAGGATACCTTACATCACACATATGTACTTGTCTAGTACTAGCTAGTTTTAATTTTTAATAGACTTTGGTATGCTAACTTGATCTCAAATTATTCAAAAAAAAAAAAAAAAAACTGGACCTCAAAAATTAGCATTTTAAATTACTTATGTTCTCACTTATTCTTATTTCGTTCTAAGGCTCTGAGCATTAAAAAATCTCCTAGATAGGATAGTTGTTATCTAAAGGGACGAGTTCCTTGATTTAGTAATAAGGGAACTATCATCATAGCAAATGTTATTAAATCTAACGGGTTATCGTTGATGGTGAGAACATAACTTTCATCGTTGTTAGGTCCCTATGTCGACTTTTCTCTCTGCTAGGGTTTTCTCCCTAACTGAGAATCTGATCGAGAATTATGTTGCGATGGTGGAGGAGGGAGCAGCAACTACTCCTTCATTGTTGGTTAAGGCCATGACCAGCCTGATGGGGGGCGGAGAGATTATCGAAGTCCCTTTCTTCAATCTGTGTGGCCGGCTATTGTTGGAGAGGCCTGCAAGGCTTTTGGTGGTATCGGCGGCGATCTTTGGTGTGAAGAGATTGCAGGATCTGATCAGTGAAAGGGAAGGGGGAGTCTCCTAGTCCCAGGAACAGGAGACGACGATCTTTGCTCTTCATGGAGGATTGTGGGTCGATAAGAATCTAGAGGAGTCGGAGTTAGAGCCGGGCATTGCTGGGATCGAACTGGTATTGGTGGCGGCCTTGCCTTTGTGGGCGGCGTTCGTGGGCTCGGGGTTGAGTTCATCGATGTTGTTAAGGTTAGTAGTGGCGGCTGGAGATGGTCCGTCAATGGCAGAGAAGGGTGGGTCCTGGTTCATGATGGATTCGCCGATGGGGCTGCCGGATGCTTGGCTTAGTAGGGCGATGGTTGGAGCGGCAGCGAGGATTGCAGCCGGGGCTACGCTACTGTCTCCGTGTATCTCAGCGGGAAACTCTCTTCTGAGAAACCCTAACGGGTCAGAGGATAGTGGGCTTGGGTCTGGGATGGAGTTGGGTCAAGTTGAGGGGTTTGTGGAGCTTGGGCTGGTTGTAGCTGATGCTGGGGTGGAGACTGGGCTAGAAGGGCCTGCATTTGGGGGGTTCGCCTCTCATGACATTGATTAGGTGTTTTGGCGAGGGTTTTAAGCCTGTGAGAGTGTGATCAAGTTTCTATGAGCCTTTCTATGACGTTTCTAGCTTCTTGCTTGTACCACAATTCCGTGATTGGCAAGTGACGGTTAGTTGAATGATTTTTTCCCGTAGGAAGTGAAGTTTTGTCATGCTTGGATAGGCTTGCTTAATTGTGAGCTTCCCAATGATGTTAATTAGTTTGCTTTAGCTTGAATAGGTTTTACCGGATTTTCTTGCTGGAATTCTGATGTAAGTTTTGTAAGTTATGGCCATTTGGCTGTTGGTTATTGAATAACAATAAACTTCTATCAAAAATCATAGCAAATGTTGACGATACTCCAACTTTCTCAGGCTCCACCTCAGTACATGACACTTCAGGGTATAGATGAAAGTGCGGCAACGACACATAAGTACACATTTATTTATTATATATGATTCTATATTTTAAAAATAAATTATTTTCACCGTATTTTTGATAATATTTAATGGGTGGTGCTATTCACACACCCCCTCAATTTTTCTATTACTTTAATTTAATTTTCTTTTACAAATTACCCTAACTACCCTCCCTTGCAATTATGTTTATTTTTCTTATTTCTTTTTTCTATTTGACAAGTCAATCATGAATCAACCATCATGATACAATAAGTCAATTTTTTTTGCTACTAAGATATTATGATACGAAGATCTTCCAACACTAATTTTCAGCAGTAAATATGGTTTTGCTCTCCACACTCTGATTCTTAGATAAAAATGTATCATACCTAATTCAGCATTGTGAAGAAAATGCCAATACAATAACAAGTTGGTTATTTAGAGTAGTAGTTATAGTTACTAAGCTGAAATGTATAGATTGTAAAAAGTTGGTTCGTATACAAAAATGAAATGCATAAACCATAATTGGGGCTGCAAAACCAGAGAGTAAACAGTTGCACATGAACTTACAACAGCAAAGAGCAAGCTATCCTTATCTCAACATATTTAATTGCTTTCAACTCGAAACAATGATAAAATTGTCAGCACAAATACTTCCATAATATATATTGGAGCATGAATTATCCAAATAATTTGGTAGGAAATAACAAAAACTAATGTACCAGTCCACAACATTGCTTCATAAAAATAAAATCTAATAAACAAGAGTACCTAGAAGCATCAAAACTAATCAACCCTTAATAAAAAGAAAACACAAACCCTTGCTGAAACCCGACTTCCACCTCCACAAACAACCACTCCTTATCTCAAACCCCCCCCCCCCCCCCCAACTCATAATTGTATAGTTTTTTTATGGCAAAATCTTTCGTATTCTAGCATAATATAGTAGAACAAATCATGTCTATAATCATAAGTAATGTTCTAAAACTCGGCCGCCCAGGCCGGCTAGGCAGCAGCAAACCGAGGCGAGTAGTGGCAAATCGGAGTCCTTAGGCGGATAGGATTTGGGCGTCCGACTGGGCGGTCTGGGAGTTCTGGGCGGTTTCTTCCTTTTTTTTTGTTTTTTTCCTTCCCGAATCCTAAATTTGACATCAGCGAACCCATTGGAACCCAGAACTGAAAAAATAGACCGGAGCTTTTATTTGCTCTCCTCACCAAGCCCCAGCGCTTCTGCTCCACACCTCCACCAGAGCTCCCCAAAACCACCGCAGCTCCCCCCAAGCCACCGCAACTCCACGCCTCCTCCGCGCCTCTATTCTTAGACTCTTGGTAATGATTTATTCATTCTGTTAATGAAAAAATCAATGAAGAGAGAAGGTGGAGATGGTGGCTACTGGTTTCGCAGACAGGGGAGAGAGAGAGAGAGAGAGAGAGAGAGAGAGAAGGGAGTGAAAGTGAATGGGGGTGGTTAATTGTGTCAGAGAGCGAGTATAACTTGTGGCTGTATTTAGTCGGCAGAGAGAAGGATAGGATGGGCTCATGGGCACGTGTGCAACAAGAAGTATAATTGCATTCTGCTTCTTTTTTTTCTGTTGGATAATTGAATAATGAATACAACTTCAGTTCTACCTCTCTGCTACCTCTATTTAATTAAATAAATGGTTAATTAAATAAATATTTAGTTTATTTTTTTCTTGAGGATGATAAATATTTAGTTTATTATTGTTTATATATTTTTAATTACATAAATAAAACCTATAAAAATAAAATAAAAATTAAAAAATACAAAACCGCCTAGGCGCGCCTCCCTAGCCCGCCGCCCAACTAGCGCCTAGCGATTTTTCGAACCTTGATCATAAGGCCATCATTATTTCGCTGTTGTAAAGTTCTATAATTGCTTAATGGATTCAAATACACCAAATAATTTCAGTTAGAATCGTACCAGGAATGATGGATTCAAAGGGACTCGAATTATCACTGAACTCATATTTTTCTCACACTTATCCATTGCAAATCAAGTGTAAAATTTTCGTTGAAGATGGGTCTAAAGTTGCTTGTTCTGCTTTGATTGAACTTCAAAGCATCACATTAGAGATATAGAATGACTATGCTAGAGAAGTTTTTTATGGAAAATGGAATCAAAAAGAGTTTTGAAATCCTTTCTCCCTGCGAGAAAATAAAGGTTTAGGATTTGGGGATGATTGAATTGCCAAATAGAAAAAGAAAAACGGAAGAAAAAAAAACTTAATTGCAAGAGGGGGTAGTTAGGGTAATTTATAAAAAAAATTATTTAAAGTAATAGAAAAATAGAATGGGTGTGTGAATAAAGAAAAATGGTATGTGAATAGCACCACCCTATTTAATAACAACAACTTCCGTGATATATTGCCACCTTTTGGATTGAAAATATTCTATAAGAAGTCAAAAAAGTAGCTATAGAAAATTATATAGTAGCACATGACCAAATATGTAAATACTGAAAACCCACTTTCAAAAATATCTATACAAATAAGGACATGAGCTCAGACCCAAAAGTCAAATAATGCAAGCCTGACTCATAATTTTAATGGAAAATGACCAAAATACTCGGGTTAAGGAAGTGAATTTTTTTTTTTTTTTTTTTTGGCTTTTGAGAATTAACATAAAGGGATTATTCTCAGGAATTGAAAAAGTAACATAAAGGGATTATTCTTAGAAGAAAAAAAATGTAACATAAAAAGAAGAAGTCAAAAGAAGTAATATAGGGTAAAAAAGTAAATTAACTCATGACATATGGCAAGTGGAGAGCAAATTGTCCTTATTTATGAGATTTAGTCCTTATAAAGGGATAAGAAGTGCGAATCTAATTTTGACTTCTTGCGCGTGCATAATAGTCAAGCACTAGTACTATCACGGGAAGAATTTAATTGGATCACGATTCACACGAAAAAAAACCCTAAGCGCCGCTGCACCTTTGCGCCGCCCTTAAGCTTCTCTACGGCCACTAAGCTCCGATCATGTTTCAAGGCAACGTTCTTGTTTGGAATTGTCGTGGCATTGTTAATTTTGAGTCACAAAGAGCCCTCATAGACGTCGTCCAAGCACGTAAACCTAGTTTGATCTTTTTAGCAGAAATCCTAGCGCAGAAAGAACACATCGATGCTCTTACCAGACGCCTTGGTTTCAAAGATAATCTCTGTTATCCACAGGAAAGGGAGTCTCAAGGAGTAGCGCTGATATGGAATGATGATACACACGCCTCTCTCCGATCCCGGTCCCCAAATCACATTGATGTAGTTGTTGGTAAACCAGAAGACACACACAAATGGAGATTCACTGGTATTTATGGGGTTGCAGCTCGTGGAGAAAGACACAGGACTTGGACTCTCATCCAAGCTCTTGCTGCTGAACCCTGCACCTTGCCATGGCTTATGGATGGGGACTTTAACGAGATCATGTCGAACAATGACAAATCGGGCGGCCCCCGAAAAGCAGCAGCGCCAATGGCTACGTTTCGAAGAACCATGGCCGATTGTGACCTTCTGGATATGGGCTTTGTTGGTAGTTGCTTCACCTGGAGTAATAAGTACACGAAAGAGCGTCTTGACCGAAGTTTTCAAACTGCACCATGGAGGTCTCTTTTCCCGTACAGTCGTGTCATCACCCTAAACCCTAGTGAATCCGATCATTGTCCGCTCTTAATCACTGTGAGCGCTGAGAAGCTTAGGTACAAGAAAGCCACCAATCAGTTTCGTTTTGAGGAGTGTTGGCATGAAAACCCTAGGTGTGGGGAATTAATACAACAGGCTTGGTCCAAACCTTATACAGGCAATGTACTTCAGCAGGTGGCTTTCAAAATCCAAGACACCGGGCAAAACCTCATGCAGTGGCACGCAACTGAGTTTGCAAAACAAAAGGTAGAACTGCGGGTTATTCAAGAAAAGCTTAATGATCTTATGAAGAGGTAGTACTCACCAGAACAGTATGAAGAGCAAAGGTTGTTGCATGTGAGGCACAGTCAACTGCTATCTCAGCAAGAGAAATACTGGCGTCAAAGATCCAGAGCAATATGGCTTAAAGATGGTGACATAAATTCTGCTTTTTTTCATCGTAGAGCTACTAACCGCAGAAGCAAAAACCTAATCAGGGGACTTAATGATGAACAAGGTCAATGGCAAGTGGAACCAAGTGAGATTCAAAGACTCCTCCTAACCTATTTCAGGCATGTGTTTTCAACTGAAAACACCAACTCAGAGGCTATTGCAACAATCATGCAAGCAACACCACGTAAAGTATCTCCTGAAATAAATGAGCATCTTATGCAGCCCTACTCTGACGAAGAAATTAAGAGTGCACTTTTTCAAATGCATCCATCAAAAAGTCCCGGCCCTGATGGTATGTCTCCTTTCTTCTTCCAGAAATATTGGCATATTGTGGGATTTGATGTTTGTGTGGCAGTGCGTGGATTTCTACAAACAGGAGATATGAGTCGTTCCACCAACTTCACTTACTTATGCTTGATACCAAAGATAAAAAAACCCTAAAGAAGCTGCCCAATTCAGACCAATTGCTCTAAGCAATGTCATTTGCAGGATTTGTTCTAAGGTCGTTGCAAATCGACTTAAGTTTTGGCTACCTCAGATCATATCTCCTCTGCAGAGTGCATATGTCCCAAATAGACTAATCTCTGATAATACCTTGGTAGCAAATGAAGTCGCACATTTCATGCACAAACTTCGTCAACAAGTAACTGGCTTTTTCTCCCTCAAACTCGACATCAGTAAGGCTTATGACAGGTTAGAGTGGCCATACCTGCAGGCTATCCTCACCAAATTAGGTTTCCATCCTAATTGGATCACTATGGTCATGAACAATGTGACCTCGGTCAGTTACTCTATTTTAGTGCAAGGCGAACCAACTTCACACATACTGCCTACCAGAGGAATCAGACAGGGTGATCCATTATCACCATACTTATTTATTCTCTGTGCAGAAGGTCTCTCTGCTCTCATCACACAAGCAGTGCAATCCAATGTTATTCAGGGACTTACTATGTGTTCTCAAGCTCCTACCCTTCATCATTTATTTTTTGCGGATGATTCCCTTCTATTTGGCACAGCTAATGCCGCAGAATGCCTTGCTTTTAAGCATATTCTTAATATATATGAGCAAGCCTATGGCCAGCGGGTTAACTTCCAAAAAAGCAGTGTCGTTTTTAGCAGGAATGTCCACATTGATCTTCAAAATAGTCTAGCTTCTATTCTTGCGGTGGACAGGAGGGATGAAGATGATAAATATCTCGGTCTACCAATGAGAGTTGGTAAATCCAAAACAGCAAAGTTTGCTTATATCAAAGACAAGTTGTCCAAGAAATTGATTAATTGGAAGTCCAAGATTCTTAGTTGTGCTGGCAAGGAGATACTAATCAAGGCAGTTGCTCAAACAATGCCCTTATATGCCATGAATTGCTACCTGCTGCCTAAAAGCCTTTGTGATGATATACATCAACTATGTGCTTCTTTTTTTTGGGGTGACACAGAGGAGAAAAAGAAAATCCATTGGAGAAGTTGGGAGAGACTATGTTTAACCAAGCATGAGGGAGGTATGGGCTTTAAAAACATTTATGCGTACAACATTGCAATGCTGGCTAAACAGGGGTGGAGGATTCTCTCCAATCCTCACTCTCTAGTTGCTCAGTTGTACAAGGCTAGGTACTTTCCACAATGTTCATTCTGGGAGGTTGAAGTGGGTGATTCTCCTTCGTTCTCCTGGAGGAGTATACTCCAAGGTAGGGCAGTGCTTAAGGCGGGTGTCCAATGGAAAATTGGGGATGGTGAACAGGTTGATATTTGGTGTGATCGATGGATTCCTGTACATGCTTCGTATCAAGCCACTAGACCCCAAAACACTTCTTTTAACAAAGTTGCTGATCTTATTGATGCTCCAAACCGGCAATGGAAACCGGGGGCAGTGCATAGTCTCTTTCCAAATGATATAGCCTCTAGCATTCTCTGTATTCCTTTGAGCAGAAATGATAGTCCGGATAGGTTAATTTGGAGTCCGGAAAAGAGAGGATATTACTCTGTTAAGTCGGCATATTGGATTGCAAGGGTCGAAGTCATGCAAAATACTCTCACGTCTACCTCCAATGGTGATCCATACAAAGAACTTTGGCGATGTTTATGGAAGGCCAAAGTACCTGGAAAGGTAAGCATATGTGTGTGGAGAGCGTGTAACAACCTACTCCCCACGAGAGAGAGATTACTTACTAAAGGTTATAGTGGAGACAACAAATGTATACTCTGTAACCTCCAGTTAGAAGATGTGACACATGTTTTCTGTATGTGTCAAATAGCTTCAACTATTCTTTCAGGTCCACCATTTCATTTACAAGCTACCCTACTGCCATCGATCAACTTTAAGGATTGGATGTTGGAACGGGCATTAACTCTAAGCTCAGATATTTTTGCACGTTTAATGATGATAATATGGGCCCTTTGGAAGAACATGAACAATGTGCTCTGGGCAGGAACCAGGCAGACAGCTCAAGATGTCATATTAAGCAGTTTTGCATGGTGTGATGAGTATCAAAGAGCTCGAGGTACTGTGAAGCAGCCTCACAAACAGCCAAGAACAAGATGGAAGCCTGCTGATGATGGGGCCTTCAAACTGAATGTGGATGCAGCCTTCTTACCTCAACAAACCACAGGTGGAATAGGGGGAGTGTTAAGGGATGCCTCAGGAAATTTTGTTGCAGCTTTTGCAAGACCAGTTCAGCATGCTGCATCTCCTAAGCAATGTGAACTTTTAGCCATTAGAGCAGGAGTAGATTTTCTGGTTTCCCTTCAAGTGCAGCAGGCTGTCATCGAGAGTGATAGTACAGTGGCTATTGCTGAAGCTCTCAGCCCAGATCACAGCATGTTAGCTAATGGAGGTTTAATAGATGATATACAATGTGCCATGCAATGCATCCCCAGCATTCGCATTTGCTATCAACCTCGATCTAGTAATTTGGTAGCACATAGATTGGCGGGAATAGGTTTTGAGGCAAACCACAACTCTGTATGGTTGGGACTAGTCCCTGAATGTATTCGTGATGTTCTCAGTCACGATCTCCAGTACCTCACTTGAGGTTTTTATCAATACAAGTCCTTTGTTCAAAAAAAAAAAAAAAGGATAAGAAGTCAAAAAAGTAGTTAAGGGTAAAAAGGTAAATTAACTCATGACATGTGGTAAGTGGAGAGCAGATTGCCATTATTTGTAAGATTTAGTTCTTATATGTTTAATTCAATCTTTAAAAGATGTATTTGTTATGTCATCTTTTGTCAATAACTTATATGTATTTGTTATATTCTATCATATGTTTATTTCAAAAAAAAAAATAAAAAATTCTACCATATGTTACATGTTTTTAGCGCGCAGCGATAGAATAAGAACCAGAGAAACAAGAGGCTTGTTAAAAAGAGCCATTACATAAAATACACCAACATTTTTAAGAGAGTAATCCCAAGTTAAAAAAATAAAATAAAACATAAATAAAATAATAAATAAAACTTCTTATTTATTTATTCATAGTTTTATGTACATTACAAGTAGATTGTCGATCTAGATCAAGGGCAGTAAGTTAGCACTCATGCCAAAAGAAATGTAATCAAATGCACTTCTTCAGACTGAAAAAACAGAATGGAGCAGAAGATTGAGAGAGCTTTTCGCTTTATTACTTTATGATGACGAATTGAGTAAGAAGACTAAAAGCAATTAGCTATTCAGTTCCTGACATCAATGATGCAGAACTCATGACAAAAGTTCAAATCTTCCTCTAGATTTCTGCATTAAGATATCACGCATCTAATGTCAAGCACTAGATTCAAATTTATGCAACACATGGAAAGGAACAAACTATTGAAGCTTGAGGATACCAAGAGACATAATCAAAGATCTCAAGGTCAAATGATATATCAGAGTAAATGATCAAATGCGCCTTTGGAGCTATATATTAAGATTATATTGATGACGATTAAGGAGCCAAATATTTCAGGTTCAATTGATGAATCATTGGAAATACTAGTACAACATATGAAGGGAAAAACCATGTTCTATCTTACATACATAATTTACGTTCAGTTTTCAAGTCTCAAATACCTCTATCAGTTACTTGCTGATGTTTTTACAAAAATTTTAATAGATACGTATATCTCAGGTAATTGCTGATCAGTCACCACAAACACTGGCGGATCTAGGTAGAGGGTGAAGCCCGTCCGAGATATCTGGGCATTAAAAAACATTAGATGCATATATATATATATATATATATTTTTTAAAAAAAAAAAAAAAAAAAAAAAAAAATTGGGTACACTCCATAGTGAAGCCCACCCGCCCGAAGTACACCCGAGTCCCGAACTCGAAGTTTGGTCTGGATTCTGGAGACTACGGCCTATTCGAACGCGTCATTCTCCAGTCTCTCCTCCTCCTTCTCTCGCCTTCTGCTGCTCTGCCCTTCCCCACTTCTCTCAGAGATCAAGTCGTATCTACTTCTCTTACTCTCCCTCTTCAGTTTGGGGCATTGAATTCAATGTAAGTTCAGTTTTATTTAACTGAATCAATCCAATTTGGGACAATTTATAGGGTTAAGGATTGATGTGAAATTCAATTTCGTATGTTGTAGTGGATTGAAGAATGAAGGTTGCGGTCAAATTCTATTGCTCTGGTTGCGGTCAAAAGAGGGATAGCTGCTGCTGTGCTATCCACAACCATGGTAACTCTCTCTCTCTCTCTGAGTTTCGACTGAAAGTTCTTCGAGTTTTCACTAAATCTGTGGCAGTAAAGGCTTAAGGTTCTCTTGAGCTAGAGCTAGGATTTGATTCAATTAGTGTATACAGAGTTGTTTTGCTGAATTTAGTTCAAATTGATTTGGTAATTTGGAAAAGAAGCGTGTTTCTAAGAAATGGTGAATACTCAAGCTTAGTTGAAGAGAAAGTTTCAATGTTGTGAATAAGGGTATCGAAAAAAACCAAGACCCAAAATGATGGGATTTCAGGAGTCTCTGGTTCTATGGATTTTTAATTCTTGTTTTGCTTCATCTTGTGTTCTGTAATCACCAAGTTGATACTAGTATCAATTTACTGACCTTCTTGTTTAATGCTTGGATTCAGATTTGACTACTGTTGACATTAATTGTAAAAGGAGTTCATGGGTTTTAGATGTAAGCATCCCATATCCAGCTGCTATTAGAAATTTGGAATTGGGTTATAGTTATAACCAGCTGCTTTGTGATTGGTAACTGGAAATCTTTGCTGATTGCCAACCTATATAAATATCATACCAAAATCTAATGTCTATAGCTATGATATGTTGTTTATTGAAGTTACATCAGGAAGGAGAAACACAGAAGGCTAAGACAAGGATTTAGAAAATTACTTTCTGATTCGACTTGCAAATGCAGTAACTAAAGGAGAAGATGTTGTTGCCTTATTAGTTACAGATTGGAAGGCCTTTCTGCATAGATGGACTCATTAGAGCATGCAAAGTAGTGTGTTGGTGTATTCAAGTGATGTTGGTGCACCAATAGGTTCTACTTCCTCATGTATGGGGTTATTCAATATAATTTGGTTACTTTTTTTTTCTTTCTTCTTAATATTACATATGACTGCAAACTGGAGGCCCTGCTGGTTAACGTTTTTTTTTTTTTTGGTTAAGAAGTTCTAGCCCACCCGAACTTTCATTCCTGGATCCGCCATTGACCACAAAGGAGCAAGTGTTGGCTTGTTTGTTCTCGACTGAAACTAGATACAGAGCAACTACTCCTACTCACAAATTTGACAATAGCTTTCTCCAAATCTAAGCTCATTCCAAGGTGGACAACCGACACAATGTGATTCATAAGGAGTGAATCACATGGTAATACGATAGGCTCATTGCTTGATACTCCGAACTCTTCTTCAGACATTTTGAAAAGCTCTTGGAAAATGTAGCTACCAAGATAAGATAAGGGAAGCACAAAACGCGCCTTGTCAAGGGTGTAAATAACAAAATTGCCTTTCGCTGCAGTAGTATCACATGACTTTCTACCAACTCCTCTCGGGTATGAAATTTTTTTGCTCCCTATAACGTCATTCATCTGCCACTTTCTAGCCATTTTAATGAGCCTTTTTGGGCTGAGCATCATGTCCATATTTAGATGCGGATGAAGTGGCCTCGAGAAATTGAGCAAGAAAGCAGTGGCAGCTTTGCAGGCAGTTGAAGTTTCTGTGTCAGAATACTGAATATTGCTATTGCTGTGATAATGAGAGATGGAAAAACCAATAGGGGTGGGTTAACTATATATATAAAGTTCTCTTAGGACCTTCAGACGATTTATAAATGTATTGCGGGCTTCTTGTTGTAGTGATTTTCTATGATAATCATTTTTGTTATTAGTACTAGTTAGTACTTGTTGGAGAAAACTCCAATGTTTAGAACCAAAACATCTTGGTCCTTGGATGCCTGAAGGAATCAATATAACAGAATTTTTGTTTTTGCTTTAAAAGATAGTTTTCAAGTTGTTATAAGAGCCATTATGAACCTCCGTACCACTCATGGATGCTTCTTGTTTTTTCAGTACAAATTCTGGTAGGATACTTCAGTTAAAATCGTTACAAGAAATGCCAGAGCTAAGGAAAATTCCAATGTCTAGTCTAGTGGCCTAGTTAGTCTCGGTGTGGAGGAAACTTCAATGTTTTTCAACCGAAACATCTTTGATAAGGACATAATTTGAGCCACAGAAATGCTGCTTGGACATGCATATAAAAATACCCACAGTCGCTATGAAACTCTACACCAGAAATTAACGACACAGAAGCATATTTCTAACAATTCTCAGGTTCACCCTTGGGTGAATTAGCATATTCACCATCTTTTATGGTTAACGCATAATAACTTTATAAATTTTTAATTCAACAATTTATGTTGTATAATGTAATACAAAGATTAACTCTGTAAAAAATCAATTAAATTGAAGACTTTTTAGTTATTCGTTTTTATGAAATACATGGACGGTTCATCATAATAGCAGTAAGTGTTGTTAGAACCGTCCATTTGTTTGATTCAAGTAGATAATTAAACGATTTTCGATTCAATTGATTTTTTACAGAGATAATCTTTAAAGGCTAATTTAAGATATGGACCGTTGGATTATAAATTTATTAAGTAAAAGTGAGTTAATCGACAATGGAGGTGAACATGTTAAGAATTGTTCTTAATTATTCGGTTATGCTTCTTGGTTAAGATTGAAAATGACTTTATTATTTACGTTGGTTGTACGGAACTACGGATTTTCCTATTAACAAAAAATTAAAGGGTATCATTTCGCATAATAAATCCCTTCCATTATAAACAACGACTACAAACTCAGTGTCTTTCTCTTTATTAGCTTTATAACCGAAAACTAGCTCAGCTGCCAATTATGCACAGTTCTGTGGTAGTTAGCTAGGTTGCATAGATAGCTGTTAAGCTACTGTTAATCTTTGCTAGAACACTAGTCAATATCTCTGTGTGAAAAGCACATATTCAGAGAACTCTTTCAGAAATTCATCTTTGTTTCTTCATGTTCGTGGTCGCCTTCTAATTTAAAAAAACTAGTCTCACATGCATCGGTTATAAAACATGCATATATTAAGCTTCATTCGAGAAAAAAAAGTTGCTTAATTATTCTAGCATTAGGGTTAATTCTCAACTTCTCATCATTAGAACTTAGAAGGTTGCTAGGCTTTTACACCTTGATTTGAATTATAGTACTTGGTATGTCTCTATAAATAGTTGCAAGTAAATCAAAATTAAATACATCACTATAACAAAAATTATACTTTTTCTCCATTATATTAATTTGTACAAAATTTATATTTACTTCAAATTCCACGTAACATTGACATAGATAGTGAAATCCAAATATGTAGACATATCTGATCTATTTAATTAGAAACCACAAAGTTATAATTGTTGTGTTGTCTGTAGTTCTCGATCAACAGTAGATAAGAAGTAGCTACTCCTAAGCCTAATGATAGAGTTGAGGATAGCTTTCTCCGATTCTAAACTCGTTCCCAGTTGTACAAGTGACAGAATGTAATTCACGAGGAGTGAATCACATGGGAGTACAATAGGTCCGTCACTTGGTATTCCAAACTCTTCTTCGGACATCTTGAAAAGCTCTTGAAAAATGTAGTTGCATAGAAAGGATAAGGGAAGTACAAAACGCCTTTGGTCAAGGGTGTAGATAACAAAAGTGCCCTTATTTGCAGTAGTACTATTAATTTTGTTACTGCGAACAACTGTTTGCTGTGTTGTTCTTTTCCTCCCAATAACTGGTACCTGCTTCTGCAACTTCTTGGTCATTTTGATGAGCTTCTTAGGACTGAGCAATACGTCCATGGTGATTATATGTCTGTGATGAGCTTAGCAATAGGAAGAGCTACAGAGAAGGTGAGTAAATATTTTGAATGCTGAAAATTTGTTACTGCAATGCTCGTAGATGGAGAACAATGTGGGTGGGCTTCGAATATATGTGAGGAGATTATCTAGGTCCTTCGACGTGTACTACAAGAATTATTACATTAATTGGAATAGATGCCTGTTTCGTTACTTACTCTCACTGAGTTGAGAAAATTCCTATGTTTGGCAAATCTTGGATACGTTTTGGAGTAAGAGATGCTTATTCTGAGTTGTTTACTACGTAAGATATCATATTATAGTTATTAGTTAAATTAAGCTACAGTGTACCTCCGTACCACTCATTGATACAAACAATAAGCAATAACAAGCTGAACTCTTCGATCAATACCAGTCAACCTCTCAAATAATACCAAATGTGGTTTTATTTAAGAGCTAATTTGGGTGGGTAACAAAGTTTCTCTCATTCTGTTATTGGTTGATTCATTCTGGTGAACTATTCATTTTGTTTTGGGTAAGATTCCATTGTTTCCTTACAAGAATGTCCAAGGGGGGAGGAATTTCCAATGTTAATTAGTAGCTTAGTCGTAGAGTGAGACAATCCCAATATTTGGTAATTAACCACATTTTTGTTTGACCTACAATATGTCGAGGGTTTACAACCTCGCACCACGCAATGAGGACAGAAGTAATTTTCTTTGTTTTTGTAATTGGACTAATGAAGGACACAACAAGTATATTGATCGATATGGAGCTCGTGTGATGAGTTAGTTATTGGAATAGTAAGGGAATGAGAAACTTTCCAAAAGTTCTCGTGTGACGAAAATTTTCACCTGGTCAGTTATTGACCAAGAAAATAATGCTCAACCACCATTTGATGTAAATTCAATGGCAGAGAGAATTATTATTATTATTATTTTTTTTTTGAGAAACTGTCAACGTAAATACATTAGGAGGTAAACTCCTTGGATAGTAAATCAACAATACAAGCTGGAGACTCTAGGCCCCAAAATAAAGAACTAGAAGAAGAACAAGCAAAACGAGCTAAAGTGTGAGCCACAATATTGGCTTGACGATAAGCATGAGTAAAATAAGAACCCGGCATCTGCTGTAGATGAAAGGTAATGTCATCATACACACGACCAATGAAGGAAGTATGGGGAATGACTCTCTGCTTAGTAGCATGAAAAAGAGGAAGAGAATCGGTCTAAAAAATAACTGGAGAGAGGCCACGCTGAATAGCAAGTGAGACTGCCTCCCTCCCTGCCAATGCTTCAACCTATTTTGAAGAGGAAACATGAGATACTGAGGCATAATAACCACCTAAACATCTCCCCATTTCATCACTAATAATGACTCCAATCCCCCCAGTACATGTTTCTTTGTAAAAGGCACCATCAACATTAATCTTCACCCACTTGGAGGTTTCCAAGGAACTACGTACGCGCCGACTTCCTCCACCCTGGCCCTTACCATGGTGTCTCTGGTACTCCTGGAGACGAGCGGACAAAAGCAAAACCACTTGGTTCACATCCATGGTCTTCTTATCCCACACCCTATTATTTCTCTCCTTCCAAATACCCCACAAATTATAAACAAAAGCTGCCCATAAATTAGGAGGCAAGTTAGACGCACAACTCCAAAACCACTCCATAAACTGCAACTGCCTAGCACCAGAAGAATAGGCAGTGTGTTCTATCCCAGGCACGGCCTCCAACACTCCCTTCGATCACAAACGGACAAAGCCTACAAAGATGTTCAATTGTCTCATCCCCCACTCCACAAAGAACATAAGGCCGAATCTCCAAAGGAACCTGTTTCTCTATCAATCTAACTATAGTAGGTAAACAATTGTTCAACACCTTCCATAGAAAAATTTTGGCCGTACCTGGAACATTGGTGGACCATAGCTTCATCCATAGATCTTGTGTTTGCAAGGGAACCTCTTGTAACATCTCCTCCTCCATTAAGAGTCTATAAGCACTCTTAAGTGAAAACATCCCTTTTGAATCAAAATGCCACACCTAACAATCCTTGACCCTTCGGCTACTCAAAGGAATAGACAAAATGAAGGGGATATCATCAACATGACAAACCTGCTGTACTAAAGTTTCATTCCAACTGCCGTCATTATTCAACAAGTTACGGACCTTCCAAGAAGCATCCCGACCTCTTTGAACAGGTAATAACTGAAAGGGAGCAGCACTAGGTATCAATGGATCACCAATCCATACATCATTCCCATCTCCCACTTGCCAACATGCCCCTTTGACTAGAACACTTCTAGCCTCAGAAATACTCCGCCAAGAAAATGAAGGTGATGGATGAGATTCTGCCTCCCAAAAAGAAGTTTCGGGAAAGTACTTAGCCTTATACATCTTGGCAATCAATGAATTTGAAAATTGAATAATTCTCCAGCCCTGTTTAGCTAGCATAGCCCTATTAAAAGCATGTAGATCTCGGAATCCTAAACCTCCTTCTTTCCTTGGCTTACAAAGGAACTGCTAGGATTTCCAATGAATTTTTCTTTGTTCATTAGAACTCCCCCACCAAAATCTTGCACATTTCTGCTGAATATCATCACAAAAATTCTTTGTTAATTGAAAACAACTCATAGCATATGTAGGTAAATATTGAGCCACCACCCTGATCAAAATATCTTTGCCGGCACCACTAAGAAGCCGACCCTGCCAAGTTTGAAGTTTCTGATCCAAACGCTCTTGAATATATTGAAAAGTACTAGTTTTATTCCTTCCAACATATGTAGGCAAACCAAAGTACTTCTCATGAGACTCTACTACAGTAACACCCAGAAAACTGGCTAGCCCACTCTGAGTTTCACGGTCCACACTTTTACTAAACGTAACAGAGCTCTTACGAAAATTTACTTGCTGGCATGGCCAGATGCTTTCCCATACACCGTCAATACATTACTAATTTCCTGACAAGCCTGTAAATTAGCATTCGCATACAACATACTATCATCAGCAAAGAGAAGGTGATTAACCATGGGAGCTCCATCACAAATAGAAATGCCAGGTAACACACCTAACTCGGCCTTTTTTTTCTTCAGCAAAGCAAAAAGACCCCTGCTCCAAGGAGAAACAAATACGGTGATAAAGGATCCCCTTGCCGCAATCCTCGAGAAGGCACCACATAACCCCGGGGCTTGCCTCGAACCAGAAAAGAATAATGAACAGAAGAAACACACTGCATAATCATCTTCACCCAACTATGAGCAAAACCCATACGCTCCATTACTTTCTGTAAAAACCCCCATTCCAATCCATCATAGGCTTTACTCAAATCCAATTTCAAGGCCATATATTCCTCACCTGCTCTTTTGTTATGAATAAAATGAGCTAACTCATTAGCTGCCAAGGTATTGTCAGTTATCAGTCTGCCTGGAATGAAGGCACTCTGGAAAGGCGATATAATCTGAGGCAAGATTAATTTCAACCTGTTGGCAATAACTTTCGAACACAATTTGTAGATTACATTACACAATGCAATTGGTCTCAAATCTGCCATAGACTCAGGAGTAGCAACTTTAGGAATCAAACAAATATGCGTGTAATTAATCTGTTTAAGTAGCTGGCCAGTTTGTAGAAAATTGTGCACCGCAGCAGTAATATCATCCCTTATACTCTCCCAATAATGTTGGAAAAATAAAGGCGACATTCCATCCGGTCCAGGTGACTTTGTAGGATACATTTGAAACAAAGCCTCCTTCACCTCCTCACAAGTATATTGAGAACAAAGAGAAGTATTCATCTCTTCCGTAACCGAAGGAGAAATAGCTTGTAGAGTTTCCTCCAAAGCTCCAACATCAATAGTTCCTGCTTTATACATCTTCTCAAAGTACCTCACGACCACTGTTTCTACACCATCGTCATCTTCTTGCCAAACCCCTGCCTCATCGTAAAGACCCCTAATGAAATTTTTTCTTTTTCTATTAGAGGCTTTCCGATGAAAGAAGCCCGTATTACGATCTCCCTCCTTAAGCCATGAGACTTTAGCTCGCTGACTCCAATATAATTCTTCCTCCGAGAGTAAGCTCTCCAAGCGGGCCATTAAACTACCCTTTTCTACCAACAAAGCCGGAGTCGATGACAAACTAAGAAGCTTCTCCAGCCTTGATCGAATCTCCATCAATGCTTTCTGCCTATCACCAAACACACTTCGTTGCCAGGCATCTAGTGCAATACTTGTCCTTTCAATCTTCTTCGGGACCATAAACATAGGCTGTCCCAGAACCGGTCGCTGCCATTGCTGTTGGATCGTCACATGACATCCCTCATGCTTCAACCAGAGTGATTCAAACCGAAACCTATGGTATTTTTGCTTCTGGATAATAGGAACTGAACTAACACAGAGCAGGAGTGGAATATGGTCTGACTTGCTCGGAGGTAAATGAATGACCCGAGAGTGGACAAAGTTGTCCAACCATGCCGCCGTAGCAACCACCCTGTCCAACCGAACCATCGTCTCAGAGTCACTCCATGTATACGAACACCCATGGAACCCTAGGTCCACCAATTCCGCATATCCCAACGCATCCTGGAAACCACGCATTTGGTTCTCCGATTGCGGTCTGCCATCCAGTTTCTCCGATGCCAACAGAATTTCGTTAAAGTCGCCGAGAACAACCCACGGTAGGCTATCGTTATCACTCAAAGCCCTGAGAATATCCCAAGATTCGTGTCTATTAGCAGCTCTCGGATTGCCGTAAAACCCCGTGAATCGCCACCGCATAAAGCCATCACCTTCCTCTACCACTGCGTTGATAAAACGAGCCGTAGAAGGCTGCCGGATTTGGACCTTCATATCGTCATACCAGAATAAGCCCAGACCGCTAGCCAACCCCGTGCTCATCACACCCTCTACATGATCAAACCCTAGGTTGCATCGCAGTCGCTCGAACTCATCCTCATCTCTGATTTTAGTTTCAATCAGGAACACCAGTTTCGGTTTGTGTTGTGAGATTAAGATCTTCAAAGCACGTCGTGTGGAAGGATTGCAAATCCCCCGACAATTCCAGAACAACACGTTCATGGCCACAAGAAACAATGCAGATCAAAGAAAACCCTAGGTTTCCGATCTCACCCTAGCTTCGAGAAACTAGGTCAGGGGTGAATTTCTTATATTGAGAGAATTATTATTAAGTTGAGGTGTTTTGTTTTCCACCATTTGATCTAAATCTAAGGGTTATTGAGCATAAATTCTTTGGTCAACAACTGACCAGGTGAACAGCACTGTTATGAGAGATAGATCGATGTTTTTCCTAGCTCAGCTTAATAACAGTAAATGTATAGGTGGTCAAGGAATTAACTGTCAATTTGTCATTGTTTAACTTCTCAATTCATTTGTTCCGGTAGCATGTGTACTTTTCTGAAAGTACAAATTCAGGTAGAATCTTATTTCGTTACAGGAAAATAAAAAGGGGAATGAAAATTCCAATGTAAATTAGGTGCGTAGTCCTAGTGTCAGACAATTCCAATATTAGGTAATTAACCATATCTTGGATATGTTTTGAAGCTACGTCGCGCGCCCGCGCGCACACACAGACGTACATATAAGACAAATAGGACACACAACCAAACCCGACTTCTTTTCAACTTAAAGACCAAAAACTACAGATTTGCATCTGGACCACCAATGAAGGGCTGAAACGCCTAAATTTTGCAGAGAATCTTATTCTACCTGAAGAAACCCTAGAGGACCAATAGGCCGATGACGGAAGCACCATTGCAGTAGAATAGTTGTTTTCTTATCGTTAGGTGGACAAAAATAGCGACGGCAAATTTAACAAAATCTTTCCCAAACGTGAAGCTTGACATCGATCAAAGATTCTAGAGTCCGACCAGGTTGAAACACGCATTTGGACCCAGAAAGGACTTCCGGCGAGGAGGTCGAAGTCGTCATAGTTAGCTAACTGAACCACCAATTTATCTTAGTACTGCGCACATAAAAAATAGCTGCTTCCTTTTGAGTTGCGAAAATTTGAATGTGCCTTCAGATCTGCATGCTACTCTTAGATCTGAAGTTTTCCTTCTATCTCCATTTTTTAATCTAACACCTTATTGAAGTACTTCAATCTCACCACTTGCTTATTTTCGACTTTAGTCTTCCTAAACTAGGTAGCTGGACCAGATAGATTTTGATCTGTGGAGGAATAATTGAGAGAGTAGATTCAGTCATGGAAAGAAACAAGGTTAATTAGTATTCAATTACAAGGTTGAAAACAAATAATTGATCTATCTCACATTCTCACCTAACAAAGTTGGATATTGATGAGAAGACGTCATTTTAACATTAGTTTTTCTCCATTATGTTTGTACAGAGTTTATATTGACTTCAAACCTTATTAACAAAAACAGTGACATATGTGGTTGCCGTTGGAAAAAGTAGAAGTGCACCCCCTCTGGGTGTAATGCTCCCCTACCACGTATTGTCTAACCAATACTCTCTCGATACAAAAGTATCTATTACATATGTGGATGTATGAACTCAGTAACCACAGAGGAGTAAATGTTGGCTTGTCTGTCCTCGACGATCAAAAGTAGATATGGAGCAACTACTTCTAATGACAGAGTTGAGTAAAGCTTTCTCCAACTCTACACTCATTCCAAGCTTCACTAGTGAGACTATGTAGTCCATGAGGCGTGAATCGCATGGGATAACAATAGGATCACTACTCGATATTCCAAATTCTTCTTCAGACATCTTGAATAGCTCTTGGAAAATGTAGTTAGAAAGATAGGACAAGGGAAGCACAAAGCGCCTCTTGTCAAGGGTGTAGATAACGAAGGTGCCTTTATCTGCAGTACTAGTATTCATCCTGTTACCGTCGACAGCTGCTAGCTCTTTGGTATGAAGTTTTCCTTCTCCCAATAAGTACTGGTAGCTTCTGCAAGTTCCTGGTCAGTTTGATGAGCTTCTTTGGACTAAGTAGAATGTCCATGGAGATTATATGCTGAGTTTGTTCAACAAAACACAGCTATAGAGAGAAGGTGTGTTAATCTTTTGAATGCTGTTATTGCTAAGCTGGTAGATTGAGAACACATGGGGGTGGGCTTCCAATATATAGACATATCCAATAATAATTCCATTGATGTAGCTTTCTTCATGTTAGTGAGTTTCGATGGCATTAAAATATTCTGTGTGATTAGTTATGTTGGATTATACGGAGAAGGAGAAGATTTCAATGTTTGACAACCGGCAGTTGATCTTGGACATGCTTTCTTCTAGTGTATATCAGGTTCTTCATATAAGGACACTATCAAGAGGTCTTACTTATGAGTTGTTTACTAGGCTAGGTCATAGTAAGTTAAGGCCTCTCTGAACCTCCGTACGTACCACTCATTCATTCTGGTAGGAATCCTACATGATGTACCTTTCCAAAAGTACAAATTCTGGTTTCGTTACAAGAAAGTTCAAATGGGTGGGCAATTTCCAATGCACACAAGTTAGTTAGTTGCTTAATTGCTTAGTCGCGTCTTAGGCCTCGTTTGATTCACGGAAAGGAAATTGTCTTTCTCATGGGAAGGGAAATAAAATTTTCCAACAACTTTCCATTCCGATATTTGGTAACGTAAGGAATATTATCAGGAAAGTTGTTAAAAAATTTATAAATAATATAGTAAAATAATATGTTGTGAGTAATAAATGCAAGGAAATAAGGAGAGAAAGTGATTCCTTTCAGATTTGGAAGGAACCACTTTCCCCCTTATTTTCCCTTCCTTCAGGAAACGATTTCTTTTCATTTTCCATCCCAAACGCAAGAAAGGAACAAGTTTCCTGACGCTTCATTTCCGCGAACCAAACATGGCCACAAGTATATATAATGTTAATTCACACTATGCCAATAAAGCCTTCAGACGACAGATGAGATCTGTCGTCTGATATGTAAATTATATGTTGTCTATCCAGCTGCCGTCTCTTACGGCATCAGACGACAGATATCCTCTGTCATCTCTTCTCACTCAGACAACAGAAGTTTCACAAGACTCTGTCGTCAGAACAACCCAACACTAAAGGATTTGGGACTTTCTGTCATTGATAATCATATACAACGACAGATTAATGTTGTTCAAATGGACTACAAACTACAGTTTTAATAAAACTGCTGTTGTCTGACATGTAATAAGAACACATTTATATGTTTTCTAAAGTTACCAAAATAAAGGCTTGTTTAACAATCTGTTGTCTGAATGCATTTTCAAAGACATTTAATTGTTGTTTGAAAATCACTTATAACTGGGTAAATTATGCTCATCTGTCGTCTAAATAGTTTTAAGACTTTATTTTTATGTCTTTTATCTTGTATTCCAACCACAGTTTTAAGTATTTATGTTGTCTGGTAGACAATATAACTATATGTAATCTTATAGTTCTGTAGTTTGATTGAGGTCGAAAACAGTCAAAACACACTCTTCTGTTGTGTGATAATTAAATGAACTACGCATTTCTGTTGTTTGTTTGAAGAACTTCTGTTGTTTGATAATGAATTGAACTTCAGTTTTATGTTGTATGTTAGAAGTATTTCTATTGTTTGATAGTGAATTGAACTTCAGTTTTCTGTTGTCTGGTAAAAGTATTCTGTAGTTTGATAATGAATTAAACTTCAGTTTTCTGTTGTTTGATAGTGAAATAAACTTTAGTTTTCTGTTGTTTGATAGTGAAATAAACTGTAGTTTTCTGTTGTTACAAGTATGAAGGAACAACAGAGAGATATTCTTTTATGTTGTTACTGTATTTGTGATACAACATATCATAAACCTGCATTTTGTTGGATTTGAAGCATATAGCAAACATCATTCTGTACACTAGTCATCAAAAAAGCATATTAGAAGATCTAAAATCTGCAAATTCCTCATTGCATCAATTAACACATCAAAATACATTCCCATCAGTAGCATAATACTAATTAAACTAGCTAGCATGCTAGCCTTTACATTAACCCCTGCCATTGTTGCATGGATCCTAATCTAACTAAGACAAAAACCTAGTAGCATTCATAGTAGTTACAGCAACTGCATGCATTATAATGTTCAACACTTTCGATCAGTTCTTTCAAAATGCACAAAAGCAGTTCCTAGACACTACTACTGCAAGTTATCAAGCTACCAGAAACAAAAGCAGATATATAGGCTGATACTTAATTTTCTGGGAACTTCAAAACATGCTTAGCCCATTCCGCTCGGATCTCATCAATATCCTTGTCTGTGTAAACCAAATTTGACCTCGTTCCCCACTGCAATAAGGAAATGCAGCAAATTAAATATGAAAGTTATATGCACAGAGCATTGATAGGCGCATTTTAATGTGATATTTTAAATGTTAATTCCTCACATTTTGCTTAGTTATTCCTTAACGAATCGATTTTTAACTTAATTTCTAATTTTAGGTACATTGGAGTAGATGAAGAAGAAATGAGTGTTACGTCCATAATTACCTAGAAATGATGGAGAAGAATGAAAATGCACTAAAAAGTCAACCTTGAATATTTTCTTACTCCGGCTAGGAGAATCAGAGCCAAGCAAGGAAGAAGGAGCGGCCACCTGACCAAATGAACTTGAAATGAGCTGAAACTCTCCAGATCCATTCTGGACACCCAAATGATCATTTCTTATGAAGAGTTCCAGAGAAAAATATGAGTGGAAGGCCTTCAAACAATCAGCCCAATTTTCTACAGAAGTAAAACCGGAAAACTGGACCTGTAAGAGGTCCAGCAGCATTTCCGGCCCAACCACATGGATTAAAGCTCTGAAAATTTTTCAGGATGATCTACACTCATATTGGAACATTTTTTATGAAGAAGTCGAAGGCTCATTCTGAAGTTTTGATGGAGAAATAATTGAAGGAATAAAGGGGAAGAAACTGACCTGAAAACAGCTCAACACCACATATTCATGTTTCCCACCCATATGAAGAAAGCATTTCTTTTTCCTTGGATACATTTTTCTACTCTAAAACATCATCATCACTTCCACATTTCTTCACCTTCATGCTTTGCTTTCATCATTACCTCATCTTTTACATATTTTACAAACCACTTTCATACTCCACTTTCATTATTTTTCTTCATCTCATCATTTCATTCTTCTTTTTCTTCCCTATTTAAACACATTCTCCTCTCACTCTCAATCACCAATTTCTGAATCCATAACACACATTCCTTCATCTATTCCATCTTCTTTGTCTCTCTATTTCCCTTCCATTTTCCCATCCATCCTCTAGTCATCTCCACGAGTTCAAGCAAGGCCAAAGGAAGAAGAAGAGAAGCTGTGAGCATCACCATCCATATCCATCCTTGAAGCTTGCTTTCAAGATTCAAGAGCCCACAACGTTTATCATCCATCTCATCTTCATCCACGGTGTAATCCGATTCTCCTTTGTAACCTTTGCTTTGAATTTCGTTGGTTATGAACTAGTTGACACATGTGTTTGAACAAATATTAATTTCTGGAATTTTTATGATTAATTGAGAATTTTCAGATTCATATTATTGTTCTTCGAGAGTTGCTTATGTGGGTTTGTTTAATTAAATTTGCATTATAGATATCCTTTGTGTATTAATCTTATTTGGGTCGACACTTATAGGGTTTATGCATAATTGTTGCTAGGTTTAAGAACATGAAATCGACTTTTCGTTTTGTGTAAACTTGAACCAAAGTAGTAAAGGTTTTGGACAAAGATCGAATTTAATTAACGAGGATTGCAATTAGGTGGACTTTTCCATACTAAGTTGTACACTTGAGTTGATAGCCTTTCTCTATGTGTAATGCGTTAAACATGACATGATTGACTAGCTTTCTAGGGTTTGATTGCATGTTTAATAGGATTAATCTAGGTGCTTTCACTTAGATTAATTAGCATTGAAAAGTAAAATATGGGAAATTGTTTGCTTTTAACGTTTCACATGATCAACTCCTCTCTCATGACTTAGATGAACAATATTAGGGTTTGAATCAATTTTAATCATATGTTTCGATTTTGATCTTTGTTCTCTCATTCCATTCGTATTTTGATGTTTTTGCATTTTAATTATTTTGTTAACTTAGTTTTATTTTCGAAAATCCAAAAACCAAAAATCCCCCTTTTCGTAAATATGTATATATTTTGTAATATCTTTGTGAATATTATACTTTGTTTTAATTTTAATTGTTTGTTTGTCCTACATTGACAGGTGTACCCTCAATCCCCGGAATAGAACGA
This sequence comes from Rosa chinensis, assembly GCF_002994745.2. Lineage (NCBI taxonomy): Eukaryota > Viridiplantae > Streptophyta > Magnoliopsida > Rosales > Rosaceae > Rosa > Rosa chinensis. Next base: position 45,235,267 of record NC_037089.1, read on the forward strand.
TCCCTACTTACTTATATTACTAACGACATTTCAGGGTTAAATTATGCGCTTGCTAAAAGCGCATCAATTTTTGGCGCCGTTGCCGGGGATTGAAAAATCACTTGTTGAATATGTGAATATTTGTTTTGTTTATATGTTGTGTTCGAAAAAAAAAAAAAAAAAAAAATGGTTAAGTTGTGACGTTTTGTTAATAGTATTGTTTGAAAGTTTTTGTTTATAATGTGTCTAACCTTACTAAACAAAAGAAATGTAAAGCATTAATTATAAATTTCGTTAATTTCTTGATTATTATAAGTGTGTAAAATCGTATGAGTAGATAAGGGCCCTTTTGTTAATATTGGCCTTAACCCTTCATTAGTGCCTTTCTGAGGTCTTATGAGGTTGAGGGCGGCTTTTATTAACATTTGGAGAACTGTCTAACACATGAGTTATTTCCAAGCTGAGTAAGGGGCATATAGATGGTGTCTTAGGTTGAGACCCTGGGTGATGGGTTCAAATTGGATCTCAGAGATACTATAGACCGTGCGTAAACCACAATGTGGGAGTAGCCAATAGGGGCCTAAACCTCAATGAGGGAGTAGCCTCCGTAGTGTCACCAAAATGAGTCCTCCCTCTCACTTACCTCTTAATCTGGCCATCTAGCCTTCTGAAACAAAGGAAAGCGACTTATGTCTAGGCGACTATCCCTAGATCGTATCTCACCAATAGTAGTGGTTTCTATTGGGCTCGACTTACAACTTGTAATCAATAAAGATATTAACTTTATTTGTAAAGATAATAATACACTTGAACATAACCTCCACATGTAAATTGTGTTGTTTTGTACATTTTATACTTGTATAAATTTCTTACGTGGTTCATTTGTGAAGATTGTGCATATTTTTGTAATATATACTTCTCTTTATACTTGTAAAAATCGTGAATAGTAACATATGAATAGTGACGTTGATGTATAAATAATAGTGACGTTGATGTATAAATCACTAACTTGTTTTTACCTCACTATACACTTTACTAACTTCTCTAATTCTTATTGATGTTCAGGATTTCTATGAATGACCAAGCCTTCTAGACCCTCTACAATAAAAGAAATTGAAGCAAGGCTTGCTCGTTTGAAGAATCCTTCACTTCTTGAGTTAAAAGAAGAGGAATCCACATCACCTACATCAACTTCGTCTCTACCATTACTTGCACCACCGCTTCCACCACCACCTGAAGAAGTCCAAGAAGAGAGAATGGCATCTATTAGGGAACTCTCTACAGCAGCTGTCCAAGGAGGACCCCCTACAGGCATAGTATACCCTGCCCCTGCAGCAGGAAGACAGGCAGAGTTTGAGCTTAAGAGTGGATTGTTGCACAAGCTCCCTATTTTCCATGGACTTAATATGGAGGATGCTAACAAGCATATCCGCGAATTTCAGTCTGTGTGTGCAAACATGCAACCACAAGGAGCTGATGAAAACATTCTGAAGATGAAGGCATTTCCATTCTCCTTAGCTGACAGAGCCAAAGATTGGCTATATGAGATTCCTGCTGGACGTATTACTTCATGGGAAACAATGAGGAAGGCCTTCTTGGAAAAATACTTCCCAGCTTCAAAGGTCATCACACTCAGGAAGAAGATCAGTGGAATTGAGCAAGCCCATGATGAGTCCTATGGTGCCTACTATGAGAGGTTCAATTCCTTACTTGCACAATGCCCTCAACATCAGATGAAGGATGAGACCCTACTGACATGTTTTTACGAAGGACTCTTACCCTTAGAGAGGCAAATGCTTGATGCTGCAGCTGGAGGAGCTTTTGTGGACAAGTCACCTGCAGCTGGGAGGGAACTTATTGAAAATCGTGCCCTAAATACTCAACAGTATGAGGGTGTGAGACAAACCACTCGTAGGGTAAATGAGGTGAGCACTAGTCCTGCCATTGAAGATCAATTGAGCAAACTCACCCTTCTTGTGAACAAGGTGGCGACTACTCAAGGACAAGGAGGACCCTCTGCTTGTGGGGTATGCTCTACCCAAGGACATCCTACGGATCAATGTCCTCAACTAAGTGAGAATGGTGGTTGGGAGTATGTGAATTCCATAGGAGGCTATCAAGGGAACCAAGGGGGTCCCCAACGTCCAAGGTATGATCCATATTCGAATACCTATAACCCTGGATGGAGGGACCACCCCAACTTCAAGTGGACGAACAATGAAAATGTTCAGAACCCTCTTGGTGGCAGTTTCCAACGTCCTCAAGGACCTCCCTATCAAAGACCTTACATGCCTCCTCAACACAACGTAGGGAATTCCAATTCTCACTATGATAAGACGATAGAGGCATTGACTAATTCCACTCAGGCATTGACTAGTGCCACACAGACTTTGCTACAAGGACAACAAGCCCATACCAAGGACATTGCTGAGCTTAAGAAGCAGATGGGACAAGTGGTGGACTTCATGACCAAGTTTCATGAAACTGGTAGGCTTCCGAGCAACACAATTCCAAACCCAAAGGGAGGCTTTGAAGGCTCCACCAACTAAGGACAAGAGGAAACCACGTCTAGGCTGAGAAGACGTTAAAACCAAGCGCTACTTGGGAGGCAACCCATGCAAATCAGATTTTCTTTCTTTATCCTTATCTTTTATTTTATTTTTATTTTTTTGCTTATTTGTTTTAGTAGTTATTTCATCCCTATATGCTTAAGTGTTTCATTGCATGCTTATTCTTGATTACATTGAGGACAATGCAATATTTAAGTGTGGGGGAAGGGATTTACACTTTTATCTTGAGTCATATATATTGAAAAATACAAAAAAAAAAATTCGAAAAATGTCAAAAATTTAAAAAAAAAATCGTTGCTTTTGTTTTTGTTTTTGAGTCTTAGGATGCTCTTAACGTCTAGGATGAACATGTCTTTGAATTCATGGCTGAAGGTTTTCACAATCGAAATAGGACTTAATTGAATTCTGTGGTTAATCGACATTGTGATGCTTGTATGAAGATTTGAGATAGGATTGTAAATTGGTTCATTAAGCATGCTAGGATTAAGTCTAATTCATTTGACCCTAAGTGAGTTGTTGAGCTAAAATACTTTCTTTTCAAGTGCTTATTGATAAATTCAGAATTTTGATGGCTGTATTTGCAAAACCTCATCTTTCTTTGAAAATCCAATGATCATGTGCCATAGATATTAATGGACTAGAGAATACTAGAACTCGACTTTTGTGACTGTCAAAACTTGTATACCATAATATGCCCTGATCTTGGATAGGATAGAAGGCATTAGGGTAACCACCATAGCCAAACAAGCTTGTGTCCCCAATAGTGCCCGTCGTGGGACTCTTTAGAATGAACCCCTTTGAGCCTACATTGAAAACCTTTGTTTCATCACCCTCACTACCCTACCATGAGCTTAGTACAGGATATCTCTACCCTTGTGCTAGGGACTTAGTAGAGCATGACATAGTATGTAGGGGTGACGATGAAAGACAAGTGTGGGGTGGGGAAAATCCAAGAAAAAAAAAAAATTTGCCTTGAAAAAGAAAGAAAGAAAGAAAGAAAAGCGGCAAAAGAGAAGAAAAATTGAAAAGAAAACTCTTGGGAAAATGTTGAAGTGTGGTTTTGGACTTGCAAATTTGTAGAAGGCTCAAAGTTGAAAATTATGCCTTTGTCCATTCTCATGTTGGTTAGAGTGAAGGTTTGGCCCAAAACAATGATATTTGGTCTACAAAAATAATGACATAAGGTGGTCCTTATATGCTCTGCTAGGTCCTTAAGATTTTTTTTATCCTTAATCTTCATTTCGAAAACCCTAGCTTAGCCCCATTACAACCTGTTTTAAGTGCTGACTTGATCCTTGAGATGGGCAGTCTTTGGTTAGTGGAGTCAGTTACGCAGTCGAGCTTATGGTTTAGGTCCATTTGTGCACTTAGTCATTTCATGAGGTCTTTAAAAATTCTTCACAAAATGTGTTTATTGATGAAATATGCAAGCTGTTTGTTGCCTTACAATTTGTTCTCTTGCATATACTTGATTGTGAAGCTTTTAAGCATAGCCATTTCTGAGAGAAAAATCGAGAGTATGCCCTGTGAGTTTGGATTGGACTTGTTCGAAACATGCTATCATTCACTGTATAACTTAAGTTCTCCATATCTTACTTAGTCATACGAATGTCACAGGTTTATTAACCATGGAATTATCTTTGTGATTTTGATTAAGTGTTTAACGTGAAAGCCATGAGTTTGGAGTCTCTGAGACAACAGTTAGGAGCAATAGAGTCATTTACTTGCTTTTTGTCAAGTCTTTGTTCTGTTTTGGATTTTTTTTGTTTTGTTTTGCTAAGGGACTAGCAAAAGCTAAGTGTGGGGGAATTTGATAGGCGCATTTTAATGTGATATTTTAAATGTTAATTCCTCACATTTTGCTTAGTTATTCCTTAACGAATCGATTTTTAACTTAATTTCTAATTTTAGGTACATTGGAGTAGATGAAGAAGAAATGAGTGTTACGTCCATAATTACCTAGAAATGATGGAGAAGAATGAAAATGCACTAAAAAGTCAACCTTGAATATTTTCTTACTCCGGCTAGGAGAATCAGAGCCAAGCAAGGAAGAAGGAGCGGCCACCTGACCAAATGAACTTGAAATGAGCTGAAACTCTCCAGATCCATTCTAGACACCCAAATGATCATTTCTTATGAAGAGTTCCAGAGAAAAATATGAGTGGAAGGCCTTCAAACAATCAGCCCAATTTTCTACAGAAGTAAAACCGGAAAACTGGACCTGTAAGAGGTCCAGCAGCATTTCCGGCCCAACCACATGGATTAAAGCTCTGAAAATTTTTCAGGATGATCTACACTCATATTGGAACATTTTTTATGAAGAAGTCGAAGGCTCATTCTGAAGTTTTGATGGAGAAATAATTGAAGGAATAAAGGGGAAGAAACTGACCTGAAAACAGCTCAACACCACATATTCATGTTTCCCACCCATATGAAGAAAGCATTTCTTTTTCCTTGGATACATTTTTCTACTCTAAAACATCATCATCACTTCCACATTTCTTCACCTTCATGCTTTGCTTTCATCATTACCTCATCTTTTACATATTTTACAAACCACTTTCATACTCCACTTTCATTATTTTTCTTCATCTCATCATTTCATTCTTCTTTTTCTTCCCTATTTAAACACATTCTCCTCTCACTCTCAATCACCAATTTCTGAATCCATAACACACATTCCTTCATCTATTCCATCTTCTTTGTCTCTCTATTTCCCTTCCATTTTCCCATCCATCCTCTAGTCATCTCCACGAGTTCAAGCAAGGCCAAAGGAAGAAGAAGAGAAGCTGTGAGCATCACCATCCATATCCATCCTTGAAGCTTGCTTTCAAGATTCAAGAGCCCACAACGTTTATCATCCATCTCATCTTCATCCACGGTGTAATCCGATTCTCCTTTGTAACCTTTGCTTTGAATTTCGTTGGTTATGAACTAGTTGACACATGTGTTTGAACAAATATTAATTTCTGGAATTTTTATGATTAATTGAGAATTTTCAGATTCATATTATTGTTCTTCGAGAGTTGCTTATGTGGGTTTGTTTAATTAAATTTGCATTATAGATATCCTTTGTGTATTAATCTTATTTGGGTCGACACTTATAGGGTTTATGCATAATTGTTGCTAGGTTTAAGAACATGAAATCGACTTTTCGTTTTGTGTAAACTTGAACCAAAGTAGTAAAGGTTTTGGACAAAGATCGAATTTAATTAACGAGGATTGCAATTAGGTGGACTTTTCCATACTAAGTTGTACACTTGAGTTGATAGCCTTTCTCTATGTGTAATGCGTTAAACATGACATGATTGACTAGCTTTCTAGGGTTTGATTGCATGTTTAATAGGATTAATCTAGGTGCTTTCACTTAGATTAATTAGCATTGAAAAGTAAAATATGGGAAATTGTTTGCTTTTAACGTTTCACATGATCAACTCCTCTCTCATGACTTAGATGAACAATATTAGGGTTTGAATCAATTTTAATCATATGTTTCGATTTTGATCTTTGTTCTCTCATTCCATTCGTATTTTGATGTTTTTGCATTTTAATTATTTTGTTAACTTAGTTTTATTTTCGAAAATCCAAAAACCAAAAATCCCCCCTTTTCGTAAATATGTATATATTTTGTAATATCTTTGTGAATATTATACTTTGTTTTAATTTTAATTGTTTGTTTGTCCTACATTGACAGGTGTACCCTCAATCCCCGGAATAGAACGATCCCTACTTACTTATATTACTAACGACATTTCAGGGTTAAATTATGCGCTTGCTAAAAGCGCATCAAGCATGCACTATATCATTAAACAATAAAGTCCATAGGTAAGCAGTTGATCAATTTTACCTTAACACTAAAATCCAAGTTCTTGTCCTCCACAATTTCTTTCATGTAACGCATAATGAAATATGCACAAGTCTTGTCATTTTTTTGCTCCGGAATACCCTGAAAATAAAGAATTAAGGTAATCGAAGGTGAAATATACAATGAAGTACATAAAACTAACCACTACAAAAAGTTCAACCGACTCACAGCAAGATTCTTCCATTGAATTACTTTCCTTCCTTTCCGATTCTTGTGAGCATTATAGATTTTAATGGAGCTTCAAACAGAAAATGATAATTAGTAAACAAGTCCAGTACATGAACCAGTAACACAAACTGATCAATCACTATAGTACAATATTAGACACTTACTTGTTGACAATAGATTTCCATTCCCCAGTATCGAGTCGCCTTTTAAGTGGATCCATGAAGTGCACGACTTCTTCATTTGGGTTCACAACCGTCAACATCCAATGAGCACTATGGGATAACATTAAAAAAAAAAAATTCTGTTAATTACCATTAACAATATAACTTGGCAGACCAGATGCTTTAATTTTTACGTACCCTGAGTTATGTGGAACCACAAAGATTTGCCCAAACCTCCCTTGCCTATAGCGATCTGACAAAGATCGAGCCATTTCAGTGAGATTTCCGCACCCAAGTGTACCAGTCTGATCAGGATCGACAAAGGCAACCATATCCACCATCTTACACTTCTTCAAGACTTCATGAAGGTAGCTACAAATTATTTTGGAATATGAAACTATTAAAAGTACTTCAAAAGAAACAGTGATACATGCCAATCAAAATTCAATCGTATAATGAATTATTGACTATATGCACCCAACTTGCTTTAATAATTCCTTACCTCATGTAAAACACAAGTACATAATTTGATACTTCTAGCTTGTTGGCCATGGTATAGAGATCACTTCTAAACAGACAGACTTTCTTTGAACGGTCGAAAAGGTCTGCAGCAAATGTTGTGTGGATGGTGACCCCATCTCTAAGGAAATTGTTCCCCCACGTGCACAAATCCTTTAATGTCGTTGGCAGATTCGGTGGCAAGTTTTCAAGGTCTTCATTGTCATCAAATACATCTCTCATTCTCTTCTTAGTATTAGCACGATTTTTTTTCTAGTTGTGTAAACCAATAAGACTACATGTTATCAACTTTTCCCAGATTAACATATTACAATAGTACATAAACAAAATTGCATATTGAAGAAAACCATTTTCAAACTAGCTAAACATAAGACTGATTGATTAGCTTCTGCTGAATGGCTTTAGGGGGTGCCTTTTCTCCAGGGATAACAACCAGGTTTCTTGGCCAGGCAACACAAGTACCAATAGCGTCGCAGACAGTGACAATCTGATCCTTCACTGGAATAGGTAACAGGGCATCATCAACAATGGCTCGAACAATTGAGACGCACATATTTTCCTTTCCCAATGGAACACCAAGTATCAGCTGATCACTCGATGCAACATTTACTTGAATAATTGTTCCAATAGCAACAATGTTGTCCACCCTATCTACTGCCAGTTCACACTCATGGACCGCAGCAGTCGTCTCCTAAGACAAATAATGAAAATAAACAATTAGTTCATATATTTTAGTTTCATTAATAGTTCCACTAAAGCTGCAAACTATAGGAAATGAGAAAAAAGATAAATGAAGGGAATAATGGTGTTACCAAATTATCATTTGCTGAAGTTGTGGGAGCCATGATGTCTCTAACTTCCTCCTCGATTATTGCCGTTACTTTGTGGTTCCCTTCAGGAACTTCATGGTTCTCTTCAACTAACACTCCAGCTGCATCATCATTTAAAACCAACCTCTTCTTCACTGCATTGAGCTCACCGTCCGGATTATTCTGCATAACTTTCTCAGCATGTCGGGAACAACTCCCTTGTCCTGAACCAGGATCTTGAAGGGGTGTGACTAGTTTTGGTGACTCTAATGGCAGCTTCTTTCCATCAATCTTTGCCGCCAATTCTTCAAACTTGGCTGTCCAATAGGCACGCTCCTCAGCAACCACTCTTTCTCTCTCCTGCTGCCATAAAGCTCTTTCATTTGCAAGGATGGTTTCTTTCTCTTCCTCTAATATCAGCTTCACATTTTTCCGCACTGTCTCTTCAACACTTTTCTTTCGCCTTTTAGGCAGGTCAAAGAATGAAGCTGGTTTGATATAACCTCCAACTCCTCGTACCTTACCAGGATGCTCGGGTCTCCCCAACGCCAAAGTGAGCACATCATCAGAACCTTGTGTGGTAATCGATCCATCAGACTCTTTCTGCTTTAACTTTTGCTGACACAAATATATAAACACACTTATGATTCAGGATGTAATTCTTGTAAAATACCAATATCATCCATGAAAGTACCATAAAATGACTTACAATTTTATTGGCCTTCCTTCTCCTGCACCTCAACTGCTTTGAAGTTACCATTCTTGTCTTGCCGTGCTTTCACCCACATTGTTGCACGATCGAGTTCCTCTATCGGGGTTGTTGCAGACTATGACACATGATAAACATATTAGGAGTTGAACAACATCACGTTGTACCCAGCAAATTTTATTGGCCTTCCTTCTCCTGCACCTCAACTGCTTTGAAGTTACCATTCTTGTCTTGCCGTGCTTTCACCCACATTGTTGCACGATCGAGTTCCTCTATCGGGGTTGTTGCAGACTATGACACATGATAAACATATTAGGAGTTGAACAACATCACGTTGTACCCAGCAAATTTATGTTACGGCGAGGATACTTGTTTTCCTTTCTTTTTTCCATTTGGGCTTCACGCAGCTCCTACAAAGAAAATGATTAGGAACAAAATTGGATTCAGCTTATTCAACACAGCAAAACTAAAACCAACAGATGGACTTAGTTTGTGAGAGTTCACAAACCTGAAATGCATCAGAAATCCTTTCAGCAACAAATTGTTCCCAATGTTCCTTGTTAATGCATCGATAGTCATCTGGAGGATTTTCCAACAGCTCAGGTGTATCGATAAAAGGTATAATGTACTTGTTAGTCAGTTTGCTTTTGAACTCCCGCCATTTGGTTGCAACGGAGGATATCACCAATTTCCTACATTCTTTAGGAATCACAAATGCCTCCTGCATTAAAACAGAAGCAATAAGGTTAGTTTACATATAAAACTAGTGAAACTCAAAGCTATAAGGTTAGTTTAAGGGATAATATAAATACCTCAATCGATTCCCATATTTTCTGTTTTTCATCTGGGTCCACTTCTCTCCAATCACCAATGATAATGGGGATCTTTGTACGTGCTAAGACCCCAATGTAAGATTGCATTTCTTTTGCAGCCTTACCAATTGGTTCCCCTTTATCATTAATCTCCACAGTTAGCCGCTTCCCTCTGATCAGCCGCCTTGTAATGTGACTCATTGTCACCATTCCTCGCTTTAGCAGCCTCAAACCACCTGTTACGTTGATATCTTCCTCATTACTAGCTGCTGCTCTCTGTACCCTCTTAGTGGACTTAACAATCTTTCCAGATTTACTACTTGACACATCCTTCATAGATCGAGCAGTAGAACAGGATGTGCCTTTCTTCTTTTGGGATGCAGCCTTTTTCGTTGGCGACAAAGTCCTCTTCTTTGGGGATCCAGCCTTATTCTTTGGCGACAAAGTCCTCTTCTTTTGGGACACATCCTTCTTATTTGGAGATGCAGACTTCTTGTTAGACACAGACGTTTTCAATAGTGAAGTTGCCGACTCTATATCCTTAGGTTTAGCCCTCTTCATTTGCACAACTTTCATTCTTAAAGCGATAGCTTTAGCAGCTGCTGCTCTATTCTTTGGTGCCATGATCTGAAATGTATAAGAAAATCTGGTCAGCTACATGATAATTAATGGCTGATATATTATGAAAAAGCACACTGAGGTAATATAGATAAATGATTATGTCAAATATATTTCATCACCTTATAACTTTAATAGCTAAAAGCAAGAATTCTGGAAATAAACCCTAAACCCTAATAAGCATAAATATAAAAAATATGATAACCCTATGAGCTACCTATTCCCATCAATCATGAGGCAAGCTTTCATTCTCAACCCATATTCCCTCATCGCCATCTCGCATATGTATGCTAGGCTGATGACCATCTACATCATCAAAGGTATCAACTGATGGCATTGTGGGAACAAATGGACTTTCTTCTACTTTTATGTCATGCAACTCCTCTTCATCATCAACCCCATAGTAGTCTTTATCTGGGCACATCAAAACAACTGACCATTCGGCATTGATGGGGTCTTCAATATAGAAAATCTGCTTAACGTGTGTAGCTAAAACAAAAGGGTCATTCACATGGCCTATCCTATTCAGTTTCACTAAAGTAAACCCCAGTTCGTCTACTTTTACGCCCCTAGTACTCTCTACCCAATCACATTTGAACACTGGTATCCTAAACTTATAGTAGTCTACCTCCCATATACTTTTTATAACACCATAGAAGTCCATATCATTAGTCCTTGGGTTTTGATCCTTGGCACTTGCAACTTGCATTGCATCGGCAACCAAAAAAACTCCACTATTCTAAACTGTTCGAATACTGTCCCGGTCTTTGGTGTTGAAGTCAACTCCATTGACATGGTATGAAGCAAAACTTGGCACTTCATTTTTTGGGCCACCAGCCATCCACCTTATTGTTTCCGAAACATCATTGTCTAGAAACCTCATTTGATTTGCAACCTGTAAAATGGATTTGGAAACATCATTTCGTTTGCAAACTAAAAAGTACACTTACACCATTACTGGTGCAAAATGAACTTACCCTCTCCTTTAACCAGTCCCCAAATGTCTTGTTCTGTTTTTCTCTCATCCACTTATGGTTCTTCTTGAATCTAGGGAATGTTAACTCCAACAATTGCATATGCTCCCTAAGTAGAAGAATAAGATAACCAATCAGCAAGATTAATCAAATGCATAAATGATTGTAGGTATTGAAATGACAAAACCAAAAAAATGATAGCTAGTGTTGAAAACACTTACATGAAGTATGGCTGAGCATCTTCAGTATTTCGTAATACACAAAGGTGTGCTAGCATCAACTCCTTTCCATAAACTGCTACCATGGTTGCGCCTGATAATGGTTTGCACTGTTTGTAGTGTTCAGGTTGGCTTGTAGAGGGAATTCCCACAGTGGTAGCATCTTCTTCAAGGATACGATCTGAACAAAACTCTATAGCTTCTTCAACAATATAATTCTCAGCAATATACCCCTAAGGAAATTGTCGATTTCGCACATACCCTTTGAACACTTTCATGTACCTCTCAAAGGGGTACATCCATCGGAAAAATACCGGACCACACCACTCAACTTCTCTAACAAGATGAACTGTTAAATGAATCATTACGTCAAAAAAGGAAGGTGGGAAGAACTTTTCCAGCAAACAAACTGTATCAACCAAATCTGCTTGCATTTGTTTAAGTCTTGAAACATCTATGACTTTACTACAAATTGCCTTAAAGAATAGACAAAACCGAATAATTGCATACCTAACCGGCTTCTCTAAAACTGATCTTATTGCAATTGGGAGAAGAAACTGAATCACCGTATGACAATCATGTGATTTAAGACCAACCAGTCTTAAATCTTCCATCGAGACCAGATTCCTCACATTTGAAGAGAAACGCACAGGAACCGTCATACCAAAAAATGAATTGCACATTATTTTCTTCTCTTCTACCCGCAAATTCCAACTACCTAAAGGTAACTTGGCCTTTTTTGGACCAGGTGTAGGCTTCAAATCAGTTCTGATGCCCATATCAACCATGTCCAAACGAGAAGCAGCTCCATCCTTTGTCTTCCCAGGAATGTTCAAGAGGGTACCAATTATAGCATCGCAGCAATTCTTCTCAATGTGCATCACATCAAGAATATGTCGTACTGGAAGATGTTTCCAGTAATCAAGTTCAAAGAAAACTGATTTCTTTTTCTAGCAAGGTCTAGTCTCTTCAGCACCCTTGTAAGGGGCAGAAGGGTTTTTTTTCCCAAACCTTGTGTTTAAACATTCAACTCTTGACAACACTTGGTCTCCACTTAATGGTGAAAGGGAAACATCTTCCTCTATGGTATTGTCGAAGGCAGCAGCTTGCTTGCGATATGGATGATGTCTCGGCAAAAAACGGCGATGCCTCATAAATGCCATTTTCTTACTATGTTTCAACCTATATGGTCGGGTTTCGTCGACACAAATAGGACAAGCATTATATCCTTTGATAATACTGCCAGAGAGGTTCCCATATGCAGTAAAATCATTAATAGTCCAAAGTAGGACTGCCTTGAGTGTAAATGACTCTTCTCTTACAGCATCGTACACACCTTCAACTCCCTGCCGCAGTTGTTTCAAATCATCTATTAATGGCTGTAAATACACGTCAATATCATTTCCAGGCTGTTTCGGTCCAGATATTAACAATGTTAACATCATGTGCTTCCTCTTCATGCATAACCATGGAGGAAGGTTATACGTAATGAGGATAACCGGCCAGCAAGAGTACCGACTACTTAAAGAACTATGGGGATTAAACCCATCTGAGGAAAGGGCTAAACGAAGGTTCCTAGCTTCTCTACCAAATTCTGGCCACTTTGTGTCGATCAATTTCCAGGTCGGTGAATCTGATGGATGCCGCATCATGCCATCTTTTTTCCTATTCTCAACATGCCAAGTCAAGTCCTTTGCTGTCTTCGTTGATTGGAACATCCTTTTGAATCTTGGGATTGGTGGGAAGTACCATAATACCTTCCCACGCACCCCTTCCTTCTCAACTTTATCCCTTCCCAGTTTCCATCGTGATTCACCACAGATCAGACAGCTTGTAGCTTTAGAATGCTGACCTCTATACAACATGCAGTCATTTGGACAAGCATGAATCCTTTCATACTCCATCCCTAATGTTGCAAGTGTTTTTTTAGCCTCATATAGAGAACCGGGTACCTCATTCCCTTCGGGAAGCAATATGCCAATCATGACTAGCATGTCGGAATAACAAGCATCACTCATTCCGTGTTTTGCTTTCAAGTTGAACGTTTGAATAAGACAGTTCAGCTTTGTTGTCTTTGTACAACCGGGGTACAAAGGTTCATCTCCATCTTCCACAAACCTTAGAAACTCATTCGAGTCACTAGATATCTCCTCATCTTCACTTTCCCCCATATCTTGGTTACAATTCATATCTACTATTTCAGATTCACCTGCTCTATCGGTATCCTTGACAGAAGGTTCTCCATGCCATTTCCAATTCTTATAACTAGTCACAATGCCATTAAAAAATACATGGTCCTTAATAACTCCAATGGAAAATCCATTAGTGTTACAACACTTTAAACAAGTACAGCAGATATTTGATTTGTCAGCAGCGTTCGCTGAAGCAAACTTAAGAAAATCCTCAAACCCTATTTGAAACCTCAGCGATCTCCTATCAGCATGCATCCATCCTTTTTCCATCTTATACACACACAAAAACAACAATTAGGAACTAAACTACGACCTAGGATCATAGAGCACTGAACTCATACATCTATATATAATGTATATGTATATATAGCTACATAGAACCAACTTCATTCATAAACATACCAATTGGTTAAACTATCACTTAGGATCAGCATAATTCAATTCTATACCATCAATCATTTTTCCATATATATACACATATTCAACAGCTAGGAGCTAAATTTAGCATCATCATAGCATCTTCAAACTAGGTCACCACATGCATATAAACAGATACAAACAACCAACTAAATTCATGAACATACCAATTAGCTAATTTAACAAACCAACTATGCTATTCACGTAAAACATACCAGAAGATTATCGCTTATCTTAATTTGCTCAAGTCACAGCCTAGCTAATCACCACTCCCAGTACTCCAACCTTTCACTACAGCAATAACAATAGCAATGATATCGAAAGAAGAGAGCTGTGCTGCAAGGCAATTTCTGCAGAATTCCAAAAAAAGTTAGCACCTATCCATGACTTCTTGGAGCAGCAATTTATGGACTACAAGAGATTAGGATACTCATACCTTTTGTCTACTCTATCACTTGTGGAACTGTGTCTTGTGTTAGAGATGGGTTCTTGTTTATCAGGTCTCTGCACATGATAAGAAGAAACAATTTAAAAGAAAAAAAAAAAAGAGAAATGAGTGAATGTAAAAGATGCGAAATAAAGTTGCATCAGCACTAACTTAATAGTAAGAAGGATGCAGTTTAGAAATCTTAGAATGCATTGACATATATTCAAACATACATTAGAAAATAAACTGTACCTAAATATTATAATCTATCACTTATAAATGGACTGTAGAAGCTTGTTGTTCTCAAAGAAAAATTCTGCATAAATTATCATGATCAATAAATTCGTATTGGTATTGCATTTGTTTCACAACTGCAAGAAACTTGAGTGTATGTTATTGATCTTAGGACCAAAATCAGTAACGATAAAAAGAAATTGGTAGTAGGTTTCCAAAAGTCAAATGTATAAGGGTACCAATACTCAAAACTCCAAAACTCCTAACTGTTCGTAGTTGTAGTATCTCAATCCAATGCCTGTTGCCATATTCTAAAGACTCAATAATGGATTAATTAAGATAAATTAATTAATTAAAAATCAAAACAGAAAGAACGCTGGACACAATGTTTCAAAACAGGATAATACTTTTGAAAAGCAAATGAATATCAGACAAAAGAATTTTATCAAGAATACTAGCTAAGTTTACAGACATAGTTATATTCAACAGTTTTAAGTTTTAACTCATTAATTTTGTTCCATCCACTACATAAGTATTGTACCTTGAAGAAGGAATACTACTAACGTTGTAAATCAAATCAATTCCATTCAATAATGCAAGAAACTGGATGAGCCTGAAACTGTAACATTTTCACACAAATGTTACATTAAAATATTTTGTGTAATTGAATAGTTTATATTCCTCAGGCATTACCTTGTAGTCTTGTGGATTTAGATACCACCAAAAGAATTTTCCTATAGGGATCACTCCAGAGCTTCAAGCTACTGCAGAAACCTTTTCGCAGCCTAAAATCACCAACAAACAGCAAACCAAAAGCAAGTGAAATTAAAGGTTTGAAGGCGACAAAAAAAGGCTAAAAGAGAACAAGTACCGTAAAAGGAGGCATTTTTTTATATTAATGTCTTTTGTAGATTTCTCATTGAACACAATCCATTAACAGAGATTAATGGACAGAATAACTCAAAAGCAAAACCAACGCAGTAATAACTCTTCCTCGGATCTTCAAAATCAAGAGTCTATTTTAGAAAAAAGAAATTGATATTTCCAGAAAATGAAGTCAGGACTGAGACCTTGATGCCATATTTGACACTCCATGAAATAGTCCAAATCACTCATTAATGTATGTTGAACTAACAACTCAGATGAAGAAGTCTATATATAGTTTGATACCTTCAGAATTTGCCACCACCAATTGCATATCAAACAAACAAACAATAATAAACAAATTAACACCCTTATCACCGAAAGCATGAACAATGAAGCAAAAAAGCAAACCCATATTAATTTCCACAACGGAAGATCAAACAACCAAGTCCAAAAACCCAATGTCACCAAAAAGCAAAACAACTAAAAACCCCCAATTTCCATCCAAAGACTGCAACTTCAAACAAAATCCGCAATAATCGAACCCATAAGAACTCAAATGGAGACAATATTCAGATCCAGATGCAATTAAAAACAAAGAACCTATTATATCAGAGAACCCATCAAGACTTGATGAAATTAAAAACAAAGAAGAACTTCCAAGGCAAGAGGGATAAAAAGATAAGCCGAAAATTGCAGAGTGCGACCGACCGAGCAATAACCCGAACTTGTATACTCAAGAGGTGCTTGGAGATGGTTCCTGCGTTACATGAAAGCTCTGTCAGTCATGCGTTTGTCAAAAAACATAAAGAATCAAAGTGTTGGCAGAAGCCAACATAACAAGTTGAAAGGCTTGGAAGATTAAAGAAATAACTTTGGCGGTGGCTTTCTAGTCTTAATCAAACCTAATCATGGTGAACAAGACAAAAGGTTCAACCTTGTGGTCTGGAGGGTTCCAACAAAAGAAAAGAAATAAAATTAATGAAAGCAAGATTTGTTTCTTTGTAAATGAAAAGAAGAAGCTTTTGCGTGCCTTCAGTCCAAAAGTATCAAATTGAAAACAAAATCGGAGTTTAGGGGCAATAATTATCAAGCCACAATGAAAGGCTAGGTGCTTTGTCTCTCCAGAACATCAACAATCAAAAGAGTGAACTGACAATAAGAGTTCATATGATTCAAACCTTAAAACTGGGCAAGTGAAGCAAATTTGGTCACACTGTGTTCTTGTTGAGAGACAGGTTTCAGAAAACTTGTATACCCAAAGCTAATTTGCCGAAATCGCTTACCCGAACTTACTTTACCCACAAACTTCTTTACCCAAAACTTCCATACCCAAACTTGCTTTGCCGGAATCGCAGGGGGATGAGAGTGTCTTTGAGCTTGAGAGGGTGAAAGGGATTGAGGGTGGATTGAGGGATTGAGGTTCATGAGAGTGAGAGCGTGCGAGGGAGAGATTGACTAAGAGAGAGACGCGTCGTAATTGTGTTTTTAGATCTAGGGTTAGTTTTTTTTTGTTTTTTTTCAGCTAAGGGAAAGGTCCTAGCTAGCAAAATGAGTGGGAAAGCCCGAGTTATAGCCAAGAGGGAGCGATGGAATATATACTTTAGATTAATTAGGGTTTGTTTCCCGTTTACTCAGACATCATATGAATGTTGTCCTAATTTTCCACTTGTTTCCCGTTTACTCAGACAACATATGAATGTTGTCCTAATTTTCCACTTTTTCATGCGAATTTATCAGTTCTTTCAGATATCTGTCGTCTTAGTTTTCTGACTTACTAAAAAAATGAAAAAATTGAAATAGTATGGATTCTCATGCTATTCAGACAACAGAATTAATTTATATGTCGTCTAAAGAAGTTTAAAAGATTCAGACAACAGAAAACAAAAATTCTGTCGTCTGAAATGTGTCGTCTGAAGACATTATTGGCATAGTGTCATCTTAGAGCAAGACAATTCCAATGTTTGGTAATAACCACATCTTGACCGTTTAGAACTATATCATAGATATGACACCAAAAAGTATATATAATGTTAATTCATCAATGCGACATTTGTTCTAAATAAGGGTAAAACCATGTGAACCACAAATTGATACCACATCTCTAATAGATGTAATTGAGACCCACATGAATATGTGAGTTCTACATTGTAATAGAGATTTGATACCAATATGGTATAAAGAAGTGTAGTACATCTGGTATTTCTCTGTTTACAATAGAGTAATGTTAGGTGAACCATCTTTTAGGAAACCACCTAGAGCTTACCTTATGTGGCAGTTTATGAGGCATAACCACATCATCAAAGCATAATTTCTGACTCTTTTATATTTTTTTTTTCTTAATTATTTTTTTTTCACTTTCTTGATTTTATCTTTTGAACCCTATTTGTTTTCTTTCTTATCTAATTTGTGACGTTTTCATCTTCATCAGACGTTGTTCTCTTCTCTCCTTTGCTCTTCTCCTCTCACCCCGCCTCTCAACCCTCTCACCTCCTCTTCAATTGATCAACTCCTTCTCAATCCTATTTTGATTTCCTTGCAAGCATCGTTAACAAAAGCACTGCTCATTCTAACCGTGGTAAGTTTTTTTTTCCTCAGTATTAAATACAAATAACATGTTTGGAATTACAGTGGAACTTCCATTGATCATAGTCGGGTAAAAATTTTGTCCTGTGACCGCGACGTTGAGAGTTGTGAAGAGGTTACAGGGTACTACAAGGGGAAGTAGATTTGAATTAGAGTTTAGCATGTTTTTTTTTTTTCCCTGTTTGTTCTCAATTGTCAGGTGTCAATTTTTATTTACTCTTACTCAAAGCTTTTGCTGCGTTTTTTATCTTTTGGATCCCACCTTTCACGTCCAAGGCTTTGCCAATAACGAAAATTATATCATTATCTAAGATGACGTACTGTGTTGTTCTATTTGAACACTACATATGGAAAAATAATATCACCATTTACTACGTAGGTAAATAAACGTTATACAAGAAATGTGTTATAATGATATTGTACTTGACTTCGGTGTTGGCCATATTGGAGCACCCTCATCATCCCACAAAACATTTTCCCTCACTCTGTTCCTACCCCATTTTATTATGTTCTTTCCTCTTCCACTATCATCCTCATTGTCTCCGTTTAACTCATCATCTACGTTATCATTACGTTGTCGTTTTCGGTTCTCAACAATATTCACAACATCTTCTGTGAAATTGTCCAAGCCTAAGTGCTCAAGGACATTATCTTCATCACCATTACAGGCCTCCATATCTAAAACAATAAATGTTACGGTCTATAAATGGAATCATATTTGTAACACTAATCCAATTACTTTATTGTAGCACTTTTCCTAACTATACTCATAATCGAAACAAAATCAACTGAAGATGGCTATTACTGAAGCCAATTAACATTCAGGCAAATAAGGTCAGGGCACTTGTTTATATAAACAAAATTAAAAAGATTAGATCTATCTTCAACCAAATTATTAGTAAGCAATCTCATATAATAGAATAACAAAACACCTATCCACTGTGTGTGTGTGTGTGTGAAACAAACCAAAACTCCTTCAATCCTTTTTATCTCAATATAATAATTAACAATCCATAACAAATATAAATGAAATAGACCTAAAATTGATCGTAGATCCTTTCAAGTCGTGAGCAACCAGTAGTGAAAGCTTCAATTTTGGACTTCATCAGTTGCCTCAGTATTTGCCCAGAAGATCGAGTGTTTTCGAACCGGTAATAAGACTAGTGCAGATATATACTGTAGTCTAAACCATCACAGACTTGGGCTATAGATCATATGTGGTTTGGTAAAAGCTATAGACTTAGGGTTTGGGGAGAAAGATCGAGATTTATCAAGTGAGTATGAGAGACACCTTATGTTTTGAGAGTACTAACCAAAAGTTTTCCACCTAATTTCCATTTAACCAGGTATTTAGACGGGTTTCCGTGTATATCTTAAAAAAAAATTAAATGGACTAGGCCCATTCTATGGACAGAGGGCCATGTGAGCTTCTTAAAGAGCGGGATATAGATTTTCTTTCCCGCTACATACAAATTTTGGTTTCATATTCATTTGTCTTCTTCAAAGGTTTGTGTCATTTTAAATGTCAAACTCTTATAATTGACAAAACAAACCAAACCACATAATTGTAAATAAATACGTGGTTTATACCTTGTTCTGTAGTATCACCCAACATTCTGATGAAATATATTTTTACTACCAACCCATTATTATTATTTTCCAATTATTAAAAATAACTTAGTTGAATGTGAAAAAAAAACATGCCTACACCAATACACCATGAAGAATAAATCTCACTTACATCAGTACGAATACTAGCATTAATCAAGGACTGCTCTGTACTTGTTGTGGTTACAAGTACATCCATAACATCATATCTCCATATTATTTCCATGGTTAATTTCAAGAACTTTACAAATTATATTTCTATCCAACTTAATTAGCTCGTTAGGTCCCTTTTATCTCATTTGTAGTAGCAACATAATTCTAAATTAATCCCTCAGACAAACTGAAGATGCTTCTCACTAATTGTTCTGGAATACTAGACAATGGAGGATATAAATCACATATTATGCAATCTGGTGGAATAAAATGGACAAGAAAGCTACAAGAAGCCAACAAGCTATACATTCATCATCAGCAAAATGATCCACAACCCAAATTGTACAACAATCAATCAAAATCTGTAATGAAAAGTGATCCATACCATTCATGACCAAAATTTGACATTGGTCAGATCAAAGACAACATTATCTTCATTATTTCCTAATCTAACACAATATTTGGCATATCTGATCTTGCAACAGTCACATCCTCGACATCACCATGGTCATTGTGTAGTTCCTGATGTGCATATGGTTCAGGCACTGAGTCTGCACCCTTGTCAAAGTAATCTCTTGGACTTGTCCTCACAATTACATCCCAATCCAATTGAACTGGACACTTAACATAAAAGACCTGTAAAGTTTGTGAGGAAAATACTAAAGTGTCAGGCTTAGGAAGTAAGTGATTGAAGTTAGCTAATAAGAATCCATACTCGTCCTTTTTAATCCCGCGATTGACTGACCGGTTATCAATACAATCACCATCAAATAATAACACTTTTCGACCACCATGGTAGTTTAGCTTTATGATATCTGTTAATACACTATAGTAATCATGCATTCCATCTCTTGGTTGGAGGTCATGAACAGTAGAATAACAATTTCTTCCAGCACTAACAAAAATTCTACAATTTTGAGCATTGGATCCGGTGTCCAGGGACTTCACATGAAAGCGGAAACCGTTTATAACATATCTCTTGTATCTTCCAGCTTTTTTAACAGGGCCAGTAGCTAATGCTCTGATATCAGGATCAATATCTCTATCACCATTCCAGGCCTTTTCTTCTATCTACATAATAATTTGAAAAAAAAATAGTTATAGTGATTTCAGTATGCAGTATGCTAATGTATCATGGTCATATGGTTTGAAACTAAAATGAAAATCCATAACAATTTACAAGTTTCTTGAAGTATGCAGCAAAAGATAAATTTGCCAATCTCTCTGAGTCTTGTAGTGGTGTCGACCTCTCTTCTTTTTAGCAGCATCCACATGTTCACTATGAGTACCAAAACCAGAAATATAAATTAATTATACTAGCACGTCCATATCATATATCCATCATTTATTAACTTTTATTAGTAAACTCACAGTAGGTAAGGCTTGATATCAGGACAATTGATAAGAACATGTGTATGAGCACTTAACCATTCCTCATCACTTAGCTTGAACTCATGTGGTTTCTCTAGAGCACATCCTTTATGAGCAAAGATCTGCAATCCTAACCTCTGAACATTATTTGGGTCATCTGCGTTTCGACCTATTCTTGTTCTTTTGGAATCCACTCCATCTTCTAGATACATAACACAGAACGAAAGTGTCTCTTCTATTATGTACCCCTCTGCAATACAACCTTCAGGAAGGTTTTTAGTTCTCACATACTTCTTTAACGTGAACAAATACCTACTAACAGCAAACACAATATTATAAAAAACTTGCAATTCACCATTATCATCATTGCATTTGACCAAAGTTAATAAATGACATTTAGTGAAACCTGGGAGTATATATTCAACATTAATAAAACACACCGAAGCATAGACATAAGGTTTCTGATACATATATGCATATATATGGTCAAAGTAAAAGCTAATAAGTATAAATGATATTCAATGAAGCCTGGGAATATATATTCAAACATTAATAAACACACTGAAGCATAGACACAAGGTTTCTGATATACATATATATGGGTAAAAGTGAAAGCTAATTAGTAGAATGGTTGTACCTTTCAATAGGATACATCCAACGATAATGAACTGGTCCAGCTATAGCAGCCTCGTCAGCCAAATGAATCGAAAGATGTTCCATGATGTCAAAAAATGCAGGTGGCATGATAGACTCCAGGGTACAAAGTGTTGTAGCAATTTCAGAAGACAAATTGGTAAAATATTCAACTGATCCCACCTTGCTGCATAAGTGTTTGAAAAATGAACTTAGTTTAAGTAACACTGTGACCAAGATGTTATGACTAATGGCTCGACGAATGGCAATAGGAAAAAGATATTGCATTAGAATGTGACTGTCATGACTTTTAAGTCTCACCAAATTCCTTTCTTCAATGCACACACAATTACTAACATTAGAGCTAAACCCATCTGGTGGATGTATTGAAGCTAGCACCTTGCATATTGTGGACTTCTCAACATTTTTTAAGTTGAAAATTGCAGGATGATATCCTCCTGGTGTTATTGGGTGAAGACCGTGCTTAACATTCAGAAGTACCATGTCCTCAAGAGCTTTTGCGCTATCCTTATTCTTCCATTTCATCCCAAGCAATGTCCCAACCACACTATCTGTTACATTTTTTCGATATGCATAACATCGAGGTTGTGACGTAGCAACAA
This sequence comes from Rosa chinensis, assembly GCF_002994745.2. NCBI lineage: Eukaryota > Viridiplantae > Streptophyta > Magnoliopsida > Rosales > Rosaceae > Rosa > Rosa chinensis. The sequence goes on from NC_037089.1 coordinate 45,257,777, forward strand.
ATTCTCCCAATATGGCAGATAAAAAAATATGCCAATCTTCCTCCAATTCCCTTTGTACAGCTCAGGCACACATTTCGAACGTGATCGCTTTCTAGTTAGAGGAGATTTTGTTCCCTTCCCAAATTGAAACTTCAAACCACTTATAGCTCTAAGGCAATCAGACCCTGTCATCAGCTTTGGTTGGTCACGATGCTCAGGAAAACCATTAAAGTTGTTTCGCCAACCACGATATTGATGGTCTTCATCTAACCATCATCGATGACCCATAAAACATTCCTTCTTCCCATTATGCAATTTGGTGGAATGAGTTTCTTCCATACAAATAGGACAAGCCTTATAACCCTTCGTACTATAACCAGACAACATGACATACGCTGGAAAATCACTTATAGTCCATAATACGGCTGCACGCATTGTAAATGTACTATTTGTGAAAGCATCATATGTTTTAATACCTTCGTTCCACAAATTCTTCAACTCTTCCACTAGCGGTTGCAAATAAATATTGATATCATTACTGGGCCCTTTAGGTCCTAGAATAAGCAAAGAGAGCATGATGTAAGGTTGCTTCATGCACAACCAAGGAGGAAGATTATAAACTGTCATTACAACCGGCCAAGTGCTATGTGAAGTACTCATATTTCCAAATGGATTGGACCCATCATTTGCCAAATCCAAACGTACATTTCGGATCTCATTTCCGAAGTTTGAATACATCTCATCTAACTTGGACGAAGTAGGAGAATCCGCTGGATGACGGAGTTTCCCGTCTTTAGTACGTTTAGTAGAATGCCATGTCATTAACTCTGATGTGTGCTGAGACATATACAACAGCTGCAATCTAGGTCCCAATGGAAAATAACGAAGTACCTTTGCTGATCTTAGTTTACCAGTTGCTCCATCTTCAGTAGGCCTCGGGCTGTATCGACTTGCCCCACAAATACTACAATTTGTCTCAGCAAAATGTTCTTTCCAAAACAACATGCAGTCATTTGGACATGCATCTATCTTTTCATATGACAAGCCAAGGTCTTTCACCAACTTCTTAGTTTTATAAAAACTAGCAAGGAGGTTCTCACTTTTAGGGAAAGAAGCCTTCAACAACTTCAATGCCTCTGTGAATGAAACATCGCTCCATCCATGCAAAGACTTGAGTTGATAGTACCTGACCAAGAAGTCAATCATTTTTTTACGAGCACCAGGGAACAAATCCATATCAGCTTTACTCATTAGCTTGTAAAATTTGGCTGCATCAGGTGTTAGACAAGGATCTTGATTGGAAAAATCATCACCTTCTACATCTGGGACATAGTCATTATCATGAATGCCAAAAGCATCTTGTAACATATCTGGTATATCACCAACTATGGTGGGATATTGTGACTCTAATGGTGCTGCAATATTGATTGCTTCTAATTGCGGTAACTACTCACCATGCTCTACCCATGGCAAATTAATATAGACCGGATCAAAGCTGTCAACATAAATATTGTCTTTAACAATTTCCACGGGCATCGCCCATTTGTTGCGGCACTTTCGACAAGGGCATTTGATTTTGTCTGGGAATGAAGAATACTGTAATGAATAATTGATGAATGCGTCCCATCCTTGTTGATATTCATCACAATCACGATCAAGAAAAACCCATTCTTTGTCCATGTTAGTTACATATATGAGGAAATGAACTCAACGATATCTATTGCCATGCTGCATATCTGACAAACAACATAATTACCCAGTCAATCTGAAGAATAATAAAAGCACAAATATATTGCAGCATTTCCATCAATAGTGTATAGTACTGAGTAGTGAAATACCAACAATATTCAGGTATGAGGGCTTGACAAAATTAATGAAACTCAGCAATTACACATTAACAAGTGAGTAACACAAAAAGAATCAATCAAAGATTCAAAGGTTAACAAAATAAAAATCCGTGGAAAGTTCAAACATGTAAAACAAATAGCAATACCGCAGCAACTAACAACTCAAAATTTACAACTTGAGCTATAGATTGGTGCCCAGAAATAGAAACTAGAAGAAAAAGCACAATAAAACAAGGTCATGATATCTCAATTGTCTATCTAGATCATATGTCTGACTAAACAATATTCTTGACTGAATAATTTCATCTCACCTACAGAGTTAGATAAACAACTTCCTACAACTCAAATCTCTACTAAAATAACAAAATCCATTAAAAACCCAACCATATAAAGTTATACACTATGTAATCTCCCTGATCAGATTAGAGAGATGAAGAGTCCAATTACCTCCATGAAATTAGTGGATGAAGAAAGGGAATCTGTTGATTCCTAACTTACAGATCATTAGATCTTTGAGACATGAAGAACTCCTATGCATGGAAAAGTAAGCTGAATGGATCAAATCTCTTGGAAGGGAAACAAACACTCTTTGAAGTGCAGAACTACTCTTAAGAGATTTTCGTGTTTTTGCAAATGATAAAAACAATAATTATGTCTTTGTTGTGGTTGCAGACGATTAAAGAGATATAAACCAATATTCACACGGAAATCCGTGGGAATATACATCATTTAATTAAAAGAAACGTATTAGTGGGAAATTCAGACAGAAGGTTATATACTTATAAAAAAATTAAAATTAAATTACAAACATTCCCAACGAAAATATAATAATGTTATATTATTAGATGAATATGAATACATAAGACATAAAAACTTATAACATTCACATAAGATAGATAAAGAAATAAAACATTTGTGCATCACTAGCATGCAAGCAAATATAGTACAAACAGTACCTAATTTTACGAACAATTACTAAAAGGCAGGAAAATAAAATCGAATATGCTCTTATTATAAGATGCGTACAACTTATACGTTCTCAATTTTCATCAGATGAGACATCAATCACAATGGTAGAGATTGGACGAGATGGACTGGCTTCTGGTTTTCAATCTTTACCCGAGTATGGGAAACACGAGGCTTTACTTCAAGATAGTCATTACTGAGATTAATAGGGTAACGAGGGTCTGTCCCGGGATAAAACCAAGTTGGTAAAACTCAGCCTCGCTCCCGGACAATTAACAACTCCTGAATTTAAAGGGTTAACCTGTATAGAAAGCAATGGAGGTGCAGCAGGTTGAACACCATTAATATAACTCAAACCAAGTGATGAGGTAACTGGAGGAATTTGTGTACCAACATCTATACTAGAGTTACAAAGATAATTATCATTTCGTCCATGATTATGACTCCTATTTGGACGCTTGGAAGACATTGAAAAAATTAACTGAAAGACTACAAATGCAAAGATTGAACTTCAGAACTCAGTTCGAAGGCAAAGTTAACAAAAGATGATGATATTTTTTGGAGAAGAAGGAAAGGTGATGTTGAATTTATAGAGGATGCTGAAGAAAAATTATTGTAACCTATACACGGTAGTGTGTGTGTAAACTGAAAAGAAAATTTTGATAAGACTAAACGCTGGTATTAGAATATTATGTTTTTACATATTCACACGGAATACAGTGGGTAAATTAAATTTACACTTATTTGACAAGACTAAAAGCTAGTGCTGGAATCTTATTATTCATATTTTTACACATATATCCGTGTGAAGAGATATTTCACACAGAAAACAGTGTGAATTTTTAATTTACACTCCGACAAATTTACAGGATTCTCTGAATTGTACTTTATTTCACACGGACTCCATGTGTAAATTAGATTGTAAAATATTGGGTCCCAGTTTGAACCTTATGTGGCCACAGTAGTCTGTGTGGAAAATATATACACACGGATTTCCGTGTGCACTATAGCACTTTATACATGGATAATTGTCTGTGTGAACCTCTGTGACAACACTTTCCTTGTGAAAAGACCTGTTTTTCTAGTAGTGCGAACTATGTCCAAGGTCAATGTTTTAAAAGGCTGAGGCGTAGCCGAGGCGTTTTCGGGAGAGCCTCAGCAAGTCGTTCGCCTTAAGGCGTAAGGCATAAGCCTTATGTATAAATGAGCTGTATTTATGTAATAATTAGTCTTATATATAGAACATGTATTGTAACTTAAAAAATATTATAAATTGTCATCCATTCATAATAAGCAAGTACTAAAACCATATGATTCAACTATTGTATGTAAATTGACGAAAGACTAGCACATTCACCAAAGACCAAAGACTAGCACATTCAACTATTGTATGATTCAACCATAAATTGACCAAAGACTAGCACATTGTATGTAAATAGTTATGACCAACTATTTCATTTATGCTAAGAGGGTAAACTAGTTAAGATATCATGCCACTGCTGAAGCCTTTGATTTATATCTATAGCTACAATCTGCAACAAGATGCATCTCCACCTAGACAAGAGGGATATTCCTTGGGTTTATACAGACAACTCTCAACTCCAAGCTCAACATTTGGACCCACCCCATGTCCCTGGCCCTATCGTCCTCTGCTAAGTTTATTCCGATGAACTCAATCTTTAATAGATAGACAAACCCCAAACAATTGCTCAGTCTGGATAACCTTTTATATACTTTGACCATAAACATGGGTTAGACTAGTTCTATCATGACGATGAGGCAGATTGAAAACTTATAAACGGACCTCTGGAATTGTAATTAAGCGTAGTGAGTAGAAGAGAATATCCTGTGAAAACTCCAATTTCAATTGTCATTCTTTGCATATGCTAGCTTCAACAACATCTCTAGTCTTCAATAGAGAAATTTCATATAATCAGAAAACTTATCGCTATCTATCTACGATTAGATTAGCAAGGCTTTAACATCGAATTGATTCTAGCCTAACAAAAATCCGACAAGAAAAACAAAGTTGGATCGCAACATTGAATTGATAAAAAATTCATAACTTAAACTCTTCAAATCGAACTACAACTTTGAAAGTGAGAAAATTTCTTGCTCCAATTCTGTAAACAGCTTCCTTTATAGTGAAATCCTTGAGAAAACCAATGGGCTCTTGATCATTTTATCAAATTTGCTGCTTGGGAATTGGGATATGGAAGTGAAGGAGTCAGAGTTTTGATGAAGGAGGCTGAAGGAAGTCGAAAATGACTTCAACTCGAGACCTAAAGGAGGTTTAGTTCACAAAACACCAAAACGATATCATTTTGGTGTTATAAAAAAATAAAAAATATATTAAAAAAAATTCTGAGCGTCAGCGTTGAAAGCCTCTGGACACTTTTTTGGCCCCTTCGCTGCCTTGATCTACGCCTTCACCGCCTCTACACCTTGCCAGCAAAACACACTCATTTTCTCATGCACGTCACACCTTTTGAACCTCTCAGGCCCACCTTTTAAAACATTGGTCTAGGTTGTTAGTGTTAGAACCGATTGGTATAGCTATTGGAATAGCTAGTGCTCCCTTATCCCACATAGGAGATAAGGCCATACTTTGATCTCTTTATATATGTTTCCACAAGAAACATATTAAATAGACAAAGTAAAGGTGGAGGCCCATTGAATGGGAAACAAGACCTTTGCAATGAAAATATTTGATATATATATTTGATATATATATATATATTTAATATATCAAAGAGGGCCTTGGGCCGAAATTAAAATTCCAATAAAACCATTTCTTTTTATAAATTCGGATAAAGACAATATTTTTGGAAAATCTGATCCAAAAACAGTTTTTGGAAAAACTGATCCCAAAACGGTTGTAACTGTTCAAATCAAATTCAAATTGATTGAACAGTTACGTCTTCTTCTTCTTGTCCGCTCTTTATAAAAGAGGAATGAAGGTTCATTGCAAAAAAGAAAAAAATCATTTCTGACATCTCTTCTCATAAACACTCGAGAGAAACACAAGTGAAGTTCGCTAGGTTTCAAGGCAACGGTGCCACGCCTTGGAACGAGAGTTGTATCCTGCAGGGCAGTCGTCTACGATCAACCACAGCACCTGTGTGGGGATGAAATTCTGTCTTAGGACATTGCGTTGCATACGCAAGCCTCTCTCAACCAACCAAGTCAGTGATTGCATTTTTGTTAATTCAATTTGCTTCAGTATTGTGATCTTCGGATATATATTATAGTTGCGATTTTCTTATTTAGTTCTTAAATATATATTGTGTATTTGCTACAAAAGATTGATCAGGAGGGTACTCATACCCCATTTGGTTTAACAATCTAAGACAGAATTTACGATGTATGATTCTGTATTTCAGATGGATCAATCGACGGTGGTCGCTAAAACCTCTCATGTTGAGAAACCAGAAAAGTTCAAGGGTGTCGATTTTAAGAGATGGCAACAGAAAATGTTGTTCTATCTCACAACCTTGAACTTGGCACATGTGGTCACGCAAGAGAAACCAGTGGCAGAACTTCCAGCGACTATGGAGACAATGAATGCCATAGACGCTTGGGTCCATAGCGAATTTCTGTGCAGGAACTACATCCTTAATGGACTGGAAAATACGCTTTATGATGTGTATGTAACCTGCAAATCTGCAAAGGAACTATAGGAGTCCTTGGAAAATAAATATCTGTCACAGGCTGCAAGTGCTAGCAAGTTCATCATTGGCAAGTTTATGCACTATAGGATGGTGGATCACAAATCAGTTCTCAACCAAGTTGAAGAATTGCAGATCATTATCCACGAATTGCACACTGAAGGCATGGATTTAGATGACAAATTCCAAGTGGGTGTGATCATTGAAAAGCTTCCTCCATCCTGGAAGGACTTCAAACAACAATTGAAGCATATGATGGAAGACATGTCGGTGGAGAAACTGGTCTTAAAGCTTCGAGTGGAAGAGGGGAACAGAGTGAATGAGAAGAATGATGTCTCATCTATGGAGGCCAAGGCTAATATTATTGAAGGAGACAACTCAAAGTTCAACCCCAACTTTCAAAAGAAATTTAAAGGCAAAGCCAAAGCCAAAGGCAAGGCAACCTCCATTGCTCCAAAGGAAAAACATTTCAAACCTAAAGGAGGCTGCTAGGTGTGTGGAAAACCAGGCCACAAGGCACAAGTGTGTCGCCACAAGAAAGAGAACAATGCTGCTGGAAACCAAGGTAATAATAACCATGCAAATGTTGTTGTTGCTACTGAATTTGTTGGTATGGTTTCAGAAATTAACTTGGTGGGTGATACAAATGATTGGTGGGTGGATACTGGTGCAACAAGGCATATTTGTGCAGATAGAAATCTGTTCACCACTTACCAAGAGATTAATGGCGAAAATCTGTATATGGGGAATGCCTCTACATCTGCTGTGAAAGGGAAGGGCAAAGTGATACTCTCACTTACTTCTGAAAAGCAATTGGCCCTCCTTGATGTGCTCCACGTACCTGATATTCGCAAAAACCTTGTGTCTGGTCTTGTTCTAGTTTCTAAGGGGTTTAAGCTTGTCTTTGAGTCTGACAAAGTTGTAATAACTAAGGGTGGACAATATGTAGGGAAGGGATACCTCACTAATGGTCTCTTCAAACTGAACATTAAGCTTATTGATGCTTGTACTACTATTACTACTACTATGAATAAAATATCTAATGCTTCTACCTACTACCTACTTGCTTGAGTCTATTGATCTATGGCATGCTAGATTAGGGCATGTGAATTATCGCTCTTTAAACAGAATGGTAAACTTAGGATTGATACCAAAGTGCAATCCTAATAAAGCTGCTGCACATAAATGTGAAGTGTGTGCAGAATCCAAATTTAAACGACAATCTTTCATATATGTGGAAAGGTCAAATGAAGTATTGGGATTAATACATACTGACCTCTGTGACTTCAAGGCAACACCATCTCGTGGAGGGAAAAATTATTACATTTCCTTTATAGATGATTGCAGCAAATACTGCTATGTATATTAATATATAGCAAAGATGAAGTCTTGGATATGTTTAAAAATTACAAGGCAGAAGTAGAGAATCAACTTGACAGAAAAATTAAGATCATAAGATCTGATAGAGGTGGAGAATACGAATCCAATGCTTTTTTGGATTTCTGTTCTTCACATGGAATTATTCATCAAACGACTGCACCTTAGACTCCACAACAAAATGGAGTTGCAGAGCATAAAAATCGAACTTTTAGAGAAATGATCAATTCCATGTTAAATAGTTCTGGAGTTCCACACAATTTGTGGGGTGATTGTCTATTTGCTGCAAATGAAATATTGAATAGAGTTCCTCACAAGAACACAAATCAGTCACCATATGAAGTTTGGAAAGAGAGAAAACCTTCATATAAAAAGCTGAAAGTGTGGGGTTGTCTTGCTAAAGTTCGAATTCCTCTTCCAAAGAGAACAAAACTTGAACCTAAAACTATAGATTGTGTATTTATTGGATATGCAAAGAATAGTGCAGCTTATCGTTTTCTAGTATTCAAATCTGAAATTAGTGACATAAATGTCAATACAATAATAGAGAGTGATGATGCTGAGTTCTTTGAACATATTTTCCCATACAAGGAAGAAAGAATCAGCTTCACAAACAAAAGAGCACGTGATATTAAGCAAAATTCATCGACAAGTGTTCAACAAAATGAACAAGTCTCATCGTCTAGTGCTCAACAAAAAGAAGATGATGAAGCAATTGAACCTAGAAGAGCAAGTAAGAGGGCAAGAGTTACTAAAGACTTTGGACCTGATTTCCTTACTTATATCACCGAAGGAGAACCACAAACTTATAAGGAAGCAATGACATCTCCGGAATCTCCTTTTTGGAAGGAAACAATTAATAATGAGATGGAATCCATTATGTATGATAATACATGGCAATTGGTAGACTTACCTCCTGGAAGTAAACCAATTGGTTTTAAATTAATGGATTTTTAAGAAGAAATTGAAATCCGATGGTACTATAGATAAATATAAGGCTCGCCTAGTAGCTAAAGGATACCGTCAAAAGGACGGGTTAGATTTCTTTGATACATATGCACCTGTTTCTCAAATTACTTCCATTAGAATGCTAATTGCAATAGCTTCTGTATTTAATTTGGAAATACACCAAATGGATGTAAAAACTGAATTTTTAAATGGTGAACTAGAGGAAGAAGTGTATATGGAACAACCGGAAGGCTTTGTGGTTAAAGGTCAAGAGCACAAAGTTTGTAAACTTGTGAAGTCTTTATATGGGTTAAAACAAGCACCCAAACAATGGCACGAAAAATTTGATTATACACTATTGCCACATGGATTGAAAATAAATGAATGTGACAAATGTGTGTATGTGAAAAACTATCGAAATAATTCGTGTGTGATCATCTGTTTGTATGTGGATGATATGCTCATCATGGGTACAAACAAGGATGTAATTAATTCCACAAAGAGTTTTTTGAGCTCATGCTTTGACATGAAAGATTTGGGTAAGGCGGAAGTAATACTTGGAATTCAAATTCATAGAGGTAATAATGGTTATATCCTTACTCAATCTCACTATGTGGAAAAGGTGTTAAAGAAATTTGGACACTTCGATGATAGACCAATCACTATTCCCTTTGATCCCAACACTAGACTGGTCAAAAACGAAGGAGATGGAATTTCTCAATTAAGGTACTCTCAAGTGATTGGGAGCTTAATGTATATCATGAATAGTACTAGACCGGATATTGCATTCTCGGTTAGCAAACTAAGTCGATATACAAGTAATCCCGGAAAGGATCATTGGAATGCCTTAGTTAGATTATTAAGGTATTTAAAGCATACCATAAACTATGGTCTACATTATAATAAATATCCAGCAGTGTTAGAAGGATATAGTGATGCTAATTGGATTTCCAATAGCACCGGATCAAGATCCACGAGTGGATATGTGTTTACACTTGGAGGTGGAGCCGTGTCATGGAGGTCATCCAAGCAAACGTGTATTGCACGATCAACAATGGAATCAGAATTTATTGCTTTAGACAAGGCTGGAGAGGAAGCGGAATGGCTTCGAAATTTCCTAGAAGATATTCCATTGTGGCCTAAGCCTTTGACTGCCATATGTGTATATTGTGATAATAAAGCTACCAAAGCTAGAGCCAAAAATAAAATTTACAATGGGAAGTCAAGGCATATAAAGCGAAGACATAATACTATAAAACAATTTCTCCATAATGGAACAATCACTACTAGAATAATGTCATTAGACATCACCACTATTAAATCGGTCAGGATTGCACCTAATGTTAAAAATCATATTAACATCAGTTTGTGAAGAAACCGATTTCTATTGTTATTATGGACATCAGTCACCTAAGAAACCGATGAGAAAAGTTTCGTACGAAAAATTTACAAAAACGCGGAGGGACTAAGTTTCAAAGTTTGAGAAACACGGGGTCTAAAATTTTAATTCCCCCCCAACACTTAGTCACTTTATCTAAAAACTTTCGAATCCTAATCGATAGACTCTCACTCTGAGTCTCTGACTGCCTCCTTCGCGTCTCCGACCTGAGCTCCTTCTCTGCGTTCAGCTCTTTCTCTCTCGCTCTTCTCTGAAACCCTAGCGCTCTCCTCCCTCTCCTGCTCTCTTTCCACGGCTACTGTCTCTCCCTCATTGAACTACTACCTCCGTCCCCTCACCGGCGCCATCACCTCTACCAGTGCTTCTCTTCCAATGCCACCACGTCGTTGCTCCGAGATCCGAACCAACCTTCCTCCAAGGAGTTTATCCTCCTCGATTGGTGCGACTTCGATCACCAAATGCCAGCATGGTTCTAAAGCTCGCCTCTCTCTCTCTCTCTCCCGCAGCCCCGCTCTCCTCTCTATCTCTCTCTCTCTCTCTCTCTCTCTCTCTCTGTGTGTGTCTCTCTCCGGCACGGCAGCACGACGCCTTTTCTTTCTTCGACGGTGACGCCGTGATGGACTGACGGTGCGCGGTGAGTCTGGGTTTCTATTTCTCTTAATTTCTGCTTCTGGGTATTCAATTTTCAATCTTCAAGTCTGGGTTTGGCTCGAACTCTACTAGGTGAAGCAGCTTCAATTTCAGTTTTCGACTCGATTTCGGAAACTTCAAGCTTGGTAAGTTGTTGCCATCTTTCTTGCTTCGATTTCTGGGTTCGAATTGCATCTGTTTCTTTTGCTATAAACAATAGATATGACTGATATGAGATGAAAATTGGATATGTGATCTGTTTTGTCCTTCTGGATTTCTGGGTTTGAATTGCATCAGTCACTTTTTGCCTTTCTGTTTTGACTTTGGACTTGAAAATTTGATATTGAGTTGCATTTGTAGACTTGTATCTGTTTTGGTAAAGCATTGAATTGTTTGATGTATTGGTTTTGGATCCTATATCGTAGATTTTGAAGATTGTATCTTTAGTTATGTCTCTGTTTTGTATCTCTTTTGTGACTGTTGCTGTGATTGTTGTGGTGAAAATTGTGTACCACTTGGAATAATTTCTAATACAAAAGAAGCTATTAGTAATTGGCTTGGGGAGATTTTGGTTCACTTGGGGAGATTCGAGAGACAGGTTTACAGTTGACAGCACCACCTCCGTTGGTATGTATCTATTTTCTATTTTTTCTATTGAAGGCTTCAATGTCAAAAATTGTATTTTGTAACAGATGATATATTGCAAATGCATGCAATTTTTATTTCAAAGCCTGCAAGCACATGATCTCCTTATGGATATATGTTCCAATCTCTGGACTGTTGTGGTATCCAATTATTCATTTTCCAACATAAATTGTTAGTAAAGCAGGCAAATAATGACTTCTCTGATTTGGGGCTGAATCAAGAACTAAAGTTTTATCTATGGGTTGTGCAGAATTCTTTACTTAAACTGAAGTTTTAAGTTCAGTAAATTTTTTTTATTGAATCATTGTTCTTGTCAGTCATTCCTTTTCTTGATATGATATATAACCACTAACCTGTACTGGTACCTGTAAGTAAAATAACTCTAGGGGCCTCTAGGCAGAACGAGCAATTTAAGTGAAAGCTTATTTTGAGAGTTACTTTCATGTGCAAGAGCTGAAGACTAAGATGCAAAGTTCAGGAATGCCTTGGCCTGGTGATGAGGGTGAACAACGATGGGAACAAGCATGGTTGGCTATAAAAAAGGTAAGAATGCTTGGCTGCATATGCCCATTTGAACTTGTTCTTAAATCCATTAATGCTAGGAATTTAACTGCACTTGATATTAGTATTAGAGCCTTGAATTATGTCTCAAACCAATCTTTTCATATCTATCTGCTTTCTCATTCCCAGTGTACTCTATTGAGTTGACTGATATATATTCTCTTTGTTTCTTTATTGATGCTTCAATACAGTATGAATTTTTTTGTTTTTTGTTTCTGTGGGACATGGCTAAAGCTTTCTGAGACCAGGGGCAGCAATTTCCCATGTTTTCACTACACTTTAAGAAAAGTAGATCTCACAAACATCATAACTTGTTATTAGAGCTCAAGCTGCCTATCAACTTAATGCAAATCAAATTGTTTTATCTTAAAGTTTTTTGATATATTGCGGTGTGCTCATCTCTTATAATCCAGGTCTGGGCTTCAAAGTGGAATGAGAGAGCATACTTCAACACAAGAAAAGTGAAATTAGACCATGATTATCTTTGCATGGCTGTCCTTGTTCAAGAAATAATAAATGTCGACTATGCATTCGTTATTCACACAACTAACCCATCTTCAGGAGACTCGTCGGAGATATATGCCGAGGTATTCAGCAGTATATATGTAAGATAGAATGTATTAATATCATACATTGATTTGGGTTGTTTTACCGTGATAGGTTGTCAAAGGTCTTGGAGAAACCTTAGTTGGAGCTTATCCTGGACGTGCCTTAAGTTTTATTAGCAAGAAAAATGCTCTGGACTCTCCTCAGGTAATGCACTACAGTGCCAAAAGTGGCATAAGAGTAACAGACCATGTAGGGATTGAATTGCATTGATAACTTCCACATGGATTATATACCTAAGTAGTCTATGAATTTACCTAAATTGGTCATTGGCTTTCACTGACCATGTAATTAGGGAACACCAAGTATCTCCACCATTCTTTGCACTTCCAAATAGATTATCTAATTTACCCGGGTAATTTATCAATCAAAAAATTTTCTATACTGCAGAATAAAACTTTGGTCATTGGCTAGACCATGTAATTAGGCAACACAATATGTGTATAAATCCCTACCATTGTTTGCACTCTTGAGTATGTGGATATTTTTTCAGGTGTTAGGTTACCCTAGCAAACCGGTTGGCCTCTTTATCAGACGGTCCATAATCTTCCGATCCGATTCCAATGGTGAAGATCTTGAAGGTTATGCCGGTGCAGGCCTTTATGACAGGTGAACTACTATACAAATATTCAATCTTGTAAATGTCATTAGTTCTGATTGTTGAGCACCTTTCTGAGGGTGGAAAATCGTCTGAGGGTGGAAAATCGTCTTTGATTTCATCAAACTCTTGTTGAAGCAGTTTGCCTTTCAGAAGGCAATGGTTTTATTGAAATATGGTGTTACTGCAGGTTTTTGCATGTTATGATAAGAAAGGCATACTATACTTTTTGAAGGAAAGCTAGGAGAAGAGTTGACATCTCTAATGATAGAGTAACATTGTGAATTTCTTTGCAGCAGTTGCTGTAGAGTGCAGAGGCAGAATTGGTGTTTTTTTATTTTATTTTGGTCAAAATTGATTAACTACACTATATATTTCGTGTCTATGCCTTCAAATTCCTTAAAAGTTGCATGAAGACATTATTTGTCCAAGAAGTTTTAATGTCTCTATCGCTTTTCTGCAGAACATAGTGGAGGACAGTATATGGCCAATGCTTTAGAAGGAGGGTTTAAAAGCTCTAGGTGGGCTGGGGCTTCTTTCTCTTGGAGGAAAATTAGTTCTTAGGCGAATTTTTGAGGTGTGTGCTAAGAATAATAGGAATTGACAGTTTTATATACTAGATGTAACAAATGTGAGAGTAATCTGGAATATTTAATCCAAACCGCTAAACTAAGTTGACTATGCTTGGAATTATAGCTGGAAGGATGTTCAATCATTGGAACTATAAGATCCGTCTTCCAAACTACATGATATATCAGAGGGCAAGCCTTCTGTATTCAAAGGTTACTCTTGCATAGTTTGACATGTGGTACGACTGAGATGTTTTGCATTCCTAAATTGTTACCTTATAGCTGTTAAATATTTATGGTCATTCACACATTTGTTTTTCAATCTTATATTCCAGATGCTGGAGCCCTACTTACTTTCGGTTGGGGGCTTTATGGACAGGTGAGTTTATGTAGTTCTAAGCCTTTTCTCGGACTGCCTCTGTTCCTCATGGTTTCTCTTCTTATTATTGTGAATATTTCTGTCTTCATTTGGAAGGGTGCTGATCTGGGTTAAATTCGCTGCATCCTACTGCACAACTATTTGCTGGATGGTAAAAAGTCAAGTCCAACTTCCCATTCCAAACTTCTGTACATATGGTTTCTTGATTGCAAAACTGTCAATCACGGTATCGTTTACAGAAAATTAGAAACTCAGTAGCAAAAAAAAAAAGTTAGAGAAACTCATTGCCAATAGTGCTAAACACGATATACCTGGTCCTACTACTTAAGCTGGAACACTTCTTTTAGTCTTTTTGTTCACCTGCAACACTTGACTGGAGTTCCCCAGTTTTAATTGTTCTTTGGAATCAACATGTAGTGAATGTAGAAAGGGTGGAGAAAAAAGCACCGTAGGTGCTCAAGATGAGATTCGCTTAAAGAGGGAGGGACAGACCTCCAAGCTCTGTTGATATAGTTATTGAGTTATTATATTCCCATATCTTCAGCTCAATTTAGTGCTTGAATCAATTCTGAAAAAATCGTTACAGGAAGCTCCTGATGTCGTGAATTTCAATTCAAGTGACACTCTATATGCATGGAATGCATGGCGTCAAGTGCATTGGTATGAGGTGCACGTTGAAGTGGCCGACTACTTACAGACTTTGCTGTAGATTCTGACTAGTTTCTTGATTTTGAGTAAAGCTAGCTAGCTTTTGTTTAAACCTTTTTGTAGTAGATGAAGTGAATGTAATTGGCAGGCTAGCCTTGTAGTAGGTGAATTGGGGTTTTATTTTGCCCATTTTGTAAATTGTTAAGGATGATGATTTTAGATAAAATACCCCAATATTCAAATCACTCTTGTCAACTGTCGAAATTGCAATTTATAGCAGCAGCTACATATTTTGTGGACATCATTCTCTATAGAATCTGATGTCTAGATATAAAGTTGAAATCAGTTTTAATCATAAAAACTGATGTCCAGTAATATACAGACATCAATTTTTTGTCGAAAATGATATATTACTGAGTACAAGACATCAGTTCCAAAATGAAAATCGATGTTACTAAAATATATATACATCGATTTTTTGTCAAAAATAATATATTACTGAGTACCAGACATCAGTTCCAAATGGAAATCGATGTTACTAAAATATACAGACATCGATTTTTTGTCGAAAACGATATGTTACTGAGTACCAGACATCAGTTCCAAAATGGAAATCGATGATACTAAAATATACAGACATCGATTTTTTGTCGAAAACGATATGTTATTGAGTACCAGACATCAGTTCCAAAATGGGAACCGATGTCTGTAACAGTATTACTCATCGGTTCTTAAATCAATAACGATGTTAAAACGCAAACTTGTGTTGTGTAATCTATATTTCTTTAAGCTTTAAATACAATAAAATGTGGGTTTAACAATAGTAAAGCATGCAAGTTTGTTATCATTTAAACCTATTTACATCGGGCTAAAAACCGATGTCTGCATTTTCCGGATCTTTCTCATCACCCACAAAGACATCGGTTGGGTTTTTGTTTCTCATCGGTTTTTAGCCGATATCTGGGGCCATAATTCTAGTAGTGAATTTCCATTGATTATGTGAAGTCAAAGGACAATATAGCAGATCCTTTGACAAAAGGCCTACGAAAGGAGCAAATTGTTTCTACATCGAGGGGAAGGGGTTTAAAGCCAATTCAATGGACTAACTCGGCGGAAACCTAACCTAGTTGATTGGAGATCCCATGGTCTAGGTTCAATAGGCAAACTGGTTGAGACGGTTCAAGAGTTTAAGAACACACTATTCATTCATTCCTTTGATGTACCACGTGTGTTACCTGTCGAAGTATAGGGTGAATACTATATTCTTAATGATACTAATATCCTTTGATTAGGAGAAATATGGCAGGATATTCTTAATTAGTGTCACCTATATGAGAGTGATGTGGGTAGCATCTATGAGAATTACATGGCTACATTCTCTAAATCTCTCATGAATTCGGGATATGTTCAGGACCAAAATGAACACAACCGTAAGAACCGAAATGTGCTGGGTTCGGTAGGTGTGACATTTGTTGTCTTGGTTTACTATAAACGCGAATAGTTCAAGAAGTCATTTCACTACCTCGCAAAGTAAATCCGACAAGTGATCCCTAAGGAAGGTTTCAAGTCCAAAAGACACCTCTCCTGATGCCTATCGAATCTTCTTTTCTCTCGGGTTACCATAAGAGATGTTCTTATTTGATCCCTTATTTTCTATTCAAATGTGGGGTATTCTTGGAGTTTGATTAGAAAATGTGGGGTATTGTTAGAACCGATTGGTATAGCTATTGGAATAGCTAGTGCTCCCTTATCCCACATAGGAGATAAGGCCATACTTTGATCTCTTTATATATGTTTCCACGAGAAACATATTAAATAGACAAAGTAAAGGTGGAGGCCCATTGAATGGGAAACAAGACCTTTGCGATGAAAATATTTGATATATATATTTGATATATGTATATATATATTTAATATATCAAAGAGGGCCTTGGGCCGAAATTAAAATTCCAATAAAACCATTTATTTTTATAAATTCGGATAAAGACAATATTTTTGGAAAATCTGATCCAAAAACAGTTTTTGGAAAATCTGATCCAAAAACAGTTTTTGGAAAAACTGATCCCAAAACGGTTGTAACTGTTCAAATCAAATTCAAATTGATTGAACAGTTACGTCTTCTTCTTCTTGTCCACTCTTTATAAAAGAGGAATGAAGGTTCATTTCAAAAAAGAAAAAAATCGTTTCTGACATCTCTTCTCATAAACACTCGAGAGAAACACAAGTGAAGTTCGCTAGGTTTCAAGGCAACGGTGTCACGCCTTGGAACAAGAGTTGTATCCTGCAGGGCAGTCGTCTACGATCAACTACAGCACCTGTGTGGGGACGAAATTCTGTCTTAGGACATTGCGTTGCATACTCAAGCCTCTTTCAACCAACCAAGTCAGTGATTGCATTTTGGTTAATTCAATTTGCTTCAGTATTGTGATCTTCGGATATATATTATAGTGTATTATAGTTGCGATTTTCTTATTTAGTTCTTAAATATATATTGTGTATTTGCTACAAAAGATTGATCAGGAGAGTACTCATACCCCATTTGGTTTAACAGTTAGAACAATAATTTTCAATCTTTTTTTTATTAATAAAGAAAATGTAAGGTTTTGGCTTTGATAACTGGATAACATGCCCTTTATTTTAAATTTTTGTTGTGTTTGGAGTCTAGGAATGTTGTTCACTATGTCATTATTTTGTTTAGGTGCTTAAGGAATGGAACAATCGTCAAAGGAATCGGAGAACATTATACTCACTAATGATCAAGGTATGTTGTTTATATTAAAATTTTCTCGAGTTTTGTTTTAATTTGGTGGCACATCTGTGAAAACAAAATATTACTTAAATTGTCTAGGAATAGTGGATGATTCATCAAAGAGCCTAGAGATTAATTAATCAAGAAAATGAGGTGGAAGAAGTAATGCAAGAGCCCTTTGTTGAGATGAGTTTTAATTCTATTGAGGAGGCATATGACTAGTATAGAAAATATGGGAAGCAATTAGGATTCCCAGTAAGAAAGAGAACATCGAGAAGGGGAGAGATCGATGATGGGAATACAAAATATATTACTATTTCATGTGGGAAATTTTAGAAGCAAGAGTCAAGTAACTCTCTAAAGCCGCATCCAAGTGTAACGTTCATTTACTTAATTAGCAATCAAAGAGAACAACATAGTATATCAAAAGTTTTGGACGTGAAAGGTGGGTTAAAAAAGAAAAAGAAACACAACGAACGCTATGAGTATGAGTAAATAAAAATTGACATATTAAGAGACCTGACAATAGAGAACAAAGAGGAAGAAAAAAAAACAAAAACAAAAACAACATGCTAAACTCTAATTCAAATCCACTTCCCCTTATAGTATACCCTGATAACAGTGTAACCTCTTCACAACTCTTAGCGTCGCGGTAACAGAACAAAATTTTTACTTGACTACTGTAAAAGTCCCACTACTTTTATTCCAAACATGCTATTCATATTTCATATTGAGGGGAAAAAATTACCACGGTTAGAATGGACAGAGTTTTTTGTTAACGATGCTTGCAAGGAAATTGAAATCTGATTGAGAATGAGTTGATCAATTGAAGAGGAGGTGAGAGGGTTGAGAGGAGGGTGAGTGAAGGAGAGAAGAGAACAACGTCTAATGAAGATGAAGACGTCACATATTCTGATCTAAAACAAATAGGATTTATAAAAGATAAAATCAAGAAAGTAAAAAAATTAAGAAAAAGGAATTTTCGTAATTAAGAGAAAATAAAAATATGAAAGAATCAGAAATTATGCTTTGATGATGTGGCTATGCCACATAAGATGCCGCCCAATGTGGGTTCTAGGTAGTTCCCTAAAAGGTGGTTTACCTAGCATTACTCTTTACAATATCAAAAGGGTTAAATACTGTTTACTCGCTGAACTTTCAGGGAAAAAGCAGTTCAGTCCCTCCCTTTTTAATTTCACACGTTTACTCCCTCATCTCTCAATTTTGGACCAATAGGTCCATTCCGCCCAATTTCTCGGTTAAGTCACTGTTGTGCTTATCCCTTCCACGTCAAAATGTCTCATATACCCCTCAATTCTTTTTTTAATTAATTTATTTTTTCCTCTCTCTCTCTCTCTCTCTCTCTCTCTCTCTCTCTCTTTTTCCCTTCTGCTTTTCTCTCTCTTCTTCCTCTTCCACCTCCGATGGGATTGGGTGGATCGACTGGATCCTAAACCACAACTCCATCCTCCACCTTCCCTTCCAACTTCTCCTTCACCCCATCTGAATCCGAATGTCCGACTCAAAACCCTTCACATCAACCATCTCCTCGATCTTTCAGCTCCACTGCCCTCTCCATCTTGCAATTGTCCACCAATCCTTTGATCAAAATCTTGTACGTCATCGGAGCCGACTCAATCTCCTCAGTCTCCTTCTTCACCGACTCAATCTTCCTCACTTCCTCACTCTCTTCTTAAACCCTTATCCTCCATTTCTCTTCCTTTCTCTTGCTACAGGTTTTCCGACGACAGCGGATGAGTTGATCTCCCCTCTGGTTGAGTGCCATGCAATTCTGATAGCCATGGCCAACTAGGATTGGTTGGCTTGTGCTCAGATCGAGTCTGGAAAGATGGCGGCGTTTTGCTTCCCAATTTGCAGCTTGAGGTCGGTGCCGTAGTCCTTGACCTTGCCGGCGAAGGAGAGGACATGTTTGGATTTCGAGGATGATCCAATTCGGTTTTGGATTTTGGGAAATTGTTTGTGATTTTTTGTGGAAATTGTTTGTGATTACGAGAGTTGATATATGGGTTTTGGTAGAAAAAGAGAAAAGTGAGAGGGGGGGGGGGGGTAAAAGAAGTGTGGGTGATAGTGGCAGTGAAAGGGTGGTGGTGCAATGTGGGTAGTGATGGTGGTGGAGACCGTGGAGGTGGAAGTGGTAGTGGCACGAGGATGGAGGGGAGAAGATATAAACAGAAGAAAAAAATAAAAAAATAAAATAAAAGAGAAAGAATAAATTAAAAAAAAAAACAAAAAAGATGAATGGAGGGGATTGCCACGTCATCTAGTTAACGGAGCTTTTTGACGGAGTTGGACGGAATAGACCTATTGGTCCAAAATTGAGAGATAAGGGAGTAAGTGTATGAAATTAAAAAGGAAGGAACTAAACTGTTTTTTCCCTCAAAGTTCAGGGTGCAAACAGTATTTAACCCATATCAAAATATACAGGTATGGACAATGAAAATACTTTGGTGAGTTATGACATGTCTAGTCCTCGCCAAATCATTAGTTTTGATCATGGATCATCCTATTTTCGGACGTCATCGTGATAGACACTTATGGGAGATTGAAGATGTATGTACTTCGAAGTAATGAAATGAAAATTAATCCATATGTTATGCATTCGTATGTATCAAATATAACAGTTTGTACATATAGTCCATTCGTGCATACATAACTGGCTTTGATTAAATAAATCTTGACCAAATGCCCAATTTTAGACTATTATGAACCCACTTACTCCAGTAAGATGTTAATATGCCCACTTACCCAATTTAAAGATAAAATGTCACTTTTAACCTTCAAAAATTATGAAACTACAAATCACTCACAATTACACATTCTCTCTCTCTCTCTCTTCCCCCAGCCCTCCCCTTTTCGATCTCTTTCCGGCAAGGAAAGAGATCTTGCTTGGACCCGTAAGCAGCAGTAGTCTTGGCGGTGATGACAACGACGAAGACGTGAGAAGTGAGCACTCGTCTTGGCGTACTTGAGCCAGAAAAGGCAGTGTGTTCCAGAGCAATCCGGATCTCGGCCGGGTCCTGCTTGGGGAACCTGACAACGACGAAGAGTTTGTTAAGGTGGTTGAGGTTGAGGTCGGCAGTGGTGCGGTGGAGGAAGAAGCCGCGGGAGATGAGGCTAGTTGAAGATCGAGTACTTGTTGGTTGGGGAATGCCACAGACGGCGACGTTTTGAGCAGCAACGGATGAAACTGGTGAATCATAATCTTCTGGGAGGATGGAGTTGAAGAAAAGTATTGAAACCCACGATTGCCAAACCAAAGACTTTCATCTGCTACCATGATATTATCTCTTGGGCAATTACCATGTGCAGAAGAAGTCTGGGCCCTCAGCTAGTCAGCTTAATTAGATAAGAAAAGGGAGATAAGACATTGCGTATCAACTGGGTGTTGTCTTTTACGATTTTTTCTTTTTCTTTTTTCCATTGAATGAGAAATTTCATAAAGCCCAAGTGCAAGCAGTAAAAAGATCATTAGTGGGCAATAAAACGTTTATTAGAAGATAATAATGAGATTATTGGGTGGCAGTAAAAAGATTATTGGGGGGCAATAATAAGATTATTTATTTTGATAAACATACTAAAACTTTCAAAATTAAAAACATCTTCATTTTTCACTAATTATTGATCCCTAATAAAAATGTTATTGGGGCAATAATATGATTATTGGGGGCCAATAATATGATTATTGAGGGGCAATAATATGATTATTGAGGGGCAATAATATGGTTACTGGGTATTATTAGGGAGCAATAAATTCAGACGCCGGAATCCGGTCACCGGTCGCCTGATTCAGGTCACCAGGGTCCTCGGCCGGCCAATGGTCACCGGAGTCCGGCAAAGGTTTCTGTTGACTTCTCTCTCTAAATGACAAAGAAGGAGAGGGCAAAAATGTCCCAAAAAAATAATAATAATTGATTGGGTATTAGGGAAATCTCTTAGAGTGTTTGGGTAAGTGGACAATTTTTATTCTAAAATTGTGTAAATGGTCATTATCCTAATAAACTAATTTGGTAGATACCAGTAGTTTCCCGGCTTTCCATATATGGCCTACTTATGGATTGTTTACCATATGTTTTTCTCTTTTGTTTTCTTTTTTCAAATAAAGTTTATCGGTCAGAGACATTGTAGAATTAGGGTTCTCGCTACTAATCAATTAGGATCCAAAAATAATATATATATATATATATATATATATATACAGATCCTATCCAGAGCGGAGCTCCGCTTTAAAAATTAACGTGTGAAGTTCGAGTTTTGGGTCACTTTTCGGTCGCACATCCACATCTCGACCGTTCAGTTTTTAGGCACTAGTGTATAGATCGTCTCTACAAATTTTCAGCCAAAATGATGATAGTTAAGGCATTGATAACTGCCTTAAAGCTAGTACGGTTCAGGTTGACAGATTCAGTCCGTCCATTGGTTTAAGCTAGTTAGATACCTTAACGATCATCAATTTGGCTGAAAATTGGCAGAGATGATCTATACACTAGTACCTAAAAACTGAACGGTCGAGATGTGGATATGCGACCGAAAAGTGACCAAAAACTCGAACTTCACACGTTAATTTCAAAGCGGAGCTCCGCTCTGGATAGGATCTGTATATATATATATATATATATATATATATATATATACACGGAGGCGTTCCAAAGAGGACGTCCGCACTTTCGTTAAAGTGTGGACGGCGCTGCTGCAGCTCGGTTCTCGGCGCGACGGAGCGGCGGAGGTTGCCGGAAGGATGCCAGGGGTCGGGCGGAGAGGTCTGCAGTCGGTGGAGTCGCCGGCGACGTCGTTGCAGCGCTGCCCAGAAAACCTGCAGTTGCAGGTCGGGTTGCTGCCCAGAACCTGCAACTCGGACCTCCTCCGACCTCGAACGCTACCCAGACCCGTCCGCCAAGCCCCGAGCCGCCGTCGCCGCCTGGAACGCCGTCGCCGCCTGGAACGCCGCTGCTGCGTCGCCGTCCGCACTTTAGCAAAGTGCGGACGTCTGCTTCAGAACCGGCCTCTATATATATATATATATCACACACACACACGCAAGTTTTTTTCCTTGTGAATTAGCTTCGCATATAACATTAACTTTCTGACAAAATGAAGAGAAATACTAATAAACTCGAAAGGTACATGTATTATTTCAACTTTTCAACTCAAATTCAAAAGTACGTTAAATGCATACTTCAATGGATCCTTATTATTGAAAATAAAGAGTATAGCCCATGATCACATTACAGAACAAGCATTAGGGTTTTCGTCACTGAAGGCCGTCGTAGGTTGATACCCGTAAACGGAGGAATGTGCAGGGTTCTGAGAATAGCCATAGTTAGAAGAAGGACCACTGTCATATCCGTGCTTGTAGTAGTTGTAAGATGAGGAAGGCTGGGGAGCATAGTTATTAATCGGACCATTACACTGACTCTGATTGTATACATCGCTGTTGTCTGAATTTGAATTATTAAAGGGGAATTGCCAGAGCTCCGCTCTTCGACCAGTTTTTCGAACCGTCTTGAGAACTTTCTTTTGGTCTGCCCACCCGGTCACTGTGACCTTCTGCAGAGCCATGTCTATCTCAACATTGTCGATACCTAAACCAAAACAACATACAAACAATCGATCTGTAATTCACCAAATGGATTGATGCATGATCATGTTTTCCGTACCCAGATCGGGTCTGTCGAGCTTAATTATTAGCTAGGTTGCGATTTACCTTAATCTCAGATACCCGGAATTGACTTACCTTTTAGCTTCTGAAGTGTACTTCTAACCTTGCTCTCGCATCCGGGGCAGTCCATATGCACTCTCATCTCTATCGTCTGCATGATCAGTAATCCAATTAGTATGTACTCAAATCAAAGTCTGATATTCTTGGCCAAAGTATGATAGACGTTGTAATTAGTGAGGAAATGAATAGACCAAAAAAGAAAAACACACAATAAAGGTCGAGGTTGGCTTACCGTCATTCTGCTCCTGGACAAATTGTGCACTTTTGTATCGAGCTATGTGTTTGAATAATGAATACCAATATATCTGTATCAATTTATGATTTTTTGGAAGTATGATCAATGTAAAATTATGATGGAGTTTTGCCACTATAAATATATGGAATTCTTTCCTGGCTCCCAGAATTTATAATTGAACCATTCTGGGTCATAGTTTATGAATTTCATACACCGACCTTCAATTGTTTTATAAACTGCCTTGCATGTTACAGATGGTTTCCTTAAGCAAGAGGTTACTTTAAACGTTTAATTAGATAGAGTTGGGGAGCATTGACTTTCTGTTTCACACTTTGAGTCCTTATTTAGTTATTACTCATAATAGGAAACTTGATGCATGGTTGATATTATTGACCGACGGAGCAGAGAGGATGTGAGTAGTAATGGAGAAAATGCACATGTATGGTTGGACATAGTATAGCGACCTAAACGGATCATGTTTAATGCTTGCTTTCGGCTCCTCGCCGAAGAGCTGGCCTTCGAGTTTGCATCTTAATTATAATAGCTGTTATATTAACACTCCTCTAAAATCATTTTCTCATTTAATTAGTTTTCTACACTAGTGAAACTTCTAGTCACTTCGTTAAATTTGTTGGTTTTCACAATCAGAAATTCTTGGTTAAAACAAGTGAAACATCCTAAACCCATTCACTTTGCCTTGGCAACATCGATCATTCTACGTACCCTTCCAGGTTCTTACCGCTATATTTGTGTTCTTGCAACTTATACATGCATATTCATAATCAGAACATCAAAATTAGATCGAAAAACATGTTTTATTTCTCTAAAATTTTGAATTTCATTGTCCCCCCTAATATAGCTGGTTAAAATCCATATGCACATGGAGTGAATTAAAAGTATGAGAACTACTTTGATGGATCTCTGCCTCATCTTTTTCTGTTTCTTCTTCTACTTAGCAGCTCTGGAAAACTACAGTATTTGTAGCTGAAACGTTCAGCACAAAGTTCAGTCAACAAAGAATCGATAATAGGACGCCGACATTCTACAGGATGGAGTTAGGGACCTTATACAGTATGCACACAAAGATGTTTGCCAATTATATTTGTCAGAAGACTCAAAATAAAGATCACACATCTTTGGGTAAATATGACTTGCAGTAAATTAGATAGAAGATTACACTTCTTTCATTTCTAATGCAAGTCTGTTTTTGCTTTTGGTTTGATTAGGTTCTCGAACCAATTGACAAAATAATATAGCTAAAACTACATGTACGTACATTGAATAAAATTATCAATCCTTTTATTCATTATATATATATATATATATCAATCCTTCTGATTAATACTCTTAGAACTGGAGGCAGTACACAATCCAAGCAAAACTGAAGTGGCACCTTCAGAAGCTTTTATATATCAATCCTAACAGTAAAAAAGCCTCAATCATCAAAAGACGTACATTAACAACTAGAACATTGGGTACTCAAATTCATCAAGGCATTCTGAAGAACACCTTTCAAATATTATTAAGCTCAATATTTCTTGCATGACTTCAGAAAAATATACATCACAGTACTATCACAGTGCATATTCATTCAATTAAACAATAGTTCCCAAACTAATATTTATCAGAAATTTCACGAACCATATTAATTACATGCTGAAAATTTGGAGTTGATCCAAATACTTGTCTCGCCACCACAATTAACCTCTCTGCATATGGTATGCAGACTACTTTGCAGATTTGTGTACTTAACCTCTCTTAAGTGCTTTCAACATTCAATATTTGGTATGCAATATTGTTAGGTGGAAAACTGGACTTTAATCATGGACAACATTCATTCACATAATTAATGGGGCTGCACTCTAGTAACATCTGTTACTGTATTTTTTAACCATGAGTATAATATATTACTTCACCTTTCAAAGTACATCATTGTGTGCATAGACAATTAAAAATCACTTCTCGGCAGACAAGACAAAGTAAAAGAAATGCCAACCGAGAGGGAGAATCAATTAACTCTCCCAAGTTTTTAATATGGAATGGTCTTATGTGGCCTCGAAACTCACTCCACCTGAGAGAGAGAGTAGGGAGAAATAGTAGATGGTAAAACTTGTTAAGGACATTAGAATCCTTCCTGTCAAGGCTCACATAGTAGATTGATAGAAAAGTAACAAACCACAAGACAAGCAACAAAAGAACACCGAGATTTAACGAGGTTCAGCATAAATCTATGCCTACGTCCTCCGGAGAGATACATGTTCTTCACTATGAGAATAATTACAGTACAAGATACATTGAGCTAAATCACCTATTATACAAGAAAATGCAAGATGGCTAATAGGATCTAGGGATATTTCTTTTTGGCAAGATAATTTTGTAGGTCGGCCTCTTGTTGATTTTTTCAGATCTCATAGTGGTATGGTTGATAACCTCTCAGGTTCTGTAGCTAATTTTATTGTAGACAGATCATGGGTTTTTCCTCCATTGCTCCAGCTTCATTTCCCTGCTTTGTGTGAGCTGGTCAGCCAAGTTCCCATTGCTTTGGACCCATCCACGACAGACACTTTGGTATGGTCCTCTTCCTCATCTGGCGAGCTTACTGCAAAAGTTGCTTTTCACTTTTTGCGCCAGCCTTCTCCTTCAGTTGATTGGGGAAGATGTATATGGTCGAAATTTATTTTGCCAAGAATGTCGCTGTTGACTTGGAAGGTTCTTCGTGGTCGAGTACTTTGTGACGATTTCATGCAAAAAAGAGGTATTGCCTTAGCTTCTAGATGTGTACTATGTCGGAAGGATTGTGAATCTTTGAGTCACATTTTTAGAAGTTGTCCTTTTGCTGAAACCATTTGGAGCTGTATGATAGCAAAGTTTGAGCTTGCTGCTCCCCCATTGTCTTTATATGACATGCTTCAGTTGGAATTGACTAATGGTCGCAGCCCTCAATTAAAGGAATTATGGGTAGCATGCTTCACTTCAGTGCTTTGGTTCCTTTGGCATGCTAGAAACAAGGCCAAATATGACAATAGATTTATTACTGTAGTGGGGGTGTGCAGGCTAGTCTTTGGACATATTCAATCTGCTAGCCGTATTGCTTCAGGCCACATGCACAATTCAATTCAAGATCTCCGAATTTTGAAATGTTTTGGTGTGACATGTCGTCCGCGTCATGCTCCACGAACAATAGAGGTGAATTGGCATCCTCCTTTTTTGGGGTGGATCAAGATCAACTCAGATGGAGCTTGGAAGCATGATTCGGCGCGTGTCGGGTATGGTGTGGTTTTTCGGGATTACAGAGGTTATGTTCTTGGTGCTTTTGCTTCTAATTTTGACATCCCAAGCTCGGTTGCAGCAGAGGTTATGGCGGTAATCAAAGTGATTGAACTAGCTTGGGTCAGGGATTGGAAACATGTATGGCTGGAAGTTGATTCTTCTCTTATTCTTGACTTTCTTTGGTCTCCTTCTTTGGTGCCTTGGCAGCTTCGGGTTCAATGGAATAATTGTTTATTTCGCATTTCTCAAATGAATTTTCATTCATCTCATATATTTCGCGAAGGGAATCATGTTGCTGATGCCTTAGCAAACTATGGCACGTCTTCTACTGACTTTGTGTAGTGGGATACAACTCCTAGTTTCATTGCTTCCAATTGTAATGAAGACCGTTTGGGTCTTCCGAAGTTTAGAGTTTGTTAGATTGTTTTTCTTTGTGGTTTTCTGTTGGTATGGAGGTTTTGGCTTAGTCCCCCTCCATTGTAACTTCTCTTTTTCTCTAATAATTTTTTTGGGGTGTTAGGGACTCCTCCCTCACCCTGCTTCAAAAAAAAAAAAATCACCATAACCCAAACCCATAACCCTTGTACACCCACACTCATAGAATTTCCCAAGAACTCACTCTCACCCAAGAGCTGTATTCACTCTTGACATCTCTGCTCCCTTACCCAAGAGATATACACTCTTGTTGATGATCGCATGCACCGACCATGCCTTGGTTTACTACCCATGCCCTCTATATATAGGCACCCCAATTATAATCCAATGGGTAGTAGGAAAACCAAACCTTCTTGTACATGAGAAAAGATCATATTCCTGATAGGAATAAACTTTGACATCAACCATGTCCAATTAGGAAGACTAACCAAGTCCAACTAGGACTTGCCTTTCCTAATTAATTCTCATCACATCCTAACAATCTCCACCTTGATGAGAATGCCATGCAAAATTACCTTGCACCATCTTTAACCATTGGCCTTTTTTGTACCAGCAACACATAGCCTGAATCAATTGTGGTCCTCCCTTATTCGTAACGGCCAATCCTATGTGTAACTACACTGAGTCAATAATCAACAACTGACTCTGAAGAGGGACCTCAAAACAACCCCTTCCCTAGCAAGATTTCCTTCTCACCATCATCTGAACTTAGAAACTTGTCAACGATGTCTTTGCTGTACCCGCAAACGAGACTCGCCTATGCGCACTGTAACATCCCGTATCTTCACTTACCCGTTTACTAGTCATTTGGACGGTAAACGACAACTACTTTCACTTTTTACCCTAATTCGGTATTTTAGTGGCCCTAAAAGTCGACTTTTTGTTCGGATCAGAATTTGAGAAAGTTTTCTTCACGGAAGTTGTAGATGACATTAAACCAAGCGCGTGCATATGTGGTACGTAAAAATCGGAGCTCATATACGAAAGTTATAAGCAAAAATTTGAACATTACTGTTCATGATAACTTTCTATATATATAGAAAGTTACTGTGGTAGATTTCCATTTCCCCTTCTCTCTCCTCTCCCCCGAACTCTCTTCTTTCCCTTTCGGGTCCTTCTTCCTCCCTTTGATTCCGCGCATTCCGGCCACCAACCGGCTTGCAGCCGACCACCACAAGAGCTCCTCCCTCCCCTCTGCACCCTAGTAGCCTTAGGTTGTGGCGATTTGGCCGAGAAACCTTGAATCGAAGCAAAGTTCCTCATAGGTGCAGTTTGGCTTTCTCCGGCAAATCTTCCATTTCCGGCCGTTTCCGACCACCAAATTGGGACCGTAGGAGCGCCTTGAGCCGGCGAACGTTTCCCCTAAGGCCTCTTGCTCCGATTTGCATCGTGGAGGTCTAATCGACGAAGAACATCCTAGGGTCCGAAGCTTGATTTCTGGGTTTTCTTCATCGGCTTAATCCGAGCTCTTAAAGGACGACGTACCGAGCTATTGCTCGATGACGGAACACTAATGCGTGATCGTCGGAATAGTACTATGAGTGGACTTTTATTTTTAAATATTGATGCATGCATTTATTTTCTTAAATAATGCTCTAGTTTTAATCATATTACTTATTGAGCAAATGATTTGATTTTCGGAAATTCGATCTCGGTTTATCTCGTGGATTCGCTCTCGTTAATGAGTTTCAAAGGTTGATTATGATTTATAATATTATTTGACAAATTGCTTATTTCCGAGGTAATTTTCCGGAATTAAGTATATTTCTAATTGCCTCACTACTACAAAAACTGCAACACACAACGGTGGAAATCTGTTGTGTGATGTGGACCATGTCTGTCATCTATCTCGATGTTGTGTGATGAGCACACTCACATAACGGTGAAACACCGTTATCTGAATATCATAGACACAACGCATTGCTTATAACCGTTGCACCAATTCTGCGCATGCCAATGCCAGAAATTGGATGAGGTGCATTTTCGATGGTGATCAGACAACAGAAGTAAGCACATGCTGTTGTTGGTTAACTTCTCACACAACAGAAAAATAACACTCAGACAACAGAAGTAAGTACACGCTGTTGTTGGTTAACTTATCATACAACAAAAACATATGGCGACTGTTGTTGGTTGTTCCTTCACACAACAGGTATCATAAGTAACTGTTGTATGTGTGAGGCTCAGTGTTGAATTCTTCACAAGTCATACAACACATTGTTTCTATACCGTTGTGTGATTTAACATTGGACAACTGATACCCATTTATTCTGTTGTGTGAGTACTAATGTGACGACATAATTTTATAGCTACTATTGTGTGATTATAAGTGGTTTGTTGTGTGATTATTAGTGGTTTGTTGTGTGATTGACGACATGCGTATTCATACAACGTAATTTAATTTACTATTGTTCGTTCATTATCGATTATTTACCTGGAATATTTGCACAAAATAATGCTCTATATATTAAGTACTGAAGTACTCTAATTCAAGCATGTACCAAAAGAGTTAGTATTTATCAATCATCCATACATTCATCTATACCATGTAACAAAAAAAAGAAAGCATTCTAGCTAGCTTGATGGTTGCTGCATTCTAGCTAACAATTAAAAAGAGCAAAAGCTGATACAATATAAAACATGCACATATGCAGTTGCTGCATGTGAATATATGTATCATCAGAACTTAACAAAATGCTTTCCTTCAACCAACTTGATGGCTCCTTCCAACTCTCCTGCAAGATCTTTAAGTGATGGGTCGAGCTCTCATTCTCAATGCAGGGTAGCCTTTCGCTTATTTCAGCTCTCTTACTTGCAAACAACAAACTGTACAGGTCATTTCTGTCACCAGACCACATGAGGATATACCACTAAAGTTTCAAGCTTGATAATGAAAATCAATACTTCCAAATCCAAACTTACAGTTCTAACAATATAAATGAAAGAACATACTTACATTTGAATGTGCAGTGAAGTTGAAGTACTGAAATAAGGATACCATATTTACATTTGCATGCTGATTAGTACCCTGATTAAGGATACCATAAATTAGTTCCTATATGTTAATACATGAATTATACTAGCAAGTTAACTGAAAAAGAACAATAGCAAGTTAACTGAAAAAGAACAATCATGTGAGGCATGCAACTCACCAGTTCAATTAAAAAGAACAGTGTTCTAACCTTCTAATCATGATTAGTGCATATGATTAACATTACATATAGAATCATAATTACAGTAAAACTAAAGCATGGAGAGAAACTAGAGGGAAAGGAAACATGATTACTCTTTTGGTGTGATATGTAACTAAGAGATATGTGAACATTTGATTACAATGTCAAACATTTTAGATGATTACAATGTCAGGTCATAATAACTTACATATGAAATTAGGGTGCGCATAGACTCTAAGATGATCTGCAGTCCCAGTGTTGTCATGATAGAAGCAAATACAAGGATTCCCTGCATTTTTTTTTTCAAGTTTAAGAGGTGAATCAACATTAAGATAAAGAAAATGAGAAGACATGCAATGAAATAATTCTAACAAAATACTTCTTGACCTTGTTCCACGTCTACCCAGTTCTAAGCTCACAAGCCTAGCACACACCATGAGCAGGTTCATTTGGCAAATACCCAGACGAACTTAAGGATTAGCGAGATGTGCAAGTTGGCTTGTAACACACTCATAAGAAATATGTTTTATCCTCCACACTCATAATAAACTGGACAGATTTCTCCTTTACCATGCAGACAAGGAAAAAGAAAAGAAAAAAATTATAGTAAATTGTTGTTGAAAATAGTAAATGATCAAGATATGCCAATAAGAAATTAATACACCAACAGCAACGTCATCAATTGTTGCAGTACACTTCTAATGTTTTTAGTTCATTTTACATGGCCAGTCTAATGCCTAAGCAACAGAGCTTCATTAGTACTAATAAAACGTAAACCACATGCATATAATGAGAGCCTACCCTACATGAATAATAGAACAAAACTACATGAATAATTGGTAGTAAATTTCATGATGACAGTGACCAATAGGTTAAAACTACCAACGAAGAATTTTATGATGGAACCCTTATAAGTAGTGAACCCTTACAGACCAGAGCATAAGTAGTACTGTAGAGGTAAGTCCTATGATGATAGAACCCTTTTGCCAACGACTATAGGCTAAAACAGCCAACAAAGAATCAAAGGAGTCATGAAGAGAAACAGGCGTAGATAGCCTTTATGTATCAGCCTTTATCAATTATACACAGTGAGAGGCAAGCATATTCCCAACTAATCAAACTCACAAAAAGGGGAGAAAGCCAATTGATCAAAACAAACTAGAGAAAACTTATAGTGAGAATGCAAATAGATACATTTCAAGAAGTTGGATCGAGGGGGTTAGCAAGTCAGATAATTACCTCAAGGAAATCATGGTTGGATACATACTGGGCCTCAACCACACATCTAATCTCCCCAACAATGACAGATATAGATCTTTTGGCATTCTGTGGATGACTTTCCCTCTGAGAACCTGTTGTGCCTTGAAAGCCAAAAGAAAACACAAAGGGGAAATTCATTAGCTATTTATTAGCTTACTTATCAGAAAGAATTAAAACCACACTAGTTTGATAAACACAATCAGATCATCCTTCGAAAATACGGATTTTCTGTTCAGCAAGTACACAAGCATGATGAATATTTAGTTATACCAGTTATACATGACACATAGTATCTAGTTCCGCCTAGTCCTGTTTCAGATTTACCAAGCCGCAGACGCAAGAAAAACCCCTCCAGATTTGAGAGTGAGGTATGAGAATCCATCCATCTAATGCATGAAAAATCACAAGAGACCATATTTAAATATATAACACGTCACAAGGACAAGTAGCAAAGGTGTTCCTTTTAGTTGTGTTAGTTCTCATTACTTCAGGTAATGACAGAATAGGAACCAAGAAAACCAAATATACTAGTGAAATGCCAGTTGGTGCTCTACTTACTTCAAGAAAACCAAAGAAGGTTTCAACCTCGATCCCCAGTGTCTTCAGCAAGGGCTGACTTGATGACACCCAACAAATCGTAAGTTGGATGTGAAGGAGGCTTTATCGGTAGGGATTCATATGATAAACCGGGCTTCTCAATTTGAACTGCAGACATTCTAATGATCTGCCTGCAAGGGTCCAAACAAGTCCACACATTCCAAATCAACAGTCTAATATGCCACCAATGATCAACAGAAACACAACTTCGGAACAAATGAAAGTAGAACATTTGAACATGTTTGAATCTCTCAACTACTATCCATTCCATTAATTAATCCCAATCACATAGTTTCTTCTATGATTCAAATTATGGTAAATGTTATTATAATTACAGCTTCATTTATAAACAAAAAAATACAAACAAAAAAATAGATATCAGTTATACTATTGCTAATTCATGACAATTACAGCTTCATTAGAGAATTTTAATGACCAATATGACAGAGAACCGAACAAAGATCAATACTTTAAGCTCAGTGAGCGGAGAGAGAACAATACATGAGGTGCTGCAGTTGTTTGAAAGAATCCAAATCCTGAGCATTAATTGGGGTTTTCAATTCATTCGATACCTCCATTGATGCTTCCGTAATCACTTATTTCTCAATCTGATCCATCACCTTCAACTATCTCTGCAACAATCAGCAGAAGAAGAAGAACAAGAAGAAGATGAGAGGGAGAGGGAGAGAGATAGATAGAGAGAGAGAGAGAGAGAGACTTACATTCGGATTTGCCAGAAATCTTGAATTCCAAATTCCCAAATTGAAACGCTTGCTAGCGACTTTCAAGTACTTAGAATCTATCTTGTTAGCGACCTCTGTGGCCGCATCGTTAAACGCTTGAACCACTCAGATTTATGAGAATCCTGAATTCGAAATTCCCAAATTGAAAATCAAATTAGGATTTGCCAGAAAACCTAGAACAAATTGAAGCTATTAAGCTAGAATAGTAGAGAAAAGTGAACTGACCTATTGCCGAGGTCGCCGAAGAAGTGGAGATCGGAGATGTTGACGTTGAGGCAGTGGTCCTTGCGGTCGAGGACTGCCTTGATGTCGTCCATGTACGTCTGCGAAATTCTCGTTGGCGAGCTTGTGGTGGCGTGGACTTTCTCCTCGCAAGCCTAGGACAAGCAGGACAACACGTTCACCTTCACCGTCTTGCTCACCTTCGCCTTCTGCATATCTTTAATTAACCCTAGTTTGAAGGCGAGGAGGAGAGTGAAAGGAGATCTGGGGCACTCTATCTCTTCCGTTGCCCAAGAGGATTTGGATTTCAGGGAGAAAGAATAGAAGCAACAAAGGGCAGCGAGGAAGGGGATTTGGATTTCGTGGGAGAAACAAAGGAGTTGGGAGTTTGGGACCGAGAATAGCTTTTGTCAAGAGGGGCTTAGGCTTAGAGTTTTACTGAGAGAGAGGGGAACCTGTCTTATCTTTCTTTTCTTTTCTTTTATCTGATTGTGGTGGCATACTTTGTTCCTCCAATGCTACAACGGAGCAATTAAAAAACTGTTGTACGAGAGTATACATAAATGATATTTGTCAAAAGAACGAGGGAAATTTGCCGCTGCTGAGGTTTGGTGGGAGGATTTCAAATCGATTTGAGCCTTCAGACAACAGAATACCTACAATCTGTTGTGTCATATTTTATATCATACACTAGGTATACTTAGTAGAAGGTGTCAAATTTTTACAAAATTGGCGCCCAGCCAAAATTTGGCGCAAAATTTTGCACCCGATTCTAGTCATACAACATAGATAACTATACTGTTGTAGCTTGCAACATTCACACAACAGAACATGCATAATTCTGTTGTGTGATATAATTGGTGAACTTGTTTTTGGAGGGAATTTTGAGTTCAGTGATGGCAGGATATCTACCGATAAATTTTGTGTCATTTAGATAACGGAGCATGCATAATTGTGTTGTGTGATAGAGCTCTGAAGAAAAAGTTCACAATTTGGTAGTATTCCCACAACAGAACTTTATTAACAGCGTTGTGCAATGGAGTTCACGTTATCAGACGACAGTCAGTTTTTAATCTCTTGTCTCATAGGTGTTGTGTGATGCAGTTTTTGTAGTAGTGCCTATTTAAGTTCCTGGAAGATTCTCTAGATGAGTTTCGATGGAGTTGGATTTTCTTATATATTTATCGACTTTCGGTTTTGGCATTAGGAATGCCTTAATGATGATTTCGAGATTTTCTGGAATATTATCGGAAATGGGATTTCCTAAAGAAATTATAATGATTTATTAATTCTCACCCATTTGTTTATGATTTCGAGACTATTTTGGCGTGCGGGGTCACGTCGTTGAATACATGGATTTTATCTTGAGAGATTTTGGAGAAGCCTTATGGATTTACGGATTTACTGGTTTTCGATGGTTTCTCCTCACCATACGCGGGTCATGTGATTAGGTCTCCTCCTCACCGACTTTGTGTTGGTGAGTGGCAGTTGAGGTAGCTTATTCTCCTCCTCACTTACTTTGTGTTGGTGAGTGGCAGTAGAGGTGATTTATTCTCCTCCTCACGTGGGTGGCAGTCGAGGTAATGTTCTCCTCCTCACACAATCTATGTATGAGTGGAAGTCGAGGTTATTAGTTCTCCTCCTCGCACAATCTATGTGTGAGTGGCAGCCGAGGGTAGGTAGAGCCTGGGAGGCTCCATTACCCGTATGGTGATATTTCTTCCCCATATCCTATCAATACTTGACTAGCGGGGCCTAGTCTGATTTCCGTTTAACCAGCGGGGCTGGTCTTATTATGTTGAGTATCGGAGTTTCCATCCTTCCTTTCAGTTGTTTGGGACTAGCGGGGCTAGTCGGTTTTCTTGAGCGGAACTCCTTTTGTTTCGTTTTCCTAAATCAGTACATGCATCGGGAGATTTTTTTTTATAAATTAAATGTAGGGAAGTATAAAATCTCTTTTGTTTAAAATTGCCTATTTTTGTCCACTCACACTAACGTGTTTTCAATACTTTCCCCTGGGGCCTTCGGTTTCAAATGCCTAGTTTGTAGGCGAATTAGTGAGGTCGGGCGTACACGAAGTTGAGGCATAGTCAACAGCATGGCTTCCGCGTTTGCCTTTGAGTTAGGTTGTCCTTATTTACCTTTCTATTAGAATTGCTCTGATTACCTATGGGATTTATGTTTTTCAAGTTGAGGTTTGTGTTTTGTGAATTGGAGATTGATGTTGAGTTGGGGAGCAGGGTGGCTCCAGAAGTATAAGGATGAGTTGATTTAGAAGTGTAAATGCTTTCTACAAGTTTTGGGTAGCTCATTTTAGGGGAAGTTTCGCCAAATTTTTGGTAGAATTTCTTCTAAGGTGGGCCCCGCAGGGCCACTTCGGATTTCAGGGTGAAATCCGGGGCGGGTCCTGTCACGCACTCTTGTTTCCCATTATCCATCGAGGTCTGACATACCAGATGATACCTACCACACTGTTCTCCCTATATGAGGACCGTACAGCCATGTGTGATTTTTTTTTTCCGGCTCCACCTACTATAAACACTTATAGCCCTTGGAAACCAACTAGCTCCTGAATATCAAATTCCTCTATAACTTTGGGACATCGACACACCACCCAAAGTACGCCAATCCCAAATCTAATATCAGTCAAAGAACATGTGTCACCTATGGAGATTGTGAGAGCATCTCCATATGAAAATCGGTTTCTGCTACAGCAATGTCATCCAAGCCTTTTGCTTCATATGACCCTAGTCACGACGCTTGTAACATCCTTGCCTCTGGATTTAGACCTGCTATGATCACTAAATCCTCAACAGTTTTCCGTGCATTATCCGTTGTCTTCTCTGGTTTCACATCCTTTCCCTTCAACACTTTACTAAGCCCGGTTGAACTAGGATGTCTTTCACTCACTTATACCCAAAGAGTGAAACTTCCTTTTCTGTCAAACTACTCCACCTCAAATTATGAGGCAATACCTGAAACCATGACAAACAACCACGATCAACATGCAAACCTTCGGTGAATGAAAACCACGAATGACGAACAAGCACGATCGCTGACACCATGAACCACCATAGTGAGATATACACTCTCACCAACCATCATTCCCTTGAGTCATATCCTGGTCTCTTGCAACTCCACATTTGATTAGGATTTTTCCTGAGTCTGGCTCGCACCACCTAGCCTCCGAGTCACTCCACCTATCGACTACTTTCGATTAGGATTTTCTTGAGAATCTGACCAGTTCCACATTGCTAGAAATTTTCCCCGAGCTGGCTCCACCTAATGCACTTTTGAGTTAACACCTTAACCATCTAATTGACTCCACCTTGAATGATGAGGTGTCCCTACCGAACCTTGGGCTCTGATACCACTTGTTAAGGACATTAGAATCCTTCTTGTCAAGGTTCACAGAGTAGACTGATAGAAAAGTAACAAACCACAAGACAAGCAATAAGAGAACACCGAGATTTAACGAGGTTCAACATAAATCTATGCCTACGTCCTCCGGAGAGATACTTGTTCTTCACTATGAGAATAATTACAGTACAAGATACATTGAGCTAAATCACCATAACCCAAACCCATAACCCTTGTACACCCACACTCATAGAATTTCCCAAGAACTCACTCTCACCCAAGAGCTGTATTCACTCTTGACATCTCTGCTCCCTTACCCAAGAGATATACACTCTTGTTGATGATCGCATACACCGACCATGCCTTGGTTTACTACCCATGACCTCTATATATAGGCACCCCAATTATAATCCAATTGGTAGTAGGAAAACCAAACCTTCTTGTACAGGAGAAAAGATCCTATTCCTGATAGGAATAAACTTTGACATCAACCATGTCCAATTAGGAAGACTAACCAAGTCCAACTAGGACTTGCCTTTCCTAACTAATTCTCATCACATCCTAACAAAACTTACATGAACTAGTGGTTTAGTTTAACATTTTCCAATCACCAAATTAAGACCCAACTCTAGTTCCTGAACATCCATTTCCCCCTGAAGATGCTTAATAGTTCAGGTATGTGCTGTTGATAATTGATCACATACTTATCCAAGAAAGACCTTAGCAATAATAGCCAGCACGGTAGCTAAAATACATTCCCGTTCAGCATATTGTTCAACAGGAGAATTCTAATTACAACAGCCCTGGGAGTGATCTGCGGTTGGAAAATTTAATATTAAATTATAAATTTTCTATAATTTGTGGATGAATATATAATTTAGTGAAAAGCTGTGAAGTTGAATATTTGTAAATGACTATACAATAAGATGTCATGATTATTAATTTTCTTTCGTGCTAGAAGTAGACATATATTTTCCATTACTCATCACAGCACCAGCCAGTACCACATGCATTATGTTATCCAATCCCAACAGCATTATCTGCAACTCTATTTGGCATAAAGCATTCATTTGCCTGAAATGTACTGATATTTGTGTTGTCTATTCTACTACATCTGCAACTTTTTCTTGTTCAAGCTTTTGTCAGATGACTTCTAACTTTTTTTCTTCAATTTTATTTTGGAAGGGTCAGTAGCATTATAACGATGTTTCCAGGTTCATTTGGATACCTTTTAAACTGGTTGTTTGACTATTTTAACTTCAGGTTTTGTTGATCTCCAGACTTCAACCCAGAAATTGCTCTAGTATCATAAAAAAGGTGTGCAGGTATACTCTAAAGCTCCACATATAGTATATTCTTTTTATTTTTTGTAACACAACATACTGGGAGAATTCTTGGGTACCTTGATGTTTGTCATACCCTCATTTTGTTAAATATTTTGGACCATTGGATTAGTAATATATCCAATGGTTCAAAATATTTAACAAATTGGTAACTTGTTTAGCCCTTAGCCTTTCTAATTTTTTTGGAAACACAAACTACTAATTGAATTGAAAACAATAAATATAGTGAAAACAATAAAGCCAATTAATGTTTGATTATCAATTGACAATTGACAATTATGATTTTTCCTTTTTCAAAAAAAAATTAAAAGAACCTTCTATCCTAGGTTCACCGAATTACTTTTAGTTAAATAGTCTATATTACTAATTAATTTTATTATTAGTGAATTAATGCTTGATTAATGCTTGTTATTAATGGACAATTACACAATTGAAAATTACGTTTTTTCCTTATTAAAAACAAAAACCTTCTAACCTAAGTTCGCAAAATTAGTATTAGTTAAGTAATCTTTATTACCAATTAATTATATCATTAGTAGTTTTCTTAACCTAATATAATTCTTTTTACATGCATTTTACGACAATGACAACAATTAGTGTGAAAATAAATAATATTTGTTTTAAATGTAGTCAAATGAGAACCTACTTTATGACTTATTTACTCAAATGAGAATCTACTTTACTCTAATGAGAACCTATTACAATTACCACTTTTAGGACTTAATTACTCAAATGAGAACCTATTTTTCTCTAACGAAGACCTTATTTACTTTAATGCGGATTTTTTTTCTAATTATCACATGTGTCCTCAAAGTGGTAAATATTATATAAAATAGAACATGTATGAATCTTTATGTTTTTATCATTAATGAAATTATTACTACAATGACTACACATTTTATCACAACCCACAACACTTGATGTAAAAGCGGTAACTTTTGTTCTATTTATAGTAATTACTCCACCTAAACTAATGTACTAATTTATAGACAATTTAACAAGTATGACAACAAATTTGTTGTCAGAGTGGTAAATCTTTATGTTTTTATCATTAATGAAATTATTACTACAATGACTACATATTTTACCACAATCACAACAATTGATGTAAAAGCGGTAACTTTTGTCCTATTTATTGTAATTACTCAACCTAAACTAATGTACTAATTTATGGACAATTTAACAAGTGCAACAACAAATTTGTTGTCAAAGTGATAAATCTTTATATTTTTATCATTAATGGAATAATTACTCAATGGCTACATATTTTACCATAACTCGCAACTAATGGTGTAAAAGCAGTAACTTTTGTTCTGATTGTAGTAATTACTTCAAAAACTATACCATTTGCAAGATTACCAACCATTTTACAATTCCTACAACATTTGTGTTGTGAAAATGGTAAAATTAAAATTAAACCAAAAGATATGTAACAACTCAGTAGTGTAAGGAGCTTCTCCACTTGATAATCAAGGTTCTAAATTTGATAAAAGTTGTCCAAATATGATATTTACATCTTTGACCACTTAATTACAATAACCACAACAACTGTCGTCATAAGTCGTAATTGTAGTTCAACTATATGTAATTTATTATTTTGACAATACTTGTTACATAATTTTTAACAATGTTACATATCAAGAAAGAGTGTGTTGTTAATATGGTAAATTTTATTTTTTAAAATGACACATGTCGATATTTAATTGGGTAACCTGTTGACTAGTTCAGTAGGTTTCCACTATATTAATTTACTAAAAGTAAAAAAATAAATAAAAAAATAAGGGTATGACAAACACCAAGGTACCCAAGACGAGTCAATAACTCTAAAGCTCCAGACTTCAATCCAGAAATTGCTCTAGTATCATAAAAAAGGTGTGCAGGTATACTCTAAAGCTCCACATATAGTATATTCTTTTTATTTTTTGTACCACAACATACTGAGCAATACTTGCTCCATCTTCTTCTTCTTTTTCCTTTTTCTTTTCTCTCTCTTTTTTTTCTTTGTCACGCAGCAGACGAGTCAATAACACTTAACTTTAAGCAAACAATAAAGACAATCAAATAGACAACCCCCCATCTCAAGTTTTTTCCAGACTAAATTCAAATAGCCACATCGCTAGCTTAGGAAGTTGTCACTTCAGTTCTGTTTTTTGTTTTCTATGAATGTTATAGTCATGACTCATGACTACTGAATTAAGGGTTTTGCTTGATATTTTGATTTCTAGTCTTTTTGTGGTTGTTATCTGTGGTTGGTGTTATACTACTGCAATTTGTTCTGGTTCAGTAATGAAAACATGTCATAGTTTCTTTAAACTGAGTTTGTTTATCTTTAAAGTTCAATTGCATGTTCATAGTTTGTCAAATCCAGATTGGTATGGGGTTGAGGAAAATTGACCTGGTGAATAGAGCATTCTTGGACCAAAGAATGAGACAACATATATCAAATTTAAGGCTGTAGATATGCATGTAAGGACGAAAGTAATGAGATCTCACATATGCAGATATCTGTCATACGTACTCCATTGATGTCCACACTCGAGCTTAATTATGTCACACAAAACAGAAGCAAAGCCAAACACCATTTCCGTCAAGAAATCTCTAATATATATGTTTCTTTTGCAAAAAACATTCTACCATATATAGTGCTTATAAGATCTGTAGATTCGAATAGATATTGCACATGAAGTAGCTATAAAGTGCTTTGTGTTTTTCTTTCCATAACCGCCCTTTGAATTTTCAAATCACTAAAGTGGTGCTTCTGCATAGAAAGGAACAGATCGAGTAGTTACTTTGTATCTTTAAGTCTTTAACCAGCCCCCCTTCCTCACGCGACTATAGATACAAATATCAAAAATAAGTATCATTGTTTAAGAAAAGGATGGGAAAAGGTTATGAGGTGACTACTAGGTTTTCAATTCTGAAACAACTAAAGGGATCGATAATTCAATGCACCTTTTTTTATTTGGTTTGTCTGTAGCAAGTAGTTGCAAAAAATTCAAAAGCATGAATACTGCTAATGCTAGCTAAGTGTTAAATCTGATTAGTAGTCTTCATCATGGTGCTACAATTGTAGTGATGATGTGATGATCATTTCTGAGCTATATGTGTTTTGATTGTATAGCTGAGCTAGCAAAGCCTAGCTTATATGATTCTATGAATCAACGATCTGCCTTTGTTGTTTGAAGGTTTAGATTCTTTGAACGAAGGGACAAAGTCTAACTGTTCCCGACAAGAATGTATAGCTTTTTTCTTCCACTGATGGATCATCTCCCACCGAAATTTATACAAGATACTCATACCTACATATACATGTATAAGTTCATGATGTATTTACATAGGTACATCGGTACATTTTGATGGGAAGAGAATAATGTGATCTGTACATGTCTATATAATAAGCTATTACTTGAGCCAAAATACTTTTAATCTCTTCCATAGCAAACAAGCAAGGCTTTAATCCTTTTTGCTGTAGTCTATTCTACTATATCTGCAACATTTTCTTGTTCTAGCTACCAAACAATACTTCTAACTTTTTCTTCAATTTTGTTTTGAAAGGGTCAGTAGCATTATAATGATGTAGTATATTCTCCAGACTTCAACCTAGAAATTGCTCTAGTATCATAAAAAAGGTGTCCAGTTATACTCTAAAGCTCCACATGTAGTATATTCTTTTTATTTTTTGTAACACAACATACTAATCAATACTCACTCCATCTTCTTCTTCTTTTTCCTTTTTCTTTTGTCTCTCTTCTTTTTTCTTTGTCACACAGCAGACAAGTCAATAACACTTCATTTTCAGCTTTTGGTCTTTTTCATTTAACGAGCTGAAATCTGCATACTTTAATTGAGAAGGTTTTCTCTGGGTTTTCCTCTCATTTCTAATTATATGGGTTTCAAAATGGAATTAAGTGTTTCATATTTTGATAATTATTGCTAAGCTTATACTTTCTGATAAACTTGTGATCTTGGATCCTCTGTTCATTTACAATAAAAAGTTTGTATTATATTCTAACAAATGATATTGTGATGATGATCTGTTCCTTCTCCAAATTGGTTATTATTAAATTAGCTTCTCTTCCTTGATTGTGAATATCTTAAACAAAGGTTTTGGATTATATTCTGGATCTTATAAGCTATTATAGTAATAGAAAGATTATATTTGAGTACGTACATCTCGAAAATAGCGATTTAGGCTTGCTGTTGTTACTTTCTTAAGGTTTCTGTGCCTTTTTTTTTTTTTGGTCTATCCTACTACAGCTGCAGATGTTATTGCTTTTGTCAATTAGCTGAGTTATAATGTTTAATTTTATTTTGCTTTTGTCTTGATTTGTTTCTAGATTGTTTTCATCTCCAGACTTCAACCTAGAATTGCTTTAGTACTCAAAAAGCAGTGTCGAGGTATGCTCTAAAGTTCCACATAGAGTCTATTATTTCTTCCTTTTTCTTTTCTCTTTTGATGCATGGTTTTAAGACTAGTACTGTCATAATACAGTGGTAATAGACATGTTTATGATAAGCAAAACATGATATGATTGTGGATATATAAAGTGTTCATTAAATTGCATATTTGTTAATTGAATAAGGATTATTTTGCTACATGGATCAAGAGGCAAGCAGTAGCACACACCACTGTCATAATTCTTTGCTGCTATTTGAAGTTGAAGTGATTTCATTCGATTGTCTAGCGCTTATCTTAAGGTTGTCTTGTGCTTGCTTAACGGGATGCAAATGGGTAGAAATTGGATTCGTACTAGACATGTTTGACACCGTCAAGAATACATAGATGGTATTGAATCATTCATTGAAATTGCTACAAAACATGTGAAACAAAACAAGATGGTATGTCCGTGTATTGAGTGTCAAAATAGGTCTACCATACCTGTTATCCAGATGCATTTAGCCAAAGATGGTATGTTAGAGACTTATGAGATATGACATAAACATGGTGAAAAATCAGATGCTCCACCTCCTCCAATTGTTCAAGATGATCTTGAACCTGATGATGTCATTCAGAATATTTGAATGATGCCTTCCTTTTTAATTGTTCAAGAGGCGGAAGATGTTGATAATCGGATAGAGTTGAATCAATTGTCACTTTTAGGCGTCCCTAAAACACTACAATGATACTTACCAGCATGCTTAATCACATCTAGATGATTTTAAACCCATTTTATAAACATGCTCTCTCAATTTTTTCAGAGTTAATCATTTGGTCATAGAATCAGCCACCATCTATTCAGAGGGTACATAGTCAACTTCTACTTCACCTCTTTCCACTATATCTTGTATATGGTGATATTTTACGTCAATGTGTTTTCCTTTGGAACTATTTGCTCCACTTTTAATTAGGAAGATGGCGGACTTATTATCACAAAACACATCAACAACCTTTTTAGGTATACCTAAATTCATATAATCTATGAAATGTTTGGCCCACACTGCAGTACTTACCAATGTGCTACAAGAAATATATTCTACCTCCATTGTTGACTTGGCAACACATTTATGTTTCTTACTTAACCAAGAAACAGTTGTTCCACCAAATAAAATAATGTTACCGCTTGTAGACAATCTGTCATTCAAGTCTTCAGCGAAATCTGCATCACTATAACAAATCAAATCTAAATCACTTATTCCAAAACAAAGTTTCATATCTTGAGTGCCTTTCAGATATCTCATAATTCTTTCAACCGCTTGCCAGTGTTCTTTGATAGGATTAGATTGATATCTACTTACTAATCCCACAGCATGACAAATTTCTGGTCTAGTACTTGTCATTGCATGCATCAAGCTACCCACAGCTTGAGCATATGAAATATTTTTTCATGTAATTTATTTCTTCTTCTAGTGTAGGACACATCTCTTTTGTAAGAATCGTTCCCTTACTAATGGGTGTACCAATTAAGTTGCATTCTGTCATATTGAATCTTTTAAAGATCTTATCTAGATAGTTCTCTTGGTCCAAGTAAAGTAGTTTGGAGTTTCTATCTCCAGTAATTTTTATTCCCAAGACATAGGAAGCTTCTCCCATATCTTTCATCTCAAACTTGGAACCTAGATATGATTTTATTTTAGTAATTGTTTCTGTGGAAGAAACGGGATGGTCATGAGAGCTTCAATCTCCGAGTTCCGTACTTGTCAACCATGAACAGAGGTCAGAGGGAAAACTGGGCTAACCAGCCTTCTACTCTCTGATGCCTAAGTGAGATACATATAAGAATGTAAACAAGGTAGGGGTAAGTGGAAAATGGTGGCTTACCTTGAATGAGAAGAGAGGCACATATTTATAGCGTGATGAAGAGGCTTGTCACCCGTTTGTCTCCAATGTGGGCCTAGGTGTGGCCTATCTAATACTGCAAGTGTATAGTATCGGCATCATGTTTGGACGTTATTGGCATTATTTTAAGTGCCTAGTGAGTCTTGTGCTTCCGATATTTGTGTCTGGGAGATATCTATACCAACAAGTCCCCCAAGTCCCCGGTCAAGAGTTCTCTTGGGTGGGGAGTTTGTCATGGTGGAAATATCGAAGTGCAAGGCAAGCATTCTCAGCACGTGACTTCTGTATAGTGACTACCCCCAAGTCCCCAGCTAAGAGAAGTCTTGACTGGGGTGATAATTTTGTTTTCCAAGTAGAAACAGTGCA
Organism: Rosa chinensis; assembly: GCF_002994745.2. Lineage (NCBI taxonomy): Eukaryota > Viridiplantae > Streptophyta > Magnoliopsida > Rosales > Rosaceae > Rosa > Rosa chinensis. Next base: position 45,302,364 of record NC_037089.1, read on the forward strand.
AGCACTCATTGGACACTTGGTAAGAATTTCTTCCCGGGGTGACCAGTCCCTAGGTAAGAGAGTTTAGACCAGGGTCTACTAGCATATGGCATCAGGTGTGCTCGCTACAAGGTGTACTTGGTACACTTGGTGTCTACTGGGATAGCCTTAGCTATATCAACCTACTTTTGCATATGGCGATAGTAATAATAATTTTGGCGTGAAGCCGATAATAGTTGTAATGAATGTAGCCGATAGTGGCTGGAATGTACGTGGCAATATCGCTGTTGTTAAGCCTGGCACAGCTGTTTATTGTCTTGCACGTTCTGGCATGCAATCATATATTTGAGAAAGATAAAACGTGGCGATATTGTATAATGGAGAGAAGACATGGCGATATCGTATCGTATCGTATAATAGAGATAAAGCATGGCGATACCATGTAATAGAAAAAACATGGCGATATCGCGTATTGGAGAGATAACTCATGGTGATATCGTATAATAGATAGGTAAAACATGGGGATATTGTATAATAGAGAAATCACGACGATATCGCGTATTGGAGAGATAACTCATGGCGAAATCGCATAATAGAGACATAAAACATGGCCATATTGTATAATAGAGATGAAGAATGGCGATATCGCATATTTGACAGAGAACTCATGGCAATATCACATAATAGAGAGGTAAAACATGGCAACATCGTAACCATGCATGTGGCAATATTGGGTATTTACAGGGCTAGCGTCAAGTTATCGGCGTAACCGTGCCACTAGCGATATTTAGTGTGTATTTGGTGTATCACTTATTTGCTTGGCTATGCAAAGGGTTTGCGAGGGATAACACTCGGCTATTTCAGCACAACCTTATTGTTAGCGATGTTTAGTGTGAAGATGTTTCTGTAATACCTTAATAGAATGTCTTTAACATGGTCGGGATCTACATACCATACTCCTTGCTCATTCATAAGACCCTTAATTAGGCTATGACTTCTTTGATTTAAAGCTTTACGATGGAAAAAAGCTGAATTTCTATCACCATCTTTCAACCATAGAGTGTGATCTTGCTGTCTCCAATGTGTTTCTTGTTGTGCCAAAAGTAGATTGTACTTTACATGGAGCAACGTTGCTTCTCATATTGCTCAGGTGAGTAGGGCGCACTCATAATAGTATTTAGCTTCTTCTGCATAGCCCTCATTTCTATTTTCTGTTTCTTAAACTCTACCTTGTGCCATTACAGTAGTTACTCCTCTGTAGTTTTAATTTTTATCTCGAGTTGTCATGGGGCATTCCCAGTAAGTGGTGCAGCCCAACCTTGCTGAATGATATCTTGGCATTGTGGATTGCCATGCCACATCTCTTCGAACAGGAACCGTTTTGGGATTTTATGCCTTTTGTTGTTCTCTTTTAGTACCTCAACCAAGAGCGGGGAGTGATCAGACTCAGATGAGGGCAAAGTGAGAATCCTACTATACAGGAAGTATGTTCTCCATTGAAGGGTTTGGAAACCCTATCCAACCTTTCTTTGGTGTGTCTATTCGACCATGTAAACTAGCTTCCCACTAAGCCCATGTCGAACAGCCCACTATTTGTCTTTGTTTGCCTGAAGTGCAGCATATGTATAGCAGCCTGTGGAACTCCCCCAGACTTGTCTGAGCTGCTTAGGATTTCATTGAAAGCCCCTGCCATTGTTGTATTCTCAAAGTCTAAACAACACAACTCGAGTAAACTGGAAGTTCAAAGCTTGTTTTATTCAAATGAAAGATACATCAGCTTTATACAAGCCTTACGAAACAGAAATACAAAAATAAAGCTACCACGATCCCATAGTCTAAAGATGTGGTCAATTCTGTTACAGGAAAGAATCAAACCTAAACTAGAGCCTTACAAACCAAGGCATTATTTAACATAAGCAACAACTAAATAATGACTCGGTCAAATAAACCAAGTCACCAAGTAACAATAATCCTAACAAACCCCCCCCTTAAACTGACCTGCAATTTTGCAGTCAGTTTACCTCTAGTGCCGAACAAACTCCAAGTAGCTCTCTCAATCTTACGAACACCTTGAACCTCAATGGTTTGGTCATAATATCTGCTAACTGATCCTTTGAACCACAATGCTCTAACTTAACAACCCATCCTCTGTTAAATCACGAAGGAATTCAACCTGACATCGATGTGTTTACTCCTACCATGCATAACTGGGTTCTTCAACAATTTAATTGCAAAACTATTATCACAATAAACATCAGTGCACTTACTTTGTTCATGGCCAAGTTTTTCAAGAATCCTACGCATCCACACACCTTGGCATGCACAAGAGGCAGCTGCTATGAACTCAGCTTCAGTGGTGGAGAGAGTGACTACTGGTTATTTCTTTGAGGACCATGCTATTGCACCTGAACTGAGCAAGAAAACGTACCCGGAAGTACTTTTCCGGTCTTCGACATCTCCAGCATAATCGCTATCTGAGTAGGCTACCAACTTCCCTTCTCCACCTCTTTTGTAGAAGATCCCCAACTCAGTAGTTCCCTTCAAGCAACAAAACTGCTTGATGATGCAAATCTGTTGGCCTCTCCATGAATCTGCTGATTAAGCTCACCACATAAGCTAGGTCGGGTCTGGTGGCAGTCAAATACATAAGACTGCCCACCATTTGTTTGTAAGCAATTGCATCCATACCAGCCCCACCTTCATCTTTCACAAGTTTACAACCTGGTACAACCGGATTTTTTACCGAATTGCAATATGTCACTCCCCGAATTTCTAATAAAGATATTCGAATCTGAAACGCGATAACTTAACCAACATCCAAAATGCATAGAAACTTTTTCAATTAAATCTGAGCAACAACAACACGTCAATAAATACTCGATCACTTAAGTCGAAGATCACATGCATCAACAAGTGTTTACAAAACTCGAGAGTACTAATATACAATTGTACACACTCGCTAGGAGCATACCAAAAACAGCAGTGCACAAACAAAAATAGGTTATGAACCTAACATTGCTGCACTCCTAGCCTCGATCTCAACCGTGGTGGTCCTGACCTGCAGGAATAACCGCTACACCATGGAATAATTAACCTGGATTGCAAACAACAACCTGGTAAGCTTGTGAAGCTCGTATGAGTAAACTCAATTAAAATGACTCACGTCACGCATGCTTATAATTTCTCAACTCGTGAGATAAATTAAAGCAACAATATTTAATTCCACAATACATAATTGAATTTAAAATCAAACAAGATGAAAATCAGTAATCCCGCATAGAAGATTAGTTCAAGAGATCATCCAAAAGCACTCAATCCAAAGTCATAGCATTAATCCTTGCGTGTGTTTTAGTTCCGGAGAAGAGTTTGGTATCAGAGCGTAAGGTACATATTTGGTGATAATCAATACTAATCGAGTCTTTGGTAATCCCCATCCTATATTCTTCGGTATTGATGTAGTCATTGGGTATGTGGGAGTGTTAAGTGATCGAGTCTTTATTGACGTGTTGTTGTTGCTCAGATTTAATTGAAAAAGTTTCTATGCATTTCGGGAAGTTGGTTAAGTTATCGCGTTTCGGATTCAAATATCTTTATTCGAAATTCGGGGCATGACACAATACTTCATGCCAAACCTTTTGAGTACTTCATTAGCATATTTCTTTTGGCTGATGAAGATCCCTTTACTGCCCTGCACCACTTCCACAGCGAGAAAGTATTTCATCCTCCTAAGATCAGACATGTCGAACTCCTGTTTCATAGAGCTCTTGAACTCTTCGAACATTGCTTCATCATTCCCTGTGAATATAAGCTCATCAACGTACACACTCACCACAAGAAATTTCCCTCCTTCTCCTACCTTTGTAAATAAGGTACGTTCACTAAGACACCTTTCAAAACCTTCCTTCATGAAATATGACTCAAGCTTGATGTACCAAGCTCGAGGAGCTTGCTTGAGTCCGTATAGAGCCTTCTTGAGCCTATAAACTTTGTCTTCTTCTCCCTTCACTTCATAGCCCCGAGGTTGCTCAATAAACACTGCTTCAGTCAAGTCCCCATGCAAAAAAATGCTCTTCACATCGAGCTGGTACACACTCCATCCTTTGCAAAGCAGCAAGAGCTAGAATAATTTGAATGGTGTCCCAATTAGCTACTGGTGCAAATACTTCAGTGTAGTCTATCCCAAGCTGCTGTGTGTATCCCTTGGCCACAAGCCTTGCTTTGTATTTGTCAATTTCCCCATTCTCGTTTAGCTAGTGATGGAGTTCCTGCAAGTATACAGGGTGGATGTAGTATAGTAATGGAAGAGAAGGGGTTGTCGTTCCCACGAGGATATTAAGTCAATTCACAATATGAAAACCTAAATTAATTAAAACCAAAAACACACAAAACAAGAAACACAAATCAATTAAGACCACACACAATAACTCAAACTAAGACTATGATTTTCACGGTTTTGAAAAGAGTTGTTGATAATGGGAAAATAACTTGAAAACAGAAACTTAAAAAGTGAATCTAAATAAACTGAAATTGAAAAGAGTCTATAATGATTGAAAGTATAAATATGATGATGATGAGCCTAGGGTGTCGGAATCAACCACAAGCAATCTTATCTACGTTTTGAACCAACCAATTAACTGATTCTTTTGTTTCTCCATATGATAATTCCCGTATCTAAGTCCTTCTCAGGTACTCTAGACCATAGTTTTCCTTAAGTGCATGATTCTCTCCCTCTCGGGTAAAGGTCATATATCCTAACTATGCAGTTTATCCTTCTCAGGTATAAATTTAACATGCAGGACTCATTATGTTTTAGAAAACAAGGAAATCAAGCAAATCATTATTCTTTCTCAAGTAATAATGTAATTTACAATTCTTAATCACATGAAGCTAATATGAATTATATTGCAGCTATGCCTCAAATTCATCTTCTGATAACTAGATGCAAAGCCCTAAAGGTCGCGAATCAATAGAACGTTAACATAAGCAACAATTCAAGCAGAGATTAAGAATTCATCTGAAAAGAAACTAATAATCCATCAATTGAATATCAAAACATGTAAACAATCATGCTAGGGCCTCATCCTAGCCCTAGAAAAGGAGTTTAGAAAAATAAAACTAAATAAAACATAGGGAAAAAAAAACATGAAAATAATGGAAAAGGAAAAGAAGGGGAAGATGGGTGAGTCGTCTCCGCTCCTTAGGCGTCTTCAATGTGCTCCAGAGACTCATCCTCATGTAAATTCGTGCTCCCTTATATAGGGAAGATTTCTGCTCATCTTTGGCTTCATGTTTCCTTGTAAAACTTGGGTTTGGATTCATTTCTTCATTTGGAATGGGAAAACCTTGAAATATCTCTTGTAGAAGTAGGAATAAGTTCATCATTTAATCCTCATCTGAATTAACTTCCTTGAAACATTAGGATTGACCATCTTGTGCTATGGAACTTGAGTTCTCCATGAATGGTTGTAAATTCCCGAGCAGATTTCCTGTCTGACCTATCTTCACTCAAATAATCATAACTTTCTCTAGAAGTATCGAAATCAAGATCCGTAAAATTTTACAGAAAGTAGACATCCGTAGCTTTCCAATTATATAAGGTTAATTATCTGATTCGATCTGGGTAACTCCCAGTAATTCGGGGAAGTGGGTTGTTCTGCACAGACAGATTCTGGGACTTGGAATTGCACATTGCCTTTCAATCCTTTTCCTCTCGTTTTGCTTCTTTTTCTCATCATTTCTCTTCATACCTATAAAAATACTAAAATAAGTAAATAAACTATAAACAAGGAGAACTAGACACAAAAATCAAAATTAAGAGGCATAACAAATTAGGAAAATATGAGCACATCAGCTAGCTTGGTCTTAAATATCCATTTCACTCCAATCTCTTTTGCTCCAACTGGTAAAGTAGTCAATTCCCATGTCCGATTCTTCTCAATGGCTTTGATTTCCAACTCCATTGCTTCTCTCCACCTCTGGCTCTTGGCAGCTTCTTCGAAGGACATAGGATCACTATAGCAGTAACCATCATCAAATTAGTCTCTTCCTCCTCAAATAATCGCTCGCCACTTTCATAATCTGCCATCCAAATTGGCACTCTTCTTTCCCTCCCTTGAATTGGGCTTGGAGGGTTGGGTTCAACAGCTTCATTTGATGACGAACCAGAGCTAGTAGCACCATCTTCAATCTGCTCTTCTTCGTCATACACACTCTCTTCTTCGTCATACACACTCTCTTCTTCATTCCCTTGCACCTCATCTTGCACTCCCCACTCAAGAACCGCACAACTAGCTCCTTCAACAGATTTACTCCATTCCCACTTCTTGTCTTCTTCAAATACCATATCCCTGCTTATAATCACCTTCTTCGACACAGGATCATACATCATATAGGCTTTAGATTCTTCACTTTAACCCAAGAAGACACATTGGAGGCTCTTATCATCAAGCTTCTGCCTCTTCTTGTCAGGGATGTGGACATGTCCGACACAACCGAACACCCTGAAATGGTTCACTGAGGGTCTAAAGCCACACCATGCTTCCTCTGGTGTCTTATCCTTCATGGCAAGAGTAGGGCATCGGTTGAGCAAGTGAGCGGTCCAGTTGACGGCTTCCGGCCAGAATTCTTTAGGAACAAGCTTCTCCGTCAACATGCATCGCACCATGTTCATGATTGTCCAGTTTTTTCGCTCTGCAGCCCTATTTTGTTGTGGGGTGTAGGCTGCAGTGAGCTGCCTAGCTATACCATTTGAGCTGCAATACTCATTAAATTCCAGTGAGGTAAACTCCCCACCTCGGTAAGTTCGAAGACAACGTATAACATTTTCGGTTTCCTTCTCTACCAGACTTTTGAATTTGTGGAACACAATAAATGCTTCTGACTTGAGATTCAAGAAATAGGTCCATAACTTTCTGCTATAATCATCAATGAATGTGATTATGTACCTTTTATGGTTGTTGGATTCGGGTGTGATGGGGCCACAAATGTCGCCGTGAACGAGTTTTAGCTTTTGAGTAGCTCTCCACAAACTCTTCTTAGGAATGATCTCTCGATGTTGCTTGCCTACCATACATACAGTGCATACTTTTGAGGGAGCATTGAGAGAAGGCATGCCCTTCACCATCTTTTTGTAAGACAGAGTTCTCAAGCCCTTGAAATGTAGGTGACCAAATCTACGGTGCCACAAGTCCATTTGATCTTTAGGTGTGGTCTTGAAGCATGCAGAAGTTGGAGCTTGAGCTTGTGCTTGTGATTCCATTTCAGCAAGAAGAATAAACATCCGATTAGCAGACATTTGTGTCTGCATAATCAACCCTCGTGTAGGATGATAAATCTTGCATACTCCATACTGCATTAGAATGGCTAGATTTCGTTCTTGCAGCTGACCAATACTAAGTAGGTTATTTTTAAGTTCAAGCAAATAAAAAACCTCGGTAATCACCTGATTTGTTCCATTAACTTGCAGCTTGATGCTTCTTTTCCCCATCATTGCCATTTTGGTGTTGTTGCCGAGTTTCACAGCTTGCCTGAAAGTCTCATCTAGATGAAGAAACCACTGCTTATCTCCAGTCATATGGTTGCTGCAACCTGAGTCCAAGAACCACACTGCTTCTCTCTTAGAATTGTGGAGATCCACATGAGCCATCAGCAACATCTCTTCTTCTTCGTCAAGTTCGGCATAATGAGGTCCCTTTTCCCAACTAGGACACTCATATTGGAAGTGTCCTAGTTTGTGCCACTTGTAGCATTCTACAATTGCATTGTTAAATCCCTGCCTGCCTCTACCTCTTCCACGACCTCTGAATGCACCTCAACCACCTCTGCCTCTTCCTCCTTCAAATGTGACTTTCAAAGCATGTTCTTCACCACTAGGGCTTCGAAACTTCTGTTCATGCACGAGTAAGGAGCTTTGAAACTCATCAACAGAAAGACAGTCGATGTCCTTGATTCCTCTATGGAGCAGACAATGTAGTTAAAATTCTCATTTAGAGTTCGCAACATCTTTTCCACAATCTTCACATCCTACATTTCTTCCCCATAAATTCTCATCTTGTTCGCCACTGTCATCACCCTTGAGAAGTATTCTGTCACCCTTTCACTGGATTTCATCTCAAGAGTTTCAAATTCTCTTCTGAGAGATTGAAGATGTGACCTCTTAACTCTGGTACTTCCTTTGTATTTCTTCTTCATAGACTCTCAGATTTGCTTAGAGGTATTGTCTCCAGAATAGTCCGATCTATTTCCTGAAAAAGATAGTTCTTCACCTTCAGATCCTTGAGCTTCATCTCTTCTAGCTTTTGTCACTGTGCATCTGTGACTTCTGCAGCATTCTCTGTTTCAGCGTATCCTACCTCCACAAGACCCCAATACTCCTTCGATCTGAGAAAATTCTGCATCAGCATCACCCAATGGTAGTAGTGACCATCGAACTTAGGGATGGAGGGCTAAAAAAAATTGCTTCCTTCAGTTGCCATCTCTCAATCACTCTTTCTCTCCTGTTTTTTTTCACAAGGTGTTCCACTCGTTCTCTCCAAGTGTTTCACTCCTTCTCACCTTCTTTTATTTTCACTCTTTCTCTTGTTAGGATACACAGTTCCTAACTTGTCTCAATTTGTGGGGCTCTAATACCACTTTGTTGTATTCTCAAAGTCTAAACAACACAACTCGAGTAAACTGGAAGTTCAAAGCTTGTTTTATTCAAATGAAAGATGAAAGATACTTAAGCTTTATACAAGCCTTACAAAACAGAAATGCAAAAATAAAGCTACCACGATCCCATAGTCTAAAGACGTGGTCAATTCTGTTACAGGAAAGAATCAAACCTAAACTAAAGCCCTACAAACCAGGGCATTATTTAACAGAAGCAACAACTAAATAATGACTCGGTCAAACAAACCTAGTCACCAAGTAACAATAATTCTAACAGCCATAATCTAGGGCAAATCACATTGTTCTGCCGCTAGAGTTTCTATCAGATCCCACGTTCTCCTCTCTGTTCGAGCATCTACACCATATATTCTTGTGAAACGCTAGAAGGCCGGCATTGCTGGGGCTTCACTGATATCCACATCTATGTGGTTTGGTGAGTATGTTCGTAGACTAGCTAGCGTCTAGATTAGAATTCCAAATCAAAGCCACGCCTTAGGATTCCTCCTCCTAAGGAAAGCATATGTTTCCTTTGAAGCCAAGATGACTTGTGAGGGAGTCAATGATGTTTGGCTGTACTAGGGTTTTTGATAAGAAAATAAGAATTGCTCGAGCTCTGACCAAATCCACCAAAGCATGCTGGGTTTCTCTATTGAGAATACCTATGCAATTCCATACCAAGATGTTTAGAGACTACATTGGACCTGAAAGTGACTACAGTAGGCACCGGACAATCTGTTTTCACAGTGACGCACAACTGTAGGCGGCAACGCTTAGGGTTTTTATTTATTTATTTAATTTTTAAGTGAAGATATATAATTTAGAGGTATTTGCACTACAACAGAAAACCTCATTTGCAATGGATAAGTTCCTAGCTGAAAACCGACATTTCGTCGCTCTAATATTTCTGTGAGGAAAATGTTTTCGTCTTCAGTTGGTTGGAGAAAGCTTGTCAAGAAAATTTTCAACGACAAAAAAACTATGTCCTCACCAACCCTTTTCGCGATGAAATTAATTTTTCTCGTTGTTATTTTTTAGCGACAATATTTTGTCTCACCAAACTCATACTTTTTTCTCGCTAAAAAAATCCGAGAATCAAATATTGTTGTTAAATATATTTTTTGACAAACTAGATTTCGTCGCTAAATTATTTATTTCCTCACTGATGATATTAATAATTAAAAGTTTATAAATATATAAAAAATTTAAACTCTGGTTTTTGGGACAATTATATTTTTGTCGTTATAAATAGCTTAGGCAAGGAAGTTTTTCGTTGCTATAAGCCATTTTCAGAAAGAAAACTTTGTTTCATTGCAATATATATCCTTTTAGTGAGAAAAAGTTCTCTCACTAAAGATGCTCAATAACGAGGAATTTTTTTTTCCATCAGTGTAGGATCTAACATCTATAGTGAGGAAATTTACTTTTGTCAAAGAAATATTCTTTTTGTTGCGGTTATCTACTTATTACGATATAGTCTGTGGGGATACATATTATTTTATTCTAGAGAGGATTCTTATTCAAAACTAATTAAACAATAAACAAAATAATAAAGGAAATAAAAGAGCATAAAAAGGATTTTGGAACAGAAGAAACTTAGGGCCCGTTAGGTATCATTTTGCGATACTGTTTTTTGTTTTACAAATTCAATTTGCGTTCTGTGCATTAAATTTGAAAAACAATGAAAACAAATTTTAGGAAACAAGTCAAGAACTATGAATAAATATGGGAAATGACTCTTTGACGTTTTCATTGTTTCCTGAAAACAACTTGTCCTACAATTAGAGATATATTTTTTTTTTTACTTTTAAGCACATAGATCCACAAACTTTTCTCCTCTGTTTTGATTTTTCTCCATTTCTTTCCCACAATTTCCATTGAGACTTATCCTCTCTTCTCATGATCTCATCTACTTTATCTGCTGTTTGAACTTTCTTCTTCCCCGTCTTTTTCAATCAATTGAAACTTGCATAATCATACAGTAGAGAAGAATGAAGGATTTAGAAAATCCCTCTTTCACATGTCAGATCTAATTTATACGGATGATTTAGGGTGAAAGCTTTGGTATTTTATGCTTCAATATAATTGGATTATCGCATGGGCAAGAGGAATTAACAACTAATTGGTTGAGACATTTGATTGAATTATCTTTTTGAACTAAAGATTCAAGAGCTTGCAACTTCATATGATATATTTTATAAACAAAATTGAGGGATTTGATTCTTCTTGCTCAATCTCTTTCAGAATTCTATGTTTCTTTTCTCATAACAACCAATAAAAGATTCATAATCAATACAAACAAAATAGTCGATCTTTCATGATGACTGAGGAAAAACTAAACTAAGGCTTAGTTTGAGATTGCTGTGTTGTGAGAAAAAACACTTCTGATATTGCTGCGAGAATAAGGACTTCTGGTATTGTTGTGAGAAGAAGCAGCTGACGTGTTTGGTAAACTGTTTTTAAAAGTGCTGTGTGAACCAAAAACAATTTTTGAGTGTTTGGTAAGTTGTAAGTAAAAAGTTCTTTGGTTGGGTATAATTACCAAAATGGACATGATAAAAATGCTACTAAAATACATAACTTTGCATGGCATAATCACTCTACCAGTTGTACTTTCTAGGACTTTGTTATCACATACAAAGTATAATGCTCCAGAAAGTTTCAAATCCCACTTCTGTTATTTAGAATTTCTAAGGAAAAATTTATACTTTCTAAGAGAGGCATAATAGAAGCTATATATTTACAAGGCATTCAGAGAGGTTGAGAATTGAGATATCAGATATGTAAGCAAGTATACAGGATTTTCAATTCTCAATTAAACACTGCAGAGAAACTAAACATGCAGGAATATAGAGATAACTTGCAAATTTGCATTCAGCTCTCTGCATGTGAGCTTACTACATGAATACAACCAGTCACCTATACCTATGAAACAGTCTACAAAATCACATTAAAACTAATCAGTAGTCCAAAATACAGAAGGTTAAATCTTGTGCAAAGTGGGCAGTAGTTTCATGGAATTGTGGAACCCTTCAAGATGGTATGAAGGAAGATTGAAGTTCATTATCCCCATCTCCACCAACAGCTTTGGTCACTAGGCAGCTTGACATTTTGCACTCTCTACATAACATAAAGCCAGATCTTCCAATAATATTGGACAAGCCCTTGCCACAAAAATCTTTCTTCTTGCTTTCACAGCTTCAAACCAAGAATGTGGTAACTGTGAAGGGCAATGCATTTTTGCCACACAGTTTAACTGCCAAAAGAAAACGACTCCATTAAGACCATGATTTCATTTCTTAATAATGGGTTTAAGAATCAAACACTTTGGTAGACATACCTTAATTAGTCTTTTTGTATTTATCTCGTACAGCTACCAAAGATCCACCACGTCTACCCAAAAAAAAGTCATGGATGATAAGAACACATACTCTTAAATCCACTGCCTTATAACCAGTATATTCTTGCAGTGCTGGACACTAAAATGAATACAATTTAGTAATTTCCCTTCATACATATAGACCAGCAGAAATACGATAAGCAAAATAATCAAACACATACCCAAGGATTCATTTTTGATCTAGTAATAATAACTCTCGCTAGAAATATAGCCGATGCAGCTATCATAGAAGGCAAGAACTTCACAAGTTTGTAATCCACCAAACTTAGATCTGTGAGGTAGTAAATCAAAGACTCAAACTGCAAATTAGGATTCTGCAGAAAACAAAGAAGAGCAAAGCAGTCAATATCAGATTGTATCAACTTGGCAAATCCAAATATGTGAGAGAGAGGTACAAGGGAAACTTACTTTGTAGTAACTCTAAATGCTTAGTCCTCCCCTCACGCAAATCTAAATGCTTAGTCCTCCCCTCACACAAATTTCAATCCGGATTCTTCAACTTTACAATTTGAGATACAAACTGAACTTACAAAAAATTTACATCAAAATCTATATAAAACCTGAACAAGCAGTGGCTTAGCAAAAAGTCAACTTATGACCAAATTCCTCATAGAATTTTTTTTTTTTTTTGAGAAAAAATTCCTCATAGAATTAGCATTGCATATAATGAGAAACAACACCTATCAACTAATTAGGAATTTATCCCCATCTCAGAGAAACCCCGATTCACCAACAACCACTCAGTCAAAAAGCCCAAAATCCAAGCCGCCAATTAACCATCAACCTCCCCCAAAATTCCCCTAAGCTCTTCACTCAATTACGACACCCAACTCCATTAAACAAAACACATGCATGGACATACAAACATGGTTCTGTAAAAGAGTTGGTATGAGGTTTTACCATTTACCAAAGCTTGATGCTTCTCAGAGACAGAGGGAGGAGAAGTAGAGCGTCTCTCTCTCCCAATTTGTGCCAATGAGGATAAAGAAAGGAGCAGGAGAATCGATCTACTGCAATGAAGGGAAGAGATAAGGATGTTTTGTTCAATGTGATTTTTAGGAAAGAACGAGGACAAAATAGACAGTTCAGTATTTTCATTAAAACCTCAGTGTTTTTTCAGAGAGGTTCCGTAGAAGCAATTGGCAAAGCAGCAAATTGCAGCTTCTCAGAAACCAGCTTTTCGGAGAATTCACTTCCCCCAAAATCAGCTTGAGGACATATATGGTGTTTGGTAAATGTAGCCCCAAAAGCACTTTTAGGCTCAAAAGCAGGTTGGAAATCAATCCCAAACTGGGCCTAAGTGTTGTAGATTTTTTTTTTTTAAATGATAGATATGTTTTTAATATTTCAAGTTTTGAAATACTTGTACCGAATATGTATTTATATCTTAAAAACTTATAGTTTAATTCTCCGTTTTCATTCTACAATCCAGTATTACTAAAATAGTTTCATAAAACGTTACAAGACACACCCGAAATTGCCTCAAACATGGTTTACATCTGGTTTACAGTTGGACTAAATTTTTTGTCTTTTAAGTTTTGCAAAGTAATATTTAATTCAAAATTTTTTCTTTGTTATATTCATTTCTTTCTTTCTTATTTTAAAAGTTTTCTTATTTAGGTTTAGATGAACTCTACATCCATCTTAGCTTCAACTAACTTGATGGAAAACTGACATCGGATTGTTTGAGGGAGGCTGGAGGTATGGCGGCATGGCTACTTTTTTTTTTGTGGCACCTTCCTTTCAGATTATTCACAGTATCTCAAAGGCTTCTTAGGTTCAGAGATTAATCCGCTGGGAACTCGGACAGCCAGCAGGGCATTGCAGCCCCTACTCTGGCCACATTTATAATTCAGTAAATAACATTGAATAACCAATCCCAGCATTCAAATGCATGTCATGGGGGTTCCACATCTTGAACGTTCCTATGGTGGGACCTAATGCATTCACAGAACCACTTGCTGTGGTTGGCGGCATGGCTACTTTATTTTCTAGTTTTGTTAAGGTTTTGTTTTTGTGGTTAGCCTGACTCTATTAAGTCATGGTTTGGGCGTTGTCAGCAGGTTTTATAGTGGGGATTGAGGTCTTAGTCTTAGTCCTAATTGCGATCTTACTAATGTGCTCATTGCGCCATATATATGGCAATTGATGTTGGGGACTGAACGCTTTATAATTTGTGTGTTACTATCGTCATGGTAAGCATGTAGTCTGGTACCTTGCAACATGGCAGGAAAGAGGGTGAAGTTCGTCGTAATGTTGGCTATTGATGATGTATTGTGCCTCCCTATATTGGTCATCTATCTATAGCTCGTAAAAAAGGGAGATCATTGTCGTAAAAATTTGGACCTTATTAGCTCGAGATTTCTGTAACTACTCTATTTGTAATTAGAAAATGAGTACTTCTTCTCTTACTTTATTTGTTGGAAATGATGAAAAATGAAAATTTACGATATCATTCTAATTTATGTCATTTTATTAATGAATGAATGAAATAAAAAATTTCTTTAAAAAGAATGATATTTTGAAATCTTCAGCTGCATATTTACATGTTGTCATCTCAATTTGTATACCAACACTAGTACACTACCATGGCAGCACGATCCCATGGAACTGATTCATCAGTCATCAGTCATCACATATTCACATTCACATGATAGCACATCGTTCCTGAACAAGCCTAGACAACATATGCAGGGGTGTTAACAGTGAACTTGTTCCATAATGTACGTCAGCTAAATCCTATAGTACAGTTTTCCCGGCACAACTGTAATTAAATCATTCTTCTCGTTTCACAGTACTCCTAGACCCCTTTTACTTACCTTGTTTGTATCCACTAGATTTTCCTCTTCCCTTTCAGACTCTTAGCAAGATAGATATTTACGGTCTGTGAATAAGACACAACAAGTGTGGGGTGTGGACTCATTCTTCACCACACCACCATTTACATACACTCAGAATTCAAAGACAATAGGAAAACCAACCAAACATAATCGATGGCAATTCTGAACTACTATCTCTCAGTGACCTCCACAGCAACACCCATTTCTCCGGACTCATCATCAGCAAGCCAACCCGTGCCCGACCCGAGACAGAGCAAGATCCTACTGCCCAAGAAGAAGCCCCAGAAATGGTCCACTGGGATGGCTCCCGGCGAGTACGGTGGCCCACCAACCACCACGAAGCTCCGCAAGTACTGGGGAGGCGATGTGGACCCTCTTGAATCCGATGACTTCATGTGGAACAAAGAATTCGTGGACCGCATGAAGAAACTCATTCAGGGCCCTGATGACACTTCCACCCAAGTTGCTCCTGCCAAGGTTTCCAATTCTAGTACTCTTTTCCTTTTCCTAACTTGGGTTTATCTTCATTCTGTCTCATTTGGTGGTTTCTTAATGTAATTTGTTGTTTGGGTGGTCTGACAATATTGGGTTTCTTGTGTTTCCACTCAATAGTTGTGGGAGTGTTTTATTTAGCTTAGCAATCAATTTGATGGTTGTTGTTTGCATTTTCTGTACTGCTGTCCTGTTTGTTACTTGGGCATGGTGTTAGTTTTTGCTGAAGAAGAAAGCATTTTCATAATGTATTAATGCTGGCTTGATTCCTTGGATGAGATTTGAACCAAACCCTTTACACAGTTGTACAACTGAGTTAAGTTCATAGTTGTCTTAAGAAAACGAAGTTATAAGATTTTAGGTTTCGGTTTCATTGTTTATTGGCAGTCTGAGAGAGTGATGGTGAATGAAGTCATATGGTTTATTTCTTTGTGAATGGTTTCTGTGGCTTTGTTGTGTGATCAAGCTGCTTTGGTGTAAACAGGAAGTGCCTTCTGGGTTTCTTAGCTTGAATAGGGTCATGAGTCTCGACAGGTTTGTTATCACTAGTACTTTCAATTGTTTATTTATTTCTGCATTTGTTCGCAAATATTGACCCAACTAAGGACGTACAGTCTAGAAGTTGATTTGAGCAAACAACTCACAGCTTCTCCTGCCCAGCCTGAGTTACAACAGCATGTTGAGGCTACACCGCAAGTAATTGTTGACTGTCTTTCAATTTTGATTCGAGTAATTTATCCTGGGACTATTATTGGCCACTTCTAACTTTCTTTTTCGGAAATGAAATGATTCTCAGAGTTTGAAAAGCACTGCTATTAAATGGAGACATGCACCAACACGACGTGAGCAAGATAAATGGGCCAGAGCAACTAAGGCTGCAACTGGAGGCAGTGTAAGCTATACGTTCCACTTGAAGCCCCTTCGCATTCAGCCACTTTGAATCTTTTTTATGGATTCTCTAGCTTATAATGGAAAATAATGGTTTTTCTCATATAAGTGAAATGAGAACTTCCATTTACACTCACTAACTTTTCTCTGAAGGATTCTTCCTAAATTTACACTTCTCACTTGGACATCAAACCTGCAGGAAGTGATGTTTCGGGAAGCAAGGCGCTCAAAGGAGGACCCGAAAGTAGTAGCTGAGCAGTATAGGAAGCAGTATTTCAAGGTAGATATCCGCTGTACTGTTTACTAAATCCTCTTTACCTTGCTCAGTTTCATTCTCCTCTCTTGATTTTACAAGAGTAAAAATAGTAATTTTCTTTTTAATTTTGCTATTACAGTTAAAGAAGAGATTGCAAGTACTTACACTGGGTATAGGAGGTGTTGGATTAGTTTCAGCTTATGTTTCATATTCCCCTGAAATTGCAGCGAGGTATGTCCAAATCCGGGTTTGTTCTCTAATATATACGAAATCTAAAATATACAAATCTAAAAGTATGTTCTCTAATATTTACGAAATCTAAAAGTATCAATTATACACCCACTAGTTTCTGTATCTCTGGTGGGTCAGTTTCGTTTTTCACTTGCCATTCTTGCCAGAAAATAGTGTAATGAATGGGAAATGTCTTGTGAATATGCTTTCTTTTCACTCATTTTCTCTGTTCTTGCTTCTGTAGAACTTTTAATGTGTCCTACGTGTATCCATATATGTTGAACCCGTAGCCTAAGACAGTGTCTCTGCTGCATTGTTCCCTACTAGTCTTCATACCCTATTGTAGAAAGTAACATTTAACTTTTCTTATTTTGACAAAGAGAACAAATTAGGAGAAAAAGTTTATTCAATTAGCTAATGCGATGTGAGATACTGATTATGGGTTCAGAGTTCAGTCCCGATAGAGTTGATTGGAGTTTCCTGGTGTACAATAGAGGGCCAAATAGTCTTGTGAGGTTGGTGAACTAGCGTAAAAGTGCAGGTCATCCCTGTGGAGATAGAAAGGCTGATGTAGACCCTTCCACCATTTTTGAACTAAGACCAGGCAATTGAGAAGACCATAGCATAGAAAAGCTTCTCTCTAATCCAATTCGAGCTCAACAAATGGGTGAATGGGTGAATCATTTGCTTCCTTCATTGGAGATCGTACTCGACGAACCAATCCAACCAGAAGTTCAATATAGATATATCCCAAATAACATATATCATTATAATATTTTCCCATTTTCACTTCTGTTCTACTCCACCGATATTATTCCTGATGACTTCTCTGAATGAAGGAGGAAGTTAGTGAGAAGGGGCCTGAGTAAGTCATTCATAGGTCAATCCATCCTCTAATTAGTATCCTAATAGGCTCTTCCACATGGCTTGCTTTCCAACATGAGCTTCTTCTGAGCCCTCAACATGGCAAATGAAGCCAACCTTCTTGATTGATACACTAGCTCAACACTTACTTTTGTAGGGTCATATTAGTGAGAGGGGATAAAGTGAGACTAGGTAATTCTGAGCCTGTAAACTGTACAGTGGAACAAGAGTGAAACGTTTTGGGAAACACGCAGGGGTTGGGTATGTGTTATTGGTGTATATGAGCGTCTAGTGCAGGTTGCTTCTCTGCCCATGCACACAGTATGCCTGATAGTGTGATAAAAGTAACTCCATACCCCTATTCTTGATTTTACTATTATGGAAGTTAGTCAATTCATTTGGCTGTCACACTCAATGTCTTCAGCTGGTGATATTTGGTCAAAGTAGTGCAGAAATAGTACTTCAAGATCCATTACAGGGTTAAACTCTACAAAAGGATTTCTTTTAGAATTGAAAGTTGATTCTATGAGATGAACTCTAGCATTCAGATGAAATAGACTGGCATGTTTGACTACCTATGTCATGGCATGATGACAATGGATATCAAAATCCATAAGTACTCTTTTACAACCAATAGAATAAATATCTCCCAACATTTTTTATTTGTGAATAGGTAACCAAAAGAGTATGCCCCAATTATTCAATTATGAGCATTTAACCAAAGTGTGGGCCCTGCTATGGTTTAGTTTTCCTATTAGCTGTATGACAATATCAATATTATTGTTTTGATTTTTGAAATGGCAATCTCTCACAGAACTTGATGTTTCCTTTAGATTTTGTATAGATTATAATTTCTTTATGAGATAGATGCTAATCGTTTCTTATACATTCAGCTATGGTGTTGGGTTCCTTGGTTCTCTGGCTTACATGCGTATGCTAGGGACTAGTGTGGATTCCATGGCAGATGGAGCAAGAGGACTTCTCAAGTATGTAACAAATGTCTACTTATGTAATTGCAACTTTCATGCAAACATTTAATGACTTAATTGTATATAGATGAGCAGTTCAATATGCAATTTGATTAGATTCTTTAAAAGCATGCACATGTATTTTGATGTTTAAAATATCCACACTCTGCACAAACTAGTGAGTTTCCCAGAATTTTCAATCTATCAATCGAGGCCTCACCTAAAGATGCCTGTTAGCTCCAATATTGCCTTGTCTTGCTAACATCAGAAACCTGGGTTGTTAGTTTATGTATTATCTTCCAACTTACACATCGTCTTTGTTCTGTTAACCTTCATACACAATGTTGCCTGTTGAGTGTTGCTCTTACATATTTGTGAAATATTGATTTTATCAATGGTTTTTATTTTATTTTGTGGTTACAATGATGAATGGTGTTTTAGTTAAGAGCAGTTCATAAAGAATTTATTCCTGACTGTCCATTGGGAAATAGCATGTGGGAACTCACGAAGAATAATGAAAGTTATGAAACTGCCTACCCTCACCATGATTACTCCACTGGACTTGTTGTGCTGTGTCTTTTCTAGTATTAACCATATGAAAGGTGAAACCATATAACTTTATGGAATTTTTTATGCAGGGGAGCAATTGGTCAACCAAGGCTATTGGTTCCTGTTGTATTAGTCATGATATTTAACAGGTGGAATGGGTAAGTATTTGTGCTGACATTTTTCTCTTAGATTGTTACTACGTTCTTATTTCTTTGAAAATACTTCTCCCAGGTAGTTTCTGCAAATATTCTTTAAATGCATGTCAACTTTTTCCCAATTTATTTCCCTTTCTTTAAAGTACTTTACCCTTGACTCAATGCATATAGCTGAACATAATATGTTCAAGCTATGACTATCTTTCAATGACTAATAAAGTTGAGTTTGGGTATAGGATCGTTGTTCCACAATATGGATTCATGCACCTGGAATTGATACCAATGTTGGTGGGATTCTTCACGTATAAAATTGCTACTTTTATTCAAGCTATAGAGGAAGCAATTCCTCAAGTTGAGAAAATAGATACAAGTTCATGATAAACCTTAACATATACGTCAGCAGAATATTCCAGTAATGGTTATGATGCAGCTTGCAAAGGTTTGTTCTTATTTTCATATGTGTCTACCAAGCATGTTTTCAATAATCAGAACTTATATGATCAAAGTTTAGGCATCTGAGATGTTCAATTGGAAACCAAGTGATTCGAGTTTCTGAATTGCATATTTCCTCAATTTTGTATCATATTCTCAGATTATTAACGTGTTGCAAAACATGTCCAACACTGCAATGAACAAATAGTCCCTCAAACTTTATCTTAATTAACAAGTTTACTCGTTTTAGACCCATAGAAACCAACTGCATTTGAAGTAATCTGGCCGGTTGCATTAGACCTGCCAGCTTTTTATGTTGTAGTTTACAACTCAACAATCTTTCTGATTTGCTTTGTTAAACTTGTTCGTCTGTTGTCCAGATTACAGGTAATGGTTGCAGTTGTGACATGCTGCTTGGAAAGGAAGAGGTGTATATGTAGTCTAGTGAATAGTAAGGAATTGTACTTTTTATTTCTGTTCAAAGACAGTAAAATCAGCCTTGTTTAAATCAGTCTTCCCTAGATACCATCTGTCATCTGGTATGGTTGTAGGATCAAGCTTCCCCACACAGTATCAATTGAAACCAATTCATTTTGTTCAAATCCGGTGAATGTTTCCTTATGTGGGGAAGAATCAACTGCCTCTTTCTTTACTATCACCATTTCTGTAACACCAATGTGCGCGCACATCAATTTTCTTTTCATTTCTTTTTAAAAACAATCGAGAGTTGATTAATGGAAAATACTCAAATTGATATACTCCCCAATCTAGAGTCTTAGCTGGTACCAAAGTGGAAGAATCACTAATCAGCCTACAATTCAAGATCTGAGAATTTGCATCAAAAATTCTAAAATGGGGAGAAATCAACTTGCCATGTTGACGCTCATTGTCGAAGGCATGGAAGAAGCAAGAGGAGGTGATGTTGAGTGATCACCAAGCACATGTAGACATGGAGAAGGGTCATCCAATTGCATTCCGTTGTGAAACATTGGCTTAAAGACATTTGGCCTTCTGTATGTGACAAGGAAATGGTTGTAGTATTGGTTGTTAAACATTGGAGGTTTTGCCAGTCCACCGGACTATTCAGCAAGTTTTTGGAACAAAAGGTTACCACTTCAGCTCAACAGAATTGATTATTGAAGCTTATTTGGGTATGACTACTCAATACAATATAGGTCTGGAGTTCATAATGTAGTTCATAATTGCTCTAATACTTGCTCTAGTACAAAGATAAAAAAAAAATTAAAAAAACAGCTCACCAGTTCGGTTGGGCGGACCGGCTCGCTCACCTAAAGGGCCGGACTATTTGTGTGCTTGCGATGTCCGATTCATCTGAATGCTCGGTTAGAAAAAAGAGAGGCTCTCCGTTTCAAGGATGTGGCAGCCTCCAGTTTGAAAGTGAAGGTACAGCTAAGTAGAAGCGACTCATTCAGACACTGTGATGTGGCTGTGATAAACACACGGTCAAGTTAGATGAAGCTTATTTTCACACGGTATTGCAGGTTCTTTTGTAATGCCAAGTTGCCAACTATTTAAAGTTATGATTGGTTTCCACTCAGGAAAGAAGAGGGAAAAAAAAAACAGCATTGTGGGAATAGCACAGTTGGGAGAGGGTTTGGATCGGGTGTATTGAGCATTCTAACAGATGCTTTAGATATTATTGTAATATCATTGTTATAGAGTAATTAATCCCTTCGGAATGCTAACAGATGCTTTAGATATTAGAATCAACATGTCCCGAGGAAAACAAAACTTCAGCTTTGTGTTTCCATCTTACCAAGGTAACCTGCTGCCATTGTGAAAAATGAGCAAATAGTTCCCCGGTATCTGAAAAACTACTAATATTGCAAATTCTAATTCACACAAACCAAAAATCCATTTGCATTTAACTTATTACAAAAGCTTTTATTAGATGGAAGTTCAAAGCACTACTGATAAACAGATAGAAACCGATACAATACTTGACTTCAGGTGTCCGACATATCAAAGAAAACGCAAGTACTGGAGCTTCAACCAGTGTTCTGCATCCCAGCAGCAATACCCTTCATGGTCAAAATAAGTGTGTCCTCTAGACCTGGAGCATATTCGCTTGTTGGGTTAAGATTGACGAGCTCTGCTGCTGGCTTCCTTGCTGGTTCCTTTAATGGCCTTACTTGACCATGATAGTTGGGGTCACGGATCTGCTTCAGCGTATAGGCTTGGCACACATTCAGTGTTGTAATATACGAGTCACGAAGAAGAAGTCTCTGCCTCAAGTAAGGATCTCCTTCCAGAAGATTTCTGTGCCCAGCAACCTACAAAAATGTACAGATAAGATTGGTCTCTTCAAATATCTGTATGTGCAGTCAAATCAAATTTTTTCATTCAAAAACACTTTGACCTAGTACAAATTTAGTAACAAACCCATGAGAGCATTTCACTAATTATCATAAAACTAATATTTGGAAGTCTAAGTTAAAATTTCATCTCAAGAATGGTTTTTATATTTGGTCTCATTCTTATGGTTAGACTTCATGTTGGTATAAGAAGGGAAGCAGTTACAAAGATACTTTATATTGATGGTTAATAATAGTTTATATTTTCGAATTATTTGTTTTAGCTTCATGCAAAAATGAGTATTTGATTGAGACCAAAAGAAAAGAGTATTTGAAAACTTTTATGAATAAAAACAGATGAAGGGACAGTTTTACCTGGAGTAGGAGGCGTTTAGTATCTTCATAGTTGGTCCTCAGTCGCTCTCCAAATGACCATAGGTCTTCTGACACCAGAAGCTTGTCATAAAGAGCTGTAATACCTGGGTCTCCCTTGGCAAACACCATCTCAATTAAATCAATGGTGACTCTGAAGAAAGGCCACTGATTATACATCTCCCGAAGCATCTGAAGATTCTTTGCATCCTTCTCTAAGGCCTGCTTAAATGCTGCCCCAAAACCAAGCCACACTGGTAAGTGAAATCTTGTCTGGGTCCATGCAAAGATCCATGGGATTGCTCGAAGTGATTCAATGCCTCCACTTGGCTTTCGCTTTGATGGACGACTCCCAATGTTCATCCGACCATACTCCATCTCTGGTGTTGCCTGCATTATTCAAGAAATAAGTATCTCAGCAGAAAGTAAATAAGAGCAAATTTTATTAAGGTAGGCAGATATGAAGGGACTTTTTCTGAAAATAGTTAAAGGGGTGATCGTGCTTGATGAACAGGCTACTTACAAGGCGAAAGTATTCAACAAAACGGGGTTCCTGGAAAACTATTGAACGGTATTCCTCCGTAGCAACAACTGCCATCTCATCCATGAGTGCACGCCATTCTGGCTTCGGCGAAACTGGGGGATTCATGCCATGCTCTAGTGTGGCTGCTGTGAAACGCTGAAGTGTTCTAAAACACAAGTGCTCCTCTCCAAATGATTGTTCAATAACTTCACCTTGAACTGTTACACGGAGTGAACCGTGAATTGTCTCAGGTGGCTGAGACAATATAGCAAGATGAGTGGGTCCTCCTCCTCTTCCAACCGTTCCACCTCGGCCATGAAACATGGTAAGCTTAACTCCATATTGTTTCGCAACCTTTATGAGCTCTTCTTGAGCCTTGTATAGCTGCCATGCTGCAGATAGACGGCCTGCATCCTTTCCTGAATCTGAGTACCCTATCATGACTTCTTGCTTCCCATTGATCCGGTTTTTGTACCAATCTATAGAGAAGAGGCGAGCCACAGCAGCAGGAGCAGCCTCTAAATCAGCAAGCTTCTCAAACAATGGAACAACCCGTAGTGGCTTTTTCACACGGCATTCACGTTGTAAAAGCTCAACAGCAAGTACATCAGATGCGGCTGTTGCCATTGATATAATATAGGCACCAAAGTTGTCTGAGGGAAGTTCTGAAATGACTTTGAATGTCTCCAATACATCAGAAATTTCTTCTGTCTTGGGAACATCAGTGCCAAAAAGAGGGCGCTTTCCACTGAGCTCAGACAACAGCCATTCTTGCCTTTGTTTCTCAGGCCATTCTCGATAAGACCCAAGGCCCAGGTGCTTTGTAATAGCATCAATGACATCAGTGTGCCTGTCTGATTCTTGCCGTATGTCTAGTCTCACAAGACAAAGTCCGAAAGTAGAAACTTGCCGTAAGAAATCAAGAAGGCTCCCGTCAGCAATTGGCTTGTCACCACAGGAACAGAGTGACCGGTAACACAGTTCGAGAGGCTCCAGGAACTACAATTGAGCAGAAACACAAAAACAGCTCTCAGATGAGAGTTTTGTAAAACAAAAATATTTTCCAACATAATTTTTGCGTTCAGCTTCTACTATATAAAGGTTTCAAATTTGGGGTAAACTGAAAATATCTTGAAAATGGAGACTCTGGTAACGGAATATTTATTTATAGAACTCCAATGAAATAAATCATGATAGGAAATACCTGTTCAACATTAGTAAAAGTTGTGTCCTCAGGAATGTCAGAGGTTCCATTGGATAGTAATTGACGAGCACGTTCACGTGTATTGTAGAGTTTGTCTCTCACATCACCAAGAATAACACGATATGGCTCATTTGGAGGAATTTGTTTCCAAAACTCTGATAACAAAGAATAAAGATTAACAAAGGCACTCTATACTTGAATCAAAGGACAGATCAAATAATGATAATCACAGCAATAGTAATAAAACAGTAGAGAGTTATCCACCAATGCCATGAAGAGTTGGGTCAGTTTGGGGGAAAAATGAACTGAAACCTTTATAAGGAACCCCCCCCCCCCAAAAAAAAAAAGGGGAGAGAGAGATATAGCGATATAACTAATAGTCAAAGATTTAAAGTTTACTTGGACATTCAAAATGTCCAAGCCTAAAATGACAGAAACATGAAACCATTGCATACCTATATAGTGTTTTGCATCCTTCCTTGAAGACCTATGAAGTTCATGAGCACGAGCAAGAAGCTCATCGTTGCAACGCCACATAGATAACTGTGGGTAAAAAAACAATATAAGAAAATGCAGAGGGAATAACATATTTAAAATACTCTGAAGATCATGATTATAATTTCACACCTCAAACATAAGATCCTCTATCTGGGAGAAATACAAGTTAGCAGCCATCATTCTAGCCAATAAGCATACATCCCGTGTAACTTCTGGAGTGACCCTGGGATTTCCTGCAGTCAACATCAGAAAGATTATAAGCTACATAAACCATGATGTAGTCATGCTTCTAGAGAACATGGGGAGAGAGATGCCACAGTGATGAAAACAGCACTGCATAAGGACAGAATATGTTTTGCCAATAACAAGCATAAGATGAGCATACCATCACGATCCCCACCCATCCAAGAAGAAAATTGAATGAGAGGGGCATTGTAAGGAACACGTTCATTTATCCCAATGTTCTTCAAGGCAGTGTCAACTCGGCGTAAGAATTTGGGTACACCTTTCCAAATCGTCTCATGAAAGTAGCTCATTCCTGCCCTCATCTCATCTTGAGGGGTTGGAGGAGTCCTTCGGATTTCGTCAGTACGAAATGCAGCTTGAATCTACGTTAAAGAAATAGATATATTCAGTAAATTTGAATGAAGATCTATTACTGCAGATCCCATCAGGATATACTGGACCACTTAGAGGGGAAGGGGGGAAATGTTGGCAATTGCAGCTAACTGATGGACAATGTCAGGGATAATCGAGAGAACATAAATTTATATTCAAATTAAGTAAGAGTATTTGAAATAGTATATAATGTGATTACATCGTATCAAAAAAATGCCATTGTATCAAACTCAATCAGTTTGTCTTTCCACATACCTCCCTTTGTAGAGCCTCATCGAGTTCTTGTTTATCATCAGGTGTAATATCCTTGGCATACAACTGCGTCAAACAATTTCTTACCCTGAAAAGATCAAGTAAGCATACAACGTCAATAACACAACCATAAACCCATCGACTGTCCACAACATAAGATAAGTAAACCAGGGGAATGGAGAACGAACCTTGCATGCTTTTGAAGCAGAGATCTGCGAACAGACTGAGTAGGATGTGCGGTTAGAACCAAATCTACAGTCTGGTTCTTCAATTCATCAAAAACTTCTTGTGGGGACTTCTTCAGTTGCCCCACAAGCTTCTTGAACGTCTCTTCAATGTCCGACTCTGTTGTAGCACTTGCTTCATCAACAAAATCTCCCTTCTTCAACTTTATCCTTCTCCGATATGCAATCTGAACTTCTTCAGCCAAATTGGCCAAGTTAAGCATGTGGGAAAAAGACTTGGCAACAACAATGGAGTCACCAGGATCCAAACTTGTAAACACATTTCCAAGTTCCTCCAACTTTTTCGGGTCCTGCTTTCCTTCGTATTCCGCAGATAGCTCATAACAATCTTGAACCTATAGCAAATCAGATCCCAAAGGTCAATAAACACCTATATCATCAGATATTTTCACTTAATATGCCCCAATTTCCTAATCGCATCATCGAGGTACCTAACATGCAGAACCTTTTAAGTAAAATTTCATAGATACTATCTGCTCTGTAAATCAATAATATATCAAATCCTCGTCCATATGACAACCCTGAACAGTATAAAGGAATGACATTTGGAGTGTTTTTCAATGCAAATAACAATAAAAGAAGAACGAAAGCTGAATTACAAACAAAAAGGTATGTAGTTAGACAAAATAGTTACTTTCGATTTTCGTATCATAAAAATTGAATCAAATAAAAAATATATAAGATACTCCCAAGTCCCAAACAAGCATTATAGTTAGTGAACAAACAAAGCGATAACATCAAGGTTTGAACCAGAAAAACAAAACATAAAACATAAATACATATAACAACAAACAAAAAAGAACAGCGAAACTCGATCAAAACTAACATGGTACCTACCCCAGAAATTTTCTAAACTACCAACTAGTGAACTCCATAAGCAGTCAATGGTAATTCAAAGCAAGTAAAAAACTAATCAAAACAGAGAAAATTCACTACCGTTTCTCTGAGATCCTCCCCATGTAAATCCTGAAGAATATCGAGGAAGCGATCCAACAACAAAGCATCGTACTCGATCAGTTTGTCATCCTCAGACACCTTTCCTGGTGCCAACAGCCTCAGCTGTGCATCAATTGAAGCCATCTTCTCCAAGTTCCTCGCTGCCATGGTTGCCTTCTCTCTCTCTGCTTTCTGGGTTACTCTGTATTTGACTTTTTTTAACCAACAAAACACTGCATGGTATTAATAATGAATCAAAACCCACAAATCCTTGCGGAAACAGAGTAGAGCAAACTGAGTTTTCAGAGGAAGTAGAGTATAAACCGGATTGAAGTAGAGCACAAACTCTATGAAGAAAAGGAGATGATATATATAATGGGGAAAAAGAAAAAAAAGGAAAAGATAGGGTGGGAGGAAGCAAAGCGAATCCCGTGAGACCCAGATGAAGAGAAACGGGTTGCTTATGATCCGTGCACGAGAAAGTACAAAGGATTAGAGACGGAGGGTTCTGATCACGGAAGGGGTCAGAAAGAAGAGAAGTGAGAGTGTGTGGGTGTCTGTGTGTGGGTTATGTAAAGCAGGACTCTCTTTCTGTGTTGGACTTAAATTTATAGAGAGGAGGGGGAGGAGAGTGTAGTAGCTACAAATTAGTAATTCACAATTTTACATTTACACGTTGATCGGGATCGGATATGTGGAGAGAAAAATATAATCAAAAATAAAAATAAATAAATAAATGTAACGAAAAAATAAAGTATGTGTAACTAGTCTAATGAGGACCCTAAAATGAGAATTTTGTGAGGACTTTTAAATCAACGGTTGGATGACATATATGTTGTAGAATTAATATTCAATTAAAATTGAAACCACTCATTCAACTGTTAATTTCAAAGTCATTATTAAGTCTTCATTTTAAAGTTGGGTCCTTGACCCAAAACACCAAAATAAGAAAAGATTACCCCAACAACAGATTTTTGTTCCCATTTACACAGTTTAACGTTAAATGACCATTTTGCCCTAAGCCTAATTAATAAATTATAGCATTGCCACTCTCTTTCCTCTCTTCTCTCTCTCCCTAGTCAGACCTCTCTCTCTACACAGACAACTCCGGCGTCTCTCTCCCTCGCTCCAAACGACAATGGGGTAAGTGGGAAAAAAATCTCTAAAAATGGTGTAAATTGACAAAAACCCTTTAAAGTTCTCACTAGAATCTCTCTTGTGTTATAGACATAGGTGTAAAAATGAGTACCATACTTAAACTTGAACTAGCCTAAATGGCGAAGGAGGGTTGAGACCATCATACGCTCAATGCAGTATTAAATCACTAGAATCGCGGCAACAACTCCTTCACTACATCAAGTTTATGACCATCTCATGATCATTAGACATGGAAAAAAATTATTAGGGCATGGTTATGTGCTTTAGGCCTAGAAATTGGGTCCTTCACTCTTGACTCTTGAGAACACCCATACAACTCCTAGATTCCTCATTCTCTTTGGTGGCTCCTACTCCTCAATAGCAGCTTAAATTGCTTCTAATTGAGCTTCTTCCCTCTGACAACCTTCGATAGTGAGTTTTATTAAACAATGACAAGTGTGGCCAGTGGTCCACTATTGTATCGCTACTGTCCCAACTTAACCTCATGTTAAGTGTTGGGTTTTGATCACAAAATGTCTCGGTACAATTGGGTAAGAGCCACCCACTTATAAATTATATTTTATTTGTCATTTTTCTAATGTGTGATCTTTCCTTTCCAACACTCCCCTTCACTGCAACCTAACTTTAGGTCTGCACGTGAAATTAATTAACAATCAAATTCCCACATTGGAAATTGGGACACAAGTCTCATATTGGAGACTTAGCCAATATAACAATCCAAGGCCCACAATGGACACTTGGTAACAATCCAATCAGAATATTTCAAGTTAGGTTACACGTGAAATTAATTAACAATCTAATTCTCACATTGGAAATTGGGACACAAGTCTCATATCGGAGACTTTGCCAATATAATAATCCAAGGCCCACAACGGACACTTGGTAACAATCAAATAGGAATATTCTGATAGCAATATAAGGAACCCAAATTTAGGCCAATGACAATTGGAGACGCAATTGAAGAGAGACCCGCTCTGATACCATGTTAAACAGGAATAAGTGTGGCCCATAGTCCATCATTGTACCGATACTGTCTTAACTTAATCACCCGTTAGGTATTGGGTTTTAATCACAAAAAGCCTCGGAACAATTGGGTAAGAGTCACCCCTTATAAATTATATTTTATTTGTCACTTTTCTAATGTGGGATATTTCATTTCGAACAAGTTCTTCGACACTTAGTAAGAGTTAAATGTCCAAGGGCATCATTTAAGGATATATAGGCGGCTTTGGTTGGTTGATTATGAGACAGTTGCTACTAACTCTCCCTTTTGCGCATTTGTTCGATTTTACTTATGTTTTTTATGGAGTCGTCAAGCCAAATGACCATTGTTAGTGTTATTGACCCTCCTAAGAATACAGTAGCTAAGTCGCCGCTACCCCTCGAGTAGCAAACAAAGGTTTAGGAAGGGATTTTACCCAACTGAAGACCAAAACTTCCTCATCTCAAAAGAAAATGATAAGAAATTAGATATGAAGAAATAAGTACACCATATATTAGATAAAAATGTCTTCTAGAGGTTATTGTATAGTTGAGATGTGTATCTGAACTCTGTTTTTATTATTAGTGTGCACCTAGAGAACGTCCCGAAATAGTATCAGGAGTCTCTACAAAAGACATGAATTGAAACTTTATGCAATGAACAAAATGAGTAGAATTTTGAGCTTGGCAAATTAAGTTAGAATTGACTTAGGTCAGCGCCTTGATTTCCTCTTATCGATATAACAAGAATAACTAAGATTTTTTTTTTTAATAAAATTTAAATTTGATGGCCTTCATATAACCATGCCAGAAATTCTCCTTCTTGATTTGGGAAAAACCTAGGGGACTTGTCACACCTAGCAGAGGGTTGAGACAGGGGTATCCCCTGTCACCTTATCTATTCTTGATAGGTGCAAAAGGGTTCTTGGCTCTCCTACAACAAAAACAGCATCTTGGCCTTCTTTCAGGTATTGAGGTTTGTTTCAATGCTCCATCTATTAATCACTTGCTTTTTGCAGATGATAGTGTGTTATATGCTTAAGCTTCCCTTGAGACATGCTATGAAATTCAGGACGTGATTGAGATACATGGTAGAGCATTAGAGCAGCTAGTGAATTTCAATAAGAGCTTACACTACACCAAAAACGTTAACACACAACACTTTTTGCACAACGGAAAAAAAAAAGTGTTGTGTGATGAAGAAAAGTGAATCACACAACATGTTTAGTAAACTTACGTTGTATAAGGTGGTTAAAATTCTGAAGTTTTTGTTTAGAAAGTCATTGCACAACGGTTACAAGAATAATCTGTTGTGTGAATAAATAAAAAAAATAGTGGCAGATTTCCCTCCTAGATCAACCCAAATTTGGCTCCAAATTGGTACTTCATTGTACAACAGAATAGTTATATCTGTTGTATGAGTGTAGTTTGCAAATTGTCATACAACAGTTTTTGTTTTTATGTTGTATGATCAAGGAAGATATATTAGATGTTTTGATGCGTCTCCATTCCCCTGCTCCCAAACTGAATTTTGCTTACACAGAGTGGGAATTTTCCCTCCTTGCTGCCATAACTCAAATTTAATGTGTGCGGAATCAGACAACATAACTTCATTATGTGTTGTCTGATACATGAACACAAAATAAAAATAGCCCAGCAGCCGGTGCATTTGACAACTTAATTGGCTAGGGCTAATGACTTTTGTCTCCCACTTCATTTTTTTCCAACACCCAGATGGCCAGACAGAACACCATCAAAAACACAATTTCTTTTTCATCTGTCTTCTCTCCCCGAAAGACAAGTACCTTCATCTTCATCTACAACCAACCTCCGTGTCCGACTCCACTGAAACCTGCATCCCTGATCCCTAATCATCAACCCCTCAACTCCCGACTCCAAAATTTCTTCAATCGTCGAAACCCTAAACTCGCTTTCTCCAACTTATTCGCGACCCCCTCATACTCAACTGCACTGCGACACAATTCCTGCCTCTACAAAGAACCAAAGAAGTAGTTAGTGAGGACAGGAGGATGAATGAGAGGTAGTAGTTAGGATTCCCCACCTCTCTCTTCTATCTTCTTTCTTTCCAAGCTCCACTCCCGCAATTCCTCCCCCAACTCCAAACCCTATATATTTCCCTCTCTGTTGCCTCTATTTTCTACCGCATTGATCAATACTTGTCTCGGACAAGCCAATTTTCTGCCTATTTTCTCCCCTAACACTAACCTCTATTTTCTTCTCCTTACCACTACTCGAGAATGAGATTGTGACCCAGAATTTGTTATTACTCCTCCCTTCACTTTTACTCCTGTGGAGAAAATCTTTCAGAAAGACCCATCTTTTCGAGTTTCTTCCAGCTGAGGATGATCTTGAAGACGAAGCTGAAACCGAAGGAGTAGTCTCCAAGCTCCCAACTTCTTCCTCCTCCTCCTCCTCCTCACCATTCTCCGGTATCTTCTTCTTTTTCCCCAAATCACCCTCCTTCAGATCTTTCGCAAAGCAACAGTCATTATTACCAAAGGGCATGTTTCTCATGGGAGACTTGGATCTCGTTCTCCGCCGCAGAGACTTGTCCCTCATCCTCAGATCTCTGCCTCTCAGCGGCCCGAACTAGAATAGATCATCTCCATCTTCCTCGTTGACAGCTTGCAACGGCGCCTGGGGCTTTTCCAAGTGGGTGGAGAGCCTCATGGGTTGGATCTTTCCATTCAAGAATAGCTCATCTGCAGAGCTCATCGGCCAGGTAGCAATAGATCCATTCGACCCGAATCGAGCTGAGAACTCGAAATCCGACGCCGCCGTATCAAACGAAGAAGAGTTGGGTGATGATCTTATACAAGACCTTATACGAGATGATGTCCGACGAGCAACAAGGGGATTCCAAGTCGATCTCCGATCGGAATCTCCACCAGAAAGTCCACAAGCTCCTCGAATTGGCATCGTTTCAGCTAGTTTCTGGTGATATGAAGTTCACGGTGGTGGCCAAGGACAGGTTTTGTTAACTGGTACTTCTCTTGCCTCGAATTTTCATGTTTTTGAAATCGATTGTGTTTTAGGTTTGATTGATTTTCTAGTTAAAATGGATTTGGTGATTGGGGACGCTGCTGCGCCATCGTGGACGCCATGAATTTATTTTTTTTGTCCGGTAAGCCTGCTTTCATCACCCCTCCCCCACCCCCCTTGTTGATCGAGGTCTCTGCTTTGATTTGGATTGGAAAACCCTAATTACTTGCTGTTTAGTTTGGAGCAGTTGAGGCTTGAGTGTAGCAAATGACTAATATACAGCTCAAAGATGTATATGACTTCTATTTGGACAACTTGACTTGCAACTTTCAATATTTAAATCATAAGCATAACAATTGGATATATGCACTTTGGGATGGCATGCAGAAGGTTGTGTTCTGATGGATAGAAAGGAATTTATTAACTTTCTGAAGCTTATTTGTTTGTATATAGGTTCTGGATTGGCTTTTTTGGCTGAGGTGTCTTCGGTTGGACATTTGGACAGAAATTGCAAACCACTCGCTTCAACTTTAAAGGTTTGACACCATGGCTGCACAGACTAAGTTCCTGGAATAGTGGGAAGACAAGAATTTGTATCAATTTATTGGCTATTGAAACCAAGTTTCTGCACAAACTCTATATGTGGCATGTTTTACGTAGTTGTATCAGCTTTTGGGAAATGCTTTTAACATTAAGAGATATATAGGTTTGTTACTCATTTGAGAATTTGCAATGTGTTTTCTTTCCAATTGATCAACGATCTAGACGTACCATTATTTAGGTTATAATGGAGCATTAATTTTTCCTAATTCTGATCACACAATGATCAGGTAACAAAAATGGGACAAAATACATTGTAATCAATCATATCACACATCGGTTTTTAACGAATCAGTGTCTTCTGATTTACACTCAGACAACAAAATTAATTGAACTCTGTTGTCCTAAAGTTAATCACACAACATATATAGTCTAAGAATTGAAGTTTGAAGAGCAATCAGACAATAGGCAAAATAAAAAAAATGTTGTCTGACATGCTTAACATACAACGGTTGCAAACTGGCACTGTTGTCTGAAGACGCCCCTCAACTGCTGCGCAGCTGCACTGGGCATCTGCGGAGCCATCTGCCGAGCTATCACACAACAGTTATAACACATACCTGTTGTCTGTGTGTTTATCACACAACTGTGTTCCACCGTTGTCTGATTTTTCATCAGACAACGGCTCACTCTACAACGGTGGGTCTTCAAATCACACAACGGTTTTCTGCCGTTGTCTGATAACAAAATTGGTGTAGTGTTAGTCTTTTTCAGTAAAATGGTTGGTACAGATTTAAAAGATGATGTATTGTCGCATTGATGGTGTGGAAATTGTGGCGTCTCATGAAAGATACTTAGGCCTCCCAACGTATGTAGGTCGCAGGAAAACTGCAACCTTTTAGTATATTAAAGATAACTTGGCCTAGAAGTTGAAAAATTGGTAAGGGAATTTGCGTAGTGAAGCTGGAAAAGATATCCTAATCGAGGTTGTTGCTCAAGCTCTTCCGACATATGCCATGAGTTGAGTGTTTTTCAGCTAACGAAGTGTCACGGCTCTGATTTTGAACACAAATAAAAATCGATATACAATCCCATCATTATACATGCGTGATCGTTAAGTCATTAATACAAAATACCTGGAATGTTTTCCCTTTAAATCAAGTACATATTAATGCCCTGAACCCACAATTCCAATATTGACCCGCTCCACAGAGTCATATATTACATAAGCTTACAAATTAAATTGTCAACAACAAAATAAAACGTAAATGCTCCTCAAAACTTACTACATAGCGGAAGTCATAACCATGGAAAAAAGGCAACAAAATTTTCTCCCTACCCATTCTGCTGCCAACAAGCTACCTCAGCTTCAACCACGATTACCATGACCCAAAAGATTAACCCCTACACCATTGAATAGTGCACCAGGTTGCCACACAACAAACCTGATAAGTTTATGAAAGCTCGTACGAGTAACTCATGAACATCAATCAACAACTCATACAAATCAGCTTAAGGAAACCATGCAACCATGATTCCTTCTAACATTTCATATCCTTTCCACAGAAGGGACAACATAAGTCACCGCCGTGACAATGTTCTATTTGCGAACTTAACCATCAAGAAGCAATTCAAGTCTCATCTAGACAATAAACGGAGAATACTCTCGGAACTCTTCTTTAAACTATATATATATGAGTCTCCAGCAACCTCGACCATTACCCTCATAAGCTATAATGCCAGACAGACTAGAGCTCTAACTGAAGTCGTAACCACTCATCCGGCTAAAGACGTGATTACCGATTTCCTGCATTGGTCACCATCTGCGACCTGTCATCATCTGTGACATGTGATTTTCAGACCCCGTCTGGTCTTAGAATCAACGTTAAGGTCACCATCTGCAAACTGTCACCATCTGTGACATATGATCTTCAGACCCCGTTTGGTCTTAAAATCAAACGTTAAGTAAGTCGCACTCAACCTAAAAACGTTACAAACATCTAGTTTCGGCTTTCTCCATCTCTGCTCACCATCTGTGGCTCTTGGTACAAGGACCAATACATTTAAAATAAGTCACTCTTGACTCAAAAATGAAACATCAAACTCAATACTTTTCAAACAATAGAAAACATATTTTTCCACAATATTGTTTCCCGAAAAGTCGCCTTCAATAATAATATGAACACAATCATGCATATTATTTTGTCACACATCACTCACAAGAATATATATATATATATATATATTTCACGTAATTATATATATACGTAGTCATTTTCTCAGGAATGCCTATTAATACTAACTATAGTTTGCAGTTAAACAAATAACGCCAAAACAATAATGGTAACTCCATTCGTAAATGAACGTTGTGAGATTACTCACCTTGAAATTCCCACTGCGTCTTCAATATAGAACAAAGAAACCAACCACAAAATAACCGTCCAATAATACTTCGTCAAGTACCTAACCACAAACGGTTTCAACTTAGTAACAATTCACATTTGATTTAAGTCTGAAACCTCTGTTTTGAACTAAAATCCCCAAAGTGGCGCTAATCGAGGTGAAGCCACATCCGATACGTCCCAAAGTCTCCGGAATACTTCCACGATCGATATGTCCAAACCACAAGTCGATCGGACGTTCGAATCCTCACGGATAGAATAAATCAACCGGTATGAAACCGTAAAAATCATAACAATTTCATACGAACTCCAAAATTTGCGTATTATATATCAAAACGCTCGTATCGATGAGTAAAAGACATATAGTACCAGAAACAGTCCTCTGGAACACAGCCACAGGCGGTGGCGCAACGCCACCGGCCAAAACTCATTATTTCACAAAACTTCCAACATCAAAGATGTTCAAACTCAGAATGCTTAACCATTTTCATAACTAGCACGAAGTCAGAAACTAAGCATAAAAGGTTGAAAACTACCTCGCAAGCCGTGGGTTACTATTCAATCCTAGTGGAACCAAGTTTCATGTAAATCGACCCAAACAACCTCCACAGATCGATCCAGGAGGCTTCTACGAACTCACAACAGGAAGCATGAAGTCGTGGCATCACCGGAGTTATGTTTTTTGGTCGGGTCTGAATACCCCAAAGTTCGCCCCTTTGCTGCGCAGTCACCGCCGGGAATCATCGCTAGAGCACACTCCAGGGAGGAGCGGACGGCGGAGACTAGCCAATCTGGAGAGTTTCACCGCCGGAGCTCGCCGGAAAAGTCAGGTTAGGTCGGCCGGTTCTGGGTCGGGTCAATCAAATTTCTTTGATACCGAAGGTATCAGTCGAGAGATAAGAGAGAGGAAGAGAGTTTCTGGAAAAGGAAATTGAGATTTATGAAAATATTTTCAAATTTTTCCTATTTATACTAAAATGGAAACTTTTTCCATTAGCCATAACTTCCTTATACGAACTTCGATTGACGCGTTCTGCATGTACACGAACTCGTATCGATGGGCTCTACAACGTTCGTGAAGGAAGTTTTCCTAGAATCCTAACATATAAAAATTCAAACTTCGCACGACCCCCTAAACTGTGAAATTCGAATAATTATACGTACGAAAACCATTCTACTTCATAAACAACTTATGAATAAAGCGCAATAGCAATTATTCGTACAACTAGTCCATTATTAATTTTCAAAATTAAATAACGAAAATCCAGGTCATCACAGTCTACCCTTCTTAAAGGAATTTCGTGATTGCTGATAAACAAACAACTGTGGGTACTTCACTCTCATATCCGACTCCAACTCCCAAGAAGCATCACCCTTGTCATGGTGACTCCACAATACCTTGACCAAGTCAACTTCTTTCTTTCGAGGTTCAACAACAAAGGTCGTATCCGCATGTACCTCAATCGTGCCATAATTGATCACATATGACTCATCCTGGACATGGTTCCTCAACATAGACAAATGGAACACATTATGCACACCAGACATACTAGGAGTGAAGGCAAGCCTATAAGCCAAATTTCCTACCCTTTCCAGAATTTCAAAAGGTTGGACAAACCTTGGTGATAACTTCCCTTTCTTGCCAAATCTCACCACACCCTTCACGGGTGAGACCTTCAAGAACACATGATCACCCACTTTAAACTCAACCTGTCTCCTTTTCAAATCTGTATAACTCTTCTGTCTACTCTGTGCTGTTCCAATCCTGTCCCTGATAATCGAAATCTTGTCGGTGGTCTCCTACACAATCTCAGGACCCAATAATATCTTATCTTCTGCTTCTGCCCAGCAGATAGGAGACCTACATGGCCTACCATACAGGGCCTCATATGGTGCCATGCTAATACTGGAGTGATAACTATTGTTGTAGGAGAATTCAATCAATGGTAGATGATCCTCCCAACTTGCCTTGAAGTCCAATACACAAGCTCTCAACATATCCTCCAACACCTGATTCACTCGCTCATTCTGCCCATCAGTTTGAGGGTGAAATACCATACTCATATCTAAGTTAGTTCCCATGGCCTTTTGGAAACCGCTCCAAAAATTTGAAGTGAAACGAGCATCACCTTGGTCACCATCTGTGACATGTGATTTTCAGACCTCGTATGGTCTTAGAATCAATGTTAAGGTCACCAGCTGCGAACTATCACCATCTGTGACATATGATCTTCATACCCCATCTGGTCTTAAAATCAAACATTAAGTAAGTTGCACCCAACCTAAAAACGTTACAAACATCTAGTTTCGGCTTTCCACATCTCTACTCACCATCTGTGGCTCTTGGTACAAGGACCAATACATTTAAAACAAGTCACGCTTGACTCATAAATGAAACATCAAACATAAAACAAGTCACGCTTTTCAAACAATAGAAAACATCTTTTTCCACAATATTGTTTCCTGAAAAGTCGCCTTCAACAATAATATGAACACAATCATGCATATTATTCCGTCACACATCACTCACAAGAATATATATATATATATATATATACATATATATATATATATATTTCACGTAATTATATATAAACGTAGTCATTCTCTCAGGAATGCCTACTAATACCTGATAGGAGCATTTTAATGTGATATTTTAATAGTTAATTCCTCACATTTTGCTTAGTTAATTCCTTAACGAATCGATTTTTAACTCAATTTCTATTTTCTTAGGTACATTGGAGTAAATGATGGTGAAATGAGCATTATGTCCACACTTACCTACAAATGGTGGAGATAAAATTGAAGTAAATGAGTAGGAAATCCATCATCATCATCACCCAAAAATATTCCATGTTTTAGGGTGTAATCATCATGTTTTCTCCATCATTTCTCACACTAATCCACCATCATCATCACCCAAAAACATTCCATGTTTTAGGGTGTAATCATCATGTTTTCTCCATCATTTCTCACACTAATCCACCATCATCATCACCCAAAAACATTCCATGTTTTAGGGTGTAATCATCATTTCTCTTTCTTTTCCATATTCTACAAATCACTTTCATACTCCACTTTCATTATTTTTCTTCCACTCATCATTTCACTCTTCTTTTTCTTCCCTATATAAACACCTTCTCCTCTCATTCTAACACACATTCCTTCATCCATTTCATCTCCTTGTCTCACCATTTCCTCTCCATTTTCCTTAGAGACCAATTCCTTCATCCATTTCATCTTCTTTGTCTCTCCATTTCCTTTCCATTTTCTCTCCATCCTCTAGTGCATTCAACATTTCAAGCAAGGCCAAGGGAGAAGAAGAATTTCCGTGAGCATCATCCTCCATCACCATCCTTGAAGCTTGCTTTCGAGATTCAAGAGAACACATCCTCAATTCGTTCATCTCATCTCCATCTCACGGTGTAATCCGATTCTCCTTTGTAACCTTTGCTTTGATTTCGTTGGTTTTGTTCTAGTTGACATATGTGTTTGAATGAATATTAATTTCTGGAATTTTATGATTAATTGAGAATTTTCAGATTCATATTATTGTGATTCGAAGGTTGCTTATGTGGGTTTGTTTAATTAAATTTGCGTTATAGATAACTTTTGTATTTTAATCTTATGTGGTTGCAAACACTTAGGGTTTTGATATGAATGGTGCTAGGTTTAAGAACATGAAATCGACTTTTCGTTTTGTGTAAACTTGAATCAAAGTAGTAAAGGTTTTGTGCAAAGACCGAATTTAATTAAAGAGAATTGCAATTAGGTGGACTTTTCCATACTAAGTTGTACACTTGAGTTGATAGCCTTTCACTATGTGTAATGCGTTAAACATGACATGATTGACTAGCTTTCTAGGGTTTGATTGCATGTTTGATAGGATTAATCTAGGTGCTTTCGCTTAGGTTAATTAGCATTGAAAAGTAAAAAATGGGAATTCATTTGCTTTCGAATGTTTCACATGATCAACTCCTCTCTCATGACTTAGATGAACAATATTAGGGTTTGAATCAATT
This sequence comes from Rosa chinensis, assembly GCF_002994745.2. Classification (NCBI taxonomy): domain Eukaryota; kingdom Viridiplantae; phylum Streptophyta; class Magnoliopsida; order Rosales; family Rosaceae; genus Rosa; species Rosa chinensis. The sequence continues at coordinate 45,341,133 of NC_037089.1, forward strand.
TTAATCATATGTTTCGGTTTTTGATCTTTGTTCTCTCACTCCATTTGTATTTTTATGTTTTTGCATTTTAATTATTTTGTTAACTTAGTTTTATTTTCGAAAATCCAAAAACAAAATCCCCCATTTTTTCGTAAATAATATTTATAGTTGTGAATATATTTGTGAATATTATACTTTGTTTTAATTTTAATTGTTTAATTGTTTAACAATGACAGGTGTACCCTCAATCCCCGGAATAGAACGATCCCTATTTACTTATACTACTAACGACATTTCAGGGTTAAATTATGCGCTTGCTTTCAGGCGCATCAATACCAACTATAGTTTGCAGTTAAACAAATAACGCCAAAACAATAATAGTCACTCCATTCGTAAATGAACGTTGTGAGATTACTCACCTTGAAATTCCCGCTGCGTCTTCAATATAGAACAAAGCAGCCAACCACAAAATAACCGTCCAATAATACTTCATCTAGTACCTAACCACAAACGGTTCCAACTTAGTAACAATTCACATTTGATTTAAGTCCGAAACCCCTGTTTTGAACTAAAATCCCCAAAGTGGTATCAATCGGGGCGAAGCCACATCCGAGACCTCCCAAAGTCTCCGGAATACTTCCACGATCGATATATCCAAACCACAAGTCAATCGAACGCTCGAATCCTCACGGATCAAATAAATCAACCGGTATGAAACCGTAAAAATCATAACAATTTCATACGAACTCCAAAATTTGCGTATTATATATCAAAATGCTCGTATTAACGAGTAGAAGACATATAGTACCAGATACAGTCCTTTACTTGGCCAGAACGCTGCCACAGGCGGTGGTGCACTGCCGCCAGCCAAAACTCAATATTTCACAAAACTTCCAACATCAAAGATGTTCAACTCAGCATGCTTAACCATTTTCATAACTAGCACGAAGTCAGAAACTAAGCATAAAATGTCAAAAACTACCTGGCAAGCCGTGAATTACTGTTCAATCTGAGTTAAACCAAGTTTCACGTAAATCGACCCAAACAACCACGACAGATCGATCCAGGAGGCTTCTACGAACGCACAATAGGAAGCATGAAGCCATGGTGTCACGGGAGTTGTGTTTTCAGGCTGGGTCAGAATACCCCAAAGTTCGCCACTTTGTTGCGCCGTCACCGCCTGGAATCGTTGCTAGTGGACACCACAGGGAGAAGCGGACGGCGGAGACGAGCCGATCTGGAGAGTTTCACCGCCGGAGACCGTCGGAGAACGCCGAAAAAGTCGGGTCGGGTTTGCTTGTTCCGGGTCGGTTCAGTCGAATTTCTTTGATACCGAAGGTATCAGTCGAGAGAGGAAGAGAGTTTCCGGAAAAGTAAATTGGGATTTATGAAAATATTTTCGGATTTTTCCTATTTATACTGAAACGGAAACTTTTTCTGAAAGTCATAACTTCTTCATACAGACTCCGATTGACGCGTTCTGCATGTCCACGAACTTGTATCGAAGAACTCTAAAACTTTCATGAAGGAAGTTTTCTGAGGATGCCAACGTATAAGAAGTCAAACTTCGCGCGACCCCCTAAACTGTGAAATTCGAATAATTATACGGACGAAAACCATTCCACTTCACAAACAACTTACGAATAAAGCACAATAACAATTATTCATACAACTGGTCCATTATTAATTACTAAAATTAAATAACGGAAATTCAGGTCATCACACGAAGAATTTATGCGAGGACTTGGAACAAATGTCTGCTAGGTTTTGGTGGGGAAGTATGAAAGACAAAAAGAAAATACACTGGAAAACTTGGAATTCTGTTTGTCATCCTAAAGGAAAAGGAGGCTTGGGCTTTAGGATCCTTTGTGAATTTAACCGAGCTATGCTTGCAAAGCAAGCTTGGAGAATAGCATGTAATCAGGAATCATTTATTGCTAGGGTTTACAAAGCAAAATATTTTCTAGAAAACTCTTTTTGGCAGGCTTTGAACCATTGTGCTCCATCTTATTCTTAGAGGAGCATCTTTGGGACAAGGGACTTGTTGAGATCGGGTTCTTATTGGTAGATTGACACTAGAAGTTCTGTTAGTATTTGGAAAGATGTTTGGGTGCCAAGCTTAGCAACTTTGTCTCCTGCTTAGGGTTTGACTTTGCATAATGGTAGCATGCTTCTACTTTCAGTCTGACCGATTTTGGGATTGTTGTCTACTGAACATGTTGAACTTCTAGCATGCAAGGAGGCTCTTGAGTTAATTATTGAGCAGTTTTTGCAGCATGAAATTTTGAAAATTGATTCTCTAGATATTGAACAACAATTGTCTGATGTTGGAATTAACCTCTCCAAGTTGGGTCAAATTTTTGAAGATCTTAGAGTGTTTCTAGAGGCACTGCCTAATGTTCAAATTGTGTGTACAAGAAGGGATGCCAATAAGGCAGCTCATTTGGTGGCTGCACATGCTGTTTCCTCTTGCCAGGCTCTCTACTACCTAACTAACTGCACCTACTCGTATTGGTAATAGCATGACAATGAAATAGGTGAACTCATGTTAAATTAATTGCAATGTGTCTAGTAAAAAGTTTTAGGAAAAAAATCAAGAATCTAGGAAATACCCGCAAAGGGATGGTCAAAATTCCTTGAAATGATGTTTGGCTAAAATAACACCAAATGACCAAGCCAGCTCAGCACGAAAACTCAAATCGTACCCCAATTATGAAATCGCAAATCTCAGTCATAAAAAAAAAACCCACCACAAGGAGCTCGATAGGGCCTATATAGCGACTCATAAACCCCTTGCGAGTCCAAGATCACACTAAAACATGACGTATAAGTTTAGATAAAAATGAACTTAAGGGTCTTTCAAGTTGAAATCAAGAAGAAATAGGAATTGTAATTTGTGAAGCAGAGAAGATGAGAGCCTCTATTAATTTTTTTCCGATTTATTCTCCATTTACTTTTTTTTTTAGTTAAATACGGTTTACTCCCTGAACTTTTATCTAAAAAACACTTCAGTCCCTGTCCCTGAACTTTACTCCATGTACTCTCAATTTTGGACCAATAGGTCCATTCCGTTACTCTCCGTCCGAAAATTTCGTTAAATTGCTGACGTTGCAATCCCTTTCCCACTAAAATGTCCATTATACCTTCAATTCATCTTTTTTTTTTAAATAATCTTTTTTTTTTCCCATTTTTTTTTCCTCTGTTTATCACTTCTTCTTCCAGTTCTCTCTCTCTCTCTCTCTCTCTCTTCTTCAACTTCGCCATACTATTGTCCTCCTTTCAATTTTAGTTTCCAACAAATTGAAACTCCAAACAGAGCAACAAACAAACCGAAACACTTCCTCCAAACATAGAAACAAAGAAACTAATTAAAACTCAAAATTGACAAAACAAACAAGCAATTAGTCACCAAACTCCAAACCTAGCCTTTCTCGACAACAACAGAAACTAGATACAAAGCAATTTCAAGAGGCTACCATTTAATTACAAACTAAAAAGCCTAATTCAATCTCAAATTTGAACAACAATACCATTTACCATCATAAAACCCAAATCAGGCAACCACGGTTGAGAATCCATGAGGATCAGGATTCCGGCGACCATGGTCAGACAAAATAGTGGGTTCAACAAGAGATTGGGCATGTTCAATGAACCCAAAATGATTGGATTACCATTCCTTCTTGTTCGATTAGATGAATTAGAAATTGATTCAATTTTCAACCTTAAATAATGGAGAAGATTAAGAACTATGGCAGTATCATAGTCCTAACCTATAACAACCCCAAGCCCACCGGCCAACATTTGTCGTCTCCTCTCCAGATCGGATCATCTTCTCTCTCAACCTCGATTTTGGGTTCGAATCGAAGCTCCAAACAGCTACTCCACCTTCCGGGTTGTGAAGAAGCGACGGAGAATGGCCGCCTAACCCGAACTTGGCCCAAGGATTGAATTGCAAAAAAGTGGCAGTGATTTGGGTAAGGATGAAGGAATTGAGAAGAATTTGGGTCAGTTAAGGAAAGTGAAAGAGTCAATTAAGGGAAGTGAGTCTTCTGTGCCAATTCAATTTGACGGACATGAAATCGTAATCCAATAGATGGAGAGACAAACAGGAAAAAAAAAAACAAAACAAAAAGAGAAAAAAAAAACTTTTCAAAAATAAATAAATAAATAATTAAAAATGTGAGGGTAGAATGGACATTTTACAGCAAAGAAGACTGTCACATCAGCGATTTAACGGAATGGACCTATTGGTCTAAAATTGAGAGTACAAGGAGTAAACGTGTGAAATTAGAAGGACAGGGACTGAAGTGTTTTTTGGGTAAAAGTTTAGGGAATAAACAATATTTAACCCTTTTTTTTAATCAAATCCAAAACGGGTGGAAAAATATTGCATCACAAGTCAGAATAGGTCGGTACATAGCCTTCCGCCAAAGACAAGAAGCTAGTGGTAGTACCCATAATGGTACATAGCTATAGACCCACTCATTAGACAATTGAGTACGTAGACATAGTGAGAGTCCTCTTTCGGTACAACTTTAGAGGCGATAGAGGTACATAGGGTGCACAAAAGTGCATAGGTTCCTAAAAAGGAAATTATTATAATTAGATAAACTAAAACATAGAAATGGGCCTAGGGCAAACAGCCTAGCCCAAGAGGGCAGCTCCAAGAGAGAGGAAGTCTAACTCAAGGCCCAGCAGAGAAGGGTGCTCCAATCCCAGCCCAAACACCATCACCAACCCAAATCAGTGCACAGCTTCGGTGCAGTGCCGCCGACCACCCCTATACAGAACCTCGCCACCACCCCACGAAATCGCCTAGAACCACCAAGCCACGCCGGCCTTCACGATTCGGTCAGACCCTCCATAGCCACGCTGCCTTAGCAATCTACCCAGACCACTTAAGCCACGCCTCCACGACACAATCTACTCAAACTCCACTATAGCCACCGCTACCTCTAGTTCTGGAAATCCCATAATGAAGTCGCCGCCGCAGGTCCTAGAAGCCCATGACGAAACCCGCAGTCCCTATACAATTTGATCTTGAATCAGAGAAGTTGTCCGAACTCCACCTCCACCCATTCCGGCAAAACCATCGAGCCAAACCTCCCACACATGAAGCCACCAAGGTATTAGCATTCCAGAGCCCATCCGGCAGCAGCCCAAAGAGGCAAACTAGCGCTGGCAAGCGCCGCTGGACGAGAAGAAAAGTTCAATACCTAAGACGCAGTCCGGATCTTTTGGAGCAAAACCTAGTTCTTCAAGAGATATTGACAATTCATATATCAATTTACTTTTTAGCTAAAGGTAAAGTAGACTAATTTTCACGGCTAAACTTTATATCATGGGTATGCTAGCTGGTAATACAATAGGTATCAATTTATTTTCATCGTTCTTTAACAAAAAGTGGAGTGTCTGATTAGCATATTCCTCAGTTCTCACACCTATAGGATCAATGATATCTATGGTAGACGGATAGTATAGTTCATAGTTGGAATGGTATTTGTTACAATAATGCTCAAGATAAAAGCAAAAATAATAATAAAAAAAATAGACTCAGAAATGAAAGTGGAAGAAGAAATGGAATATGCCAAGTATATGAGAACGAGGAATTAAATTTGTTTTGGATGTAAGGAAATGATTGATGTTACTCGGAATCCCATCACAAAAAAAAATTCCTCTGAGCCCTTTCAAAAAAAAAAAAAAAAGGATTCCTCGAAGGTGCAACTTCGGCCAATTGGTGGAAATAAAGCTTAAAATGGACAATTCTATTCCCACTTTGTTTCCATGACTAGAATAATATATAATTTATAATAATGATTCATAAGTATCATACCAACTACTAAATTATCGGCATCTTCTATACGCTATTATATTTTAGACTTTTAGTTACCACCTTATCTTCCATCATGTATTTTTTATTATTATAATAATATAAAATAGAAGGATGGGAGGTCGGTTTCCGGGGTATAGTGGTTTCCTCTTTATTATGGGAAGGTAGGTGCCTTGCGCAATGATCGCTAACGAGGGGCTAATATCGCATAATTCTTTTATTTTAATTCGTGTAAAAAAAAAATTAATTATACCTCCACAGAATGTTAATTAAGTTAACTAACTAATATGTCACAGCTCACTACTATCTCCTTTTCAAATATACAAAATATGAGAAGTCATTTAGAGGGAGTATGGCTGTCACTCGGTCAGTTCGAATTGGTTATAAGTATTACCAACTTCAAAACCAAAACTTTCAGTTTCAAAATTGAGCTACCAATTACGAACTAAAATTTTCAGTTTTTAATCATATATACCAAATTTAGTATTTCGGTTTTTGGTATTATCATCTTTAGAACAACTACTTCTTTGTAATATAAATTAAAATGAACAATACTAGGTTTTTCAATTTTATAGTTGTAAGTAGATACTTATTATAGCTTTCTTTTGTACATATGACATCAAGTTTTGGTCATTTTTTAATAAAATTAGGTTATTTAACCATCTTTAACCAGGTTACTTAAAATACATGTACTATTAATGTAGTATATATAATAATGTTCATACTATTATGATTTTTTTTTGTTTATTTCATAATATACATGTATGTGTATTGAAAACTATAGTATATAAAACTAATATTTAGATAATCGATAGATTCAGTATCTACCAAAACCAAACTAACTTTTTCGGTAATTTTGTAATTTTTGAATATTTCAGTTTTATCGGTCTCAGTTACCAAAAAGTTTGTATACCAAACCTAAAACATCAATTGGTCTTCGGTCAGTTTGGGAATTACCAAACCAAGTGGCAGCCCTAAGAGGGACAATAATGCATCTCCACAACTTATTTACTCCTTTTCATTCATATTAAATAAGAACTAAACTGAAGTTAAAGAATGAACTCAAATTCATTTATAAAAGTAAAATAAAGGAGATATTGCATTCAAGAAACCAAAAACATAAACTAGAATGAGAGTGTCATTGTTGAAATAAAAGTTTCTGACTGTATCTGATTTTCGTTTTATTTGGAAAAAGCTATCTACGTTTGCCCTTAGGATTGTGTCAAGGGGCACTTTCTAGTCAATTCATTAAATTTGTATTTTCCATTATGTAATCATAAAAGCTGATACGGTGAAAGCTATGTTTTTTGGTTTTTCTCCCTTCTGCTCTAGGGTTTTTAGCACCCAACGTACCACACAAAAAAATAAATAAAATAAAAAAATTGGCTTTTTATATTCATTGAGTTATCCATAATAATAGAATATGTAAACTATATATATTTTGTGAATGAAATATTTTAAAATAATAAAAAAGAAAAAAGAAATCCATGATCTCTTCCAGAATTATACATTTATACAAAACATAATATAAGCAGGGTCTCAGCTCAAAAGCTTAGGTGGAGTTGATTCAACTTATCTGATACGCAGGTGGATGTATAGCTATGGTAATCCGTACAACTATAGGTGATAAGAGACCTGTGGATTTGGAATAGTCAACACCACACCACACCTCTTCTCTTCTTGTGGATCCCTATAGGCCAATATTAATTTTAAATCAAATATTACTTCTGTTACTTCACATGTCCTTGAAGATGAGATTTACCTAGCCAGGGGTTTATTTTTTTAGGGGTTTTTTTTTTTTTGATTACAAGGATACCCGAAGGCAAAGGACAAGAACCTAAAACACAATTAATCTTGGCTTAGACAAGCCCAAAAGGTCAGCTTCCAGAAGAGGCACGACATCAATAGGAGGGGAGCTGAAGAATCTGCAGCCAGGTTCATAACCATGTCCAATATTCGCTAACAAATCAGCCACTGAATTACACTCTCTGTAGACATGTTTAAGGGACACATTCCAAACCCTACTCAAAAGCTCTTGACAGTTTGCCACAATACTATAAAGACGGTGGAGATGAGCAATGGGAGAGAGAACCAACTTTACCGCAACAAGTGAATCCATTTCTATTTTCAAACGTCTACAGCCATTCTGCCAAGCCATTTCCATGCCTTTCAGAAGTCCCCAAAGCTCAGCTTCAATAACTTGACCAATGCCCAACTTGGCAGAAAACCCATTCATCCATTCCCCCTTATCATTTCGAAGGGCTCCTCCAGCACATATAATCCCAATATTTTTATGCAAACTACCATCAACATTTAACTTGAGCCAATCCTTAGGCGGAAAATCCCAACACAGCTGAGCCACCTGTCTTGGAGTTTTAGCATGTGTAATCATATTTGCTTCAAAAAATTCTCTGGTAGACTGATGAATAATTAAAGAAGGCCAAAATGGAAATTTAAAAGTATGATCAAAGATGATGCTACACCTCCATTTCCATATATACCACAGCCCCATAGCAAAATAGCAACACCAAGGCACTGCATATTGCAGTCTCGTAGGGGACTTTAAATTGATAAGCAACCAATCATTAAAGGGAAGAGTGTAAGTGGAGGAGAACTCACTTGTGGGGTGGAGGGCAGTCCAAATCCTCATAGAAATAGTGCAGTCTCTGAAAAGATGGTCCAAGGATTCAAGCAGGAAGCTGCATCTTGGACAACGAGTATCTATAGCCAAACCTCTACGAACCCTCACGTCATTTGTTAGCAATCTATCATGCACAAGAGTCCATAAAAAGGTTTTCACCTTAGGAGGGACTTGAATCTTCCAAATAAAATTCCATGGCCATGGTTGAGGATCCAAGTTCAAAAACAAAGAATGATAAGCAGATTTAACAGAAAAGTTACCATTCTGAGATAATCTCCATATGATCGTGTCATCACCACTACGAGTACCTCCTGCATGCAGACCCAAAATTTTTAATTTCACATCCTCAGATAAAAATTCTTGCACCCGGTGTAAATCCCATCCACCATCACCGTGAACATCACACACTCTTAGCCCTTCGAGGTTGGGAGGAATAGGCTTCAAGGCAATAGCAGACAAAACACCAAGACCTGTCCAATTATCATTCCAGAAAGAAATTTGCATACCGGATCCAATCCTCCACTTAGTTCCCTCAGGGAGCAGTTGAGCTCCATAAAGGATGCCTTTCCATGTACTAGAGCTAGAAGGGAAAGGAGAAGTTAGCTTCTGCATAATGCAATCATCTTTGAGGTATTTTTTATTCAAAGCTTGAGCCCACAACCCTTGTTCCTGTTGAAGAAGTCTCCATCTTGTTTTGGCTAACAAAGCCTGATTCATCATACATGTCTTCTTCAAACCCAACCCACCATAACATTTGGGTTTACAGACCGTATCCCACTTCACTAGATGGATTTTCTTTTGTTCTTCAGTGTGCCCCCATAGGAAGTTCTTGTTCAATCGATCAAGAGTATTACAAATGGACATAGGAAGTCTTACTGATTGCATTGTATAAACTGGTAGGCCAGCTGTAACCGATTGAATTAGAGTGTGTCTCCCAGCCAGAGAAAGGGTGTGGCTTTTCCAGGAAGTAAGTCTGAGTTGAGCTTTTTCAACTAGGCCTTTATAAGTTTCAGGAGTAACTCTTGAATGTAGCAAAGGCACTCCAAGATACTTCCCTAAGTCATTGGTTAAAGGAGAACCACAAATATCTGATAATTGAGCTGCTAGACCTTCCTCAGTATTTGGAGAACAGAAAAGGGAGGATTTCTCAAAACTTACTTCTTGGCCTGAATTTAAGCAAAAGCAATCAATACAAGAGCGCATCACTTCAGCTTGAGGAATAGAAGCCTCTGCAAATAAGATCAAATCATCCGCGAAGAAAAGATGAGAGACAGTAGGACCATTTCGAGAAATTTTCACAGGTTTCCAAGTACCTTGTTCGACCTGAAAATTAATTAAATGTGAAAGTGTCTCCATACATAAGACAAAGAGGTAAGGGGACAAGGGATCACCCTGCCTTAGCCCACTCTCTGGACTGACATTGTCAGTAGCTTCTCCATTAATAATGACTTTGGATTTAACAGAAGTAAAGCATTGAATCATCAGTTGTAAAAGTTTACCCCGAATACCCACTTCCCATAGCACACTTTTAATAAATTGCCACTGCATCTTGTCATACCCTTTAGCTAGATCAATCTTCCATGCCATAAACCCAAGATTCCCTCGAGAGTTGCGAAACTTATGCAAAAGTTCTTGAGCAACAATAATATTATCAGTTATATTTCGGCCAGGAATAAAACTAACCTGAGTAGGCGAGACCAGCATACTCATCATAGGCCTTAATCTCTGCACAATGATCTTTGAGACCACTTTATATAAAGTATTGCAAAGACTAATCGGACGCAACTGCTTCATAGAGAGAGGGCTTGCCACTTTGGGAATTAAGGCAATGAGAGTGTCATTCAGATTCTCAGGGAGCTCACATTTATCAAAGCACTCTTTAACCAACTGAATAATGTCCTCTTTACAGGTCGACCAATGAAGTTGGAAGAACTTTGCAGGAATTCCATCTGGGCCTGGAGCTTTGAGACCACCAATAGAGAACAGACTATTAGAAAGCAACGACAAGAGATTGAGTATATACTCTAATTAAAGTGATTTCTGTTAAAACTTTCTCATGTAGATACAGTGGGTTGATCTATGTGCCGATCGATTCAGGTTAGATCTGCATATGCCTTATCATGACTAATGACACACTTTTTAATTAATTTAGTCGTCGGCTCATAAGATTTCAGTCAGACAAGATTTTAACAAAACTACATTTTGTTAACTTGATGTTTTCTATATGAAGCGTTAAACTAAGAGTTTGAGACCTTGAATAAGAGAAAATTATTAGAAGCCCCCACAACAAGTATTGTTTTGTCACGCCCCTGATTTTTACAACAATAAAAATCGATATATATAATCCCATAATTATACATGCGTGAATATTCAGTCATCAATACCAATACCTGGAACATCTTTCCCTTAAAACAAGTACTTACTGATACACTGAATCATCCAAGATAACATACACTCGCTCCACAGAGTTATATATTATACAAATTTACGAATTTAATTGTCATCACAATAAAACGTAAATGCTCCTCAGAGCTTACTGCATAGCGGAAGTCATATATTGGCAAAGCCAACAAAAATTGCTTCCTACCCGTTCTGCTGCCAACAAGCTCCTTCAGCTTCAGCCACGATTTTCCTGACCTGCAGGATTAGCCCCTACACCATTTACAATGGTGCACCGGGGTTGCCAAACAACAAACCCGGTAAGCTTCTTCAAGCTCGTATGAGTAACTCATGAACATCAATCAACAACTCACATCAATCTACTTAAGGAAACATGCAGCCATGAATCCTTCTAACATTCTATATCCTTTCCACAGAAAAGAAAACATGAGTCACCACTATGACCATGCCTTATTTGCTAACTTAACCATCAAGTAGCAATTCAAGTCTCATCTAGACAATTAAAGAAGAATGCCATTTGAACTCTCCTTTAAGCCGCGAACCTATGAGTCTCAAGCAACCTCGACTGTTACTCCCATAAGCTATCATGGCAGATAAACTAGAACCCTATTGAAATTGTAATCACTCGTCCTAACCAGGACGTGATTACCTATTTCCCGCCTTGATCACCATCTGTGATCTGTCACCATCTGAGACATATGATTTCAGACTCCGTCTAGTCAGGAAATCAACATCAAGGTCGCCATCTGCAACCTGTCACCATCTGTGACCTATAATCATTAGACCCCATCTGGTCTCAGCTCAACCATTGATCACCATCTGTGACTCATAATCTTCAGACCCCATCTGGTCATGAAGTCAAACATCAAGGTTACCATCTGCAACCTGTTACTATCTATGATCTATCACCATCTGTGACGTAAGATCTTCTTAGACCCTATCTGGTCTTAAGGTCAACGTTAAGTAAGTCACATCTGACCTAAAAACGTTACAACTATCTAATTTCGGCTTTCCTTATCTCTGCTCACCATCTGTGACGCATGATCTTCAGACCTCATCTGGTCACGAAATCAAACATCAAGGTTACCATCTGCAACCTGTTACTATCTATGATCTATCACCATCTGTGACGTAAGATCTTCTTAGACCCTATCTGGTCTTAAGGTCGACGTTAAGTAAGTCGCATCTGACCTAAAAACGTTACAAGAACCTAGCTTCGGCTTTCCTAATCCTTGCTCACCATCTGTGACCCTTGGTACGAAGACCAATACATCTAAAATGAGTCACGCTTGACTCAAAATGTAGCATCAAGCTCAATGCTTTTCAAACAATAGAAAACATCTTTTTCTATAATATCGTTTCCTGAAAAGTCGCATTCAACAATAATATGAACACCATCATGCATATTATTATTCATCACAATCATTCACAAGGATATATATATTTCATCTAAATATATATATGTAGTCATTCGCTCAGGAATGCCTACTAATACCAACTATAGTTTGCAGTTAAATAATTAACGCCAAAACAATAATGGTACTTATGTTCATAAAGGTCCTTGTGAGATTTACTCACCTTGAACTCCTGCTGCGTCTTCAGTACAGAACCGAACCAAAACTATCACCAACCACTCGTCTGGATACTTCGTCAAGTACCTAATCACATATGGTTCCAACTTAGTAATGATTCATATTTGTTTTAAGTTCGAAACCCCTGTTTTTGAACTAAAAACCCCAAAGTGGTGCCAATCGAGGCAAAACCACATCCGAGACCTCCCAAAGTCTTCGGAATACGTCCACGATCGATGTGACCAAACCACAAGTCGATCGGACGCTCGTATCTTCACGGATCGAATAAATTCACCGATATGAAACGGCAAAAATCATAACAAATCCATACGAACTCCAAAATCTGCATATTATATATCGAAACGCTCGTATCGACGAGTAGAAGACATATAATACCAGAAACAGTTCCTTAAGTGGCCGGAACACCGCCGGAACGCCACCACAGACGGTGGTGCACCGCCGCCGGCCAAAAACTCATTATTTCACAAAACTCCCAACATCAAAAAGCTTCATCTAAGCATGCTTGTGAACTTTCATAACTGGATCGAAGTCAGAAAACAAGCTTAAGGGATCGAAAACTACCTCACAAGCCGTGAACAGTGATCCAATTCGAGTTGATCGAGTTTTCACGTAAACCGGTCGAAACAAACACCAAGGATCGACCAGCGAGCTTGTTCTGAACTCAACCCAAGAAAATCGAAGCCACGCCGACGTTGGAACTGTGTTTTCCGGTCGGGTCCGAATTCCTCGATCTGCACCGCCTTGAACTGCCACCGAGACGGAGAATCGCCGTAAGAGAACACCAGAGGGACGACCAGACGGCGGAGGCGATCCTGTCTGTCCAAGTTTCACGGCCGGAGACCGCCGCAGTCGGCCGGAAAAGTCGGGTCGGATCGGCCGGGTTCGGGTCGGGTCAGCAGGATATTTTCGTTTCTGTAGAGGCCGACCGAGAGAGAAGAGAGAGAGAGGAGAGGGCTTCCGGAAAAGGAAAATGGGAAAATGAAAATATTTTTCTGATTTTTTCCTATATATACTAAAATGGAAACTTCTTCCGATAGCCATAACTTCCTCATACGAACTCCGATTTATGCGTTCCACATGTCCACGAACTCGTATCGACGCGCTCTACAACTTTCGTGAAGGAAATTTTCCGAGAATCCCAACATATAAAAAGTCAAACTTCACACGACCCCCTAACTGTGAAATTCAATTATTTATACGTACGAACATCATTCCACTCCATATAAAATCTACGAATAAAGCATTATAACAATTATTCGTACAACTGGTCCATTATTAATTACCAAAATTACATAATGAAAATCCAGGTCATCACAGTCTACCCTCCTTAAAGGAATTTCGTCCCGAAATTCACACTTGCTCATCAACAAACAACTGTGGGTACTTCGCTCTCATATCCGTCTCTAATTCCCAAGAAGCATCACCCTCGTCGTGGTGACTCCACAATATCTTGACCAAGTCAACTTCCTTCCTTCGAAGTTGCTTTGTTGACCTATCCAAAATTCTAACAGGTTCAACAACAAAGGTCGTATCCGCGTGCACTTCAATCGTACCATAATCAATCACATGTGACTCATCCTGAACATACTTCCTCAACATAGACACATGGAAAACATTATGCACACCAGACATAGTAGGAGGTAAGGCAAGCCTATAAGCCAACTCTCCTACCCTTTCCAGAATTTCAAAAGGTCCGACAAACCTTGGTGATAACCTTCCTTTCTTGCCAAATCTCACCACACCCTTCATGGGCGAGACCTTCAAGAACACATGATCACCCTCTTTAAACTCAACATGTCTCCTTTTCAGATCTGCATAACTCTACCAACTTCGCACTTGAGAACTCATCCTCTGTCTGACCTTGAATGATCCTGGAAATCAGGGCAGGCTGTACCGTGATACTTCCAAGGAAACTCCCATTCTCAATTCCTACTTGCACAAGGTCAAACTCAGATGCAGTCTCCAACATAAGCCACTCCTGAACCATAACAGAAGCAACAATACCCCTGGGCTTTCTACTCAAAGCATCCGCCACCACATTGGCCTTTCCTGGATGATACTCCAAGGTGAAATCATAGTCCTTCATGAGTTCCATCCACCTTCTCTGTCTCATGTTCAACTCCTTCTGAGAGAACAGATACTTCAAACTCTTATGATCCGAAAAGAGTTCGAACTTCTCCCCATACAAGTAATGCCTCCAAATCTTCAAGGCAAACACAACCGCAGCCAACTCCAAATCATGAGTGGGGTAATTACGCTCATGCACCTTCAACTGTCTAGAACCATAAGTGACAGCACCTCCATGCTGCATCAATACACATCCCAAACCTTGATGAGACGCATCACTATAGATGACTAAACCGCCACCGCTTGTGGGAATAGTCAACACTGGGGCTGTGGTCAATCTAGCCTTCAACTCATTGAATGCTCGTTCACATTCCTCAGTCCACACAAACTGGACATTCTTCCTTGTCAACTTGGTCAAAGCCGAAGCAATGCTAGAAAATCCCTCAATGAATCTCCGATAATAACCTGCCAAACCCAGGAAACTACGTACCTCAGTAACTGTAGTGGGTTGGCCCCAGTTCATCACTGCTTCCACCTTAGAAGGATCCACAGAGATTCCATCCTTCGAAATCACATGACCAAGGAACTTGACCTCCCTTTGTCAAAATTCGCACTTCTCGAATTTCACAAACAATTCCTTTTCTCTCAAAAGTTGTAGCACAATCCGCAGATGCTTATCATGGTCCTCCAACGTCTTGGAATAAACCAAAATATCATCTACGAATACTACCACAAACTTATCCAAGTACGGACTGAACATACGGTTCATCAAGTCCATAAAGGCTGCTGGTGCATTGGTTAAACCAAAAGGCATGACAACAAACTCAAAGTGTCCATACCTAGTCCTAAAAGCAGTCTTAGGGACATCATCATCTTTCACCCTCAACTGGTGATATCCGGATCTCAAATCGATCTTCGAGAATACAGCAGCTTCCTTAAGCTGGTCGAACAAGTCATCAATCCTAGGTAAAGGGTACCTATTCTTAATCGTCACCTTGTTCAGCTGCCGATAATCCACACACAACCTTAGTGAACCATCCTTCTTCTTCGCAAACACCACAGGTGCACCCCAAGGAGAAGTACTAGGTCTAATGAACCCTTGCTCAAGTAAACCATCAATTTGCTCCTTCAACTCTTTAAGTTCAGTTGGTGCCATCCGAAATGGTGCCATAGATACAGGTGCAGTACCTGGTATCACATCAATAGCAAAATCCACTTCCCTCCTCGGAGGTAATCCTGGTATCTCCTGAAATACATCACTGTACTCGGAAACCACAGAAATCTCTGCCATAACCGCCGTACAACTCACTGACTCCACATGAGCTAAGAATCCTGCCCTTAAAGCAGTATCTGACCTAAGACACCGATAACGAAACACCGGCTGCCCAGGTATATGAAATGACACTACCATTTCAAAGCAATCAATCATAGCATGATTTGGCCTCAGCCAATCAATACCCAAAATGACATCATACTTATGATCTGCTAATACAATCAAGGCCGCAGTAAACTCCTTACCACCAATCACAATTGGACAAGCATCACAAAACTTATCAAGCTCAAGGGAAACACCAAGTGGGGAAATAACACACAAGGATCTAGCAAGAGGCCTAGGAGTTAAACCTAACATATCAACCACAGAACTAGATATGAAAGAGTGGGACGCTCCCGTATCAAATAACACCCTAGCAAAGAATTCAAATAAGGATAAGGTACCTTCCACTCCGGCATTCTGCTGACCAATAGCAAACACCCTAGCATTTCCCGGAGGTAGATGCCTCTGCTGATTCCCTTGTCCCCTACGCTGCTGGGTACAATCCCTTGAGAAGTGCCCCGTCTGGCCACATGTGAAGCATGCCAAGTTCTTAGGTTTCGTGCAATCTCGAGCAACATGGCCCATCTCATTGCAATTGAAACACTTCGGGTTCGCCACCGGCCTATTAGGTGCAACCCTAGCAGGTGCAGCTGCAGCCCTAGCTGGTGCCTGCTGATTAGTTCTCTGTCTCTTCCAGAATCCACCTCGATTCCCAGATGCTTTACTGCTCCCCGCAGTTGTCTTTCCCTTTCTTTGGAAATCCCTCTCAGCCGATTCGTGTTCTTGGAGAGTCAAGTTCTCCTGCTCAATGGCCATAGCCTTGACGAAAATGAGCTCTACTGTTTTCAGTTCCAGAACAGCGACATCGCGCCGGATTGAAGCATTCAGTCCCCACTGAAACTTCATAGCTAAGCTCTCAGCATCCATCTGCCTCACAAAGCGATACAACCTTGAGAACTCAGCTTCATACTCCCTCACACTCTTAGTCCCTTGGACTAAAGAGACAAAGTCCCTTTCCAATCGCTCCCTCACAGAAGGCGGAAAGTACTTCTTCCTGAACAGTTCAACAAAACCATCCCAGGTCACAGTGGACACATCCATAACTCTCTGTGTGCCGCTCCACCATACCCTTGCATCGCCTTGGAGCATAAACGCCGCAATCTTCCTCTTCTCAATGTCGTCACAGACGACCATCTCGAAGTAGGTCTTCATGTTCTCGATCCATTGATCTGCCAACATGTGATCCGTACCTCCCTGGAATGGAACTCCTCCCAACCTCGAAATCTCCTTTGCCAACTTCGACAAACGAGTGGGATCAGCAGCATTCACAATCTCCACAACAGGTGGAACAGGCAGCTCAACATTCGAAGCCTCGAACTCATCCTCAAATATGTCCTCAACAGGAGGAGGAATCCTGCCCCTACCTCTGGCTCTACCCCTGCCTCTGGGTCTACCTCGACCCCTAGCTCGGCCTCCTTGTGAATCCATAACCTAAGGAGCATAGCAACCTTGGTTAATGCTTGTACAACTTCCAACTACAAGTATAAGTCAATAACATGACTAAATCAACCACCTTACTACGTCAGAAGATACAATTCTATCCCCTACGTAAATCTTGAGTTAAATCTAAAGGCCCTCATTCCTCAAAAGACTATAACTCCTAGAAGCTACCTTAAGCTCCTACACTTTGTTCACTGAACCAACACTACCCTGATGGCTCCCAATCCAACACTCATTGCATACCCAATGACTATATCAATACCGAAGAGCATCAGATGGGGATCCGCTGCAGACGGGCCATCACTCGAGGAGTATTGATTATCACCAAATATGCACCTTACGCTCTGATACCAAACTTTCACGCCCCTGATTTTTACAACAATAAAAATCGATATATATAATCCCATAATTATACATGCGTGAATATTCAGTCATCAATACCAATACCTGGAACATCTTTCCCTTAAAACAAGTACTTACTGATACACTGAATCATCCAAGATAACATACACTCGCTCCACAGAGTTATATATTATACAAATTTACGAATTTAATTGTCATCACAATAAAACGTAAATGCTCCTCAGAGCTTACTGCATAGCGGAAGTCATATATTGGCAAAGCCAACAAAAATTGCTTCCTACCCGTTCTGCTGCCAACAAGCTCCTTCAGCTTCAGCCACGATTTTCCTGACCTGCAGGATTAGCCCCTACACCATTTACAATGGTGCACCGGGGTTGCCAAACAACAAACCCGGTAAGCTTCTTCAAGCTCGTATGAGTAACTCATGAACATCAATCAACAACTCACATCAATCTACTTAAGGAAACATGCAGCCATGAATCCTTCTAACATTCTATATCCTTTCCACAGAAAAGAAAACATGAGTCACCACTATGACCATGCCTTATTTGCTAACTTAACCATCAAGTAGCAATTCAAGTCTCATCTAGACAATTAAAGAAGAATGCCATCTGAACTCTCCTTTAAGCCGCGAACCTATGAGTCTCAAGCAACCTCGACTGTTACTCCCATAAGCTATCATGGCAGATAAACTAGAACCCTATTGAAATTGTAATCACTCATCCTAACCAGGACGTGATTACCTATTTCCCGCCTTGATCACCATCTGTGATCTGTCACCATCTGAGACATATGATTTCAGACTCCGTCTAGTCAAGAAATCAACATCAAGGTCGCCATCTGCAACCTGTCACCATCTGTGACCTATAATCATTAGACCCCATCTGGTCTCAGCTCAACCATTGATCACCATATGTGACTCATAATCTTCAGACCCCATCTGGTCATGAAGTCAAACATCAAGGTTACCATCTGCAACCTGTTACTATCTATGATCTATCACCATCTGTGACGTAAGATCTTCTTAGACCCTATCTGGTCTTAAGGTCAACGTTAAGTAAGTCACATCTGACCTAAAAACGTTACAACTATCTAATTTCGGCTTTCCTTATCTCTGCTCACCATCTGTGACGCATGATCTTCAGACCTCATCTGGTCACGAAATCAAACATCAAGGTTACCATCTGCAACCTGTTACTATCTATGATCTATCACCATCTGTGACGTAAGATCTTCTTAGACCCTATCTGGTCTTAAGGTCAACGTTAAGTAAGTCGCATCTGACCTAAAAACGTTACAAGAACCTAGCTTCGGCTTTCCTAATCCTTGCTCACCATCTGTGACCCTTGGTACGAAGACCAATACATCTAAAATGAGTCACGCTTGACTCAAAATGTAGCATCAAGCTCAATACTTTTCAAACAATAGAAAACATCTTTTTCTATAATATCGTTTCCTGAAAAGTCGCATTCAACAATAATATGAACACCATCATGCATATTATTATTCATCACAATCATTCACAAGGATATATATATTTCATCTAAATATATATATGTAGTCATTCGCTCAGGAATGCCTACTAATACCAACTATAGTTTGCAGTTAAATAATTAACGCCAAAACAATAATGGTACTTATGTTCATAAAGGTCCTTGTGAGATTTACTCACCTTGAACTCCTGCTGCGTCTTCAGTACAGAACCGAACCAAAACTATCACCAACCACTCGTCTGGATACTTCGTCAAGTACCTAATCACATATGGTTCCAACTTAGTAATGATTCATATTTGTTTTAAGTTCGAAACCCCTGTTTTTGAACTAAAAACCCCAAAGTGGTGCCAATCGAGGCAAAACCACATCCGAGACCTCCCAAAGTCTTCGGAATACGTCCACGATCGATGTGACCAAACCACAAGTCGATCGGACGCTCGTATCTTCACGGATCGAATAAATTCACCGATATGAAACGGCAAAAATCATAACAAATCCATACGAACTCCAAAATCTGCATATTATATATCGAAACGCTCGTATCGACGAGTAGAAGACATATAATACCAGAAACAGTTCCTTAAGTGGCCGGAACACCGCCGGAACGCCACCACAGACGGTGGTGCACCGCCGCCGGCCAAAAACTCATTATTTCACAAAACTCCCAACATCAAAAAGCTTCATCTAAGCATGCTTGTGAACTTTCATAACTGGATCGAAGTCAGAAAACAAGCTTAAGGGATCGAAAACTACCTCACAAGCCGTGAACAGTGATCCAATCCGAGTTGATCGAGTTTTCACGTAAACCGGTCGAAACAAACACCAAGGATCGACCAGCGAGCTTGTTCTGAACTCAACCCAAGAAAATCGAAGCCACGCCGACGTCGGAACTGTGTTTTCCGGTCGGGTCCGAATTCCTCGATCTGCACCGCCTTGAACTGCCACCGAGACGGAGAATCGCCGTAAGAGAACACCAGAGGGACGACCAGACGGCGGAGGCGATCCTGTCTGTCCAAGTTTCACGGCCGGAGACCGCCGCAGTCGGCCGGAAAAGTCGGGTCGGATCGGCCGGGTTCGGGTCGGGTCAGCAGGATATTTTCGTTTCTGAAGAGGCCGACCGAGAGAGAAGAGAGAGAGAGGAGAGGGCTTCCGGAAAAGGAAAATGGGAAAATGAAAATATTTTTCTGATTTTTTCCTATATATACTAAAATGGAAACTTCTTCCGATAGCCATAACTTCCTCATACGAACTCCGATTTACGCGTTCCGCATGTCCACGAACTCGTATCGACGCGCTCTACAACTTTCGTGAAGGAAATTTTCCGAGAATCCCAACATATAAAAAGTCAAACTTCACACGACCCCCTAACTGTGAAATTCAATTATTTATACGTACGAACATCATTCCACTCCATATAAAATCTACGAATAAAGCATTATAACAATTATTCGTACAACTGGTCCATTATTAATTACCAAAATTACATAATGAAAATCCAGGTCATCACATGTTTAGGGTTGGAGAGGATGTGGCAATGGGCCGCATATATAATTACATTATATTGGGGATCTTATCCTAGCTTACTCATTGATCCATCAAATATTGAAATAACTAGGCAGAGGAGTAGGACTTGTAATAATGTAATGCTAATTAACTAACTAATTAAACAAGTAGGTAAATCATTTGTCTGATGCAGAAGCATGCGGGAGGTACAGTCATCACAATCGAACTGATTAATTAATATAAGCTAGCTAGGTGATTAAGTGGTTCATCAAACCAATTAACCATGGGCGCTGCGGTTTTGTATCCAACAACGTCAGAGTTGATCATATGCATCATATGCATATAGGGATTGAGATTCCTTTAATTAACTAGCTAATCTAGATTAGATATTAGGGCATCCATGCTTATGCTAATGCTTACAAACTAAAAAAACGTACATGCAGTTTACTTATTATTTTATTAGGGTTCCATGTTGTACTGTGACTCATCCTTGAGTTCTCTTTTAAACTTTGGTACTGATAAGACATTCCACCTTAGCTAGACGATTTGCTCCATATTTTCTTGGATTTGAGAAGTTGTATCTAAACCCCTAGCTATTTACATAAAATTTGCGAAGCTTCTTCAAGCTCTTGGGTCTAGTTACAGTGCATCCTTGTTGATCAAATCGTTCGAACCAAGGAAAAATAGACATTACAATGGGATGGAAAACGATTTGACGTACGATTAATGAAAGAGAACGGTGGAAAGCTCATCAACTAAGAATCATGATGGATTGCCAATATCGATCGGGCTGCAAAATAAGTAGATATGGCCAAATATAAATGAAAAAAATAAGATAACTAGCTATGTGATTAATGTAATGCTTGACTAGCTATGCCCATTTATATTTGGTACGAAACTTCACCATCGACTCTATCTCCTTTCTTGCTTATGCATCCATTCCTTATCAACCTAATGCTTGATTAGAGTTATGCTTTATTTATTTTCCTTGTACTCCGGATAAGGTTTATGTCCCTGACGCGCTCTTGGGAAGCGCGCAATTTAACCCTGAAATGTCGTTAGTAATATAAGTAAGTAGGGATCGTTCTATTCCGGGGATTGAGGGTACACCTGTAATTGTGAAACAAATAAAGAAAAGTATTATTTACAAAAATAAAATAAAGAATATAAATATATACAATTGTATAAACAAATAAAGAATTAAAATAATAAAGTATTATTTACAAAAATAAAATAAAGAATAAATATATACAAGTAAACACAAATAAGGGGGGATTATGATTCTTAAAATTAAAATTAAAATAAATAAAATAAAGAAAACGTAAAAACATATATACAAGGGTGGAACGCAAGGAACACAGATCAAAATCAATTCCATGTAATCAAATTCGATTCAAACCCTATAATTGTTCTTCCAAGTCATGAGAGAGGAGTTGATCATGTGAAACATTCGAAAGCAAATGATTTCCCATATTTTACTTTTCAATGCTAATTAACCTAAGCGAAAGCACCTAGATCAATCCTATCAAACATGCAATCAAGCCCTAGAAAGCTAGTGAATCATGTCATGTTTAATGCATTACACATAGAGAAAGGCTATCAACTCAAGTGTACAACTTAGTATGAATAAGTTCACCTAATTGCAATCCTCTTCAATTGAATTCGATTTTTGTCCAAAACCTTTACTACTTTGATTCAAGTTTACACAAAACGAAAAGTCGATTTCATGTTCTTAAACCTAGCACCAATTACATGCAAATCCTATAAGTGTCGACCCAAATAAGATAAACATATAAAAGTTTTCTATCAAGCAAATTCAATCGAACAATCACACATAAGCAACTATGGAATCACAACATAGAAATCGAAAATCCTTATTCAATCATAAAATTTCAGAATATAAACTTTATTCAAACATAAATGTCAACTAAAAATAATTCTCACGAAACTAAGCAAGATTACAAAGAAAGAGGTTGAATTACACCGTGAGATGGAGATGGGGATGAAGGATGAAACGTTATGGATTCTTGAATCTCGAAAGCAATCTTCAAGGTGGAGGATGGATGATGATGCTCACGGCTCCTTCTTCTTCTTCTTCTCCCTTGCTTGAAACGTTGAATGCACTAGAGGATGGAGAGAAAATGGAAAGGAAATGGAGAGACAAAGAAGATGGAATGGATGAAGGAATTGGTGTGGGAAAATGGAAAGGAAATGGAGAGACAAAGAAGATGGAATGGATGAAGGAATGTGTGTGGGAAAATGGAAAGGAAATGGAGAGACAAAGAAGATGGAATGGATGAAGGAATTGGTCTAGGAAAATGGAAAGGAAATGGAGAGACAAAGAAGATGAGATGGATGAAGGAATGTGTGTTAGAATGAGAGGAGAAGGTGTTTATATAGGGAAGAAAAAGAAGAGTGAAATGATGAGTGGAAGAAAAATAATGAAAGTGGAGTATGAAAGTGATTTGTAGAATATGGAAAAGAAAGAGAAATGATGATTACACCCTAAAACATGGAATGTTTTTGGGTGATGATGATGGTGGATTAGTGTGAGAAATGATGGAGAAAACATGATGATTACACCCTAAAACATGGAATATTTTTGGGTGATGATGATGATGGATTTCCTACTCATTTACTTCAATTTTATCTCCACCATTTGTAGGTAAGTGTGGACATAATGCTCATTTCACCATCATTTACTCCAATGTACCTAAGAAAATAGAAATTGAGTTAAAAATCGATTCATTAAGGAATTAACTAAGTAAAATGTGAGGAATTAACTATTAAAATATCACATTAAAATGCTCCTATCAGTCCCCCTTTATTTGTATTTTTTTTATTAATAAAATAAAAAAGCCGGACAAGCGGTGGGTTTAATTTTATCTAATCTCTTATTTAATTAAAAAAAGAACGAAGCTATGTCATCAAGTGAGATCTGTTTGTGAAATGAAGTGTGTAGTGTGCACAAAGCTGAATTCATGGTTGACCTCACTACTACAAAAAGGTCATCAGACGACGGTGGATTTGTGTTGTCTGATGACCAAGCTCACCGTGGTCTAAGTGAGTGTTGTGTGATTGAAAAATCAGACAACGGTGATTTCACCGTTGTGTGATAATAGTTTGCTCAACAGAAATACCTATTTCCGTTGTGTGAGTTCTGCGCAGCATGTGCCTGGCATGGCATGCGCGGCGATGCCTCGGCACATTCAGACAACAGAAGAAAGAATTCACTGTTGTGTGAGATTCATAACACACAACAGATATAACTCATTCTTTGTTGTCTGAGATATGTAACACACAACAGATATTACTCATTCTTTGTTGTCTGAGATTAATAACACACAACTGAAGTGAAATTATATCCCTTGTCTGTTGATTACTCAGACAACGGATATGATTTCATTTCTGTTGTGTGTTATGAATCTCACACAACAGAACTTTGTTTTCTTTTGTTGTTGGTTGTTAGTTCACACAACTACTCTATTTGGTTTCTGTTGTGTGTTATGAATCTCACACAACAGAACTTTGTTTCTTCTGTTGTTAGTTGTTTGTTCACACAACTACTCTATTTGGTTTCTGTTGTGTGTTATGAATCTCACACAACAGAAGTTTGTTTCTTTTGTTGTTGGTTGTTAGTTCACACAACTACTCTATTTGGTTAGCTGTAGTGTGAATATTGTAATCAAATTGAGTAACAAACCAGTGACTATTGGACAGTAATTACCACATCAAAAGTACTCAAATCCATATCATTCCATTACCATTTTTCAAACATCCATACATTCAAGTGACTAGGTAATGTACCAAACAAGAAAGCATTCCTAGCTAGCTACACATGAATCAAAAGCTGATATAATATCTTTTCTCTTAACAAAGCTTTTGCCTCCTCATTAAGCTCACTAATAAACTTCAAAGGTGATGGCCACACCAGAGGCTCAGCTGATGACGGATTTAGCATAGCTGCACAATAAGCTCCATGTTTGTGTTTCAAAGCAACTATATATGGCATTCTCCTGCATATTTACAAAAAAAAAAAAAACAATAGATAAAGATCAAACTTTCAAATAAAGTGTTTAAAATCAAGTTAAGAGATATGATCATTGGTTCAGGTTTTCTTGAGGAAAAAAAACCAAAGCTGGAGGAAAAAAAAACCATATATGGAGGAAAAAAAAAATCAGAAACCCAAACCAAACCAAAGCTGTGATTTTTCACATACATTTGCTCCTACTTCAAGAAGCTTTCGCACGCATGAGATCTTGCCATGCATTGCAGCCAACATAAGCGGAGTCTGAAAACCATCCAAAACCAACAAACCATGAGCAAATTACATCCAGCAAAAACTAAAGATCAAACATTTTCAAAGCTATCTGAAACCCAAGTAAAAAGTGTTAAATCACATTGAAGCAAACTGTAATGGAGAATGCTATATGGCAACACGAGATGTAAAAACAAATAGATATTCAGCACTCAGAATCAAACAGGCTACTTCAAACAGAACATAACCACTACAAAAACAACTTGCAGTAGTAATTAGGCAACCCAATATATTTAGACCTTCCTAAACAAAAATTACACCAATTTCACTTTATATTTTAACCCGAGGCCTATAACTTCTCCTCTCCCTCCACCTAGCACAAGACTCGATTATATGTTCAAACCACCCAAATTCAAAAATTTAAGTAAGAAGAAAAGAAAAAAAAAAGCAATGTAGGAAGGGAACAAATTAACAAACCAGAATGATCCTGCAGTTCTTTTAACAACTTCATCAGTATACTAGACTGTGCTCCACTAAGCATAACTGCTAAGTTGGGTATTAAAATCCAATTACTAAATTGATGCATTCCAGAAATAATACTATATAGCTGCTGGTAGTATCATGCAAGTGTATCAGTTTATCAAACTGAAGTGCAAGGAAATTCGACACGATCCAATAAAAATCCTGACTAACAACAGCTTATAGAGAGTTGCCCTTTTTTATTATATTTTTCTGCCGAAGAAGAAACAGAGTGAGAGAGTAGGTGATGCACTGATGAAAATAACTATTCCATGGAGCAAGCATAAACAACAGACAAAATGCGGAAAACCAATTTCCATGTCATTACAGAAACCCAAGTCGGAAAAATTTGTTCCACGACATATGGAGAATCTACACAGTTAACAACTTCATGTAAATATGTATGAAACCGAATTTGGACTATACAATTTAAGTAGCGAAACCAAGAAGTGTACAAGGAACAAACCATACCAGAAGCTGCCAAGACTCCACCTTCATCATCTTCTGGTACCCTGATGATCTTAACTGCAACAGCTTCCTCATTGTAAATCCCATAGGTGTGGCCTCCTTAATCTTCAATGCAAAACCCAGAACCCAAATAAAAAAAAGCCAGATTTTCCTCTACCCTCTTCATCAAAAGGTTCTGATAACCAGAAGCCTCGCATCTTACGAGTCTCCCAATTTATTAACCTGATTTCAAAAGCTTTCAACCTTGAGATTGACTTCAAAAGCTTGCATGTCTTCGAACTTGAAACATGCATCCATTCAGGGGAATTTATTAACCTGATTTCAGAAAACTTCATAACATAGTTCCGTACATATAGAAACTAATTACTGATATACCTCAACAATATAGAGGATAGATTCCATCTTAAGAATAGGTTGAAGAGCCAGAACTGATAGACAGTCATAAGTGTCAACTTCATTCCTAATCAATTGAGGATGTCAAGTCAAATAAGTTCCATGGAGTTAAAAATTTAGATGTGCCAGAATATTCAATGGAATTTCGCATGACAAGAAATTTCAAAGAAAATTTGAGAGCATATAGTCCACAACAATTTCTCAAATAGAATCAAAGTTGATCAAATCCTCACCTATCTGCCTTTTTTGCCAACCATGAATCCAGCAAGTAAAGCTCAACATCAGTTAACACTTAACACTTGTACCACCCAAAACAAGCTGATGGACTGATAGAGCTCAAAGGAGTTCTTAAGGTGAGGTCAGTATTATACCTTCCACCTTTTCTTCAATTTTAGCATAGGTTGCCGCCTACACAAAAGTTCGAAGTACAATTTAGATTTTTTAATACAAAGATTAATTAAGCCAAACATAATAGATCTTTCAATGACTTACCTTCAAAACCACAGCTCCTCCAGTTGAGTGACCAAAGAGGAAGCACGGTGCTCCAGGGTTCTGTAATCTAATCTTTTCCAAGAAATCCCCCTATAGAACAGAAACCTCAAAACTGTTAAACTTTGTGATTCTCTATGTAGGTATACTCCAAATTACTAAGAATGAAGTTATACCAGTGCTGGTTTAAAGATGATAGATCTGTAATAAACTGGAGATATAGATTGAACTTACAGTATCAGCAACAACATGGTCAAGTGAAGGAACATAGCCATGCAATCCATCACTGCCACCATGACCTGCCACAAAGGAACAAGAAAGCACTATAAATACAGTTCTAAGTCCTAACGACTTACGAAATCCTTTAGCATAAAAAATAACTCATCAAGAGTAACATCTAGAATTAGTAGCAGCGTTAGCTCATAGCATAACTGTTATTACAAGAATGACAGAAGATTACATCCTTCGTTTGCTGAGTGACAGGTTCTATGCTCATCAAGTATATAATGTTAATGAATCCGAACATTATATACTTGACAACAAACTTGTAACACCAGACTTAATTGAAACAACTGCTATAGTTGAAACTTAAAAGCTACTGAAGTCATAACTGGTTCATATGCTAACTGTAAGTGGAAATGAAACTTACAATATTCACTTTCCTCCTTAAACCGCTCATCCATAGCAACATTGTTGAAAATGCAATCTGAAATTTCACTCTCAAGGATTAAAATCAAATACTCATCAATTTCTGAAGCACCATTCATTCATTTGTATAAAGTACCAAAATTGCTCAATTTCAAAAACCGAAAGGAAAATAGTAATCGTGAAATTGAACCAATCAACGACCAAAATGCCCACAAAATATAGAAACCTAACAACTGCCACACGAAATCTGAAAGAGAATGCTTACTAAATCGACCTAGGGTTTAATCCCGAAGCTCTTCCAAGCCTCGCGCTTCAGCCTCCGAAAGTTTACCAACCTCAAAAACCTAGAATCGAGAAAGAGGAATAGAATCACAGAGAGAATAGTTGAAAATTAAATTAGAGCTAAAATCAAAGACACTCGCGCATCAATTTCATTGTGCAGCATAAGATCAATAATTACCTTTGAAATTCGGAATTGCTTGCAGAGCACCGATTCAGTGATTCGGTACTACTCGGAGGCTTGGATTTCAGATCCGGAGAAAGAGTGATGGAGGCGGTGATGGTGATGATGATGCCGATGCCTGCAATGACTGAGAGGGAGGGGTTTCGTGGGGGGGGGGGGAGATCGAGAGACTGAGAGAGGGGGGATCCGGGGGGGGGGGGGTGGGTTTCACGATTGGGAGAGTCGTGGGGAGGGGTGGTGGAGAGAGACGGGGTTTCACAGCTGAGAGAGCTCGATCGAGAGAATTTGTTTCATTTTTCTTTCGACACGATGTGGCTTGGGCTGGGTGGGAGGAACAATTAAACTTCAAGTTGCTCACACAACAGAAACCTAACAAACTGTTGTAAGAGTATCAAAATGTCAAAACATGGAGGGAAATCTCCCGCATACAGCAATTTGGCTCAAAATGTTGCCGCCTATATGTTCCCACTTTCACACAACAGAAAAGTATAACTTCTGTTGTCTGATTTCTACAGCTTGCACTAGGTTTACCTTGTGGAAGACATTCAATCAAGCTTCCTCAAAATTTGGCATCCAGTTTTCAATCACACAACGGAAATTATAAAGCACCGTTGAATCAAGTAGCACAAAATTCAGATTTCAAGAGGCAACCAAGGCTCCAAAGTGGAGGGAAATCTGCCGCTAATTTTTTTAAGACTCAGGCGACAGACATTACTTAAATCCGTTGTGCAATGTAGTTCTGATAAAAAAGTTCTCACTTTGTTGGCATTCACACAACAGAATATAACAAGTACCGTTGTGCAATAAAGCTTACTTAAACACACAACGGATGATTTCTGTTCCGTTGTGTGATTAGTGTTGTGTGATTAACTTTTTGTAGTAGTGTCCAGTTCAAGTTTTGGAGGATTTTATGATAATTCAATTCTTGAATTTGGTTAGATGGTGGACTCTTCATACATGGTCGTTGTTTGTATATTTTTTGAATCAGGGAAATTGTATATTCAACACAAACCAGAATAGGCTGTTACATATCATTCAGCTATCATTTAAGGCCATAGACAGACACGAAGACAATGGTAGTACCCACAAGTGGTACATTCAAATAGTCCTACTCATTATACATTTAAATACGTAGAGGTAGTGGTTCTTTGATACTACTCCAGAGGCGCTAGAGATACTTAGACTGCACATCGGTGCTTAACTCCTAATACAAGGAATTTATTGTACTTAGACAAAACTAAAAACATAGGGATAGACCCAGGGCAAACACCCTAGCCCACTATAGAAGCCGAAAGGCAGCCCAAAGAGGAGTGACCCACAAGGCCGAACAAGGATGGCTTGACCCAAGCCAAATTTCATCTCAATATACCTAGCTGCACACGACACCTATGCAGCTTCGCCGGATCTCACCGCTGCATCCCAACGCAGCAAGCCACATCACCACTGCAAAACGCAGTGCTGAAGCTTGTATATGGTAATTCATAATCAATGAAAATTCTTTCCTCCACTAGGAAAATTCTAGTATTTGTTGACGTATGCCATACATCAAGTTTTTTTGAATATTTTAGACCGTTGGATATAATTAAAATGTGAATATATCTAACGGTCTAGAATATTCAACAGTGGTAACCCACTTACCCATTAACTTGAATGATTTTTTTTTCAAGATTCCTCAATTACATATCCAAAATAAAATTTAGAAGACCATAAATTGAAAAGGAGAAGAAGAAGAAAAGAGGAAGAAACTCGTCCCCATCCAAATTACTCGTCCAGTTTTTACAAAAGTCATTCAGTTTTTGTCTAATTTTGTTCTAAAAGAAAACCCTAATGTGAAGAGAAGAAGACGAGAGGAAGGAGGAAGAGCTTTGAGGAAGGAGGAAGAGCTTTGAGGAAGGATAACAGCACACTCATAAGTTTTCTTCAATTAACCTTGTTTGCTTCCTGTCATCCTCAAGTAATTCTTGTTTGCTTCACTTTGGTGTTCAATTTCCCACCAACACCATGCAACCACGATTCCTATTCTCAAATTTCAACTTTGTATTGATGGGATATTTGCAGAGGTCGTGTCTGTTCTCTCTCATGTCTTTCTCTCTAGCGTGAAAGGGTTTCCTTTGGGTCGAGCGTCGATCAAGGGTGACTGTTGGCCTTGTGTCGAATTGTGATTTCCTCACAGCGTATGTTGGATCTCTTGGAGAAGGTGTGTCTATCACGCTATCTAAATGAGCTCTAATACATGTATATTTCTGATACTTTGCCCATTTAGCTTTTCGTGTTTTAATAAAGAATATTCATTCCTATAGGTTTCAATTTGATATAGATAATCCATCTGCAAATTCGTTGAACTATATATTGCATATTAGTTTGTACTTTGTAATCTTGTTCAATTGATATATGCAGCTATTTAAGTTATCTGCTCTATATTTTGGCCACGTGTTACAACCCAGTTGGTTTTTGCATACATAGATTAATGTTGAACAACTTATTTTCTTTTCTGATTCAAAAAACGAAAAGATGATGAGTAATGGATGAGCTTTACTACATTTTTAGTACGCTATAGGTAGTAGTAGCCTAGTGAAAATGTTAGAAAGTAAAGCAGGTTTGAGCTTCATTTTTCCTTTATTCCACCGGTGTGGCTCGAGGTTTATGCTAGCCTCTACCACATTTTGAAGATTTAGAATGGAGTAATTCAGTTTTAGATATTTATACATTGAATGGATGAGCTTTATTGCATTTTGAACTGAGGCATGACTAATGCAACAAAAGCTTTATCTTCAATTGAATTTCTAAACAAGCACTAACATATTATAAATTCAAGAAAGGACAATCCTTTAGCTTTGATCTCATGATCATATCTTGTTCGTGGTTCTTACAATGTAATTTGTTCTCATGGATGGATTGAAATGTAGACAATCATGATACCAATTAGAAGAATTAAGTTACATGTTAACAATGCATCAAGTCCTCTAAACTGCATCTTTTTACATAGTTTTCCCAATCAAAAGTATAAATAACATGAAGATGAACGAAAGCGTAGACTTTTGTGTGGTGTGCTTATATTTACATGTAGTATTTGATATATGTGATATGTTATTAAAAGTGGAGAACCTCAGTTGGCAGCAAGAGCATAATAGTTTAGATAGGTTATAGTAGACTCTTGCAGAATGGTATAGGCTAGAAAATTAGATCAAAGATAATGTCAATTGATTGTGGTTTGTTAATATTTGGGTAATATTTTCTTTGTTTCAGGCATGGATGGATCGTATGAATCTTAAATGTCTAATATTGGTTTGGTGTCCGTAAGTTCGCTAAATGGAAGTGACAGTAATGAAATGCAATGTAAGGGAGTTCGGTATGATTAGTTGTCTACAAAAAATCTTAAAGAGCAGGAGTTTAAGACTGTGGAGGAAGCTGAGTCCTTTTATAATGCTTATGCTAAGGTCATGGGGTTTGATGTTAGAAATGACTACAAGAGATTAAGTACATGCACAACAGAGTGAGTCACTTCATTGCGATTGGTTTGTTCTGCTCAAGGGAAAAGAAGAGAAGAGAACATGAATAAAAGAAAAGAGTTCGAAGGCCAAAGAAAGAAACAAGATTCAATTGTCCATGCTTGTTCAAATTAAGGTACTATTTGAAAATTAATGTCTATATTGTTGATGATTTCATAACGAACCACTCACTTCAGCTTGCACAAACACATGAGTTGCATCTTCTTTGATGACACTGATCAGTTCAAGATCCTCATTTAGCAGTGGCTACATCTATGTACAGAGTGTTTGTTAAGCCTTGTCATATATATGAATACATTGTTGATAGATCAGGGGGTTTTAAGAATGTCAGGTTTACCATTAAAGACTTGTACAACAAGTTAGATTCAAAAGGCCAATAAATTTTACTCGACGGTGATGTAAAACCTGCACTTTCATATATGAGAAGTAAAGTTGCCGCAGACTCACAATTCTACTGCAAGTTTAGCACAGATGAAGATAACAGGTTGGCGAATTTGTTTTGGAGAGACTAAAATTCTCTGGTGGCTGGATTATACTTGTTTTGGAAATGTATTGGTGTTTGATAATACCTACAAAATCAATCCTTATGAGAAGCCGTTAGTGTTATTTGTTGGCTCAAACAATCATTTATCGACTACAATTTTTGGTTTTGCATTACTCATGGATGAAACGATTGAGACTTATACATGGATTTTGGAGACCTTTATATCGCCTATAAATAACAAAAAGCATGTTGTTGTCTTGACTGATGGGGATGAAGCAATGCGAAGGGCTATTGAAGTGGTACTTCTTGGTTATCCACATTGTCTGTGTACATGGCATATAGCAAAGAATGCCTGGAGACACTTGCATAAGAATAGTGTTTTTTCTGAATTTCAACGTTGTATGTGGGATGAAGTAACTCCAGATGGTTTTGAAAAATGTTGAAATGCTATGGTTAGCACACATGGTCTCCATGCCACATTAAGGATTGTGTTAAGATGATGTATGAAAAGAGGCAAATATGGGCTGAGGCATTTATTAGTGGCTATTTTTTTTTTCCAATATGAGAAGCACCTAAAGATTTGAGGGTATGAACAACGATGTGAAATTATTTGAACTCATTCTGGCACTAGATATGACATTGTTATGGTTTAGGAACAAGATTGTGGAATAGGATTGTAGGTCCAATAACTCTACTCATGTCCTTACTTCTTCACCTCAAAAATTGGAATATCATGCAGGTACTATTTTCACTGATAGCGTGTTTGGGCATCTACTTAAAGATTTTATAACACATAACTCTATTCATGTCCTTACTTTTTTTTTTTGAAACTTGGAACATCATGCGGGTACTATGTTCACTGACAGTGTGTTTGAGCATATATGTAATGAGATTGATGGAGTTGGCGATTTAATAACATCGATGTATACTGTTTGGTTCTAGTCGTGTATACTTTATATCTCAAAATATGATTATGAAACCTTATTCTGCTGACCAAGGTGGTAGAAGTCTAAACATAAACGACTTTAGATAAATTTTGTTGTAGAAGTCTAAACTATGGTAATGCAATGTATAAGTGAACTATTTTGTCAAGGAGAAGATATCTCATCGAGAAAGAAATATCTTGTGGAGGAGTAGGTATATCATCAAAAAAGAAATATCTTGTAGAGGAGCAGATATCTTGTCAAAGAGGAGATAGATATCTCATTGAAGAAGAAATATCTTATCGAGGAGCAGATATCTTATTGATGAGAAGAGTAGATATCTTGTTGAGAAGCATATATCTCGTTGAAGAAGAAATATCTTATCGAAAAGCTTCAAAATGAATATATGAAATTTTAGGGAATAAGGGTTAGGGGGATCTTGGTAATGAATATATGTTGTTGTTTTGAATTTTGTTAACTCTCTACAACATTTAATATGGATTAGGAGTACTATTGTAGTTTGCAAATAAGTTGAATAACTAGAAAATTTAAGGTTCAGGGTTTAGGATTTAGAGTTTAGGGAAATTTTAGAATTTGTTATACAACATTTAATGTGGATATACTACATTTTTTAATCCTAAAAATTAGGGAAAAATTCACAAATAATACCTAAACTTCAAGCCACTAATAACCTTCGTATCTCAAGTTCAAAAAATATCAGATTGGTACCTGAACTTCTGACCCCGACTCAATATCAATATCTGGGAACAGTAAAATCGTTAACGGAGTTAATTTTTGAAGGGTAAATATGTCATTTCACTGTTCATCATCTCCAAAACTCTCCCTTCTCTCTCTGCAAACCCATATTTTTCCTTATCTTCTTCATACCTCACACACACAAACCCAAATCGACCAAAGGAGAGGTGAGAGGTGAGAGGAGTTGGTGGTGGATGGGACAGTGGCTATTGAAGAAGTGAAAGGTTGGTTGATAGTGGTGATGAGGTATGAAGAAGAAGAACAAGAAGAAATCTGGTATTGCAGAGAGAGGGGAGAGTTTTGGAGACGATGAACGGTGAAATTATAGATTTACCCTTTAAAAATTAACTCCGTTAACTATTTTACTGTTTCCAGATACTGATATTGGGTCGGGGTCAGAAGTTCAGGTACCAATTTCATATTTTTTAAACTTGAGGTACGAAAGTTATTAGTGGTCGATAGGTCAGGTACTATTTGTGAGATTTTCCCTAAAAATTATAAACTGTGAGCCCTGGAAATTTTCAAGGAGCTAAAGTGAAACAGTTCGATATTTGATCTGTAGTCTCGGTAATGGCTAAGGACCTTTGGGAATATTTTCTAAATTCTTCTTGAGGTGAAGCTTTCGATTTAAAGGTTGACAAGTTCGTGATAATTTTCTGGAAATTTTTGGATATGGGAGCTATTTATTACAAATTTCTGAAATTTAGAAATTATTAAAGGAAAAGGAAAATGTTCCAGTGCAATCTTGGCCGTCTGCGTCTTATTTGTTTAATAAGAGCTATTGAAAATCATTCAAGGAAGGACCATATATATATAGCCTAGACTAGATCGACAATTCAAAGAAGTAGAGAGAAGCCCAGAGCTCTCGACTAGGGCTGTCAATGGGTCGTGTCGGGTTGGGTTCGTGTCGGGTTAAGGTATTTGTCGTGTCACAAGATACAAACCCAAACCCAACCCATTTAATAATCGTGTCAAAAATTTAAACCCAAACCCAACCTATTTATTAAATGGGTTACCCATTTCCAACCCGCTTAACCCATTTAACAAATAGGTCTTGTCATGTTAGACAAAATGATTTATTTAAGAGTTAATAATGCGACCCATTTAACTAAAAAAAATGCATAAATTGATTAAATTCACTAAAAACTCCACAAGACGAAGAATATAAATAATTTTATATATTCATAAATAATTAAATCCAATAATTATAAAGCAAAATATTTCAAATTATCTAATCATATGATCAAATACTCCCAACGTGTAAAATTTTAAGAATAAGTATAGTATAATCGGGTTATACGGGTTCACTTCGTGTTAGCGGGTTGACCCGTGGCCGACTCATTTATTAAATGGGTCATGGCGGGTTGACCCACGGCCGACCCGGTTTTTAATCGTTCGGGTTTCGAGTCGTGTTATTGGGTCGTGTCGGAATTGACAGCCCTACTCTCGACCCGTTTACACGACCTGACGAACTATGTAGTGATCGACTGGAACCTCTCCATTTGGCGACGATAGGGCGGCGCACAGGTACCGTTCAGTTCTTCTTGAAGACGCCGACATGCCCCTTGTCACAGATCGTCCATGCAAGGAGCGAGGAGAGAAAATCGAGGCTCGAAATTTTCTAACTTTCTGGCGGTTCTGCACTATTTTTCGGCGATCGTTTGTCATGAATGAGGTATGAAGTGTGACCTACTCTTCGAGCTCTACATGTTCGTATAATCAGTTTTCGATTTCGGGTGGGTATTGACGGATTGATGATTTGTGTTTTTTGGTGTCGTCGGAGTTCATTGTTCAAGACAGCTTTCTTGTGTTTTTGGGCTCATTCCCAACAACAATTCTCGTCCTAGAACTGGAATTGGAGCTCGGTTATGTTCAATTCATGGAACGGTTTGGTTGGAGAGCTCGCTGGCGTTCGTTGCTGGGAATTCCAGTAGATAACAAGGTGAGCTATTTCTTCATGGAGAATTGAAATCATTTTTGTGTTTATCTTCAAGTCTTCTGCCTGAAATTATTGGAATGGAAGTTTGTTAATCGAAGTGCTATGTATTGGCTTGTTATGTGCCAGGTAAAATTGTGGAGGAGTGAGCAAAGGAAGGGTTTTTCCAAGCTACTGTGTTCTTCGTCGGAGGAGTGAACCCCATTTGTTTTAGTCTTGTTTGGAGTCGAGGTTAGTTGGGCTCTCCTTTGATGATATTGAAACATAAAAATTTGGTTAATCACCTGATGATTAGAACTTGGTTAAAATGATTTTTGTCTGTCTCTGTCAAGTTCATGAGTGGAAGGCCACAAGAAGGGACTTTGTGGAGCTGGACCAAACTTGGGTGTGGAACTCTAGAATGAGAGTGGTTACTATGATTTTCACCGAAGGTAATGATATGAAAATAGATAAGAATTGCTGTGATATATATATATATATGTGTGTGTGTGTGTGTCTTGCAACTCCATTTTAAATGTGATTTGATGTATGATGACTTTGGTATGAGAATAAGTCCAAAGGGGCACTTGGCTTGACGTTGAGTTGCCAAGAGAGGAATCTGTATAAAGCCAAAATGAAGGGGAAATTATTATTAATTGGGAAAGTGATAAGGGAATGAGGGATTATTGACCCCAATGAAAATATTATTGTGTAAACTGTATTGTTGTAAGTTCATAGTTGGAATATATCGCAAATTGGTACAAGGATGCTAATTTTCCTTTGGTCCTATTTTAATTTAGACTTGGGTGCGCTTGGTAAATTATGGGTTACAATTAATGAGTAAAGCAGTGTAACTTGGAAATAATTAATTGGACTCGATAAGATTTACTAAGTGTCATTGATCGGAAAATGATTTTAACACTCAAATACTATTGTTGTTGGACTTAGGGACTCTAGTTGCCCAAAACGGGAAAGGTGGTGGTGTTGGCCTAGAAAAGCAAATGGAGTCAAAGCTGCGATATTTCAGGTAGGGGATTCTGGACTCGCCTCAGTTAGTAACTTTTATGCATGTACTTTATAAAAATTATTGATGCATGAAAAATGTGTTTTCGATTCTTCTATGAGATATTGTTTGATGACCTGAGAGTGAGAGCAGCATAGCGACTTCCTTGGGTTTTGATCCCCTAAACCGTCGGAGGGGCTGTATGGACTGAAGAGTGCCTGACATCCGTTGAGGTGTGGCACTGCTTCTAGGTGATACGGCGTAAGTGGACACTCTCGCTACACCTTGCCAGTGTAAACGATATTAATCGTGGTAAGGTTGTAGTTGACATAGTGATCGGTCATCAGGTATGTTTCATTCTTTTGGGCCCTACTATATTTTTATAAACAAACTACGGTTTGTAGTTTTGAAAATTTTTATCTATATGCATTGTTTGTCACTTACTTTGTCGGTACCTATATTTTAAATTATTTTCGCACCTAGCTGGGGTAGAGTCTTATTGAGCAGCGAGGACGAAAGCTCACCCCTACAACAGTTTGTGGATGCAGGTATTGTGTACGAAGACGGGATAGCTAGACGACGCTGGGTGTGGCTTAGTTACATTATATTTCAAATTATGTCATTGATGGAGTTAGATCAGCGTGACAGGTTCTCTTATTTCCTTTACTCCCGTGTAACTTGTTTACCGAGGTTGTGATTATTTGTAAAATACCTCTTTTGTATATTTTTTGGACTTTGGCCTTCAACCGGACGAACATTCGATAATTGTTTTGAAATGACTTGTATTTGTTTTCTTTAAAGGATTTCCAATGGTTTTATAGTTTTCACCTCACTTAAACAACTACTTCCGTGCTCAAGTTTTCTTCATGTATTTACTAAAGCATTTTTAACTTCCTTGTGTTGCCTTGCGGTTTCTCAGGACTTGAGTTAAGTATCTTAGCTTAGGTTCTAAGGGCACGCAACACTGTAATGTACTCAATTTGAAGAGGTGCAAATCAGGGCATTACATAAACCGTATCAATTTACTGTAGCAAAGTAAAGAAATCTACATCAAAAAGTAATTACAAAATATATTGTATGTAAAAGTAAAATTGAGATTGGAATTGGTCTACTCATTTCATTTCATAACCCCTTTATTTAGGGAGAGAATTACAACGGAAAGATCGATTAATGATGATATTAAATGCTGCTTGGTCCATAATCCTTGCTGATTGATGGTAATTGCTAATTCCTTGATTCCCTCTCGATTAATCACTTTGACGAAGGCACATAACGTGCTTTTCCTTTAACACTCCTCCTTGTGCCAAGTCAAAGACGAAATGGTGCATGAGTTGTTGCCTCACTAAAAACCTTGCCAAGTAAACAATAAAAACCCTGTGGGACAAAAAATACACCTTGGTCGAAGGAAAAGAGCACAATGCACCTTTTACATTTGAGTATGACATGTGTGTGTAAGACTCCCCCTGATGTCTAAACCACCCCCTGATACTTACATTAATCAGGAGAGCTTGAAAAGTCTTTGCATTCCTATGCTTTTCACATGTTTCTCAAATATGGCTTTAGGCAATGATTTGGTGAAAAAATCTGCCACATTCTCCTCAGACCTTCCTTGATTCACTTGAATCTTGAGGAGGGCCTGTTGTTGCTGATTGTAGAAAAACTTTGGCTATATGTGTTTTGTATTATCACCCTTGATATATCCTAACTTCATCTGTTCGATGCAAGATGCATTATCTTCATAAATGCAAGTAGGCTCTTTAGTGGTAGAACTCAAACCACTAGTCCCTCAAATATGTGTGATGATAGCTCTTAACCATACACACTCACGAACAGCCTTATGTAGAGCAATGATCTTTGAGTGGTTCGAGGAGGTAGCCATAAGGGTTTGCTTGGTTGATCTCCAAGATATCGTCGTGTTCCCAATGGTAAATACATAACTAGTTTGGGAACGACCTTTATGTGGGTCAGAGAGGTACCCAGCATCAGCAAAACCAACCAAAACATCATTTGGCTTTTTGGTGTAGTGAGTGGCGCTTTCGCCATCAATATTTCCTTTAGGGATTGCAGTTCCATATGCGGTCCCTCTGTAGGGAAAGAACAGTCCCAAGTCATTGGTTCTTTTAGGTATCGGAAAATGTTCTTGATACCATTCCAGTGACGTTGCGTTGGCGCTGAGCTAAATCTAGCTAACAAGTTCATTGAGAATGCAATGTATGGTCGAGTACATTGGGCTAAGTACAACAATGCGCCTATTGCACTTAGATAGGGAATTTTAGCTCCCAACACCTCTTCGTCATCTTCCTTTGGACGAAATAGATATTTCCTTGCATCCAAACTTTGACCGATCATGGGAGTGCTAGCAGGATGCGCTTTGTCCATGTTAAATCGCCTGAGCATCTTTTGGACATACGCAAACTGGTGGATTAGTATTCCACAAACTCAGTGTTCTAGTTCAAGGCCTAGACAGAATCGAGTTTTCCCAAGATCCTTCATCTCAAATTCGGATTTCAAGTAGCTCGCGGTTTCTCTTATTTCATCAAGAGTGCCTATTATGTTCATATCATCGACATATACTACTACAATTGTAAATCCGCAACTTGTTTTCTTTCTGAATACGCAGGGGCATAATTCATCGTTCTTATATCTCTTCCCAATCAAGTAGTTAGTTAAACGGGTATACCACATCCACCCGGATTGTTTCAATGCGTAAAGTACTGAGCGTTTCATCCTAATTGCAAACGCACTCCGTGGTTTACAGTCACTTGACTTGGGTAATGTAAGGCCATCAGGCACTTTCATATATATCTCTGAATCTAGATCCCCATAGAGATATGCAGTAACCACATCCATGAGCTGCATTTCCAGTCCTTCAGAAAGTACTAAGCTAACTAAGTAGCGGAACGTTATAACTTCCATTACAGAAGAGTATGTCTCCTCGTAGTCAATTCCAGGGTGTTGTGAGAAACCTTGCACAACAAGGCGAGCCTTGTACCTCAGGACTTCATACTTCTCATTACACTTTCTGACAAAGACCCATTTATGTCCTACAGGCTTTACACTTGGTGGGGTTAGCACTACCGGACCAAATACCTGTCTCTTTGTCAAAGAATCTAATTCTGCTTGGATTGCTTGTTTCCATTTAGGCAAATCTCCTCTTTGTTGACATTTTGCAACAGAGCGTGGTTCGATATCATCGTGCTCTATGATTTCTTGAGCAACAGTGTATGCAAATACATCATCAATGTGTATGGAAGATCTTTCTATTAACTCATACGCACTCTCATAATCCATTGAGATTTCTTTGTTCTCTGGAATCATTTCAAACATCGGAGCGTCCTCCTGTATTGATTCATGGACATAACTATAATCAAAGAAAATCTCATGAGAGGGATTCTCCACATTGATGATTAATGGATCAGTTCGTGCCTTACTCGTCCTCTTCTTCCTTGGGTGAGTGTCAATTGAACCAAGTGGCCTCCCCCTCTTCCTTTGGAGAGCCACTGCCTCAACTACACCTCCACTAAGTGTGGTTGCAGTGCCTCTATATGTGGCACTGTGCCCCTTGTTGGGGACTTCTAACCTTGCAGCACATTTGCAGCTGGTATATGTGATCTCGTCACTTTTGTGATATCAGTAAACGCATCAGTCATTGAATCTGCTATGTTCTGAAGATTGATTATTCTTTTCACTTAACTTTCACATTGTGAAGTGCGGGGATCAAAATGAGACAGAGTGGGGACAAACCACGACAATTCCTGTAGTTACCTTGGAAAATCCTTTTTCCTATCTCCCCTTAACGACGGGAAGATTGTCTCATCAAAGTGACAATCCGCAAATCTACTGGAAAAGAGATCTCCTGTCAAGGGTTCCAAATAATGGATAATCATTGGAGATTCGTATCCAACATAAATACTTAATCGTCTCTGAGGACCCATTTTGGTGCTCTGTGGGGGCGCAATAGGCACATATACTGCACAACCAAATATGCGTAAGTGTGAAATGTCAGGCTCATATCCAGTTACCAACTGGTACGTAGAAAATGGTTGGCTATCTGTGGGTCTGAAACGAATGATTAAAGTTGTGTGCAATATTGCATAACCCTATGCAGATATAGGCAGATTGGTGCGCATAACCAATGCCCTAGCCACCATCTGTAGCTTTTTGATGGTGGCTTCTGTGAGACCATTTTGTGTATGCACATGGGGTACAGGATGCTCTACATCGATCCCAATAGACATGCAATAATCATCAAATACTTTTGATGTAAACTCTCAAGCGTTATCAAGCCTTATAGACTTGATAGGGTGATCAGGGTTGTGAGCCCTTAAGCATATAATCTGTGCTAGGAGTTTTGCAAATGTAGCATTTCTTGTGGACAATAAAACAACATGTGACCAGCACGTCGAGGCATTCACCAGAACCATAAAGTACTTGAATGGTCCACATTCTGGATGGATAGGTCCACAAATATCTCCTTGTATCCTTTGTAAGAATGAAATGTTTTGTTTTGTATCTTTAGCATAGGAAGGTCTCGATCCTGTTTTTTCTAAAGAGCAGGCTTTGCAAAACGTGTGATGTGCCTTTGAAATAGTCAATGGGGCATAATGGGAGGGAGGTAGTGCTTCTGGTACTTCAGAACACAATGGTTGCATTTGAGCAATACTAGGACCGACACCTTGCAGTGTGGCGGATTTTTCTCCCATTTTATTTTTCATTCGAAAGAAGGGATGTCCATGTGAGTTCTTTAAAATACGGATCATCATGTCATGACCGGGGTGCCCTAGGTGGTCATGCCAAAGCCTGTATGAGTCAGTGTCCCACATTTCATTGTTGGTGACAGCATATGATTCAATGATCTGAATCATAGTGAGGTACAGTCTACTAGATTGACTCATAAGTTTCTCTAAAATGCATTTCCTTCCACATTCATTAGAGGTAATATAAAGATATTTAGTTCCATTCTCACAGTGTGTTTCTACATGATAACCGTTGGCACAAATATCTTTGAAACTTAACAAGGTTCGATTAGCTCTTGGTGCATATAGAGCGTCTGTGACTTTAAATGTTGTGCCATTAGGCAGCAAAAATTTGGCAGTTCCTTGCCCTTTTATTACGTGTGATGATCCAATCATCGTAGTCACAGAGGAATTATAGGCTATTAATTCAATGAATAATTGCATATTCCTTAATATGGTGTGGGTAGTCCCACTATCAACTAAGCACTCAAGTTCTCCTCGATTCATTCCTACAAATAAATGGGAGGTATTATTAATTAATTTAGAAAATATAACTCATATTCTTTAGAGCATGTCTATTTTAGTAGAATGATAATTTTTCATTCTAATAATTTTTGTCTAGATGTATTGCTTTACATCTTTATAGTGCTTTTTCGAACCATGTGAATATGTGTAGTAAATAAAAATAGAATAAATTCAATGCTTTAGAATAAAATCTGAAATTTATTAATAAGCCAATGATAATCAAATCAAGGTCTTGTTCAGAAATCTAATTCATCAAAGTATTATGGAAATATACTTTAAGACTAAGTAATAGTCTAATTAAAAATGAGGCATTATGCCTTCACAACTGTTTTTGGAAAATAAAGTAAATAAAGCAGATCAGTCAAAATCTAAAGCATCCATTCACTGAGCAAGTTCCTTGTTGCCATTGAAGTCTGCAATTGTGAGGTTGACGTCTTGGTCATGGCCTCCTTCTTCCATATAGTGAGCCTTTTGTTCTTTAGACTCCCTATATCTCTTGTAATTGGCTGCTACTCTGGTGCTTGCTTGGCAGTTCTTGTACTAATGCCCCATGACTCCACACCTATAGCATGGTTCATTGCCAACTCTATTTTGTTTGACTTATGGGTTCTTAGGTGCCCTTTGCACCTTGTTTCAATGACCACTAGGGCCAACACCACCATCTCTGCGCCATACATTTGGAGGGCCTTCACGGCCCATACCACAACCCCCAGATCCCTTGCCACGTGGTGCATTGTTGCCACGTGGGTAGGGATCAGCACATCTAACCCCCTTTGCATTGGGGTTCTTTCCACCTCTGACTTTGCCATAATTAGCCACAAGAATTTTCTTTGTCCCAACGGGCCTGGCATTGTCGCTCAAAAGAACCTCATCATTCCTCTCAGCCACTTGCAGTAGGTTGATCAGCTTATTGAAGGTTGTGATTATTTTGTTATCATACTCTAGCCTATACTGGTTCGCTAGTATAATTGCTGAAGTAGGAAAAGTAGAAAGAGTCTTTTGGATCATATCATCTTCTGTGAGTTCCTTTCCATAGAAATTTAGATTTGCCTATAAGCGCAACATGTCCTTGTTGAAGTCATTGACCTTTTTGTAGTCAAGCAAGCGGATTCATTCCACTGAACGGTCAGTTCTGGGAGCAAGGTGTCATGAATGTTTCCAAAACGTCCCTTAAGGGCATCCCACAGTTCTTTGGGTGTCTTCAACTGAAGGTATTCCTTGCGTAGGCTATGATCAATATATCGCCTCAGAAACATTAAGGCATTTGCTTTCACCTTATCAAACTGTCCATCGTCTTTGGGGTTAGTGGGAGTTTTGATGGTGGCAGTGTAGTCTTTGGCCACAAAGGCGGTTTCTACATCAGAAACCCACGGTGGTACTCAAGTCCTTCTGAATCCAAAATGTCAAATTCAGGTCGAGTTGGATCAGCCATCTACATAAACAAGAGAGAAGAAATAAATTACGCAGTCATAAATACATCCACGTTAATTATTTTCCAAAACATATGAATTAGATTTCAAGACCAAGATTAGTAATGGTCACATTTTTTGATGCTATGTGAAAATGCTTTATCACGGTAAGTGTGTATAATGCGCATGAAGTTTCATTATCATGGAAAAATGGAATTTATATGTTGCATTACAAAAATAACTATAACACATTTAATAATAAATATAGCATATATAAAAAAAGTTACATGGCATGCTAAAAATTCACAAATTTATATACAACAAAATATATGCTACATATAATGATAGCAATAATATATCATGCGTAAAAATAAAATATAAACAATTGCATAATATTATATAAGTGTAAATAAAATTCACAAAACATGCTCAAATTGCATAAATATAAATATCAAATATATATATATATATATATATATTTATATATGGCATGTTCAAAATAAAGTATAACCATAGCATAATTAAAACGTGCTTAAACATAATTATGTAAAATAGAAATTAAAATCATAAAACAAGTGCACTAAATTCCACAATTATATAAACACATATAGTAAGATATATGAACCCTATATGAAAAGTGAAAAATAAATAAGCAGTCAAAAAAAAATATATATATATATATATATAAAATAAAAGGACATACTTGGAAGAGAAAAAAAAAATTTCTTAGTGAGTTGCTGCTTGCAGGTTT
Organism: Rosa chinensis; assembly: GCF_002994745.2. NCBI lineage: Eukaryota > Viridiplantae > Streptophyta > Magnoliopsida > Rosales > Rosaceae > Rosa > Rosa chinensis. The sequence continues at coordinate 45,385,066 of NC_037089.1, forward strand.
GCAGGTACGATGGAGGTGTGGGGCTACTGCAAGGGCGGGCTGCTGCAGGAGGGTTGCTGCGAGGGTGAGTTGCTGCAGACCGGTGGCTACTGCGCGTGGGTTGCTGCAGACCGGTGGCTGCTGCGCGTGGGTTGCTGCTGCAAGGCACTAGGGGCTGCCTCAGATGCGCGGGGGCAGGAGGCTGGAGGCTGCGGTGCTCGGCCCAATGGACTGGGATCGAGTGCCCTAGGCGTGCAGGCTGGGATCAGTGAGGTAGGCACGGGGATGGTCGTACGTGCTGTGCGAGGCACTGTGGTCTGGTGCTGTAGGGATAGCCGGATCGATGTTGGGATGGGCTGCTGGGCGCGGGTCTGCAGCGAGGTCTACGTGGGCTGTGGGACACTCACTGGAGGCCGGTTTAACCTACGAGGACATGCGCTGGATGCCGGTAGGGAGCAATGTTGTTGCAGGTGTTGGATTGCTGGGGGATGCCTAGTGCAAATGGGTTGGGGTGGAGGCCCGTGTGGGCTGGCAGCAAAGGGAAAAGGCCGGAATTTTTTTTTTTAGGGTGGCTGCAAAGAAAAAATGTTTTTTTTTTCTTTCTCGAATCTAGGGTTTTTTCCTCTTGACTATTTGCTCTGAGCATGCTGATAACATGTAAAAGTAAAATTGAGATTAGAATTGGTCTACTCATTTCATTTCATAGCTCCTTTATATAGGGAGAGAATTACAATGGAAAAATCGATTACAATGATGATTGGTCCGTAATCCTTGCTGATTGATGGTAATTGCTAATTCCTTAATTCCCTCTCCGTCAATCACTTTGACGATGGCACATAACGTGTTTTTCCTTTAACATTGTAGAAAATATTAATTTTTTCAATATATTTAAATGGAAATCTTTTATGATAATGAAAAACAATAATTAAATCTTTTTCTTTTATAATAAGAATAATTAAATGGGGTTTTGTCCATTTACCCCATTTCTAGAAATTCTTTTCCCACTTACCCCATTAAGTTTTTTTAATTCCCTCTTACACAAAACACTCTAAAAAGGTCTTCCCCAATACCCCATTAAGATTTTTTTTTGTTTTTTTTTTTAATACCATTTTACCCTCACCCCTTTGTTACTTAAAGAAAGAGAGAGAAACCATAGGAGACTTCACCAGAGCCCGGTCACCGGTCACCGGCCACCGGAATCCTGTCACCGGCAGCCGGAATCCGGCCAAATTTCATCGGATTTCGGTCACCGGCCGCCGCCCATCGTACTTTTCAGAAAACCTCACCGGAAAGATTTATTGCCCCAATAGACAGCTATTGCCAATAAACCTCTATTGCCCCCCAAATAGACGTATATTGCCCCAATAATCTATTGCCTCCCAATAGACGTCTATTGCCCCCCAATAGATGTCTATCAGCCATGAATTGTCCCTCAATAGACGTCTATTGTCCATCAATAGAACTTTCGGTTGCCAGAATATGAACTAATCTCCCAAAATTTAGACAACTAGAACTTTGCTTAAAGAAAAAAACGAAAAGATTATATCAATTTAAAAACATCTATTGCCCCCAATAGACACCTATTGCTCCCCAATAGACATTCAATTTTTTTCTTTCCTTCTGTCCCATTACTTAAAAAAAAAAAAAATATTTCGGCACCTAGAAACTACTCTGGGCACCGAGTCTCCCTTCTTCCACAGTTGCAGATCGGATTCCTAACTTTTTCCTTTGCATCAAGGCCCGAGTTCGCCTCTGGCGAGGTAGCTCGGACCGGAGCTTCTTTGCCTTCTTCATGGAGTTCAACCCATGACCTGAACGACAACGACGCTGCCGATCTTCCCAATCTCGGCATTCGTCTGCAGGTTGGAATCGAAGGCTTTGGACTGCGATTCGGAATCAGTCTGGGAGCCTCGGACGTGGAGCTGGCTGGAATCCGAATCGAGTTCACAATCGAGGCGGCGATAGTGACAATGGTCCACGTCACACTGCAACCGGAGTGAGCTAAGCTTTGGTGATGTCACAAAAGCCGATTCGGCATAGATTTGGAGCCGCCGGTGGAAGGTTTTGGGCAGACCAAAGATGACCGCGGAGGTGAGATGGTGGCCATGGATTTTCCGGCTTCGTCCACTGTCGACGGCGTGACCAACGATCCAGAATTGTCTTAAGGCGATCTGAGAGAGAGAGAGAGTTTTTCAGATCAGAGGAGAGAGAATGCACGATCTGGACTGTTGGAGAGAGGAGTTACATTTGTGTAATTATTTAATTAGACTGAGGGTAGATTGGTCAGTTTCACCTAAATTTGGTAAGTGAGAATAAAAATCTGTTATTGGGGTAAGTGGGATAATTTTTTCTCATTTTGGGGCTTTGGATAAAGGACCCTAATTAAATCTCTAAAATTAGTTATCCTAACAAATCAATATCCTTCATAAATTGTAACTTTACAACTTATAGTCCATGACCTAAACCCTAAAGACCAGAAACTATCTCGGCGACCCCATCTTTCATGAACAGCTACCATCATTTAACTAAGCAAACTTGTGCAAGACTTGGTATCTAAGTAAATGGCACCATTGAATTTTGGTAGTTTTGTGATAATTCACCCATAGAATGTAATTTCTTTTTGTTTCAATAGGCACTTTGGAACCATTGAGCAGTACATAAAGAAATAAATTTGGTCGGCACCATTCATAAGTCTACCTTGTCTCTATGATTTCAATATGCATGAACTGTACTTTCTCTTTATATATAAGGGGTATGGTTTAGGTTTCAACCGTTTTGCAAATGATGGCAGAATCGAAAGTATCAAAAAACAATAGTAAATTAAAGAATAAAAGAGACGACAAAAACGAAGATAAAGTAATTGATGGGCAATTTGCGTTCAACCAATATCTGTAAGTATATGTACCTTTATCATATCCATTGAATATTAATTGTAGCTAACCTTGCTTACATTCTCATTTTTGTCAGAAAAATCCAAGCGGATAAGTTGATTGCTTGCGGTAAGAAGGTGAAAAAAGATAATGAGGTAACTAGTTAATTTTCTAAGTGATTGCTTATGGACAGTTATTGTTTATGTTACGTTATTTATTTTCTATTTGCAACTTTTAAGATGTAAATATGTGGTTCCAATCTATTATAGTTTAAGAAATTGGTGGCTTCTAAGTGGCATAGACTCACGCCTACTGAAAAAGCCCTGTATTCTAGGCCCTGATGCTTCATCTGGAATTACAAAGAAAAGTAGGAACACGTCCAAATCCTTAGCTACCATCTCCACTCGATGTAGTCCACACCAGTTTCAACAGTTGTTTCTAAATTTTTTGGGGAACAGATTGTGGCAATAACTAAACTGGGCTTTGGCATGTTGGTGCAATTGTCATGTGCACGAGTACACTGAGATTTATGTTGATTTTTGCTCGATAAGTTTGACATTGAGAATTGTTTCATTGAGCTACATGGTAAGAGTATGAAAATGAGTTCTTTAGATTTTAAACAGATTATGAGTGTGCGTGAAGGAGGAACAGATGTGGACTTCAACGGCTTAACCGATGACCCCTACATGAAACCATTGGTTGATTATTATGTCGGAAACTCTGGGTATATAGAAATTTTGGACCTAATTACGAAGTTAAATGGAGCAAACGCAGTAGATGATCATTTTGGAATCATCTTTATTTTGTTGGCATTGGGAACCTTGCTTTGCCCAAATACATCAACACGTATCAATTCGAAGTACCTTCTTGCATTGAAGAATCTAAAGAATATAAGAAGCATGAACTGGGCAAGTTTTTCATTTGAATTTCTATTATAAAGTGTGCATTTGTTCAAGCAGAATAAAGCGAAGTAAATATCTAGATGTGTGTTGTTCTTCCAACTTTATTATTATAATGTCATCAGCTATGGAAAGTCAATTGTTGATTGTTCAAAGCCTACAATTGCAGCTTGGGGAGAGGAACAGTCCGAAAAATTAATTAAATGGATATTGTGGAAAGGAGGCTATGAAAGTCCAAACATTCTAATTTCCAAAGTTCATAATTTAAGTGGACAGGAACATAAGGCAGAAGATGTTATTGCCCACCGAATTGATATTGAATGAATGACAAGTACCATTATGCGTGTGGAGGAAAAGATTGATGAACTGGGAGGTCTTGTTGGATGGATAAAGAAGAATTGTTCAAAGTAGTGAGAGAAGATGGTAATCGGGATGTCAGTATAAAAAGGGACGAGGCTAATCATGAAAGGAAGAAAGTGGAACAGTCAGCAAATGACACTATTGGGCAAAACCATCAGGAAAGTGATGATTTCAATATTCAAAGTTTAAAAGAAGTTGAGGTTAATGACGAGTCATCATGTCAAATACATAGTGAGGACAACTCTGAGGCAGCACATCCTAAGGTATGTTTTGCATCAACTTCTTATTTGAATTTCATATGAAAACAAATTTACTTGCTAATTCATTTACTCACTATACATGACCTGCACAAAATTAGTGCTCAATTTAAAATCCTATCAATGTAGTAAGAATAAGTAGGGCTCGTTCTCAACCGGGGATTATGGCCTAATTAATTCCGGAAAAATAAAATGTTAGTAAAACAAATTAAAGAATATATATACATTATTCATGAAAATACAAGAAGGGGATTTAAGATTTATTTTATAATTTAACAACTAAGTAATTATATACATGTGACACATCAAAACTAGAATCAAGTAGAAATAAATGAATGGAACGAATTTAGATGTAATTAACTACTACTAACACGTTGGTAAGGGTTCAAACATCAAATCACGAATCAAAATATGTCTAAGGATAGAATCAATCAAGAACAAAGATGAACACATACAAAGTTCTTTTTACTTCCCTTAATTAAATTAACTAGATGAACGCACCATAGTTAACCCTATTAATCATGCAATCACTAGTGGCAGCTAATCACTAACAAAAACATTCTTAACGCATGAAGAATCATGGAAGTTTGATCAATTCAAGTCAAAAACACAAGTTAGAATGCTAATCAAGCAGATTAGCATGCAAGACTCATTGTTAATTTACCTAAGTAATTTTAGGTTTTCTACCGAAATTATCCAAGCCTAGAACGCTAGCACCTTAATATGGATCCAATTACATGTTCATCAACCTAAGTATGCATCCAAAGATCAATTAACACATAAAAGATGGGATTGAAGCTTGAAACTAACAATCATGCAAGACATATATGAAATCGCAACTTTTCAATTTAAAAACCTAAAACCTAAAACATGCTTCATAGTATTCAAAAATCACATAACTAAAATAAACACTTCATCATCACAATAAATCGCAAATTAAAGATCGAAAACATAAAATTAAAATAAAAATTCATAGAAACCCGAAATAACTTTCTTATACAAAACGAAAACATAGAGTTGTGTTCATGGTTACACTTTTTGATCTTCAAGGACGCAAGAAGCTTCAAAAGGTGGTGGAATGGATAAGGATCACGGCAAGGATGCTTGAATGGAGAGGATGAATGCTTCACGGCCTTGAACTTGGAATTTCTTTGAAGTTGCCGAAACTTGGAAGAGAAGGGGAAGTGTTTGTGGCTTTTGATTCTGAATTTTGTGGTGTGTAGAAGTGCTTCACAAACCTCCTTTATATAGTGAACGGCAAGGGCTAGAGAATCTAGGTCGAAATCTACTTATGACATCATTCAGCCAAAATATTCCATGACAAGTAGAGAACAAGTCACCTTAGTCTTTTGCCGAATTCACCATGTATGTAGAGTCATAATTCAATACTTATTCCCCTATTTTCTTCTCAAAAATTCCCTAGAAAATCCAAGAATAATCCCATAATATATTTGCCGAAATCTTCTATTATTCCTTGTAATTCTCACTGAAAAAGGCATTTAGAATGGGCCATAGACTCTTCCAAGACATCAAGAAGGATGTAGAGACTCATGTGCAAGTCACATGCTTCAAACTTCAGGCCAGACTCTCCCAAAATAGGCCAATTCGAAATACATCTTATGTATTGCTGAAATTCTTCAATAATCTAGAACATTCTTGAACTATCTTGAGTCATCTTCAAGACACAGCATCTCCTAGTCTCACCAGGTCTCCTAGCAACATCAGGATTCCTAGTGTCATCAGGTTTCCTAGTCCAACTGGGACTCTGTCATTTCTTCATTTCCAAACATCATTTTTCCGAGCTTAGTCCTAGTTGCATTAGGATTCCTGCTTCAACTGAGATTCCTTTTCCTGGTAGAACTGGGAAAACTTCATTTCTCCATTTCTCTTTTTTGCTCAAATAACTCATTGACTTCCATTTCCAGACTCAAAACTACCTAAAAACACAAAAACAAGTCAGAAATGATATTGTTAAGGAAATAACTAAGCAAAATGTTGAGAGAAATGTACTAAAAATGTAGTAGAATTTAGTCTCAACAATACACATATATATTATAATTATTATATATAATTTGGGTTTTCTTTAATTTCTGAATGATTTCCGTATTCAATTCTAATCCCAAAATATTTGATTTCTGTTTCCATATGATTTGGTTTGTTTTTAAGTTTTGTTGGACTTCCTAGGTTAGTTCCCAAATTCTTAATTTTCTAAAACCATTACTAACGAGCAGATATATTATTATGCAAACAAACATGTAAATTTTTTTTATTTGCAAATTAAGAAAGAATTTATTATAGGTAAAACAATTGGGAGTGACACTAAATCAATTAAACTCAGTCCGATCAAAACAAGGCGCACCGCTGAAAGGAAGCCAAGTCAAGCAATATCAGATCCATTTGTGAAGCTTGGGATCCAATTAGTGAGCTAAATGACAAATTGTTGCATGGGAGAACCCTCAATTTGAAGAGAATTGGTGAATTCAGGGGTCCTTTTGATTTTGATGATGATGATTGTGATTTGCTGAGTTTTATATATGAAAAATATAATAGAAAGTAAGTCTTCATACATTATTCAACAAGAATCTGATACATATATGTACAAAAATAAAACATAAATTTTATGCAGTTTTATAGTTTTGCAAACAGATGATAATTTTTTAGACTGTTCTAATATGAGATGCTTAGAGCCTAGTCAATATGTCATTGACAAGGTATGAATTTCAAGTATAGTACAGCAGTTTACGTATTTCGTTTTAGTCATCAAGTTTGGATGTTTATTCTAATTAAACTCTACCATATTTTTTTGGAAACCAGTTGGTAAGTATAGTAGTTGGAATTCTTCAGAAACCTAGGGTTGCTTCTCAATGATTTTTTTAGTGCATATTTTTTGGTAAGGTTGTTTATACTTGGATTGTCGGTGCAAAATTAAAGTGTAGGAGACTAAGTTCAATATTTTAATGTAGGCCAAAGCATTTTTTTAAAAAGAAGGTGATGATTTGTCAAAATTTGCTGCCAAAGCGAAAAAGGGAACCACTGGTTCCTGATGATAGTAAAAATAAGAAGCATGTAATTTTTCAAGTTATTGGTTTATAAAAATTCTAGTAAGCTCATGCATGCAGTATCATTCTGTGAACGAGCGTTTGCCCATAGCTCTCTCCTTGTTGAAGCATCTGGACAACCAAACACGCAACAATATTGCTGAAGCTGGACAAAAGTCACTACAAAAGTTATAGGCAAGAAACTTAGGAACAAAAACACTGAAGACAGATCAAGATAGAGTAGCATGCAGCGATACTGATAAATGTTTGCAAAGGTCTCCAAAGAAAATGAAGGCAATTCATGAAATAGATGCAGCCAACGTGAATAACAAAAAATGTCGTGGTCGGCCTCGTGGCTCAAAGAATAAACCTAAGAAATAGCCAATAACGCACAACAAGTTACATTTTATCAAACTCTTTTGCAAGTTATATTTGATTGTTAGAACTACATTTCTTTTAAGTGTCACTTTGGGTTTTAATGGTTCAATTGAATTGCTATCGATGATGACAAACTTTAAGGCTTGTCTATCCTTCCTTGGATGTCTGATGCTAATTTTTTTAATATATATGCCTTTTGTATCAACATTGTTGGAATATATGAGTTGAGGGTGGCCAAAAGAGTACATGTTTGATTAATGATTCTATCTTTTTAAGTGCTTTTTTGATTGGGTTCCTTGAGAGAGTCTTAGGTAATTGCATGCAAGATAACCATGAGATACATTGAGTTATTGGAAAGTAAAGGAGGAGAACATTTCATCGAAGTGTATGTGCAACCAATTGATGCCAACATGTGGGGTAGCTGCCAAACACCAAAGAAACCACTGGAGTCGAGAAGACCCAAAAATAAAGGAAGACATAAGCATAATGTAACGTCTCGTATCTTAATTTACCCGTTTACTAGTCATTTGGACGGTAAACGACAACTACTTTCACTTTTATTGTCGTTTCGGTACTTTTAGTGGCCCTAAAAGTTGACTTTTTGTTTGGGTCAAAATTTGAGAAAATATTCTTCATGGAGGTTGTAGAGGACGTTAAACCGAGCGTGTGCATATGTGGTACGTAAAAATCAGAGTTCGTATGTGAAAGTTATGAGTGAATTAAGAAAGTTAATGTTCATGGTAGAAATTTGTATAAATAATGAAATTTTACTGTGGTAGGTTTCCAAATCCAAAAACCCACCTTTCTCTCTCCTCTCTCCCGATCTCTCCCCTTTCCTCTTCAAGCGATTCCTTCTCCCCTTTGATTCACCGTCGTCCGGCCTTTAACCGGCGGGCAACCGGCCACCACGTGATCGCCTCTTCCTTCTCTTGACGCTAGTGTCCTTGGGTTTCAGCGATTTGGCCGAAAAACCCCGAATCGAAGCAAAGAACCTCACGGGGGCAGTTTGAGCTTTTCCTGCGATTCAGCCATTTTTGGCCGTTTGCGACCACCAAATTGGGACCGTAGGGGAGCCTCAAGCCGGTGATCATTTCCCCTAAGGCCATTCACTTCAATTTGCAGTGTGGAGGTCGAATCGACAATTTCAAATTCTAGTGGGAGGTTTTCTCCGGCCAATTTCGAGTGATTTAAGGTAAAATTGGAATGTGTTGTAGTTGAGGAAATTGTTGGGTCTGTTGTGTTGTTGTTGTTGCCAAAATTTGGTGGCCATCGAAGGTGGTACCCACCCCACGCGCAGCCACTGTAGGTCGCGCTTGGAGGAGCGTAGGGCAGCTTTCTAATTTCGATTTTTAGCCTATTAAATCATATAATTGTTGTAGAGGTTGAATATGTGATTTTGGTGAATTTTGGAGGAGTTTGATGTCAATTGTGAATTTCTAAAGTTTGGAGTTTCAGAGGTTGATTGATGGGAATCCGACCTTCGGATTTCCCTTGTTTCCTCTATGGAATATTTTAATCTATGGATTTATTTTAAAGGTGAAATTTAAGTTGAATCCGAAAAGAAATTGGAAGTTCAATTTAGGAGGATAAGACATTAGAATCTTATTTAATTGCCGAATCGTTATTCACGAATTATAATATTGTACAGGACAATGTATCGAGCTCTTGCTCGATGAAGGAACTCATATAAGTGATTGTCGGAATAGTACTGTGAGTGGAATTTTGTTTTTAAATAATGATGCATGCATTTATTTCTTAAAGTAATGCTCTAGTTATTTATCATATTACTTTTCGAGCATATAATTGTTTTCGGATTTTGATTTTGATTTTTCTCAAGGAATTACTTTCATTGATGAGTTTCTTGAAGTGATTATGAATTATTCCGGTTGTGATTTTCGGATATTAATTTTGTTATGCCCGGATTCCAAATTATGATTCATGTTGTTTTTCAACAAAGTATCTTTCATGGCATTTTCCAAAATGGAATATTAGTTCATTATTGAACTTCCTTGCTTATTCATCATTGACCCGAGAATATTTTTGGCATGTGGGACACGCCGTTGATTTATTGATATTTCATATTTATTTATCGACTTTCGGATTTGGCATTGGGAATGCCTTGATGATGATTTTGGAATTGGTTTTGTTTCGGTTTACGGAGATCATGTTTATTATTATTTCTCTTCTATTTATTTTTGAACTTGAGTTTATCTTGGTGTGTGGGATACGTCGTTGGAAATTCATTTGCGAGAGTTGGGGAAGCCTTATGTATTTATGGATTTATTTGTTCTCGGATTTCTTTTGCTATACTTTGGGTGATTATTTATCATGCTAATATTGATGTCCGCCTTTGTGGCGAGGTGATGGGATCACCGAAGCCTGTCCGCCTTTGTGGTGCTTGTTACTGTCTTTGTGACAGTAATGCTGAAGCCCAGTATCCTAATCGCTACACTTAGTGGCATGTGGGTATATAACGGGAGTATATGGGAGTACTTTAGCCTAGGAGGCTATCACCCGAGCCTGGGAGGCTCATTCGTATGGTTATCTTCTTCCCCTACTTTTATATTATTTCTAGGCTAGCGGGGTCTAGTCCGATGATACGATACTTAGTGGGTTTACAGTTTCCAGTGTCCTGATTTTAAGAAATAAAATTTTACAAACGTTGCATGCATCGAGGTTTTATAAATTTAAATAAGTGGGAAAGTATTTAAGTTTGCTTCATTTAAATCATCTTAATTATTTATTTTTTTCCACTCACACTAACGTGTTTTTCAGTACTTTTCCCCTGGGCCCTTCGTTTTCAAATGCCCAGTTTGCAGGCGAAATTAGTTGAGGTCGGGCGCACATGGAGTTGAGGAATAGTTAACAGCATGGCTTCCACGTTTTCCTTTGAATTAGGTTTTCCTTGTTTACCCTTTTTATTAGAATTGCTTTGATTACCTATGGGATTAATGTTATTAAGTTGAGATTTTTGTAATGTGAATTGGAAGATGTTATGATTTGCAGAGCAGGGTAGCTCCTGGAGAATAAGGATGGGTGATTTAGAAGTGTAAATTTCATTTCTCCAGGTTTTGTGTAGTCCATTTTAGGGGAAGTTCAGCCAAATTTTTGGAAGAATTTTTTCTAAAGTAGACCCCACATGGTCACTTTGGATTTCAGGTTGAAATCCGGGGGCGGGTCTTGTCACATAATATATACAACTGCCTAGTCTAGAGAGTGATTCCATCCCATTCTTACATATATTGTTCCGGGTGACTGCCATAACCTGATAATATGTCTTGATGATAAGAATCTAACAAGTGTTGATGATAAGAATCTAACAAATAAGGGGAAAAGTAAGTATACAACATATTATTTGCTACCACTAGCATTTTGGTCGAAACCTATCATTTGAAAAAGTAAGAAATGACAATACGATATTAGGTGACTATGAAGATAATAACCATTGTACATATACATGTTTTCGACCTGAAAAGGGTACATTTCAATCTTGTTAAACAGCGACAAGCGTGGCCCGTGACTCAACATTATACCGATACTGTCCCAACTTAACCACCTGTTACGTGTTGGGTTTTAATCACAAATGGCCTCGGTACAATTGGGTGAGATCCACCCACTTATAAGTTATATTTTATTTGTCACTTTTCCAATGTGAGATCTTTCCTCTCCAACACGCCCCCTGACGTGCAACCTATCTCTAGGTCTGCACGTGAAATTAATTAATCCAATTTCCACATTGGAAATTGGGCCACAAGTCTCTTATCGGAGACTTGGTCAATACAATCCAAGGCCCACATTGGACACTTGGTAATTTCGATGGCAATACAGGGAACCCCAATTTAGGCTCATGATACGTGCCTACCTGGAGACGCAATTGGAGAAGGACACGTGCCTACATATTATCAGGTTGAAATCCGGGGGCGGGTCTTGTCACATAATATATACAACCGCCTAGTCTAGAGAGTGATTCCATCCCATTCTTATATATATTGTTCCGGGTGACTGCCATAACCTGATAATATGTCTTGATGATAAGAATCTAACAAGTGTTGATGATAAGAATCTAACAAATAAGGGGAAAAGTAAGTATACAACATACTATTTGCTACCACTAGCATTTTGGTCGAAACCTATCATTTGAAAAAGTAAGAAATGACAATAAGATATTAGGTGACTATGAAGATAATAACCATTGTACATATACATGTTTTCGACCTGAAAAGGGTACATTTCAATCTTGTTAAACAGCGACAAGCGTGGCCCGTGACTCAACATTGTACCGATACTGTCCCAACTTAACCACCTGTTACGTGTTGGGTTTTAATCACAAATGGCCTCGGTACAATTGGGTGAGATCCACCCACTTATAAGTTATATTTTATTTGTCACTTTTCCAATGTGAGATCTTTCCTCTCCAACACGCCCCCTGACGTGCAACCTATCTCTAGGTCTGCACGTGAAATTAATTAATCCAATTTCCACATTGGAAATTGGGCCACAAGTCTCTTATCGGAGACTTGGTCAATACAATCCAAGGCCCACATTGGACACTTGGTAATTTCGATGGAAATACAGGGAACCCCAATTTGGGCTCATGATACGTGCCTACCTGGAGACGCAATTGGAGAAGACCCAATGCGCTAAATCATGATAGTTATATAACCATGTGCTAGATCATGATAAACATTCCAATTGTAAGAAAGCAGAAGCAGCGTTGAATGGTCTTTCGGAAGTTATTTACTTATTTGACAATATTTTTTTTCTGATTTTACGGCAATTGAGGTTCAAAGTATTAACCAAGTTTATATTTGTGATAATTCTTCAATATTACAAGTTTGAGAACCATTTAACCGATGAGACGACGAATTGTTGTAGAAGTAGTAATCAAGCTCTTATTTGTGGTAATTTTTTATATTACAAGTCTGAGAACCATTTTACTAATGTGACAACGAGTTGCAATCAAAGTGGTAAAACTTTATGCATATATAGTAAATGAGGTGCGAGTCCTTAATTGTGTATCCAAGTTCTCTATTTTGTAATAAATCTCATCATCTATGAGATAATTACTCGTCTGACAATGCATTTTACTATAAATTTCAACAATTGAGGTATAAAGTGATAATTATGGTCGTTTTATGATAATTACTTGAAATATGATTCCATTTACAAAAAACAAAAAAACAAAAGATCACTTTACCAATGTTACAACAAATGTTTTGTCTATATGGTAAATAATTATATTAGACCTATAACTTCTGAAGTCCTTATTCTTGTCATCCAGTTATTCTTTTTGTAACTAGAGTCCTTTCTTTTGAAAATTATATCATCGATGAGATATTTTATAACAAACCACCACATTAGATGTATTTAGTGGTAATTATAGTTGTAATCAAAGTAATAATGCAGGGGGTAAAACAATTAATTGGTACTTAGTATGGTAATTTTTTTTAGTACACATGTCAAATTATAAGTGGATAATTTGTTGACATGTACAACAAGTTTTACCAACTAATTTAATTTAGGGTCCTTGACCAAAAGCACATAATTGAGTAAAAATTATCTCACTTATCCCAGCAACATATTTTTATTCTCACTTACCCAAATTAACACCAAATGACCATTTTGCCCTCAACTTAATTAAACAATTACTTCAACTGCCACACACACACACACACACACACACACACACTCTCTCTCTCTCTCTCTCTCTCTCTCTCTCTCTCTTTCCAGATGCCGGCGACAACTCAAATCCGACACCTCCGAGCCTGGGTTGCTCCACAATGGAGGCTCAGATGCCGGAGGGTACCAGAATGGCCGGAAAATTATTGGATAACCTAGACGCGATTCTCTAGTCTCTCCCGGCCTCGTCGACGACTCTCTTGGCCACTGCTCCGATCGTTTTGCAGAACCACCAGTCGTCGTCGCTACTCCTCGATCCCTCTCCTCTCTCTCTCTGTCATCGCCATCGTTGCCGGCATTCAAGTTTGGTTTTCTGGCTGAAAGGTGTTCACCGAGCACTAGGTTGTAGAATCAACGGCACAGATATCCACAACCCCAGCCTCGACGGAAGAATACTTCCACTTCGAGTCTGCAACTGGAAAGAAGGGAGAAGAGGACTTGGGTGCCCAGATCATTTTCTGGGTGCCCAAATAAGATTTTTTTATTTTTTATTTTTTTTTAAGTAATGGGACAGAAGGAAGAGGAAAAAAATTTGAATGTCTATTGGGGGGGCAATAGACGTTTTGAATTTATATAATCTCTTCATTTTTTATAAACAAAGTTTTATTTGTCTAATTTTAGAAAGATTAGTTCTCATTCAGGCTACTGAAAGTTCTATTGGAGGGCAATAGATGTTTATTTCCCCTCTATTGGGGGGCCATAGACTTCTATAAGGGAGCAATGGACTATTGGGGGAATAGACCTCTATTGCCCCTCTATTGGAGGGCAATAGATGTCTATTTGGGGCAATAAACGTTTCCAGTGAGGTTTTCAGAAAAGTCCGGTGGGAGGCAGCCGGTGACCAGAGTTCGGTGAAGTCTCTGATAGTTTCTCTCTCTCTCTCTCTCTCTCTCTCTCTCTCTCTCTGAGTAACAAAGTGGTGAGGGTAAAATAGTCTTAAAAAAACTTAATGGGGTATTAGGGAAGACTTCCTTAGAGTGTTTTGAGTAAGGGGGAATTAAAAAAACTTAATAGGGTGAATAGGAAAAGAATCCCTAGAAATGGGGTAAATGGACAAAAACCCATTGTTTTATTTATTTTTTACTCTTTTTTTTTTTTCCATTTGTTAGAAGCAAAACTTAAATGTCTATAGTTTACTTCTAGCAAGTAGCTGGTTTGTATCGTTGAAGTCAGTTCAGACAAAAGTGATAGAACTGAGGATTTTAACTTTATTCCAAAGATGTAAATATGTATTGAAGCCTTATTTTCATCTGAGTAACTTTTAACATGAAATTTTGATAACTTGGTTTCTAAAATACATTTCATATCTGCATGACTGTACAATAGAAGAAATTGAAGAATAATCTGGTGTACCAGATTAACTGTACTTCCTAGAATAGGAGGATTTGAAATTTCTGTATGTTCTAAAGAAGAAAAATCTCTGAGGAGTCAGTGGCATAGCTAGAAATTTCATCTAGGAGGGTCATCTGAATCCAAATCCTCAATGTTGTTGTGAAGAACCAGAAGAGAATCGGCAGCGAGAAAGGCATCGGCATGTACCTTGGATTGATTTGGATTTGGGTAATCTGAATCCAAATCCTCAATTCTAAATCATCATATCCAAACAAGACCTTAGGGTTTTGGGCAAATCTGAGGAGGTTTTTGGATGGTGAGCTTGGTGGTGGTGGATTTTAGGAGTAAAGAAAAGAAAAGAATTTGGGCGTAAAGAAAAGAAAAGGAAATGAGAATGAAAGAAATAAAAGGAAAAAAGAGAGAAAATTGTACAAGGGTATAGTGGACATTTTACCATCCACCTCGCTTACATAGCGCTGACGTGGTGTCTAATTGTGTGCCACGTCAGCTAGTTAACGAAGCATTTGGATGGCGAGGACCTCTTAGACGGAAATTGTGATCTCAAGGACTTTTAGATTAAATTAGAATGTCCGGGACTGAAACAATGTCACGCCCCTGATTTTTTACAACAATAAAAATCGATATATATAATCCCATAATTATACATACGTGAATGTTCAGTCATCAATACAAATACCTGGAACATCTTTCCCTTAAAACAAGTACTTACTGAGGAACTGAACCATCCAAGATAATATACACTGGCTCCACAGAGTTATATATTACACAAATTTACGAATTAAATTGTCATCACAAAATAAAACGTAAATGCTCCTCAGAGCTTACTGCATAGCGGAAGTCATATACTGGCAAATCCAACAAAATTTGCTTCCTACCCGTCCTGCTGCCAACAAGCTACCTCAGCTTCAGCCACGATTTTCCTGACCTGCAGGATTAGCCCCTACACTGTTTGAATGGTGCACCGGGGTTGCCAAAGAATAAACCCGGTAAGCTTTTGCAAGCCCGTATGAGTAACTCATGAACATCAATCAACAACTCACATCAATCTACTTAAGGAAACATGCAGCCATGATTCCTTCTAACATTCCATATCCTTTCCACAAAAAGGACAACATAAGTCACCGCTGTGACAATGTTCTATTTGCTAACTTAACCATCAAGTAGCAATTCAAGTCTCATCTAGACAATTAAAGAAGAATACCATCGGAACTCTCCTTTAAACTACATACCTATGAGTCTCCAGCAACCTCGACCATTACTCCCATAATCTATAATGGCAGACAGACTACAGCTCTATTGAAATCGTAACCACTCGTCCGACTACGGACGTGATTACCTATTTCCTGCCTTGGTCACCATCTGCGACCTGTCACCATCTGTGACATGTGGTTTCAGACCCCGTCTGGTCTCAAAATTAACATTAAGGTCACCATCTGTGCCTTGTCACCATCTGTGACACCTGAAGGTCACCATCTGTGCCTTGTCATCATCTATGACACATGATCTTCAGACCCCATCTGCTCATGAAATCAAACATCAAGGTCACCGTCTGCAACCTGTCACTATCGTGATCTATCACCATCTGTGACATAAGAGCTTCTTAGACCCTATCTGGTCTTAAGGTCAATGTTAAGTAAGTCGCATCTGACCTAAGAACGTTACAAACATCTAGTTTCGACTTCCCTAATCCCTGCTCACCATCTGTGACCCTTGCTACAAAGACCAATACATCTAAAATGAGTCACGCCTGACTCAAAAATGTAACATCAAGCTCAATACTTTTCAAAACAATAGAAAACATCTTTTTCTACAATATTGTTCCCTGAAAAGTCACACTCAACAATAATATGAACACCATCATGCATATTATTATTCATCAAAATTATCCACAAGGATATAGATATTTCATCTAAATATATATATATATATATATACGTAGTCATTCGCTCAGGAATGCCTACTAATACCAACTATAGTTTGCAGTTAATTAATTAACGCCAAAACGATAATGGTACTTCTGTTCATAAAGATCCTTGTGAGATTTACTCACCTCGAAACTCCTGCTGCGTCTTCAATGTAGAATAAGTAGTCAAACTACAGAATAACCGTCCAAATACTTCACAAGTACCTAATCACAAACGGTTTCCACTTAGTAATGATTCACATTTGATTTAAGTCTGAAACCCCTGTTTTGAACTAAAATCCCCAAAGTGGCGCCAATCGAGGCAAAACCACATCCGAGACCTCCCAAAGTCTCCGGAATACGTCCACGATCGATGTGACCAAACCACAAGTCGATCGGACGCTCGAATCCTCACGGATCAAATAAATCGATCGGTATGAAACTGCAAAAATCATAACAAATCCATTCAAACTCCAAAATTTGCATATTATATATCGAAATGCTCGCATCGACGAGTAGAAGACATATAATACCTGAAACAGTCCCATACATGGCCGGAAAGCCGCCACAGGCGGTGGCGCACCGCCGCCGGCCAAAACTCAATATTTCAGAAAACTCCCAACATCAAAAAACTTCATCTAAGCATGCTTGTAAACTTTCATAACTGGATCAGAAAACAAGCTTAAGGGATCGAAAACTACCTCACAAGCCGTGAACAGTAATCCCAACTGAGTTGAACCGATTTCCACGTAAATCGATCGAAACAAACACCATAGATCGACTCAGACGACCACCACGAAGCCAAAGAAGGAAACTTGAAGCCTTGACGTCTCTGGAACTGTGTTTTCCGGTCGGGTTTGAAAACCCCAAGCTGCACCGCCTTGCTTCGCCGTGCACGGTGGTTATCGCCACAAGAGGATGCCATAGAGACGACCAGAAGGAGGAGACGAGTCGTTCTGTGCAGGTTTCACGGCTAGAGGTCGCCGGAGATCGCCGGAAAAGCCGGGTCGGATCGGCCGGGTCCAGGTCAGATCAGTCTGAAAATTTCGTTTCTGAAGGAGTCGATCGAGAGAGAAGAGAGAGAGAAGAAAGAGTTTCCGGAAAAGGAAAGGGAAAAATGAAAATAATTTCAGATTTTCCCTATTTATACTAAAATGGAAACTTCTTCCAATAGCCATAACTTCCTCATACGAACTCCGATTTACGCGTTCCGTATGTCCACGAACTCGTATCGACGCGCTCTACAACTTTCGTGAAGGAAGTTTTCCGAGGATCCCAACATATAAAAAGTCAAACTTCACACGAGCCCCTAAACTGTGAAATTCAAATATTTATACGCACGAAAACCATTCCACTCCACATATAACCTACGAATAAAGCATACTAACAATTATTCGTACAACTGGTCCATTATTAATTACCAAAATTACATAATGAAAATCCAGGTCATCACAGTCTACCCTCCTTAAAGGAATTTCGTCCCGAATATCACGCTTGCTCATCAACAAACAACTGTGGGTACTTCGCTCTCATATCCGACTCCAATTCCCAAGAAGCATCACCCTCGTCATGGTGACTCCACAATACCTTGACCAAGTCAACTTCCTTCCTTCGAAGTTGCTTTGTTGACCTATCCAAAATACGAACAGGTTCAACAACAAAGGTCATATCCGCATGCACCTCAATCGTACCATAATCAATCACATGTGACTCATCCTGAACATACTTCCTCAACATAGACACATGGAAAACATTATGCACACCAGACATCGTAGGAGGTAAGGCAAGTCTATAAGCCAAATCTCCTACCCTTTCCAGAATTTCAAAAGGTCCGACAAACCTTGGTGATAACTTTCCTTTCTCGCCAAATCTCACCACACCCTTCATGGGCGAGACCTTCAAGAACACATTTTCACCCTCATTAAACTCAACATGTCTCCTTTTGAAATATGCATAACTCTTCTGTCTACTCTGTGCTGTTCGAATCCTATCCCTGTTAATTGAGATCTTGTCAGTGGTCTCCTGGACAATCTCAGGACCTAATAACACCTTATCTCCTGCCTCTGCCCAGCAGATCGGAGATCTACATGGCCTACTGATGCGCCTGAAAGCAAGCGCATAATTTAACCCTGAAATATCGTTAGTAGTATAAGCAAATATGGATCGTTCTATCCGGGGATTGAGGGTACACCTGTAATTGTGTAACAAATAAAGAAAAGTATTATTTACAAAAATAAAATAAAGAATATAAATATATACAATTGTATAAACAAATAAAGAATTAAAATAATAAAGTATTATTTACAAAAATAAAATAAAGAATAGAAATATATACAAGTAACAAAATAAAAAGGGAGGGGGGTTTAAGAATTATAGAATTGAAAATTAAGATAAATAAAATAAAGAAAATGTAAAAACATATATACAAGGGTGGATCGCAAGGAACAAAGATCAAAACCACATCCATATGCAAGAAATCCAATTACAATTCCTATAGTTGATTTTAAATGTCATGAGAGAGGAGTTGATCATGTGAAACATTCGAAAGCAAGTGATTTCCCATAATTTACTTTTCAATGCTAATTAACCTAAGCGAAAGCACCTAGATTAATCCTATCAAACATGCAATCAAGCCCTAGAAAGCTAGTCAATCATGACATGTTCAACGCATTAGACATAGAGAAACGCTATCAACTCAAGTGTACAACTTAGTATGGAAAAGTCCACCTAATTGCAATCCTCTTTAATTAAATTCGGTCTTTGCACAAAACCTTTACTACTTTGATTCAAGTTTACACAAAACGAAAAGTCGATTTCATGTTCTTAAACCTAGCACCAATTATATCAAAACCCTAAGTGTTTGCAACCACATAAGATTAAAATACAAAAGTTTTCTATCATGCAAATTTAATTAAACAAACCCACATAAGCAACATAAAAATCAACATATAGAAATCACAACTTTATCTCAAAACATATAAACGGGCTTTAAACTTTGCCCTTAACATTATTTGTTAACTAGAATTCATAGTTTTACAAAATCAAACAAAGAAAACAAGAGAAAGGATATAATACACCTTGAAAGATGAATGATAAAGCCTTGAGACGAAGAACTTGAAGATCCTTGAAAGCAAGCAATCTTCTAGGGACGACACAAGGGTGGATGGCGGTTAGGAAATTGATGTATTGCATGGCTTCTCTTTCTCTTGGCTTGAAAATGAAGAACAAGAAAACTAGAGAATGGAAAAGAAATATGGAGAGGAAATGGAGAGACAAGGAGATGGAATTGATGAAGGAATGTGTTAACTAAGGAAAATGGAGAGGAAATGGTGAGACAAGAAGATGAAATGGATGAAGGAATGTGTTAACTAAGGAAAATGGAGAGGAAATGGTGAGACAAGAAGATGAAATGGATGAAGGAATGTGTGTTATGGATTCAGAAATTGGTGATTGAGAGTGAGAGGAGAAGGTGTTTAAATAGGGAAGAAAAAGAAGAGTGAAATGATGAGATGAAGAAAAATAATGAAAGTGGAGTATGAGAGTGGTTTGTAAAATATGTAAAAGATGAGGTAATGATGAAAGCAAAGCATGAAGGTGAAGAAATGTGGAAGTGATGATGATCTTTTAGGGTAGAAAAAATGTATCCAAGGAAAAAGAAATGCTTTCTTCATATGGGTGGGAAACATGAATATGTGGTGTTGAGCTGTTTTCAGGTCAGTTTCTTCCCCTTTATTCCTTCAATTATTTCTCCATCAAAACTTCAGAATGAGCCTTCGACTTCTTCATAAAAAATGTTCCACTATGAGTGTAGATCATCCTGACAAATTTTCAGAGCTTTATTCCATGTGGTTGGGCCGGAAATGCTGCTGGACCTCTTACAGGTCCAGTTTTCCGGTTTTGCTTCTGTAGAAAATTGGGCTGATTGTTTGAAGGCCTTCCACTCATATTTTTCTCTGGCACTCTTCATAAGAAATGATCCTTTGGGTGTCTAGAATGGATCTGGAGAGTTTCAGCTCATTTCGAGTTCATTTGGTCAGGTGGCCGCTCCTTCTTCCTTGCTTGGCTCTGATTCTCCTAGCCGGAGTAAGAAAATATTCAAGGTTGACTTTTTAGTGCATTTTCATTCTTCTCCATCATTTCTAGGTAATTATGGACGTAACACTCATTTCTTCTTCATCTACCCCAATGTACCTAAAAATAGAAATTAAGTTAAAAATCGATTCGTTAAGGAATAACTAAGCAAAATGTGAGGAATTAACATTTAAAATATCACATTAAAATGCGCCTATCACCTGCCATACAGGGCCTCATATGGTGCCATGCCAATACTGGAGTGATAACTGTTGTTGTAGGAGAATTCAATCAATGGCAGATGATCCTCCCAACTTCCCTTGAAGTCCAACACACAGGCTCTCAACATATCCTCCAACACCTGATTCACTCGCTCAGTCTGCCCATCAGTCTGAGGGTGAAATGCCGTACTCATATCTAAATCAGTTCCCATGGCCTTTTGGAAACCGCTCCAAAATTTTGAAGTAAACCGAGCATCACGATCAGAAACAATTGACACGGGCACACCATGAAGTTTCACGATTACCTCGATGTAAAGCTCGCACAACATGTCAACCGAATACGTCATTGACACCGGAAGAAAGTGCGCCGATTTGGTCAAACGATCCACGATCACCCACACTGCATCGTGACTTCGTTTGGACCTAGGCAGTCCAGTGACAAAATCCATCGAGATCTGCTCCCACTTCCATATGGGAATAGGTAAGGGATTCAACATACCTGCAGGTCTCTGATGCTCAACCTTCACACGTTGGCAAGTAAGACACTTGGAAACATACTCTGCCACGTCCTTTATCATTCCATTCCACCAGAATTGCCTTCGCAAATCCCGATACATCTTAGTGCTTCCAGGGTGCACAGTATACCGTGATCGATGTCCCTGACGAAGAATCTCTCCCTTGAGGTCAACACGATCCGGAACATACAACCTATGGTTCAACCTCAAACCACCATCTGCTCCCACCGTCCACTCAGATGGAACATCAATGGGTAAATCTGCAGCTAACTCTGCCAACTTCGCACGTGAGAACTCATCCACTGTCTGACCTTGAATGATCTTGGAAGTCAGGGCAGGCTGTACCATGATATTTCCAAGGAAACTCCCATTCTCAACTCTTGCTTGCACAAGGTCAAACTCAGATGCAGTCTCCAACATAAGCCACTCCTGAACGATAACAGAAGCAACAATATCTCTGGGCTTCCTACTCAAAGCATCCGCCACCACGTTGGCCTTTCCTGGATGATACTCCAAGGTGAAATCATAGTCCTTTATGAGTTCCATCCACCTCCTCTGTCTCATGTTCAACTCCTTCTGAGAGAACAGATACTTCAAACTCTTATGATCCGAAAAGAGTTCGAACTTCTCCCCATACAAGTAATGCCTCCAAATCTTCAAGGCAAACACAACCGCAGCCAACTCCAAATCATGAGTGGGGTAATTACGCTCATGCATCTTCAACTGTCTAGAACCATAAGCGACAACACCGCCATGCTGCATCAACACACATCCTAAACCCTGATGAGACGCATCACTATAGATGACTAAACCGCCACCGCTTGTGGGAATAGTCAACACTGGGGCTGTGGTCAATCTAGCCTTCAACAGATTGAATGCTCGCTCACATTCCTCAGTCCACACAAACTGGACATTCTTCCTGGTCAACTTGGTCAAAGCCGAAGCAATACTAGCAAATCCCTCAATGAATCTTCGATAATAACCTGCCAAACACAAAAAACTACGTACCTCCGTAACCGTAATGGGTTGGCCCCAGTTCATCATTGCTTCCACCTTAGAAGGATCCATAGATATTCCATCCTTCGAAATTACATGACCAAGGAACTTGACCTCCCTATGCCAAAATTCGTACTTCTCGAATTTCGCAAACAATTCCTTTTCTCTCAAAAGTTGTAGCACAATCCGCAGATGCTTATCATGGTCCTCCAACGTCTTGGAATAAACCAAAATATCATCCACGAACACTACCACAAACTTATCCAAGTACGGACTGAACATACGGTTCATCAAGTCCATAAAAGCTGCAGGTGCATTGGTTAAACCAAAAGGCATGACAACAAACTCAAAGTGTCCATACCTAGTCCTAAAAGTAGTCTTAGGAACATCATCATCTTTCACCCTCAACTGGTGATATCCGGATCTCAAATCAATCTTTGAGAATACAACAGCTTCCTTAAGCTGGTTGAACAAGTCATCAATCCTAGGTAAAGGGTACCTATTCTTAATCGTCACCTTGTTCAACTGCCGATAATCCACACACAACCTTAGTGAACCATCCTTCTTCTTCGCAAACACCACAGGTGCACCCCAAGGAGAAGTACTAGGTCTAATGAACCCTTGTTCAAGTAAACCATCAATTTGCTCCTTCAACTCTTTAAGTTCAGTTGGTGCCATCCGAAATGGTGCCATAGATACTGATGCGCTTTTAGCAAGCGCATAATTTAACCCTGAAAATATCGTTAGTAGTATAAGCAAATAGGGATCGTTCTATCCGGGGATTGAGGGTACACCTGTAATTGTGTAACAAATAAAGAAAAGTATTATTTACAAAAATAAAATAAAGAATATAAATATATACAATTGTATAAACAAATAAAGAATTAAAATAATAAAGTATTATTTACAAAAATAAAATAAAGAATAAATATATACAAGTAAACACAAATAAGGGGGGATTAGGATTCTTAAAATTAAAATTAAAATAAATAAAATAAAGAAAACGTAAAAACATATATACAAGGGTGGAACGCAAGGAACAAAGATCAAAATCAATTCCATGTAATCAAATTCGATTCAAACCCTATAATTGTTCTTCCAAGTCATGAGAGAGGAGTTGATCATGTGAAACATTCGAAAGCAAATGATTTCCCATATTTTACTTTTCAATGCTAATTAACCTAAGCGAAAGCACCTAGATTAATCCTATCAAACATGCAATCAAACCCTAGAAAGCTAGTCAATCATGTCATGTTTAACGCATTACACATAGAGAAAGGCTATCAACTCAAGTGTACAACTTAGTATGAATAAGTTCACCTAATTGCAATCCTCTTCAATTGAATTCAATTTTTGTCCAAAACCTTTACTACTTTGATTCAAGTTTACACAAAACGAAAAGTCGATTTCATGTTCTTAAACCTAGCACCAATTACATGCAAATCCTATAAGTGTCGACCCAAATAAGATAAACATATAAAAGTTTTCTATCAAGCAAATTCAATCGAACAAACTCACATAAGCAACTTAGAATCACAATTATGGAATTCGAAAACTTTATTTAAACATAGAAGTTGGGTTTAAACTTTACCCTAAACATTATTGTTAACTAGAAACAAGTTCATATGAATTCAAACAAGGAAAAGAAAAGATCATTACAAGGAAAAAGAATGAATTACACCGTGAGGGGAGATGGAGATGGAGAGCTAGATGGTTGGATCTTGAATCTTGGAAGCAAGCCTTCAAGGTGGATGATGGAGGATATGATCTTCACGGCTCCTTCTTCTTCTTCCTCTCCTTGCTTGAAAACGCAGAACTTTGCAACTAGAGAATGGAGAAGGAAATGGAGAGACAAAGAAGATGAAATGGATGAAGGAATATGTGTGGGAAAATGGAAAGGAAATGGTGAGACAAAGAAGATGAAATGGATGAAGGAATATCTTTTAGAGTGAGAGGAGAAGGTGTTTATATAGGGAAGAGAAAGAAGAGTGAAATTGGAAAAGATGGAGTAAATTAGTGTGAGTAATGATGGAGAAAACATGATGATTACACCCTAAAACATGGAATGTTTTTGGGTGATGATGATGGTGGATTAGTGTGAGAAATGATGGAGAAAACATGATGATTACACCCTAAAACATGGGATGTTTTTGGGTGATGATGGTGGATTAGTGTGAGAAATGATGGAGAAAACATGATGATTACACCCTAAAATATGGAATGTTTTTGGGTGATGATGATGATGGATTTCCTACTCATTTACTTCAATTTTATCTCCACCGAAAGTTTAGATTCTGCCCAAGACTTCTTCATAACAAATATTCCCCCATGAATGTAGATTACTGTGGTAAAATTTCAGAATGTATTGCCATGTGGTTGGGCCGGAAATGCTGCTGGACCTCTTACAGGTCCAGTTTTCCAGTTTTGCTTCTGTAGAAAATTGGGCTGATTGTTTGAAGGTCTTCCACTCATAGTTTGCTCTGGCACTCTTCATAAGAAATGATCCTTGGGCTTTCTAGAATGAATCTGGAAAGTTTCAACTCATTTGAAGTTCGGATGGTTATTCTGCCACTCCTCATTTCTTGTCTAGCTCGCTTTCTCATTGGCTCAATTTCTCCAAGACACGCTTTCTCAGGCCAAAATGCTCATTTTAGGGCCAAACAGCTCATTTCATCATCATCTACTCCAATGTACCTAAAAATAGAAATTGAGTTAAAAATCGATTCGTTAAGGAATTAACTAAGCAAAATGTGAGGAATTGACTATTAAAATACCGCATTAAAATGCTCCTATCAAATTCCCCCACACTTGGCTTTTGCTAGTCCCTTAGCAAAACAAAAAAAAAAATCCAAAACAGAACAAAGACTTGACAAAAAGCAAGTAAATGCCTCTATTGCTCCTAACTGTTGTCTCAGAGACTCCAAACTCATGGCTTTCACGTTAAACACTTAATCAAAATCACAAAGATAATTCCATAGTTAATAAACCTGTGACATTCATATGACTAAGCAAGATATGGAGAACTTAAGTTATACAGTGAATGATAGCATGTTTCGAACAAGTCCAATCCAAACTCACAGGGCATACTCTCGATTTTTCTCTCAGAAATGGCTATGCTTAAAAGCTTCACACTCAAGTATATGCAAGAGAACAAATTGTAAGGCAACAAACAGCTTGCATATTTCATCAATAAACACATTTTGTGAAGAATTTTTAAAGACCTCATGAAATGACTACGTGCACAAATAGACCTAAACCATAAGCTCGACTGCGTAACTGACTCCACTAACCAAAGACTGCCCATCTCAAGGATCAAGTCAGCACTTAAAACAGGTTGTAATGGGGCTAAGCTAGGGTTTTCGAAATGAAGATTAAGGATACAAAAAAATCCTAAGGACCTAGCAGAGCATATAAGGACCACCTTATGTCATCATTTTTGTAGACCAAATATCATTGTTTTGGGCCAAACCTTCACTCTAACCAATATGGGAATGGACAAAGGCATAATTTTCAACTTTGAGCCTTCTACAAATTTACAAGTCCAAAACCACGCTTCAACATTTTCCAAAGAGTTTTCTTTTCAATTTTTCTTCTCTTTTGCCGCTTTTCTTTCTTTCTTTCTTTTTTCTTTTTTTTTTCAAGGCAAAATTTTTTCTTTTTTTTCTTCTTGGATTTTCCCCACCCCACTCTTGTCTTTCATCGTCACCCCTACATACTATGTCATGCTCTACTAAGTCCTTAAGACAAGGGTAGAGATATCCTGTACTAAGCTCATGGTAGGGTAGTGAGGGTGATGAAACAAAGGTTTTCAACGTAGGCTCAAAGGGGTTCATTCTAAGGAGTCCCACGACGGGCACAATTGGGGACACATGCTTGTTTGGCTTTGGTGGTTACCCTAATGCCTTCTATCCTATCCAGGATCAGTGCATATTATGGCATACAAGTTTTGACAGTCACCACAGCCGAGTTCTAGTACTCTCTAGTCCATTAAAATCTATGGCACATGATCATTGGATTTTCAAAAGAATGATGAGGTTTTGCAAATACATCCACGAAATTCTGGAATTATCAATTAAGCACTCGAAAAGAAAGTATTTTAGCTCAATAGCTCACTTCGGGTCAAATGAATCAGACTTAATCCTAGCATGCTTAATGAACCAAGTTACAATCCTATCTCAAATCTTCATACAAGCATCACAATGTCGATTAACCACAAAATTCAATTAAGTCCTATTTTGATTGTGAAAACCTTCAGCCATGAATTCGGAGACATGTTCATCCTAGACGTTAGGAGCATCCTAAGACTCAAACACACAAAAACACTCTAAAACCAACAATTTTTTTTTTTTTTTTTTTTACAATTTAATTTCAACACTTAGGTACGGGAACAGGGAGTCTCGATGTGCAATGGGACTGAAACAGCTACCCTTTTTCAAGACTATGTTTAATCCAATATACCTTAGTATATCACAACATCAATTAAAAACACAATCCAACATCAACTTTTTATTTTTTTTTTATTTTTTTTTTTATATACTAACTACTAAAAATACAATAAAGCAATAATCCTTCCCCCATACTTAATTCATGCATTGTCCTCAATGTATAAACAAATATAAAGCATGCAAAGCATAAATCAAGCATAGAAGAGAAAGTTAACGCAACGAAACGTAAAACAACTTAAAATTCATGAAAATAAAATAGAAGGAAGAGTTCAAGAAAGCAAATCTGCGTTTGATGGCTCCTCCACAGATACGGTTGAAATTGGGTTGCCTCCCAAGCAGCTGTTAATGTTTATAGTCTTTCAGCCTAGACTTGTACCTCCATTTACTCCTTTGGAGGAGCGGTATGCGGGCGAGTGGCTTTCGCATTTCCCTTGAGCTCAGCCTCAACTCCTACGGAGATGCAGACATGGCTTAGTATAGTGTAAAATTTTTTTTTTTAATTATATATATATATATTTTATTTTATTTTTTATTTATTTATTTATTTATTTATTTTTTAAATATAGGACTCAAAAATAAAAGACAAAAAAATATATATAGGACTCAAAATGAAAGACAAAAATATAAATCCCTTCCCCCACACTTAAATATTGCATTATCCTCAATGTAATCAATTAAAAGCATGCAATGAAATAAGTAAGCATAGATAGACGACATTTACGAAAACAAATCCTAAAATAAAAACAATAGAGAAAAAATGAAAAATAAAAAGAAATAGGGAAAGAGAAAGCAAATCTGATTATATTCTGAATTGGCATGGGTTGCCTCCCAAGTAGCGCTTGTATTTTACGTCTTGCAGCCAGACAGTACCTACATTAAATAAAGTTAGTAAACTATAATTAACAAAGAAATACAAAATAAAAACAGATATAACTATTAATTACAAACTACAAGTATAATTAACAAGTATAATGTACATAAGACACAAGTTAAGTACTCAAGTGAGTATAAAACGTGAAAAGTATTTTTACAAGTTTAAAGTGTGAAACAACAAAATAATTTACACGTATAGAGTATTCACAAGTATTTCTTTTGTTATAAACATTATTGATATCGTATCAAATTCCAAGCGGTAAATCAAGTGAACGTGCGGCCCAAGTATAGTCGCCTAGACACAAACTCCCTTTCAAATCGTTTGGGCAACCTTACTGAAATGGCCAGGTGGGGGAGGACGAACACGAGAGGAAAAATCCATTTTGGCATGAGCTACTCCCACATAGTGGTTTAGGCCCATTTGCAAGCACTTCTGGATTCAAAAACCATTCATGAACGTTGTCCACTTCCTAGACACCATTCCACATAGGCTATACTTACTAAGATGAAAAAGTTCATAAGTGTGAAGACAGTTCAACAAGTGTTAATAAAGGCCGCCCTCAACCTTAAGGGACCTGAGCTAGGTACCAATAATTCCTTTATCCATTTCATCTTCTTGTCTCACCATTTCCTCTCCATTTTCCTTAGTCACATATTCCTTCATCCATCTCATCTCCTTGTCTCACCATTTCCTTTCCATTTTCACAAATTCCTTCATCCATTTCATCTTCTTGTCTCACCATTTCCTCTCCATTTTCCTTAGTCACATATTCCTTCATCCATCTCATCTCCTTGTCTCACCATTTCCTTTCCATTTTCACAAATTCCTTCATCCATTTCATCTCCTTGTCTCACCATTTCCTCTCCATTTTCCTTAGTCACCATTTCCAACACCAATTCCTTCATCCATTCCATCTCCTTGTCTCTCCATTTCCTCTCCATATTTCTTTTCCATTCTCTAGTTTTCTTGTTCTTCATTTGCAAGCCAAGAGAAAGAGAAGCCATGCAATACATCAATTTCCCAACCGCCATCCACCCTTGTGTCGTCCCTAGAAGATTGCTTGCTTTCAAGGATCTTCAAGTTCTTCGTCTCAAGGCTTTATCATTCATCTTTCAAGGTGTATTATATCCTTTCTCTTGTTTTCTTTGTTTGATTTTGTAAAACTATGAATTCTAGTTAACAAATAATGTTAAGGGCAAAGTTTAAAGCCCGTTTATATGTTTTGAGATAAAGTTGTGATTTCTATATGTTGATTTTTATGTTGCTTATGTGGGTTTGTTTAATTAAATTTGCATGATAGAAAACTTTTGTATTTTAATCTTATGTGGTTGCAAACACTTAGGGTTTTGATATAATTGGTGCTAGGTTTAAGAACATGAAATCGACTTTTCGTTTCGTGTAAACTTGAATCAAAGTAGTAAAGGTTTTGTGCAAAGACCGAATTTAATTAAAGAGGATTGCAATTAGGTGGACTTTTCCATACTAAGTTGTACACTTAAGTTGATAGCCTTTCTCTATGTCTAATGCGTTGAACATGTCATGATTGACTAGCTTTCTAGGGCTTGATTGCATGTTTGATAGGATTAATCTAGGTGCTTTCGCTTAGGTTAATTAGCATTGAAAAGTAAAATATGGGAAATCATTTGCTTTCGAATGTTTCACATGATCAACTCCTCTCTCATGACATTTAAAATCAACTATAGGAATTGTAATTGGATTTCTTGCATATGTATGTGGTTTTGATATTTGTTCCTTGCGTTCCACCCTTGTATATATGTTTTTACGTTTTCTTTATTTTATTTATTTTAATTTTAATTTTAAGAATCCTAATCCCCCCCCCCCTTATTTGTGTTTACTTGTATATATTTATTCTTTATTTTATTTTTGTAAATAATACTTTATTATTTTAATTCTTTATTTTTTTATACAATTGTATATATTTATATTCTTTATTTTATTTTTGTAAATAATACTTTTCTTTATTTGTTTCACAATGACAGGTGTACCCTCAATCCCCAGAATAGAACGATCCCTACTTACTTATACTACTAACGATATTTCAGGGTTAAATTATGCGCTTCCCTTGAGCGCATCAATTTTTGGCGTTGATGCGCCTTTCGCAAGCGCACAATTTAACCCTGAAATATCGTTAGTAGTATAAGAAAATAGGGATCGTTCTATTCCGGGGATTGAGGGTACACCTGTAATTGTATAACAAATAAAGAAAAGTATTATTTACAAAAATAAAATAAAGAATAGAAATATATACAAGTAACAAAATAAAAAGGGGGGGGGGGTTTAAGAATTATAGAATTGAAAATTAAGATAAATAAAATAAAGAAAATGTAAAAACATATATACAAGGGTGGAACGCAAGGAACAAAAATCAAAACCACATACATATGCAAGAAATCCAATTACAATTCCTATAGTTGATTTTAAATGTCATGAGAGAGGAGTTGATCATGTGAAACATTCGAAAGCAAATGATTTCCCATATTTTACTTTTCAATGCTAATTAACCTAAGCGAAAGCACCTAGATTAATCCTATCAAACATACAATCAAGCCCTAGAAAGCTAGTCAATCATGACATGTTCAACGCATTAGACATAGAGAAAGGCTATCAACTCAAGTGTACAACTTAGTATGGAAAAGTCCACCTAATTGCAATCCTCTTTAATTAAATTCGGTCTTTGCACAAAACCTTTACTACTTTGATTCAAGTTTACACAAAACGAAAAGTCGATTTCATGTTCTTAAACCTAGCACCAATCATATCAAAACCCTAAGTGTTTGCAACCACATAAGATTAAAATACAAAAGTTATCTATAACGCAAATTTAATTAAACAAACTCACATAAGCAACATAAAAATCAACATATAGAAATCACAACTTTATCTCAAAACATATAAACGGGCTTTAAACTTTGCCCTTAACATTATTTGTTAACTAGAATTCATAGTCTTACAAAATCAAACAAAGAAAACAAGAGAAAGGATATAATACACCTTGAAAGATGAATGAAAAAGCCTTGAGACGAAGAACTTGAAGATCCTTGAAAGCAAGCAATCTTCTAGGGACGACACAAGGGTGGATGGCGGTTAGGAAATTGATGTATTGCATGGCTTCTCTTTCTCTAGGCTTGAAAATGAAGAACAAGAAAACTAGAGAATGAAAAAGAAATATGGAGAGGAAATGGAGAGATAAAGAAGATGAAATGGATGAAGGAATGTGACTAAGGAAAATGGAGAGGAAATGGTGAGACAAAGAAGATGGAATGGATGAAGGAATTGGTGATTGAGAGTGAGAGGAGAAGGTGTTTAAATAGGGAGGAAAAAGAAGAGTGAAATGATGAGATGAAGAAAAATAATGAAAGTGGAGTATGAGAGTGGTTTGTAAAATATGTAAAAGTTGAGGTAATGATGAAAGCAAAGCATGAAGGTGAAGAAATGTGGAAGTGATGATGATCTTTTAGAGTAGAAAAATGTATCCAAGGAAAAAGAAATGCTTTCTTCATGTGGGTGGGAAACATGAATATGTGGTGTTGAGCTGTTTTCAAGTCAGTTTCTGCCCCTTTATTCCTTCAATTATTTCTCCAACAAGACTTCATTATATGTCTTCGACTTCTTCATATGAAATTATCCACCATGAGTGTAGATTACTGTGGTAAAATTTCAGAATTTATTGCCATGTGGTTGGGCCGGAAATGTTGCTGGACCTCTTACAGGTCCAGTTTTCCGGTTTTGCTTCTGTAGAGAATTGGGCTGATTGTTTGAAGGCCTTCCACTCATAGTTTGCTCTGGCACTCTTCATAAGAAATGATCCTTGGGCTTTCTAGAATGAATCTGGAAAGTTTCAACTCATTTGAAGTTCGGATGGTTATTCTGCCACTCCTCATTTCTTGTCTAGCTCGCTTTCTCATTGGCTCAATTTCTCCAAGACACGCTTTCTCAGGCCAAAATGCTCATTTTAGGGCCAAACAGCTCATTTCATCATCATCTACTCCAATGTACCTAAAAAATAGAAATTGAGTTAAAAATCGATTCGTTAAGGAATTAACTAAGCAAAATGTGAGGAATTAACTATTAAAATACCGCATTAAAATGCTCCTATCAAATTCCCCCACACTTAGCTTTTGCTAGTCCCTTAGCAAAATCACACTAAGACACACAGTAAGACTCAACGAAAATTAAAGACTCTACAAAAACAATGACTCTATTGCCCTTCAACTTTTTGTCTCAGAAATCTCCTACTTTCACAACATCAAGATTAGCACTCAACCAAGAATCAATATGTAGATATTCAAGAGTTAATTAAAACATATAATCCACACATACACAAGTAGGACTTGGTTGTGACAATGGTGATGGTTTCTGTTAAGCATGCTTCGAACAAGTATGATTCATATCCTCACAAGGTATATCCACTCTTTCTTCTCTCAGAATTCAAGACAATGCTTAAAAGCTTATAATCACTCAATTATATGTGAGAGAAAATATTTTGAGGCAACCAAATAGCTCACATATATAAGAAACGAAAAGCACTTTGTGAATATAATTTTTTTGAAAAGATCTCATGAAGGATATCAACTACTTGCACGGATGGACCCAAGCCATAGGTTCAACTCTTGTAACTCATCTCCACAAATCAAAGGCTGTCCCATCTTAAGGATCAAGAAGGTCTTATTAAGGGTTGTAATGGGGCCAAGGCTCAAGGTTTTAAGAAACGAAAGGTAAGGAATTTCACAAAGTGTCCTAAAAACCTAGCAGAGCTCATGTAGATGTAGAGACTTCTAGAAATCCACCAAGATATATCAAAACGTCACATCCCATAGAGGTTTTATGAAAGGGCCAAATGTCTTCATGTTTGGCCCAATCTTCACTCTAAACTTCCCTCGAACTAGTGAATTGGACAAAGACCAAATTTTCCAATAGTGGGCCTTCAATTCAAAACAAACTCCAAACTCACTAAGTATGGAGGACTAAAATCCATATACATTTTTTTCTTTTCTTTCTTTTAATTTTCTAGCCGTACACATTTTTTTTTCTTTTTCATTTCTTTTTCACGGCTTTCACATAATTTTAATTTTTTTTTCTCATGAACAAGTCTACCCCCACACTTGAACTTTCACCTCTTCTCAATCTTCTTTCTCAATGCCAAATCCTCAAGTAAAGTCCCAAAATATAGCTCCGCTAAGTTTTTAGAACAAAGGGTAGGAGTGTAGCTATACTAAGGTTCAGGGTTAAGGATTTAAGGGTGATGAAAGAAAAGGCTTAATGTAAGCTCAAAGGGGTTTATCTAAGGGAGTCCCACGACGGGCACAAATAGGGACACTTGCTTATTTAGCAATGGTGGTAATTCCTAGGTTGCCTCTATCCCTTCCAGAATCAGGGCCATGTATTGATATAACGTTTCAACAAGCACAAGAATGAATTCTAGCATTCTCTAGTCCATCAAACTTAATCTATGGCAAGTAGTCAATCAAGAGGAAAGAATAATGAGATCATCAAAATATTGCCAAGAAATTAAGAATATTTTTCATTTATCACTCCAAGAAAAAGGGACATGGGCTCAAATATCTCACATGGGCTTTATGAATCAAAACTCATCTTAGCATGCTCATATTTTCTGTACCAAAGTCACGAAATCCATATCCACTACACATGCATGCATTTTTCATATATCTCAATTAACCAAAGAATACCATTTTAAAAATCATCTCAATTTTGTGATCCTCTTTTAATCATGATTTCAGAGATATAGAATCATCTTAGACAGTTGAAAGGACATCCTAAACTCAAAAACAAAAACAAAAGTAACCAAAATTTTTTAAATTTTTGACATTTTTCGAATTTTTTTTTTGTATTTTTTCAATATATATGACTCCAGATAAAAGTGTAAATCCCTTCCCCCACACTTAAATATTACATTGTCCTCAATGTAATCAATTATTAGCATGCAATGAGACACTTAAGCATATAGGGATGAAATTTACGAAAATGACTACTAAAACAAAGGAAAATTGGAGAAGTAAAAGGGAAAGAGAAAGCAAATCTGCGTTGACGACTCCTCCACAGCTACGTTGGAATTGGGTTGCCTCCCAAGCAGCGCTTAATGTTTATAGTCTTTCAGCCTAGACTTGTACCTCCATTTACTCCTTTGGAGGAGCGGTATGCGGGCGAGTGGCTTTCGCATTTCCCTTGAGCTCAGCCTCAACTCCTACGGAGATGCAGATATGGCTTAGTATAGCGTAAATTTTTTTTTTTTTTATATATATTTTTTTATTTTTTTATTTTTTATTTATTTTTTATTTTTATTTTTAAATATAGGACTCAAAAATAAAAGACAAAAAATATATATAGGACTCAAAATGAAAGACAAAAATATAAATCCCTTCCCCCACACTTAAATATTGCATTATCCTCAATGTAATCAATTAAAAGCATGCAATGAAATAAGTAAGCATAGATAGAAGACATTTACGAAAACAAATCCTAAAATAAAAACTAAAGAGAAAAATTGAAAAATAAAAAGAAATAGGGAAAGAGAAAGCAAATCTGATTATATTCTGAATTGGGTTGCCTCCCAAGTAGCGCTTGTATTTTACGTCTTGCAGCCAGACAGTACCTACATTAAATGAAGTTAGTAAACTATAATTAACAAAGAAATACAAAATAAAAACAGATATAACTATTAATTACAAACTACAAGTATAATTAACAAGTATAATGTACATAAGACACAAGTTAAGTACTCAAGTGAGTATAAAACGTGAAAAGTATTTTTACAAGTTTAAAGTGTGAAACAACAAAATAATTTACACGTATAGAGTATTCACAAGTATTTCTTTTGTTATAAACATTATTGATATCGTATCAAATTCCAAGCGGTAAATCAAGTGAACGTGCGGCCCAAGTATAGTCGCCTAGACACAAACTCCCTTTCAAATCGTTTGGGCAACCTTACTGAAATGGCCAGGTGGGGGAGGACGAACACGAGAGGAAAAATCCATTTTGGCATGAGCTACTCCCACATAGTGGTTTAGGCCCATTTGCAAGCACTTCTGGATTCAAAAACCCGTCATGAACGTTGTCCCCTTCCTAGACACCATTCCACATAGGCTATACTTACTAAGATGAAAAAGTTCATAAGTGTGAAGACAGTTCAACAAGTGTTAATAAAGGCCGCCCTCAACCTTAAGGGACCTGAGCTAGGTACCAATAAGGGGTTTAGGCCAATATTAACAAAAGAGACTTCACCTATTCCTCTCAATTTACAACCTACAATTAAAATTCGTGTTCAATAATATAAATAACATCCTAGTTAATTTAAACTAAGTTTTAAACAATTTATATACAACAAATATATACAATAAATGACACAATTTAGCAAGTGATTTTTCAATCCCCGGCAACGGCGCCAAAAATTGATGCGCCTTTCGCAAGCGCACAATTTAACCCTGAAATATCGTTAGTAGTATAAGAAAATAGGGATCGTTCTATTCCGGGGATTGAGGGTACACCTGTAATTGTATAACAAATAAAGAAAAGTATTATTTACAAAAATAAAATAAAGAATAGAAATATATAAAAGTAACAAAATAAAAAGGGGGGGGGTTTAAGAATTATAGAATTGAAAATTAAGATAAATAAAATAAAGAAAATGTAAAAACATATATACAAGGGTGGAACGCAAGGAACAAAAATCAAAACCACATACATATGCAAGAAATCCAATTACAATTCCTATAGTTGATTTTAAATGTCTTGAGAGAGGAGTTGATCATGTGAAACATTCGAAAGCAAATGATTTCCCATATTTTACTTTTCAATGCTAATTAACCTAAGCGAAAGCACCTAGATTAATCCTATCAAACATGCAATCAAGCCCTAGAAAGCTAGTCAATCATGACATGTTCAACGCATTAGACATAGAGAAAGGCTATCAACTTAAGTGTACAACTTAGTATGGAAAAGTCCACCTAATTGCAATCCTCTTTAATTAAATTCGGTCTTTGCACAAAACCTTTACTACTTTGATTCAAGTTTACACGAAACGAAAAGCCGATTTCATGTTCTTAAACCTAGCACCAATTATATCAAAACCCTAAGTGTTTGCAACCACATAAGATTAAAATACAAAAGTTTTCTATCATGCAAATTTAATTAAACAAACCCACATAAGCAACATAAAAATCAACATATAGAAATCACAACTTTATCTCAAAACATATAAACGGGCTTTAAACTTTGCCCTTAACATTATTTGTTAACTAGAATTCATAGTCTTACAAAATCAAACAAAGAAAACAAGAGAAAGGATATAATACACCTTGAAAGATGAATGAAAAAGCCTTGAGACGAAGAACTTGAAGATCCTTGAAAGCAAGCAATCTTCTAGGGACGACACAAGGGTGGATGGCGGTTAGGAAATTGATGTATTGCATGGCTTCTCTTTCTCTAGGCTTGAAAATGAAGAACAAGAAAACTAGAGAATGAAAAAGAAATATGGAGAGGAAATGGAGAGATAAAGAAGATGAAATGGATGAAGGAATGTGACTAAGGAAAATGGAGAGGAAATGGTGAGACAAAGAAGATGGAATGGATGAAGGAATTGGTGATTGAGAGTGAGAGGAGAAGGTGTTTAAATAGGGAGGAAAAAGAAGAGTGAAATGATGAGATGAAGAAAAATAATGAAAGTGGAGTATGAGAGTGGTTTGTAAAATATGTAAAAGATGAGGTAATGATGAAAGCAAAGCATGAAGGTGAAGAAATGTGGAAGTGATGATGATCTTTTAGAGTAGAAAAATGTATCCAAGGAAAAAGAAATGCTTTCTTCATGTGGGTGGGAAACATGAATATGTGGTGTTGAACTGTTTTCAAGTCAGTTTCTGCCCCTTTATTCCTTCAATTATTTCTCTAACAAGACTTCATTATATGTCTTCGACTTCTTCATATGAAATTATCCACCATGAGTGTAGATTACTGTAGTAAAATTTCAGAATTTATTGCCATGTGGTTGGGCCGAAAATGCTGCTGGACCTCTTACAGGTCCAGTTTTCCGGTTTTGCTTCTGTAGAGAATTGGGCTGATTGTTTGAAGGCCTTCCACTCATAGTTTGCTCTGGCACTCTTCATAAGAAATTATCCTTGGGCTTTCTAGAATGAATCTGGAAAGTTTCAACTCATTTGAAGTTCGGATGGTTATTCTGCCACTCCTCATTTCTTGTCTAGCTCGCTTTCTCATTGGCTCAATTTCTCCAAGACACGTTTTCTCAGGCCAAAATGCTCATTTTAGGGCCAAACAGCTCATTTCATCATCATCTACTCCAATGTACCTAAAAAATAGAAATTGAGTTAAAAATCGATTCGTTAAGGAATTAACTAAGCAAAATGTGAGGAATTAACTATTAAAATACCGCATTAAAATGCTCCTATCAGATACAGGTACAGTACCTGGTATCACATCGATAGCAAAATCTACTACCCTCCTTGGAGGTAACCCTGGTATTTCCTGAAATACATCACTGTACTCGAAAACCACAGCCATCTCTGCCATAACCGCAGTACAACTTACTGACTCCACATGAGCTAAGAATCCTGCCCTTAAAGTAGTATCTGACCTAAGACACCTATAACGAAACACCGGCTGCCCAGGTATATGAAATGACACTACCATTTCAAAGCAATCAATCATAGCATGATTTGGCCTCAGCCAATCAATACCCAAAATGACATCATACTTATGATCTGCTAACACAATCAAGGTTGCGGTAAACTCCTTACCACCAATCACAATTCGACAAGCATCACAAAACATATCAAGCTCAAGGGAAACACCAAGTAGGGAAATAACACACAAGGGTCTAGCAAGAGGCCTAGGAGTCAAACCTAACATATCAACCACAGAAATAGATATGAAAGAGTGGGACGCTCCCGTATCAAATAACACCCTAGCAAAGAAATCAAATAAGGATAAGGTACCTTCCACTCCGGCATTCTGCTGACCAATAGCAAACACCCTAGCATTTCCCTGAGGTAGATGCCTCTGCTGATTCCCTTGTCCCCTACCCTGCTGGGTACAATCCCTTGAGAAGTGCCCCATCTGGCCACATGTGAAGCATGCCAAGTTCTTAGGTTTCGTGCAAGCTCTAGCAACATGGCCCATCTCATTGCAATTGAAACACTTCGGGTTCGCCACCGGCCTATTAGGTGCAACCCTAGCAGGTGCAGCTGCAGCCCTAGCTGGTGCCTGCTGATTAGTCCTCTGTCTCTTCCAGAACCCACCTCGATTCCCAAATGTTTTACTGCTCCCCGCAGTTGCCTTTCCCTTTCTTTGGAAAGCCCTCTCAGCCGATTCGTGTTCCTGGAAAGTCAAGTTCTCCTGCTCAATGGCCATAGCCTTAACGAAAATGAGCTCCACCATCTTCAGTCCCAGAACAGCGACATCGCGCCGGATTGAAGCATTCAGTCCCCACTGAAACTTCATAGCTAAGCTCTCAGCATCCATCTGCCTCACAAAGCGATACAACCTTGACAACTCAGCTTCATACTCCCTCACACTCTTAGTCCCTTGGACTAACGAGATGAATTCCCTTTCCATCTGCTCCCTCACTGAAGGCGGAAAGTACTTCTTCCTGAACAGTTCCACAAACTCATTCCAGGTCATGGTGGACACATCCATCACCCTCTGTGTGCCATTCCACCACACCCGTGCATCGCCTTGGAGCATAAATGTTGAAATCTTCCTCTTCTCAATGTCGTCACAGACGACCATCTCGAAGTAGGTCTTCATATTCTCAATCCATTGGTCTGCCAACATGTGATCCGTACCTCCCTGAAATGGGACTCCTCCCAATCTCGAAATCTCCTTTGCCAACTTCGACAAACGAGTAGGATCTACAACATTAGCAACCTCCACAACAGGTGGAACAGGCAGCTCAACATTTGATGCCTCCACATCATTCTCAAACATCACCTCAATAGGAGGAGGAATCCCGCCTCTACCTCAGGCTCTACCCCTGCCTCTGGGTCTACCTCGACCCTTAGCTCTGCCTCCTCGAGGGTCCATCACCTAAGGAGTATAACAACATATGGTTAATACATGTATAACTCTCAAACACAAGTATAAGTCAACGCTATGACTCGATCAACCACAACACTACGTCAGAGGATACAATTCCATCCCTTACGTCAATCTGAGTTAAAACTAAAGGTCATCATTCCTTAAAAGTCTTTAACTCATAGAAGCTACATCAAGCTCCTACACTTCATCCCCTGAGCCGACACTACCCTGACGACTCACATCCTACCGTTCATTACATACCCAATGACTATATCAATACCGAAGAGTATCTGATGGGGATCCGCTGCAGACGGGCCATCACTCGAGGAGTATTGATTGTCACCAAATATGTACCTTACGCTCTGATACCAATCTGTCACGCCCCTGATTTTTTACAACAATAAAAATCGATATATATAATCCTATAATTATACATGCGTGAATGTTCAGTCATCAATACAAATACCTGGAACATCTTTCCCTTAAAACAAGTACTTACTGAGGAACTGAACCATCCAAGATAATATACACTGGCTCCACAGAGTTACATATTACACAAATTTACGAATTAAATTGTCATCACAAAATAAAACGTAAATGCTCCTCAGAGCTTACTGCATAGCTGAAGTCATATACTGGCAAAGCCAACAAAATTTGCTTCCTACCCGTCCTGCTGCCAACAAGCTACCTCAGCTTCTGCCACGATTTTCCTGACCTGCAGGATTAGCCCCTACACTGTTTGAATGGTGCACCGGGGTTGCCAAAGAATAAACTCGGTAAGCTTTTGCAAGCCCGTATGAGTAACTCATGAACATCAATCAACAACTCACATCAATCTACTTAAGGAAACATGCAGCCATGATTCCTTCTAACATTCCATATCCTTTCCACAAAAAGGACAACATGAGTCACCGCTGTGACAATGTTCTATTTGCTAACTTAACCATCAAGTAGCAATTCAAGTCTCATCTAGACAATTAAAGAAGAATACCATCGGAACTCTCCTTTAAACTACATACCTATGAGTCTCCAGCAACCTCGACCGTTACTCCCATAATCTATAATGGCAGACAGACTACAGCTCTATTGAAATCGTAACCACTCGTCCGACTACGGACGTGATTACCTATTTCCTGCCTTGGTCACCATCTGCGACCTGTCACCATCTGTGACATGTGGTTTCAGACCCCGTCTGGTCTCAAAATTAACATTAAGGTCACCATCTGTGCCTTGTCACCATCTGTGACACCTGAAGGTCACCATCTGTGCCTTGTCACCATCTGTGACACATGATCTTCAGACCCCATCTGCTCATGAAATCAAACATCAAGGTCACCGTCTGCAACCTGTCACTATCTGTGATCTATCACCATCTGTGACATAAGAGCTTCTTAGACCCTATCTGGTCTTAAGGTCAACGTTAAGTAAGTCGCATCTGACCTAAGAACGTTACAAACATCTAGTTTCGACTTCCCAAATCCCTGCTCACCATCTGTGACCCTTGCTACAAAGACCAATACATCTAAAATGAGTCACGCCTGACTCAAAAATGTAACATCAAGCTCAATACTTTTCAAAACAATAGAAAACATCTATTTATACAATATTGTTCCCTGAAAAGTCACACTCAACAATAATATGAACACCATCATGCATATTATTATTCATCAAAATTATCCACAAGGATATAGATATTTCATCTAAATATATATATATATATATATATATATACGTAGTCATTCGCTCAGGAATGCCTACTAATACCAACTATAGTTTGCAGTTAATTAATTAATGCCAAAACGATAATGGTACCTCTGTTCATAAAGATCCTTGTGAGATTTACTCACCTCGAAACTCCTGCTGCGTCTTCAATGCAGAATAAGTAGTCAAACTACAGAATAACCGTCCAAATACTTCACAAGTACCTAATCACAAACGGTTTCCACTTAGTAATGATTCACATTTGATTTAAGTCTGAAACCTCTGTTTTGAACTAAAATCCCCAAAGTGGCGCCAATCGAGGCAAAACCACATCCGAGACCTCCCAAAGTCTCCGGAATACGTCCACAATCGATGTGACCAAACCACAAGTCGATCGGACGCTCGAATCCTCACGGATCAAATAAATCGATCGGTATGAAACTGCAAAAATCATAACAAATCCATTTGAACTCCAAAATTTGCATATTATATATCGAAATGCTCGCATCGACGAGTAAAAGACATATAATACCAAAAACAGTCCCATACATGGCCGGAACACCGCCGGAAAGCCTCCACAGGCGGTGGCGCACCGCCGCCGGCCAAAACTCAATATTTCAGAAAACTCCCAACATCAAAAAACTTCATCTAAGCATGCTTGTAAACTTTCATAACTGGATCGAAGTCAGAAAACAAGCTTAAGGGATCGAAAACTACCTCACAAGCCGTGAACAGTAATCCCAACTGAGTTGAACCGATTTCCACGTAAATCGATCGAAACAAACACCATAGATCGACTTAGACGACCACCACGA
The DNA here is from genome assembly GCF_002994745.2 of Rosa chinensis. Taxonomy (NCBI): domain Eukaryota; kingdom Viridiplantae; phylum Streptophyta; class Magnoliopsida; order Rosales; family Rosaceae; genus Rosa; species Rosa chinensis. The sequence goes on from NC_037089.1 coordinate 45,426,487, forward strand.
AGCCAAAGAAGGAAACTTGAAGCCTTGACGTGGCCGGAACTGTGTTTTCCGGTCAGGTCTGAAAACACCAAGCTGCACCGCCTTGCTGCGCCGTGCATGGTGGTTATCGCCACAAGAGGATGCCACAGAGACGACCAGAAGGAGGAGACGAGTCGTTCTGTGCAGGTTTCACGGCTAGAGGTCACCGGAGATTGCCGGAAAAGCCGGGTCTGATCGGCCGGGTCCGGGTCGGGTCAGTCTGAAAATTTAGTTTCTGAAGGAGTCGACCAAGAGAGAAGAGTGAGAGAAGAAAGAGTTTCCGGAAAAGGAAAGGGAAAAATGAAAATAATTTCAGATTTTCCCTATTTATACTAAAATGGAAACTTCTTCCAATAACCATAGCTTCCTCATACGAACTCTGATTTACGCGTTCCGCATGTCCACGAACTCGTATCGACGCGCTCTACAACTTTCGTGAAGGAAGTTTTCCGAGGATCCCAACATATAAAAAGTCAAACTTCACACGACCCCCTAAATTGTGAAATTCAAATATTTATACGCACGAAAACCATTCCACTCCACATACAACCTACGAATAAAGCATACTAACAATTATTCGTACAACTGGTCCATTATTAATTACCAAAATTACATAATGAAAATCCAGGTCATCACAAACAATGATAGAGTCATAGTACAGGGACTAAACAGAATTTTCCCTAAATATAAACAAGCTATGGGCTTATTGCATTGAAAAAAAAGCCGTTTACTAACACAATTTCTCATGTAATGAAATCTTTACATTTTTTTTATTTTTTTATATTCTTTGTAAAGAGGATCAAAGGATTTCACTCATACCTCCATGGTGACTCGAACCCATGGCCTTGATCTTAAGTAATGAAATCTTTACATAATTACCTTATACCTTGATAATTAAATTACATGAGGAAGGATATTGATTTATTTGGCAATTAGATTTATTTATGGAGAATATTAATTGCGATTCCCATTGCATTAATAGAAATTGAAAGAGAAAAGTATCAAATAGTAAAACCAAAAATTAAAGAGATAAGATTACGTATTTAATTAATTCAAAGATGAAGCGGATTAACCAAAGAAGCATTCTTTTCATCGCTTTAGTGGGTCATTAAAGTATTATAACATCTGTCTATGTAAAGTTCAACAAATCAATAGTTAGAATGAAAATGTGAGAAGGGTCGCCCCATACTCCCTACGCCCACGAGGAGATTCCTTGATCCAGTGAGGAGAGATTCCTTCACTACACCAATTTTTCAATCATACGACACATATCAGACGAGAGCAAACATTTTAACTGTCGTTTGAAATAATCAGACGACAGCAAGAAATATTCTGTCATCTAAGTTTTCGAATCCAACAACAGTTTTTTCTTGGCTCTTGTGCAAAAGCATTTCAGACAATGGTTGATTTTTTTGATGTTGTCTGAATGAGTCAATTCAGACAACAGTTATTACGTGATGTTGTCCAAGGTTCATTTATACAATGGTTCATAAAAGAAGTTGTCTGATTGTTTTTAATCAGACAACAGTTATTATTTCTCTGTTGTGCAATTACCATTAATACAATGGTTGAAAAAGATGTGGTCTGATTGGTTTGATTCACACAACAGTTTTTCAATTGTCTATTGTGCAACTCTCTTTCAGAAAATATACGAAAATTGCTGTTGTCTGAGTTTTAGGGTTCAATAGATGCTTTGCGCCCTTTTTAATTGACTCGGCCAAATTTTCAATTTTTCACTTCCCACCATTCGGCCAAAACCCAAGCTCGCGCTTCTCTCTCTCAAAATCACTCTTCATCTCCCCGATCTCACCAGTCATCTATCTCTTCCACTCTCCCTCTCAGCTTTCTCTCTCTCTTCCACTTAACAATACTACGTCTCTCTTCTCACTGCTCCCATCTTTCTCCTTCGCCTTTACAAAATCAGAGAAAGTGGGAAGAAGAAAACATGTAGCGCGAAATAGACGATGATTGAGAAATCGAAACCCAAATTTCTCTTACTCCTTCTCTCCACCCCTTTCTGCAAAACCCTAGCTTTCTCTCGCCGCCGCCTCATCAATTTATGTTTCAGATGAAAGGGTCAATACAGAAGCCCGCCAAACTGGTTGAAGATCTCTACTCCCGATGTAAGTAAATCTCCGAACCCTAGATTTCTAATGTGGGTTTTGTAATTTGGGGGTTTTTAATTGGGATACCCAGAATTTCATATCGAAGACCAGCTAGAACACGAGCTCGGCTTTGCACTCTAGCCAAGTCAAATTGGAGATGGACTCAAAGACGGGAAAACGGTTTGGAGATGGAGTCATGCACTCCTAGCGTTGGATATGACATATCCAAGTTCATGTTCTTTACCTATAAATAAGAACCATGAGCAGATTTGAATCGTTCGTTGTTTTCTGAATCAATTAGTTTCTCTGATGGTTTTGCCCATGGCGATTGCACTTGGAATTCTCTTTGCAGTGGTCGTGGTCCTTTATCCGCGAATCCTTCATCTCATTCCGGCGGTACTGCTCTACGTCTCAGGCTTCTTTGCCAAACTGTAAAAGATGTGGAGGACCATATATGTTGCGTAGGCATGTGGAATGACTATGTAAACATTCCTTAGACCTCACACGGTAAGGAATTACCTGTAACAAATGAAGTAGATGTAACACGGCCCTCCTCCTCCCAACAAGTTATGCCAGACCATGATATGGTTGATATGTTACAGGATGCATTTGGGTTTCATGATGATACAACGAGGCCTCAGTCTTCTTCAGAGCCAGTTGGACGTCCAGACTCTAGTCCTATGCCAGATGCCAAAAAATTCTACAAACTACTTGACAATGCAGATACTGATCTTTTTCCGGGGGCAAGGATAAAGAAGCTTGAATTTTTAGTGAGGTTATATAAGATAAAGTGTTTGCACTCAAATAGTGATGTATCTTTTTCTGAAACTTTGGATCTATTGAGAGACACATTTCCTGCAAGTACGACTCTCCCAAAGAGTTTTTACAAGACAAAAAAAATGATCAAAGATATTGGGTTGTCATATGAAAAGATTCATGCATGTCCGAATGATTGTATGTTGTATTGGAGAGAGCATGAAAATGATACTAGTTGTCACGTTTGTGGTACTAGCTGATGGAAAAAGAAGAAGAATGGCACTGAAGCTGCTGGAAAACCAAAAGCAGCTATGATTTTGCGTTATTTTCCATTAGGTCCTAGATTGCAACGTTTATATATGTCTCGCCATACTGCAGATTCGATGTCTTGGCATTCAAAATTCAGGACTAAAGATGGGGTACTCAGACATCCTGTTGATTCTCCAGCTTGGGCAAAGTTGGATGAAAAGTATCCAAATTTTGGTAATGAGTGCAGTAATGTTCGCCTGGGGTTGGCTAGTGATGGATTTAACCCTTTTGGAATGATGAGCTTTTCACATAGTACTTGGCCTTTTGTGTTGTCTGTTTATAATCTACCTCCTTGGTTATGTATGAAGCAGCCATACTTATTCTTGTCATTGCTTATACCAGGCCCAAAGGGACTCAGTAACAATATTGATGTGTATTTACAACCATTAGTGGAAGAGCTGAAGATGTTGTGGAATGAAGGGATTGAGACATATGATGCATTCGAGAAAGAGACTTTTACCATGCGAGCTGCTGTGTTGTGGACTATTAATGATTTTCCTGCATATGCCATATTATCCGGTTATAGCACAAAAGGTTACAAAGCTTGTCCAATGTGTTCTGAAGATACAGAGTCTGTTAGGCTGGTGAATTGTCAAAAAGAATGTTTTATGGGTCATCGTCGGTGGTTGAATGCTGATCATCAGTACCGTAGATGGAAAAATAATTTCAATGGTGCTGCTGAACGAAGGTCTCGCCCAAAGCCTATGACAGGTACAGAATGTCTAAGAGCAACGCATGGTTTGATAATTCAATTTGGGAATGGGAAAAAGATGAAAATTCCTCGAAAACGTAAGCGAACATCTGATGGACCACCTGAGCAGGACTTTGGCAATTGGAGGAAGAGAAGTATATTTTTTGAACTGCCTTACTGGGAGCATCTTTTATTGCTCCATAATCTAGATGTTATGCATATCGAGAAGAATGTCACTGATAGTGTTGTTGGCAATTTACTTGGAGTTAAAGGGAAAAACAAGGACAATAAAAATGCTCGAAAAGACTTGGTTCTTCTCAATGTCAAGCATGGTCTTCATCCTGTGCCCGCAGGTGACAGTCTAAGATATCCTTCATCTAGCTTTAATTTGTTAAAGGAGGAGAAAACGATGATGTGTGAAGTAATGGCTGACTATCGACCACCAGACGGCTGGTCTTCCAATATTAGCAACTGTGTCCGAGTTGAAGAAAGAAAACTAATTGGGTTGAAGAGTCATGATTGTCATATTTTGAGGCAGTATCTGCTCCCAATTGCCATTCGTAGGCCCATTAAGTGTAAAACACTTATTAAAGTGCTACTAGAATTGAGTGGATTTTTCTGGCAATTTTGCACTAAGGTTGGTTCAAAAGCTTACTTTGAAGATCTATCCCGGAAGATTGCCTTAACATTATGTGATTTGGAGTGTATAATGCTACCCTCATTTTTTGACATAATGGAACATTTACCCATTCATTTGGCTGATGAAGCTGCAATAGCAGGCCCAGTTCAGTATAGATGGATGTATCCTATTGAAAGGTAATTTTTATCCTATACGTTTATTAGTCATTAATATGTTAATTTATCGCTTCACATGACTTAAATATATTGCTATTGTTTAGGTACTTACACACTTTGAAAGAGTACGTGCGCAATAAGGCTCACCCGGAAGGAAGCATTGCTGAAGGATACATCATAGATGAGTGTCTCTCATTTTGTACTATTTATTTATCAGGTGATACTGCATCAGAACGAACCAGACTATCTCGTAATGCTGATGACCCTAATAACATCGTCAGACCTGGATTGTCACTGTTCGTTACAAAGGGACGAGCTTTAGAAACTCCCCAAAAGTTTATCTTGACTGATGAGGAGAAGCAACGAGCTCATACGCATGTGCTTCTGAATTGTCCAGAAATTGATAACAACCTGAAGTAATATTTGTTAAAGTGTGATTTTAAAGCATGTTACTTTTAATTAAATTGACTTAATTTACCTAATTAATGTCCCCAATTTTTTTTTTTTTTTTAAATAATAGAGAGCATGTGGAAATAGAAAAAAGTAAAAGAGGTCGACGTTCCGTGCAGGACTCTGAGAGACCGGCAAATCTATCATTTTCCAAGTATTTTAAGAGAATGGTAAGTCATCATATATAAATGACATTCCCGTCAATGTATTTAACTTGTTAAGTACTAACTCAAATAATGATCATTCTCCTATTTAGTAATCGTTATTGTTTTGTAATCCAAGAATAAATGAAATGTATTTTGCTAGAAATGTAAAGAACATCTTGCTATGAATGTAAAGTTTTAATATTTTCGATTCAGTTGTGGATTTGTTCATTTTATTGTAAATATTTGAAGTATATTTATTGTAGAAAACTAAAAATATTATTATGTTCAGGTTGCAGATTAATTAGTAATTATTTTTTTTAAATACTGTCACTTTTACACACTGAAATCAGTGCGAGTTAGATTATATAGATTTCACACTGAAATCAGTGTCAATAGTGGTTTTGACATAGAAATCAATGTGAAATAGAGTATTTATATTTGCCACATAAATCCGTATGAAATATAGTCTCACACAGAATTCCGTGTGAAATACAGTACCCATTTGGCACAGTAATCTGTGTGAAATATAGTTTCACACAGAATTCCGTGTGAAATACAGTTTACACATTTGGCACAGTAATCCGTGTGAAATATAGTCTCACACAGAATTCCGTGTGAAATACAGTTTACACATTTAGCACAGAAATCCGTGTGAAATAGAGTTGTTCACACGGATTGCGTTCCATTACGGTAATTTATATTTATGGAATTATGGTGGGGCCCACGTCTAATATCTCACATGGACAAAATAATCAGTGTGAGATGAGCATTACCCCCCCTCCAAACCACATGGTAACTTAATCTGTGCGTGTACCGTGGGTAAAACCTATCACACACTGAAATCAGTGTGAAAAAGTCTTATTACCCACAGATTAAAATCTGTGGGTAATTGTTGTTTTGCTACAACGTTGTAGTGTTGTGCTGGTATTATCTCATACCAGACAAGAGAAAGTGGTTTGTTAGAGTCATCAGGGAAGTTTTCTTGTTAATCATTCTGAAAGGCATTTGATGGATGAACCTTCCATTTCTCAATTCGTTCCTTCTGGAATATTAGGGAAAGCTGAAGATCCTGCTAAGGTAGTTTTAGCTTGGATTATCTTGCACAGAAAGATCAATACCTCTAACATGACCTGTTGTTTGTTTTTCCTCTCATTGCAGCATAATATGTAAAGATGGTTCTGAGTCTGATCATTTATTCATTTATTTTTTCTTGCACTACGTCTGGTTGCATTAACAGTCTGTACAAGGGTACGTAGGGAGTCAACTCTGGGGCTGGAACAATCAATGGATCTGGAACAATCAATGGATTGTAAGGTTGTGTTGTGTATTGACTCTCATTCTCTTGTTATTTTTATGTTTTTTTTCATTATTTGGAAGTTAATATTTACAAATTCCTCTATTCTTCCATTGAGTTGTGTTTTAGGGTTTAGAAGGAACTTGAGAGATTGAAGATGAGAGCTTATGTCTTTATTATCTAGGATTCTAGGTTGTAGTGTTGTGTTGATATTATCTCAGACCAGACAAGAGAAAGTGGTTTCTTAGAGTCATCAGGGAAGTTTTCTTGTTAATCATTCTGAAAGGCATTTGATGGATGAACCTTCCATTTCTCAATTCGTTCCTTCTGGAATATTAGGGAAAGCTGAAGATCCTGCTAAGGTAGTTTTAGCTTGGATTATCTTGCACAGAAAGATCAATACCTCTAACATGACCTGTTGTTTGTTTTTCCTCTCATTGCAGCATAATATGTAAAGATGGTTTCGAGTCTGATCATTTATTCATTTATTTTTTCTTGCACTATGTATGGTTGCATTAACAGTCTGTATAAGGGTACGTAGGGAGTCAACTCTGGGGATGGAACAATCTGTTGTCATGAGTCATGCCATGTAATTAGGATTGTGAATTTTGTGTTTTATTAGGATTATTCTATTGTAATTAGTTTCCTAATAGGTCTTGATGTATCTTGTATATATACTCCGTTCTTGGAGAAGGTAAATCATATCATCAAATTTTCAATCTCTTATTCCTTTGTTCTGTTTGACTTGGTATCAGAGCCGAGATCCATTCGGACTTGGTTTGTTCTTTCCGCTGCGAATATAGGGTTCTTTTGATTCAGTCCTTTTTGATTTGGTTGAGTTGGTTCTTTTGGTCAGTTGATTCTCTTGCCTTGGTTCTTCTTGTCGAATTGGTTCTTTTGCTTCTGCAAGTCGTGAATTGGTTCTTTTTCTTCTACAAGTTGATTTCATCCTTTGTCCATCAGTTCATCCTTTTTTTGTTCTTGTGTCCGTCCATATCCATCCTGGTTCTTTGGTATTCTTTTTGTTAAAAAAAAAAAAAAAGATGGTGGGTTTGACTCTTACCGACGGGAATACTGGAGGATCTTAGAATGGAGGGATGAACTCTGTGGCCCGTGAGGTTTTGATTGTTCAGAATGTGACAGATAATTCAAGTTTTCGTGTAAAGCTCGGTGGCACCAATTATCAGTTATGGCAGAGGCTTATGAAGATCCATATTCAGGGGATTGGAAAGTGGAGTTATGTTACCGGTAGTGCAGCAAGACCTGCTGCAGGACCAAAAGCCGATGAATGGGATACGACAAATACTAATGTGATGGGAATTCTTCTCAAGGCTATGACTCCGGAGGTAATGAGATTATTTGCTAACTATGATTCTCCCAAAGCAATTTGGGATTCTGTTGCTGCTACATATTATGATGGGAGTGACTTTGCTCGTGTCTATGAATTGAATGTCAAAGCTTTCAAAATAACTCAGAGTGGACAGTCTGTTGCAACCTTTTATGCGAATTTGAAGACAATTTGGCAGGAGCTTGATCAGAGAAACCCTAATCCTATGACTTGTGAAGTTGATATTAATTCCTATCGGACTGAGCAGGACAAGATGCGTGTCCATATTTTTCTTGCTGGCCTGGACCCTCACTTTGAAGGGGCAAAGAATGAGTTATTGCGTCTTGCAACTCCACCTACATTGGAACAAGCTTTTGCCTATATTCGAAGAGATGAAGGTAATAAGGCTGCCGCTCAGAACCTTTATACTAAAATATCTGGTTTAGCAATCCATGCTACACCTCCACCTCCACCTCAACCTCAGATTGGGAATTCTACCCTAGTTCCATCTCAGAGTCAGTATCAGCCACGGAATCAGGGATATCAGCAGAACCAGAATTATAATCAAATGGCTTGCAACTATTGCAAGGAAGTTGGCCATTTCAAGAATCAATGTCCTAAGCTGCAAAGGTTTAATTACAACAACTCTGGTTGGAGAGAAGGCAATAATACTGGAGGACGTGAAGGACATGGTGGTGGTTAAAGAGGCAAAGCGGCAGTCTAATTGGTGCAAGAACCTGACTTCTACGGCATTGTAGGGCAAGATCCCTCACAGGGTAATGTTTCCTTGACTAAGGGAACTCAAGGTAAAATTGGTGTTGCTTTACATGTTTCTGACTTTACTGGTAGTGATACATGGATAATTGATTCTGGTGCATCTGACCATATGACCTATGATAAGTCCTTCTTTATGTCTATGTCATCCCCTTATATATCCCATGTTTCTAATGCGAATGGTTCGTCTTTTCCAGTCTTAGGTATTGGGTCTGTTCAGGTTATACCATCCATTGTATTGCATGATGTGCTTTATGTACCCTCATTGTCTCATCATCTTTTGTCTGTATCCCAGTTAGGGTCACAAAATAAATGCTCTGTAACTTTTTATCCAATGTATGTTATTTTTCAGAATCTGTGCACCAGGGTGATCATGGGCAAAGGAGACCTGAGGGGGAGACTATTTCACTTGGATTGCATGTACGCAGAGCCAACACAAGCACCGGAACAGCCTTTAGCGCTGACATTGAATTCTGACAGATTAAGTGAGCTATGGTTGTGGCATAGGCATTTGGGTCATCCATCTTTTGGAGTTATGAAGAAGTCCATGCCTTTATTGTTTCTGGGAGTTAGTGAGTCTAGCCTGCATTGTGAAACTTGTGCTTTATCTAAGAGTCATAGGTCTAGTTATCCTTTGAGTTTTCATTCTAGTACTATGCCTTTTGAGTTAATTCATTCAGATGTATGGGGTCCTTCTAAACATTCTACCCTTTCTGGAATGCGATATTTTGTGTTATTCATAGATGACTTTACTCGATTATCCTGGGTGGTTTTACTTAAGTCCAAAGATTCTATTTTCTCTGCTTTTACAGCATTCCATAAGCTTGTTCGTACTCAATATGATACTCATGTTAAGGTCTTTCGTTCTGATAATAGGGGTGAGTTTGTCAATCATTCTTTTCATGAATATTTCCAACACCATGGCATCATACATCAAACTTCATGCCCACAGACACCTGAGCAAAATGGGATGTCTGAACGAAAAAATCGTCATCTTCTGGACATGGCTCGGTCTCTTCTACTTAATGCTAACATGCCTAAGTATCTTTGGGGAGAGGCCGTATTGTGTGCCTCTCATCTAATCAGTCATCTTCCGTGTGCCCCTCTTCAAGGTCGTGTCCACTTGAGGTCCTGTCTAACTATGTTTCTATTCCATCTTCTAATACTCTTCCTGCTCGTGTCTTTGGTTGTATTGCTTATGTTCATCTATATAAGAATCAGAGGTCAAAGTTGGATGTTAGAGCCCTTAAGTGTGTGTTTGTGGGGTATGGTTCTCATCAGAAAGGTTACAAATGTTATCATCCTCAATCCCAGAAGTTTTATGTCACCATGGATGTTACGTTCAGTGAAGATGCATGTTATTTTTTGCTTCCTGTGACTCCTCGTCAGGGGGAGAAGTCTTGTTATTATGAAGATTTGTTTAGTGGGCAAGATGGGAGACTAGCATCTGAGTTCTCAAGGCTGGAGTGTTTTGGAACGGAACTTGAAAAAGAGGACAGCAGCCCACCGAATGGAGAAGAGAATTTGGGTAATCAGCTACTAACCAGTCTACCGGATCAGTCTGACCGGTCGGTTGAAGAGGAAGTTTCTGATTCTGTTTCCGATGAAATTCCTGATGTCACCAATGCCGTTTTGAACAGTTCTTCTGTCTCTCCCTCTCCTTCAGTGGTCTCGCCTGCTCAATCATCACATGAGGTATGTTCTAATCCTTCTTTATCTAATACTCCTTCTGTGTCAACTAGTGTTCCTTCTTCTGTGTCAGATATTGTTCCCACCAAAACTCTGCCTAGTCGTTCCAGTTGTGGTCAACCCCCGAAGCACTATGAACCTACTCAAAATGCCAAAGCTAAATACCCCGTTGCTAATTATGTGTCAACCCATAGGTTGTCTAAACCGTATGTAGTCTCTCCCTAGTAAAGTGCAGGATGCAATGAGGGATGAGAAGCGGATGCAAGAAATGACAGTCGAAATGGATGCTCTTGAGAAGAATTGTACGTGGGAGTTAGTATCATTACCACCCGGGAAGAAGACAGTTGGTTGTCGGTGGGTGTATACTGTGAAACACAATTCAGATGGATTGGTGGATAGGTACAAGGCAAGACTAGTGGCTAAAGGCTATACTTAGAAGTATAGAGTGGATTATGATGAGACATTTGCACCAGTGGCCAAAATTAACACAATTCGGGTACTTCTTTCGTTAACTGCTAATCTTGATTGGCCTTTACAACAGTTTGATGTTAAGAATGCATTCTTGCATGGTGATTTACATGAAGAGGTTTATATGGATTTGCCTCCTGGATATGGTACTTCTACTGGAGATCAGGTGGTGTGCAGATTGAAAAAATCTCTTTATGGTTTGAAGCAGTCTCCCAGAGCTTGGTTTGGCAGGTTCACCAAGTTCATGAAGAAAATTGGCTACCGGCAAAGCAATTCAGATCACACCTTGTTCCTTAAACATCGGTGTGGTAAAGTGACTGCCTTGATTATTTATGTTGATGACATGGTTGTGACAGGTGATGACTTTGAGGAGATTCAAAGGTTACAAGGTCAGTTATCTTTAGAATTTGATATGAAAGATTTGGGTAATTTGAAATATTTCTTGGGAATTGAAGTTGCTCGTGGGAAGGATTGTATTGTGTTGAGTCAGATGAAGTATGTTCTCGACTTGCTGGCAGAAACAGGTATGCTTGACTGTCAACCTGTTGATACTCCTATTGAGCAAAACCCTCGGTTAGCAGAGTACTTGGATCAAGTACCTACAAATAAAGCAAGATAGCAGAGGTTAGTTGGCCGGTTGATTTATTTGTCCCACACTAGACCAGATTTAGCCTATGCTGTTAGTGTGGTGAGTCAGTTTATGCATAATCCCAGTAAGACTCATATGGATGTTGTATTTCGTATTTTGCGGTATTTAAAGTCTGCTCCAGGGAAGGGATTACTCTTTTCAAAACACAGTCACTTGGATGTTTCTGGGTACATAGACGCGGACTGGGCAGGTAATATTACAGATTGCAGGTCTACGTCGGGCTACTTAACATTTGTGGGTGGTAACTTGGTTACTTGGAAGAGCAAGAAACAAAAGGTGGTGGCTCGTTCTAGTGCAGAAGCAGAGTATAGAGGAATGGCCCGAGAACTTTGTGAGTTGTTGTGGTTGAGAAATTTGTTGAGGGATTTGGGGTTTAGGCAGGAAAAGGCTATGCCGCTTTATTGTGATAATAAGGCTGCAATTGAAATTGCTCACAATCCTATTCAGCATGATCGCACGAAGCATGTCGAGATAGATCGACACTTCATTAAAGAGAAGCTGGATGGACATATCATTATGTTTCCCTTCGTTCCTACTGAAGAACAGTTGGCGGATATTCTTACAAAGGCTCTCTCGAGTAAAGCCTTCTATGACTCACTTGACAAGTTGGGCATCCGTGATCTGTATGCACCAACTTGAGGGGGAGTGTTGGTGTGAGTCATACCATGTAATTAGGATTGTGAATTTTGTGTTTTATTAGGATTATTCTGTTGTAATTAGTTTCCTAATAGGTCTTGATGTATCTTGTATATATACTCCGTTCTTGGAGAAGGTAAATCATATCAGAAAATTTTCCATCTCTTATTCCTTTGTTCTGTTTGACTCAATCAATGGATTGTAAGGCTGTGTTGGGTATTGAATCTCATTCTCATTCTCTTGTTCCCTCCCCCCCCCCCCCCCCCCCCCCCCCTTCCCCCTTTATCTCATTGTTTATACTGTTGGAATTTTTTTTTCCTTTTATTCATTTGATTTTTACTGTAGGAACTTTGGATCATTGTTCTAGGTGTATAATAGAATTATGGTTTGCTGTTAGTTCTTACGTCTTATGCAGAGGGCCTTTTCCATCACTCAGGGTTATGGATCAATCTCTAAGAGTGTGTAGAGCCGTGAGAGTTAATCTGTTGAGAAGGTATTGTACTCTGCTTATAAAGGTGTGTGATGGATCCTTGCAGGCTTTGTTAGAGGCTGTTAACCTTCGTGGAGAGGGAAGGTTTTAAGTCTTAGAGTGGATTCTAATTATACTGTGCTCAATGAAATAAAGACGGGGTCTAAAAAACTCTCGATAGGAATAGATTGGTAGTAGTAAGAGAGGATTGACAGTTATCTAAGTCAGATTAATCGAATGTAATAGAACAACTACAGGTTTAAAATTTCGATGCCCAGACCTAATATGATAAAACCAATTTAGCTTCACAGCAAAGCATGCTATCCTGATTTACTTGTTTAATTATGAAGATTATAGTTTGCTTGTCTTGTTTGTGCCCTCTAGATTGGTACTGTTCGGTATGGTAATTTGTACTATGCCTAGTGTTAATTTGGTAGTAGTTTTTTGGATGGATTTCTTGTCCATCAGGGATCGACATTGTCTTCTCTCCTGTAAAATTGGGTTTCCTATGAACAAAGTTTAATCATTAAGACTACATAGAAGACGCAAAGCTGATCGATACAATAGTGAAAGGTCACTTCAACTTGTGTGGTGACGGTACTATATTTTTCAAGTAGCAGAAGGAGTACACTGATGTGCTGCTTGCCGATATGGCATAGCCATTGTTCGAACTTGATGTACTCTTGAGTGAAGTTCCTTGCAATCTTATTTCAGGAAAACTACTGATATAGATGATGAATACTTATTGCAGTTGGGGCTACTGATTGTTTTCAGATCACTTTTGTTAAATGAAGGTATGAGTGAGTTTAAGTGCGCTTAGGTATAACATGGTCCAGACCATGTTATGTTAAGAAGAAAAGAATAGGAAGACACAGACATATATTTTCTGCAATGAGAGGGTGATTCTGATTCATTCACCTTTTGTTTGGTTTGGTTGCTTGATTCTATTCTCAAGCTGTTTGTTTATCATTATTAGTTTTTGAAAAGTCTAGGTTGGTGCATACGTGTAACTGAAGTCTTGAAAATCACCATGGCTACCAATGATGATCAGTCTTGAAAATCACCATGGCTACCAATGATGATCAGTCTTCAAGGGTTATGTAAATCTGCTGTCCTCGTCACTTGTTACCCGAAAATTAATATACGTGACTTGAATATGACAATCTCGACTTATAATGGCCTGGTAACAGGCTTTCAAGTCCCTTGATATGTGGATGAGATTAGCACCAGGATTAGACTTGGAGAAAGATAGTTTTATAATTGAAGGTTCAGTGTTCAGAGTACATTGAAATATGGTGCAATCTACTTTGCTTTCAATTTTTCATATACCTGCTTTCAGTTCTTCAAAATGGTAGTGTGCCATCTGTGATTGTGTGAGTTATCCTTTTTAGTTTTCTGTGACTATCAACGACCACCATTGACCATACCCATCGAGTGTTTTCTCTGCAAACCACATTCTTCAATCTGCTACGACATCTTTATAGTTTGTCTCACAAATGGTATATGTCTACCAAGTATCTAGCGATCTAACAAAGAATACCGCATATACAATTCTCTATGTGAATAAACGGGCAATACTTGGTCAAAATCTAAAACCAGCACTTTGGTTTCTGCACTTGCTACGCTTCCTTCATATAACCTCTTGTTTGGTTGTTTGTCTTCATATAACCAGTACACAATTGCCAGATATGGTTTAGTATTGTAGCTTCAGGATGCCTTCCTCTAAATGGAGCTTCACATGGAATTTGCCAGACAACTATGAAGCACTTGCTCTAATAGACAACTGTGAAGCACCCTTTGTGGTGCAGAAATGTGAAATTCACGCTCACTCATTTCTAGTGGCTTATAGCAAGCCCTAGTCCCAAATCCTTTCCTTTCATTATAACTTGGAAGATTGGTCGCTACATAGTTTATAATGGCCAAAATTTACAATTACCTGCGAGCTGCAGCATCGAGGATTTAGATATCTGGCTAATGATATGTTAATAGCTAGTTAGTTGCATGCGTGGGAAGAACCGAGAACTCAGTGTGTCATTCAATCTCATTAGGATGACTAGTTACAGAGACTCATACATTCTCAAAATCTCCTGTTTTTCATCCAACAGAAGATGGTCTTCTTATACTATATACATTAAAACTACTTTTGCTCTGCGTTTACTTGCTTAGTTAACCAATGTGATCAAATGACATCAATTCTTACTGAAACACAGGATCCAGATCGCTCCATAATCCACAGAAAATGTCAAGTTTACTGGTAAGAGTTAATAGCTGTTACGATGCATTCTCCTCACAAATAGAAAGCATTTGTTTTTTTCAAACAGATAGGTCCAAATACTGGTCGAATTTTGTTTTTTAACCACAGTTCAGAAAAATAGCAAACGCAGTTCTCATACATTAGACCAAAAAGTGGAAACGAAGGAGAGACGTGAGAGGGAAGTAGTTGGAGACCAAGATCATTAGCCTTGAATTTGGAATGAGCAGATTACTGATTCATGTTCATATCATTTGTGATTGTAACATGTGCATGCTTTCGTAAAATGCTGCTAATGCTTACCGGCATAGGCGGAACATAATTGAGACCAGGAATATATTGTACTGGGATTGTCAGCCTTGCTTCCAAACTTGTGTGACCAACTCTATTGTAGTCTACCAATGACTCCCTAGGAATTATTGATTTCGGATGATGCTGCATACTTCTCTGCCATTCGCTGTCTAATCAGGGTGACGGTATTGAAGGTATCATGGGGCGGCTCTAGGGCTCCAATGGTGGTGTTCAATCAAAGAGTTTGGTCAATATGTAGAATTTTTCTTCATCAACGAGGTAAACGTTACTATAAAAAAAAAAAAAAAAACATAATAATAATGAAAGTGAAATTCACACTCATTCCTCATTTTACATTCCACATTCATGTTTCATTATTTAGTAAATTTTGTATTTTTGTAAGAATTTCAACCAAAAAAAAGGAAAGAAGTGTGAGTTGCAAATAGGGAGTGTAAATTTCATTCTAATAATAATTGACCTATCAAAAGTCACTTTACATGTAACCTCACATTTTAAGGCAACTCGAACCTTATATATATTTACAGTTACCCAAAAAACCCTAGTGAGACTTTCTCTTAACCCTAGCTAGTCTACGACCTCCTTGCCTCCACCGTCAACGTGTCTACCCTTCTCTCCCACTTTTCTCACTCCATGGCTTCCATTGATGAAGTCACAGCAAGCTTTGCTGCCTCCCTTGCTCTTGCTGAGGTCGGTAGCTCCCCTGATCTGGGGAAAATTGGTGGTGGTCCTGTGCGCAGGTCATCCCAAATCTTTTCTTCTTGGCAAACCATTGACTCGAAAGCAGGTTGATCCGAAGGCTTTCAAATCTCACTTCCACCGAACTTGGATGGTGGACAAGGAATTTAGGATCCAGGAGAGGGCGGGGGATCTGTTCCTCTTCTCTTTCGAATCTGTTCGAGATCGTAACAAAGTATTACGGGGAGGAGTCTGGTGTTATGATCGTGCCCCCGTGTGTTTTGCAGAGTATGATGGAGTCAAACCATTGCATGAAGTCCAATTCAAGCATCTCCGAGTTTGGGCTAGGGTTTCTGGGATACCACCTCTTTATGAAGAGTGTGAGAATCTCACACTGATTGGGAACCTCCTTAGGGGTTTTTTGGATTATGATAAGAAGGAGTTTAAGAAAGGATTGAATAGGATTTTATTCTCCCATGATGTGTCCAAGCCAATCTTGCTCGAACGCAAAGTCTATTTGGATGTTGGTGTCGAATCGATTCTTCAGTTTCACTTTGAACATCTACAAGGGAGATGCTCGCAGTGTGGACTTGTCACTCATGCAGGAATTGCTTGTGCGGAACCGTGTATGACAAACCCTACTCCTAGGGTTTTGCATTTTCCTGGACCATCGGCATCTGGAGGTTCGTTCTCTTTCTCGGCAAAGGACAAGACTGATCTTTTCACTGCCTCTTCTTCCATCCCTTTGAAGAGGAAACCAGTTTTCGTCGATTGGAGTGGCCAATTTCCCCTACTTCTCCTTCGGTCCCTGCAGGGGATGTTACTGAGACTGATGCTCCTTTGGAGCACGAGTTGGAGAAGGATCAGAGTCCCACGGTCGAACCTCCCATAGAGACTATTGATTTGGATGGTTCTGCAGGTATACAGATGGTTCAAGAAGCTGGTTTGTCTTATAAGAAACGAAATCGAACCAGTGTGGGTAACCCTTCCCCCAAGAAATTCAAAACTATATTGGGTGGAAAATTTCCAACCCTACAGGCTGATGCATTGGGATTGATTGAAGATGACAATGATGTTGTTTTGCTAACTTTGATAAAGAAGACTGGTAGGCCTCTTGGCAGCAAGAATAAGATTCAGTGCTCTAGTAAGAAGACTAAGGGTAGTCTTCTGAAGCTCACCTATCCTCCACCTACTGGATTTGCTTCCAACTCTAGAGATAAGGGCAAAGGAAAACTTTGATTTCATGGTTTTCCTTTTTGCCTAAAGCTAGAAGTAGGGTCTTCTACTACTTTCATCTTTGTTTTCTAGTTGCACACCAATTGAGATCTCTAGGCGACTAGATTACTGCTTCCTGAGAGGTTGGTAGAGGGGGTTTTGTTTCTTATTTTTAGGCTCAATAAGTGAGCGAATGTGTTTCTAATAAGGGTACCTGTCTTTTGTTAATTTGCTCATATCATTTATGATTTTGGTATGAGACAGCATCTGATGTATGTTCCTTTTAGCCAAGGATATATTAATGAAAGTATTTCCTCAAAAAAAAAAAAAGGCAACTAGAACCTTAAATAGAACATCGTACCAAACTCTTAAAATATACTCTAATATTCTCAATGCGTGTTTTTTTTTTCTTTTCTTTTTCTGTTTTTATAGAAGAAAAAAAATGAAACTTTTATCAATGATACGATAATATTAGAGAGAGACATGTCAATATATGTCACGTAGTGACCTGAAAACATAAGTCTTTTAAGTGCAATATTATGCTAACTATTGATCGAAGTCCCAAAAATACAGTCGAACAGCACGTGGTGGGACAAATATTAGGAAAGACGAATGCTAACACCTACACATCAATCCAGTCAAACTGCACGCCATCCTTGTGTGAAATAAATGGGTCACTTTCTTAGGGAAATGAGGGGATCATTTATCTATACCATTATTAAGAGAAGATGTTTTGTTAGCCAAAACCAAAAATTTGATAGATTTTACCCTGAAAGATTAAAAAACTTTCAGAATAAATTAAATCACAAGGGTAAATATGAAAATTACCAAATAAATTGTTATTAAGAAAATTAAAAAGAAATTATCCCACAACCCCCACTTTATCTCCCACTATTTTCTCTCTACAATAACTGTTTTATTTCATTTATTTTTTTCCTTAAAAAAAAAAAAACTATTACACATGCATTAGCATGTTTATGCACTAATATTATTATTTTTTTATTTCATTAACAATTGAAAATTATAGTTGTCACGCCCCGAATTACAGACACAAATAAAGATACAATTACATAAAATACAAAGTATTGAGCGTGATTGTTCGGACACCAATACTAAATAGCTGTGAAATTTTTTTGCTTTAAACAAGGCCACCAACGATGTCCCGAACCCATAATGTGAATACAGACTCGTTCTTTAGAGTCACATATTACATTAAGCAAAGTTTACAAATTAAATTGAAACATCAATTCAATAAATAACTGCACACATTACACTCATTACACAGCGGAAAGACTAATAAGTGAGTAGCACAATTAGGTAGTAAACCTACCATTGCAACAACAAGGAAGTTCTACGGCTTCAACCATGCTCACCCTAACCTGCAGGATAAACCCATACACCATGGAATAGTGCACCCGGTTGCAACCACAAACCCAGTAAGCTTTTGCAAGCTTGTATGAGTAAACTCAATAACCAGAAACAGAAACACATGCTTAAGTTATCTCAACTTAACAGTCAATAATCATATATCACCGCACCAACTATCAATTTTTCACAATTCAATAACATGCATCAAAAAGTCCGCTCGTGACAAAATCTATATGCTCAACGTCCAATCAACATTCAATTTCACGATCATAGTTCACAACAAAACACTTCAAGTAATGTTTGAAATCATTTTCACGCTTGAAAGCGAATCACAAAATCACATAATCCGTGATAAATCCACTCAAATCTACTTGAGGAAGCAACTCATGCAAACAGCGATAAATCCACTCAAATCTACTTGAGGAAGCAACTCACGCATTGTTTTATTTTCCAAAACTCAACACCTTTTTCACGAAGAAAACACATGTCACTCATTGACAAAACATATTAATTGAAGTCTTAACAATGAAAATATGAAGTCAAAGTCCCTCATGGACAATAAAAGAAAGACTACTCTCGAGACTCTCTTTTAAAACACGTACTCATGAGTCTCCGGTAACTCGTAGTTACCCCCATGTAGTACCCTGGCAGACAGACTAGAGATCTAACTTATTGTAACCACTCGCCCGGCCAAAGGTGTGGTTCCCGATAACATGCCTTTGTCACCATCTGTGACATCTGAACAGACCCATCGGGTCTTCAGATCCCGATCTCCACAGATCAAAATATTTTAAAGAAATCGCGCTGGACTTAAAAATGTTACACCGATTACGATCACCATCTGTGACCTAATCCCAGTCATCATATGTGACTCAATCTCGATCACCATCTGTGACAAAGATCAAAACATTAAGTGAGTCGCACATAACCTAAAATGTTCCACAAATCTACTCAAAGATTTCCCAATCTTGCTCACCATCTGTGACAAGGTTAAAACATTAAGCGAGTCGCATTGGACCCAAAATGTTACACCAATCTCAATACGTCTCAATACTTTTCAAAACAATTGAAATCATCATTTCCAAAACATATTGTTTCCCGAAAAGTCACATCTCAAAACAATAACGTCAACAAAATCATGCATATTGTTTTCATCACATATCACAAGAACATGTATATTTCACGTAAATATATATATATAGACACGCACACACACGTAGTCATTCACTCAGGAATGCCACTAATACCAACTATAGTTGGAAGTTAACTAAATAAATCTCAAAGCAATAAAGGTAACTCCGTTGGTAAATGAACATTGCGAGATTACTCACCTTGAAATTCCTATTGCATCTTCTATACAGAACAATGCAGCACAACCACAAAATATCCATCCAAGAGTACTTCGTCAAGTACATAATCACATATGGTCTCAACTTAGTATTTGAATCACAAGCGATTTAAATCCGAAACCCCCGTTTTGAACTAAAATCTCCAAAAGTGACGCCAATCGAGGCGAAACCACATCCGAGACCACCCAAAGTCTTCTGAACAATCCTTCGATCGATATGTCAAAACCACAAGTCGATCGAATGCTCAAATCCTCACAAATCAAATACTCGAACAGTTCGAAACCGTACAAATCATAACATATTCATACGATCTCCAAAATTACATGTTATATATCAAAACGCTCGTATCAACGAGTAAATTATATATAAAACTAGAAACTATCCCTTACATGGCCGGAAAGCCGCCACAGGCGATGGAGCTGCAACCGGGTCAAACTCGACAACCGGAAAATCAAGGCCATCAAACATGTTCATCATGAAGAGTTGAGCAACTTTCATACCTGGAGCTAAGTCTGGATCGGTCTAGATCGACCTAGATTAAGCTTGCAAGATCGAAGAGAACGGAGCGAATCCGAAGGAAAGAAAATGGAAAAAATGAAAATTTGGGGTTTTATGAAAAAAGCCCGGATTTATCCTATTTATAGAAATTTCCCAAATTTTCAAACGCCCATAACTTTCTCATACGAACTCTGATTTCCGCATTCCATATATCCACAAACTCGTATCGACGGGCTCTACAACGTTTATGAAGGAAGTTTTTGGAAAAATCTAACGTATAAAAAGTCAAACTTCGAATAATTATTTGTCCAAAAATAATTTCACTCCATTCCCAAACCACGTACTCGCACCAACAACCACTGAATTGATTCCGGAAAATTCTTAAAAAATAATAACAAATTTCTGGGGTATTACAACAATTACTAGTTTAAATAAAAGGAACAAACATTAGACCCATCATCCAAAAACCAGAACCCACCTAGTCGCCTAATCAGCATCAAAGGATGCCAATCCACAAACCCTACCATCATGCGATATGCATCGCCACCTCAAACCAGCCACCAAGAGAGACGCACGTAGAGGTTCCACCATCACGGAAGATTGGTAGGCAGCCAACTTCACTAGCCCACCTTGCCACAACAATGGGGTATCAAAGAGATGAATAGATCCAAGGAAATCAGATTCATCTTTGAATCGAGGAGATTACCCGTAGAGGAGCATGAGGCCAAGAGAATGAACAAGTCCATCTAGTGAACCAGACTGTCCAAGTTGGACTGAACCCTAAAGAGGATAACAAGTTATCGCAAGGGGACGTGAAGGATCGACATCTGAAGATATCAAGCACTCTCTAGCAGGAAACAACAACAAAATAGAGATAATGATGCCGAACAACCTCTTCATCACCATCAACAAGTAGATAAAAAGAAGAGGAGCTCCAGCACAAAACAAAGACATGACGGCCAAGTCGCGATTCATGTGTAGTGCTATATATATATTAGGATTGTAAACGGGGTGATTAAGAGTAAGTTTTTTATTATTATTAAGTGTTCAAGAATATAGAAGGAATAAATATGATCAATTTGATGATGAACTCTAATAATTTGTCAATCATGATCATTCATACCAACAAAGGAAGACTGTTGAAACAACCTAATATGATTGCTAGCTAATTCTTGTAATAAAAACCCAGCATAATAAAGAGATAACAAATGGGCTTATATAAAAATGAAGAAAATTGACAATGAGCTGAAATGAAGAAATAAAGTTTTCCTGGTCCAGCCAGGAAATCCTTATCCGACTAGGAAACCTAGGTAAAGTAGGAATCTTGGGTCAACTAGGAAATATGTTTGGAGAAATGGCGAAAAATGCAGAGTCCTAGTTAGACTAGGAAACCTACTCCTGGCAGGAAAAGGAATCCTACCAAAAGAAGATTCTAGAAGGTTCAAGAACATTTCATGTGAAGAGTTCTCGTTGAACTAGGAGTCCTGATGACAATAGGATACTTGGGTGGACTAGGAGAGTCCAAGAACAAGCTCAAAACGTCCTCTACAAGGGTGATATGGATTGGGAGTCATTTTTGACAAAAAAAAATGACTAAAAATCAAATCTGGAGTCCATATTAGACATATACTGATTTTGGCCGAATTTCAAGTACATATCTGGATAATGACATCTCAATTAAATCATAAATGCGTCTAGACATGATTGTGGCCAAAGGGAGACTTCTACAGATAATGAAGGAGAATTTCAAGGGATTACAACAAGCAGAGAGGTTGAAAACAGGTCCAGATACATTCCTTGATGTCCACATTCATTCTTGGCCGAAATTGAAGAGATCAATCAGAAATTATTCATTTAAATTCGGCAAAAATATAATCTCCCTTAAATTAAGGTGTTAATTTGGACGCTTCTTATTGGTTGGGTGACATACAATAGCTTACGTGGAATTAATTAATTGGTTGGAGCTAAGTGGCGCAAGCAGATAATTCCTAGAAATTAAAAGAAGTATCCAGAAGCCCCAGACGTCTCCTATATATTGATGCACCCTGCAAACCTCATACACCACTTCTCCCATAATTCTAAACACCCAAAATTCTCTCCATTATCTAGTCTTCAGAAGCTCTGCCTCTCAACCAAGGAGGAGAAGAAGTCATATAATACATCAAGATCTTAGCCGCCATCCACTCTTGTGTCGTCCCTAGAAGATTGCTTGCTTTCAAGGATCTTCAAGTTCTTCGTCTCAAGGCTTTGTCATTCATCTTTCACGGTGTATTTCATACTTTCTTTTGTTTTCCTTTGTTTGATTCGTAGAGTTATGAATTCTAGTTAACATGACGTTAAGGGAAAAGTTTAAAGCCCGTTTATATGTCTTGAAATAAAGTTGTGATTTGTATATGTTGATTTCTATGTAGCTTATGTGAGATTGCTGGATTGATTTTGGATTATAGAAAACTTTTATATGTATGTGTTCTTTGGTGGCCAACTTAGGATATATGCATGTAATTAGAGCTACATTTAGGTAAACAATTCACCTAATAGTTTTGTGACCCTAAATCATAAGTAGTAAAGGCTTTGGACAAAAGTCAAAATCAATTGAGGATGATTGCAAATAGATGAGCTTTCTCATACTAGGTTGTGCACTTTGGTTGACATCTTTTCTTTGTTCTTCATGAGTTGAATGTGTTCTGCATTAACTAGCTTTCTAGACTATGATTGCATGTTCAATAGGATTGATTTAGGTTCTTTCACTTAGATTAATTATTCAAGAAAAGTAAAATATGGGAAATCGTTTGCTTACTAACGTTTCACATTGTCAACTTCTTTCTCATGACATAGAAGATCAACTATAGGATTTGTGATTGGATTTCATTGATATGATTGTGATTTTGATCTTTGTTCCTTGCGTTTCACCCCTTGTATATGTATTTTACATTTTGTTTTTTATTTATTTATTTATTTTATTACAAAATCCTAAAATCCCCCCTCTTCACGTTAACTTTTATATATCTTCATTCTTTGTTTTATTTTTGTAATTAATATTTTATACTTATATTAATTCTTTATTTGTTTATTTGTTTATGCAATTACAGGTATACCCTCAATCCCCGGCTTGAACGATCCCCACTTATTCTATACTGACAACTACATTTTACAGGGTTAAATTGCGCACTAACTCTTAGCATGTCACCCCTCAATGGAGGGTACGTGATCATACTAAATAGAGAGGTCAAGTGTCACTCTAATTGAAATGTGTAAGAACTTGAGATATCTCAACAGAGACCTGAAATCACAAATTTGGATCCAAATCTACATCGAATTCGATCAAGTACCTTCTATTAGTAGATTTCTTGCGTAAAAAAAAATAGAGAACAATTTTTGGAATCTCAAAGAGGAGCATTGGATAGATTTATTGTCAAACAACCTCTGAATCCAATAAGTGTAGATTTAGTCAATGTACAACAAACTAATGTGGTTGAGGAAGTAGATGATACTGATATCAATGTTGAAGAAGATAAAGATGATCTTGGCCATAGTGATAGTGATCACAATGAAATTTTTGATGATGAAGAATTTGATAGTGATGGCTATGAAGATCAGGATGGTACTAGTTTAGTGAATCAAGAATCAAGTCAGCCCATCCCTATAGACATTATTGATCCAAGAAATTGGGAAACTCTTGATATCAAATGGAGAGATATTTAAGTGGAAAAAGGTTATGTGAGGATAACCCTCCTTTTACAGTTTGTATGTTCTTCATGTTCAAGAGATGTTAGCTAGATAGTGTTAATCTGACCTAGCCGCTCGCTCTACTAGGGTTTTTGTAGAAATTTTCTTCGACCAAAATCTCCAAAACTTTTGTCTAGACTCTATGATGCAGACTCCTACTGGTACTATGGCTGTTCGTCCTCCTTCTGATTTCGCCAGAGTGTCTTTGGGGGAGGCGGGGCGGGTAGCACTGCAAGACAACAACTGGTATATGGTTGGGCGACTGCTAGGATCGAAGTCGCAGTTTCCTGGGTTCAAGGGCACCATTGCTTCGATCTGGCGTCTCAAGTCCAGTCTCTCTGTTCATGATGCCGGAGATCGATTCCTTTTCCAATTCATTCATGAAGCTGATCGTAATAGAGCGCTGCATGGCGGGTCGTGGTTCTATAGGAACACGATGCTGTTGGTAGGGGATTATGATGGCATTGGCTCAGTGGAGAGGGTTCCTCTGTGGAAGATGGAGACCTGGATTGCGGTCCAGGGTTTGCCATTGGCCCTTCGCAACAAGCATACCTTAACCCTAATTGGATCTGCGGTTGGTCAGGTTATTCGATTTGATCAATCGGCTCTTCATAGGAAGGAGGAGGAGCAGAAGATCCGATTGGTGTTGGATACGCGTCGGAGCGTGCGTACTTGGATGCTCTTTCAATTCTCTCCCACGGTGCAGCCTGAGATTACTCTCATTTATGAGAAAGTTAAGGGATTCTGTAGGCACTGCAGCTTATTTGAGCATGAGGCTTCAGGGTGTGATGGCATTTTTGCTGAAAGAGAAGGCAAAGATTCAGAATGGGCCTCCAGCAGCGGCGATGGCCGGGTTGTCATTAGACGTGGGTGTTCTCCCTCTGAAACCAATGCCAGCTCCTATGAAGGAACCGATGCCTTCTGCTGAGGTTGGGGGAAGGGTTATGGAACTGGAGGTGCAACCGGATGGTAAGTTGCATGGTTCCCATTTGTTGGGAGTGGTGGAAGCCCATGTGTCACAAGGTAGTGACGTGCTGCATGGCTCCAAGATTGATGGAAGTACAATATGTGCATCCTTAGGTTTGATTGAGAACAATGGTGTCGGTTGGTTCAAGAATTGGCAGAAGCTACTCCCAAATGGTGCTAAGTCAGCCACCCTGCCAACCAACGTTTGGACCACAGTGAAGAAAGGCCTTCTGTAGCCAGGGGTTGATTTGGGTTCGACTGGTTTGGTTGCTGTTGGTACCAAGAGAAAAGCGAACTATGATTTTCTCAATGCGGGTAAGAAGATGTTGTCGCTTCCAGCTCCTGCTCTTAGGGTGGATGAAAACATCGCTTTGGTATTACAACATAAGAATGGGCAGCTTATAATCTCGCCTAAGAAAAAGAAGAAGTTGGGTCGTCCTCGAGGTAGCAAGAATAAGCCGAAGGTTGCTAGGACTTTGGATCCGGAGCTGCCTGAGAGGAAATCTAGCAAATGGAAGAGTCATATTGACTCTGGTGCTACGAATGAGTCCGCAGGTAGCTTGTCCAAGGACACAGTTATTGCTAAGGCTGAGGCATTGGATACATAAGGTGATGGAGTTGAGGGTGAATTTTCATCCTCTTCTCCTAGTACTCTTTAATTTCTTCTTCAGGTCGCAAGAGCTATTAACTCTGTTGTTCTTTTAATCCTTCGGAGTTCTTAGTTCTTGTTTAGAATAAAAGTGCGTAACTTTAAAAGGTTGGTGTACTTGGGGTATTTGTTTTCTTATTCTATCTTTAGAGTAGGATTTTAGAGTAGTCTGTAAACGACGTTTTATGACGACCTTTAGGGGTACGTCGTTTTTGTACTGCTTGCTAAATTATAATGAATGGATGACCTTTTTACTCAAAAAAAAAAAAAGGTTATGTGAAGGACTTGTAAATATGGAAATATCCTAAAGATCAATTAAGCAGGTATTTTAATTCTAATTGCTATGCTCACTATTTAGCAGAGAGAAGCAAGATAGATAATAGCTTGTGTACTCAAAGAAACTTAATAAAGTGGTTTGCTTTTGTTGTAAATTATTCAAAACTAGACTTCAACAAAGTGGTTCCCTGTAAGACCCCGGAAATTCGTTATTAATTTCTAATGGTTTCTGGGAATTATTTAAGTGTTCGTTTGAGCTATTTCGTGGTTCAAAAGTGGAGTGAAAGTGTTTCGGACGATTAATTTTCAAAAAGTATGGTTTTAGGGGGGTGCGAAGGTTGACTTTTAGTACATTTCGATTCTGTGAGAACTTCCTTCACGAAAGTTGTAGAGCACATTGATATGAGTTCGTGGACATGTGGAACACGAAAATCGGAGTTCGTATGAAGAAGTTATTGCCATTGGAAAAAGTTATATTTTGGTTAAATAGGAAAAATATGAGAAAATGCCAACTTTCCATTTTCGGAAAGTTTTCTTTCTCTTCGGTCCCGAGCCCAGTTTCGCCTCCACCCTTCGCCGGCCTATTTCTCGCTCTTCGGACCACCTTTTGCTTCGATTCCAATGGGGTTTCTGCTCGCCTTGATTCCGTCTACAATTATGTGGTGGTGGTTAGTCGTGGGAAGCACCGTAGATGGCACTACAAGGCTAGAAAGATAGGCGGCAGCGCTGCAAATCGCCCAGATCGGAGCTGATGATTCCCGCCACCATAGTTGAGGGTTTTTGGAGCCCAGAGGACGTAGATGCTTCCCTTCAAGGTGGCTTGCAACGATTCAAAGTGTGGGGGTCGAATTTTGAAGATTGTGATTCTAGGGTTCTTCGAATTTCTGAGCTTTTGAGGTAATTTCCAGCCATATGGCTTCGACTCAGACTTTATGCTAGTTATGAAAGTTGTAATTGGAGTTGAGATAAGGAACTTTCATGTTGGGAGCTTTGCCAAATTCTGACTTTGGTTTGGTGGCGGTGCCGCCACTGTGGTGGTAGTTTCCGGCGACTTCCGGCCACCTCTGGGGTAGTTTCTACTCTTCATTGCGATCTACTCGTCGATACGAGTATTTCGATATATAGTTTGTAATTTTTGGAGATCGTATGAGCATGTTAGGGTTTTAGTGTTTTTGATTCGATCGGTTTTAGATCCGTATGGATCCGGTCGTCCGATCAACTTGTAGTTTTGTTATATTGATCGTATAAGTATTCCGGAGACTTCGGGTAGTCTCGGATGAGGTTTCGCCTCAATTGGAGTCACTTTTGGATTTATGGATTTTTTTGAGAGTTTCGGAAGTTTATTGTTTTTGGTGATTAGTGTACTGAATCGAGGTTGTACTTTTTTTGGGTGATTGACGGTACGTCCGGTAATTTATCTTGGCTGTTAGAGAAGCCGCAGCTAGAGTTAGAGGTGAGTAAATCTCATAGGTAAGTAAAATGAGTTTTATTATAAAAATGATTTTTTTACAAGTTTTGTATTTGTGAACTATAGTCGGTATTAGTAGGCATTCCTGAGCGGATGACTACGTATATATATATTTACGTGATATATATATATATATGTGTGTGTGTGTGTGTGTGTGTGTGTGTGTGTGTGTGTGGATGTTGTGGCATTGGGTGAAGTATAATAATTGTTTATTTTATTGTGTGGAAAGAGTATTTGAGTTGTTATTAGTTTTAGATTGTAAAACCGACTATTGTAAAGAGTACAATGTGAGCCCCCGTAAAATTTCGTTTAAATTTTGATGGTAAATTTTCGCCAATAAGATTTTCTCAAGGCGATTTCAGTGACGAAATCTATTTCGGAAATTGTTTTGGTGTCGAGACCACCTATTAGGCCGAAATTTATACTTTGGACCAATGTTCTTTCATTCGGGCGTAGGGCGAAGTTGCAAAATAATTTAGGAGGTTTCCAACGAAAAACGAGTAAAAGAAAAGTTACGAGCCCAAAACCCGAAAGGAATCAGCAAGGAGATTTTCGTAATTAGTCGCAAGGGCAAGATGGGTATTTTACGAACATGAGTATAAATAGAAAAGTGGCAACTAGAAAACCCTAAAGCCCTCACTCTCTCCCTTTCGGCCGCAGCCCTCTTCTCTTTCCCCGACCCATCTCTTTCTCGTCTTCCCTTTGCAACCACCGGAAACACAGCGTCCGACCACCATCTTACAAAAAACCACCACCACCAATCAACTCAATACCTAAATTCGAACCAAACCCAAGAGGAATCGAAGCCATGCATCGACCCCGACCTCTCTCCTCTTCTCACTCTTTCTGCCATCGTCGGAGAACTCTATCTTCGGCCACCACTAATCGATCCAGCACCCAAATCTAACCTAAGCCCGAGCCTTACAGTCGATATACACCGCTGCCAGCCTCCGCGCGTGACAACCTAAAACTACGACGCCACAGTTGCTCGACCCTCGCCTGTTTCCTGCGATTTCCTCGCCCTTCCGCCACTGTCATTCTCCTTAGCAAGCAAAGCAGAGAAAAATCCAAAGACTCCTCTTCGCCGCCGACGCCTAACGACGCCGTTCGAGCCTCACTGGAGCTCTCAACTCTACATGTCTTTGTTTTCCGGCCTCTCATCCAAATTGAGCTAAACCACCTCCATGGTTCGAACCAGCCTTTCACGATTTACACTGGCCCCAAAAATCTCGACCTCTAGCTCTGGCCAAAACCACTGCACGCGCGTGACCCACTACAGCTCCACCGATCGTGTTGCCATACTCCCATGTCGTCATGATTAGGTAATTGTCGCACCCTCCTTTAGTTGAAACATCCAATTTCAGTTTGGATTAGAAACCCTAACCTACTGCCATTTAATTTGGAATTGAGGTTTATGGAATCTGGAAAAAGAAGGGAATTGAAGCTTTGGAAAAGAGGAGCTACTGGACAGTTTCGATTTAAATCGATCAAGGTGAGGATCATAAACTCTGTTGGATATGAAACTGAATGAGGAATGTCTGTTAACTTTTATTTTTCTTGTTAGGAATGTGGATGGTTAACAGTGGTGGAATGCAGATACGTTGAATTAGCTTCTAACCTGGAAAAGAAGACATGTTAAGGATACTCTGCAGTTTCTGTTTTGGATACGAAAGTTGGTGATGGGTTGACTGTTGATTTTGTTCTACATGTTAGGGGTTCGAATGGTTGATGGTGTTTTGGTGCAGCCATATTAAATCGACTTCTAGTTTTGGATAGAAGAACGGTAAGGGACTGCATCTTGGATCTGTTTGGCTATGTTCTTTGTAGTGGTCGAAAAGTGTATGGATATGTTGTTGAGTAGATTGGAATTGATCGGAAATTTTCCTTGATTGATTTAATTAGGAAAGCGGTTAGTGTTGAATTTGTGATGATTAAGAGTAGTTTGTTCAAGACGGTTGATAGGAGCATTTTAATGCGGTATTTTAATAGTTAATTCCTCACATTTTGCTTAGTTAACTCCTTAATGAATCGATTTTTAATTCAATTTCTATTTTTAGGTACATTGGAGTAGATGAAGGTGAAATGAGTGTTACGTCCATAATTACCTAGAAATGATGGAGAAGAATGAAAATGCACTAAAAAGTCAACCTTGAATATTTTCTTACTCCGGCTAGGAGAATCAGAGCCAAGCAAGGAAGAAGGAGCGGCCACCTGACCAAATGAACTCGAAATGAGCTGAAACTCTCCAGATCCATTCTAGACACCCAAATGATCATTTCTTATGAAGAGTGCCAGAGAAAAATATGAGTGGAAGGCCTTCAAACAATCAGCCCAATTTTCTACAGAAGCAAAACCGGAAAACTGGACCTGTAAGAGGTCCAGCAGCATTTCCGGCCCAACCACATGGCAATACATTCTGAAATTTTACCACAATGATCTACACTTATAGTGGAACATTTCATATGAAGAAGTCAAAGGCTAAAACTGAGTTCTTAGTGGAGATAAAAATTAAAGGAATAAAGGAAGAGAAAGTGATCTCACCTAACAAATCCACTAAGTGTTTAAGTGCTCTCACCTAACAAATCCACCAAGTGTTTAAGTGCTCAAACCTAACCCATTATGATTTGTTTAAAGGCCAAATAGTGTTGCTTGGAAGCCTATAAATAGAGACCAATTCACCATTTCATAACACCAATTCCTTCATCCATTCCATCTTCTTTGTCTCTCCATTTCCTTTCCATTTTTCTAAACCAATTCCTTCATCCATTTCATCTTCTTTGTCTCTCCATTTCCTTTCCATTTTCCTTCTCCATTCTCTAGTTGCAAAGTTCTGCGTTTTCAAGCAAGGAGAGGAAGAAGAAGAAGGAGCCGTGAAGATCATATCCTCCATCATCCACCTTGAAGGCTTGCTTCCAAGATTCAAGATCCAACCATCTAGCTCTCCATCTCCACTCACGGTGTAATTCGTTCCTTTTCCTTGTAACCTTTTTGGTTTCCTTGTTTGATTTCGTATGAACTTGTTTCTAGCTAACAATAATGTTTAGGGCAAAGTTTAAGCCCAATTTCTATGTTTAAATAAAGTTTTCGAATTCTATAATTGTGATTCTAAGTTGCTTATGTGAGTTTGTTCGATTAAATTTGCTTTACAGAAAACTTTTATATATTTATCTTATTTGGGTCGACACTTATAGGATTTGCATGTAATTGGTGCTAGGTTTAAGAACATGAAATCGACTTTTCGTTTTGTGTAACTTGAATCAAAAGTAGTAAAGGTTCTGGACAAGAATCGAATTTAATTGAAAAGGATTGCAATTAGGTGGACTTTTCCATAACTAAGTTGTACACTTGAGTTGATAGCCTTTCTCTATGTCTAATGCGTTGAACATGTCATGATTGACTAGCTTTCTAGGGCTTGATTGCATGTTTGATAGGATTAATCTAGGTGCTTTCGCTTAGGTTAATTAGCATTGAAAAGTAAAATATGGGAAATCATTTGCTTTCGAATGTTTCACATGATCAACTCCTCTCTCATGACTTGGAAGAACAATTATAGGGTTTGAATCGAATTTGATTACATGAAATTGATTTTGATCTTTGTTCCTTGCGTTCCACCCTTGTATATATGTTTTTACGTTTTCTTTATTTTATTTATTTTAATTTTAATTTTAAGAATCCTAATCCCCCCTTATTTGTGTTTACTTGTATATATTTATTCTTTATTTTATTTTTGTAAATAATACTTTTCTTTATTTGTTTCACAATTACAAGTGTACCCTCAATCCCCGGAATAGAACGATCCCTATTTTCCATATACTAACGATGACATTTAACAGGGTTAAATTGCGCGCTTGCTTCGAGCGCATCAACGGTAAGCAATGACAATGTCTATAACTATCATTTCGGATTCTAAAAGATACAACAGTTGTAAGAAAAGAAGTGAGTTTGTTATTGATAAGGAAAATGTAAATTGCTCAAGTTCATAAGAAATTGGTACCCGAAATGAAGTTAGATTGATTATTGGACTGATCTTATTAAGAAATCTGTTTTGTAAGTACATTGACAATGAAAAAAGGAAATTAAGGAAGCTAAGGTATACCAAGAAAATAGAAAGGTCTAACGAGTTGACCTAAAAATTTAATTACGGATCATTGCTTTGTTAAATTATCCATGTCCCGAAAATTGAGATAAATTTATTTAATGGAATGTTCGTGAATGGAAATTGTCAATTGTTTTCTTGAAGTAAAAGGTTAAAGAAATGAAGGTCAAAGTGTTAAGTATAATGGCCATATCTTAAATGGTTCAAATGGCATATAATTTGGATTATTTGGGAATGGATAGTAGATTTTTATGTTAAAAGGATATTTCGATGGACTTTAAGGACTTTAAGGAAATTAAGTGAATGCCTTAGGTGCTTGATTGATTAAGTTAGTGTGGTCAAGTTACTTATTGGTTTAATTTTATTATAAAGGACTCGTGCATGTGCCCATGAAATTGGAAGAAGTATCGAAAGTCAGAAAAGAAACTAATTGTGGACGACCACTCCAATTCCAGGTAGGGTGAGCTGTCCCTTCCTTGTTAGAGACTTTTCTATGTGTGGAATGCTCTAGTATATTAATATGTTGCCTGAAAGTTCATTTTTAGTTGTTCATTAGTCGATGCCTCGTGATATGCGTGTTTCCATAACTGATATTTGCTTTTTACGAAAACCGAGGCTAGACTTGCATGTTGAGATACTGTACCCATCGTATGTTTGTACCTGTGACCTGAAAGTGAATGGGACCTAGACGCATAGATTCCTAGGGATGCCACGGTGTCGATAACCGTGAACCTCTGGAGGGGGTTGTGCTCCTATGTTTATCGAGGAAGAGTGGCTACATACAGTGAACCAGTCATAGGAGACTCAGGGCTAGGAAATGGACACTTTCGCTACTTGTAGTTACAAGGACTACAGAATAGTTGGCCAGCTCTCGAAGGATGACGAACCAGGTCGGTCACTGATTTATTTGAGTTTAGACGACAAGTAAGTATCTCGGAGCTCCAAATTGTGTGAAGCATACTGCATATGCTTTATAAAAGAAATAAATGTTTGTGCTTGCCTCTTTATAAAGTATTTTCGATAAACGTGCACAATATTATGTAGTAAATATTTTCGATTATTATTATTATCTTTCAAACCTAGCATAGTTGGGTCGGCCCCTACTGGGCATGCGAGGACGAAAGCTCACCCCTACAACAGTGTGCAGGTTTCAAGTATGTGGTCGGGGAGCATATAGAGGAGGCACATGGCTCGGTTTTGGTCCTTTACTGGATTTTGAAGTAACTTGTTTATTTACTTTCTCACAAATTTACTTGTTTATTTATTTCCTACTCGTTTACAAAATCTCGGGAGACCCGCAACCCTGGGGCGCGTCTCTCATACTTGTACTTACTTAGTGATTTCTCATTTTCCGAATTGGGCTCCTATTGCAAGCCCAAAACTCTTAGCCCATTTCAAATTCCGCTTTTGAAAATGTGTTGTTTGGTTGCTAGAACGATTTGTCCAAGAAAGTGTTTTGTAAACCAACAAACTAAACCCAAAAGGCCTTGCGATTTCGGGTTGATGAGTCATCGGGATGTCATTCGTGACAAGTCGGTTTCTCATTGGCTCGAGGTCGCGGTGTTGTGGGACCTCCCTCTCGGGTCACCACATACAATTTCACTATGGTGTTCATGGTTGGTTAGTGTGACCTGGTTTTGGGGGAAAACAATATATTTTGTGAAAGTTGATTTATATTGTTTTGAAAAGTGTTTGAAGATGTGGGAGTCACACGTTATGATTTCTCCTTTTGGTGATTTGAGTAACGTTTTGGGTCCAGTGTGACTCATTTCAATGTTTTGATCTAAGGGTCAGGTTGACCTAAGGATCCGGGGTTGCAGGTTGTGACCTCAGGCAATTATTATCGTAAGGCTAAACCTCAGCCGAGGTGACAGGTTACGATATATTCAGTTAGAGCTCTAGTCTGTCTGCCAACGTGTCCAGGTTGGACCGGATTTTCATATTGATTTGTTAGGTTAACATTTCTTATGATTTTATCACGGGGTGACTTGTGTTGTTTCTTTTGAGAAAAGAATGTTGGTTTTTAAGGAATCATGGTGTGTGTTTCTTTTCTTTGAGTTGAAAGGTTTTCCTCGGGATTGGTGTGTGTTGCTTCCTTAAATTGAATAGGTGGATTCCTCGTGATTTTGGGTGTGAGTTATTTTCTTCTAGTTGAAAGGTTTTCCTCATTATTCACGTGAATTGTTTGACTTCCTTATTTATGTTCATTCTTCATTTCGATTGTTGATTTTAATGTAATCTCCTAAACTAAATTTCTATGCAGGGATTACTATGGTTTCTTTGTTTGATTTTAATGTAATCTCCTGAAATAAACTATATGGAGGGATTACTATGGTTTGAATTTTGTGATTTTAGGTGATCTCCTGAACTAAGTTTCTACGCAGGGATTACTGATTTTGCTTAATTTTTATTGTGAGTACAGTTGTGAGTTGTGATCTGTAGTGATTGGGAAATGAGTTGGGATCTCATGTTTTTGGCAAACGCTTTATGTCGAGGGGAAATAATATGATTCCATGGTTATGCCGTTGAGGCAAAGGAAGGGTGATCTGATAGATTGTGGGGACGTAAAATGTTTAAAATAATTGGAGTTAACTGTATAATTGTAGATTGTGGAAATTGAGATAAAATGAAGCGAGGGACAGAGCATGGGGGTTTTAGTTGAGTTAGTTGATTTGAGCATGATATTGATTGTTATGGACTTGACGTTTTTTGTTGTGATAATTACATATTGATTTTGTTAGACTAAGATGGTGAAAGCATGTATTTTGTGGAAGTAAATATTGTTGCTTTAATTTATTTCATGAGTTGAGAAATTATAAGCATGCATGACGTGAGTCACTTTATTTGAGTTTACTCATACGAGCTTAAAAGCTTACCGGGTTTGTTATTTGCAATCCCGATGCACGATTCCATGGTGTAGGGTTATTGTGCAGGTTAGAATACCGATTAATCGTCGTCGAAGCTGAGCTGTACGTTCGGTAGCATGGACATCGAATGATACTCTTAGTTTTAAGTCTTCCGTTGTGTAGTGAGTTATGATGGGTGTGTTTACTTATTGAATTGTCATTTAGTTTAATTTGTAAACTCTCGGTAATGTAATATGTGACTCTAAAGAACGAGTCAGTATTTACATTGTGAGCTCAGTTGCTTATTTTAAATGAAAAATTTTCTATGTGTTTTTCTTGTGCTTGTTAAGTTATCGCGTTTCGGATTTGAATTTATTTATTTAAAATTCGGGGCGTGACAGACCCACCTTAGGGCTATTTGATTGTAGCCCAGGTAAAAGTTGTAGAAAATAGAATATATATATATATATATATTTGTGTGTGTGCAGGGGCTAAACGGTCATTTGGCCTCACAGCGAACCCCCCTAGCTTGTACACACACACACACACATATATATATATATATATATTTTAGAATGAACATATTTATATATATTTATATGTCAAAGTATGCACAAATTTTTATTGTACTTTTACTGGACCACCCAACCAATTATACATGTAATTGAACTGAATCCCCTCCAACCAACGTGTTCATCAATTTTATATTTTAAAAATAAAAAGACAATAATAATCACTTTTAAAGAAGTAATATAATAAGAGAACAAAATCAAAATAATAATTAATAATTATTACCTGAGTTATCGGTTCTGGACGACTTCTTTCTATATTAATCAGGGATTGCAATCCTTGCTTTGTAACTGTCAAAGGAAAAACACATTATGTGTCTTCGTCAAAGTGATTGACGGAGAGGGAATCAAGCAATTACCAATCACCATCAATCAGCATGGATCAAGGACAATCAGTAGTTAATGTCATCATTGTAATTATTTCTTTCCATTGTAATTCTCTCCCTATATAAAGGGGTTATGAAATGAAATGAGTAGACCAATTTCCAATTCCATTTTACTTTTACACGATATCAGCACGCTCAGAGCAAATAGTCAAGAGAACAAAACCCTAGAAGAAAAAGATTATTATTAGTTTTTATTTTTTTCTCTCAATTTGTGGCAAGTAACGGAAGGTATGATTTCATCATAGAGTTTCGCGGTATCTTCTTACAAACTCGTTACTGTTGTATATTGATAAAGAAATTGAAGAAGAATTTATCATCGACTCAATCTCATCTGTGAGATGTAAGAACGCCAAGGTATGTTTTGATATATATTCTACTCATCCTTTGGAGTCATTTTTTTTAAGGAAGAAATTATATATGCTTTATTTTTAATTGATTGTTGGCTTATGAAATATATTGAATAAGATTTTTAAATTACTGTTATACCATTGTTTTTTTACTATCAAATTATTTTATAGTAATTCTGTTGTAAGATTGATAATTTATGACTAGACCCCCCCCCCCCCCCCAAAGTTAAATCCTGGTTCTGCCCCTCTGTTTGTGTGTGTGGTGTCCACATAAATACTCATTAGGGATGTCTTTATAATTTAAACTCCAACTCTTATGTAAAAGGGTCTAATGAGAACCATAGACTTCTAGCTCCTTCATATATTCTATCTCTTTATTCTCTCTCTATTATCCTCTACTTTATAACACGTTATTAGCACACTTTACTCTATATTTTTATAATCTCTTGATGATCTAAGGGCATGTTTACTTACTTGGAATGGAATGGAATGGAATGTAATGGAATGATTACGGAGTAAAAACACCCCTGTGTTTACTAACACATAAAGGAATCGGAATGATTCCAGGTAAAAGAATTTCTGTGTTTACTAACACATTAAGGAATCGGAATTGGTGTAGGTCCCACATATTTATCAGGAATCGATTCCTGAATACTCAGGAATTCGATTACGAAGGGGGGAGATGGGTTTAGGAATCATTCCTCCGGAATCAATACCGATTCCTTTCTTCTCCAATTTCACTTGTCTCCGATTCATGATTATTTTCCATTCCAAGTAAGTAAACGTACCATAGGAGTATTTGGTGCAACCTAGTTGCTTTTGACCATAAATCATGATCTATTTATCGATGATTGTAAGTCATATTTGACATCTTTTCACTCTTTTCAGATTAGACATGTCTTCCGTGAAGCAAATGGTGTAGTACATCGATTGGCTCACCTTGCTAGTTTAAATTATCTTGATGATATTTGGGTAGACGAGTCTCCTGTGATTATCCGGGATGTACTCTACGAGGATTTATGTACTGAGGCTAGAGGTTAAGGTTTTATGTCCCCCTCTATGCACTCTTCTAATCTTAATATAATAAGTCAGGAGTGGGGATGAGCCTCCCAGATAGGCCTCTTCAACGGGTCGGGCTGGTGTTCATGGCTGGCTTGGGCAGGGCCTGGCCGGGCCTTGTTACATTTTTAAATAATGGTGAGCAGGGCTGGGCCGGGTTTTATTGTAAATCAAATGATCCAACCCCATCCATATATTGCGGCTTTTTCGGCCCGGGCCGGGCCGAGCCTTGCCTTGTGAGCTTTATTTATGAATAAATATTTAAAGACACTAATATTTTTTTTTAATCAAGCTTTGAAAATTCATTGGATAATGATCAAATACAACCAAGCGGAACAAATCTATATTGTACCCAAAAAAAATCTATATTTATATATAGACACTAATTTTTTTATAAATAAATTTTTAAAGACACTAATTTTTTATAAATCTATATTTATATATCATACACTCCAAAGAGCAACCTCTAGCAATTCAAACAAAATAGGAAAACCGACTGTTAGATGTGATTATTACAATAAATTATACGTGTGGTTAAAAATTTAGTCAATTTCACCATACTTTCGAACCCGATCGGATTAGTCAACCGTAGTCACTTGCATGTTTTCTTGGTTGACCGATGGCGTGATGAGTGCAAAACTTGCTTATTTTTTTACATCACGTTTGTAAATATTTCATCGATGGATATATGTGGACATAAGTTAAAAATTTCAATTTTTAATTACAAATACGTTGGCCTATACTAATTTGCCTCCTAAAGTTGTATGACTTATACATTGCATTTAAATTGTTGAGGTCCATTCTAAAGCAACCATGTAGTGGAAGATGAATTTGGAGAAACCAACCGCTCGATGGAGATATTGTAATGTTTTATGGTAGTTGTAAAAAATCCAGCCAATTTAGTTCTCGTTTCGAATTCGATCAACTAGGTCAAACATAGTTACTCTTATAAACCTATATTTATATATCATACACTCCAAAGAGCAACCTCTATAAATTCAAATAAAATGAAAAAAATGACCGGTGGATGTGATTATTACAATAAATTATGAGTGTGGTAAAAATTTTAGCCAATTTCACCACATTTCGAATCCGATCGAATTGGTCAACCGTTGTCACTTATATGTCTTCTTGGTTGATCGATGACATGACGACCGCGAAACGTGCTTATTTTTTCACATCAAGTATGTAAATGTTCCATCAATAGATGTGCGTGGACATAAGATAAAAATTTCAATTTTAATTACAAATACGTTGGCCTATACCAATTTGTCTTCTAAAGTTGTATGACTTATACATTGAATTTAAATTGTCGAGGTCCATTCTAAAGCAACCATGAAGTGGAAGATGAATTCAGATAAACCAACCGCTCGATGGAGAGATTGTAATGTTTTATGGTGGTTGTAAAAAATCCAGCCAATTTAGTTCTCGTTTCGAATTCGATCAACTAGGTCAAACTTAGTTACTCTTATAAACCTATATTTATATATCATACACTCCAAAGAGCAACCTCTATAAATTCAAATAAAATGAAAAAACCGACCGGTGGATGTGATTATTACAATAAATTATGCGTGTGGTGAAAAATTTAGCCAATTTCACCATATTTTGGAATCCGATCGAATTGGTCAACCGTTGTCACTTATATGTCTTCTTGGTTGACCGATGACATGACGACCGCAAAACGTGCTTATTTTTTCACATCAAGTATGTAAATGTTACATCAACGGATGTGAGTGGACATAAGATAAAAATTTCAATTTTAATTACAAATACGTTGGCCTATACCAATTTGTCTCCTAAAGTTGTATGACTTATACATTGCATTTAAATGGTTGAGGTTCATTCTAAAGCAACCATGAAGTGGAAAATGAATTCGGAGAAACCAACCGCTCGATGGATAGATTGTAATGTTTTATGATGGTTGTAGAAAATCCAGCCAATTTGGGTCTCGTTTCGAATTCGATCAACTAGGTCAAACTTAATTACTCTTATAAACCTATATTTATATATCACACACTCCAAAGGGCAACCTCTATCAATTCAAATAAAATGGAAAAACCGACCGTTGGATGACATTATTATAATAAATTATGACTGTGGTAAAAAATTTAGCTAATTTCACCATATTTTCAAATCCGATCGAATCGGTCAACCATATTCATGACATGTAGAATATATATGCACATATTCTATATAGAAGTATAAGAACTTCCAATTTCACCATAAGCCAAATTACAATAAATTCACACTCACACAAAGATACACACACACACACAGATATAGCATACACACACACACACACACACACACACACACACACACACACACACACACACATAGATAAACATGTCTAAAAGTCCTAAATCTTCAATAATGATGATGCGGCACACTGGAGATTTCCAAATATATATGTTGGGCCTTCTAGACATGAACTTGTAAAAGATGTTGCAGATTCCCGTTCAAGCTGAACTGCCTTCACTTAAATTGCCATAACTCCTTCTAGAACAGTTGGAATCGCAAACCGTAAAATTTCTCAGAAACTAGACACATGGGGCTTTCCGTGCATATAGGGTATAGCTTCTAATTCTATCCAAGAAGTTCCCAGTAATTCAGCGAAGTTAGGTTCTAGACATGAACTTGTAAAAGATGTTGCAGATTCCCGTCCAAGCTGAACTTCCTTCACTTAAATTGCCATAACTCCTTCTAGAAAAGTCAGAATCGCAAACTGTAAAATTTCTCAGAAACTAGACACATGGGGCTTTCCGTACATATAGGGTACAGCTTCTAATTCTATCTGAGAAGTTCCCAGTAATTCAGCGAAGTTAGGTTCTAGACATGAACTTGTAAAAGATGTTGCAGATTCCCGTCCAAGCTGAACTGCCTTCACTTAAATTACCATAACTCCTTCTACAAAAGTCAGAATCGCAAACCGTAAATTTCCTCAGAAACTAGACACATAGGGCTTTCCGTGCATATAGATTACAGCTTCTAATTCCATACGATCTGTTCCCAGTAATTCAGCGAAATTCGGTGTTTTGCACAACAGTTTTCTGTGTTAGTTAGCTCAGCTTAGCTTCTTTTCTTCTTTCTTTGAAACACACCTACAAAAACACTAAATTAACGTAAATGAACCATAAATAAGGAGAACTAAACATATATACCAAGACTCCAAGAGAAAGAGGCATAGAAATATAAGAAAATATGAGCACATCAACATACATATATAGATATGTATATATATATATATATATATATAATATATAATAGTTTACTGGCTTTTACGGGCCCGGCTTAGCGGGCTTTTACTGGCCTGGCTTAGCGGGCTTTTACGGGCCCAGCCTAGAGGGCTTTTGGTGGGCCGCTATCGGCCCACCGAGGCGGGCTTTTTGACTGGCCGGGCCGGGCTTTTGGCCCTCCTGGCTGGGGGGCCTCCATCCGTCCACTTGATCCGCGGGCTTTTTGATGAGGCCTACTCCCAACTTTGCTGGGTTCCAAAATCCAAACCCCTTTCAAAAAAAAAAAAAAAAAAAAAAAA
This sequence comes from Rosa chinensis, assembly GCF_002994745.2. NCBI lineage: Eukaryota > Viridiplantae > Streptophyta > Magnoliopsida > Rosales > Rosaceae > Rosa > Rosa chinensis. Next base: position 45,466,657 of record NC_037089.1, read on the forward strand.
AAATCTTGATCTATAAGTTTTAATTGTTGTTCTTAACTAATTTGGAATTCTTATATATAATAAGAAAACCACGATTATATCTTATGAATTCTGGTACATATTTTCATTGATTTAATTCTTTGAATCTAATTTACTCTTCTTTAAAATTGATTCAATATATGTCGATTTCGTAATCACATGATATAGTTATACAATCAAAGTAGATCAAAACATCTTGTGTCACACCCTGATTTTCAAACACAATTAAAAATCGATATATAATCTCATAGTTATGCATGCGTGATGATTCAGCCATCAATACAAAATACCTGAAAAAAAAAATTTCCTTTTAACCTAAGTATATACTGATGCCCTGAACGCACAATGTCAATATATACTCACTCCACATAGTCATATACTACACAAGTTTACAGATTAAATTGCCACAACAAAATAAACGTAAACACTCCTCAGAGCTTACTACATAGCGGAAGTCATAACAAAGGCAAAGCCAACAAAATTTGCTTCCTACCCGTACTGCTGCCAATAAGCTACCTCAGCTTCAGCCACAGTTATCCTGACCTACATGATTAACCCCTACACCATCAAATAGTGTACCGGGTTGCCACACAACAAACCCGGTAAGCTTATATGAGTGACTCAAGAACATCAATCAACAACAATCAACTTAAGGAAACAACACAACCATGATTCCTTCTAACATTCCATGTCCTTTCCACTGAAAGGACAACATAAGTCACCGCCGTGATAAAAACATATTAATTGATAACTCAACAAATCAATATGAACATTCAAGTCCGACATGGATAATAAAAGAAATAATACTCTCGAGACTCTCCCTTAAACTACACACTTATGAGTCTCCAGCAACCTCGACCGTTACCTTCATAAGCTATAATGGCAGATAGACTAGAGCTCTAACTAATCATAATCACTCGCTTGGCCAAATGCATGGTTCCCGATTTCTTGCCTTGGTCACCATCTGTGTCCGTCACCATTTAAATAAGTCGCACCTAACCTAAAAATGTTGCATAAATCTAATAAAAGATTTCCACTTCTCTACTCACCATCTGTGACTCTTGGTACAAACACTAATACATTTAAAATAAGTCACGCTTAACTCAAAAATGTAACATCAAACTCAACACTTTTCAAACAATAGAAAACATATTTTTCCACAATATTGTTTCCCAAAAAGTCGCATTCAAACAATAATATGAACACAATCACGCATATTGTTTCATCACACCACACTCACAAGAATATATACACACACACACGTAGTCATTCGCTCAAGAATGCCTATTAATACCAAATATAGTTTGCAGTTAAATAAATAACGCTAAAAACAATAATGGTAACTCCGTTCGTAAATAGACATTGTGAGATTACTCACTTCGATATTCCTGTTACGTCTTCACACAACTAGTTACTTACAGAACGCACACTGTCAAGCACCTAAGGAAAGTACGGTCTCAAATAAGTACATGAATTACAAAACGATTAAAGTTCGAATCCCCATTTGAACTAAAATCCATAAGTTACACCAATTGAGGCGAAACTTCATCCGAGACCACTCAAAGTCTCCGGAACACTCCTACAATCGATATGTCAAAGCTATAAGTCGATCGAATGGTCGGATCCTCACTAATAGAAAACCGAGACAATAGAAAACGATAGAAACCCTAGTAAAATCATATGATCACCAAAAATTTCGTATTATATATCAAAATGAACGTATCCACGAGTAGATGATAAATAAAACCAGAAACTATCTCTGACATGACCAGAAATCGCCCCCACAGGCAGTGGCACACCGTCGTCGGCCAAACTCAAAACCACAACAATCCAACGATCCAAAATGTCAAGAATACCAAGTACAACTTTAATACCTGGGGCTCAAGCCAACTTGGCCTAATCGCCGCCGATTGTCGCCACAAGCTAGAAATTACTGTTCACCTCGAGTTGCAACTCCACACTAAGAATCAATCGAAACCACCACCAAGAATCGATAGAGGAGGCCGCTACGAGCTCAAAAAGAATGGTTTCACCTCCAGCCGTCACCAGAATCGAGAGAACCAGTCAGGTCCGCCACCGCTGATTTTCACAGCCTTGTTGTGCCGCCGTGGGTGAGAAAACGCTTCTAGAGACCACCGCAGGGAGGAACGGAAGGAAGAGGCGAAACGATATGGGTAGTTATCACCGGTAGTGGTCACTGGAAAATGGAATTCCGATCAGGTCGGAAACCCGGATACGGGTTGGGTCAGTCACTTTTTATGTGAGAGAATGGAGGTTTTTGGCTTTCCGGAAATGGAAGTTTCCAAAAATGAAAATAGTAAATTTCCAAAAACGGAAATTTCTATTTATAGTGGTTTCCAAAAGTATCTGAAACTTTCAATAGCCATAACTTTCACATACGAACTCCGATTTCCACGTTCCACATATCCACGAACTCATATCGACACGCTCTACGATTTTTATGAAGAATGCTTTCAGAGAAACCCAATGTATAAAAAGTCAAACTTCGTACGCCCTAAAACTGTGAAATTCGAATAATTATTCATCCGAAAATAAATCCACTTCACAATTAACATATGAACAAAGCAGTGACCCATAATTCATACAACTAATCCATTATTAATTGCAAGAATTAAATAATGAAAATTCAGGTCATCACATCTTGTTTCTTGATCTTCAACTTTGTTACGGCCTCTACCTCCCCCTCTTTATGATTTCATGTGAACCTCTGTTCACTCCACTTTTAGAACCTAATGCTTCTAGTTGTCAAGACTCAAGCCTAACTAATGCCTTAATTAATATCTAAAATTTGATAAGGGATATGATCTTCAATCGTACTATTTAATTGGAATATATACTTATATCCATATGGGTGGCTGTTCAAACTCAAAATTCAAGTATATTACTGATCCGCATCATATCATAAAACGAACCTCATGTTCATAATAAAAACTGGATCTCACAAGACCTTCATATCTATTTCAATAAAAAATGAAGGCATTTGAGCTATGAATTTTCATGATACAAATATTGGCACACATATTATAATTCAACTATGCACATGGTCTTTTGCGATTGCCCATACATCACAACTATTGCTTATTAAAGCTAAAGTAACACAATTATCTCATAAGTTGCAGATCTTGATTGATGGCTCCAACATAGCTCATATTATGTTACCTATATGGAATATCATTGCATGTATTGGTGAAGATAATTTTGACCTTCATTATGTTGTATTAATCAACCTTAGGTATTCTACTATTTATTAAATATTGTATCATGAACCAAACATTTCATTAAACTAAGTACATTATTTTGGCATTACCAGTTTTGTCATTTCTTTTATTTACTGTGTTATATAGACTTATCTACGGATTTTATATTGTTGTGTAATGCAAACATTGCTCACAAGGAAATTGTTTATTTACTAATTATTTGTGAGTTATCATTTTTAGTGACACAATCCTCCAATCATTAGGGAGACAAATATACTTTGCGAAAAACGACGTGAATTGGTGTGAGATTTTATTCACCATGTCTCCTTTTACTTTCGAGAAAAAGTCTCAAATAATTATGAGAAATTGATAAAGTGGCAATCATGAACTATGTGTTTTTGACCTATAGTATTGATTTGGACTTGCTATCCACCAATGGATAATTTAAATCCAATATATATACATGCATGTATTGCGAATGGTTATATCAAATAGTCTTTCTACCGTTATAGGGAGGAAAGACTAATGTAACAGCGTAAATTTATGTGAAATATATTCACTAAGTCTAATGTTTTAAGCTCATTGTAAGAAAAGATTATACAACCATATAACACTCTTCATGAGGTTATATTAAAAAATCAACGTTCTCTTATTAATTTTGGCTTGGATAGACATAGATGTCATAAAAGAGGCTTTCGTAATCAATATCAATAAAGCTTATTACAGCTAATGCTAATGCATGCACATAAGAATGTGTGGGATATCTAATTGATAATTATTGATGATATCTTATCTATAGTAGTTACTAATATCATCAAAGACTTCGTTGCATCTATAAACTATATTATTGGCCACATTGGAAAGAGGTAGTTCCACATGAATTTGATCATTGGAAACCTTATGCAAATATCGGACCTTGTCACCCTGAGATTACAAAGGGTGTTTATTATTTTGAAGATTTATATGACACCATGTCTATTTATAGACGCATGAGATTAATCATTCTTCTCTAAGGGACAACTTTTCTATAAGTACAATGTCACATATAGCTGTTATATTGGTGAAAGGCTTATGGCAGGTTGTTTTCGTTATTATCAAGATATTAACGACATATTGCTAAAAGAATATCCCTAAATATTATGTGTCATTATAAGCAAATTGCGTAACCAAAACGCTTGCAAAATTATATTGCCGAAGGTAAATCTATGAATGAAAGAAAAGAGTTTGAAGTTTACACATGCATACAAAGAGTTAAAACTCATATATACTCATTCAATTATAGTTAAAGTGACTTATTGCCTCAATGTGTATTATGACAAAATAATATCGAATTCGAATTATGATATATTGTTTCACCATATTCTAACTCTTGTGAAGTTATGAATTTATCTAGAGCTCCTATAAAGCCTATATGAAATTATCAATTGTAAAAATTGATATTATGGCTAGGTAAGTTATGTAAATTTTCAATGCTTCAAATTTAGTTCTTATTTTGATATTGTTATTTAGATAAAGTTTTATATAACATATCTATTTGTCTCTATCTCATCATGTGAGGTAAGATTTATTGAGAATATCATAGTTTTGCTATTACTCTAATCTTTGCAGTAATGGAACTTCATGATGAGTTTATTATATGCAAAACACACCCATTCATTATGCATTTGTGCATCATCTTACACATGTATGAGTCTTCCAAATCAAGGGGTGATTCTCATCAGGGAGAGCATTCAGAAGCCTGTTACCTAGGACATATGCGTATTGTACTCTTTTTCTCCTTCGACCAGAGTTGTTTCCCATTGAGTTTTTGTTACCTTGCACGATTTTTAACAAAACAACAGTAAGTGCGTCTAACACCATATCATTGGCGGACATTGTCACGCCCCAAATTTCAAATAAAGAAATTCGAATCCAAAACGCGATAACTTAACAAGCACAAGAAAATGCTTAGAAAAATTTTCTTTTAAACTAAGCAACAAAACAAATCGAGCTCACAAACGTCAATATAGACTTGTTCTTTAAAGTCACATATTACATTACAGAGAGTTTACAAATTAAACTGAACAACAATTCAATAAGTAAATACACACACTACATAGCGAAAGACTAAAACCAAATGTACACTTTTACATCCAAGCTACGACAGCGACAAAACCTCAGCTTCGATGACTGTTACTCTGACCTGCACAATAACCCCTACATTATGGAATAGTGCACCGGGTTGAAACAACAAACCCGGTAAGCTTTTGCAAGCTCATGTGAGTAAACTCAAACAACCACGAACTCACATTTTCAACTCATTATTTTCAAAATTGAAATCCTTTTCTTTTTAAAGAAAACACAAGTCACCACTGTGACAAATTAAATCATTCGAAATCACAACTACAAATCCAATGAAACATGTCTTTAAATTTGTCATTTCAATGTTCCAAAATTGAGAATACATGTCAAACCATGTTAACCATAAACTCACAAGATATTCACTCTATTTTTCACACAAGTAAGTGGGTCAACGACTCTACACTCAAAACATTCTCATGCAATACCGCCATATGCTTGCTCTTCAATCTTATCTCCACTTATCAACAAAATCACATCTTGGATGAAAAATGACTTTTGTTGGATGTATCGAGGCTTAGGGTGAGGTGTTAAAGAAATGAAATGGAATGGAAAAATAATTTGCAAGCAACTTAATAAGTAACAATCATTTTGAGATTAAGAACTTAAGAACTAAAGATGCTCAAAATTTCCACTTTCTCACTCCCCCAAACTTGAACAAAAACTAATTATTGAATTGAAATGACATTCTTTTGAGATCTTCTTTTGTTTCTCCTCATTTTGCTTTCTTTTCAACTTCTTTCTTTTTTTCTTTCACTAATATAAAGTAAAATTGCAAAACAAAGAATACCCCCAAACTTTTCCGAGTACCCCCAAACTTTTTTCTTTTAGCATCATGACATAAACAATCTCGTATTGCTCATTAAGTAAACTTGAAAGGGTAAGACAAGTGTTTAAGTTAAAGGAACAAACATTTGTGGTGTGAAGAATTGAAATGCTAATTACGGAAAGGCTCAAAATGACAATCTAATGATATTCAATCTTGTGGGACATACTCATTTGGCTATGGTGGATTCCTAGTTGCCTAAATCATTTTCAAGATGTAAAATTGAGACAATGAGTTTCAAAAGATATGAAGCAAGTTCTAGAGATACAAAGAAAATGAGATGTTCACTCATGAAGAAATTAGTGCTTAGAACTATGCATGCACTTCAATTAAGCTCAAATACTCACAACATGGCATGTATTAGCTCCCACAAGTCTCACTATGCTTCTCTAGCTCAATATATAGATATGACAAATATGGATATAAATGAAATCAAACACTTGATGGTTTATTTGGAAAAATAAAGCTCAGAAGACCCAAACATGCTTTCTAGCCCACAATTATATTAAGCTCAAGTTCATTATTGGTGTTGGAAAGAACATAAAAGAAACACAAAAAACAACTAAAAACACAAAGCGATCCAAACTAGCAAATTTTTAAATTTTAGGCACTTTAAAGGTTTTGAACCAAAATAAAACTTCAGACAAAAAAAGAAGTTTTCCTTCCCCCATACTTAAATCTAACATTGTCCTCAATGTTAAAATGATGCTCTTAAAATCTCTTCAATGAAACATTCAAGCATGGATGGACTAAAACTAAACAACTTCACAAAACTACTAAAACAAAACAAGCAAACACAAACTAAAAGCAAGAGTTTAGAAAAGCTCTCCCTTGAAGACCATAATACTCTCTACAAGTCACCAACAATCACCAACAAATAAGGCATCAAAGCCTTGCAATCCAAGCTCATGAACTTTTGTGTTGCTTCAAAAATGACATATTTCCTTCTTCATCATCATCTCTTATTCAAAAACTTTTTATCCATGTTTGGCTACCTTCAAGTAAGGCTTTGTTTTTTAGGACTTCTAGCCGATCCTTAGAAGTTACCACCACTTGTTAGGGAGGATACTTCTTGTGCAAGACCACCGTACTATTTGAACCCAACAGACTTATTAATTTGTCATAGAGGCAAGAACAAAAGCAATCCATGAACTCTCAAATGTTTGACCAAAGGAGTGGCCTTCTTCTTGTCTTCCTCTTCTTTGCAATGGAACTTTCAAGTATCCCTCTGTCAGGCCCCTGATTTTTAACAACATTAAAAATCGATATATAATCTCATACTTATATATGCACGATCGTTCAGTCATCAATACAAAATACCAGGAAATTTTTTCCTTTTAACCTAAGTACACATTGATTCCCTGAACCCACAATAATAACATATACCCGCCCTCCACAGAGTTATGTAATACAACAGGTTACGAATTAAATTGCCACAACAAAATAAAAAGTAAATGCTCATCAGAGCTCACTACAAGAGGAAGTCTTTATTAAAGACACAAAATTGACTTCTTACCGTTAAGCTGCCAGCACGCTACCTCAGCATCAGCATCGATTATCCTGACTTGCAAAAATAACCCCTACACCATTGGAATGGTGCACCGGGTTGCCACACAACAAACCCGGTAAGCTTTTGCAAGCCCGTATGAGTAACTCAAAACACACACGCACAACTCATCCAATGAGGAACCAACAACTCGTAAAAAAGAATCACACACCTTGTTTTCCCAACACAGCACATTCTTTTCCCAAAAGAACACAACACAATCACCCCGTGATAAAAATCATATTAATTGAAACTCTGAATATTTAAATATGATACACAAGTCCTCCCCGGACATTTAAAAGAAAGAATCCCCGAAACTCTCTTTTAAAAACACGTACTCATGAGCATCAGATAGTTCTCCGCTACCCTCCATGATGTACCAACAACAAATCAGTTCAACCTGGACAAAATAACACATCAACACACACCTCAATCAAATTTATCGTTAACCTAACAAATAGAATATGATTCACAAGTCCTTCCAGGACATTTAAAAGAAAGAATCCTCAAAACTCTCTTTTAAAAACACGTACTCATGAGCATCAGATAGCTCCTCGCTACCCCCCCCCCCATGATGTACCCACAACAAATCAGTCCAACCTGAACAAAACAACATATCAACACACACCTCAATCATATCTATCGTTAACCTAACAAATAGAATATGATTCACAAGTCCTCCCAGGATAATTAAAAGAAAGAATCCCCGAAACTTTCGTTTAAAAACACGTACTCATGAGCATCAGATAGTTCCCCACTACCCCCCATGATGTACCAACAACAAATCAGTCCAACCTGGACAAAACAACACATCAACACACACCTCAATCATATTTATCGTTAACCTAACAAAAAGAATATGATTCACAAGTCCTCCCAGGACATTTAAAAGAAAGAATCCTCAAAACTTTCTTTTAAAAACACGTACTCATGAGCATCAAATAGCTCCTCGCTACCCCCCCCCCCCCATGATGTACCAACAACAAATCAGTCCAACCTGAACAAAACAACATATCAACACACACCTCAATCATATCTATCGTTAACCTAACAAATAGAATATGATTCACAAGTCCTCCCAGGATAATTAAAAGAAAGAATCCTCGAAACTTTCGTTTAAAAACACGTACTCATGAGCATCAGATAGTTCCCCGCTACCCCCCACGATGTACCAACAACAAATCAGTCCAACCTGGACAAAACAACACATCAACACACACCTCAATCATATTTATCGTTAACCTAACAAAAGAATATGATTCACAAGTCCTCCCAGGACTTTTAAAAGAAACAATCCTCGAAACTCTCTTTTAAAAACATGTACTCATGAGCATCAGATAGCTCCTCGCTACCCCCCATGATGTACCAACAACAAATCAATCCAACCTAGATAAAACAACACATCAACACACACCTCAATCATATCTATCGTTAACCTAACAAATAGAATATGATTCACAAGTCCTCCCAGGATATTTAAAAGAAAGAATCCTCGAAACTCTCTTTTAAAAACAAGTACTCATAAGCATCAGATAGTTCCCCGCTACCCCCCATGATGTACCAACAACGGACTAGAGCTTTAACTGATCGTATCCACTCACCCAGCCAAAGGCGTGAAGTCCCGATCGTCAGACAGATCATCACACAGATCACCACACGGATCACTCCCAGCAACCTTGAATCCACAGACCTCCCCAAGTCGTCAGATCAAACATTAAACAACCCACACAAATCTTGACACTTCCCAAAACAAAATGAATTCCCAATTCCTAACACATTGTCTCCCGAAAAGTCAAGCCTCAAGCAATAGAATGAAACCCATCAATCCCTATTGCATAAATCACCCATCAACCCACAAGAACATACATATTTCACGTAAATATATATATATATACACACACACACACACACGTGGTCATTCACTCAAAATGTCACTAATACCAACAATAGTTTGCAGTTAACTAAATAACTCTCAAAACAATAAAGGTATTTTATTCATTAATGAACCTTGTGAGATTACTCACCTCAAAACGCCCGATGCGTCTTCAATGCATAACAAGGCAGCCACACCACAAAACAACCGTCCAAGGATACCTCGTCAAGTACCTAATTACATACGGTTTCAACTTAGCAACAATCCATAAACGATTTAAGTCTGAAACCCCTGTTTTGAACTAAAATCCTCAAAGTGACGCCAATCGAGGTGAAACCACATCCGAGACCACCCAATGTCTCCGGAATACTTCTACGATCGATATGCCAAAACCACAAGTCTATCGGAAGCTCGAATCCTCACTGATCGAATAAATCGACCGGTATGAAACCGTCAAAATCATAACAAATCCATACGAACTTCAAAATTTGCATATTATATATCGAAACGCTCGTATCAACGAGTAGAACATATATAATACCAAAAACAGTTCCCTACATGGCCGGAAAACCACCAGAACGCCACCACAGGCTGTGGCGCACCCCCGGCAGCCAAAACTCAATATTTCACAAAACTCTCAACATCAAAGCTGTTCATCTAAGCATGCTTGTGAATTTTTATAACTAGCACGAAGTAAGAAACTAAGCCCGAAGAAACTAAGGTCGAAAACTACCTCGCAAGTCGTGGATTACTGTTCAGCCCGAAGCCACGAAGGAAGCATGAAGCCACGAAGTCGCCGGAGTTGCATTTTCAGTTCGGGTCCGAATACCTCAAAGTTCGCCACCTTCTAGCGCCGTCGTGGAGGAGAATCGTTGCTAGAGGACACTAGAGGGACGACCAGACTGAGGTAGCGATCTGATCTGGAAACTTTCACTGCCGGAAACCGCCTAAAATCAAGGTCAGGTCAATCAAAATATTTCGACCCTAAAGGAATCGAGAGAGGAAGAGAGTTTCCGGAAAAGGAAACCAAATGAAAATAGAGTGCGAAACTTGTATTTATACCAAAATGGAAAGTTCTTCCAATGGCCATAACTTCATCATACAAACTCCGATTTCCACGTTCCACATATCCACGAACTCGTATCGACGCGCTCTACAACTTTCGTGAATGAAGTTTCTAGAGAATCCCAATGAATAAAAAGTCAACCCTTGCGCCCCCCTAAAACGAAGCTTCCTGAATAATTATTCGCCCGAAACATTTCCGCTCCATCCAGGAGCCACGAAACCATCCAATAACCACTAATTAAATTCCGGAAAATCCTCGGAAAATAATTACGAATTTCTGGGGCATCACATTCCACCCCCCTTAAACGTACCACGCCAATAAGTACGAATAAATCAAGCTCAATCAAATTCTCATTCCTCGGCAATAATGTCCTTCATCTCAAAGTACAACTTCCCGCGATCCATAATGGGTACAAGTACCCCACCTAGTATCACAACATTAGGAATCTTTACCACACCGCTCAATGATAACCCAATCATTTCATGGATCTCACCCTCGTACACTATCCAACAAACACTCTGTGACTGCAGCACTACAGACAGATCACCCAAGAGTCCAGAATCTTGTTATCACAACAGTATCTGCATCATTTCCTAAAAAATGCAACCCTTGCATTACAAGAATTGAAAGTGAAACCTTCACTTCAACTCAAACAACAATAGCCCAAACATCACAACTCAATAAGTGTCTACCCAACTTGAGACACAAAGCCAAGCTAAGGTCTGGCCCCTCCTGACCCACACACACATCATCACCTATCATTGTAATCACAATCAAAGTGGCCTCTACTACCATAACAATGAAGGATGCCTCACACCACAAACCACACTCAAAGGCTAACTTTAGACAATAGCACAACACATGGAAAGAAGTACACAACTATCACACATCATTCTAGCACACAAGTAGAATTAGATAAGGTACTTTCTTATCCTCACATGCATCATCTTGAGGAAACAATGCAACCATGATTCCATCTAACCCTCCATATCCTTACCACCAAAAGGACAACATAAGTTACCACTATGACAATGTTCTATTTGCTAACTTAAACATCAAGAAGCAATTCAAGTCTCATCTAGATAATAAAGGAAGAATACTCTAGGAATTCTCCTTTAACTACATACTTATGAGTCTTCAGCAACCTCCACCGTTACTCCCTTAAGCTATAATGGCAGACAGACAAGAACTCTGACTGACATCGTAACCACTCGTCCGGCCAAGGACGTGATTACCGATAACATGCCTTTGTCACCATTTGTGACCATCTGTGATTCAATCTCGATCACCATCTGTGACTCAATATCAATCACCATATGTGATCCATCACCATCTGTGACTTAATATCGATCACCATCTGTGACCAAATCTCGATCACCATCTATGATCAGTCACCATTAATGACTCAATATTGATCACCATCTGTGATTAGTCAACATCTGTGACTCACGATATCTCAACACATGAAATTCTACAATCAGAACTCAATACACAATTTCACCATCCTTGAGAAATAATGAACTCATTTTCAAATATTGCTCACATCTCAACGAAATTGAAACACCTCACGGGTGCCACCTGCCCCACAGGTGCAACCCTAACAGGTGTAGCTACCTCTCCAGCTAGCGCCTGTTGATGAGTCATGCGCCTATTCCAGAACGAACCCTCATAATCCCTCACACTCTTAGTCCCTTGGGATAACTAGATGAATTGCTCCCAGCCTCAAATCTCCTTAGCCAACGTTGACAAACGAGTGGCATCCACAACATCACAACCTCCTTAATAGATGGAACAGGCAGCTCAACATTCAATGCCTCGACATCATCCTCGAAAATATCCTCACAGGAGGAATCCTGCCCTTACCTCGGGCACTACCCCTGCCCCTGGGTCTACCTCGACCCCTAGCTCTGCCTCCTGGTGAATCCATCACCCAAGGAGCATAGAACACTTGGTTAATACTTGTAAAATCTTCAAACACAAGTATAAGTCAACACTATGACTCAACCAACCTTAATACCACATCAAAGGATACAATTCCATCCCCTACATCAATCTTGAGTTAAAACTGAAGGTCATCATTCCTCAAAAGTCTTTAACTCATAGAAGCTACATCTAGCTCCTACACTTCATCCCCTGAGCCGACACCACCCTGATGACTCACATCCTAACGCTCACTACATACCCAATGTTTATATCAATACCGAAGAGCATCGGATGGGGATCCGCTGCAGACGGGCCATCACTCGAGCAGTATTGATTGTCACCAAATATGCACCTTACGCTCTGATACCAAACTGTCACGCCCCTGATTTTTAACAACATTAAAAATCGATATATAATCTCATACTTATATATGCGTGATCGTTCAGCCATCAATACAAAATACCTGGAAACTTTTCCCTTTTAACCTAAGTACACATTGATGCCCTGAACCCACAATAATAACATATACAACAGCTATGTAATACAACAGTTATGTAATACAACAGCTTACGAATTAAATTGCCACAACAAAATAAAATTTAAATGCTCCTCAGAGCTCACTACAAGCGGAAATCTTCATAACGGTAAAGTCACAAAATTAACTTCTTATTGTTAAGCTGCCAGCACGCTACCTCAGCATCTGCCACGATTATCCTGACCTGCAAAAATAACCCCTACACCATTGGAATGGTACACAGGGTTGCCACACAACAAACCCGGTAAGCTTTTGCAAGCCCGTATGAGTAACTCAAAACACACACGCACAACTCATCCAACGAGGAAACACCTTGTTTTCCCAACACAGCACATTCTTTTCCCAAAAGAACACAACACAATCACCCCATGAAAAAAATCATATTAACTGAAACTCTGACAATTTAAATATAATACACAAGTTCTCCCTGGACATTTAAAAGAAAGAATCCCCGAAACTCCCTTTTAAAAACACGTACTCATAAGCATCAGATAGCTCCCCGCTACCCCCCATGATGCATCAACAACAAATCAGTCCAACCTGGACAAAACAACACATCAACACACAACTCAATCATATCTATTGTTAACCTAACAAAAAGAATATGATTCACAAGTCCTCCCAGGACATTTAAAAGAAAGAATCCCCGAAACTCTCTTTTAAAAACACGTACTCATTAGCATCAGATAGCTCCCCGCTACCCCCCATGATGTACCAACAACAAATCAGTCCAACCTGGACAAAACAACACATCAACACACACCTCAACCATATTTATCGTTAACTAAACAAATAGAATATTCCCAGGACATTTAAAAGAAAGAATCCCCGAAACTCTCTTTTAAAAACACGTACTCATGATCATCAAATTGCTCCCCGCTACCCCCCATGATGTACCAACAACGGACTAGAGCTCTAACTGATCGTATCCACTAATTCGGCCAAAGGCTTGAAGTCTCGATCGTCAGACAGATCACCACATGGATCACTCCTAGCAACCCTGAATCCTCAAACCTCCCCAGGTCGTCAGATCAAACATTAAACAACCCACACAAATCTTGACACTTCCCAAACAATAGGAATTCCCAATTCCTAACACTTTGTCTCCCGAAAAGTCAAGCCTCAAGCAATAGAATGAAACCCACAAATCCCTATTCCATAAATTACCCATCAACCCACAAGAATATACATATTTCACGTAAATATATATATACACACGTGGTCATTCACTCAGGAATGCCACTAATACCAACAATAGTTTGTAGTTAACTAAATAACTCTCAAAACAATAAAGGTATTCCGTTCATTAATGAACCTTGTGAGATTACTCACCTCGAAACTCCCACTGCGTCTTCAATATAGAACAAGGCAGCCACACCACAAAACAACCGTCCAAGGATACCTCGTTAAGTACCTAATCACATACCGTTTCAACTTAGCAACAATCCACAAACGATTTAAGTCCGAAACCCCTGTTTTTAACTAAAATCCCCAAAGTGACGCCAATCAAGGAAAAACCACATCCAAGACCACCGAATGTCTCCGGAATACTTCTATGATCGATATGCCAAAACCACAAGTCGATCGGAAGCTCGAATCCTTACGGATCGAATAAATCGACCGGTGTGAAACCGTCAAAATCATAACAAATCCATACAAACTCCAAAATTTGCATATTATATATCGAAACGCTCGTATCAACGAGTAGAACCTATATAATACCAAAAATAGTTCCCTACATGGCCAAAACTCAATATTTCACAAAACTGCCAACATCAAAGCTGTTCATCTAAGCATGCTTGTGAATTTTCATAACTAGCACGAAGTCAGAAACTAAGCATAAAGGGTCGAAAACTACCTTGCAAGCCGTGGATTACTGTTCAACCCGAGTTGAACCAAGTTCCACTTAAATCGACCAAACAACCACCGTAGATCGATCAGGGAGCCTTCTCTGAACTCAACCAAGGAAGCATGAAGCCACGAAATCGCCGAAGCTGTATTTTCCGTTCGGGTCCTAATACCTCAATGTTCGCCCCCTTCTAGCGCCGCTGTGAAGGAGAATCGCTGCTAGAGGACACCAGAGGGACGACCAGAAGGAGGAGGCGATCTGATCTGGAAACTTTCACTGTCGAAGACCGCCGGAAACCACCAGAAAATCGGGGTCGGGTCAGCCGGGTTCGGATCGAGTCAGTCTAAATATTTAACACTAAAGGAGTCGAGAGAGGAAGAGAGTTTCCGGAAAAGGAAACCAAATGAAAATAGTAAGTTTCCCACTCGGGAAACTTCTATTTATACCAAAATGGAAACTTCTTCCAATGGCCATAACTTCCTCATACAAACTCCGATTTCCGCGTTCCACATGTCCAAGAACTCGTATCTACGCGCTCTACAAATTTTGTGAATGAAGTTCCAGAGAATCCCAACAACGCTTCCTGAATAATTATTCGCCCGAAACATTTCCGCTCCATCCATGAGCCACGAAACAGTCCAATAACCACTAATTAAATTCTGAAAAATCCTCAGAAAATAATTATTAATTTCCGCGGCATCACACCCTCTTGACTCCTCCTTCAAAGTTGATGTGGACTTGATGCTTGGAGAAAGAGTTGGTGGTAGATGTATGTGAGAGTGAGGTTGAGGTTGTGAACATGTGGACCACTTTCTTTCCAACCCTTCACTTCATCATAGAAGCATTGAGCACTATATGGTGGATTGAGAGGTAGAAGTACCTTGATCTCAATACTATCTTTATTGTGAACAAGAGTGCTCAATGTTCTATCTTGCCCCTTGGTAGTTCTTGATGGTGCTCCTTGGATGGTGGAGGAAGGAAAATCCTTGATTCTTCAACTTCTTCTTCATGACAAGGCATGGAAAGACTTTCTTCATCTTCTAGAGTCTTGACCTCATTGGTGGAGCGATCATGGTACATGGCTTCCTTTGTTGTATATTTCTATTTAAAGTGCTCATCATCTTCTTCAAGATTATCTTTAACAACAAGCCCCCTTAATTTCCAAAATTGCACAAAACCATCAATGCATTGCTTCATTTCTTCTTTACTCATTTGACGGCTCCCATAACCAAGTGGTTCTTCTTGTATATTTGCATCATCATCTTGAACTTGAATAGAGAACTCTTGCTTATGATGCACAATATACAATTCTTCATTTGAGGTTGACTCCACTTGATCAAGGAAAAGTTATGGCTCTTGCAAGGTGGTAGATGGTTGCTCTAATGCATAATGAAGTTTGAGTTGATCAATCTCTTCCTCCATTCTTAAATTAGAAGCTTTTATCTTGGCAATGCCTTCATGAAGTAGAGATCTTAGAGACTTATCTTTCTCTTCTTCTTGAGGATATGCTTGGGGTGCCATAGTCTCTTGATGCATGCTCATTTCGTACTCATACTCTTACATGAACTTCGGATACTCAAATCTCAAGACACAATCAATAGATGAGTGTTGGGGAGATCCACACAAAGCACAAATATGGTTGAAAGGCATGTGACTTAGGGTGTAAGGCTCTCATTGTTGATAAAGTTCACCATAATAACTTTGTTGCTCAAACTCTTTTGGATCATTCCATCCTTGGTTCCATCCATCCATAGCTTGAAGAAATTATATATGTACCTATAGGTTCCCAAAGGATTAGTAACTAGAAATAAAATAAAATACAAGATATATATATATATATATATATATATATATAAATTGAAAATTGCAACTATTTTTTAATTTTATTTTGAGTGGTGCTATTCACACACCCCCTATATTTTTCTATTGCTTTAATTCAATTTATTTTTCCAAATTACCCTAACTACCCTCCCTTGCAATTCTGATTTATTTTTTTTGGACTAAATACTTAGGACTCCCTATACTTTGCTCCATAAAACAGTTTAGTCCAAAATTTTTAAATTAAATAGGTTAGTCCTTATTCTCTCTAATTCTCACACAATTGGTCCTAAAATGACTATTATACCCCTCACTTTTTTTTTCTCTCTCTTTTTGTTTTTTATTTTTTCTAGCTCTCTCTCCCCTCCCCCCTTTTATTTTTCTTGTTGCCGGATCGTTGATGTCGTTAAGCTTTGAATCGTTGGAAGACGCATAGGCATGCCTTGATTTTTAGCCCGTTGATGAGCACGATGGCGGAGTAGGTGTCGACGGTAGGAGGCTCCGGCTGATCGAGAATAGGGTAGGTGGATTCCAAATACGCCCTCTCTCTCTATGTGTCTTTCCTTGATATGAATTTGACGAACCTATGGAAATTTTTGGGTCTGAGACAGATGTGAAATGAGTGAGGGAGTACGAGTGGTGAAGTGTAATCAGGGAAGAGAGGAGTTGCAGCAATTGTGTTGATACAGGTGATGAGTCTCCACAAAGGAGAAGTTTGGGTGCCCAGAAAAAATTTTGGGTACCTGTGTATCAGCGTGTGGGCCATTTTCCAGTGTCGCTGGATGATGCGGAGGCAAGACCAGACTCGTAGGAGGCCGGTGAGTACACTAGTGGTGGAGGTGAGCTGCATGGTAGTGTGAGAGACCAGTCATGGAGGAGAGAGAAAATCTCATATTCACTTTCTCTCTCTCCTCAAAACTTTCTGTCAAATTGAAACCCAGCAACTTAATTGCTTGATTTTCATATGAAGGAGATGAAAATCAAGAAGGAGATGTGAAGAAGATGAGTTGCAGGAGTCGCCGGAGCATTTGTGGGTCTTGTCATGAAGGCCAAGGGGGAGGATCCTGAATCCCAAATATAGAGAGAGAGAGAGAGAGAGAGAGAGAGAGAGAGAGAGAGAGAGAGAGAGAGAGAGAGAGAGAGAGAGAGAGAGAGAGAGAGAAGAAGTAGATAAATAAATTAAAAAAAAAAACATAGAAAACAAAAAAAAAAAAATTGAGGGGTATAATAGTCATTTTAGGACTTGTTGTGTGAGAATTAGAGAGAATAAAAACTAACTTGTTTAATTTAAAAATTTTGGACTAAACTGTTTTATGGAGCAAAGTATAAGGAGTAACAAGTATTAGTCTTTTTTTTTTTTTTCTATTTTGGAAGTCAGTCATCGCCAAATTATAAACCCTAATGTGTTCAAGTTTTGCCTTACTTCCCAAACTCCAAACTGCATGAAATTTTAGTGTGCTCTACCTTAATGTGTTTACTTTGATTTTGAAAAATTTTGAAGTTCATTGCTGCACAAATGAACCTTTTTTTTTTTTGAAAGGATTTGATTTAATTAGATATCAAAGCCATGAATACAGGCCAGAGTCTAACATGCACTTACATAAGAATCCGGTGAAATCCGGAGAACCTATCTAAGCCAATACTAAACTCATTAGAGTCTAAAGGGACGCTCGCCGGAAAGCAAGCCTATAACGAGCAAAAACAACCTCGCTATTCTAAGGCTAAATCATTCATCTAGTCTAATTTGCAGCACGCCATTGTGGTACAAATAATAACTAGAAACATCTTAGAACAACACATAGAGATTACCCTAACTCTACAAGGCTTGTAACCAGATGTCTAATAGCAGAGATTTAGGAAAATACTAGCTCCTCCCCCTTAGGGTTGGAGCCAGCACCATCCTTAGCCTCTTCAGGAGCCAACAACCTCGGCAACAGGTTGGACTTGCTCTTCTTGTTCAAAGCAACTGTAGTAGACTCAACCGACCCAAGTTTGAGCTGCCCAATGACCCAATCCCACTGCTCATACCTACTGAAACAGGCCCAAGAGAGATTAGACCCATTTGATCCAGGCCCAGTCCCAGAAGCCCAAACCCAAGCAAAGATGCTGGCATGAGCATCATGTCGCCGCAGCCGTCTCCGCCCTGTCTGGGGTCGTCCAATCCATCCTCAGAAGCATCACTGCACTACCACACCGGCCAGTGCCTATCGATCGGTAGACCTCCAACTCCGATTGTCGAGCGCCTCGACCTTGACTGCACCCAGACTAGATGAGAATCTGATCTGCTAACGCGCTAGCAATCATCCAACGCCGTCGAGTTAGCCCTTCACCCAAACCCCAGGCACGGCGGTACCAGTCCGACGAACCTACGACTGATCCGCCTCGATTCACAGCACCAAGACCAAAATCCTAGAACAAGCGGATCCTTTCGAAAACCTCGACCACCACCAAAACAGACCCTGAGATCCGCCACGCACGACCAATGACGCGGGCTCGTCGGTGAAGACTACCACGCCACCGCCACCCTCTGTTCAGAAACCCTAGGGCTCTGCTTGTCCTCACTATGAGGTATGTTTGAGGATCCTGTTGCACAAATGAACTTTTAGTAAATCTTCAAAGCTGAAATATTCCTGCCTTAAGATTCCACTTTAAATTGTGTTAAATTTAGTCTTATTCTAAATTTATCTTGCTTCAAAACCCCTTAAGTCATACCCCGGTTTGGGGTGTGACAAATTGGTATCAAATTTTCTAATTTCTCTTTAGATTTAGCATGAACAAGTTAAGTTTTGAGTGATGAGGAAGTAATCAAGGAAATTGAGTGTTTTGTCTTTCGATCTATTTATGTTTTGTTGAAGAGTCGTAGTGCCATTACGTAACTACAATATTTTGACTGAAGTGCTATTGTATTTTCTTTGGATGCTGTTTTACAACATTTGAGATATTATTGCATAGGATCTACTTGTTACATACTAAACATAATGTTCCAAAGTCTAGTGTGTTTTTCAGCCTAATGTTGAACTTTTATTTATGGGTGAGTGTTCTTTCAATACAGTTATCTAAATTACATTGTATTAAGAGTTTCATACCATTGATTATGCGTGTGTCTGCATTTGTCTAGCCCCTCAGATAAGTCTTGTTCAATTAATTTTGAATTATACTCCAATTTTTTTTTTTTGTACCTAGAAATTTTTCAAATTTACAGACTGCATCTGAAATGGCTTATTGCCAATCTATAAGAGATGAGAAACTTTAATAAGCTAGGTGCAATATTGGAACTCCAGACAATAAAGGAGTAAAGCATGCGTCTTACCCCTCCTACTCGTATGAGGACAAACTTTACAATTTAGATGATAATTGATTCATGAGTGATTTGCCAAATAGAAAAAAAGAAAAAAGAAAAATAATCAGAATTGCAAGGGATGGTAATTAGGATAATTTGTAAAAATAAATTGAATTAAAGTAATAGAAAAATAGAGGGGGGGGGTGTGAATAGCACCATCCTTTATTTTTAATTTTTAACTTTTTAATTTCTTTCACTAAGTAAAGAGGAGAAATCCAATCGTTGGGTGTTGTCTATCGCCCAACATTTCGGTAACTCCTTTCAATGCGACCAGGTAAGGAGAGAAAAGATTTTGGTAGAGCAATCACTACTAGCAAAATAACAATACACACGGATTTACTATATTTAAAAGCCACAGATATCCGTGAGAGATAGAAATACTAACAGATAACCATGTGAAATGAGCATAATTGGGCCCACAATAATTTGTACATTAACAATATCAACGGAAATCTGTGTGAGTAAACAACAGTAACATATGAGTGTGAAAACTAAAACATTTTCACACGGTTATCTGTGTGTATATCAATTCACACTGATTTCTGTATGTATTACAAATTAGTTTATTTAAAAGGGGAAATGATCATTTACCCAATTTCAAATTAAAAATTGCCCACTTGCTCCACTAACAGTTTTTTAACCCCATTTACCCAAAACACTATAAGAGATTATTTCCCTAATATCCAATTAATTCTTTTTTTATTCTTTTTATTTATTTTTGAGACTTTTTTGCCCTCTCCTTCATTCTCACTTAGAGAGAGAAGTCATCCTCCACCTTGCTGTGCTCCGGTGACCAGTGGCCGGCCGCGGTCTCCGATGACCTGTGACCGGAGTCTTGCGTCTAGTGACAGGAATCCGACAACCAGTCACCGGAATCCCGAATCCGACTGCCGGACTGGTGACCGAATTCCAGCGTCTTAATTTATTGCCCCCTAATATTACCCAGTAACCATATTATTGCCCCCAACATATTATTGTCTCCCAATAATCATATTATTGCCCTTCAGTGAATTGCATAAACTCCCAAAATCAAAATGAATACACCACATGCACAATTGATCAATTTATATGCATATTATTGCCCACAGTAGACATCTATAACTACTCAATAAAACCTTTCTTTTCATTCTTCATTCTTCTTTTTTCTTTCTTCTTTCCTTATAGTTTACCAAAAAAAAAAAAAAAACAAGTGGACACCCAGAATTTGCTCTGGGCACAGTCTATGACTAACTCCTCCTGCTACGCAAGACCACTTGAGAAAGAACCCGATGCCCAACCCCAATTTCAAAACCAATCTGCGTTGTCCACAATCTAAGATTCCCGACCCCCAATTTCTGCTACGCAAGACCACATCAGAGAGAACCTGACCCCTAAATCCTAATTCCTACCAAATTCCTGCGATGCTCGGTTAGTTAAACCCGAATTCCTGCGATGCAAGAGAGATTGAGAATTTTCTTCGACATGCAGACACCTGAGATAGAGCAATTGGAGAGGGAGATTAAAGAAGAAAAGAGAAGTAGATTAGGGAGCTTCAAGAGATGGAAGAGGAGCGGACTAGGATGGCGGAGGTTTTTGCGAAGAATGACGCCGATTGGGACTAGGAGCAGATTGTCGATGAAGATTGCGCTTGGGAAGTGTTTGCCGACACCGATCTTGGAGAAGGTGTTGAAGGCGTCGCTCTACGTCTGGGCGGCTGGCTGTAGAGAGAGAGAGAGAGAGAGAGAGAGAGAGAGGTTTGTAGTTTATTAATTAGATTGGGGGTAAAAATGTCACTTACGTTTAAATTGGGTAAATGGGGTTAAAAAAACCTCTTAGTGGAGCAAGTGGGCAATTTTTAGACTAAAATTGAGTAAGTGGTCACAGCCCCTATTTAAAAATCGTTAACTTTTAATGATATGTGAATTATGGAGAGATGGATTTCCGTGACAATGAGTTTTTAGTACAGAAATCTGTGTAAAATGAGCAACACACGAATATCTGTGTCAAATGTAGGCACGGATATCCATGTGAAAAGAAAAACTAGCAACTAAATTCCGTGTGAAAAATCGAATGACCATTGACAATGTTACTAAGATAAATACACACAAACATCTGTAGCAAATGTAAATGTATTTCACAGGAACTTCCGTGGCTATTTTGCTTAATGTTACAAACATCCGTGTAAAAAAGAAGCTACATACGAAATTCTATGTAAAAATTTCAAAATTGATGCGATGTTCTTTCAGGTAGCTATCTACTCATGGATATTTGTGAGAATTTTGAATGTATCTCACACAGATTTCAGTGATTACATTGCTTATACCTCCCCCCACGCTCCCAATCTCATCACATCCTTCATCTTCTACTCTCTACTATCCATTCCCAATCCTATATTTTCACTTATCCCCTCAGAGACCCAAGTCCAAAATCCTAAACTTGTAAATTTATTTTCAAGTTTAGGATTTTCTTCACCCATCACCACGCATGATTTTCTTCCTCTCTTTGATATCTTCGAACCTAGATTGGATCTTGGATTTAAGAAAAAGTAGATCGATTCCAGGTATGTTTTTAGATCTTATCCTATTACTCTGTTCAATTTGTTATTGGATCTTGAATATTTTTCTTTTTGTTGTTCTTGGTTCCAGTTGTTTGTGGTGGATTGCTTTAGATGTGTTCATTGTGAAAGGGCTTGTGAAATCTGGATTTCTTTTCTTTCGGATGTAGATTTATGGTTAGTTAATTTAATTCAATATTCTTGTTTCTCTCTACTTGGTTTTGCAGCTCATTTAATTTCATTCAAGTGCAGATCCATGAATTTCTTAAACGAGCTAGAGCTGCAAAGATTCATGCTTGGATTCATTGGCAGTATCTTCAATAGTTTTTTTTTATGCAATTTCAGAGTAAATTTGATGTTGGATAGGTTGACATATATTGTGAAAGAAATAAATAAATAACCTGGTTGCAAATGTATTTGTTAATGAATTTGAATAATTTTTTTTTTGACTACTATCACCTTTTCATACATAAATCCGTGTGAAGCAGAAAGTTGTTCCTATGGACTATTATTTCATTAAAATCAATTATATTTATGGAAAGATAGTGGACCCACCTCTGATATTCACACGAACAAAATAATCCGTGTGAGATGAGTGTTACCCCCCCCCTCCAAACCACACGGTAACTCAATCTGTGCGTGTACCGTAGGTAAAAGCTATCACACAGTGAAATCCGTGTGAGAAAGTCTTATTGCACACAGATTAAAATATGTGGGTAATTATTGTTTTGCTGGTAGTGAATGCTCGCTTTTCAATCTTTCGGTTACTTTTCTCTTATTCTATCATAGGCCTAGACATCACATTAATTGGATGGATCTAGTTGTGTTGAGCGAGTAAGCTCGACGTTGCAAAGATAAAATTCCTAATCTAATATTTATTATAAATTATAAATCTTTTTAAAAAATCTACCAACTTCTAATCTAAAAGAAATAAATCTAACTATCAAATATTTAATTTTGCAACTAGAAAGTGAAATTGCAATAAGTAATAAGTAAATAGCAAATAGGGAAGATTATTATTATTTTTTTTCAATAGGCTCACAGTTTATCCTTTTCTTACCACAATTTACTAATTTACTTACCCAAAATATTTACCACAATTTCAAAAATAAGGTGACTACCACAAAAACTAACAAAACAAAGAAAAGATAAAAACAAAAGTAAAATTTCTAGCTTCCCCGAAGGCAAACCTAGCTCAGAATCGGATTTTACTCCAATCCCCAGCAACAATGCAAAAAACTTGTTAGCCAAATAGCCACCCTCAAGTATAAGGGGTACAAGTAATAGTATAGGGATTTAAGAAAGGTTGTCGAACCGACGATGATTGGATTCCTTTCACTAGCTAGGGTGTGAACCTAAGGAGAGCTAGAATATGCAAATGTACAATCACAAACCTAAATTCACAAGGAAATCTAAGCTCATGGTGAGTATGTGCAAGATGGAGTAGTGATTTGATTTTGATTTTTGAAGATAGTTTTGAATTGAAAACAACTAGATGCTCAAATGTAAACTAAATTATTCTAAACTAAACTAGTGATCAAATGGATGAAAGTTAGAATTTAGATTGTCTACCACTAACCTCCCTTGCAAGAA
Source organism: Rosa chinensis (assembly GCF_002994745.2). Taxonomy (NCBI): domain Eukaryota; kingdom Viridiplantae; phylum Streptophyta; class Magnoliopsida; order Rosales; family Rosaceae; genus Rosa; species Rosa chinensis. Next base: position 45,490,913 of record NC_037089.1, read on the forward strand.
TTGATGCATTTCTATATGAATGATGCTAAATTAATTAACCAATTTCTCTCCTTGCATCTCTCTCAGGTACAACAAGGGACATGCTCCTTTTGTGATATCAAGCAATCCCTTTCGGGTGTAGTACTTAACTACTTAAGTCATGCTTTCAATCTGGTTAGGTATCTAGTGCATTACCCTAAGTGCATAAAGTTTGGAGATGAAGAAACCATGCAAAACAACCAAGCCTATCTCTAAGTGATTGTAATTCACAACCTCTACATGCACACCTAGTGTGCTTTCATGCTTTAACATTCAAAAGTTACCAATCTCTAAACATTATATCATGATATGACAAACACATATACTCAAAGTGGTAAGGTCTAAGCATATGCATTCAACTCTTGAACTAGCATGTAGGCATGTTAAAGAAAATTGCATCACATCATATTATAGCATCAATCCATACAAGATTGGCTAGGGCATTCAACCCTAGCCCCAACAAAGTAACTATTCACTCATAATCATACAAATTAACATCAAATTTATAATATACATCAAAGTAAATTAAAGAGTTAAGGAAATAATGAACTAGTTGAAGCTTGACAAATTGATGACTAGCTCCTCCATGGTTTTCCTCCTTCAATGCCCTTAGATCCTCCTTGATGGTGGAATGAATGGATTATGAACTTGTTGATGTTGATGATGAATGGAATGGTGATGAAGATATAATGCTTATTTGGCTAATTTTGAGTAGAAGTGATGGAGTTTATGGTGGTGGAAGATGGTAGTTGTGGTGGTGGTGATAGAGGAGATGGAGTAGTAAGGGAAGTATGGATATTATGGGTTTGGATTTTGAGAGATCGAGATGGAGTTTTTGTTGTGGAGATAGAGAAAAAAAAATGTAATGGGGTGGAATGGGTGATTCCTCAAGAGTGTGATGAAATGATGCTTATATAGAGAAGAGAGAGATGAGTAAAATGAAGAATAATGGAAGCAAAAGAGAGCAGCTCAAGCATTGTAAGAATCATGGAGGTGGAGCATGAGAGTGGTAATAGATCTTAAAAACAAGGGAAAAGACTATGGAAGAGATGGAATAAAAATAGGGAAGTAATGATGAGCTATTAGAGTGTAGAGTAGAAAAATAGGGCTAAGGGAGAAGAGAGGAGCAGCTAGCTCTTTATTATGCAAGGGAAGCATGAAAATGAAAAGTGTTGGAGTAGGTTTGGTAATATGGAGAGAACATGATGATTACACCCTAAAACATGGAAGGATTTTGGGTGATGATAATGGACTTTCTTCTCCTTTATTCCTTCAATTGAATCTCTACTGAGACTTCGGAATTAGGCTTCAACTTCTTCACATCAAATGTTCCTTGATAAGTGTAAATCATTCTGGTAAAATTTCAGAGCTTAGTTCACCATGGTTTGGCAGGAAATTTTGCCGGAATCCATACAGGTCCGGTTTTACTGTTTTCATCTTTTAGTCAGAAACTTGGACGAATCTTTTGAAGGCTTTCCACTCTGAACTAGCTCTTGCACTCTGTATAAGAAATGATCCTTAGGATATCTAAAATAGATTTGGAAAGTTTCAACTCATTTAGAGATCTTTTAGTCAGGTTGCCACCCATCCTTCCTTGTCTAGCTTGCTTTCTTCTAGTCGGAGTAGGAAAATGCACTAAGGTTGACTTTTTAGTGCATTTCCATGTTTTCTCCATCATTTCCTAGCATGATAAGGAAAACATATTAAATATAAATAAATAAACACAAAGGTTAAGCAAAAGTACAAGATTAGGGAAATAATTACTATGTAATTATGGACCTAACATTAACTGATCATAATCACTCACTAGGCCAAAGACGTGATGTCCCGATATATTTGCCTATATAACTACTGTGACGCCAGATCCGTAGACCGAAAACATTTAAAAAGTCTCACATGACTCAAAATGTTACACCACAACTCAAAAGTCTCAAATGACTCAAAATGTGACACCAGGTCACACAAACCAAAAAAACTTCTTCTTTTTTTTAGAAAAGAAATTGCATTAACTACGCAATTGAGATGTTCACATAAGCTATAAGTACTTCGGATAGCCATTGTGATCCATCCTCAATCCAAACTTGAAATGCAAGATACATAAGCGCATTCTTAGCTAAATAATGCGCTGCCTGATTACATTTCATAGGGATATAAATACAAATAACTTATTGGAAGAAGTGGAAAAGTGTCTTCACTTCTTCTACTAAAAGGCCATCAATTGACCAATCTGGGATGTCACCATTTAGTTCATTGATCACCACTTGTGCATCCATTTCTAGAATGATATGAGCCGAACAAAAACCTGCCTGCAGCAGCTCTGTAGCCTTAACACTAAATTGGCCCGCCATACCTTTAGAGACTGGAATAAGGAGTTCCCCATTTTCATTGCGTAAAACTGCTCCCAAATCTTTCAAGCCTACAACAATATCTAATGCTCCATCTACATTTAATTTCAAGAAGGAGAAGGAAGGCTTCGACCAATATTGTGGACAATTCATAATAGAGGAGGATTGAATTGAAACATCACGAACCGACCGGAGTTCTTGAAACAAGGTTTGAATTTAAGAAAATAAAAACTGGGGATTAATGTATTTATTATGGAATAGCTCCTCATTCCTGGCCTGCCATATTCTTCGACAAATCAACACCACCAAAGCCAACTCTGTTTGTGAAAGAATAGAAGAAGCAAAACGGAATAGGTCTACAAAAGTTCCAGTATTCCAATTTCCAACAGCCTTTTTGAAAGGAGTAAGCACCCAAACTTGCCTTACTTTTGTACAAGTCCATAAAGCATGAAGAGTAGTCTCTGAATACAATTTGCAGTGAGGACATAATGGAGAGGAAAGTAGATGTCGTCTAAATAAGAGAAAGCTGCAAGGAAGAATACCCTGAATTGCTCTCCATAAGAAGATCTTTGATGCTCCTAGAATTTGCAGACGCCAAACCAACCTCCAGATGGGATCAGCCTGAGAAACTGAGGTACTTTCACCACCCAATGCTCTAGTCTTCATTTCTTGAGCCACATGATAACCACTACGTATTGTATACATACCTCTAGAGGTCTAATGCCAACACAACTGATCCGGGACTGGAAATAAAGGTAAAGGGATTAAAAGAATAGCATCAGCTTCAGTGGTCTAGAAGGATTTGATAATCAGTTGATAATTCCACAAACCATCATAAGTTATAAGGTCAGACACCAAAGTAGTGAGAGGTAAGCTTGGTGGAGAAACCACTTTGAAAGAGTATAAGATTGGAATCCAAGCATCAGTATAAACAAATATGGACCTTCCATCACCAACCCTCCATCTAATCCCTGACACCAATAAATCTCTTCCCCAAAGCAAAGATCGCCACAGAAAAGAAGGAGAACAGCCAACTGGCGCTTTCAAGAAAGATGAGTGTGGATAGTACCAACCTTTAAATACTTGAGACACTAGCAAATCAGGTAGAGAAAGCAACCTCCAACATTGTTTAGCTAACAAGGGTTGATTATAGTGCACAAAATCTCTGAAACCCAAACCATGTTTCAATCTACTTTGACATAATTGAGTCCACCGAAGCCAATGAATTCCCCTCTTCCCTTTCATTACCAGAACTGAGCCGCTAAACCTGCCATTTCATGACATAAATAAAGTGGCATGCGAAAGACACTCATAGCATAAGAAGGAACGGCTTGAACCACCGATTTAATTAAAATTTCCTTCCCTACCTGAGAGAGCATTTTCTCTTTCCATCCTGTTATTTTATACCAAATCCTTTCTCTAACAGGTTTGAACAAAGTCCTTTTCCTTCTACCAGTCAAAGTGGGTAGTCCCAAATATTTTTCATGACAATCAACCACAGGAATCCCCAAAAAATTGCCCATAAAATCTACATATTCTGGTTCAATATTCGAGCTGAAAGATAAGGCATATTTTTGGAAGTTGATTTGTTGACTATAGAGGCTTCCTCATAGATGAGAAACAAGTCTTGAAGAACCTGGGAAGTATCCTGATCGACTATCAGAAAAAAGTAGGCTGTCATCAGCATAAAAAATATGAGAAACTGGAGGAGCAAACCGGGAGAGGCTAACACCAAAAAAATATTTAAAAAGTCCCACATGATTCAAAATGTTACATCAAAAGTCAAATACTCTTTCAACACAATAAAACAACAAATACATGATATATTGTACCCCGCAAAGGGTAAATGCTCAAAACAATAACGTGAATAAAATCACAATTTATTATGCATATCACCATGCCACGCCATCAAGATATATATTTCACATAAAAATATACACACACACACACGTAGTCATCCACTCAAGAATGCCATTAATACCAACTATAGTCCACAATTGCAAAACTCGAAAAAAAAATTTATTTTTATAATTAAAATCTCATTTTGCTTACCTATGAACCGTAGCAGATCAAGTTCATATAATTTAAAATAAATATTTATTTCTAGAAAACAATTTCATAATTTAGTGATTAAACCGAACAATAAAGGAAACTTTATTCATAAATGAACCTTGTGAGATTTAGTCACCTCTAAATCTCGCTGCATCTTCTCTTATAGCCGAGATAAAGTATAGAACACACTCCGTCAATCACCTAAGTAAAATAAAGTCTCAACTCAGCACACGATTAAAACAAAAGCAGTTACGGTTCAAAACTTGCAGTTGAACCCAAAACCGAAGATTTCGTCGATTGAGACAAACTTTCTCCGAGACCTCCCAAGGTCTTCAGAACACTTTAAGGATCAATTTCTCAAAATTATAAGACGATCCAACGATCGGATCCTCATGAATCACAAACCAAGAAAACTGAAATTACGTTAAATCTAGCATGCTTCAAATGATTATGACATGACCCCATGATATATTAACAAGCTCGTATCGACGAGTAGGTACCTGGCCAAATGCGCCGCCAGCAATGGTTGAACGTGGGCTCCACATACCATAGGCAACCCCAAATTGGGTCATGCAACCTATACCAAAATGTTCATCTCAACATGTACAACAACGTACTTTCACAACTAACACAAAGTCTGAATCAAAGCCATTTGGCCTGAATTTACCTCGAAAATTCAAAAAATCAGTGAAACCCTAGAATTTCAAATCCTCAATTCGACCTCCACACTTCAAATAGCTTCAAGCCGCTTGGTAGGAAGCATATATGTCTCCTGGGCTTGAAAAGCCCCCAAGAATTGACGCTGGAAGTGGCCGAAATCATGAGTTCTGACTTGACCCCGAAGCAACGTCGCCACCACCCTTCTCCGCCTTGCTACGCCTTCTATAGCCCAAATCGTGCCACAAAGCTGCCACAGACTTGAAGAGGGAGGAGAGACGAAGCGATTGGGACCTGTGTTGCGACCAACGGTGGCCGAACGGCGGACTTATGACCGGACAAAAGTCGGAGGCGATTTTCTGCTTGTGTGTGTGTGAGAGAGAGAGAGAGAGAGAGAGAGAGTGCTCAGTTTCCATTTTTGGAAACTAGGGCATTTTGTAATTTTCTGAATTTTTTTCCTTTATACAAAAATGGAAACTTTTTCCATTAGCCATAACTTCTTCATACAAACTCCGACGCGCTCTTCAATTTTTGTGAAAGAAATTTTCATAGAATCCTAACGTATAAAAAGTTAACCCTTGAATCAAGCCATTCCGAGCGAATAATTGTTTGAAATAATTTCTATTTCTCAATCAATCATAAGAACAAGGCACCTAAACTATAATTTGTACCAACTGAGACTTTTATTAATTTCACGCAAAATATAAGAAATTAATACGAAAATCTAGGTTATTACAAACATTCAATGAGAGTGTTATAAATATTATATGTGTGTGTGTGTAGTTATCCACGTAAATACGCATTAGTTATGTCTTTATGATGTAAACCTTAACTTCTATATAAAAGGGTCTAATGAGAATAAATCACATAATTCTACTTTTCTCATATATTTTGTCTTTTTATTCTCTCTCTATTTTTCTCTAGTTTATGTACCTAATGTTATTTAATTTTAATTAATTTTTGTTATTAGCCCATGGTACAATATTATTAGCATTATCATCACAAATAAATATCAAAATCTCCTTCCAAATCAATCACGCATGATGATTAGAAAGGATCGATAATGGAAAAGAAAAGGTTTTTTCCTACTTAAAAGCGTCAAAGTTATAAGCCGATGAGGTATGTCTTGTTGGTTATTTGGAATAACTTACACAACGAATGTTGTACGATCAAGTCATTTCTACTAAAAAGAAAAAAAAATTAAGGTATTGCACGTGTAGTTAGTTAGGTAGACTGAAAAAAACAAACAAAGTCAATATAAATATCTTGACATACACCAATTTGAAATTTCTAGTTTCGCTCTTGGAGACATCGTACCTGAAAGATCATGCTACCATGTTCTTTTATCTTTGAATCAAGTGACCCACAAGGAAGTGGTGCGTTAAGCAATCGTGTCGGGGCCGCCTAACAAATCCATATCGACGTTGGCTTTGTCAAAGACCACCAATACTAAACTCAGTCTAGCTGATCGAGTCCATCCTAAGATCTGGGGAGGTGCTAGGGCATGGAGGCTACAGAGAAAATGAAACCATAACAGACGTCTTTTTTTATTTTTATTTTTTATTTTTATTTTTTTAAAATATGGTGCCTAATGAAACTTTCTATTCCCTCAAGCTCGATGAGGTGTTGGATACTGCTGCGCGGTGTCGAAATATTTTTTTTTTCTCTTAGTCTTCTTTTATGTTCCAAAAAGAAAGATTATGTTAGTAGAGGATAAGACTCCTGCATATTTTGGGAGCTATCTGGAATGGCAAATTCTTAGTAAATTTCTTTTGCTGAGCGATGATTCAAAGTCCGCTTCCTCCCTTCAAATGGAACTTCAATTAGAATAATTAATCGAGAACACCCCGTAGCGGGCAATAATTATTTGGCTTGTTTCTTATGCTTAACAGCTAGACTGAATCTTCCTTGTTTAATACCACATCAATAGTGACTAAATATTCTTCCTTAAATTAGAAGTTGGAAGATAGGTTGTGCAGGTTGCATCTTGCAACATTCAAAAAAAAAAAAAAAAGATGCAAAATGAATATTTAAAAGCAATCAATCCGAACTTTGGGTTCTTAATTCAAAACATTAAAATGAGTTTAAAATTATCTCACTTATCCAAATAATAAATTTTTTATTCTCACCTACACAATTTAACAGCAAATGACCATTTTGCCCTTAACCTAATTAAGAAACTATATCATGTCACTCTTTATCTCTCGCCTCCTCCGATCCGGTGTCTCTCTGTCTCTCTCTATCAGATCGTTTCCTCTTCGCTTTGAGTCGTCGCAGTCCATGCTCCAATGGCGCCGCCGATTGTGATCATGCTCTCATTTCGGTGAAGCGTACTCTCTCTCTCTCTCTCTCTCTCTCTATCAGATAGTTTCCTCTTCGCTCTGAGTCGTCGCAGTCCTTGCTCTGATGGCGTCTCCGATTGTGATCGTGCTCTCATTCCAGTGAAGTGTACTCTCTCTCTCTCTCCCATTTTCGGTTCTCCGAGCGATTCTCGATCAAGTCCAGCTTACTTGGTCTAAATTCGACAATGACGACTCCGAAGCAGTCGGTGGCAGTGGAGTTAGCGTCGTCTCATCCAAAAACAAAATGGAGGACTCTTCGGAAATATTAATAAACTCGCTCCAGAACTCTGCCGTTCGGGTCCCCTACGACGTGTCATCTGTCTGAGACCTCACGCCTGCCACTTTAGTCTCAATCACAGCTAGTCCCTCAACCTCATCTCCTAAACGTCGTCGTTTTCGACTTACTTCCCGATTCCTCCATCGCTAACCAGTTCAACGTCTGTATGGACATGGCTTTCAGGATCATCAGCCTCGGCTACCCTAGCGACGTGAGCTTCCACAAGGTACATAATCAAGAAATTGACTTGAATATATTGAATTCGATTATGTTTTTGAATTAGAAGTATGTGAAATCACGTAACAGATAGATGGATCAGATCTTAAGCTGTAGATATTTTTGACCTCATCGAAGGTGGAGGAGCAAAAACCGGTCCAATTCAGTCCTCGTCTCCTCTCTTTTTTTTCTTTCTTTTTTGGTAAAATGGGGGCAGAAGACCAAGAAGGAAAGAAAAAAAAAAAGGTTTTACTGTCTCCTAATATAATATTTATTGGGGGGCAATAAACGTTTATTACACCTCAATATATCTTTTAATTGATGTAATCTCCTCATTTTTTTTTCCTTAATTAAGTTTCATTTATCTAATTTTAAAGAGATTAGTTCTCATTCCAGCGACATAAAAGTTTGTTAGGGGCAATAACCTCTCTGGTGACCTGTGAGATCTCCGACGATCTCTTTGAGAACCTCCAGCAAAGTTTCATACACTTTTATTGACCCCCCTAATAAATGTATATTGGAGGGCAATAAACCTCTCCGGTGACTTGTAAAATCTCCAGCGACTTTTTTGGGGATCTTCGGCGATATTTTCAGAGAAGTCTGGCAGCCGGTGACCGGATTCTAGCAACTTGAGTCCAACAACAGGTGATGGGACTCCGGCGAAGTCTCCTTTGACCTCTCTTCTCACTCTCTATCTCTCTCTCTCTCTCTCTCTCTCTCTCTCTCTCTCTCTCTCTCTCTCTCTCTCTCTCTCTCTCTCTCTCTCTCTCTCTCTCTCTCTCTATATGTAACAAAGAGGTGAGGACAAAATAGTCTCAAAAATAAACAAAACCAAAAAAAATATTTTTTAAATGGGTACTAGGAATACCTTATTATAGTCTTTATGGGGAAGTGGGAACAAAATAAATGGATGGTGTAAGGGGGAAAAAGTTTCTAAATTAGGGTAAATGGTCAAAAACCCCCAAACTTATATATATGGCTAATGAAATTTTAATTTCTGCATGCATGCCAATTGGAAATTGTCTATGAGAAATTTTATTCACACACCTTTAAATACTAAATATACATTTTTTTTTTTCATATGCCCAACATCTTATTTTATATTTATATAAAATTACCAAAGGAGACATTTATATCAAAAATTGAGAAACATAGTTGGAACATATATATTTTATTATTTTGTCAAGCTAGTATGATATCAATATATATGAATATATGGCTAATTAGTAATTGGAGGAGTACTGGCGTCTGTTGTTCACTAGCTTGGTTCTAAAGTCAACAAACAATACTCGATCTTTTCGTTTCCTTATTTGGCTATGTTGTTAATTATCAAGTGCATATAATGAAAAAATATATTGATAGATGCTCTTGAAGCAAATCTGCTTTTTCCTTCAAAATAAGGCTCACTTGGTGTATAGTGAACCGAATATATAAGTATGGTATTTTGATTCTGTAAGGTGATTAAATAAAGGAAATTTATTTTGAGTTGGAAGATGGAACTAGTAATACCTGGCTTGTGTGTGCTAAACCTGTTATTGTCTTTTTGAGATTCAACTGTAAAGTTTTGAATATGAAACACATAATGGTTGAATTGACAGAAGGACAAGTACGTTTAAATTAATGGCTTGTGGGCATAAGGCCAGGCAGATTTTAGCTTGACAAGTTGAACATAGCAAATTAATGTTTTGTGTCTCCAGCTCCAGCGTCTTCTAGTAGCTGGTTCTCTTTTGTGTTTGCAGTTTTTCTTCTGTTGTATTTTTCTTTGGTGTTATTTTTGGTTGTTGCCTTCGTTTATAAAATTTTCAGTTGACCAAAGAGGAAAAAAAAAGAGGGATATTTAGTGGATAGATATGGTGCATTGTGAATGAGGATAGTTTAGGAAGCTTAATCCTAAGCTTTTGGTAAAATGTTAAAATAAAAAGTTAGGAAGTGGTGTATTCTCACAAAAAAAAAAAAAGTTAGGAAAGTAGAAGATGTGTATGTATTATTTAGCAATATGTGAATAAAATTTCTCATTGTCTATATATCTAGAGAAAAGAAAAATGGCATATCATTCAGTTTCATTGGGATGATCGTAGCCGCGCTCACAAGGGTATCCCCAGATCAACTTTCTTAGGCAACAATCCCTAATTTGATTACCTTCATTTTTTTTTAGTTAACTTTATAATCTAACCAGTGAAAATAACTCAAACAAACCTAATTAACTAGCCAAGCTCTTCCTAATCGAAAAAAACTAGTCAAGACTCTTGACTGAAGAATCATACTTTAGTTGATAAAATATTTAACTTAGCTTGTCGGACGAAATTAATTTGGACTTATCAGTCATAAAATCAAGGGTAATTATCACAAATGGTGTCTGAACTTATATTTTTATCACAACCAACACCTGAACTTTTCGATTTTATTTTAAATGGTACCTATCACTAACTTCCGTTAATGTTCCATTAAAAATTGACATGTGCCAAACATGTGGCTTATTTTTCAAGGAAAAATTTGTAAAATTACCTCTTTTTTTTTTTTTGTAATATCACTTATTTTCACTTATATTGTGGCATGTGGCTATAAAAATGACACTATCAAAAGGAAAAACTTTCAACTTCACTCAAAATATGAATGACAGGAAAAAAACGAATTACGAAAGTTTTGATAAGTTTTTGGTTTTAAATGTTTTATAGTTTGTCCAAAAAAAAAAAAAAATTTGTAGTTTTATTTGAAATGTTTTCTGTATCTATAAAACAATTAATTTTTGTTGAAATCTTATTTTTTAAGTTTATTTTCATAAGAGGGTAGGGATACATTTTTAATTGAACTTCTATTTTTATTAACATATTAATTGATCAAAATATCTAGTAAAAAAAATTATTTAAATGGGAATTTTCATCAAACTACTCTTGAATATAGGTTATGTGTTTTGCACATGTTAGTTTTTAACGGAAGATTAACAGAAATTAGTGATAGGTACCATTTGAAATGAAATCGAAAAGTTCAGGTACTGGTTATGATTAAAATTAAAATTTAGATACTATCGATAAGATAAAGGATAAGTTCATGTCTCATTTATGATAATAACTCTAAAATCAATCACTCAGAAGCTTCAAGATCTAAAATCAATCACTCAGAAGCTTCAAGATGCATGTAGCTATAGCTGGCTCTATATAAAGGAAAGAGTACTAATAATTCTGGTTTAAAGTTGGTAGAGGGGAAGGGGAGCGAAAATTTAAAGACGAACAAAGTTGAAGAGGACCCCCCCATCCCCTCCCAAATAGCAGTTAACTTTGACAGCCTCATAATCCCTTCCATTATGGCAATTTTAGTCCAATCATTCAAAAGAAATTATAAAGGGCCATTGCCGACTGTCGGGGCGAAGAATTAAGAGGAAGAAAAGAAATTAATAAAGAGATTAAAACTTCAGCATCAACAAAAAGGAAAAGGAAAGAGATTCGTGGGGCAAGTCATCCTACAGGAGCCTACAGTGGTGTGTTAGTCCCCAGCTTACTCACATATGCTTAAAATGGAGCAAAATGCCAAACCAATATATTCTCAGAAGGACAGCCATTGTTTGCAGAAACAGAAGAAAGCACTCAACCCTTGCAAAACGACAAGTCCATCCATCGATCTATATGGCACAATGGGTTGTCCATTGATTAGTCGGTAGGGGCGAAGAACCTGAGAGAGAGAGAGAGAGAGAGAGAGAGAGCTTCTCTACCTCAGTTATCACAGATATAACAGAAACAACCACCACAGATAAAATTTATGTCACTCTCTTCATTTCTGTGACACGTCTTATACCCTTATTCAAAGCTCAAACATTGTCAAGTACGTATGTAGTTTCTCTATAGATGGATAAATACGTATACATACATGCGTATCTGTAAGAAAATTAAACTTTGGCCGATGTATTTGAAGAAAAAAATGTGCAAAACAGAAGGAAAAATATTCAAAAAGCGTACGTATCTAGTTGAATTTTGTATTGAACATGTGATTCTTCCTCTGTAGCATGTTCGTCCTTTTTGAGAAACGTTTTCACAAGACAACATTTTGCGTTAGTCTTCTACGATTATGCTAGCAAATGAGTGAATAATTCTGAAGAAAATAAAACAAATTAGGCTTAATTTCATTATTATTTCATACGAAGAATATACTTGACTATTTTAATTTAAAATTTCCTCCAAAAGGGTTTAAGTAAAGGTAACCCAGAAAGAAGGTTTGAACCTTTTTTTTTTCCCAAAACTTTTTGAACTTATCTGGCTTAGCTAGAACAATTATGGGGTGCCTAGAGGCCGAGGCTTTAATTAAAGAGAAGTTGGCTATTATTAGCTTTGCACACGTTTGTGTGTCACCTAACGACAAACATGTCTGACATCATTCATTCATTTCATGTATTGAATCATCGAGATACTATTTAGCAACTACTCTCGCTACTCTTGTAAGTTGGGTGATTTTGATAGATTGCTAAATGCACTATTAAGACGTGCACAGTAAAGTTGAGCTTTATGTTTTCTTTCTCTCTTATTAATTAATCCAAAGAGAATGAATATTCAACCGATAGATTACCTAATCCTTTTAGCTAGCTAGTTACCAACAAGGCTTTTGTCAAACATGATTCTTGTCTTACTGCATTGTTAAGTAAAGAATAAGAACTGCAAACAATCTTGGTTGTCGTAATGCGAAGGGATCGGAGGTTTAATTGGCGCTAGAAAGTTCTTGCAAGATGATGAATTGCTTGAGTGAGATTCTATCTTGATTTTCATGTTGAAAGTTTAGATCTCGAATAGTGACTGAAACGCACTCTTGTCTCCCTTTTTGTTAGGTATAACATGTTTAAAAACTATATTAATTGAGTATCATATCACCAATAATAATCACAGTTAAACATGTAGCCAGATTTTAAGTATAATTGATAAGTGTGTGATGAGACACATTATCTCGGAGATGGTAACTAATATTATTTCTATTAATATCTATTTCACCTGAAATCACCAATAATAATCACAGTTAAACATGTAGCCTCAGATTTTAGGTATGATTGACAGGTGTGTGATGAGACGCATTATCTCGGAGATGTTGTTTTTAACTCTGAATTTAATATGAAATGACAACCGTGATAATGAATAATGATTTGTGAAATTGTAAATAATAAAAAATGGTCGATGGTGAGAGTAAATGTGTTATCGTGAAATTTAAGTATTATTGACAAGCATGTGCACGATCCCGACACAGTTCCTCATAGAGAATAACTAAAATATTTTCTATATCTAATCGTATGAAAAGAGATATGATGGGGATAAGAAAGTAAACATGGGTAAAGATTCAAACGTAATCAAAGAAGAGGAACAAGGGAGAAAAGTGGTGCAGCTTTTAAAACAAAAGCACCTTCATCTTCCTTGTTGAAAACTTGTACATAAAAGATAAAAGCTTCATCTTGAAAACCACTAGCGAGAAGAAAAGTTATGACCAAGACTTCCAGTCTAGAGTTTATTGTCATGCATTATCAGCACATGCTTCTAGGTAGCCTTTAAAAAACTATGTCAGATCCAACATACATGCAATGGCTTGACGAACCACGTTGATTAACATAAGAGAAATCGTGAAGTCTAGATGTGTACTGTTTTTTTTTTTTTTTTCCTTCTTATTATTATTATTTTTTTAACACTATAGCATCATATGACTTAAGTATGTGTGATATTATTAGACGCATTTCAATGTACAAATTAGATATACATGAGTCTGGATTTATCTTTTGGCACAGGCATATATAGCAACTCAATCTTTGGAGTGAAAAGGGTCCCTCCTGATCGATCTAGAAGAGTTTTGAAATAAGACATATATCCAGCAAGATTCCGATTCGTCCAGAGTGGAGTTCTGTCAAATGGAATCGACATTGTATGATTCATACTTTCACCTCCAAAAGTTTAAAAAATTACATATGGGTTAATAAGAAGACCTAGGGTTCAGATTCTGGCATAATTTATTTAAAACCGTACATTTACGTGCTTTAAGAACAATGATGATCAATCTTCTCAGACTGAAAAATATAAAGGTTCGCAATCTTCGTACTCTGAGCATATAAAAGGAGGTCCTGCAAACAATAGTGGGAATCATCGACATTAATTTCCAGATTTATTTTTTTCTTCTGTTTCTGTAGGTCTAGAGATAGATCGATGTGATGGTATTCACCGGAAGCCGATCAAACAATAATATATATATATATATATATATTTATTTATTATGTGTGTGTATTGATGGAAGTAGAAAGAAACAAAAACGTACGTAGTATAATGGGCAGAAACTATTCCTCCTCCGACAAGGTGCATGCGTTCATGTCAATCCATAAAGTCATAATTATTGTGGAGGTACTTAAACAAGAGCACGAGGATGATGCATCATAAAAAGAAAGGAATGATTAACAAAGACAAAAACCAAATATCAAACATTTGAAAATGGAATCTTTGCAATTTCACCATTTTGTGTTTCGACATTTTTGGACATGCCAGAGCTCAGAGGAGGACTCCCGCCCATTTTAATTGATCCGTCTCTTCTTGGATATAAATGGATGAGAATGGAAAGTCTCTCTCTCTCTCTCCTTACTTCTAGCAGCTAGCTAGGCAATTTTAAGTAGTATATGTTGAGATCAGAACCAAATCCAAAATTTACCATCTCGTGATCGGACTTCCCAATCAACCCTCCTTATTACTTGATCATTTTGAGTTGGATGTTACTTTAAAACTTTGTATTTTTACGAATCATTCAATCTAAACACAAATTTAGTTCAAGTTTGGAGATGATTATATGCACCCACAGTGCAAGTGCACTGACAGTTATTTTAATCTCTAAAAAAATAACAGTCACTCATCTAATCAACTTATTTATATATTTTAATATAAAAAAATTACATCAATTCATATTGTAAGAGTGACAGTACACGAAATACACTCCCGTTAAGGTTTCCGATATAGAGTTTAAAGAATGTTTGATAAATAATGGGCCGGATTTACCTAGAGATCCATATTCATTTACACATTATTTAGAGCACTGTATCCAATCACTCGATCAACAGGAGAGTTACATGTATTGGGGACTGGGATAATCTTTGGTCAAATTTGAAGAAACCTATTTTGTCTGGGTCAGATATGCAAAGCTGCTGCGTACATAATGTTGCAGTAATAGCATTACATAATTCCACCAACTTTGTCCCCTCTCCTTGCAATTATTAGAGACTCACACAAGAGATGAGCTGAGTTTCTGTACTTGTACTGTAATTTATTTCACATAAGCGTGTGCATTTGTGTACCCAAAGTACAGTACTAACATACATTAGCAGTAGAATAGAAGTTAACAGCCACCAAACCGTCAAATTTGGGCTGATTAATGTCAAACCGATCAATTTGAGTTCTACTTTGGGTTGGGGATTTGGCCAACCTGGTCCAAAAGAATGTTTCTAACTTTTAGAGCATGTAGACCTCTCCAAAACACACATGAATCGCATTATAAAACTAGGATATATTTTTTATGCTGTGCCTGCATTATTCAAATAAGAACTGAACTAATCTCTTTACCATCCTGATTTCTTCTTCTTCTGACCGCCAATGGAAGGTGATAAATCAAACTAAAAGTAAATGATTATTATAGAATGAATTTAGCTATCAACAATCCGCCGAATTATTTAATTGAATCCGAAATTATTATCAATCGGCTAGCTATCAGTATAATAGTTATAATGTCTTATGACGCTGAATAAAGTCGATCAAGTTCAAACCTTTTTCATTATAAAAATTGAAAAGAAAATAGCTTTTTGCTACCAAATAATTAGGTAGGCAGCCAGTTAGACAGTGAACTGTAGTCTTTTGTTGCGAGATGGGGAAAATTGCGTATTTTTGTGATCAATCAACTAATTAGAAACCGTTAAACATGCCATATATAATTAGTGATCACTAATCCGACGATTATAATTAATCCTTTGACGTACATCAAAAAGGCATCTATCTTTCTTTCCGCGTAGGACCCATTCGATTGGTCGGCTGTCAAATTGACGTGTACCTTAGGTTTCCCTCCCTCGAGATCAAATCATGGCAACGTGGAATTAACTTGTATGTGAGCTCAATCAACCACATTAGGTTTAGTGCCAAAACTTCATCACATGCACGCCTAACCTAATATTAAAATCTTTCTTTTCAGTTCTAAAGCACAAGTTAGGAGTCCCGCAATAGGTTTAATTTGGGATCAAATATTAAAACTAACGAACTTGCAAGTAAAATGCGATACTGATCAGTTGCTCATATTAATGCTTCAAGGATCAACAAATATTCCATCGGGCGTAGCTACCATAATCCAAGATAACGGGTAGCTATCTTCTAAATTCAAGACATTTCTTTCAAGCATATCTTCCAAGAGGCTAATATAATAACAATTAAATGAACAAATGCAGACTGCAAATTTTTGTTTACTTTAATCAATTTGATGTGAAAATTTCTTCTTATGTTCTCTTTCATAAGTGTATGTATCAAATCCCAACATGATGTAAGTCCTAACTTATCTCAGACTTAAAAAAGAATAGAAAGAAAAATAACACGATTGCCCTAAGCGATTCATTTTTCCAATCAACTTATTTAAAATTTTTTCTTTTTCAAGTCTCTTAACTTTTACATTATTAATTAAGTCAACTAACCAATATGTCACGACTCACTGAAAATTTATTTGAAACTTATGACCTCTACTTTTATTTCCTTTCTATTTTATGCATTTGAATCACTGAAGTAATGAAACTTGAGAACAAAAGTGTGGAAGTGGTTCTTACGGGGTTGATATTCACACTTTATGAGTTGTCATCAATTCTACATTCACTTATAAAGCGTACAAATTGAGTATATTCATAGAGAAATTCTTGGGTAGGGACTGCCACGTGGTAGGGCAGTGAGGCCCACCAATCAAAACTAAAAAAAAAAATTCTTGTTCCAAAACTGTCCTCAATTTGCAAGGTAAAATACCCAAAGTACCCCCTGCTAGACAGTGATTGGAGGGCCGCACTGCCCCACCACGTGTCAGCCCTAACTAAGACCTTCTCATATTCATATTCACCTTATGGTTATCAACATAACTACAATTACACAGGTCTTTAGATTCTTTTCTTATAAATCAAGAATTAATTAAGACGCTACACCAAAATAGGTATTGTCTCAGTATCGACATAACTCAAGCCGTTAGAAATTTGGACAACAACTATGTTAGTATATTAGGTCAAAAACTTGATAACCAACTTAATCGTCATCATCATCCATTCACTTATATGTAACTTCATTTTACACGTACATTATAACTTAGACACTATAGGGATTGTATCTCTAATTGATTAAGATCAATGAAGGTCTAAGTCAAAGTTTCGAATAAGGAGTGAAACCATAACTCATTAAGATAATTTAAAGTAGCTGCCGAACCACAATATTAAATTAGTTAAAAGTATTTTTAGCAGATTTCCTATCGTGGTTTTTAATTATTTTTGAGAGTATGTTTAGTTTTTTTTTTTTTCCTTCTGTATTATAGGGAAGCAAAAATAAAATATTTAGCCACTTTTTCTTCTCCAACTCTAACAAATTTCCTATTTTACAAAAATTTCTAAAATCTCTATAATTATTTTTTAAAATTTTAGGAATTGCTGTAAATTTAAGAAATTTGATTTTTTATTTGGGTCCTTGACCCAAAGCACCAAAATAGACTAAAATGATCTCACTTACCCCAACAAGTGATTTTTGTTCCCACTAACCCAATGTAAAAGGAAAATACACTTTTAGGCTCAACTTAATTATCAAATTACGTTAATACCATTGACAATCTCTTTTCACCCTCTCCATTTCGACTTTGCCCGATGGAAACTCTCTCTCTCTCTCTCCCTCGGTGCAGATCGCCAGTGCTGGAATCTATCCTCGTTGCTGCCCCTGCTTTTGCTCGCTATTTCTCTCTCTCTCTCTCTCTCTCTCTCTCTCTCTCTCTCTCTCTCTCTCTCTCTCTGTGTACAGATCGCCCGCATCTGACTCTCTCTCCTCATCACCGCATCGTTTTTGATCGCTGTGATTTTCTCTCCGTGCAGATCGCCAACGCCGGACTCTCTCCTCATCGCGGCCTCATTTTTTATCACTGCGATTTTCTCTTGGCTCAGATAGTCGGTGCCGGATTCCCTGCCACGTGCTCTCTCTCCACCCTTGGCTCCGTCATCGTGGGCGGCTTTATCGTCGTGGGTGGCTTCATTGTTGTGTCCTCTCGCCTGTGTAAGCTCAATTTCGTTATTTCCCATTGGATTTTGTCTCACCGCCACTCGCCTGAAGACGACATTCGGTGGTCTGCAACCAGGAAGAAGGGAGAAGGGGGACGTAGGTGCCCAGATCATTTTCTAGGTGCCCAATCAAATTTTTTTTTTTGTGTTTTTTCTTTTGTAAACTGTGGACAGAATGAAAGAAAAATAGAAAAGAAAAAACGTGTTATTATCTCATAATATAGGGCTATTGGGGGCCAATAGACTTCTATTGGGAGGCAATAGACATTTTGAATTGATGTAATCTCCTTGTTTTTCTTCTTTAATCAAACCTTTGTTTGTCTAAATTTAGAAAATTAGTTCCCATTCTAGCGACTGAAAATTCTATTAGGGGAAAATAGACGACTATTGGGGGGCAATACATGACTGATGACTAGTCTATTGGGGGGCAATAGACGTCTATTAGGGGGCAATAGTCTATCGGGGCAATAGATGTCTACTGGGCGCAAAAAAAAAAAAACTTTTCCGGTGAGATTTTCAGCAAATTCCTGTGGGCAAAGGCACGTGACAGGATTCTGGCTGCCGGTGACCGAAATCCGGCAATCCGGTTACCTGTGACCGAACTCAGGCGGCCGGTGACGGGGCTCCGGCGAAGTCTCATATGGTTTCTCTCTCTCTAAGTAATAAAAGGTGAGGGTAAAATGGTATTAAAAAAATTTAAAAAAAAAAAAAACTTAATGAGGTATTAGGGAATACCTCATTAGAGTCTTTTGGGTAAGAGGGAATTAAAAAAAACTTAATAGGGTAAGTGGGAAAAAATCTCTAAAAATGGGGTAAATGGTCATTTTCTTTCCTCACTATCCCCAAAATGGGGATAGTTATAGGGAATCTGTTGGAGCATAAGAAGCTCATTTTTCACTAAAATAAAGAAAAATCAAAATATGGGATAGCCGTTAGAGTTGCTCAAATGACTATTCATTTAACTTTTGGTTATCTCGCTCCTAAATATAACAGGCGAGATAAAACTCTCTACTATTATTATTAATTTAAACAATTCATTTTAAGTTGTTCTATGTAATTTATAATAACATTTAAACTACATTTCTACATTTTATAAAACTAGCCAAAATAGAGAGAATTTGTGTAGATGTATTTTTAAAGTGACTAGCCAAAATAACTTTTTAACTACTTAGATAAAATTTGACTAAAAAATAGATAGAACTGCTAATTAGGGGGGTGGCTATAGCCAGTTTTCTAGTAGTGTAAAGCTGCTACAAGCAGAATAGTAGCTCCTAAAATTTACACACATACTTTAAGAGGAATAAGTTTGTTATTAGCCATGCACTAAACAAGAATAATAGAAGAGAGTTCAATTTAAATTTGAGACGTGGCAAAGAAAGAAAGAAAGAAAATAAAGAAGAAAAACCGAATGCATGAACATGCCCAAAAAAGTTATGAACTAATTACAGCATGAGTTCTGAACAGGCTGTAATTCATTGTTTATGAATATATATATATTTAATAATAATGTAGGATTCCTGACTTCCTGTGCTCTTTCTGGTTTTGTTTCTTTGACAAAGACATCTTAAAGGTGAGGGCACGAACAGTACTGTATCTTAATAGAAGATCTCAGTCTCATCTACTCTTCCACCGAATAAGTCACCGAATAAGTCAAATTAATTTTCATAGTACATAATAAAGCGAGTCCCCAAATCTACATAGTACATAACAAACGGAGTCCCCAAAACCTTCATATATACTTCAATGCACTATTATGACAATGGTTATCAAAGAAACAACAAGAAAAGCAGCTGCGGCACTATCATCACTATTATATATATAATTATTTTTCTTTTTTGTTTTCATATGTTATTATGAATACTTTGAAGAAAAAGGAATCTGCACTGCATCCTACATATTAAACAAAAAAAGAAAGAAAATAAACCACATAGAAAAGGATCAAGAAGTTCTCTGGTGAGAACAAGGATACCCTAGCTAGTCTAGGGTTTCAAAAAGGGCTTCTCTGTGTCTGGCGGGTCAATAGTTTTTGGTGTCAATCAAAACCCTAATCGCAGCGGGAGCATGGGTTTTGTTCTTGTTTGGACCACAAAATAATATAGGCTCGAATAAGTATCAACGTAGTTAGTAAATCCCTAATTGTCACTAGCCTTGACAAAGTTGTCTCGTACCATAATTGCAAGCCTTGACAAACATCACGTATGGAATATATGGGAAGTAATGCGAATGCTTCTATTAGGGACTATATAATGTTTAGTTAAACTGACTGCATTTATTTTTAACTATATGTATGTTCTGGTGATACTCTAATGAGTATCATGTGTTAGAAATTTACTCTCCGTTGGGTTGTTTTAGAATTTTTTTTTTCATTGTACATGGGTCTAGGTTCCAATGTATGTGATGATTTCGTGTTGACCAATTGGTTACTAAATAATATTATTCTTTATGCTCAAGATAGAAAAAAATACGTAGAAAGAAACGCATGTGGTCAGAATTATATCGTCAACCTTCATTAAGTTATCTTTCCAATAAAATGAACCGTGTATCAGCAAACATGAAACAATTTTATGCATTTAAAACTTAATATTTATTAATTTTAAAATTTAAGTACAAATGCAAAGAACTTACGGAGAATAATCTTACCCTAAACTTTAAAGAATCAATTTCATTGTCCTATAAAAACTCTAAACTCTAAACCCTTCAAATTCAATATTTGTTATCTTGGCCATAAAAACTTGATGTGATTAAGGATGTCTGGCTTAAATTTGGGGGATCATGAGATGATTACAAAGTGATGACCAAATTCAAGGAAAATTCTTAAGGCTTTAAAAATTTATAAATGAAACATAAGGCGCGCGTCCATATAAAAGACAAGGACAAATACTTTTGTATGCTTATTGAGGGAAACGTAGCGTTCATGCTAATGGCACTAATAGAAAAAAAAAATAGAAAAAAAAAAGAAAAAAGAAGAAGAAGCAGCACATATAGAAATGAAGAAAAAATTGAAAACAGAAAGCAACTCATATGAATATTGGCCCCCATGGCAGGTCTTCTCACTGGGTCCCATAAAACAATGTGAGAAGAAGATCTCCATCTTCTTCCAAATCCCTCAATCCCCCTCTTTTTAATTTTGCCTCCTCCTAGCCTATTCCTTTCACCTCTCTCAGACCCTCCATTATTTGCTAGCTTTGCTTATTTAGCAAAAAAAAAAAAAATCAAGCTAGTTCATCAGGTTCTCCACTGATCCATCAATCCATCATCGACGATCCATCACTGCGAGATGTCTCTCGAAAGAGGCAAGGAATTCTCAGGAGGAGAAGGATCGTCATCGGGGTACTCGAGTCCGAGTCCCACCGATCATCATGACCAGCAGCAGCAGCCAGCAACGCCCAGCAGGTATGAGTCGCAGAAGAGGAGGGACTGGAACACTTTCGGGCAGTATTTGAAGAACCAGAGGCCCCCAGTCCCTCTCTCCCAGTGCAATTACAGCCATGTCCTCGAGTTCCTCAGGTACCTCGACCAGTTCGGGAAGACCAAAGTCCATCTCCAGGGTTGTATGTTTTACGGCCAGCCGGAGCCACCTGCGCCTTGCACCTGTCCTCTCCGGCAGGCCTGGGGAAGCCTGGATGCTCTCATAGGGAGGCTGAGGGCTGCTTATGAGGAGAACGGTGGGGCCCCTGAGAGCAACCCTTTTGCGAGTGGTGCAATCAGGGTATACTTGAGGGAGGTCAGGGAGTGTCAGGCCAAGGCTCGAGGGATTCCTTACAAGAAGAAGAAGAAGAAGTCGACGGCGACAACTCCGAGCGGGAGCAGCAGCAGAGGCGGAGGAGAAGGACCTGGAAATAGTGATCGTGATTCTTCAACAAGTTCTATCATGCACTTCTCTTGATCGATGCTGGGCTCATTTCAGAATGTGGTAACTCTTCAATAATTAATACATTATCACTAATTGCCTTGGTTTTCTTGCATTCATGGCATGCGTACTACTGCTAGGTGTTTGATAACTTAATTCTAGTGTTGGTCTCATTTCGTGCATTGAGTTCTGGTGGTTGTTTGAATTTAATGAACCTGTCTGAATCATTTTTTCCTCACAATTTTATGTAGTCAAAATCCTTATTAATAAATGAAAACCCCCAATTTTCTAGGTACTACAGCCGGTTGTTTCTGTCATTCTCAACCCAAGAAATTGAAAACCCTAACAATTAATATTATGGGTAGACAAAATTGTATTTTCTGGTGATGATCAGCAGCTCTAACTTACATAACTCCAAAATTAGATTCAATATATGCAGAGAATAGAGTTCAAAAAATCTTCATATCAGAACCAATTAATGATCTCTGCATATATCACACACACCCATGCACAGTGACGATGTGAAACCCACTGTGATTGTCCCACGTTAAATTAATAATTGTTATTTCTTTTGTAATTTTGGCTCTTTTAAGATTCTGCAGATTTTGTTCTGCCCCCACGAATATTGGTCAAGTAAGATATCATCAGAAACTTTCTAATTATGTCAGTATATTACATTATATATTATAATATTTGGACTGGATCAACTAAATGATTGGAATTTCATCATGATTAATTAAGGTTTCCGCAGATCTTCTCATTAATTATGAACTTTCTATTGTTCATAGATTAATAATCCATCTTTTTGTGTATGCTTTATCATTATATGGAACATATATAATTCATTTTGCATTCAAGAAATTAAGGTCATCATTGAGAATCTCTGCAATTTAAATCACCCATGAATCGTTCTGATATCATGATGATCAAAGCCATCCCTAATTTGGTTCTTCCTTGTACCAAATTGTGCTGGATGTCTACACGCAATGGGAACTGTTTAGAACTTGTGTGTGCGCGCATTTACCTTGTACCCAAATTCATGTTTTCCTTGTAGCTATTTTGGCACTTTTCTTTCTGTACGTGCTACTCAAAATATATTTTGTGGGGCAGCAAGTTATTCCATATTTCATGGTCACAAGATTGCTCACTTTTCTAATACTGTAAAATTCTCTTGCTTTTGTTTTGTTTGTTGTTTCTTCTACTGAAAAATTGTCTGAGCTAGCTTGCTTGGGGTTAAATTATGGTATTCACTGGTCTGTTCATGATGATATCTCAAAACCCTATTATCTCACATGTCCTTGTCGAGTCTTCAAGGGGAACCAAATTGATTTCCTAGTATTAATTAACAGCTAATTTATATTTGGGGTTTATGAACTGTTTTCGCGTGTTTGTTTCTTTCTTAAAACTGCATATTTGCACATTACTCTATTAGCTAGAGTACTGAAACTTGGAAACCGCATTTGTTAACATATGTAAATATTTGACAAAGAAAAAATAAATAAAAAATCAGATCAAAGAAAACGTGTTCAACGTCTTCAATATATAAGACAAAGTTCCACGAGGGTTTGATTGTGTTAGCCTAGTTATCAAATGGAAATGTAGAGCTAGCCCTAAGTGTGGTTGGCCCCAGCCAGCTAGCTCTTCTTTATATATCGATCCGCTCTCCATATATGTACAACACTACAACTCATCACTATTAGTACATACTCATGGTCCTTTTAAATTCAATATAATTAGTACATTCATACTATCTATGCCTTGGAGAGATATTTGGTAAATCATAAGGACTGTAATTTGGCGCAACTATTCGTAGTTTCATGCAAGATTTGATGACCGAACCTATTGAGAATTATAGAAAATCCAAAGCCTATATATGTCTGTTCTGGAATGTATGGATTGTTTAAACAGTTTTGTTTTACTGTTCCAACGTTCTGATCACTTTTGCGAAGTCTGCAAGTCCAAGGATTTTATATCACACTGATTCTTCATGCAAACATACATAGATTTATTCATATTTGCATACACCTGGACTCACAGAATGATAGCGTTAGTCTAATGAGTTATGTTCTTTTGCCAAACCATCGCATCACTATTACCTTATTTTGTTGATCTTAGTTCACAGTCTAACATGTTTGACTAGTGAATTTGATACATCATGTATGCATCAAATTAACTGAAATTTGATTTCCTTGCAGGGGTCATTTGGAAAATGAATGGAATATGGAAACTAGGAATTGTTCCAAGGCGAACTACCTTGAAGTTTCAGTACTACCGCTGTTGAATTTCATTATTGTTTTTTTTTTTTTCTCTTTTCTTTTTATAAGAAAGTTGATCTCTAGCTATTTGGTCATGGTAGCTTGCTACCAAGCCACTGCACTAGATGCGCATGTAGAGTCGTAGTAGTTGTTGCCTCAATGCCAAGAATCGATCGGTCTCTTAGGGCATGCCAGCATGGAGTACACAGCAGTCGGTTGTTATTCTTTTCTTTGCAGTTTGGGAATTCAATCTTAAGCATGTATGTAGTAGTAGAGATCAAAACTCTTTATATAGATGTTGGACTACCTTGAAGTTTCAGTACTACTGCTGTTGAATTTCATTATTGTTTTTTTTTTCCTTTTCTTTTTATATAAGAAAGTTGATCTCTAGCTATTTGGTCAAGGTAGCTTGCTACCAAGCCACTGCACTAGATGCGCATGTAGAGTCGTAGTAGTCATCGCCTCAATGGCAAGAATCGATCGATCTCTTAGGGCATGCCAGCATGGAGTACACAGCAGTCAGTCGTAATTCATTTCTTTGCAGTTCGGGAATTCAATCTTAAGCTTGTATGTAGTAGTAGAGATCAAAACTGCTCTTTATATAGATGTTGGTTTATGCTTAATTAGCTGGAATATATTTTCTATCCCATTAGTAATATCACATCATGATTCTCATGTCGTGATGTATTAATACCTCTCATATAAAGTGTAGATCGACAATGCCCTTTGATCCTTTTCAGAATCTTGAATTCTCTTTGTTTTCCTTCTATTCCTCTTTCTCTCCTCTGTGTCTTTGCGGATGCTTTGTCTTTGTTGTAACATGGCTTTAGTTTTTGTTCCTTGTCTTTTAGTCTTTCAGCAGTACGTACTTATTTTTGTTACAATTAGAGCTTCTAATTTGTAATTTTATGAAAGCTTCTATATATAAAGAGCCTCTTCTTCAGTTTTGTAGATCTTCTGCTCTTTACCTTTGATGATGAAATCTTGTGGTTGTTCCACAAAAACTTCTTCTTTCAAGATTTCATTAAGAAGTGCAGATTTCACATCGAAACAACAGAAACCACCCTTTCTGTGCTGCAATTAAGATCAGACCTCTTATAGTCTCATGCCTTGCTACTGGTGCAAAGGATTCATGGAAATCAATTCCAGGTATCTGTGAGTATCCCTTTGCCACCAATCTTGCTTTGTTCTTTTGCACATAACGATCTTGATTCAACTTGGTTTTGTAATTCCACTTTACATCAATGACATCTTTGTTATTTGGTTTGTCAACTAGCTCCCATGTGTTGTTTTTCACAATCACATTAATCTCTTCTTGTATGCAGTCCTCCATTCATCTTCTTTTACAACTTCTTCAAAATGCTCAGGTTTAAATAGGCATGCATTCCAGTTTTCATACATATCCGTCAAAGTTCTCATCCTTACAGGTGTTGAACTAGGAGTTGATTGTGCATTTGAAGATGTTGGTGTGGACTATTGAGGACTGTGAGATGGTGACATTTGAGGTGGATCAAGTTCCAGTTGTTCTGGAACCTCTTGTTCATCTTGAACAACACTATCTTACATAGTATGTTGTAGGATTGAACTTTGATTTCAATCCAAAGATGATCTCTCACTAAAGATAACATCTTTGCACATTATCATGATCAATTGTGTGTGAACTATATCCCATGAACACAAATTTCTCACTTGATTCATCAAGTTTTTGCCTTAGTTCCTTTGGAATATGAGCATAGCACACTGAACCAAAAACCCTCAAGTGATTAACCCTTGGTTTTCTTCCACTCCAAGAATAGCTGTAGTTGGATGCATGTAGTTCCTTGGAAACAGATAATGTAGGGAACAAGTCTCACTCTCAATCTCGAAGGAGAGGGGTCTGTCACACTCTGGGAACCCACCCCACTCCCCCTTATTTTGAATTTATTATAAGAAAAATAAAATTACAAATGTTGGGGGGACCGAACCAAAACCCAACGAATAACAAACAAGGATCATTTGCAAATGTTAATACTGCAAATGTTCAAGTCTTTGATGCCAGAGCCAAGGATCATCATGCAGCTCCATTTTTCTTGCACTCTCAACCACATACTTGAGAGTTAAAGGAAAATTTATGTTCCTTTTCATTTCAACTTCTACCATTAGTTTCTTGCTGCTTGCTCTCTCAAAATTTTTACAAGTATTATCACCAAAGTGCACATGATAACTATGCTCAATGAGCGTCAACACTTAGCAAATTTTGATCAAGGTCTGGAACCAACGTAACATCTCTAATAAACATCTTCCCATTTTTTGTTTGAACAGCAATGCTCCCTTTACCTTTTATATCAACCAACATTACATTTCCCATCTTCACTGTGGTGATGGTATTATAGTTAAAGTCATATAGAAGGCTGACATTTCCAGTCATATGATTACAGCTGCAAGCACTATCAATAAGCAACATATTATTATTTACGAGCACAGTAGCTGCATGGCTAAAGAACATGTTAGCATCACAATGTTCTTCAATGCAGTTAGCTTGTTAATTGCCCTTATAGTTACAATTCTTCTTGACATGACCAAACTTGTTGCAATTAGTATATTTTGGCTTTCCTTTGAACCAACATTCACCAGAGTGTATTTGAACAAATTGGACACTTAGAATAAGTTGAACTACTACTACCATTATTGTTTCTTTTAATTAACTGATTTGATTTATTTTCCCGCTTCTTACCTTTGTTTTTCCAGTTCTTTTTCTGTTTCTGGTTTCCCTGAATACAATTAGAACTAGATAGCTCACTGTTTTTCTGGGTTTGACCTAAGACTTGGTGTTTTAAAAAAAATTTCAGTTGGATTCTCATCATGACTCCCCAACCTCTGATCAAAAGCCTCAAGTGTCCCCATCAGATCTTGCACATTTCCATATGCTTAATCTCTTTTATAATACAAATTTTAGCATCATACTTTCTGTTTAGACTCATTAAGATGTTTTGTACTATTTTATTTGAAATGGTTTCACCATAGGTTTTCATCTTATTGACTATATCAGTTAGTCTAGTTTAACAGCTCTAACCTTTTATGAACCTTTGAATTCAAGCAGTAGGATATCCCAAGCTGCTTTAGCTGTTTCATCATTTGAGATTCTTAGAAGGGCTGAATACTAGTTACTACCCTATGGTTTGGGTCCAAAATCAATTTAGTCCTTAAATTTCTAATTTCATCAAAAACACCCCTGGACTTTTAATTTTGATCCAATAGATCCAATCCGTTTATGTTAAGTGAGTCTGTTAACTTGCTGACGTGGCTCATGTGAGGCATATGTTTTATGATGTGGTGATGAAGTGGTATGCTTAGTCAGCGTAACTTGAACTCACAACCTAAATAAAAAGTTTTTCAACAAATGATCCAACCATAACTTGAACTTACAACCTCTAACATACAAGTCACACAACAAACCACCATACTAACTCTGATTTTATATTAATTATTGATAAATTTATAATAGTAGGACCCCTTCATTCAATTACAAGGTGACATGTCATCAAAGAGGAGCCCACCAAGTTCATGTAAACCTCTAAACTGACTAAGCATGCCACCTCATTGCCATATCATAAAACATGGGCCCCTCATGAGCCATATCAGCAAATTAGATAACTTACTTAACATAACATTAACGGATTGGACCTATTAGTTCAAACCACGGACCCTACATGAGTCACGTCAGCAAGTTAGCGAACTTACCTAACACAACTAACGGATTTGACCTATTAGATCAAAATTGAAAGTGTATGAGTGTTTTTGATGAAATTAAAAGTCTAGGAACTGAATTGATTTTGAACATAAATCATATGGTAGTAACCAATATTTAGCCCTTCTTAGAAATATCTCATCAGAGACTGAGTTTTGAATTATATCAAGTGCCTTTGCATCTTTCTTGATGTTTGTTTTCAGCTCCATTTTTTTAGCTTCAGTAAGATCTGTTGCAACTAGAACTATGTAACCTTCATCAACATAGTTCTATAGTTCATGTGAGATGAACATGGTTCTCATCTTGATCATCTAGAAGTCAAAGTTCTCTCCATTGAAGATTGGAAATCTGTTATGGTGTTTTACTTGAGCTAGCCATATTTTCAGACCAGTAACTTTGAAAAACTTGTGTTTGTGTTTTTTGATTTTGTTCCAGCAGATGTTACACCCCAGTTGATGTTGATTAATAGAGCTTTGATACCATGTTAGAATTAGAGTTTCTAATTTGTAATTAACAAACTATAATTAACAACACAACCTGGGTGCTTGATTAACTTGCAGTAGCAATTGAAGTAGTAGAATAGATGAGAAACCTGCAACTTAAGTACTTGATATTAGATCTAGAATTCTTACTTTATAACATCAAACTTAACCCTTATATAGGGTACATGAAAGAGATAATTAACAAGATTATAATGAACATTACACACAAAATATCTAGTTAATTTGAGTGGAGAAAATAGTACGTAATGCAAGTTGCTGCAAAAGTCTTCAATACTTTCCTAGTTGGACCAGGAAAGCATGAATTTCAACAGTTTCAAATATGGAGTTTCTATGTATTTTAATTAATTGGTTTGAGTCTGATCATCGATTTTGATACCATGCCATATACGTTGTAATATCATAGACTAGCTCTTGATCTTGAGCTACTCAACAATTTTAGAGGGTTGGTATCCTACTATAAGGAGTACTGTCATTGATCTACTGATATGTTAATATACCATACACTTGACGAGACTATGGATTCATGATCAAGTTGGTTATATATTCAAAGCTATTTGTATGATCATTAAGATGTTATGTCATTTGGGCTTTTATTTTCCTCTCTCTCATTTGTTCTTACTTTTCTACTTCTGTAAATTGAGATGATTTTTTTTGTCTTCTTCTATAATTGATGAATTCATCGATAATATGAAAAATTTTACAACTTATTAACCGGAGTATGTAGAGATCTCAAAAGATTCCAACAGTAGTAGCTTCAGCAAGTATATATTTACAGTAAATCCTCTCTCTTTTTTCTCTCTTTTTTTTGACATTTGATGAAAAGCTCACAGGTACCATCATATCAAAAAAGGAATGACAAACTACTTTCTTCTTATTTTTCATAAAGTTGCATTAATTTGCCAAATGCAACATGTCTCTTTTAGCACCATCAAACTACTTCTTATGCCCATTTCAATTGCCCATCTTAACAATGTTTCAATGAACATTAACCTCATGTTTTGTCTTTCCTCGATGTTCAACAACATACGATATCATAATCTTAGTTGACATTAGATGTTGACGTTTGTGAGCCCGGATGAAGAAGTCTGCGTTTCATTGATTCGGTAAAGAAATGACTCATCAAAAGTGAATGGAGAACTATTGTGGACAATTAAGTATTTGGTCCTCATTTTGTACTAAATTAATTGCACATTGCTATATGCTTAATACATGTCCTTACTTATTTTTATGTAATTTTCTCCCAAAAAGTTCCAATTTTTTCCTTTGTACCTTGTCTGGCTTGCACAACATCCACCATCTTAATTTCCCAACCATCTTAATTTCCCTAAAAATAGAAAACAATATTCACATGCAGATCTATGAAACTAACAATAGCAACAAGTAGTTCAGACCTAGCTATGATGGAAAGAGATCTTGAACTCTTGAATAAAGTTAAAGCGGCATCACTGCTTGTGTTAATTTTTTTTCTTCCCTTCATACTTTACCCCGGTTCACCGCAACAAATTTTCAAGTTACTTGTTTCGATCAATATTATTGGTTTCGGTACAGCTTTACTAACTGTTTCCATTTCCCCCATGCATGGAGTACTATGTATGAAGAAGAACATTTATCTCCATATTGATATAAGATTATAATGGAGCTTTTCTAGATGCAATGTAAGACCAACCATATGTACACAAGAATTTTGTCTGCAGAGTGCAGATAATGAAACAACAAAGTTTGCAATATGAAACTGATGGAATGAACACAAAAACACGAGATTAGTAATACATATCAATGCTAGTCCTATAACAAAATCATTTATATGCTTTGAGACCAACCAATGAGTAAAATGGTTAAGGCTACCCACACTTGTTAAGAACACCTATTTCAACCCATCTAGGTTTGCAAATTTCCCAGATAACAACACATAAATTTATTGATGTCTCCACAAATCTCTGCAAAACAAATTGAAAAAACTTCATGTATATATAAAAATATTAACACACACACACACACACACACAAAACCACAGCCAATTGGCATGACCATGATAAAAGTACAGAGCTTTGCCAAATATTTTCCAAACAAACTCTCATTGCAATGGAATTTAACATATCAAATGTGAGGATGATATTCGTTGGGTCCAAAATACATATAAAATAATTTAGTTTTGATTGTTATAAGCTCACTGACTGTAACAGAAGAATGATAAGCAATGAAATAATTAAATTGGTTGGTATCTTCTATCTCTCCCTCATCAGGCAAACCCAGCAAACATTGACCCCTACAATTTTCTCCATCTACCTTGCGGCCTCCCTCTGCTTCGCGTTAAAGCAAATCTTAAGATTTTTTTTTCCTTTCAGCTTCCTAGTTATTGTAAAAGGTGTTTTGGGGATATAATTTTACCAAAAACCAAAAGAAATTTTGGATACGTGTATATACAAAATTAGGATGTGTGTATATAATTACTCTTTCGATGGATGGTTTACTTATTATTATGTGGTTCTCAAACTTAATTTTTTTTCTTCTAATAATACATTTAAAACTCTATTAAAATCTACAATATGCAAAATCATTGAAAAGTTGTGCAATATTTTTATTAAAGTTATTGTAGTATGATTTATGGTTTCACATTCTGATCTAGTATGGTATTTTCCCCATTACGACGTACTTTTTTTTTTAACCCCACCCCTCCCCACTCTTGATGGGGCTCGAAAACATGACCTCTCAAATGAGAAGCTATTGTCTTACTACCTCACCAAACGCACGCACGCACCCATCACAATCTGACGTACTTAATTTAATGTTTCAGGCATTCCGAAGCAACGAGGTGATACAACCTATGAGGTGAAACCTCATCCGAGACCACCCAAATTCTCCGGAATGCAACTACGATCGATTTGACAAAACCATAAGTCTATCGAACGCTCAAATCCTCACGGATCGAATAAATCAAACGCTCAAAAACCGTAAAAATCATAACAAATTCATACAATCTCCAAAAATTACGTATTATATATCGACATGCTCGTATTGACGAGTAGATGATATCTAATTCCAGAAACTATCCAATACATGGCCAGAAGGCCGCCAAAAATGCAGTCACAGTCGGTGACACAACCACCACCGGCCAAAACTCAAAACTAGAATAATCCAACTGTCCAAAATGTCAAGAACACCAAATAGATCAACTTTAATACCTGCGGTTCAAGCCAACACAGCCTAGATCGCAGCCACAAGCCACCGTGAACTGTTCACCTTGAGTTGATCCTATTCCAACGTGAATCGATCAAAACAAACACCACAGATCGATCAGGGAGGTTCCTACGAACTCACAACAGGAAGCATGAAGCCACAACGTTGCCGGAACAAGGATTTCTAATCGGGTCAATCTGCACTCGAGTTCGCCGCGTTGCTGCACCACCGTGAAGGAGAATCGATGCTAGAGGCCATAACCAAGAGGACTAGAACAAGGAGGCGAGTCGGTCTGCCCAGGTCCCACTGAAGATCGCCTGAAAAACTGGGTCGGGTTTCCTGGTTCGGGTCGAGTCAGTCGCAAAGAAGAGAGAGAACAAAGCGTCTGGTTTCTGGAAAAGGAAAAGTGAAAAAAAAATGAAAATAGTAAGTTTCCGAAAATGGAAACCCCTATTTATAGAATTTTCCCAAACTTCAGACGCTCATAACGTTCTCATACGAACTCCGATTTCCGCATGCTACGACTTTCGTGAAGGAAATTTTCGGAGAAACCCAACGTATAAAAGTCAACCTTTGTACCCCCCCCACAAACCATATTCTTCAAATAATAATTCGTCCAAAATACTTCCGCCCATCCAATAACCACAAATTAGATTCCGAAAATCCTCTAAAAATAAATACGAATTTCTGGGGCATCAAATCACCTCTGCAAATTTTCAGCCAAATCGGTGATCTTTAGGGTATCGAACTAGATTAAATCAATGGACAAACCGAATCTGTCCAACCTGAACCTTTCATACATATAATTGTAAATCGCAGTTTTGAATGCCTTAACGATAATCAATTTGGCTGAAAATTTGCATATGTGATCTACACATTAGGACCTAAAAACTGAACATTTGAGATGCTGAAATGTGATCAAAAAGTTTCTCTAATGCGCTATCCCTAGAAAAGACCCAAAAAATGGATCCCTCACTAGAAGGGCCCTGTAAAAAAAAAGGACAAAATACTGTTTACTCCCTATACTTATAGGGTCTCGACGTTTCAGTCCCTGACGTTTCAATTTCACCTAAAAGTCCCTGAACTTTCCAATTTCACCTAAAAAGTCCCTGCCGTCAATTTTCCGTTAAAAAGTCTGTTATCTTGCTGACGTGGCACTATTTCAACAGTAAAATGACTATTTTACCCTTACTGACCCCCCAAAAAAAATTACTCTTTTTTAACTCTTTTTTTCTCTGTTTTTTTAATTTGTTCTTTTTTATTCCTACTTTTTTTTTTTAACTCTTTTTTCTCTATTTTTTTTTAATTTGTTCTCTTTTTTTTTCCTACTCTTTTTTCTCTCTTTTTTTTAACTCTCTTTTCTCTCTTTTTTTATTTGTTCTCTTTGTTTTTTTTTAACACTATTTTCTCTTTTTTTATTTATTTGTTCGCTCTGCTTTATATATATATATATATATATATATATTTCTCTTTTCTATTTAGCTCTTCTTCCTCTTCCTCCTCTCTGCTCTTCGGCCTTATTTTCCTCCTCCCTGATCGCAGCTCCAGTTTTCGGCCACTCTTGGAAGCCGGAATGGTCAGGTGATGCGCTCAAAGCAAGCGCATAATTTAACCCTGAAAATATCGTTAGTAGTATAAGCAAATAGGGATCGTTCTATCCGGGGATTGAGGGTACACTTGTAATTGTGTAACAAATAAAGAAAAGTATTATTTACAAAAATAAAATAAAGAATATAAATATATACAATTGTATAAACAAATAAAGAATTAAAATAATAAAGTATTATTTACAAAAATAAAATAAAGAATAAATATATACAAGTAAACACAAATAAGGGGGGATTAGGATTCTTAAAATTAAAATTAAAATAAATAAAATAAAGAAAACGTAAAAACATATATACAAGGGTGGAACGCAAGGAACAAAGATCAAAATCAATTCCATGTAATCAAATTCGATTCAAACCCTATAATTGTTCTTCCAAGTCATGAGAGAGGAGTTGATCATGTGAAACATTCGAAAGCAAATGATTTCCCATATTTTACTTTTCAATGCTAATTAACCTAAGCGAAAGCACCTAGATTAATCCTATCAAACATGCAATCAAGCCCTAGAAAGCTAGTCAATCATGACATGTTCAACGCATTAGACATAGAGAAAGGCTATCAACTCAAGTGTACAACTTAGTTATGGAAAAGTCCACCTAATTGCAATACTCTTCAATTAAATTCGATTCTTGTCCAGAACCTTTACTACTTTTGATTCAAGTTACACAAAACGAAAAGTCGATTTCATGTTCTTAAACCTAGCACCAATTACATGCAAATCCTATAAGTGTCGACCCAAATAAGATAAACATATAAAAGTTTTCTGTAAAGCAAATTTAATCGAACAAACTCACATAAGCAACTTAGAATCACAATTATAGAATTCGAAAACTTTATTTAAACATAGAAATTGGGCTTAAACTTTGCCCTAAACATTATTGTTAACTAGAAACAAGTTCATACGAAATCAAACAAGGAAACCAAAAAGGTTACAAGGAAAAGGAACGAATTACACCGTGAGTGGAGATGGAGATGGAGAGCTAGATGGTTGAATCTTGAATCTTGGAAGCAAGCCTTCAAGGTGGATGATGGAGGATATGATCTTCACGGCTCCTTCTTCTTCTTCCTCTCCTTGCTTGAAAATGCAGAAACTTAAAACTAGAGAATGGAGAGAAAAATGAAAAGGAAATGGAGAGACAAAGAAGATGAGATGGATGAAGGAATTGGTGACTACGGAAAATGGAAAGGAAATGGAGAGACAAGGAGATGAGTTGGATGAAGGAATTGGTGGGAAAATGAAAACTAAGGAAAATGGAGAGGAAATGGTGAGACAAGGAGATGAAATGGATGAAGGAATTGGTGTGTTGGAAATGGTGACTAAGGAAAATGGAGAGGAAATGGTGAGACAAGGAGATGAGATGGATGAAGGAATTGGTGTTTTGAGAGTGAGAGGAGAAGTGTATTTATAGCCCAAAAAAATGATGAATGGAGGGTGGAGATGAACATAAATGAAGGGCTAGATATGTTAGACAAATTTGTAAAAAATATCTTCCCACTTGTTTATCACTTGTTCAACTTGAATTGATTTTCCTCCTCAAGATTTTCCACTTGGTTGCAACTTTGATTTTCCTCCTCAAGATTTTCCACTTGGTTGCAACTTTGATTTTCCTCCTCAAGATTTTCCACTTGGTTGCAACTTTGATTTTCCTCCTCAAGATTTTCCACTTGCTTGGAGGTCCTAAAAATAGAAACTAATAAGAAAATAGAAACTTTCCTAAAATGAAAAATGGCAACTTACTAAAAATGATAAATAGAAACTACAAAATATAAACTTTCTACAAATAGGAACTTTCCCAATCAAAGAATGGAAACTTTCCTAAACAGGATTTTAATAAGGAAATAACGTAAGAAATGTAGGGAAATGCAGTTAAAACGTCGCATTAAAATGCTCTTATCAAATTCCCCCACACTTAGCTTTTGCTAGTCCCTTAGCAAAATCACACTATGACACACACTAAGACTCAACGAAAATTAAAGACTCTACAAAAACAATGACTCTATTGCCCTTCAACTTTTTGTCTCAGAAATCTCCTACTTTCACAACATCAAGATTAGCACTCAACCAAGAATCAATATGTAGATATTCAAGAGTTAATTAAAACATATAATCCACACATACACAAGTAGGACTTGGTTGTGACAATGGTGATGGTTTCTGTTAAGCATGCTTCGAACAAGTATGATTCATATCCTCACAAGGTATATCCACTCTTTCTTCTCTCAGAATTCAAGACAATGCTTAAAAGCTTATAATCACTCAATTATATGTGAGAGAAAATATTTTGAGGCAACCAAATAGCTCACATATATAAGAAACGAAAAGCACTTTGTGAATATAATTTTTTTGAAAAGATGTCATGAAGGATATCAACTACTTGCACGGATGGACCCAAGCCATAGGTTCAACTCTTGTAACTCATCTCCACAAATCAAAGGTTGTCCCATCTTAAGGATCAAGAAGGTCTTATTAAGGGTTGTAATGGGGCCAAGGCTCAAGGTTTTAAGAAACGAAAGGTAAGGAATTTCACAAAGTGTCCTAAAAACCTAGCAGAGCTCATGTAAATGTAGAGACTTCTAGAAATCCATCAAGATATATCAAAACGTCACATCCCATAGAGGTTTTATGAAAGGGCCAAATGTCTTCATGTTGGGCCCAATCTTCACTCTAAACTTCACTCGAACTAGTGAATTGGACAAAGACCAAATTTTCCAATAGTGGGCCTTCAATTCAAAGTAAACTCCAAAATCACTAAGTATGGGGGACTAAAATCCATAAACATTTTTCTTTCTTTTCTTTTCTAGCCGTACACAATTTTTTTTTTCTTTTTCATTTCTTTTTCACGGCTTTCAAATAATTTTAATTTTTTTTTTTTTTTTTCATGAACAAGTCTACCCCCACACTTGAACTTTCACCTCTTCTCAATCTTCTTTCTCAATGCCAAATCCTCAAGTAAAGTCCCAAAATATAGCTCCGCTAAGTTTTTAAAGGGTAGGAGTGTAGCTATACTAAGGTTCAGGGTTAAGGATTTAAGGGTGATGAAAGAAAAGGCTTAATGTAAGCTCAAAGGGGTTTATCTAAGGGAGTCCCACGACGGGCACAAATAGGGACACATGCTTATTTAGCAATGGTGGTAATTCCTAGGTTGCCTCTATCCCTTCCAGAATCAGGGCCATATATTGACAAACGTCTCAACAAGCACAAGAGCGAATTCTAGCATTTTCTAGTCCATCAAACTTAATCTATGGCAAGCAATCAATCAAATGAAAGAATAATGAGATCATCAAAACATCGCCAAGAAATTAAGAATATATTTTTCAATTATCACTCCAAGAAAAAGGGACATGGCTCAAATATCTCACATGGGCTTTTATGAATCAAAACTCATCCTAACATGCTCATATTCTGTACCAAGGTTACGAAATCCATATCCACTACACATGCATGCATTTTTCATATATCTCAATTAACCAAAGAATACCATTTTAAAAACCATCTCAGTTTTGTGATCCTCTTTTAATCATGATTTTAGAGATATAGAATCATTCTAGACAGTTGAAAGGGCATCCTAAGACTCAAAAACAAAAACAAAAGTAACCAAAATTTTTTAAATTTTTGACATTTTTCGATTTTTTTGTATTTTTCAATATATATGACTCAAGACAAAAGTATAACTAAGACTCAATAAATAAAAGCAACAAAATTTTTTTTTATATATATTTTGACATTTTTTTTTGTATTTTTTTTTTTGTATTTGACATTATATATGACTCACAATAAAAGACCAAAATATAAATCCCTTCCCCCACACTTAAATATTGCATTGTCCTCAATGTAATCAATTATAAATATGCAATGAAACAATTAAGCATAGATAGAAGACATTTACGAAAACAAATCCTAAAAAAAACAAAAGAGAAAAATTGAAAAATAAAAAGAAATAGGGAAAGAGAAAGCAAATCTGATTATATTCTGAATTGGATTGCCTCCCAAGTAGCGCTTGTATTTTACGTCTTGCAGCCAGACAGTACCTACATTAAATAAAGTTAGTAACTATAATTAACAAAGAAATACAAAATAAAAACAAGTATAACTATTAATTACAAACTACAAGTATAATTAACAAGTATATTGTACATAAGACACAAGTTAAGTACTCAAGTGAGTATAAAACGTGAAAAGTATTTTTACAAGTTTAAAGTGTGAAACAACAAAATAATTTACACGTATAGAGTATTCACAAGTATTTCTTTTGTTATAAACATTATTGATATCGAATCAAATTCCAAGCGGTAAATCAAGTGAACGTGCGGCCCAAGTATAGTCGCCTAGACACAAACTCCCTTTCAAATCGTTTGGGCAACCTTACTGAAATGGCCAGGTGGGGGAGGACGAACACGAGAGGAAAAATCCATTTTGGCATGAGCTACTCCCACATAGTGGTTTAGGCCCATTTGCAAGCACTTCTGGATTCAAAAACCCGTCATGAACGTTGTCCCCTTCCTAGACACCATTTCACATAGGCTTTCTTACTAAGATGAGAAAGTTCATAAGTGTGAAGACAGTTCAACAAGTGTTAATAAAGGCCGCCCTCAACCTTAAGGGACCTGAGCTAGGTACCAATAAGGGGTTTAGGCCACTATTAACAAAAGAGACTTCACCTATTCCTCTCAATTTACAACCTACAATCAAAATTCGTGTTCAATAACATAAATAATATTTAAACTAAGTTTTAAACAATTTATATACAACAAATATATACAATAAATGACACAATTTAGCAAGTGATTTTTCAATCCCCGGCAACGGCGCCAAAAATTGATGCGCTCAAAGCAAGCGCATAATTTAACCCTGAAAATATCGTTAGTAGTATAAGCAAATAGGGATCGTTCTATCCGGGGATTGAGGGTACACTTGTAATTGTGTAACAAATAAAGAAAAGTATTATTTACAAAAATAAAATAAAGAATATAAATATATACAATTGTATAAACAAATAAAGAATTAAAATAATAAAGTATTATTTACAAAAATAAAATAAAGAATAAATATATACAAGTAAACACAAATAAGGGGGGGATTAGGATTCTTAAAATTAAAATTAAAATAAATAAAATAAAGAAAACGTAAAAACATATATACAAGGGTGGAACGCAAGGAACAAAGATCAAAATCAATTCCATGTAATCAAATTCGATTCAAACCCTATAATTGTTCTTCCAAGTCATGAGAGAGGAGTTGATCATGTGAAACATTCGAAAGCAAATGATTTCCCATATTTTACTTTTCAATGCTAATTAACCTAAGCGAAAGCACCTAGATTAATCCTATCAAACATGCAATCAAGCCCTAGAAAGCTAGTCAATCATGACATGTTCAACGCATTAGACATAGAGAAAGGCTATCAACTCAAGTGTACAACTTAGTTATGGAAAAGTCCACCTAATTGCAATACTCTTCAATTAAATTCGATTCTTGTCCAGAACCTTTACTACTTTTGATTCAAGTTACACAAAACGAAAAGTCGATTTCATGTTCTTAAACCTAGCACCAATTACATGCAAATCCTATAAGTGTCGACCCAAATAAGATAAACATATAAAAGTTTTCTGTAAAGCAAATTTAATCGAACAAACTCACATAAGCAACTTAGAATCACAATTATAGAATTCGAAAACTTTATTTAAACATAGAAATTGGGCTTAAACTTTGCCCTAAACATTATTGTTAACTAGAAACAAGTTCATACGAAATCAAACAAGGAAACCAAAAGGTTACAAGGAAAAGGAACGAATTACACCGTGAGTGGAGATGGAGATGGAGAGCTAGATGGTTGAATCTTGAATCTTGGAAGCAAGCCTTCAAGGTGGATGATGGAGGATATGATCTTCACGGCTCCTTCTTCTTCTTCCTCTCCTTGCTTGAAAATGCAGAAACTTAAAACTAGAGAATGGAGAGAAAAATGAAAAGGAAATGGAGAGACAAAGAAGATGAGATGGATGAAGGAATTGGTGACTACGGAAAATGGAAAGGAAATGGAGAGACAAGGAGATGAGTTGGATGAAGGAATTGGTGGGAAAATGAAAACTAAGGAAAATGGAGAGGAAATGGTGAGACAAGGAGATGAAATGGATGAAGGAATTGGTGTGTTGGAAATGGTGACTAAGGAAAATGGAGAGGAAATGGTGAGACAAGGAGATGAGATGGATGAAGGAATTGGTGTTTTGAGAGTGAGAGGAGAAGTGTATTTATAGCCCAAAAAAATGATGAATGGAGGGTGGAGATGAACATAAATGAAGGGCTAGATATGTTAGACAAATTTGTAAAAAATATCTTCCCACTTGTTTATCACTTGTTCAACTTGAATTGATTTTCCTCCTCAAGATTTTCCACTTGGTTGCAACTTTGATTTTCCTCCTCAAGATTTTCCACTTGGTTGCAACTTTGATTTTCCTCCTCAAGATTTTCCACTTGGTTGCAACTTTGATTTTCCTCCTCAAGATTTTCCACTTGCTTGGAGGTCCTAAAAATAGAAACTAATAAGAAAAATAGAAACTTTCCTAAAATGAAAAATGGCAACTTACTAAAAATGATAAATAGAAACTACAAAAATATAAACTTTCTACAAATAGGAACTTTCCCAATCAAAGAATGGAAACTTTCCTAAACAGGATTTTAATAAGGAAATAACGTAAGAAATGTAGGGAAATGCAGTTAAAACGTCGCATTAAAATGCTCTTATCAAATTCCCCCACACTTAGCTTTTGCTAGTCCCTTAGCAAAATCACACTATGACACACACTAAGACTCAACGAAAATTAAAGACTCTACAAAAACAATGACTCTATTGCCCTTCAACTTTTTGTCTCAGAAATCTCCTACTTTCACAACATCAAGATTAGCACTCAACCAAGAATCAATATGTAGATATTCAAGAGTTAATTAAAACATATAATCCACACATACACAAGTAGGACTTGGTTGTGACAATGGTGATGGTTTCTGTTAAGCATGCTTCGAACAAGTATGATTCATATCCTCACAAGGTATATCCACTCTTTCTTCTCTCAGAATTCAAGACAATGCTTAAAAGCTTATAATCACTCAATTATATGTGAGAGAAAATATTTTGAGGCAACCAAATAGCTCACATATATAAGAAACGAAAAGCACTTTGTGAATATAATTTTTTTGAAAAGATGTCATGAAGGATATCAACTACTTGCACGGATGGACCCAAGCCATAGGTTCAACTCTTGTAACTCATCTCCACAAATCAAAGGTTGTCCCATCTTAAGGATCAAGAAGGTCTTATTAAGGGTTGTAATGGGGCCAAGGCTCAAGGTTTTAAGAAACGAAAGGTAAGGAATTTCACAAAGTGTCCTAAAAACCTAGCAGAGCTCATGTAAATGTAGAGACTTCTAGAAATCCATCAAGATATATCAAAACGTCACATCCCATAGAGGTTTTATGAAAGGGCCAAATGTCTTCATGTTGGGCCCAATCTTCACTCTAAACTTCACTCGAACTAGTGAATTGGACAAAGACCAAATTTTCCAATAGTGGGCCTTCAATTCAAAGTAAACTCCAAAATCACTAAGTATGGGGGACTAAAATCCATAAACATTTTTCTTTCTTTTCTTTTCTAGCCGTACACAATTTTTTTTTTCTTTTTCATTTCTTTTTCACGGCTTTCAAATAATTTTAATTTTTTTTTTTTTTTCATGAACAAGTCTACCCCCACACTTGAACTTTCACCTCTTCTCAATCTTCTTTCTCAATGCCAAATCCTCAAGTAAAGTCCCAAAATATAGCTCCGCTAAGTTTTTAAAGGGTAGGAGTGTAGCTATACTAAGGTTCAGGGTTAAGGATTTAAGGGTGATGAAAGAAAAGGCTTAATGTAAGCTCAAAGGGGTTTATCTAAGGGAGTCCCACGACGGGCACAAATAGGGACACATGCTTATTTAGCAATGGTGGTAATTCCTAGGTTGCCTCTATCCCTTCCAGAATCAGGGCCATATATTGACAAACGTCTCAACAAGCACAAGAGCGAATTCTAGCATTTTCTAGTCCATCAAACTTAATCTATGGCAAGCAATCAATCAAATGAAAGAATAATGAGATCATCAAAACATCGCCAAGAAATTAAGAATATATTTTTCAATTATCACTCCAAGAAAAAGGGACATGGCTCAAATATCTCACATGGGCTTTTATGAATCAAAACTCATCCTAACATGCTCATATTCTGTACCAAGGTTACGAAATCCATATCCACTACACATGCATGCATTTTTCATATATCTCAATTAACCAAAGAATACCATTTTAAAAACCATCTCAGTTTTGTGATCCTCTTTTAATCATGATTTTAGAGATATAGAATCATTCTAGACAGTTGAAAGGGCATCCTAAGACTCAAAAACAAAAACAAAAGTAACCAAAATTTTTTAAATTTTTGACATTTTTCGATTTTTTTGTATTTTTCAATATATATGACTCAAGACAAAAGTATAACTAAGACTCAATAAATAAAAGCAACAAAATTTTTTTTTATATATATTTTGACATTTTTTTTTGTATTTTTTTTTTGTATTTGACATTATATATGACTCACAATAAAAGACCAAAATATAAATCCCTTCCCCCACACTTAAATATTGCATTGTCCTCAATGTAATCAATTATAAATATGCAATGAAACAATTAAGCATAGATAGAAGACATTTACGAAAACAAATCCTAAAAAAACAAAAGAGAAAAATTGAAAAATAAAAGAAATAGGGAAAGAGAAAGCAAATCTGATTATATTCTGAATTGGATTGCCTCCCAAGTAGCGCTTGTATTTTACGTCTTGCAGCCAGACAGTACCTACATTAAATAAAGTTAGTAACTATAATTAACAAAGAAATACAAAATAAAAACAAGTATAACTATTAATTACAAACTACAAGTATAATTAACAAGTATATTGTACATAAGACACAAGTTAAGTACTCAAGTGAGTATAAAACGTGAAAAGTATTTTTACAAGTTTAAAGTGTGAAACAACAAAATAATTTACACGTATAGAGTATTCACAAGTATTTCTTTTGTTATAAACATTATTGATATCGAATCAAATTCCAAGCGGTAAATCAAGTGAACGTGCGGCCCAAGTATAGTCGCCTAGACACAAACTCCCTTTCAAATCGTTTGGGCAACCTTACTGAAATGGCCAGGTGGGGGAGGACGAACACGAGAGGAAAAATCCATTTTGGCATGAGCTACTCCCACATAGTGGTTTAGGCCCATTTGCAAGCACTTCTGGATTCAAAAACCCGTCATGAACGTTGTCCCCTTCCTAGACACCATTTCACATAGGCTTTCTTACTAAGATGAGAAAGTTCATAAGTGTGAAGACAGTTCAACAAGTGTTAATAAAGGCCGCCCTCAACCTTAAGGACCTGAGCTAGGTACCAATAAGGGGTTTAGGCCACTATTAACAAAAGAGACTTCACCTATTCCTCTCAATTTACAACCTACAATCAAAATTCGTGTTCAATAACATAAATAATATTTAAACTAAGTTTTAAACAATTTATATACAACAAATATATACAATAAATGACACAATTTAGCAAGTGATTTTTCAATCCCCGGCAACGGCGCCAAAAATTGATGCGCTCAAAGCAAGCGCATAATTTAACCCTGAAAATATCGTTAGTAGTATAAGCAAATAGGGATCGTTCTATCCGGGGATTGAGGGTACACTTGTAATTGTGTAACAAATAAAGAAAGTATTATTTACAAAAATAAAATAAAGAATATAAATATATACAATTGTATAAACAAATAAAGAATTAAAATAATAAAGTATTATTTACAAAAATAAAATAAAGAATAAATATATACAAGTAAACACAAATAAGGGGGGATTAGGATTCTTAAAATTAAAATTAAAATAAATAAAATAAAGAAAACGTAAAAACATATATACAAGGGTGGAACGCAAGGAACAAAGATCAAAATCAATTCCATGTAATCAAATTCGATTCAAACCCTATAATTGTTCTTCCAAGTCATGAGAGAGGAGTTGATCATGTGAAACATTCGAAAGCAAATGATTTCCCATATTTTACTTTTCAATGCTAATTAACCTAAGCGAAAGCACCTAGATTAATCCTATCAAACATGCAATCAAGCCCTAGAAAGCTAGTCAATCATGACATGTTCAACGCATTAGACATAGAGAAAGGCTATCAACTCAAGTGTACAACTTAGTTATGGAAAAGTCCACCTAATTGCAATACTCTTCAATTAAATTCGATTCTTGTCCAGAACCTTTACTACTTTTGATTCAAGTTACACAAAACGAAAAGTCGATTTCATGTTCTTAAACCTAGCACCAATTACATGCAAATCCTATAAGTGTCGACCCAAATAAGATAAACATATAAAAGTTTTCTGTAAAGCAAATTTAATCGAACAAACTCACATAAGCAACTTAGAATCACAATTATAGAATTCGAAAACTTTATTTAAACATAGAAATTGGGCTTAAACTTTGCCCTAAACATTATTGTTAACTAGAAACAAGTTCATACGAAATCAAACAAGGAAACCAAAAAGGTTACAAGGAAAAGGAACGAATTACACCGTGAGTGGAGATGGAGATGGAGAGCTAGATGGTTGAATCTTGAATCTTGGAAGCAAGCCTTCAAGGTGGATGATGGAGGATATGATCTTCACGGCTCCTTCTTCTTCTTCCTCTCCTTGCTTGAAAATGCAGAAACTTAAAACTAGAGAATGGAGAGAAAAATGAAA
The DNA here is from genome assembly GCF_002994745.2 of Rosa chinensis. NCBI lineage: Eukaryota > Viridiplantae > Streptophyta > Magnoliopsida > Rosales > Rosaceae > Rosa > Rosa chinensis. Next base: position 45,535,008 of record NC_037089.1, read on the forward strand.
GGAAATGGAGAGACAAAGAAGATGAGATGGATGAAGGAATTGGTGACTACGGAAAATGGAAAGGAAATGGAGAGACAAGGAGATGAGTTGGATGAAGGAATTGGTGGGAAAATGAAAACTAAGGAAAATGGAGAGGAAATGGTGAGACAAGGAGATGAAATGGATGAAGGAATTGGTGTGTTGGAAATGGTGACTAAGGAAAATGGAGAGGAAATGGTGAGACAAGGAGATGAGATGGATGAAGGAATTGGTGTTTTGAGAGTGAGAGGAGAAGTGTATTTATAGCCCAAAAAAATGATGAATGGAGGGTGGAGATGAACATAATGAAGGGCTAGATATGTTAGACAAATTTGTAAAAAATATCTTCCCACTTGTTTATCACTTGTTCAACTTGAATTGATTTTCCTCCTCAAGATTTTCCACTTGGTTGCAACTTTGATTTTCCTCCTCAAGATTTCCACTTGGTTGCAACTTTGATTTCCTCCTCAAGATTTTCCACTTGGTTGCAACTTTGATTTTCCTCCTCAAGATTTTCCACTTGCTTGGAGGTCCTAAAAATAGAAACTAATAGAAAAATAGAAACTTTCCTAAAATGAAAAATGGCAACTTACTAAAAATGATAAATAGAAACTACAAAAATATAAACTTTCTACAAATAGGAACTTTCCCAATCAAAGAATGGAAACTTTCCTAAACAGGATTTTAATAAGGAAATAACGTAAGAAATGTAGGGAAATGCAGTTAAAACGTCGCATTAAAATGCTCTTATCAAATTCCCCCACACTTAGCTTTTGCTAGTCCCTTAGCAAAATCACACTATGACACACACTAAGACTCAACGAAAATTAAAGACTCTACAAAACAATGACTCTATTGCCTTCAACTTTTTGTCTCAGAAATCTCCTACTTTCACAACATCAAGATTAGCACTCAACCAAGAATCAATATGTAGATATTCAAGAGTTAATTAAAACATATAATCCACACATACACAAGTAGGACTTGGTTGTGACAATGGTGATGGTTTCTGTTAAGCATGCTTCGAACAAGTATGATTCATATCCTCACAAGGTATATCCACTCTTTCTTCTCTCAGAATTCAAGACAATGCTTAAAAGCTTATAATCACTCAATTATATGTGAGAGAAAATATTTTGAGGCAACCAAATAGCTCACATATATAAGAAACGAAAAGCACTTTGTGAATATAATTTTTTTGAAAAGATGTCATGAAGGATATCAACTACTTGCACGGATGGACCCAAGCCATAGGTTCAACTCTTGTAACTCATCTCCACAAATCAAAGGTTGTCCCATCTTAAGGATCAAGAAGGTCTTATTAAGGGTTGTAATGGGGCCAAGGCTCAAGGTTTTAAGAAACGAAAGGTAAGGAATTTCACAAAGTGTCCTAAAAACCTAGCAGAGCTCATGTAAATGTAGAGACTTCTAGAAATCCATCAAGATATATCAAAACGTCACATCCCATAGAGGTTTTATGAAAGGGCCAAATGTCTTCATGTTGGGCCCAATCTTCACTCTAAACTTCACTCGAACTAGTGAATTGGACAAAGACCAAATTTTCCAATAGTGGGCCTTCAATTCAAAGTAAACTCCAAAATCACTAAGTATGGGGGACTAAATCCATAAACATTTTTCTTTCTTTTCTTTTCTAGCCGTACACAATTTTTTTTTCTTTTTCATTTCTTTTTCACGGCTTTCAAATAATTTTAATTTTTTTTTTTTTTTTCATGAACAAGTCTACCCCCACACTTGAACTTTCACCTCTTCTCAATCTTCTTTCTCAATGCCAAATCCTCAAGTAAAGTCCCAAAATATAGCTCCGCTAAGTTTTTAAAGGGTAGGAGTGTAGCTATACTAAGGTTCAGGGTTAAGGATTTAAGGGTGATGAAAGAAAAGGCTTAATGTAAGCTCAAAGGGGTTTATCTAAGGAGTCCCACGACGGGCACAAATAGGGACACATGCTTATTTAGCAATGGTGGTAATTCCTAGGTTGCCTCTATCCCTTCCAGAATCAGGGCCATATATTGACAAACGTCTCAACAAGCACAAGAGCGAATTCTAGCATTTTCTAGTCCATCAAACTTAATCTATGGCAAGCAATCAATCAAATGAAAGAATAATGAGATCATCAAAACATCGCCAAGAAATTAAGAATATATTTTTCAATTATCACTCCAAGAAAAAGGGACATGGCTCAAATATCTCACATGGGCTTTTATGAATCAAAACTCATCCTAACATGCTCATATTCTGTACCAAGGTTACGAAATCCATATCCACTACACATGCATGCATTTTTCATATATCTCAATTAACCAAAGAATACCATTTTAAAAACCATCTCAGTTTTGTGATCCTCTTTTAATCATGATTTTAGAGATATAGAATCATTCTAGACAGTTGAAAGGGCATCCTAAGACTCAAAAACAAAAACAAAAGTAACCAAAATTTTTTAAATTTTTGACATTTTTCGATTTTTTGTATTTTTCAATATATATGACTCAAGACAAAAGTATAACTAAGACTCAATAAATAAAAGCAACAAAATTTTTTTTATATATATTTGACATTTTTTTTTGTATTTTTTTTTTGTATTTGACATTATATATGACTCACAATAAAAGACCAAAATATAAATCCCTTCCCCCACACTTAAATATTGCATTGTCCTCAATGTAATCAATTATAAATATGCAATGAAACAATTAAGCATAGATAGAAGACATTTACGAAAACAAATCCTAAAAAAAACAAAAGAGAAAATTGAAAAATAAAAAGAAATAGGGAAAGAGAAAGCAAATCTGATTATATTCTGAATTGGATTGCCTCCCAAGTAGCGCTTGTATTTTACGTCTTGCAGCCAGACAGTACCTACATTAAATAAAGTTAGTAACTATAATTAACAAAGAAATACAAAATAAAAACAAGTATAACTATTAATTACAAACTACAAGTATAATTAACAAGTATATTGTACATAAGACACAAGTTAAGTACTCAAGTGAGTATAAAACGTGAAAAGTATTTTTACAAGTTTAAAGTGTGAAACAACAAAATAATTTACACGTATAGAGTATTCACAAGTATTTCTTTTGTTATAAACATTATTGATATCGAATCAAATTCCAAGCGGTAAATCAAGTGAACGTGCGGCCCAAGTATAGTCGCCTAGACACAAACTCCCTTTCAAATCGTTTGGGCAACCTTACTGAAATGGCCAGGTGGGGAGGACGAACACGAGAGGAAAAATCCATTTTGGCATGAGCTACTCCCACATAGTGGTTTAGGCCCATTTGCAAGCACTTCTGGATTCAAAAACCCGTCATGAACGTTGTCCCCTTCCTAGACACCATTTCACATAGGCTTTCTTACTAAGATGAGAAAGTTCATAAGTGTGAAGACAGTTCAACAAGTGTTAATAAAGGCCGCCCTCAACCTTAAGGGACCTGAGCTAGGTACCAATAAGGGGTTTAGGCCACTATTAACAAAAGAGACTTCACCTATTCCTCTCAATTTACAACCTACAATCAAAATTCGTGTTCAATAACATAAATAATATTTAAACTAAGTTTAAACAATTTATATACAACAAATATATACAATAAATGACACAATTTAGCAAGTGATTTTTCAATCCCCGGCAACGGCGCCAAAAATTGATGCGCTCAAAGCAAGCGCATAATTTAACCCTGAAAATATCGTTAGTAGTATAAGCAAATAGGGATCGTTCTATCCGGGGATTGAGGTACACTTGTAATTGTGTAACAAATAAAGAAAAGTATTATTTACAAAAATAAAATAAAGAATATAAATATATACAATTGTATAAACAAATAAAGAATTAAAATAATAAAGTATTATTTACAAAAATAAAATAAAGAATAAATATATACAAGTAACACAAATAAGGGGGGGATTAGGATTCTTAAATTAAAATTAAAATAAATAAATAAAGAAAACGTAAAAACATATATACAAGGGTGGAACGCAAGGAACAAAGATCAAAATCAATTCCATGTAATCAAATTCGATTCAAACCCTATAATTGTTCTTCCAAGTCATGAGAGAGGAGTTGATCATGTGAAACATTCGAAAGCAAATGATTTCCCATATTTTACTTTTCAATGCTAATTAACCTAAGCGAAAGCACCTAGATTAATCCTATCAAACATGCAATCAAGCCCTAGAAAGCTAGTCAATCATGACATGTTCAACGCATTAGACATAGAGAAAGGCTATCAACTCAAGTGTACAACTTAGTTATGGAAAAGTCCACCTAATTGCAATACTCTTCAATTAAATTCGATTCTTGTCCAGAACCTTTACTACTTTTGATTCAAGTTACACAAACGAAAAGTCGATTTCATGTTCTTAAACCTAGCACCAATTACATGCAAATCCTATAAGTGTCGACCCAAATAAGATAAACATATAAAAGTTTTCTGTAAAGCAAATTTAATCGAACAAACTCACATAAGCAACTTAGAATCACAATTATAGAATTCGAAAACTTTATTTAAACATAGAAATTGGGCTTAAACTTTGCCCTAAACATTATTGTTAACTAGAAACAAGTTCATACGAAATCAAACAAGGAAACCAAAAAGGTTACAAGGAAAAGGAACGAATTACACCGTGAGTGGAGATGGAGATGGAGAGCTAGATGGTTGAATCTTGAATCTTGGAAGCAAGCCTTCAAGGTGGATGATGGAGGATATGATCTTCACGGCTCCTTCTTCTTCTTCCTCTCCTTGCTTGAAAATGCAGAAACTTAAAACTAGAGAATGGAGAGAAAAATGAAAAGGAAATGGAGAGACAAAGAAGATGAGATGGATGAAGGAATTGGTGACTACGGAAAATGGAAAGGAAATGGAGAGACAAGGAGATGAGTTGGATGAAGGAATTGGTGGGAAAATGAAAACTAAGGAAAATGGAGAGGAAATGGTGAGACAAGGAGATGAAATGGATGAAGAATTGGTGTGTTGGAAATGGTGACTAAGGAAAATGGAGAGGAAATGGTGAGACAAGGAGATGAGATGGATGAAGGAATTGGTGTTTGAGAGTGAGAGGAGAAGTGTATTTATAGCCCAAAAAAATGATGAATGGAGGGTGGAGATGAACATAAATGAAGGGCTAGATATGTTAGACAAATTTGTAAAAAATATCTTCCCACTTGTTTATCACTTGTTCAACTGAATTGATTTCCTCCTCAAGATTTCCACTTGGTTGCAACTTTGATTTTCCTCCTCAAGATTTTCCACTTGGTTGCAACTTTGATTTTCCTCCTCAAGATTTTCCACTTGGTTGCAACTTTGATTTCCTCCTCAAGATTTTCCACTTGCTTGGAGGTCCTAAAAATAGAAACTAATAAGAAAAATAGAAACTTTCCTAAAATGAAAAATGGCAACTTACTAAAAATGATAAATAGAAACTACAAAAATATAAACTTTCTACAAATAGGAACTTCCCAATCAAAGAATGGAACTTTCCTAAACAGGATTTAATAAGGAAATAACGTAAGAATGTAGGGAAATGCAGTTAAAACGTCGCATTAAAATGCTCTTATCAAATTCCCCCACACTTAGCTTTTGCTAGTCCCTTAGCAAAATCACACTATGACACACACTAAGACTCAACGAAAATTAAAGACTCTACAAAAACAATGACTCTATTGCCCTTCAACTTTTGTCTCAGAAATCTCCTACTTTCACAACATCAAGATTAGCACTCAACCAAGAATCAATATGTAGATATTCAAGAGTTAATTAAAACATATAATCCACACATACACAAGTAGGACTTGGTTGTGACAATGGTGATGGTTTCTGTTAAGCATGCTTCGAACAAGTATGATTCATATCCTCACAAGGTATATCCACTCTTTCTTCTCTCAGAATTCAAGACAATGCTTAAAAGCTTATAATCACTCAATTATATGTGAGAGAAAATATTTGAGGCAACCAAATAGCTCACATATATAAGAAACGAAAAGCACTTTGTGAATATAATTTTTTTGAAAAGATGTCATGAAGGATATCAACTACTTGCACGGATGGACCCAAGCCATAGGTTCAACTCTTGTAACTCATCTCCACAAATCAAAGGTTGTCCCATCTTAAGGATCAAGAAGGTCTTATTAAGGGTTGTAATGGGGCCAAGGCTCAAGTTTTAAGAAACGAAAGGTAAGGAATTTCACAAAGTGTCCTAAAACCTAGCAGAGCTCATGTAAATGTAGAGACTTCTAGAAATCCATCAAGATATATCAAAACGTCACATCCCATAGAGTTTATGAAAGGGCCAAATGTCTTCATGTTGGGCCCAATCTTCACTCTAAACTTCACTCGAACTAGTGAATTGGACAAAGACCAAATTTTCCAATAGTGGGCCTTCAATTCAAAGTAAACTCCAAAATCACTAAGTATGGGGACTAAAATCCATAAACATTTTTCTTTCTTTTCTTTCTAGCCGTACACAATTTTTTTTCTTTTTCATTTCTTTTCACGGCTTTCAAATAATTTTAATTTTTTTTTTTTTTTCATGAACAAGTCTACCCCCACACTTGAACTTTCACCTCTTCTCAATCTTCTTTCTCAATGCAAATCCTCAAGTAAAGTCCCAAAATATAGCTCCGCTAAGTTTTAAAGGGTAGGAGTGTAGCTATACTAAGGTTCAGGGTTAAGGATTTAAGGGTGATGAAGAAAAGGCTTAATGTAAGCTCAAAGGGGTTTATCTAAGGAGTCCCACGACGGGCACAAATAGGGACACATGCTTATTTAGCAATGGTGGTAATTCCTAGGTTGCCTCTATCCCTTCCAGAATCAGGGCCATATATTGACAAACGTCTCAACAAGCACAAGAGCGAATTCTAGCATTTTCTAGTCCATCAAACTTAATCTATGGCAAGCAATCAATCAAATGAAAGAATAATGAGATCATCAAAACATCGCCAAGAAATTAAGAATATATTTTTCAATTATCACTCCAAGAAAAAGGGACATGGCTCAAATATCTCACATGGCTTTTATGAATCAAAACTCATCCTAACATGCTCATATTCTGTACCAAGGTTACGAAATCCATATCCACTACACATGCATGCATTTTTCATATATCTCAATTAACCAAAGAATACCATTTTAAAAACCATCTCAGTTTTGTGATCCTCTTTTAATCATGATTTTAGAGATATAGAATCATTCTAGACAGTTGAAAGGGCATCCTAAGACTCAAAAACAAAAACAAAAGTAACCAAAATTTTTTAAATTTTTGACATTTTTCGATTTTTTTGTATTTTTCAATATATATGACTCAAGACAAAAGTATAACTAAGACTCAATAAATAAAAGCAACAAATTTTTTTTTATATATATTTTGACATTTTTTTTGTATTTTTTTTTTGTATTTGACATTATATATGACTCACAATAAAAGACCAAAATATAAATCCCTTCCCCCACACTTAAATATTGCATTGTCCTCAATGTAATCAATTATAAATATGCAATGAAACAATTAAGCATAGATAGAAGACATTTACGAAAACAAATCCTAAAAAAAACAAAAGAGAAAAATTGAAAAATAAAAGAAATAGGGAAAGAGAAAGCAAATCTGATTATATTCTGAATTGGATTGCCTCCCAAGTAGCGCTTGTATTTTACGTCTTGCAGCCAGACAGTACCTACATTAAATAAAGTTAGTAACTATAATTAACAAAGAAATACAAAATAAAAACAAGTATAACTATTAATTACAAACTACAAGTATAATTAACAAGTATATTGTACATAAGACACAAGTTAAGTACTCAAGTGAGTATAAAACGTGAAAAGTATTTTTACAAGTTTAAAGTGTGAAACAACAAAATAATTTACACGTATAGAGTATTCACAAGTATTTCTTTTGTTATAAACATTATTGATATCGAATCAAATTCCAAGCGGTAAATCAAGTGAACGTGCGGCCCAAGTATAGTCGCCTAGACACAAACTCCCTTTCAAATCGTTTGGGCAACCTTACTGAAATGGCCAGGTGGGGAGGACGAACACGAGAGGAAAAATCCATTTTGGCATGAGCTACTCCCACATAGTGGTTTAGGCCCATTTGCAAGCACTTCTGGATTCAAAAACCCGTCATGAACGTTGTCCCCTTCCTAGACACCATTTCACATAGGCTTTCTTACTAAGATGAGAAAGTTCATAAGTGTGAAGACAGTTCAACAAGTGTTAATAAAGGCCGCCTCAACCTTAAGGGACCTGAGCTAGGTACCAATAAGGGGTTTAGGCCACTATTAACAAAAGAGACTTCACCTATTCCTCTCAATTTACAACCTACAATCAAAATTCGTGTTCAATAACATAAATAATATTTAAACTAAGTTTTAAACAATTTATATACAACAAATATATACAATAAATGACACAATTTAGCAAGTGATTTTTCAATCCCCGGCAACGGCGCCAAAAATTGATGCGCTCAAAGCAAGCGCATAATTTAACCCTGAAAATATCGTTAGTAGTATAAGCAAATAGGGATCGTTCTATCCGGGGATTGAGGGTACACTTGTAATTGTGTAACAAATAAAGAAAAGTATTATTTACAAAAATAAAATAAAGAATATAAATATATACAATTGTATAAACAAATAAAGAATTAAAATAATAAAGTATTATTTACAAAAATAAAATAAAGAATAAATATATACAAGTAAACACAAATAAGGGGGGATTAGGATTCTTAAAATTAAAATTAAAATAAATAAAATAAAGAAAACGTAAAAACATATATACAAGGGTGGAACGCAAGGAACAAAGATCAAAATCAATTCCATGTAATCAAATTCGATTCAACCCTATAATTGTTCTTCCAAGTCATGAGAGAGGAGTTGATCATGTGAAACATTCGAAAGCAAATGATTTCCCATATTTACTTTTCAATGCTAATTAACCTAAGCGAAAGCACCTAGATTAATCCTATCAAACATGCAATCAAGCCCTAGAAAGCTAGTCAATCATGACATGTTCAACGCATTAGACATAGAGAAAGGCTATCAACTCAAGTGTACAACTTAGTTATGGAAAAGTCCACCTAATTGCAATACTCTTCAATTAAATTCGATTCTTGTCCAGAACCTTTACTACTTTTGATTCAAGTTACACAAAACGAAAAGTCGATTTCATGTTCTTAAACCTAGCACCAATTACATGCAAATCCTATAAGTGTCGACCCAAATAAGATAAACATATAAAAGTTTTCTGTAAAGCAAATTTAATCGAACAAACTCACATAAGCAACTTAGAATCACAATTATAGAATTCGAAAACTTTATTTAAACATAGAATTGGGCTTAAACTTTGCCCTAAACATTATTGTTAACTAGAAACAAGTTCATACGAAATCAAACAAGGAAACCAAAAAGGTTACAAGGAAAGGAACGAATTACACCGTGAGTGGAGATGGAGATGGAGAGCTAGATGGTTGAATCTTGAATCTTGGAAGCAAGCCTTCAAGGTGGATGATGGAGGATATGATCTTCACGGCTCCTTCTTCTTCTTCCTCTCCTTGCTTGAAAATGCAGAAACTTAAAACTAGAGAATGGAGAGAAAAATGAAAAGGAAATGGAGAGACAAAGAAGATGAGATGGATGAAGGAATTGGTGACTACGGAAAATGGAAAGGAAATGGAGAGACAAGGAGATGAGTTGGATGAAGGAATTGGTGGAAAATGAAAACTAAGGAAAATGGAGAGGAAATGGTGAGACAAGGAGATGAAATGGATGAAGGAATTGGTGTGTTGGAAATGGTGACTAAGGAAAATGGAGAGGAAATGGTGAGACAAGGAGATGAGATGGATGAAGGAATTGGTGTTTGAGAGTGAGAGGAGAAGTGTATTTATAGCCCAAAAAAATGATGAATGGAGGTGGAGATGAACATAAATGAAGGGCTAGATATGTTAGACAAATTTGTAAAAAATATCTTCCCACTTGTTTATCACTTGTTCAACTTGAATTGATTTTCCTCCTCAAGATTTTCCACTTGGTTGCAACTTTGATTTTCCTCCTCAAGATTTTCCACTTGGTTGCAACTTTGATTTTCCTCCTCAAGATTTTCCACTTGGTTGCAACTTTGATTTCCTCCTCAAGATTTTCCACTTGCTTGGAGGTCCTAAAATAGAAACTAATAAGAAAAATAGAAACTTTCCTAAAATGAAAAATGGCAACTTACTAAAAATGATAAATAGAAACTACAAAAATATAAACTTTCTACAAATAGGAACTTTCCCAATCAAAGAATGGAAACTTTCCTAAACAGGATTTTAATAAGGAAATAACGTAAGAAATGTAGGGAAATGCAGTTAAAACGTCGCATTAAAATGCTCTTATCATCAGGTTCTCTTCCCTTCAGATTCCGGCGGTTTCGTGGTGTCGGAGCTATATCAGAAGCTTTCTCTCGACGTCAATAACGTTTATTTGGTGTTGGTTTCCATGTTTTGGTCTATTTGGCAGTTTCTGATCGTAACTTTAGAGAGAAATGTTTGAACTGTTTTGGCACTGAAGAAAGGGAGGTGGAACGTGAATTGATTTGATTTGGGTGTGCTCCGATTTGGTTTGGAACCGCTGTATGGATAGGGGTGATTAGGAGAGGTGGTGATGCTTGCTAGCATGACGGGGATGATGGATGGACGGTGGAATGGTCAGCACTTGCTTGGAGCGGCGGGCACGCCAACGGTGATTGGGAGAGGTGGTGATGCTCGCTGAAAACTGGAGCTGAGATCAGGGAGGAGGAAAAGAAGGCCGAAGAGCAGAGAGGAGGGAGAGGAAGAAGAGGTAAACAGAAAAGAGAAAGAAATATAAAAAAAAACAAAAGAGAGAGAACAAATAAAAAAAAAGGAAAAAAGTTTTTTTTAAAAAAAGAGAAAAAAGAGTTAAAGAAAAAAGAGTAGGAAAAAAAACAGAGAAAAGAGGGTTAAAAAAAAGAGAACAAATAAATAAAAAAAAGGAGAAAATAGAGTTAAAAAAAAAGAGAGAAAAAAGAGTAGGCAAAAAAAAAGAGTAGGAAAAAAAAGAAGAACAAATTAAAAAAATAGAGAAAAAAAAAAGAACAAACTAAAAAAATAGAAAAAAAAGAGTAAGTTTTTTTTTGGGGTCAATAAGGGTAAAATAGTCATTTTACTGTTGAAATAGTGCCACGTCAACAAGATAACAGATTTTTTAACGAAAAATTGACGGCAGGACTTTTTAGATGAAATTGGAAAGTTCAGGGACTTTTAGGTGAAATTGAAACGTCAGGGACTGAAACGTCGAAACCCTATAAGTACAGGGAGTAAACAGTATTTTGTCCCAAAAAAAAAAATATATATATATATCGACACCCGACTTCCGGTTTGATTAAAAGAAAGAAACATGTGTGTATGTATCATCTTAACAATACCATTGAAAGTGAGCTTAATTAGCTAGAAGGATTAAGGCTTCCAGAGCTATAATGATAAAAAAAAACAAAAATTATTAGATGAGAGCAGAGGCAGAGGCAGAGGAGGATGGTGGGAAGATAGGTCTAACACAAAATGGATGAGTGTCACCTATTGAGAGCTGTTTCTTCTTCTTGTTTTTTTTTTTTTTTTGGTGAAGAGCTTCTTCATTTTTTGAGTGAGAAAGAATCCATCAAAATATCTTGGGAAGTGATTGGATTGTTTTTGAGTTTTGATATGTATAAAAAGCACTATAAAATCCTCCAAAATTCAGCATTTAATAAAATTCTTAAAAATCCGTATAGTTTTGAATATTTGCATATTTGAATGGATAATTTTAAATCTTAATAGAATACTTCAAGATTTTAAATGATTGTTTAAATAGAAAATTACACACAAGTGTCAATTTGAGACTTTAATTAGCCATAAGGCCACTTCCACCTTCAATTTATTTTTGTCTTGACTATTTTGCCCCTCTACAAACAAAACAAACAGTCTCTCTCTCTCTCTCTCGAAATGAGATTCCAGTCGACGAAGAAGCTCAAATCGGATTTTGCTCTCTCTCTCTCTCTCTCTCTCTCTCTCTCTCTCTCTCTCTCCGACGAACTAGTTTGCTTCTCGCCGCCGAATAACCTCTCTGACGTCGGAAGCTCTCCCTTGGCGGTAACTAACTATTGCGCAGTGAAGCTCAGCTCTGGCGGGACGATGTCGAAGGAGGGAGAAGCCTTGTTGCAGATTGGAGAGAAACGAGACGGTATCGTTTCACCATCTCCTCATCTTTCTTCTGCGTTTTCTCTTATCTCGATGCCGATTCAAAGCAGATCTGATAGGAACGAAACGAGACAGGATCGTTTCACCATCTCCTCATCTTTCTTCCACGTTTTCTCCGATCTCGACGCCGATTCAAAGCAGATCTGACAGGACCTTTACCGTTGTTCGATCAATACATGTAGCCGGCCAAAATTCACCCCTGCAGGTCAGAATTCAAAAATCTCTATCTATTACACATTGCGTTGTCGATTATTTATGTGTTTTTCGATCTACATGCATCTGCCATTTTGGATTTTGCTTAATTGTATCCAATTCCAGATTTATGAGCTCAGATTGATGCTTGTACAGCTTGAAATTTAGTCTGTAGCACACTTAGGCTTCATTTCAATTTGAATTATTTGGAGCTGTTGATCAGGCATGCACTGTAGCTTAGCTTAAGCATTTTGGTTAGGGTTTTGGATTATTACACATTATTGCATTTTTCACATGATTGTGAATTTCATGAGTTCAAAAGGTTTTTCTTGATTGAAATTGGGTCGGACAAGAGAGGTTATGTGTTTGAATTGTAACTAAATGTTGACATTCTGTTAAAGGCTCTTAATTTACTGCTACATAGATGTAGATATGTTTGCTGTAAAATCTCGAGGCAGAGCTGTTGTTTGCTATGATATGGTAATGCTTTGGTGGATAATGCTTGTAGGATTTGTACATGGACTTGTTCGGCTGCGATGTAAGTTAGTACTGTTGGCTGGTACAACAAGTCTTGATGGTTTACTCAGTTGGAAGTGGGAGGATGGCAAGGGATCTTGCCGGTGGGAGTGTGTCACATAGCCTTACAAGTACAATGAGAAATTTTGAGGCATCTTGGAGGCATGTAGTGTTGTGCATTATGTCGAGTGAGATGAGTCAAGTGTGCTTGGTAAGAATTGCTCGCTCTCTGTTTTGAGTGGCTTTCTTTTCAACACTGTGGTAGTAGCTTTCTATGACTATGTCAGTATCTTTTCAAGCTGAAGTCAGTAGCTTTTCAGTTTACATTTTGATTGATTACAAATCAGTAACTTTCTATAACTGTTATAATGGCTTTGCAACATCGTGATAATGGCTTTTTATTTCTATGTTAGTATCTTTTAAAACGGATGTCAGTAGTTTTTCTGTTTGCATTTTGATTGATTTCAAGTTGTCTTTTGTCAATAACTTATCAAATTGGAAAATCAGGATTTAGTATTAAATTCAGTTTTCTTTTAGTTGTGATTTCGTATCTGTAGCATTTCTTGTTTGAGATTTGTGTTACACTATCAACATGGATAATCAATTGGTTTGTTGCAATTAGTATCTATGTCAGTAGTTTTTTATTATCGGTCCAGTAGCTTTCTATACCTATGTTAGTATATTTTAGATTGCTTGTTTTTGATTATATAGTTGATAAAGATTGCTTGTTTTGTTGTATTTTTGTGTTTGCAGAATTCTTCCCATTTGCATTTGCAGTAGCAGATTCCAAAAATCATGTGAATTTGGGTAGTGAAGTCTCCACTGACCAAGATATCATGTGGCATTGTGGCCAACCAAAAAATGTTGAAATGAAGTCCGAAGCTAAAGGTGGCAAAATAATGCCTATAGTGTGGTAGAGCGTGACAAAAGAAACATCAACGGTGGTCATCTTAAAAATGACAGTAGCATTACAATATTGACAGTAGCTTTTCACAACTATGGTAGTGGCTTTTTACAACTATGGACGTAGCTTTTCATAGTTATATGACTTATATCATTGTTGATCCCTTCATACTTTTTGTATCATTGAATATGTTTCTTATCTCAAATTCTCAATTGCAATGGCGTTTTTGTTCTGTGTTGTAATAGTTTTTGTTCTGCTTGTTCTGTGTTGTAATAGTTTTTGTTCTGCTTAGTTATTTCTTTTGGCATTGATGAGAGTAGCTTTTGGTCACTGATGAGAGTAGTTTTTTGTGTTGGTGACAATAGCTTTAGTTGGTAGGGATAGTAGTTTTTGGTTTTGGGGAGCTTAACTTTTTTTGTGATAGTAGCTTTTGTTGCTGGTAACAGTAGTTTTGTGACCTCGCCAGAGTAGCTTTTGTTGCTAGCGACAGTAGTTTTTGTTGCTGGTGACAGTAGCCTTTGTTGCTGGTGACAGTAGCTTTTGTGACCTCGCCGGAGGTTGCCGGAAATCTAGCCAGAGTAGCTTTTATTGCTAGTGACAGTACCTTTTGGTGTTAGTAACAGTAACTTTTGTGACCTCGCCGGAGCTTGCCGAAAACCTCACTAGAGTAGCTTCTATTGCTAGCGACAGTAGCTTTTGTGGCCGACGGAGTTCGCCGGAGGTCTGTCGGAGACCTGCCGGAGTTGACCGAAGGTTGGCTGGAACCTCGCCGAAGAGGAGAGAGAGGATGATTGTTGACTTTTTACTCTAGTGGCATTTATGTAAATATGTTAGTTTTTATATCCAAAATTTAACGCCCTTTTTAATCTAGTGGCCTTATGATAGAAAAAAATAATTTGTGGCCTTATGGCTAAAACAACATTCAAATATGCACTTATATGTAATTAACCCTTTGTTTAAAATCTCAATTGAATACCCATAAACTTTCAAAATACAAAAAAATCTTGCAGACTCTAAAATGAATACACCCCCTTAGATCAAATTGAATGTACCCTTAATTATGACATTTCATTCATTAACCAAAAATCATTGCAAACCACATCGATCCAATTCACCGCATTAAAAAAATTGTGAGCATACAAACATGGCAACCAATCCAGAAGCTAACCCCCACATAAGATAATGTTCAGAACTTTCAAACAAAACCCGACTAACCTTACTGTCAAGTATTCAAACAAAACCCTAATGGCAAACCAGCGCCATTGACGACGAACACAGCATGTCCTTCACAATCTCCGAGCTCATCAACTTAGCCAAATCGACAAACCAGACTCGACCTATCGCCAATTCAACATAATTAGATACCAGTTCTTACTCAATTTTCCAATCAATTTCCATCCAACCAAAAACTTTCGACAAGAAATCTTCAGAAGATCAGTTTCATTCCAAGAAGTTGAACAGAGCTCCTTGACTAAGTGTGACCGCTGCCGCTATCCACCATTGGCCTAGGGCCGCCCCTGTCCACTCTAATGATGCCATGGTTAGCGTCTCCCATAGCCATGATGCCATGGATGATATTCCCATGGTCATGACACCATGGTAGGTGATGTAATCACCAATTTTGCTTCTAATAGCGCTTCAAACGTTCAGGTCCAACCAAAATCCTAATTGGTTTCTTCAAAGGCTTCTCACTTGTTCTTCAAAGCCTGTTCCTTATGGAAATTAGGACCGAGACCGTCCTATGCAAAGAATACGAAAATACACGTTCTGTTCTTACATAGAATCTGAGGGAATTTTGTGGACCGATTCAACCAACTTACGGAAGTTTGAATATTTCATAATGTTGGTTGACACGCAAACACGCTGGTCACATGTTATGTCATTGTCCACTTGTCATACTGCATACACTACATTCCTAGCACATATCATATGGCGACGGGCTCACTCCCCAGATTATCATATTCAGTCAATTGAACTTGACAATGCTAGAGAGTTTACATCGAAGACTTTCAATGATTATTGCATATCACTGGATTGATGTTGGACATCATATCCCCATGTCGACACTCAAATGGTCTCACAGACTATGATGGTACCCCGGATATTGGTAATGCACACCAATCTCCCTATATCCGCTTGGGGTGATGCAATATCTCATGCCGTTATGCTAATTCGTCTACCACCCATAGCCACTCAATCTATCTTTGCGTTACAGCTAATGACTGGGTACCAGTATCTCATACTTAAGCATATTTAAGTGTGCCATTTAGGTGCCTATTGCGCCACCACAGCGCACTAAGATGAGTCCTCATAGACGAATGAGCAAATACTTTGGATTTGAGACTCCAACAATCGTCTGCCACTTAATACCCTTGCTAGCAATCTCTTTACCGCTAGATTTGTAGATTGTCACTTTGATAAGACAATCTTCCTGTCGTTACGCGGAGATAAGAACACAGATGTTCAACAGGAACGACATGAATTGTCGTGGTATGTCCCCACTATGTCTTATCAAGATGCCCGTTAAAAGTGACTACATCACACATATCTGCTACAAACATGCCTACAAGGATGGACGTCCCTACAAGAGGACGTAATACCACCCTACACGGAGATAGGCATGGCACCAATGCCATAGAGAGTGGCACTCTGGCGTCATAGGCCATGACCCCAGCTAGGATGTGTGGGAGGCCCGTGGGTTCGAAGGATACTTTGGCACATTTCAATCCTTTAATCATCAACACTCAAAATCTGTCTCATGAGAATGTTCCAGATTATGGTTATCGTTGGGAGACCCCTCAACGTCAGAAACTACTTCTGAGAATATAGAGCTATTTGAAAAATTACACTAGTGTACATAAGACATGGGATAGAAACTCCATCATAATTGATGATGTATTACCGCATTTCATAGTGCATGAGTTTGTTGAGTCATTTATATTGAACACACTCTGTTGATGATGAATGCCAACGTAGAGAAATTGGCCTAAATGGAAAGATGTGATCCAGGTTAAGTTGGATTCTCTAACAAAGAGGAAGATTTATAGAGCATGTGATGCCAACACCTCCTAACATAAAGCATATTGACTAATAGGTCTTCATTAGAAAGCGTGATGAGAAAAGGAGTTGTTAATTTCGCCTTATGGCGCAAGGCTTCTCACAAAACGCCTTGGAATGGACTACGATGAGACATATTCTCTGGAAATTGATGTCATTGCAATCCACTACCTTGTCAGTTTGGTAGTTTCCGAATAACTGAACATGCAACTTATGAATATGGTCACTACGTATCTCTATGGGAATCTAGATACGGAATATAAATGAACGTTCATAGTGAACTTCATTTACCCAAGTCAAATGGCTCTAGACACGGAGCGCGTTTGCAATGAGGTTGAAACGCTCACTAATTGACTACTTGATTGGGTAAGGATATGTAAATGCCCACGCATCTCTAGGACAAGTTTCAGATTCTATCGCTGCTCATGTTGGTGACATGATCTTTATTGGAAGCCCTTAAAGATTAAGGAGAACCGCTGAACACTTGAAATCCGAGTTTGAGATGAAGGATCTTGGGAGAATACGATTTTTCTCGGTTTGGAACTTGAGCATCGTGTTGATAGATGCTTAGGCGTTTTGACAAGGTCAAGCCTTCAAGCACACCCATGATCGTCCGTAGTCTTGATCCTAAAAAGGATCCTCTTCGTCTAAAGGATGATGATGAAGATATGCTAGAGGCAGAAGTGCCCTACTTGAGTACAATAGGAGCATTATTGTACTTAGCTCAATGCACATGACCGGACATCTCATTTGTAGTGAACTTGTTAGTTAGATATAGTTCTGCCCCAACGTGACGCCATTGGATTGGTGAAAAAAATATCTTTCGATAGTTGAGATGTATGATTGATATGTGCTTGTTATATCCCTACAGAGAGATGATGGATTCGGACCCATCACACACCAGGAACGCCGCCGACACTGGCCTTCGTTACCTATCCCCATCCCAAAACAACATTAGTGTTTTGGAAGATTTTGTTGATGTTGGGTATCTCTTTGACCCACACAAAGGTCATTCCGAAACTGGTTAAGTGTTCACCATGGGGAAGACAACGATATCTTAGAGGCCTACAAAACAGACCCTAATCGCTATATGTTCGAACAATATAGAGATTATTTTCTTCACAAAGTAGTTCGTGAAAATGTATATAGGTTGGATCCATAATTACTCATGTTTGAAGCAATTGTGGTTTGAAGTCTACTACAGATGAGCCTACGAGCATTTATGAGGATATTGCGGCTTGCTTTGAACAAATGAAGCAACGCTACATCAAAGGCAACAACACCAAGCAATATTCAGCAACAACAAATTCTCCTGAAGATCAGAGTGAAATAGGTTCGATCTGAGGATAGTGTAGTAGAGTTGTTCACTAAATCATTGCTTAATTCCACTTTCGAGAAACATGTTGGTAGCATTGTTTGCTTAAGTTATCCGAACTCCCATGCCCGTAGTCATCAGGAGGAGATGCAGACATCAGGGGGAGATGTCTACATGTATAGTCTTTAAATGTAAAGGGTGTGTTGTAGTATTTTTCTCATTTGACCGATGTTATTTTTGTCCCAATGAGTTTTTGTTACTCGGCAAGGTTTTTGACGAGACAAAGAGAAGAGCATCGCATTTAGGCGATACAAAAGGGAGTGTTTACAGACACCCAGATTATGTGTCTGGCCCAAACTCTAGTTACTTGTCTAAGTTGTAATAGGGTTAGTCTTATGGATATTCTTGGAGATATCTTCGTAGATATCTAAATCATTGTACGATTATGTTTCCTTGTAAGACTCTGATTCTATGCTTGTAATTCTCTATATAAAGAGACTCATATTATCAATGAAAGAAAAACTCATTCTCCCAATTATCTCTACTGTTATCTGCATCCCTTTTTCTTAAAACAGAGATAAAATTATAACTATTAAAAATTCCTATCTAAATATAGCTACCCATTTTACCAAAAGTTATATTTAACTTTGCTTTAGCTACTTTGTTGGAGATGCTCTTAGCTTATTATTATTATTTTTTTAAATTCTAATTTGGAACATCTTCCATTTAATCTTTTCAATTTTGGTTTGGAACATCTTCAACCTTATTATTTGAATTAATATTTTGGACATTATATTTTGTTTTCTATTTTATTGTTGAAATTTGATTTTATAGATTTATTTCCGAAGAATTGTTATGAAAGAAAAAGTTGAATACATACTACCATTAGAGAGTCCAGCTTTTAAAGTTTGCCTCAAGTATGAAAATCTCAAGTTTGGCCTTGGATAGGAATCACGGAGTGACATGATACACTCATCACCGTTGAAGTACACCACCCTCGGTAAACTCCTGCCATGCTCGAAGCCACCAAAGCTTTCTTTATCCTTGATGAACAACAACTCAAACTGAATGTACCCAACGACTCCAGGTGGTCCAGCTTCGATTAACAAATCATTAAGGAATTTGACTCCCAAAAACTTCGCTGTATCATCTGGTATAGTTCAAACAGATTTTTACATCAGTAAATTTTTGTAAGAATTTACAGTTTTTATGTAACAAGTAGGTAATTAAGTCACATACTTAATCCTCTTTATAATGTTGCCGCAGGTGAATAGTTGAAGTTGTAAAGTTGTAGAAAAATTGGCAAAATTAGGGTCGTTGACCACTAAAGTCCAACTGAAATAGTTCACTCCAGCTAATTTTTCTCCATGTATCAAATATTAATATTATTAAATCGAAAAACCAGCTATTTGTTCAAGTAAAACTCTAATTTGTGTTTGGCCCAAACTCTAGGTTACTTGACCTAGTGGTAATAGGGTTTAATTAGAAGAATCTAGAGATTATCTTTCCTTGTATGATTTAGGCTCTATGTATTGTAATCCTCTATATAAAGAGGCCCATATTACCAATGAGAATACACAACAATTTTCTCTCAATTTCTGATTCCCTAAAACACGTTATCAGCACGAGCTCTAACCCTAGCCCTAAAAACCAAAAACCCTAAATCCCCACAGCGGCCCCACAACATCCTTGAACAGTCCCCGCAGCTGCCCCTGCAGCATCTCCACAACATCCTCGCAAAGGCCCCGCAACAATCCCTGCAGCTGCCCCTGCAGCGACCTCGCGACATCTCTACAACATCCTCTCGGCCTCGCGACATCCCCACAGCAGTCGCATCCCCGCAACAGTCCTCGCGGTATCTCCGCAGCGTCCTCGCGACATCCTCGCAGGGACCCTGCAGTATCACTGCACAGCCCAGCTAACAACTTTTCCGGTCAAGAATTTTGGCATCTTTTCAAGGTAAACTTTTCTAAAAGTTCCCGTTTTTGAAGTTTTTCAATTTCTTCTTCTTTTCTCGGGGACTTCCAACATCCCTTCTTCTACCCCCTTTCTTCTTCATAGGGGAGACCTAAATCCAAACTGTAGGGGTTCGTGTTCACTCCAAGCTTGGAGCTTGTAGAGTCCTCCAAACTTAGAGTTTGTTGAGAAGAAAACGATTGACCACATACATCATTGTTTCGATCATATCCAAAACCCCTCTTGGAATCGGATTTTCTTGGAAGTGACTACGCTAAGAAAATCCCTAATTTCTTGGAAGCAACTACGCTCAGAAATTTAATAGTTTTTTGTGGTAGCCTTTTTCGCTCCGAAACTAACCATAATCTTGTGTTGTTTTTTCAGGATGAGTAGCCTGAACAAGTTGAACTTTTTTCCACTGGAGATAACTGGCGCTGAATACCATTGGTGGGTCCGAGATGTGCGCCAACATCTTAAGGCTGATGGACTTCTAGAAACCATCCAAGAGCCTAGTCAGAACATGCTCTCCATTAAGCAAGCTACTGCTTTTGAAGCAAATCAAGCTAAAGCCATCATTCTCATGACAAGGCACATGAATGACGCGCTCCAAAGTGAATACCTCAATGAGTAGGACCCAAGAAAGCTATGGATTGAACTTGAGCAGCGATTTGGCAATGTTCATAACTCCCTGCTTCCTGATTTAGAAGTGCGATGGCATAGCCTCCGCTTTTGTGACTTCAAGCAGTCTGTGCTTGATTATAACTCGGAAGCACTTCATATCAAGTCTCTGATGAAGTTTTATGGCCAAGCCATAACTGATACGATGTTGGTTGAGAAGACTCTCTCTACCTTCCCCGTCTCTGCCCTGATGATTTCAAAGAATTATCGGATTGATGTGAATGCAGGAAGTATCACAAGGTTTCATGAGCTCATTGGAGCCATGAATGTAGCTGAAAAGTATGACAATATTCTTGTGAAGAACTATAATGCTAGACTCGTGGGAACTAAGTCTATTCCGGAGTCTAACTATAGTAGCGCCCCCAAGAGAGACTCAAGGAGTGAAACCCTAATAGTAGGGACAATTCTGGACGTTCTGGTCCATATTCTCGCCCTAAAGAGGAAGGAAATCACCTAGAAAGGAGTGCACGAAACCGTGGAGGTCAACATGTGAAGAGAGAGAGAGGCGGAGCCTCCGACCATGGTGGTAACGCCACCAAGAGCAATGGTAGTCCAAATCGCGCCCCAAAGGTGCCTCGATCAAGGGAGCCTGACCATAATGATGTTTGTCTTCGATGTGGATCAACTGGACATTGGGCAAAGGCGTGTAATGCATCCCAAAACATTGCAAACGCATACAAGATGTATCGTGAAGCAAGGGAGGCAAATTACATGGAACAAGAAGATCAAGATGGAGATCTCGATCTAAGGGTGGAAGACTTCAAGAATCAAGACCCAGAAACTGGTGATTTTGATTAAGTCTTTTTAATTTCCAAGAGATGTAGGCAATTGCCATATTATTTTTGTAGTAGATGCCAATGGCTTAATCTTTCTTCAAAGTAAGCGTACTCCTTGTAAGTGTGATGTCTAGGAAGGTTTTGAGATAAGTGGTACTTAAGCGAGCTTTGCTCCACCGACATCTCTCTACTCACCTAGTCACATTTGCATTGAAACTACTGAAAGGAGTTGGATGACTACCATTGTTTTGCATTAACTAGTCTATTGGATTAGATTTTCTTTGGTTAAAGAAACGATGATGTAATTCTGTTTGGCTTATTAATAAAAGTGAGTTCTTTTCTTTATGACTCCTTTTAATTATGAGCTTTCTTTTAGGAATGGATGAACTTCAATGTTTTGCGGATAGTGCGACTACGCACACCATTCTTCAACATAGGCAATTATTCTTAGAGATGTTGCCTACATATTCCTCTGTGACTACGATGGCTGGGCCATCAGGTTTAGTTCAAGGAAAATGAATGACCCAATTCCTATTGCCAAATGGCACCTTGATTAAAGTCACTGAAGCTCGCTACGCTCTTAAGGCAAATCGAACCTTATTGAGTTTCAAAGATATAAGAGCCAACGAATTCCATGGGGAAACGCATAATGAGAACGGAAAAGAGTTCCTTTGCATTACCTCTAATGATTGCGGATGAAAACGCATCTTAGAGAAGCTTATGTGTCAGTCTAGTAGACTTTATGTCACTACAATTCAACCTATTGAATCCAATAATGTCATAAGAGAAGATCTCTTGGATGCAGATACATATTGGCTTTGGCATGACCGACTAGGACATCCTAATCATGATATGATGCTCCGTATACTAAAGACTTCATACGGACATCCATTATTCAGAGTAAGAAGAAACAAGAATTGAAAATTGATTCCTGGACTTAGCAAGACCGCAACAATTGCAGCATCTGGAGCTGCAGCCGTCTTGGGGCGCCATAGAGCCGCCCAAGTCCCATGTGATGATGCCACTAAACGCACCAACCATGAGCATGACGCCATGGTTGTTCCTCCCTATGGCCATGATGCCATAATTACCTTCCCATGGCTTCAATGCCATAATGGGAGATGTAGTCACACACTTTGCTTCTAATAGCGCTACAGACGCTCAGGCCCAACCAAAATCCTTATTAGTTGCTTCTAAGGCCCCTTGCTCATTTTGCAAAGCCTGTTCCTTTGGGAAATTAAGACCGAGACTGTCCTACTCAAAGGATCCTAAAATACTCATTCCGTTCTAACAGAGAATCCAAGGGGATATCTGTGGACCAATTCAACCATCATGTAGACCTTTTAAATACTTTATGGCATTGGTTGATGCGTCGACACGCTGGTCACATATCGCGCTGTTGTCTACTCGAAATGCTGCTTATGATAAACTCCTTGCCCAGATTATCCGTCTACGGGATCACTACCCTGACCATCCAATTAAGTCCATTCGACTTGATAATGCTGGGGAGTTTACATCGAAAAAGTTTGATGACTATTGCATGTCACTGGGGATTGATGTAGAGCATCCAAATCCCCATGTTCATACCCAAAATGGTCTCGCAGAAGCCGCTATCAAATGACTACATAAGATAGCACGAACATTGGTTATGCTCACCAATCTCCCTGTTTCTGCTTGGGGATATGCAATATTGCATGCAGCGACGCTCATTTGTCTAAGACCCACTGCAACCCATCTTACTCTGCGTTACAGCTAGTGACTGGGTACGAGCCTGATATCTCGCACTTAAGCAATTTTGGATGTGCCATTCATGTGCCTATTATGCCGCCACAGCGTACTAAGATGGGTCCACAACGACGAATTGGCATTTACATTGGATATAAATCTCCAACCATCGTCCGCTATCTTGAACCCTTGACAGGCGATCTCTTTGTCATTTTGATGAGACAATCTTCTAGTCGTTAGGGGGAGATAAGAACACAGCTGTTCAACAGGAATGACAGGAATTGTCGTGGTCTGTCCCCACTATGTCTCATCTCGATCCCCGTACCGCACAGTCCGAACTTGAAGTGCGACGAATAATCGAGCTCCAGAACGTAGCAGACACTCTGCCTGATTATTTTCTGATGTTGCTAAAGTGACGAGATCACACATACCTGCTGCAAACGTGCCTGCAAGGATCGATGTCCTGAATACTGGACATCACGCCACTCCTGTGACACCAGGAGATGGTGCCATTGCCTAGCATGGCAATGATGTGGCGTCTATGGCCACAGGTCCAGTAAGGAAGAGCGGTAGACCAATTGTTCGAAGGATACTCGCCCTAAAAAGAGAGCGAATGAGGCACAAACAAATCCTTTGATCATCGATACTCAAATTCGTCCCATGAGAATGTTCCGGATTATGGTTATGTAGAAGAGACATCATTGGGGACGCCTCAATGTCAGAACATATCCCTGAGAACGTAGAGATCTTTGTAAATTACACTAGTGTACATGAGACGTGGGAAAGAAACTCCATCATCATTGATGATGTATTCGCATATTCAGTGGCGCGTGAGATTATTGAAACAGATGACATCGAACCATGCTCCGTTGATGAATGCCAACGTAGAGCTGACTGGCCAAAATGGAAAGATACGATCCAGGCAGAACTTGATTCTCTAGCGAAAACAAAGGTATTTGGCAAGTCGTACCAATACCGCCCAACACCAAACCAGTTGGTCACAAATGGGTATTCGTTAGAAAGCGTAATGAGAGAAACGTGTGTAAGTACAAAGCTCACCTTGTGGTGCAAGGCTTCTCACAACACCCTGGAATCGACTACGAGGAGACCTATTCTCTCGTAATGGACGTCATTGCGTTCCGCTACCTTGTCAGTTTGGTAGTTTCCAAAAAACTGAACATGCAACTTATGGATGTGGTTACTGCGTATCTATATGGGGATCGAGATACAAAGATATATATATGAAGATTCTAGATGAAATTCAGTTACCCAAATCAAGTGGCTCTAAACCATGGAGCGCGTTTGCTATAAGGTTGAAACGCTCATTATATGGATTGAAACAATCCGGATGGATATGGTATAACCGTCTAAGTGACTACTTGATTGGAAAGGGATATGTCAACAATGAACTATGCCCATGTGTGTTCATAAAAGGACAAGTTCCGGATTTGCAATAGTAGCGGTTTATGTCGATGACATGAACATATTTGGCACCCTTAAAGAGTTAAGAGAAACCGCTGAACACTTGAAATCTGAGTTTGAGATGAAAGATCTTGGGAAAACATGGTTTTGCCTCGGTTTGAAACTTGAGCACCGTAGAGATGGTATCCTGATTCATCAATCAGCTTATACCCAAAAGATGCTTAGGCGGTTCAACACTGACAAGATTAAGCCTTCAAGCACCCCAATGGTCGTCCGTAGTCTTGATCCAAAGAAGGATCCATTCCGTCCAAAAGAGGACGATGAAGAAGTGCTAGAGGCAGAAGTGCCCTATCTAAGTGCAACAGGCACATTATTGTACTTAGCACAATGCACGAGATCGAACATCTCTTTCGCTGTGAACTTGTTAGCTAATATGGCTCTGCACTAACACGACATCATTGGACTGGTGTTAAAGATATCTTTCGATACCTAAGTGGTACGATCGATATGGGCTTGTTCTATCCCTACAGAGAGAAGATGGATTCAGACCTATTAAGTGTCTGGGACACCATACATGGTGGACTACGTCCCCTCTCCCCATCCCAAAATGATATAAGTGTTTGGAAGGTTTTACTGATGCTGGGTACCTCTCTAACCCACACAAAGGTCGCTCCCAAACTGGTTATGCTTTCACCATGGGAAAGACCGCGATATCTTGGAGGTCCACAAAGCAGAACTTAGTCGCTACCTCTTCGAACCATGCAGAGATTATTACTCTTCATGAAGCAGTTCGTGAATGTATATGGCTTCGATCCATAGTTACGCATGTTTGGAGCAATTGTGGTTTGAAGTCTACCATAGATCAGCCAACAAGCATTTATGAGGATAATGCTGCTTGCATTGAACAAATGAAGCTAGGCTACATCAAAGGCTACAACACCAAGCATATATCGCCCAAATTCTTCTATAATCAGCAACAACAGAAACTCCTCAAGATCAAAGTGAACCAGGTTCGATCTAAGGACAATGCGGCAGACTTGTTCACTAAGTCATTGCCCAAATCCACGTTCGAGAAACATGTGGCAAGAATTGGCTTGAGGAAATTATCTGAACTCCCATGATCGTAGTCATCAGGGGGAGGCGCAGACATCAGGGGGAGATGTCTACATGTTTGTCTCGAAGCGTGAAGGGTGTGTTGTGCTCTTTTTCCCCTTCGACCGAGGTTATTTTTGTCCCACTGAGTTTTTGTTACTCGGCAAGGTTTTTAACGAGGCAACGAGAGAAGCACCACATTTGGGCAACACAAGGGGAGTGTTCAAGTGAAACACTAATTTGTGTTTGGCCCAACTCTAGGTTACTTGACCTAGTGGTAATAGGATTTAATTAGAAGGATCTAGAGATTATCTTTCCTTATATGATTCAGACTCTATGTATTGTAATCCTCTATATAAAGAGGCCCCTATTACCAATGAGAATACACAACAAATTTCTCTCAATTTCTGATTCCCTAAAACACTATTAAATTAAAGTCATTTCGAGTAACTTAAAATTTCATGATGGTGTATATTGTGCTTACAAAGTAGCCGTTAGGAGTCCATTTCATGATAACCCAGCAAATCATTATGTTGCCTACCAGATCATATGGATCATATACCTATGCAGATTCTACAATAGAGCAGCATTTGCATGTGGTTGGTTTTAGTAGTAATACCTACATGCATGCCAGGCCCGAACATCAAGCGCAAAATTTATTTTTACACCTTGTTAGGATGTGTGTGTGTGTGTGTGCGCGCGCGCATGCGTGTGCCATTAGAAGTAAAATATTTATTATGTGTGTGCGCGCGGGTGTGTGTACCATTAGAAGTAAAAGATTTATTATGTGTGTGTGCGCGCGCGTGTTTGTATCATTAGAAGTAAAAGATTATTATGTGTGTGTGCGCGCGCGCGCGTGTGTGTACCATTAGAAGTAAAATATTTATTATATTTATAGGCAACAATACAATTATCCCAATACAATTTATTATATTTATATTATATTCATCAACATTCCGGCTTTATAAATTAAACTTTTTCTATAGAACTTAAGCTATATTTTAAGTTAAATAATTAATAAAGTGAAATATAGTTATAGGTTTAACAATTTTTCTCTAGTAATGATAGTTATTTATATATTTTATCAAATCATAAATTGTCGTTTGGATAAGAGAAATAAAAAAAGGAGACAAAAATATGACTATTCAAAATTCTTAGTTAAATATAGTTCTCCATTGTACCAAAAGTTATATTTAACTTTTTTTTTTAGGGGAAACTAAATTCAGTGACTTAATGGTCGTTACAATCAACGTTTATAATCTCCTCCACACTCAGAGGAGGGAAATGAAATAAATTTAGAGAAACGAAGACTGCTTCGCTTCTTGAGCTAACCTATGTGCCACCGAGTTTGCCTGGCGCCTCACATAGCAAACCTGAGCAGAAGACGCTGCCTGTAGAAGCTCCCTAAGATCATGGATAAGAAACCCAGATCATTTTGATCAAGGGCCTGGTTTGTCACCGCCTGAACTAGGACTTAACAGTCCGTCTCCCCTATTGAGGTAAAAGCCATTAGAGATGCCAAACTGTAATCCCAAAAGCAAGCTAGTAGTTCAGCATGCCTTGTTGAACTTGTGACCAGAATTGTATGACGAAAACCCCCCAGACAAGTTCCCTCTGTAGACCTTGTGAAATTCTGAATGTCACTTTTGGACGGGATAATTTTTCGCGACCTTTGTTTGACCAAGACTTTTGGAAATAGTTTGGGCTTGGGCCTTAGGCCCAAAAATAGCTTAGGGTTAGAGTCCATAATTTACTTTGGACACCCAACAGACGGGTATGATAGTAAATGTAGCCCAATAAGTTAGTTGACCTTTAACCCGAACATCTCTCTTGATCCAACAAGGTTCTTGTAGCTCATAATAGCATCTTTACATAATTTTGAAATCTATTTGTGCATGCGTTTACAATTTTCTCATTTTACTTTATTTCTTAACAATTGGCAGAATTTCTACTCGCCTTACCCGAAGCTTACTCGTCAACCATCCCACCGACTTTCAAAACACAATTTATTTACTCCTTATGTTTTTCAAACTCGAGCAAAATTCCGATAAAACTTACTTTGCCATTTTTTTTATCTAAATACAAGTTTGGTGAGGCCAATCCTTATTTGGTCTTGCCAACACTTTTTTTTATCAAATAAGAACTTCATTAATAAGAACGAAGATTACAATGAGAATGGAGATAAAAGCTTCAACCGAAACTTTTCCTAGTTTAAACGTCAAAATGGACATCTATACTGACGCACTATTGAAGCCAAACTAGGCCCGACTCCAAACATACTAAAAAAACTTAACTAAAAATACTAAACTGGCACCAACAAAGTGGCAGAAAAACAAAACGTGTTGGAGCAGACTAATCCAAGAACACCAACTCCCACCCATAATCCACCTGGCCAGAAATTGATCGACCAAGCCAAACTCGTCATTGCTTCGAACCCGATCAAAGGGATTTTTGGACAGTCAGACCTAGGACTAAAGAAACCCAACACCGTCATCCCACCACTACTCCAAAGCGCCATCACTTCCAACCCAAATCCTGACAGGAAAGACCTCCTAGAAAGCCATTAATGCTCGTCTATGCCACAGGAAGACTTTATGCTGACTCTAAACTAGGCAGGAACGATCCTTAGGAAGGCCAAAGTGATGACTGTCACTGCCACACCTGCAGTGCACCCGACCTAACACAAACCAGCTAAAACCACAAACCAAAACCAGCGAAACCAAGACTACAACCTTAACTCGAGAAAGAGGACATATTTGAGAACTGACAAGCAATCCAAAACTAAAACACCAAACACTGTTTCCCAGATTGGGCCAAAACCACAGACCCGGCCTAACTGCAGCTCCATCATCCCGACTCCCATTGACCGCCATGACCACAGTTCCCTCGCTTCTTCGCCGTCCAAACCTTGGTTGCAGAATGAGACACCTCACTTGTCTTCACATTACTGCCGTTGTGGTCACATCCACCAGGATCGCGGCCTCACCTCTCCACCATTAGCACCACCCCTGTAACACCCACCGAACCCGGCCGGAGATCGATCTGACTTCAGACCACCAAGAAGTTCATATCCAAACAGTAGAGCACCCAACAAGCCAGATCCGAACCCCACCCATCCCTCCTAAACCAAATCGGGAAAGAACCATCACCCCCGATCTGGGGTTTCCCGTCCCCAGCCAGCCACCCAACCATCCAAGCCCAGATCGATCCAGCCACCCTCCACGACGTCCCATACAGTTTCTCCATCTAGTCCAATGAATCACGCCCATTCTGATCAATCTGTCCATCCTTCGCTGGCCGAAAAACCCCGCGAACTCCCGATGGTCGAAGCCCAAAACCTACTGACCAAGATCGACGCCACTACTTGCCGATAAACGGTGACACTAGGCTACCGTCCGGCAACAACTTCCGTAGGACGCGTCGCAGGACGAGTGAGAAGAAATTGAGAAAACTCTTGCGGCTAGGAATCCTCAATTATTACAACGTCTTGCCAATACTTTAATTTGAGTTTTCTTGTATTTACTTATTTTACTTTTATTTTTTCCCATCATTTTAGTTTTTACAACCTCTTATTTTTACCCCAAATTATCTTATTCAACAGCTTCACTTTCCCCAAGCTGAGCCTTCTCCTTCACACACAAAGCCCAGCTTTTCCTCTTTCCTTGTTCACGTCAAAGTTGGACAGAGAGAAAGGGAACCTCGTTCAGCTCCTCCCTTCCACGTTGCCATCATGCAAAGGGAACTCTTCCTAGAGAACCATCTCAGACCTCCAAAAGGGAGAACCCAGGCCAGAAATCGTCATATACTCTCCTCTTCTCACCTTTCCTCTCGTCCATGTGCATATCAGTGTGTTTCATGCCCCGAAAAGCCTAGTTAGGAACCTCCAATCAACAACATTTCTTCATCAAATTTTTCGCCTATATCTCTTCTATCTATTCTCCAAATTTCAGCTCCATCGGAGTCGATTAGAGACTATACACCCTCGAAGCGGAAGCTGTTCTGAAGCGAGCCTGTTCCGGGTTTCTGCTTGAATTCCTTCTCTTGCTCTACCCGAACCCCACATCTTGCTTTGAGACTAATACCAACAGTTGGTAAGATTCTTAAACTATCAAGTTCCTATTTCTTTCCTCAATTTTAGGCTCAATACATTCAAAACAACTCTTCCACATATTGAGAAGTTTCTGTTTCACTTTGCATGTTCGAGATTGAGTGAACTTCTTGGCCTGCAACTGGGCTCGATCCAATCAACTCCCTCAGCTCTCTTTCCTGTTGAAACCCTAAAGAAAAACTCACCTTTTTGGTTAGTCTTTGGTGAGTATCATCCTTTCCTTAACACTCTGTATATTTTTTGTTGTTGTTACAAACTCTTGCAGATTACAACTTGTCACTATTGTTGTTGGAACCTTGTTGTTTTAACTTAGAACCTTTCATTCTTTCTGATGTGTTGGATTTGTGCTAGACCATGGTTATCTTGAACAGTAAAATCGTGCTTGATCCAAGAGTTTATTTGTTTTACGGTTGTCTAAACACCATGTCTTCAAAACACCATGTTATTGAGCTACGAGACCTCCTCTTTTTAGTATTAAAGGATGACTGAAAGTTTAAGTCTTTAGGAGCTTTAGATACTTTCTGTAGATGTCTTAGAGTCTACTTAATCAGCCAGTTTGGGTACCAAAAGAGCTTTGAACAAGAGAACTACTTTCTGCAGTTTTTAGTTTTCAGTACAATCTAACCCAGCTGTATTCATTTCAAAACTGGAGCTAAAAAGTTGAGAATTTGGGGTCAGTTCCTTCTATAGAAATATAATAGACACAAAAATGAACATTATAGAATTTGAATCGCCCCAAAATAATTTTTCTAGAATTAGTTATGCAATTTTGAAATAGGTGGACAGAAGCTAATATTTCTGGACAGAATCTGCACATCGTTTCACTTTAGCCTTTAAAACCTTTACTCTTCACATGACTTCACTAAGAATTCTATAACCATCTCAATCTTGCTGAGTTGGTTGTTAAACCATCTTCTTTTCAAAATTTTCCCAAGAATTTACCTCAAGTGTTTTGGACACTCCTCCTTGGCCCTTAACAGTTCTACTTAAACTCTGTTTCCAGCTTTTGACAACTTATCTTCTAAATGTGTTTTGCCACTTATTCCTGAAAAACCAACTCTCCCTTAGTGCCCAAATGGTATGGTTATTAGTTAGTAAATTAGGTTAAATGAGAGGTTTTCTCTGGAGAGCATTGAGAGTGATTAGCTAGCCTTGTTATTCGTGATTTATGTCACTTATTTGGTCTAGGCTTGATATCTTGGTAGGATCTTGTGAAGTGGTGGTTGCTACAAGGTTGCATTGAGGCAAAGTGCTGCAAGAGAAAGCTCGAGTTTCAGGTAGGGGATGCCTTTAACTCTATCTATGCTTTTCTTGCATATACTATATTTTATATGAGGCCTCTTGCATGGTTTTGAAAATTATCTGTTTTACAATTGAAATGGTTTGCGTGGATTGGATTGATGTGTTGCCAATTGATGGGATGTAAGGAGAGGTATGTTCCTCCTTGAGCCACCGGTGGTGGGCAGTGTGCACCATGCCCTTGTTATTGAGTATCCCCTTTGTCTCTAGCCTTGTATTATTGAATTCCGGAAAGTGATTGGCTAGATGGATGGTTATGATGGAAGTTGTGGAAGAAGACCAATTGCCATGGGATTGTAGTTATGTGGTGACGATCACGTGGAATCGCAAACTAGTTTTTTTCTATTACTTTTTCTCAAAACTATAACTCATGTTTTTAAACTTAGATATGGGGTGGGCATGGGCAATTACTGGATGTAGGAGCCTAACCCTACTTCAGTTTGTTTTGCAGGCTGTTGTTGTCGAAGCTTGGGTACGGAGGATATCCTTGGAGGCCACAATTGGTTTAATGTAAAGTTTAATTTTGTTTGACCTGTTCGATCTCGTTAAATTTTTGTACCATTATGTATGGTTGATGATGTGTGTGTTTAGAACCTCCATTTGATTTTAGGTCCTAGTGGGCTAGACCTAGAAGACTCACGTAAATTACCATTCAATGAACCTAATGCAAACTTGGGCTAAGAACTAAAAAAAATGACGTAGGTTCTAAAACTCAACACAACACTATCTTCCTTTCCTCTTCCTCGCCTAATTCGTAATCTTGTGATTATGACCCAAGCCCACTATACAAGCCCAAGAATTTCGGGCTTATAGATATCTTGTTTTCCAACCTAAAGGCCTTGTCTCTATGAGGAATTCTAGGCCCAAAACACTTACTCCTAAGTGTCACGGGTGTAGAGTTCCTTGGGGAGGTGGCGATGAGGTAATCCGGTCTCCGGGTCGCCACACCTCAAAGTCCCTAAAAATACCTCCAAGCCCTACCTTCCATTTGCATTACAAAAGGCAGCATCCACATTTAATTTAACCATCCCATTGGGGGTTTACTCCATCTCACATTCAACACGTTGTTGAAGCCCGGGGTGAAAAATTTACAGCTTGTATTCTTCCCACCAACCTAAGGTCATGGGAACAACCTCCGAAGCCAATTTAGGAGCATGACTCTATACTTTGTCATTGCGGTTGCGCCAAGTAGCCCAATCAACACCACTAAAGAAGCAAAGGTGGTAGGAGACTGAGAGTAAGAAGTTTATAACCAGTCAGCAAGCTTGGGAGATTCGCCAGTTACAAAAAGACTTAGCATGAGTGCAATCCCGTAATGCATGTAGAGGGGATTCAACTTCCTCTTCACAGAAT
The DNA here is from genome assembly GCF_002994745.2 of Rosa chinensis. Taxonomy (NCBI): domain Eukaryota; kingdom Viridiplantae; phylum Streptophyta; class Magnoliopsida; order Rosales; family Rosaceae; genus Rosa; species Rosa chinensis. Next base: position 45,567,656 of record NC_037089.1, read on the forward strand.
GGGCATTGGGTATCAAGATCAATACCACACTCGCTAAGCCGACTCCGTGTAGGTAGGATATTAGAAGCAGCCTTCCACACACAATTTTTACCTTCCCAGGTACAGGAGCTTTCCAAATTTGATTCTAGAGCTTGGAACTAGGATTGTGGTCAATAGTAAGTTCCCCAATATTCTACCTCTCACAATATGGTAGGCGGATTTAACAGTAAACCTCCCTTTTTTATCACCACTCCAAATCCACCTATCTCCATGAGCTCAAGGGCTAAGTGGTATAGCTAATATTTTTTGAACAAAGTGCATAGGGAATAACTCCCCAAGTAAAGAGTGATTCCAAATACCTAGAGATAAGATGAGGTCTGAAACCAGATGAGCACGTGGAGAATAGAACCGATGCAAATCCTCTCCCAACAGCCAAGGATCATGCCAAATATTAGTGGAAGTCGTTGTACCTACATGACACCGAATGCCTGCCTTGAGCACATCCCTCCCATGCATGATACTTCTCCAAGCATAAGATGGAGAAGATCCTATACCAGCCTCCCAAAAGTCACAATGAGGAAATAGATCGCCTTCAGAGGCAGACAAAGCAAAGAATCTGGTTGTTGTATCAAACGCCATCCTTGTTTAGATAATATGGCAAGATTGAGCGCAAACAAGTGTCGAAACCATGCCCCCCAAGTTCTTAGATTTACATAGATCATCCCATGCTCGCCAATGCATTCCTCTTTTTTCCTCCGTTCTTCCCCACCAAAACATAGCACAAAGTTGATCGAGCTCTTGAATTAGATTTTGTGGAAGAAGGTAGCAATTCATGGTATACAACAGCATAGCCTGTGCAACCACTTTAAGGAGAATCTCTCTTCCTGCTGCACTAAGCAATTTTGTACGCCACCCTGTAAGCTTCTTTGACAAGTTGTCTTTGAGATAGGCAAAAGTTTCAGATTTTGATCTTCCAACCACCGTAGGAATACCCAATACTTCTCATGCTTGTCCACCACCTGAACACCAAGATTGCAGCCATTTGTTGTCTCATATGAGTAGGTACAGTACGACTAAAACTACATTACTCTTTTGTAGGTTAATTTGTTGCCCAGAGGCTCTATCGTACACATTTAAATATCCCGAACATGAGAACAGTCCTGAGGAGTAAGAGTATAACATGCTGTCATCTGTAAAAATCAAATGACTAATGATGGAGCTCCATCACAAATACGCAAACCTTGCACTGACCACTTTCCACGGATCAAGAAATAGGGTCGATACCCTTCAGCACATAATAAAATAAATAGAGACTGATGGGATCACCTTGACGAAGTCCTTTGAGTGGAGTGACAAAACCTTTTGGTATCCATTGATAAGGAAAGAATACTGTATAGTAGATAGGCATAACATAATTAAGTCCACCCATTGATGAGCAAAACCATTTTCAACATAACCTTCTTCAAAAATCCCATTCCAACTATCGTAAGCTTTACTTATGTCCAACTTGAGAGCTAAGAAGCCTTCTTGACCTGTACATAACCTGTGCATGTAGTGTGCAAGTTCTGAAGCCACTAGAGTGTTGTCTGAAATCAAATGATCCAGTACAAAAGCACTTTGGTTTTGTGAAATAATCTCCGGCAAAAAATCTTAAGTCTATTAGCCAAGACTTTAGAAGCAATCTTGTAGAGCACACTGCATAATGCATAGGTCGCATTTGCGACATATTCTGAACCTCCTTCACTTTTGGAATTAGCACCCCATGTGTAAATTTAAGTCTTGCGGCATTTCTTTAGTTGTTAACAAAGAAATAACTGCTCTACATACCTCTGATCCCACTGAATCCCAGTATTTCTAGAAAAGAAAGGTGATATTCCATCTAGTCCTGGAGCTTTAGATGGATGCATCTGGAAAGGGCCTGCGTGATCTCCTCTGCATTATATGCAGCTAATAGTGCCTCATTCATTCCTTCTGTAATCTAGCACTAATGGACTGCATAACCACATCTTGAGGCTCAAGATTTGGTTTTTGGCTAGTGAAACACTGCTGGAAATAGGTAACTACCACCTCCTCAATAGCTTTCGGGGACCCCTGCCAAATATTGTTGATATCAAACAAGCCTTTAATCCTGTTCTTCTGCTTTCGGTTAGAGGCACCCGATGGAAAACTTGGAATTCCTATCCCTTCCTTAAGCCATATAGCCCTCGACCGCTGACGCCAATAGATCTCATCAATAGACATCAATTCATTCAGACGTTTAGATAACTGGAGTTTCACAGCTTGGTCTTCCGGGTCAAAATCTTTCTGCAGCAGGACATCCAACTGCATTCGAACTGATTCCAATTCCTCCCTACGACCCTTGAAGGTAGTACGATCCATGCCAATAGGTAATTCCTGTATCTTTAATTTTCCTGCATAGCCGCGCAATTGGGCTTTCAATTTGTGGGACAGCCCATGCTTCTTCCACCACTTGAGAGAAGGATTGATGCGAACACCACATTTCTTCAAACTTAAATTGACGGCGACCTCGGCGATTAACAGCCAGTTCTTTGCAGACTTCCAGTAGTAAAGGGGTATGATCTGACCCACTAGGAGGTAAATTGAGAACTCTCGAGTAACCGAACTCCGATAACCAAGCGGGAGAACAAACACCATGATCTAATCTCTCCTTGGTACTAGAATTGCTCCAAGTAAACCTTCCTTCTGCCGCTCCCATATCTACAAGGTTGCAATCCAACAAAGCCTGACGAAAGGCATTCATCTGGTTTAAACTACGCATTCTACCAGTAGATATCTCCCCCAATTCGAGTATCTCATTGAAATCCCAGCAACAACCAATGTCTCCAATGTATTTCCTGCCAGAGAGCATAGTAGATTACACGAAATATGTCGCTGTCCCATTTCTGGATGGCCATAAAAGCCAGTAAACCGCCACTTCACCTCAGATGAATCCTTTACATCCATATCAATGTAGAAATAGTTAACATCTCTCACAGACACTGAGATCGAGTCATCATAGAGAAAAGCCAGCCCTCCAGCTCTGCCGACCCGATCAAAGTGGACGATATGTGGGAGTCCCACTGATCGGGGAAGGGACTGGTGCTATTCTTTGGTGCAATGGGTTTTGCTCAAAAACACAGCGTGGACTTGGTGCTTTTGCATGAGAATCTTAAGCGCATGATGGGTTTTCCAATTCACAATCCCCTGACAATTCCATATCAAGATATTCATATTTGAAGAAGACAACGGAAGCGTCCTCGACCTACTGACCGGTGATGGCGATGCAGAAACCTTAAACCTAATGCGGCTAAACCCTAGGTAAAGCATGCATCTTTGCCTTATTATTTGAATATAAATATTTTGATATTAAAATGTTGTTTGCTATTTTATTATGGATTTTAAGTTTATAGATTTATTTCCAGAAAATTCTTATGAAAGTAATAAAAAATTTGAGATTAGAAGGCCCAACTTTTAAAGTTCACCTCAGGTTCAGCCTTGATGCATACTTGAAAGACAAGTAGATAGGAAGACAAAGACAATTGATTAACCTGTAAGTGGCAAACGAATTAAGAAGAACAAAATGCCACGAAGCTAACTGCTGCAAATCCTCCTTCTTATGTTGTAATATATCTTCCTTCTGATGAGTCTGATCCTACCAAAGAGCGGCTGTGGACGTTCAAAACGGAACAATAGCAATGGCGTTCCTCACTCCTGGTTGAATTAAGAGTGCACCTATTGATTGAGGGGTAGGTACATCAACACTTACACTACCTGATCCAGAGATATTGCACTTGGAAATTCTCATCTTCGATGAACGACAATTAGCCAAGGAGGTGCCAATAGAAGATGGATGCTTCCAGGGATCAAGTTAAGGCTAGGAGTTGGAGTAGAGATAAGTCATGCATGTACGAGTGTGTGAGTGAGAGTAAGGGAGATAAGTTGTGAGGATTATGAAATCACTAGCAACTATTAAATGTAAGAAATTAAGTCAAGTTCACATTTCATGATCGGTTGTTATAATTACTTCAGACTCTTTGTTGAATGTCTGAAATTTCATACTAAGTAAATGAATGTGATCAAAATTAATTAGATCTTGCACCTTTCGAGCAATTCAATCGTCTATAATGAACTAGCTAAACAAGATTTTCTTAAGAATGGAAACTAAAGTGAGGATAGGGATCGATTATGAGATCTAACTGCTAGTTCCTAACCCTCATTCATATATGCTGAGTTTGCAAGACTAATGCCTACAGTCGTGGAATCTTCCAGTTCCGTAAAACATATGTTATGCAATATATATATGGTAACGGCTTTCTCTTGCTAATATAATGTAGTATCCCAAATTTTCCTTATTAATTTCGTTTGATTTTCAAAATTAATAACTTGGTGGTTGGTATGATTGTTGTTTTGTGGGTGGAGTGAAAGTATTTCAGACGAATAATTACTCCAAACGACTTATTTTCGAGGGGTCAAGAGTTAAATTTTTTATTCATTGAGTTTCTCTGAAAACTTCCTTCACGAATATCATAGAACACGTCGATACGAGTTTGTGGAAAATGAAAATGAGGCACACTAAATTTTGAGATCGTATGAAGGAGTTATGCTCAACAAAAGTTATTTCCTTTTTTCGAAATTTTGGAATAAATAGGATTTGTGAGAAATATATATTCAACTTCCTTTTTTGGAAACCAAGTTTCTAGATTTTTCTCTCCCCAGAACCCTTGACCTGACCCGCGACAGAGTCGACCCGACCTAACCAAACTCCTTTGTCCGACATCCAATGGCGGCGCCACCAGTGCAGACTAACTTGGCTTATTCTTCTCTCCATCCCTCAGCCATTGGATTGCTCCGATTAGAACTTGCAGCGCCAACTCAATCGGAACTCCATTTTCCGGTGGCTGGTCGTGAAACCAGTTGGGTTTTGAAGCTCTCTTCCTCCTCATTCGATCTATACCAATCTTGAAGCTTGAATCGATCTATGGAGCTCCGATTCTTGATTTGAAGTTTTTTCGGTCAAATCTAGCTTTCGGCAGCGATCTAGGCAGAATTGGCCTTAGTGCCACCTACAAATTACTCCTCTTGCTATGATCTTGATTTTGACGGGTTGGATCTTGCTGGTTCTGAAGTTGGTGAGGCAGCGCGTCCGCCTGGTTTTGAGCAGTTGTTTGCTATGTTAGCCTCCGTTCATCGATACGAACGTGTAGGTGTGTTTATTTTTGTATTTTCTTGACTTTTTGGACTAGTTAAGTTATTTTCTCTTTCGGTTTGTTCGATTTTTGATCCATGAGCATCTAACCATTGGATCGGCCTTGGGCGATCTAATCCTAGAAGTGTTCCAAAGACCTTGTGGTGTCTCGGTGAAGTTTCGTCTCAATTGACATAAACTTTGATTTTTAGTTCAAATGTGCATTTCGAACTTTAAACGTTTTGTGTGTTGTATTATGATGAGTTGTGACCTTGATCTAATTAGGTCCTTGACGATGTTGTTTTGAGCGGATTGTTGTGGATTGTGATTATCACATTTTGTGTGTGAAGACGCAGCGGGATTTAGAGATGAGCAAATCTCACGATGTTTTTTTATGAACGGAATCACTTATCGTCTTGGATTTATTTATTTAACTGTTAACTATAGTTGGTATTAGTGGCATCTCTGAGTGGATAACTACGTGTGTGTGTGTGTGTGTTCAGCTAAGATCACAAGCTGACGTTCGTAAAATGAGTAAAGTGCGGATGTTTAGTATCAAAGATTGGATTTTGTTTGACAAATCCAACACCCGACAATAAAACCCACTTTGTAAATTTCATTTCCTTTCAAATATCCGAAACTCAGATCCGGATCGAGAACAATGGTTGGCCAAATTTTTCATCGCCATTTGGAAACCCATAATCTGTTTTGCTCTATCGATGAAAGGAGCAGCAAACAAGAAAGACACCAATGAAAATCCACAACAATGACTAATGAAGTCCACAGCCAAATTGAAGCACCCATTAAAATCGAGAAGAAGCAGAGGAGGGGATGGACTTCGTTTCATGCTAGAAAGAGAGAGTCCAAGTGAGATTCATTACAACACACAAATAATTGAATTAGTAGCTCAAGATAAGAACCTTGGCCTTGACTCGACTAAATTGGATCAATTAATCAATAGCTACAAAACCCACTTTCTTATTCTCCATAAAAAAGTAGATCGAGATGAAAACCCACTTTCTTATTCTTATAGAAATAATTGATCATTGAAGAAAGTAGAACCAGATGATAATGGAATATCAAATTGGGCTACTGATATGAATCGGAGTCTTGGACTTTTAATAACTAGTAATTAATTGCTCATGGGGATCAGATAGATGTTTGAAGGAGAAAAACCCCATCTCTCTATAGTCACGTCTTCTTCTCTTTTGTTGGGTGTATGTTTGTTGAACTGGGTTAGAGGGTCAATATAGGCGTTTATTGTGCGTTGGATTTATCAAAGAACATCCAACCGCTGATACCAAACCATCCACACTTTATTCATTTCGTGGACATCTACCTGTGATCCTGGCTATATATGTTTGAAGGAGAAAAACACCATCTCTCTATAGTCATGTCTTCTTCTCTTCTGTTGGGTGTATGTGTGTTGAATGGTTAGAGGGTCAATATAGGCGTTTTATTGTGTGTTGGATTTGTCAAACAAAATCCAACTGTCCATCTGCACTTTATTCATTTAGCGGAGATCCGCCTGTGATCCTGGCTATATATATATATATATTATATATATATATATATATATATATATATCATGGTGGAATTGTATGGTGGTGATAACAATTTTAGTGAAGTTGATCATATTATTGTTTTGTGACTTGACTCTGTGAGAAAACAATATATCGTGAGGATGATGATTTATATTGTTTTGAATAAGTGCTTTGAGTTTTGTGAAACACTTTTGGGTCTTGTGTGACTGTTTAATGTTTTGGTCTTTGTATTGAGGTCTGTGAATCGAGGGCCATAGTGGTGACCGAGAGTATGGAATCGTGTTATTGAGTTTTGTGCAACATTTTTGGGTCTTGTGTGACCGTGCATGAGATGTGCGAAAATAATATTTTGAAATCGAGTTTTATATTGTTTTGAGATTGGTGTCAAGTTGCGAAAAGAGTATTTTTAAAATGATTTCGATATTGTTTTGAGGTTGGATGAATTGTGAACAAATTATTTTGAGGCAGTCAGTCATATTGTGTTATTGAGATGGTGAATTGTGTATTGAGTTGTGATTGTAGAATGGTGTGAATGAGATGCGGTGGCTTGTATGTGTTGAATAGCCAAAGTGGCCACCTGTGTGGTGATTGGCTTGTAGATGAAAGAGTATTGCTTATAGATTATGTTTTCTGAATTGATTGATTTTAATGTAATCTCCTTAACTAAACTATATGCAGGGATTACTATGATTTTGATTTGTGTGATTTGGGTGATCCCCTGAACTAATTTCTCGACAGGGATTACTAGTTGTATTTTGGTGAAATTGTGGTGCAAATTTCTGAGTTCACCTTTAACGTTACTTAAGGTGAATTGTTTAGTTATCGTTTTGATAACTGAATGTTGAGTCGAGAGTCAAAGTATATGGTGTTAGTCATGAGTTGGCTTACTTAAGCATGTTACTGAAGCCTACGGTGGAATTTTTAGTTATCGTTTTGATAAGCATGTGTTTCTGTTTTGGTTGTTTGAGTTACTCACACGAGCTTCATAAGCTCACAGGGTGTGTTTGTTGCTATTCAGTGCACTTTCGATGGTGTAAGTTTATCATGTAGGTTAGGGGAATGTGGTTGAAGTTAAGAGGTCCCTTGCTGTGCAGTTGTAGACTTGTAGGTTTAGAAACTTATTTGTTGTTCGCACTTATTAGTCTTCCGTTGTGTAGTGAGTGTGATAAGTGTGTTATTTATTGAACTGTTGTTTCAGTTTAATTTGTAAGCTTTGTGTAATGTATATGTGACTCTAAAGAATGAGTCTCTATTGACATTGTGGGTTTATAGCATCTTCATGTACTTGTTCTAAAAAGAAAAATTCCTGGTTAGTGTTGATGTCTGAACCATCACGCTCGGATTATAAGTGATTGTTTATTTATTATTATTTGTGCTTGAAATCACGGCGTGACATTAATGTCCTAATCATGTGAATTTACTGATTCTGTATTTTATTTATTTATTTAGAGAATGAAATTGATTTAATAATTAAGGAACATTACAATCAGTTTGTGAGCCGTAACCTGTTGGTTAGCCAACCTAACTAACATTGTGGAGGTCACGGGTTCAATCTTACTGACATCAGGATGGGGTGGGGTGGGGAGTTACATTGTCGTCCAGAGTCAAAAAATTAAATTAAATTAAATTTAAAAAAAAAAAAAAAAAAAGGAACATTACAATCGAGTTGCAGCGCATCCTCCACAAATAGAGGAGCACTATCCATAAGATGGAGTTACAATGTAAATGTAAAGCTTCCTGAGCTAGAATATGGGCCACCTGCTTAGCAGGGTTTCTTGTATACATCAATCTTGTTGCAGACAAGGAGGTCAAGACCTCCCGCAAATCTTCCACCAACACACCCAACTCTGACAAGCTTTCCACCAAAGAATTGACCTCTAAGACCACCTCCAAAATAGTCAGATTCAACATCATAGGCATAAGCTTTTACACCCCATATCTAATTTAACCATTAATTAGGGCTAGTATTTTAGGCCGAACTAGCCGAATTTCGAACCGGTCTGAACTGCTTTGGGGCGAAAACTGAGCCTGCTGACTTTTGGCTCGACTAAGCCGTACCGATCGAGTATACGCTATACCGGATATATTGTATATTTACCCAAAATAATTTGTCAAAGGCGCAACTTGAACCTCTCTCCTCTTACATAAAGATTCTGATCCAAACCACTGAACCACAAGTTGCTCTCATTACATTATCTACATATTTTATTTATGAGTGTCTTACACAATAAAATGAAAATTGGTTGAAGGCGCAACTCGAACCCCTCTTCTAATAGATAGAGGTTCTAATCCCAACTACTACACCACAAGTTCCTCTTGCTATATCATCTACATTTTATATAAGCTTCTTAAGTATAGAAGTAAAAAGGGAAAAGGAAAATTGAAAACCCATCATGTTCAGATGATCACATATATCTCTTCTTCTCCTCTCTCATTCCAGAATTTCTTTCTAGAAACTAGCAACCATTCCAGAATCACACAAGCAACCATTTCATCTCGTACAACTAAATCAAACCTCAAAAACCCAAATTACCAAAACCGTTTTCACCATGGAGTAATTGATAGTTCAGCAATCTGAATACTTTTTTTGTTCCTTTACTGGCGTCATCATCGATGACAGAGCTGGTCGCTGAGTTGTGAGGATCGGAGTCAAAGTCTCGATGCTAGGATCGGAGCGTGAGCCTCAATTGCCTCTACTAATTCGATGGAGGAAGAAGAACATGCTCTCTCAATTCTTCTCTTTCTACCTTCTCCTCCAGATCTGCAAACCAACTTTCATGGAGTTTGCTTGCAATTACCGGTTACCAACCGATTCCAAACCAAGATTTTTGGTTACCAACTTGTTGGTATACCGATTATTCAGATCGGTTACAGTTTGAGAATCTACTTATCGACAAGAGTCGGTTCGGCAGACAGTTGAGTAAATTGCCTCGGTTTGTATCGAATCCAACCCTACCATTAATTAGTGTATTGTTGGTGTTTACGAGTCTTTACTTCTTAGGTTTCTATTTTTAGCATTTAGGGGACTAAAAGTTCACTTTTCATCAACTCATTATTTTGAGAAATTTCTTCAGGAAGTCATAGAGCACATTAAACCGAGTTCGTAGACACATAGAACACCCAAACGGAGTTCGTATAAAAAAATTAAGGTCTAAAAACCCCAATGTACCATTCCGAACATTGGTATGAATAGAGAATTTTATATTTAAGGTAGTTTTCATTTCAATTTACCCAAACCCAAGCTAAAATTCTCTCCATAGCGCCCAGATTCTCGGCCCCACCCAAATTCACTACCGGCAGGGTTCTCCACCTTCTGGCCACCAATCAGTGCACCACCAATGTCATTCGAACCGCGTTGTCCTCCTCTTCTGTTTTGTGGTGGTGGCTCCGAATGATTTGTAGTGTAAAATGAGTATTGAAGCAAAAACCCTCGCGTCGACCCATATTTTTGACCTGGTCGGAATTTTCATCTCCGGCCACCATTTTGATGAAACCACTTGGGTTTTGGAGCGCTTGGGACGTCTAACAAACCCTCCAAATAGATTGAACCGATTTGAAGCGAGAAGGTGGAATCGAGCAATTGAAGTTTTAGGGTTTTCAATTTCTTTCGAGTAAATTCCGGCAAGTCTACTTGTTTTTGACTGATATTGTAGTTGAGAATGTTGTTGGGCTGTTGTAAGGGTTCTTTTCCATAGGTTCTGTGACCTACTTCTGTGTCAGAATCGGCGGCCCGTGGGGGTGTGTGCCTCATGTTTTGGCTTTCTAGTTCAACTTTCTGAGGTAAGCTCAAGCTGAGGATCCAAGAAATGTAGTTTGTTCTAGAATTTGGATAGTTTGATTTTCATTCGGAAATTAGTGAGATTCTGGATTTTCGAGTGTCGATTCGTGAAATATGACCGTCAGATCTATGTTGTTTTTGTTAGATAGCCAGAAGTATTGAAACGATGATAACCTTGAAGTTTAGGTTAGTTCCGAGGTGAATTCGAGCCTTAGCTTCTGGGAGGTTGATGTTCGAGAGTTTTCAATTTTTATTTAACGTAAAATTAATTTAGACCTTCCAATTGGTTGTTCATGAGTGTTACTTTGTACAGGATGTGAGGAGAGCCCACTTGAAGAGAGTTTCCATCGATGGTAGACTTAGCCATATACTGTGAGTGAACCTTTATTTTAAATAAAATGCATGCAATTATTTTTCTGAACTAATGGTTTAATTATCTTATTGGCATATTCAATTTTAGATTCAGAAAATGACTTACGTTATTGCATTGGTTTGATTTCCATTAAGAATTTTGGATTTGAATATTATTCTTGATTTGTGATTTCCGATGGAAGTCTAGAAATTTGATTTCCTGTTGATTATGGTTTTCTTAGAAATCTCGCATTGATTATTGTTCACAATTTGCATTAAGATAATTGATAATGCTAGGGTCTATTTTTATGTTACTATGAATTTTTTGGTTATGAACCTTCGACTACGATTGGGAATCGGACTCATTTTTATGTTTGTGTTACGGATTATATGAGATTTTAGGGAAAGTGCTTTTGAATTTTTTTCTATTTTTTTCTCACCATACTACAGGTAAGTTACGGTTATTTGATTCATTGCTAGCTAGTTTTTCTGTTATTGTCCGCCTTCATGGCAAGGTGAACCCTTGCCTGGTGGCAAGGACACCATAGCCCATCTGCCTTCGTGGTGAGGTGAAAGGCTTGCCTTGGTGGCAGACCTACTACAGCCCAGTATCCGCTCCGCCTTACTGCCATGACGAAACTATGGGAGTATGGGAGTATTAGCTTGGGATGCTATCAGCCGTGCTTGGGAGGCTTATATTTATTTTATTTTATTTTTTTTTGAATAAGGGAGGCTTATCATCGTATAGTGAATATTATTCCCCTATTTTCGCTTCTCCTACTTACTAGCAAAGCAAACCTGGTCCCTAACTACGAATTTTTCGAGTTTTCAATTTTTAAAGGAACTTTATAATTTATATTGCACGCATTGATTTTTGAGAAGAACGAAATGGGAAAGTATGAAACTTTTTTTTTTTTTTTCTTTGCTTGAGTTATTATTTTTGTCCACTCACGCTAATGTTTTCTGAATATGTTTCCTGGGCCCTTCGGTTTCAAATACCCAGTCTGCAGATCAGCTATTCGGCAAAAGTAGGAGTTGAGGCATAGTATCTACAGTTGTCATCTGGTGTGTTTAGGTTACCTGTTTAATCTACAAGTTTGTTATTTCAATTATTCTCTTAGAATGCTCTGATTACCTATGGGAGGTTGTCTTTAAAATGGAAGTTTGATTAATAAGGGTCTACGACCCGACTACCAAATTGTGGAGATTTGTATTAGTTAATTTTGTAGTTTTCAAATGTTGGATAATTTGATGTTAATTTGGAAGTTTGGATAGTAATGAGTAGGAATTGTATTTATTGTGGAGTCAATATAATTTGTGGGGCATGTAGGCTCCATGTGTTGAGGATGATTGTTGGATTGGAAGTGTAAATTTTGACTTCTATACGTTTGGGTTTCCATCTTTAGGAGAATTTCTACCAAATATTTGGTAGAATTACCTCTTAAGTTATAGCCTGGTTTAAAAGGTTTAATCTAGGATGGATTCTGTCATTATCCCTTAAGCCAAATCAACTCTTGCACCATATAGACAGGCAAGCAACTCAGCTTGCTTTGCACTATGAACCGCGTCCATAACATGCATGAAGCACAACATTTTTAGGGATGTAGAGGGTGATGACATGGGGTGCTTCATGCATGTTATGGTGGTATGTAGGTACAAGTTTTGACCAACTTGGTGTATTGACATTCCCATACAAACGTTGAAGTATCTTATAGGCTTATCCAGAGAATCTCAGGTAAATGCATCCATGCATACATGGTCAGTCCCGTGTGTTAATTAGTGGTTGGTCTAGGAAAGTATCTTGGGGTTTAATATTTTTATTTAAAGATATTTTTTTTGTTGGCCAAATCGTGTTTTTGATTTCCTAAGTATTTTAGGATTTGGGGTCCTTCATTTTTTTTATTTTTTTTTATTTGTCAATCACACGATGTCCTCAAAAGCTTCCTAGACCCAGAGACTAATCTGTGCTCGGGGATCTTGTCAGAACGCTTCCCCCCTGGCCACCAAGAATATATTGGGATTTAACTCCAATAAACGTCGGCGGGATTCGAACCCGGGTGTGGGGGTTCCACACCTGGAGGCTCTTACCAACTCGACCACCTGTGGTGGTTTTGGGGTCCTTAATTGATTATCTTTAACACAAAAGATTGTTTCCCTATAGAAGTCCAACTAAGGTAAATATTTGTGATTGAGGAGTGATAGACACGTTGCAATCCTAGCTAAACGTTGCAATCATAGATTGTCGCTGCCATTTGCATAAGGGAAAATTTCGCAAACAGTACACCAAGTAAAGGTCATAATAATTCTTATACACAAAGTTTCAAACCAAACATTTCGGTACACGAAATCTGAAACTCGGCCCACTATCAGTACACGACGTCAATTTTTGACACCAAAATGTCCATTATACCCTTAGTTCTTTTTTTTTAATAATTTTTTTTTCCTTCGTTTTTATCTCTTTCTTCTTCCTTCTTCCGGGCTCACTCCCTCGCTTCCAACGCCGCCTTCCTCACCTCCACGCTCACTCCCTCACTTCCAACGCCGCCCTTGCGAGGTGAGCTTCTCCCGCCGCTGCCGCTCCACCTCCACGTGGTTGAGCGGCGTGTCTCGGCCCAACCCGGGTTTCCAGCCCCGTTTCTTCGGCGCTCTTTTCATCTGGCAGTCGGAATCTGCGAAGTCCGGGTTTGGATTCGGAGCTCCGTTCTTCTTCTTGCTAAAACCAAAAACATGTTTCTTGTCGTCATTGTACGAGCTGTGATCCTCTTCCTGTACGCCCGCAATGATGCCGATGTCAAAAATGGAGAAGTTCCAGTTGATGAACTTGAGCGGTCTTGTTTCCGGGTCGGGCTTATCCGACCTGAACAATGACTTGGCTTGCTGGATCAACCCCCAGTTCTCTCTGATCAAACCGGAGGAACCCATTTCAAGAACACCGTCTGAAGTTAGGATGCAGATCAAGGTCTCGATCTTGTGGATTTGGTCCTCTTTGGCTCTCTCGCAGTTGTTGAACTGAAACTCGTGGCCCTGCTCAGCCAGATTGAGGTCCTGGAGCTGAAGGCCTTGCCGGGAACAGAGCCGTCCCTGACGGCGAAAGATCGAGTGAGGGAGTGAGCTCGGAAGAAGGAAGAAGAAAGAGATAAAAATGAAGGAAAAAAAAATAACAGAAAAATAAATTATTAAAAAAAAAATAACTGAGGGTATAATGGACATTTTGGTGTCAAAAATTTACGTCGTGTACTAATAGTGGGTCGAGTTTCAGATTTCGTGTACCGAAATGTTTGGTTTGAAACTTTGTGTATAAGAATTATTAATGGCATTTACTTAGTGTACTGTTTGCGAAATTTTCCGTTTGCATAAACGTGGTCGCATTAAGACGCTTGATAGTTGCTGTAGCCAATCATACACATTAACAACATTTGGCAAGAAAGGGAACGGACCATTTGGGGCCAAGATTAGTATCTCGTTGGCTGCGTTACAATCCACCCTAGCATGCAGCGGAGATTCCACTTCCTCATCACATCTAGGACATTGCGTGTCAAGATCAATACCTCTATCTCTCATTCTGCTTCTAGTAGGCAGGATATGGACAAGCTTTCCACACACAGATTTTTACCTTACCTAGAACAGGAGCATTATCATACCTTCTTCGACAGATCATTAGTAGAGGTTCACCCAGGCTAGATCACGAGCAACTCTACAAGCTGATTTCACTGTAAACAACATTTTCTATCAGGAGCTCAACTCTATTTATCACAATGGTGTCTGTCACTCAAAAAAATACGAGTAATAGCTGCTGCAATATCAGGAGGAATAACGTCGCAATCAATGTGCTATTCCATTGGCCTGGGCTTTGCATCAAGTCAGCAACCAAAGAGAACTGGGGGTTGAAATAATCAGACAGGTCATGGCCATATAGCCACGGATCAGTCCATAGCTTAGTCTGTAAACCATCTCCAATTTGACTTACCAGCCTTTAAAACTTCTCTTAAGGACAGGATACTCTTCCAAGAATAGGAAATACCAACTCCCATATCTACTTCCTAAAAGAAACAAATCGGAAAATGAATAGCTTTATATAAACGACATACCAAGAATCTGGACGTTAAAGAAATCTCCATGCCTGTTGGCTAACTTTGCAAGGTTGAAAGAATATAGATGTCTGGAGCCCATGCCTCCCTGAATTCTAGTTTACAGAGTTCTTCCCAGTGGCGCCAAATTATAGCTTTCTTATCATCCTTGTCACCGCACCAAAATTGGGCACATAATTGATGCAACTTATCACAGAAACCCTGAGGAAGCAAATAACAATTCATTGCAGCATGGCCTGAGCCACAACCTTTAACATAATCTCCCGCCCAGCCGCACTTAACATTTTCGATTTCCAAATTCCAACCTTGAGCTTCTTGGTGAGTCCATCCTTGCTAAAAGCAAATGCCTCATTCTTGGACCTTCCAACATATGTGGGTAGTCCCAGATATTTCTCACGAAGTGAAACCTGCTCCACCTAAAGGGCATGCGCCAGTTCAGTTGGCACATGAGGAGGCCCCCACGCACTAATAACCACACTACTCTTTCCCATATTAACTTTCTCACCCGAAGCCCTTTCATGGATATTAAGCAACTGTTTAGTCAGCCAAAAATCCTGTAAAAGTAGCTCAGGAATACAACATACTGTATTGGTTTAAATACAAGAGTTAAAATTGTAATCAACTACTGTCTAGACAGACTAGGGGTGAGCAGCAGTGTAACGATTGAGTCGGTACCAATTTATTTTAGGTCATCGCTAAACTAGAGTGGTTGATTTGAGCAGGATCAGCATCGAAACATAGTCGATATTCGAAAAGAAAGAGAATTGGAGAAAGGATTAAAAATTGAATGCCTGTCAGATGGGATCAGTATACGTTGTTTCAACTTACCGAGCATTACAAGACTATCAGAGGAGGAAGATGGGCAAATTACTTGAAAGCATGACCACCATAATCTATACTAGCTTTATTTACTTTTAACAGTACGTTTGGTTGTATCTGCATGATTATAATTATTTATTGGGCAAATTCAAGAGTTATATCAAAACAGAGATGCTGAAACTCACAGCAGGTTCAGTTTTATGGGGACAAAAAGGAATGATACTGAAAAATAGCCAGTTTCACTGATATACTTATCCATACTCATATGCAGGCTCTTTCATCATTAATAATAAAAGCAACAATAATGTCCCACAAAATTTGGAACACTAGAATTATCAAAATGGCTTAGTTTCAACAGCAGTAATGTTGGTGTAAATGTTTTTATCTGATAGCTAAAATCACATCAACTTCATCAAGTTTGTTCCCAAGAACAACAAAACATCACCAATCACCAATATAGGTTTCAGAATAACAGTCCACAGTTTTCAGATGAAAAGACCAAATGCAATCTCATTCATTTGCAGCTGTGTCCTCAGAGGGAGCACCTCCTCCATCTACACAAACCAGACTATAAATCAGACTACAAAGGCAATAGCTTCTCTTTCTGTTTTCTTTAGTTGAGCAAAATGTAACTGGGCTTTCACAATGTTCTCAGAAAAGAAAGTCCGTGACAAGCATATACCTTCGCCCTCGGATGGAGCACAAGGAGACTTTCTGTATCTTGTTTGCTGTTGTGTAGGCTGCAAAGCATAAAGAGAGCACTACATTAGCCCTACAATCACTCATTCTTTGGAAATACTAATGCAGTTTCTTTTCATTACTTATCTGTTACTATAATCCTTAAAAGGATTGTTCCAATTTTAATATCTCATACAAGTTCAGTATACTTTAATGCAACTACTTGGCATGTATTATGCACTTTATTTGCATTAATTGTCAAAGAAAATGGCACCTTCTGTTACATTAACCCTAAAAAATTAGTGTAGGGAGATTAGCACAAATGTTTAACGATAATATCATAGTTGCATTCTGCCCAAAAAATTTGCCATCTAATCCAAAATCCTGATATAATCGACATTACACCTTGTTGTGACCTAATCAAAAATTATAACTACAATAATGATTAAACCAAGCAACTTCAATAATTTACTCAAGTACATTCATGTGCTTTATAGCAGAAAGAAAATAAGTTCATAGCAGTCAACTAAGCACAAAACTTGTTTTTGAATTGCCAAAAACTATCATCTAACTCATGTTTTAACTTCTAAGCAACAACCCGTATCAGCAGAATAAGTGGACACAACCATAGTTGAATCAGGAATGATACCTGTAATTTTGGCCGAAGGGCTTCAAGTGGTCCTTTAGGCTTCTCAACACCTTGCTGTTATCATCCAGAAATCATGAAATAATATGCAGTAAATACCTTAATGAGCATTTCCCCCTGTTACAATTAGCAGATTCATCTACAGAGTTGGTAAAAATACCTTTCCAAGCGCCCAATCAGCAGAATCAAAGTAAGCACGTTCATGGTCCTGAAATCAAAATCAGAGTCTTAGGTTTGCGCCATTTAAACTAGCATAACATTCTAACAACTACTGACGTAAGATGTGAGCAAAATAAAAAATTCACCTTAGAAATCAGTGGTGGTTTCTTCGGAATGATTCCACCATACTTTTTCTTTAAAACCTCTTCCTGTGAAAAGCAATAAACTTGAGTCAAATGTCTATAACTGTACAACAATTTTGATACAAACTATTTCCATATGTACTTCTTTAGCAGTAGATAAGACTGTTCATGAAAGTAAAAGGGCATCTAGAAAAGCCAAATTATGAACACGACCTCCTCTGCGGATGGTTTTTCCGACTGCTCCACTCGTGGCTCCTTGCCATCCTCCATTCCCAAAGTTAAGTCCTCACAGCACCGTAGGAAATGCTAGCTGCCATAACAAACTAGTCGTCATCAAACAAAAACACGCACTTTGCAAACAGATTCAACATGAGAAAATAAACTCCATTATCACATATAACTTCCGAAAGGCAAAACAAACATAAACCATTCCAACCCTAATAATTACGGAACGAAAGTCCCCGATCTTCATTAAAATGAAAAAAGAAAACCGTCCAAACGAAAAGTATTAGACCTCAAAAACAGTTATTCTACTCCTTAAGACTTAGACCGAAGCATTTTTCCATACTTGTTATAAAATGTGGAATCCAATGCAATTTTTCATGTAGGTCAATTGTTCTTGTTAAAATGGCAGTTGAATCAGCTAATGCTATGTATCACAAACCGCAACCACCTCAATTTCCTAAAATCATTATCGCTATACTAACAATTACAGTCAACTAGAGAAAAACAGAAAATTTAATACGAACACTGAAGAATCAAATCAACGAGAATTGAGCAGAGAATTTGATAATTAAATTGGGGACATGAGAAGTGATTCACTGAGCCAACAATTGGAACGAGAAGTTGGAAATGCAATTCGAAATTGAAAAAGAAAAAAGTGTGGGATTGTTCGTACCTGGAAGAAGCGATCTAGAGAGAGAGAGAGAGAGAGAGAAAGCAAATCTTGGCGAGAGAAAAATGGGAAGGGAATGGGGAATAGGGTTAAATGGGTTTGTTGAAGAATGAAGATGATGGGAAGAGGGAGGACATTTTGTCACGTGGTGCGTGTGAGGACTATTTCCGTTTTGGGTTAGCTCACCAGAGTACCCACTCACTCCAGCTCGACGCGTTTTTCTTTTTGTTTTGGTTAAACAAAAATTGTTGATTTTTACCTTGTTCGAGAGTAGTGAATTTTCTTTTTTCTCTCAAGGTAGGCTTGTAGCCGTGCGGTGCACGTGTCAATATTGGAAAAATGTGAGAGTTTCCTTCAGTTCTTCAATTTGTTCGTATTTATATATTTTGGTTTGCGTTAGTTGTGGATATAACCTGTGACATTACCGGACGAAATAGTAGCAATGTGCTCGTGTTTTTCGCGGTTGATATAATAATGTTAATGGAAAATAAATCGACTAAAAAGAATAGTTGTTATTTATTTTTTAGACAAAATAATGGTAGTTTGGCATTAACTTTTAGACTTTTATCTTCTTCTTTTTTTCTTTATTTTAAAAAGATGACCATAGGGTTTCATTCTTGCCTCCATGGTGAATCGAACCCATGACTTCGTACATAGGTACACTTTTATCTATTTATATTCTATTAACTTAATTTGATAATTATGTTATTGAAGGTTATTATAGGTACTTCAAAATTTGGTGACCCCTTTGACACCAAAAGAGGACCTCCATTTATAATAGTAAAGATAGATAGATATATAGGATTTTTTTTGTTTTTATGAGAAACACATTTTTTGATGTCTCTGACAGAAGAGGGTCTTGCTTCTTCTAAGTTTGCTTGGTTAATTTTATTTTTGTGGATTTCACAATTCTTGAGAAATCGATAGTTTTTTGTGGTAATGCGTAATTAGTTTGCTATTTTGTCTCTTAGAGACCAATAATGTGTGAGATATTTCAAAGAATGATTGAAAGGCTTTGGGGTTTCTATGGTACTGAACAAATCTTGGAGGCTAGCTAGTTCTGGTCACTTTGTGACACTTTTGGCAGGGGTCTAACTGACTCCATTCAGTTCGCAGACATAAAACTTAATGGTTACACCAACTTGTTTGACACTCTAATTTTTCTCTGCCATTCTAAAAGGAATATTGGCTCAAACAATTTTGTCCTCATTAATCAAAACAACTAGAAATGTTTCAAAAAAAAAAAACGTCGGCATACAACGTACATAAAGTTCATGCCTCTCTTCTCTAAAGAGTAAAGATAGGTGTTTTTGCTGGTTTCTCCTGTGTGGCCAAGCTGAATGCTATACCCGCTGGCAGATATGAAGACAACTCCAGGACCATGTCAAAGGAAATACAGAACGTTAGAGGTATAAACCGAGCTGGTCGGTTTATGCCTGTCCAATGCTGAAGTAAGGTTGTGTATGTAATTTGACAAAGTAATAGTAGTAATAGTAAAGAATAAGAAGTTATTACCCTCATGAAGGTGGTTGAGTTTGGAATATATATATATATATTATGAGCATGGGAATGAGTTTCCCATTTCTTCGATGTGGGACGTAGTTCCACATTTTGTAGAATATCAATGGGTTATGGTGCGTGCTTTGGCGAGCCCTACTGGGCTGAGTTAAGACTTGTGGTTCCCAAGGTGAGGCCCATCGTGGGCACCGCCCAGCTGGGTACCGGGCCGAGCCCATGACCTAGCGCTTGGGTGGTCCTACGGGGTCTGGTTGTAGTATGAAACCTTGTGACAGTTTAAGGTATTTGCTGGTATGTACAATAGGATGTCCAAACCACTCAATAGCTATTCTATCCCCTTTGTCCATTGAGCCTGCTCTAAATAATCCCCAATTTGCTGGATTATTGCCAATTTAATCATAAAAAGATATTGAGCAGCGGTGTAGCATGACATCCCAAAGATAGTCTTTCCCCTTCTTATGAAGTCTTTTTCAAAGATTCTATATACATTTATATATGAAATCGTCTAAATAGTATCTGAACTTTTCCCAACTATTGATTTTCATTCTTCCATTTGAAATATCAAAATGGTACATGACGATTTAAACTCGACCTAACATCCATACTTAGAAACAGTAACAACATTAAGTCTTTTATCTTTTCAAGGGTATTTTCATCCTTTCAGTATTCTTCTATAAAGTTTTTACTGAATCGGGAATCTGTATATCTGTTGGAGATTTGGTGTCATCAACTTTCTGTGCCTCTTCCATTTGATTTCCAGAAACAACAGTGACGACATTTTGATCTGTATCTGAATTTTTAACCATGGTTGCTAATCAAATTGATTGGAGATTCTTTAATGCTTGGTTCCCAAAGTATGAACAAGAGCAAAGAGCATGGTTTTGTTGGCTTTTAGGAACTCGATTACTTTCCTTGTTTCTTGGATTGACAGGGTGAACTCAATTCTATTAACTGCTGGTGTTTGATTTCGGGTTCTGGGCTTTTGGGTGTGTTCGATTCAGAGCATAATGGATTTCTTAGACCAAAGAATGGCTTGGTCTGGGTATTATGGGTGTATGCCGGTGAAAAGCCTTACCAATCGAAGCAATCAAAGACGAGCATGGCATCAAAAATTGGTTTTGAAGATTGGCATGGCATTGGAATTGGAAATTTCTTTATTTTCTACTTGTTTGTAGCTAGGCTTGTCTAGAATCAGAAATTGCTGCATTTTCCCACAGTGAGAGAACAATTGCATTTCCCCACAGAATTGCTGCATTTCTCCATTGTGTTGAAGATGAACACTGAAACA
Organism: Rosa chinensis; assembly: GCF_002994745.2. Taxonomy (NCBI): domain Eukaryota; kingdom Viridiplantae; phylum Streptophyta; class Magnoliopsida; order Rosales; family Rosaceae; genus Rosa; species Rosa chinensis. The sequence goes on from NC_037089.1 coordinate 45,588,727, forward strand.
ATAAAAATACCCTCAACGTTGTTACTGTTTCCATGTATGGTCGGGCTTAAATTTTAAGGTAACATTTTGATATTTTCCAAAATTGAGGTATGAAAATTAATAGTCGAGTTTGAACGATTTTCCCTTATTCTTCTGAATGTGGGAGAAAAGATAAAATTGATTATTAAGAAAATTTTTAACTTGAAACTTAGGTAATTAACCTCTTTCTTTTGAGTAACTCGAGATAAAAAAGGATCACGTTATATTTATGCGAAATCTCATCCAATTAGATATATACAATATATCATCAAAAAAAAAAATTTAGATACGATATATTAGGCCCGGCCTTACTCAAGGACAACTTTGGTGACAACCCAGGGCCCAACAGAGGGGCACAATTTTTTTTATACAAGGTTCGTTTATATATATATATATATATATATATATATATATATATATATGATTTTTCTCAGGTGCGGATATCCGTACTGAAATTTCGGTACGGATTTCCGGTTTTCACCCACTTTCTGATCACATATTTTGATCTTAACTGTTAAGTTTTTAGGTCGTAATGTATAGATCATCTCTACAAAATTTCAGCCAATTTGGTTGTGAGCCCCGAGAAATTTATCAAGTTTACATTGAGATCGTTCGACAAGTTATTTATTTACGATCTCGGTAATTGTCAATGTGCTCGAGAATATTTCCAGAAGTTTTCGTAAAGTGAAATCCTCAATGTAGGAGTTGGATAGTAAAGTACACGCCAAGACGAGTTCATAGAAAGTTTTGGAGAATTATTCGGATCACAGGACTATTTATAGTGATTTTCCGAACTACTAAGATTTTGGGAAATTAATTCCAGAAAGAGAAACACGTGGCGCGATCCTAGCACTCTACCTTTTCCACCGCTTCATCACAGCCCTTGAATCAATTAAACTTGAGGTATAAATACCCCAAGATCAGATTAAGGCTCTAGATTGCTCTAGAGTAACCAGCAAGCTCGAGCTCTCTCAGCCCGAGAGAGAGAAACCCGACGACCTGCTAGGCAGCCCGACCACAACTCCGGCGTCCGGTGATAGGAGCATTTTAATGTGATATTTTAATAGTCAATTCCTCACATTTTGCTTAGTTAATTCCTTAACGAATCGATTTTTAACTCAATTTCTATTTTCTTAGGTACATTGGAGTAAATGATGGTGAAATGAGCATTATGTCCACACTTACCTACAAATGGTGGAGATAAAATTGAAGTAAATGAGTAGGAAATCCATCATCATCATCACCCAAAAATATTCCATGTTTTAGGGTGTAATCATCATGTTTTCTCCATCATTTCTCACACTAATCCACCATCATCATCACCCAAAAACATTCCATGTTTTAGGGTGTAATCATCATGTTTTCTCCATCATTTCTCACACTAATCCACCATCATCATCACCCAAAAACATTCCATGTTTTAGGGTGTAATCATCATGTTTTCTCCATCATTTCTCACACTAATCCACTATCATCATCACCCAAAAACATTCCATGTTTTAGGGTGTAATCATCATTTCTCTTTCTTTTCCATATTCTACAAATCACTTTCATACTCCACTTTCATTATTTTTCTTCCACTCATCATTTCACTCTTCTTTTTCTTCCCTATATAAACACCTTCTCCTCTCATTCTAACACACATTCCTTCATCCATTCCATCTTCTTTGTCCCTCCATTTCCTTTCCATTTTCCCTCCACACATTCCTTCATCCATTCCATCTTCTTTGTCCCTCCATTTCCTTTCCATTTTCCCTCCACACATTCCTTCATCCATTTCATCTTCTTGTCTCACCATTTCCTCTCCATTTTCCTTAGTCACCAATTCCTTCATCCATCTCATCTTCTTTGTCTCTCCATTTCCTTTCCATTTTTCTCTCCATTCTCTAGTTTTAAGTTTCTGCATTTTTAAGCAAAGAGAAGAAGAGAAGAAGAAGCCATGAAGCCTCCTAGCCGTCATCATCCACCTTGTGCCGTGATAGTGAAGTCTTGCTTTAAAGATTCAAGATCAATGTCTCAAGCTCTTCATCATCCACTCCCTTCATGGTGTAATTCTATCTTTTTCCTTGTAATTTCTTTTGGTTTTCTTTGTTTAGATTTGTAGAACTATGAATTCTAGTTAACAAATAATGTTAAGGGCAAAGTTTAAAGCCCGTTTATATGTTTTGAGATAAAGTTGTGATTTCTATATGTTGATTTTTATGTTGCTTATGTGGGTTTGTTTAATTAAATTTGCATGATAGAAAACTTTTGTATTTTAATCTTATGTGGTTGCAAACACTTAGGGTTTTGATATAATTGGTGCTAGGTTTAAGAACATGAAATCGACTTTTCGTTTTGTGTAAACTTGAATCAAAGTAGTAAAGGTTTTGTGCAAAGACCGAATTTAATTAAAGAGGATTGCAATTAGGTGGACTTTTCCATACTAAGTTGTACACTTGAGTTGATAGCCTTTCTCTATGTCTAATGCGTTGAACATGTCATGATTGACTAGCTTTCTAGGGCTTGATTGCATGTTTGATAGGATTAATCTAGGTGCTTTCGCTTAGGTTAATTAGCATTGAAAAGTAAAATATGGGAAATCATTTGCTTTCGAATGTTTCACATGATCAACTCCTCTCTCATGACATTTAAAATCAATTATAGGAATTGTAATTGGATTTCTTGCATATGGATGTGGTTTTGATCTTTGTTCCTTGCGTTCCACCCTTGTATATATGTTTTTTACGTTTTCTTTATTTTATTTATTTTAATTTTAATTTTAAGAATCCTAATCCCCCCTTATTTTTGTTCACTTGTATATATTTATTCTTTATTTTATTTTTGTAAATAATACTTTTCTTTATTTGTTTCACAATTACAAGTGTACCCTCAATCCCCGGATAGAACGATCCCTATTTGCTTATACTACTAACGATATTTCAGGGTTAAATTATGCGCTTGCTTTGAGCGCATCAATTTTTGGCGCCGTTGCCGGGGATTGAAAAATCACTTGTTAAATTGTGTCATTTATTGTATATATTTGTTGTTTGAAAATTGTTTGAAACTTAGTTTAAATTAACTAGGATGTTAGTTATATTATTGAACACGAATTTTAATTGTAGGTTGTAAATTGAGAGGAATAGGTGAAGTCTCTTTTGTTAATATTGGCCTAAACCCCTTATTGGTACCTAGCTCAGGTCCCTTAAGGTTGAGGGCGGCCTTTATTAACACTTGTTGAACTGTCTTCACACTTATGAACTTTTTCATCTTAGTAAGTATAGCCTATGTGGAATGGTGTCTAGGAAGGGGACAACGTTCATGACGGGTTTTTGAATCCAGAAGTGCTTGCAAATGGGCCTAAACCACTATGTGGGAGTAGCTCATGCCAAAATGGATTTTTCCTCTCGTGTTCGTCCTCCCCCACCTGGCCATTTCAGTAAGGTTGCCCAAAAGATTTGAAAGGGAGTTTGTGTCTAGGCGACTATACTTGGGCCGCACGTCCACTTGATTTACCGCTTGGAATTTGATTCGATATCAATAATGTTTATAATAAAAGAAATACTTGTGAATACTCTATACATGTAAATTATTTTGTTTCACACATTATACTTGTAAAAATACTTTTCACGTTTTATACTCACTTGTACTTAACTTGTGTCTTTTGTACAATATACTTGTTAATTATACTTGTAGTTTGTAATTAATAGTTATACTTGTTTTTATTTTGTATTTCTTTGTTAATTATAGTTACTAACTTTATTTAATGTAGGTACCGTCTGGCTGCAAGACGTAAAATACAAGCGCTACTTGGGAGGCAACCCAATTCAGAATATAATCAGATTTGCTTTCTCTTTCCCTATTTCTTTTTATTTTTCATTTTTTTCTCTACTGTTTTTATTTTAGGATTTGTTTTCGTAAATGTCTTCTATCTATGCTTACTTATTTCATTGCATGCTTTTAATTGATTACATTGAAGATAATGCAATATTTAAGTGTGGGGGAAGAGATTTATATTTTTATCTTTCATTTTGAGTCCTATATATATATATTTGTCTTTTATTTTTGAGTCCTTTATATAAAAAAAAAATATATATATATATATATATATATATAAAAATTTGCATTCATTCAGTCTTATTAAATTCAGCTATTTACAAAAAAAAAAAAAAAAAAAAAATTTTAAAAAAAAAAAAATATATATATATATATATATAATAATAATAATAATAATAATAATACTAAGCCATGTCTGCATCTCTGTAGGAGTTGAGACTGAGCTCAAGGGAAATGTGAGAGCCACTGCCATAACCGCCACCTCCCTCGGAAGTAGTCTTCATGTTGCCCAAGATGTCCTCACCATGCATGGGGAATAGTGGAAGGGTTTCAATCTCCTGGTGATATTCTCCTCGTTGTTCCATGATCGATCCATCAGCACCATAGCCGACACGTGACCCAAAGTTTAGATCAATGGATCTGTCAGTGGATCTGTCATTACTAGTAGAACCAGTGGAACCAAAATTGAGATCGAGAGATCCACCAACCGGAACGTTCCGAAATTCCTTCAACTTCTGCCTCTCACGAGCCTTGAGGTTCTGGAACCAAAAGAAGACGTTTTTGTCCTCGATCTGCCCATACTGTTTCAGATGAAGGCAGATCTCTTGAATCTGCTCTGGAGTTGGGTACTTAAAACCCTTATCATAGTAAAGGCCCTTGAGGATTCTTAGTTGAGGCGGTGTGGGAGCCCACCGGTTACTACTCCCGGCTGCTTGGATGCTTCCTCCCTCCTCGGTTGGTTGCTGGGCTTGTAATTCCATTTGTTGCTGGGTTTGTAACTCCATTAGTTGCAGAGTTCGTGGTTCCATGTTGATGAAGAAAGGATTGGAGTTTCGAAAGAAAGGCTGAAGGATTGAGAGAGAAAGGATGGAACTCGGAAGAATTTTCTTTTGGAGTGAATAGTCGCTCCCTCAGAATGCACCTAATTATAGAACGAGTGAGCAGATCTCCACCGTTGGATGGACGACCTCTGAGATTAAATCTACGCGTTGGATTAAAGTCACCCGCAAACACGGAAAAGCTGTTGCCGCGTGGAAGACACGTGGGGGAACCAAACGAATCTCGAGGAGCTGTGACAGACAAGCTACAGCCGAAAGCAGGTTTAATTGCCGTGAATCAAGGAAAAGAAGGAAGCGTGGGGGAGTCAAACGAATCTCGAGGAGCTATAGCCGAAAGCATGCCATAAATCCAGGAAAAGAAAGGAATATTTACACGTGGGGGAGTTTCTTGGGCCGTGAACTATCATAACTCTTCTCCTTCCCGGAGAAGCTTTGTTAAAACCGTGTGCCTTTTCAAATTCCTTCTACTTCCTCATGGCTCGAACTAAGGTTACCCCTCGCAGGGGCGTCAATCAACGCCGTGTTCTCTCTTTGGAAGAAGAAGGTCGTCAAGCGGCCACTAGAGCTGGGCTTACTCGTCCATGGGACCATCGTCCTATTCGTGAGCGTACCTGCAGTCCCCCTCCTCTGCCTCGTCGCTCTCCCAGACTGCATCCCGGAGAGTCTTCTTCCTCACCAGCTGCTCGTGCTCCTCGGCCTATGGCCACCCTGGAAAGCTTGTCGGATTTGATTGATGATTTGCGTTCCTCTCTCCGCGATGGTATTATGGTGACAGATTGGAGAGTCAATTGCATGATCGATTACATCTCTGAGATGAACTGCTCTTTGATCCGCTGTCACACTGCAATAAACAAGCTTGCTCAGGAAGTCAATAACTTGCAAAGTTATCCTCCTGGGTTTCCCCGCAAGGACGCTACTGCATCACACCATGAGGACCCTCCTCAGGAAGCTGAAACCAGCAAGAGGGCTGCCACTCGCCCGCATACCGCTCCTCCAAAGGAGTAAATGGAGATACAAGTCTAGGCTGAAAGACTTTAAACATTAAGCGCTGCATGGGAGGCAACCCATTTCAACCGTATCTGTGGAGGAGCCATCAAACGCAGATTTGCTTTCTTGAACTCTTCCTTCTATTTTATTTTCATGAATTTTAAGTTGTTTTAAGTTTCGTTGTGTTAACTTTCTCTTCTATGCTTGATTTATGCTTTGCATGATTTATATTTGTTTATTCATTGAGGACAATGCATGAATTAATTATGGGGGAAGGATTATTGCTTTATTGTGTTTTTAGTAGTTAGTATATAAAAAAAAAAAATGAAAAATAGTTGATGTTGGATTGTGTTTTTAGTTGATGTTGTGATACACTAAGGTATATTGGATTAAACATAGTCTTGAAAAAGGGTAGCTGTTTCAGTCCCATTGCACATCGAGACTCCCTGTTCCCGTACCTAAGTGTTGAAATTGAATTAAATTGTAAAAAAAAAAAAAAAAAAAAAAAAGTTGGTTTTAGAGTGTTTTTGTTTGTTTGAGTCTTAGGATGCTCCTAACGTCTAGGATGAACATGTCTCCGAATTCATGGCTGAAGGTTTTCACAATCAAAATAGGACTTAATTGAATTCTGTGGTTAATCGACATTGTGATGCTTGTATGAAGATTTGAGATAGGATTGTAACTTGGTTCATTAAGCATGCTAGGATTAAGTCTGATTCATTTGACCCAAGTGAGCTGTTGAGCTAAAATACTTTCTTTTTGAGTGCTTACTGATAATTTCAGAATTTCATGGCTGTATTTGCAAAACCTCATCATTCTTTGGAAATCCAATGATCATGTGTCATAGATTTTAATGGACTAGAGAGTACTAGAACTCGGCTGTTGTGACTGTCAAAACTTGTATGCCATAATATGCACTGATCCTGGATAGGATAGAAGGCATTAGGGTAACCACCATAGCCAAACAAGCATGTGTCCCCAATTGTGCCCGTCGTGGGACTCCTTAGAATGAACCCCTTTGAGCCTACGTTGAAAACCTTTGTTTCATCACCCTCACTACCCTACCATGAGCTTAGTACAGGATATCTCTACCCTTGTCTTAAGGACTTAGTAGAGCATGACATAGTATGTAGGGGTGACGATGAAAGACAAGTGTGGGGTGGGGAAAATCCAAGAAAAAAAAAAGAAGAAAAAAAAAATTTTGCCTTGAAAAGAAAAAGCGGCAAAAGAAAAGAAAAATTGAAATGAAAACTCTTGGGAAATTGTTGAAGTGTGGTTTTGGACTTTCAAATTTGTAGAAGGCTCAAAGTTGAAAAATTAAGCCTTTGTCCATTCCCATGTTTGTTAGAGTGAAACTGGGCCCAAAACAATGATAATTGGCCCATAAAAATGGTGACATAAGGTGGTCCATATATGCTCTGCTAGGTCCTTAGGATTTTTGTATCCTTAATCTTCATTTCGAAAACCCTAGCTTAGCCCCATTACAACTTGTTTTAAGTGCTGACTTGATCCTTGAGATGGGCAGTCTTTGGTTAGTGGAGTCAGTTACGCAGTCGAGCTTATGGTTTAGGTCCATTTGTGCACTTAGTCATTTCATGAGGTCTTTAAAAATTCTTCACAAAATGTGTTTATTGATGAAATATGCAAGCTGTTTGTTGCCTTACAATTTGTTCTCTTGCATATACTTGAGTGTGAAGCTTTTAAGCATAGCCATTTCTGAGAGAAAAATCGAGAGTATGCCCTGTGAGTTTGGATTGGACTTGTTCGAAACATGCTATCATTCACTGTATAACTTAAGTTCTCCATATCTTGCTTAGTCATATGAATGTCACAGGTTTATTAACCATGGAATTATCTTTGTGATTTTGATTAAGTGTTTAACGTGAAAGCCATGAGTTTGGAGTCTCTGAGACAACAGTTAGGAGCAATAGAGTCATTTACTTGCTTTTTGTCAAGTCTTTGTTTTGTTTTGGATTTTTTTTTGTTTTGTTTTGCTATGGGACTAGCAAAAGCTAAGTGTGGGGGAATTTGATATGAGCATTTTAATGTGATATTTTAATAGTCAATTCCTCACATTTTGCTTAGTTAATTCCTTAACGAATCGATTTTTAACTCAATTTCTATTTTCTTAGGTACATTGGAGTAAATGATGGTGAAATGAGCATTATGTCCACACTTACCTACAAATGGTGGAGATAAAATTGAAGTAAATGAGTAGGAAATCCAGCATCATCATCACCCAAAAATATTCCATGTTTTAGGGTGTAATCATCATGTTTTCTCCATCATTTCTCACACTAATCCACCATCATCATCACCCAAAAACATTCCATGTTTTAGGGTGTAATCATCATGTTTTCTCCATCATTTCTCACACTAATCCACCATCATCATCACCCAAAAACATTCCATGTTTTAGGGTGTAATCATCATGTTTTCTCCATCATTTCTCACACTAATCCACTATCATCATCACCCAAAAACATTCCATGTTTTAGGGTGTAATCATCATTTCTCTTTCTTTTCCATATTCTACAAATCACTTTCATACTCCACTTTCATTATTTTTCTTCCACTCATCATTTCACTCTTCTTTTTCTTCCCTATATAAACACCTTCTCCTCTCATTCTAACACACATTCCTTCATCCATTCCATCTTCTTTGTCCCTCCATTTCCTTTCCATTTTCCCTCCACACATTCCTTCATCCATTCCATCTTCTTTGTCCCTCCATTTCCTTTCCATTTTCCCTCCACACATTCCTTCATCCATTTCATCTTCTTGTCTCACCATTTCCTCTCCATTTTCCTTAGTCACCAATTCCTTCATCCATCTCATCTTCTTTGTCTCTCCATTTCCTTTCCATTTTTCTCTCCATTCTCTAGTTTTAAGTTTCTGCATTTTTAAGCAAAGAGAAGAAGAGAAGAAGAAGCCATGAAGCCTCCTAGCCGTCATCATCCACCTTGTGCCGTGATAGTGAAGTCTTGCTTTAAAGATTCAAGATCAATGTCTCAAGCTCTTCATCATCCACTCCCTTCATGGTGTAATTCTATCTTTTTCCTTGTAATTTCTTTTGGTTTTCTTTGTTTAGATTTGTAGAACTATGAATTCTAGTTAACAAATAATGTTAAGGACAAAGTTTAAAGCCCGTTTATATGTTTTGAGATAAAGTTGTGATTTCTATATGTTGATTTTTATGTTGCTTATGTGGGTTTGTTTAATTAAATTTGCATGATAGAAAACTTTTGTATTTTAATCTTATGTGGTTGCAAACACTTAGGGTTTTGATATAATTGGTGCTAGGTTTAAGAACATGAAATCGACTTTTCGTTTTGTGTAAACTTGAATCAAAGTAGTAAAGGTTTTGTGCAAAGACCGAATTTAATTAAAGAGGATTGCAATTAGGTGGACTTTTCCATACTAAGTTGTACACTTGAGTTGATAGCCTTTCTCTATGTCTAATGCGTTGAACATGTCATGATTGACTAGCTTTCTAGGGCTTGATTGCATGTTTGATAGGATTAATCTAGGTGCTTTCGCTTAGGTTAATTAGCATTGAAAAGTAAAATATGGGAAATCATTTGCTTTCGAATGTTTCACATGATCAACTCCTCTCTCATGACATTTAAAATCAATTATAGGAATTGTAATTGGATTTCTTGCATATGGATGTGGTTTTGATCTTTGTTCCTTGCGTTCCACCCTTGTATATATGTTTTTTACGTTTTCTTTATTTTATTTATTTTAATTTTAATTTTAAGAATCCTAATCCCCCCTTATTTTTGTTCACTTGTATATATTTATTCTTTATTTTATTTTTGTAAATAATACTTTTCTTTATTTGTTTCACAATTACAAGTGTACCCTCAATCCCCGGATAGAACGATCCCTATTTGCTTATACTACTAACGATATTTCAGGGTTAAATTATGCGCTTGCTTTGAGCGCATCATCCGGCCACCGATCTCTGACGGACGACCACCCTCTGCTTCATCTCGATGTCGCCTTCGTCCCTGTGGTTCCAGATCGTACATGCAGCGACTGGGAACGGAGAAACGACGGCTGGAAGCTCCAAGACTTCTCCGGTGAGCTCTGCAATTTCCGGCGATTACGGCCACCGTTTGGGCCACCTGTGGTACAAAACCTTACCTCCTCGTCATTCTATACATGTTTCTGCAATTAGTTTTCAAATGGGATCGAGTTTTGATGGTTGTGGTTTCTGGGTGCTCTCGGTTCCGTGGCAGTTCATCAACGTCGGTGACTATTCCGGCCCTCCTGAGCGTGCTCTCTACACTAAAGACGATCAGGTCTTCAAGCTCTACGCGTCTGGGTAAGTGGTTTCTCCAATCTGGCCAAAGTTTCAAGCTTTGGCAGTCTGGGTTCAGTCGATCACCGCCGGAGTTGCTGTGCGTGACGACCGGTTTGAAACTCCTTGTGAGACTACTGTGTTGAGTTAGACTTGAATCTTGGAACTGAACCTCAGTTGTGTTCAATCTCAGAAATTAGGAGGTGGAACACAGACCGTAGCTGGTCGAATCAAAGCCCGAAGTTCATCTACGAGTTGTACTAGCAAAGGTGAACTCGGGTTCTGGACTAGATGCTTCTTGTTTTGCTTACGAGTGCAGAAAGTAGTTGTTTGATTGATTGGGTATTGTGTTGCATATTTGAAATTGTGGCTGTTGTCAATGTGAAATATTTAGAATTGGTTAAGTGGGTGTTAATAGTAGTTTTGGGCAAACCTTGAATGAAAATGGAAAAGGAGGTAAACTACGGTTCTGGGTGTCCTTAGCCGTTTTGGGGACACATTGTGTGAAGCTAGATTTATGTTGGGTGTCCATAGTAATTCGATGGAATTACTATGTGACGAGATCGTTAAATAAAGTTAAATCCATTCGTGGATGAAATTGGGAAATGAATATAACTTCCGTTGGTTTGAGTATATTGTAAATTGAAGTAAATGTTCGATATTTTAAGTTAATTATCGAACCTATTTAACATTGGTCAAATGTGGTCACTGGTCAATGTTGGTCAAACTAAGGAGGTCAGTCAAGCAGTGGCCAAAAAGGGTCAACTCCTGGTCAAACTAGGAAAGGTTGGTCAAACCTTGGTCCATGATGCGCTTTTGGGAAGCGCACAATTTAACCCTGAAATGTCGTTAGTAATATAAGTAAGTAGGGATCGTTCTATTCCGGGGATTGAGGGTACACATGTAATTGTGAAACAAATAAAGAGAAGTATTATTTACAAAAATAAAATAAAGAATAAAAATATATACAATTGTATAAACAAATAAAGAATTAAAATAATAAAGTATTATTTACAAAAATAAAATAAAGAATAAATATATACAAGTAAACACAAATAAGGGGGGATTAGGATTCTTAAAATTAAAATTAAAATAAATAAAATAAAGAAAACGTAAAAACATATATACAAGGGTGGAACGCAAGGAACAAAGATCAAAATCAATTCCATGTAATCAAATTCGATTCAAACCCTATAATTGTTCTTCCAAGTCATGAGAGAGGAGTTGATCATGTGAATCATTCGAAAGCAAATGAATTCCCATTTGTTACTTTTCAATGCTAATTAACCTAAGCGAAAGCACCTAGATTAATCCTATTAAACATGCAATCAAACCCTAGAAAGCTAGTCAATCATGTCATGTTTAACGCATTACACATAGAGAAAGGCTATCAACTCAAGTGTACAACTTAGTATGAATAAGTTCACCTAATTGCAATCCTCTTCAATTAAATTCGATTCTTGTCCAGAACCTTTACTACTTTTGATTCAAGTTACACAAAACGAAAAGTCGATTTCATGTTCTTAAACCTAGCACCAATTACATGCAAATCCTATAAGTGTCGACCCAAATAAGATAAACATATAAAAGTTTTCTGTAAAGCAAATTTAATCGAACAAACTCACATAAGCAACTTAGAATCACAATTATAGAATTCGAAAACTTTATTTAAACATAGAAATTGGGCTTAAACTTTGCCCTAAACGTTAGGTTAACTAGAAACAAGTTCATACGAAATCAAACAAGGAAACCAAAAAGGTTACAAGGAAAAGGAACGAATTACACCGTGAGTGGAGATGGAGATGGAGAGCTAGATGGTTGGATCTTGAATCTTGGAAGCAAGCCTTCAAGGTGGATGATGGAGGATATGATCTTCACGGCTCCTTCTTCTTCTTCCTCTCCTTGCTTGAAAATGCAGAAACTTAAAACTAGAGAATGGAGAGAAAAAATGAAAAGGAAATGGAGAGACAAAGAAGATGAGATGGATGAAGGAATTTGTGCCTAAGGAAAATGGAGAGGAAATGGTGAGACAAAGAAGATGAGATGGATGAAGGAATTTGTGGGAAAATGGAAAGGAAATGGAGAGACAAAGAAGATGAGATGGATGAAGGAATTGGTGACTAAGGAAAATGGAGAGGAAATGGTGAGACAAGAAGATGAAATGGATGAAAGAATTGGTATTTTGAGAGTGAGAGGAGAAGTGTATTTATAGCTCAAAAAATGATGAATGGAGGGTGGAGATGAACATAAATGAAGGGCTAGATATGTTAGACAAATTTGTAAAAAATATCTTCCCACTTGTTTATCACTTGTTCAACTTGAATTGATTTTCCTCCTCAAGATTTTCCACTTGGTTGCAACTTTGATTTTCCTCCTCAAGATTTTCCACTTGCTTGCAACTTTGATTTTCCTCCTCAAGATTTTCCACTTGGTTGCAACTTTGATTTTCCTCCTCAAGATTTTCCACTTAGTTGCAACTTTGATTTTCCTCCTCAAGATTTTCCACTTGGTTGCAACTTTGATTTTCCTCCTCAAGATTTTCCACTTTGGTTGCAACTTTGATTTTCCTCCTCAAGATTTTCCACTTGCTTGGAGGTCCTAAAAATAGAAACTAATAAGAAAAATAGAAACTTTCCTAAAATGAAAAATGGCAACTTACTAAAAATGATAAATAGAAACTACAAAAATATAAACTTTCTACAAATAGGAACTTTCCCAATCAAAGAATGAAAACTTTCCTAAACAGGATTTTAATAAGGAAATAACGTAAGAAATGTAGGGAAATGCAGTTAAAACGTCGCATTAAAATGCTCCTATCAAATTCCCCCACACTTAGCTTTTGCTAGTCCCTTAGCAAAATCACACTAAGACACACACTAACACTCAACGAAAATTAAAGACTCTACAAAAACAATGACTCTATTGCCCTTCAACTTTTTGTCTCAGAAATCTCCTACTTTCACAACATCAAGATTAGCACTCAACCAAGAATCAATATGTAGATATTCAAGAGTTAATTAAAACATATAATCCACACATACACAAGTAGGACTTGGTTGTGACAATGGTGATGGTTTCTGTTAAGCATGCTTCGAACAAGTATGATTCATATCCTCACAAGGTATATCCACTCTTTCTTCTCTCAGAATTCAAGACAATGCTTAAAAGCTTATAATCACTCAATTATATGTGAGAGAAAATATTTTGAGGCAATCAAATAGCTCACATATATAAGAAACGAAAAGCACTTTGTGAATATAATTTTTTTTTTGAAAAGATCTCATGAAGGATATCAACTACTTGCACGGATGGACCCAAGCCATAGGTTCAACTCTTGTAACTCATCTCCACAAATCAAAGGCTGTCCCATCTTAAGGATCAAGAAGGTCTTATTTAGGGTTGTAATGGGGCCAAGGCTCAAGGTTTTAAGAAATGAAGGGTAAGGATTTATCAAAGTGTCCTAAAAACCTAGCAGAGCACATGTAGATGTAGAGACCTCAAGAAATCCACCAAGATATATCAAAACGTCACATCCCATAGAGGTTTTATGAAAGGGCCAAATGTCTTCATGTTAGGCCCAATCTTCACTCTAAACTTCCCTCGAACTAGTGAATTGGACAAAGACGAAATTTTCCAATAGTGGGTCTTCAATTCAAAACAAACTCCAAACTCACCAAGTATGGAGGACTAAAATCCATATACATTTTTTTCTTTTCTTTCTTTTAATTTTCTAGCCGTACACATTTTTTTTTTCTTTTTCATTTCTTTTTCACGGCTTTCACATATTTTTTTCTTTATGGACAAGTCTACCCCCACACTTGAACTTTCACCTCTTCTCAATTTTCTTTCTCAATGCCAAATCCTCAAGTAAAGTCCCAAAATATAGCTCCGCTAAGTTTTTAGAACAAAGGGTATGAGTGTAGCTATACTAAGGTTCAGGGTTAAGGATTTAAGGGTGATGAAAGAAAAGGCTTAATGTAAGCTCAAAGGGGTTTATCTAAGGGAGTCCCACGACGGGCACAAATAGGGACACATGCTTATTTGGCAATGGTGGTAATTCCTAGGTTGCCTCTATCCTTTCCAGAATCAGGGCCATGTATTGATATAACGTTTCAACAAGCACAAGAGTGAATTCTAGCATTCTCTAGTCCATCAAACTTAATCTATGGCAAGTAGTCAATCAAGAGGAAAGAATAATGAGATCATCAAAACATCGCCAAGAAATTAAGAATATATTTTTCAATTATCACTCCAAGAAAAAAGGACATGGCTCAAATATCTCACATGGGCTTTTATAAATCAAAACTCATCCTAACATGCTCATATTCTGTACCAAGGTTACGAAATCCATATCCACTACACATGCATGCATTTTTTCATATATCTCAATTAACCAAAGAATACCATTTTAAAAATCATCTCAATTTTGTGATCCTCTTTTAATCATGATTTCAGAGATATAGAATCATCATAGACAGTTGAAAGGGCATTCTAAGACTCAAAAACAAAAACAAAAGTAACCAAAATTTTTTAAAATTTTTGAACAATTTAATTTAATTTCAACACTTAGGTACGGGAACAGGGAGTCTCGATGTGCAATGGGACTGAAACAGCTACCCTTTTTCAAGACTATGTTTAATCCAATATACCTTAGTGTATCACAACATCAATTAAAAACACAAAAAACACAATCCAACATCAACTATTTTTCATTTTTTTTTTTATATACTAACTACTAAAAACACAATAAAACAATAACCCTTCCCCCATACTTAATTCATGCATTGTCCTCAATGTATAAACAAATATAAATCATGCAAAGCATAAATCGAGCATAGAAGAGAAAATGAACACAACGAAACCTAAAACAACTTAAAATTTAAGAAAATAAAATAGAAGGAAGAGTTCAAGAAAGCAAATCTGCGTTTGATGTCTCCTCCACAGCTACAGTTGAAATGGGTTGCCTCCCATGCAGCGCTTAATGTTTAAAGTCTTTCAGCCTAGACTTGTACCTCCATTTACTCCTTTGGAGGAGCAGTATGCTGGCGAGTGGCAGCCCTTTTGCTGGTTTCAGCCTCCTGAGGAGGGTTCTCATGTTGTGATGCAGTAGTGTCCTTGCGAGGAAACCCAGGAGGATAACTCTGCAAGTTATTGACTTCCTGAGCAAGCTTGTTTATTGCAGTGTGACAGCGGATCAAAGAGCAGTTCATCTCAGAGATGTAATCGATCATGCAATTGACTCTCCAATCTGTCACCATAATACCATCGCGGAGAGAGGAACGCAAATCATCAATCGAATCCGACAAGCTTTCCAGGGTGGCCATAGGCCGAGGAGCACGAGTAGCTGGTGAGGAAGAAGACTCTCCGGGATGCAGTCTGGGAGAGCGACGAGGCAGAGGAGGGGGACTGCGGGTACGCTCACGGATAGGACGATGGTCCCATGGACGAGTAAGCCCAGCTCTAGTGGCCGCTTGACGACCTTCTTCTTCCAAAGAGAGAACACGGCGTTGATTGACGCCCCTGCGAGGGGTTACCTTGGTTCGAGCCATGAGGAAGTAGAAGGAATTTGAAACTGCACGCTTAGACAAACCTTAGTAAAATCTGGAGGAGACAAAAAAGGATGTATATGTAAAGCACAAAATAGGGTAGAAATCTCAACAGGCACACGGTTTTACAAAGCTTCTCCGGGAAGGAGAAGAGTTATGATAGTTCACGGCCCAAGAAACTCCCCCACGTGTAAATATTCCTTTCTTTTCCTGGATTTATGGCATGCTTTCGGCTATAGCTTGTCTGTCACGGATCCTCGAGATTCGTTTGATTCCCCCACGCGTCCTTTCTTTTCCTTGATTTACGGCAATTAGGTCTGCTTTCGGCTGTAGCTTGTCTGTCACAGCTCCTCGAGATTCGTTTGGTTCCCCTACGTGTCTTCCACGCACCAACAGCTTTTCAGTGTTTTCGGGTGACTTTAATCCAACGCGTAGATTTAATCTCAGAGATCGTCCATCCAACGGTGGAGATCCGCTCACTCGTTCTATAAATAGGTGCATTCTGAGGGAGCGACTATTCACTCCAAAAGAAAATTCTTCCGAGTTCCAGCCTTTCTCTCTCAACCCTTCAGCCTTTCTTTCGAAACTCAAATCCTTTCTTCATCAACATGGAACCACGAACTCTGCAACTAATGGAGCAACAGACCCAGCAACAAATCGAGGATGGAGGAAACAACCAAGCAGCCGGGACTAATAACCGGTGGGCTCCCACACCGCCTCAACTAAGAATCCTCAAGGGCCTTTACTATGATAAGGGTTTTAAGTACCCAACTCCAGAGCAGATTCAAGAGATCTGCCTTCATCTGAAACAGTATGGGCAGATCGAGGACAAAAACGTCTTCTTTTGGTTCCAGAACCTCAAGGCTCGTGAGAGGCAGAAGTTGAAGGAATTTCGGAACGTTCCGGTTGGTGGATCTCTCGATCTCAATTTTGGTTCCACTGGTTCTACTAGTAATGATAGATCCACTGACAGATCCATTGATCTAAACTTTGGGTCACGTGTCGGCTATGGTGCTGATGGATCGATCATGGAACAACGAGGAGAATATCACCAGGAGATTGAAACCCTTCCACTATTCCCCATGCATGGTGAGGACATCTTTAGCAACATGAAGACTACTTCCGAGGGAGGTAGCGGCTATGGCGGTGACTCTCGCATTTCCCTTGAGCTCAGTCTCAACTCCTACAGAGATGCAGACATGGCTTAGTATTATTATTATTATTATTATATATTTTTTTTTTTAAATTTTTTTTTTTTTTTTTTTTTTGTAAATAGCTGAATTTAATAAGACTGAATGAATGCAAATTTTTTTTTTTAATATTTTTTTTTATTTTTTTATTTTTTTATATAAAGGACTCAAAAAATAAAAGACAAATATAAATATATATTGGACTCAAAATGAAAGACAAAAATATAAATCTCTTCCCCCACACTTAAATATTGCATTATCTTCAATGTAATCAATTAAAAGCATGCAATGAAATAAGTAAGCATAGATAGAAGACATTTACGAAAACAAATCCTAAAATAAAAACAATAGAGAAAAATTGAAAAATAAAAAGAAATAGGGAAAGAGAAAGCAAATCTGATTATATTCTGAATTGGGTTGCCTCCCAAGTAGCGCTTGTATTTTACGTCTTGCAGCCAGACGGTAACTACATTAAATAAAGTTAGTAACTATAATTAACAAAGAAATACAAAATAAAAACAAGTATAACTATTAATTACAAACTACAAGTATAATTAACAAGTATATTGTACATAAGACACAAGTTAA
Source organism: Rosa chinensis (assembly GCF_002994745.2). Lineage (NCBI taxonomy): Eukaryota > Viridiplantae > Streptophyta > Magnoliopsida > Rosales > Rosaceae > Rosa > Rosa chinensis. The sequence goes on from NC_037089.1 coordinate 45,606,236, forward strand.
GTACTCAAGTGAGTATAAAACGTGAAAAGTATTTTTACAAGTTTAAAGTGTGAAACAACAAAATAATTTACACGTATAGAGTATTCACAAGTATTTCTTTTATTATAAACATTATTGATATCGAATCAAATTCCAAGCGGTAAATCAAGTGGACGTGCGGCCCAAGTATAGTCGCCTAGACACAAACTCCCTTTCAAATCGTTTGGGCAACCTTACTGAAATGGCCAGGTGGGGGAGGACGAACACGAGAGGAAAAATCCATTTTGGCATGAGCTACTCCCACATAGTGGTTTAGGCCCATTTGCAAGCACTTCTGGATTCAAAAACCCGTCATGAACGTTGTCCCCTTCCTAGACACCATTCCACATAGGCTATACTTACTAAGATGAAAAAGTTCATAAGTGTGAAGACAGTTCAACAAGTGTTAATAAAGGCCGCCCTCAACCTTAAGGGACCTGAGCTAGGTACCAATAAGGGGTTTAGGCCAATATTAACAAAAGAGACTTCACCTATTCCTCTCAATTTACAACCTACAATTAAAATTCGTGTTCAATAATATAAATAACATCCTAGTTAATTTAAACTAAGTTTCAAACAATTTTTAAACAACAAATATATACAATAAATGACACAATTTAGCAAGTGATTTTTCAATCCCCGGCAACGGCGCCAAAAATTGATGCGCCTTTGGGAAGCGCACAATTTAACCCTGAAATATCGTTAGTAGTATAAGCAAGTAGGGATCGTTCTATTCCGGGGATTGAGGGTACACATGTAATTGTGAAACAAATAAAGAGAAGTATTATTTACAAAAATAAAATAAAGAATAAAAATATATACAATTGTATAAACAAATAAAGAATTAAAATAATAAAGTATTATTTACAAAAATAAAATAAAGAATAAATATATACAAGTAAACACAAATAAGGGGGGGGATTATGATTCTTAAAATTAAAATTAAAATAAATAAAATAAAGAAAACGTAAAAACATATATACAAGGGTGGAACGCAAGGAACAAAGATCAAAATCAATTCCATGTAATCAAATTCGATTCAAACCCTATAATTGTTCTTCCAAGTCATGAGAGAGGAGTTGATCATGTGAATCATTCGAAAGCAAATGAATTCCCATTTGTTACTTTTCAATGCTAATTAACCTAAGCGAAAGCACCTAGATTAATCCTATTAAACATGCAATCAAACCCTAGAAAGCTAGTCAATCATGTCATGTTTAACGCATTACACATAGAGAAAGGCTATCAACTCAAGTGTACAACTTAGTATGAATAAGTTCACCTAATTGCAATCCTCTTCAATTAAATTCGATTCTTGTCCAGAACCTTTACTACTTTTGATTCAAGTTACACAAAACGAAAAGTCGATTTCATGTTCTTAAACCTAGCACCAATTACATGCAAATCCTATAAGTGTCGACCCAAATAAGATAAACATATAAAAGTTTTCTGTAAAGCAAATTTAATCGAACAAACTCACATAAGCAACTTAGAATCACAATTATAGAATTCGAAAACTTTATTTAAACATAGAAATTGGGCTTAAACTTTGCCCTAAACGTTAGGTTAACTAGAAACAAGTTCATACGAAATCAAACAAGGAAACCAAAAAGGTTACAAGGAAAAGGAACGAATTACACCGTGAGTGAAGATGGAGATGGAGAGCTAGATGGTTGGATCTTGAATCTTGGAAGCAAGCCTTCAAGGTGGATGATGGAGGATATGATCTTCACGGCTCCTTCTTCTTCTTCCTCTCCTTGCTTGAAAATGCAGAAACTTAAAACTAGAGAATGGAGAGAAAAAATGAAAAGGAAATGGAGAGACAAAGAAGATGAGATGGATGAAGGAATTTGTGCCTAAGGAAAATGGAGAGGAAATGGTGAGACAAAGAAGATGAGATGGATGAAGGAATTTGTGGGAAAATGGAAAGGAAATGGAGAGACAAAGAAGATGAGATGGATGAAGGAATTGGTGACTAAGGAAAATGGAGAGGAAATGGTGAGACAAGAAGATGAAATGGATGAAGGAATTGGTATTTTGAGAGTGAGAGGAGAAGTGTATTTATAGCTCAAAAAATGATGAATGGAGGGTGGAGATGAACATAAATGAAGGGCTAGATATGTTAGACAAATTTGTAAAAAATATCTTCCCACTTGTTTATCACTTGTTCAACTTGAATTGATTTTCCTCCTCAAGATTTTCCACTTGGTTGCAACTTTGATTTTCCTCCTCAAGATTTTCCACTTGCTTGCAACTTTGATTTTCCTCCTCAAGATTTTCCACTTGGTTGCAACTTTGATTTTCCTCCTCAAGATTTTCCACTTAGTTGCAACTTTGATTTTCCTCCTCAAGATTTTCCACTTGGTTGCAACTTTGATTTTCCTCCTCAAGATTTTCCACTTTGGTTGCAACTTTGATTTTCCTCCTCAAGATTTTCCACTTGCTTGGAGGTCCTAAAAATAGAAACTAATAAGAAAAATAGAAACTTTCCTAAAATGAAAAATGGCAACTTACTAAAATGATAAATAGAAACTACAAAAATATAAACTTTCTACAAATAGGAACTTTCCCAATCAAAGAATGGAAACTTTCCTAAACAGGATTTTAATAAGGAAATAACGTAAGAAATGTAGGGAAATGCAGTTAAAACATCGCATTAAAATGCTCCTATCAGTCCACTCCTGGCCCAACCAGGAACAGTTGGTTTAGACTATTTGTTAATCGTCGAGTTTTCGTAAAATTGTTCAATGGATTATTAACTATCGAAATGTCGGAATCTAGGACTCCAGTTGCCCGAAGAACAGAAGGTTCGCAACTCTCAGAGTACGTGAGATAAAGCATCGGAATCCAGGTAGGGATTCAGGATTCTCCTCGGTTAGTGATTTTCTTATATTGTTATTAAATGATGCATGTTAGTTGGTATGGTTTGGTTATGTTCAAATGCAATGCATACTAACCAAACCATGTGAGAAATGTGATGGCTTGAGACTGAAGGGTGGCTCTGACTTCCTTGGGTTCGATCCCCAAAACCTCCGGAGGGTTAGTTACACCGGTCGGACGGTGAGCGATCGCAATGACGACCCGATACGTGTGTGTAGCTAGGTAGCAGACGCTCTCGCTACGCTTACATGGTGATAAATTTAAATTGAGATAAGGTCGTGTAATGGGTCTATGGGACCGGCCATCAGGTAAAACTTGGATTGGGCGCCTTATTTATCTAAGCATCATGCATCAGTTTTCAAGTTGAAAAACATTAAAGTTTGTCGTTCACTTTAAATACTTGGTTTAAGCCTATTTTCGTACTGGAGCTCCAAAATCTATTTATTGGTTTCAAGCCTAGTCGAGTTGGAGTTCCTATTGAGCAGCGAGGACGAAAGCTCACCCCTACAACAGTATGAATGCAGGTACTGTGCACTGGTGACTGGACAATAGCGGACGGAGCTGGTTGTGCAGAACAAGTTCGGTAAACCCTTGTCTGGAGTTTGTGCTAAATCTTATTTCTCAAACTTCGTGTTTCAGAGCTTGTTGTTATCTAGCCTCGTGTTAAACTCAGTTGGATTCTCTTCCATTGGAATCCATACCCCGTGTGAGCCTTATCCAAGTTCTAGACAAACGAAGTAGTTGTTAGCGATTCAAGTTTTCACCTTAAAACTGTTTGTAGCTTCCGCTGTGTTTCTACGAAAAGTTTTCAAACAAAATGCCTAGCGGTTCTCTAGAATGTAAATCGAGGGTTCGGTTTATGTTTTAGAGGCTCGCGGCATTGTGACGTGCTTAAGCTAGTGTGGTGCAGCTTGGGGCGTTACATTAGTGATCGTTAAGACATCCAAAACTGCAATTTACACTAACGAACCGAATCTGTTGAACCGGAACTATTCGTGTACATTGTTGTAATTTGCAGTTTTGGATGCCTTAACGATCACCAAATTGGCTGAAATTTTGCAAAGGTGATCTATACATTATGACCTAAAAACTGAACGGTTAAGATCAAAATATGTGATCGGAAAGTGAGTGAAAACCAAAAATCTGTACCATCCGCACCGTAGCCGGACTGTATTATATGAGCATGTGATTGCAGATTAGTATATATATACACTAGTCTCAAATCACATTTGTTATGCTTGTGTACTAAATTTTTTTGTTTTTTGTTTTTTTAAAAGGTGGGTAGTTATTGCAGAAGAAGTAGATTCACTGGTAGTTATTGCAGGGAGAAAAAAGTATGAGAGAAAAGTTGGGGTTGTGGTATCATTTCTTTTTAATCTTCTTAATAAAAATCTATTTTATAATTGTCTTATTTATCCTTCTAATTTAATTTATTCTCAAAGTTTTTTAATCTTTTAGGGTTAAATCTATCCAAATTTTCAATTTTGGCTAACAAACCTCTTCTCTTGATAATAATATATATATATTATAATTGTCTTATTTATCCTTCTGATTTAATTTATTCTCAACATTTTTTTATCTTTCAGGGTTAAATCTATCAAAATTTTCAATTTTGGCTAACAAAAACTCTTCTTTTGATAATAGTACACACACACACACACAATACATGGCCCTTCTATGAGGGATCCATTTTTTTTTGTCTTTTTTAGGGATATGACATTAGACCAACTTTTCGATCATATTTTAGCATCTTAACCGTTCAGTTTTTAGTTTCTAATGTGTAAATCACTTCTACAAATTTTCAACGAAATTGATTATTGTTAAGGCATTCAAAATGGGACTTAAGATTATAAGTATGAACGGTTCAACTTTGACAGATTTAGTTCGTTCATTGATTTATTCTAGTTTGATACCTTAACGATCACCGATTTGGCTAAAAAGAAATGATCTACATGTTATGACCTAAAAATTGAACGGTTGAGATGCCGAAATGTGATCGAATAGTTTGTCTAATGCTCTATCCCTATAAAATACCAAAAAAAGGATCCCTTAGTAGACATGTAAATTGATCGGATTTGGTTTAGATCGACCTAAATCCAAATCCGTTTACTTAAAAAAAAAAATTGATCCAAACCCGCTCCGTTAACCCGGCGGATCGTTGATAACTTGATCCAAATCGGTATCTGTCGGATTAACGGATGTCCGATCCGCTAATCCGACCCATTATAATTTCAAATATTTTAAATTTTTAAATAGTAATATTAAATTTATATCATGATACCTCATATAAATATTAATAAAATATTAAAACAATATGAAAAGTATCACCAAAAGTAGAATTACATTATCAAAATTCTTAATGCTTCTTGGAATCTTGGGTGAAAGACTGTCTCTTAGATTTCTGCAAAAAAATTGTATTAGAAATTCTTCATATTTTATATTTTATATTTATAAAAAATAATATTTTATTATTACAAAACGGGTCGGATCAGATCGACCTAGATCCGTATTTGATCCGTTAAATAAACGGGTTAACGGATTCGGATCATTAACGGATTAACGGATCTAAACTTTCGATCCAAACTCGTCCAATAGTCACGGATCTGGAGCAGATCCGGATCAAAATCCGATCCATTTACAGGTCTATCCCTTAGTGGAAGGGCCTTCATAAATATATATATATATATATATATATATATATATATATATATATCTCTCTCTCTCTCTCTCTAAAGCGGACGTCCGCAACCCAGAAAAAGTGCGGACATCGCTCCTCCGGCCTCGATCGGGCAACGACGGCAGCGTTTCTGTTGCCGGACAGAACCAGGCCACGTCGTGGATCAGTTCAGAAGCGGCTGGACTCGTCGGCGAAGGGTTTGAAGTCGAGCTCGATGGGCTTCCATGGTTTTCGGCGAGCTCGCTGCACACCCCTGAGTTTCCAATCACCTCCGCCTCCGCCTCTTGATCGAGGCCGTCTGGGATGTCCAGAGGGTGCGTCTGGCACCTGCAGCGTAGCGATCGCCGCCTTCCCGAAACCGAAGGAGGGGCGTTCGCACTTTTTCTGGGTTGCGGACATCCGCTCTCAAACGGCTGCGTGTGTGTATGTATGTATGTGTATATATATATATATATATATATATATATATATAACAAAATATTTGCAGATTTCTTGACGCAATTAGTAGCATCTTTTCTTCTTCTTTTTCTTCAAACTGCAAAGTCATTATTCCAGCATCTCTTACTCTCTCCCAAATCTTGAAATCAAGCAAATTTTCTCTTTAAATTTGAGGTTTCAATAATTGTTCACTCATTCAATTCATTCTCATCATTTATCATCATCCAATGTTTTTCTCTCTATGTTTGGGCATCAAGAAAAAAAAAATTCGCCCAAGGTATCAAAAAGTTGAGGACCAGCTCTGCGATCAATTGAAACGGTGGTGCTATGTAGTGGAGTTCTACACGGTGTTCTTTGGCACTTTGATAACACCGTAGCTGTGGAATTGTGGTGGGCGAAATAAGATGGACTTTCGAACTCGACCCTGGTGGAGTTTTAATACCGTTGGAGTGTAAGGACTGTCCTTATAGTGAATAGTTTAGTGTGGTACCTATGTAAATGGTGGTTCGAGTGTGGATAGAGATGCAATGTCTAGCACTCTAGTGTGATTTGGAAAGTCTGTAGATTAAATTAGTTCCCCCTTCATGGAGGTAGATCGGTCTCTTTTATGTGAGAAAAAGGTATCGAAGCTTGTGTTATTAGATGCATAAGACTGGAACACCCCTCTAAATGGTTGTTCGGGCGCGACGGGTATGGCAGGGGCAAGGCTTGGAAGGTATAGGAACAACGACTTCACCTATCAAGAAACCTAAGCACGAACTACGACGACAGTCGTCGGTGGTGGTCTCTAGGGTTTTGGCCCCTGTACCGTCAATTTTTCCGAGGCTCTCCACAGTACATAGCACCTTCCATGAGGTTCTCCATGTTATATTGCACATTCCATTAAAACAATTAATCAAAAACTTTTAGTCTCAATCAATCTCTGTGATTCGATAACCTTAAATATTCATATTTCTCATATTTTAATAGTATGTAAGCTTGTATTTAAGTAAAAAATCACTATCAAGTCAAGATGCTTAATACTGACACATCAAAAATCATACTGTATTTATCTATCTAATTGCCAACTTCTCGTTTTGTGAATGTTTATTCCCCTGTTTACCATTCACATGAAACATTATAATCTATATATATCCAATTGATTTGAAGTCTAGAGGCCAGACATTAGTAAAAACCTGATCCACAAAGAATCTAGCTTAGTCTTTGAGATAAGGTGAGAAGAAATTTCTCAACGCTAGCTAGGTTTAGCAAATAAAGGATATATAACAAGACATCCTTCCACTCAGAAACAAAATATCCTTACTGTTGTTAAAGCATTCATCCATATTAATGCGACTCTAGCTAATATCCCTACTCTTTGTCTTGAACATCGTTCTCAAAAAATCAAGTGCAGCTATATATTCTTGTCACATCAAAGTTTTGTTCGGTCAACCGTCAAATCTCTAGAACTCTCTTTTATTAAAACAAAAATATCCTTATATATGCAAAATATAAGGTGTGACAATTCACCGTTAGAGAGCATCTTGCAAAATAATAGCAGGATAAACCCAACTTCAGTCTCCGTACATAACCACGATTGCTACAGATGAAAATGAAAGAACATGAAAAAAAAAAAGAGAGTGGTCATTAATCAAACCCCTGCTGCGAAAGAATGTCTTGCATTTAGTCAAGAGGTTCCACTTTCTTAGTTTTTGGTATAACTTTTCTGATGAACTAAAACTTCAATATATGCATCTTATTTCCAAAAGTCCATGTGCGAAATTGGGTACTGATGCATGCACACAGCTCTTTCTCTCATTCTCTGTCTTTCTCACTTTCAAACGACGCCCATTGCGCCCTGTTCTTTAAATTTCGATGCCACCACTTTATTTTGCTGGAAGCTAGCTAGATAGGAATTTCTCATCACTAGCTAATTGCATCTTTGAATCTCATTGTTAAAAGGAAAACGAAATATGCTTTCAAAGAATGGACACTCACTATGATTGCCTTTTATTGGATATTAGCCATGCCATGCAGGCAGTCACCCTAGGTCGACAATGGTTTTTAGGATTTTCGATCTCCTTGCGCTCTATCTCTTTCACCATCTTCTGCAATGCCCATGGCAGAAATGAGAGCAGGGTCGGCGTCGGCTCTCACTCTCGCTGACGAGTCCAACACGGTGGATCTCGGTCTTGAAAGGCACCATCTGATCGGGAAAGATCAATTAATCAAGAAATATATATAGTTTGATTTTGATGGCCACTGGTACCTACCTCTCTCTCCCTGTGCCTCCTTGCCACCCTGAGCCCACTTGGAATAGCCATGGCTTCTCGTGAGCACATGGGACTTTGTGGCCATCACTAATGGTTACTGTCATACTGTGCATGCTTTATTTCATTTTACTAATTTAGCTGAAGAGACTGGGTGAGAGAGACGAATCCCAGCTAGTTAGTTTGATTTCCCATATTCGGTGTTTTTTTTTTAATTGTTTAGTTTTTATATTAACTATCCCCAATAAGTGAATTTTAGCAGGAGTTTATCGTGTGATTCTCTAGTTACAGCTAGCCATGTAGGTATGTTGGAAACATGATGTTCATTCTACAATTCAAGGATCATTTTCATAAGTACATAAACACATATAACTCAATACATGTACACATGCTTATATTTCAAGTAAAATTAATTGGTTCAGTGCACTAAGAAAACGTAAACCCAACGTTTTCTCCATTGACTAAGAAACCATATACCTCTCTGTCTAATCGAGACTAAAATATCCGTTATCCACAATCAAAAGAAAAAAAAAATGAATGTTGATAATTCACCCAAAATAAAACGGAAAATGTTGTTTAGCAGAAGGAGGAGAAAGAATGGATGGATAAGCTTGTTAGTTTGTGGACAGAGGGCACCACCCAAGGCCACAAAAGTCCATGTACATCTACAAAAGGCCGCATAAACACAAAACACCAAAAGTAGTAAAACGATTTGTGACTTGTCCCTCCAACCATCACCACCTGTATCATGTTCTCTGTACTTTCCTGTATGGAAACCAAAGGAAAAAGGAAACACAAATCATGTTATCTATAAATTTCCAATAGTTGCGAGATGGTCTACTTTGTCCTTCCACAGTAAATCATTTGTTGGTGTACCAAACAATGCACATGCTATGCATACGTACTTCACTTTCACACCTTCATAATTTGATTAGGGAAGACAAATATCTCCAGCAGGGTGGAGCTCCATTTGATACATGTCCCTAATGGGGGGAGAATTTGGGGACAAATGGGGAATGAGGATGAGGATCCCTAATCCCCGCTATCTAAGATTGAGGATGGGGCGGGGATGGTATTGTGATTCCCATCACCAAACCTGCCCCAATAATATATACATATATTTAACATATATATTTTTTAATTTATTTTTTATATAATATATATATATATATATTTACTACTTCACTTTAATAGCTACACTTTTACTTTAATGGTATTTTGACTTTTGCACTCATAGAATTATGATTTATGAATTTAATCATGTTTTAAATTTATTTGTTATAGATTTTTATTTTTAAAAAGGCAATATGAGAAAAAATTATTTTATTTATTAAATTCTTATTGGGGATTTGGGACGGGTTTGAAGGCTTAGTTCCCAGTGGGGATGGGGACGGGGAATCCCCAATATATTTTTATTGGGAATTGGGGCAGGGATGGGGTAGAGAATGATCCCAAGGATAGGGATGATATTGTGATTCTCATCCCAACCCGGCCCATTGTCATCCCTAAATTTGATGAATGAACTAAAAGTTCACTCACTTTTTACTGGTAAAAAAAAGAAAAAAGTAATTATTTTTTGCATACAAAGTACATATTATGTCCTGAAATTTCAGCTAATTGGACTCGTAACTCTTTACAATATGCTGTAATCAACTCCTTTATAGAAATGCTAGCTCCGCCGTCGACCTCTTTACTAACAACCTAAGGAGCATGAGCCGGCGATGATCAATGGCTCTAAACGTGCGCACTACGTCACTACCAAAGTCTAACTAAGTGTTACAGTTTGGTGGCAAGCAACACATGACAAAACAATCCAGGTCGCTAATACTATTCGAGTCTGGCCTGGTGATAATAATGTCTCCAATTTATAAGTAAAAGGTTCCACAATTTACAGACGAGTGATTTATCGTGCATTTTGGGCGGTGGTTCTGTTTTATTCTACGGATTTAAATGGAAAAAAAGTAAGACAGGGTTGCTCTGTTTTTTTTGTTGGGCAACTAAAGGCATCGAATGCTGGTGGTTGCATAGAACCATGTAGAAGGTGAAAACTGAACGAACAGATGGCAGAGTACAGAATCATACATGTTCCGAATCCGTATCCATATCCATATCCAAAACTCAATCAACACTGACTTTAGCGCCTCCACGCGCTCCACTCAGTGCGTGCATTCCCACACCCCCCCTCACCAATAAAGATGCAATCGCGTTCACGTGGCTCTCCATGCCACACGACAAATCACACCCCCCCAATTACTACTCTCCTTTCATTTCTGGATTCCTCTCTTATCAATCTCAAAACCAGCATGAGCGCCGCCGCCGCCGCTCCGATCACTGACCTGCCGGAGGCGATTCTCGCCACCATCATCGGCCTGGTCTCCGACACCCGCTCCCGCAACTCGGTCGCCCTCGTCTGCCGCAAATTCCGCAGCCTCGAGAGAGCCACGCGCACCTCTCTCAAGCTCCGCGGCAACGCGCGCGACCTCCACCTGATCCCGACCTGCTTCACCTCCGTCTCCGACCTCGACCTCTCCCTCCTCTCGCCGTGGGGACACGCGCTGCTCTCCCCCTCCGCCTCCTCCACCGACCCCGCCCTCCTCGCCCAACGGCTCCGCGTCGCCTTCCCCTCCGTCACCTCCCTCACCGTCTACTCCCGATCCTCCTCCACCGTCCAGATTGTCGCCAATCTCTGGCCGGGACTCCGCCGCGTCAAGCTCGTCCGGTGGCATCTACGGCCGCAGTCGCCTCTCGGAGCCGACTTCGAGCCTCTCTTCCAGCAATGCCAGACTCTGTCCGATTTGGACTTGTCGGAATTCTACTACTGGACCGAGGACCTCCCTCCGGTTCTGGAAGCCCATCCCAACGTGGCCCGCTCTCTCACCAAGCTCAATCTCCTGACGGCGTCGATTACCGAGGGTTTCAAAGCCATCGAGATCCGATCCATCACCGAGGCCTGCCCCAAGCTTCAGCAGCTCTTCGTCGCTTGTATTTTTGATCCCAGATACATAGGGATCGTCGGGGAGGAGGCTCTCTTGGCCATATCGACCAATTGTCCGGAGCTCAGAGTCGTCCATCTCATCGATACGTCGTCCTTGGCCAACGCGCGTGGGGATCCAAACGACGACGGCTTCACATCGGAGGACGCTCAGATTGGGCGGGCGGCTTTGATCGACTTCTTCTCCGGGCTTCCTTTGCTGGAAGAGCTGGTGCTAGATGTGTGCAAGAACGTGAGGGACAGTGGATTGGCCTTGGAGGTTCTTGCTTCCAAGTGTCCCAGACTGAGAGCTCTCAAGCTTGGCCAGTTCCATGGGCTGTGCTCGGCGGTTGGGTCCCAGCTCGACGGCATTGCTCTGTGTCATGGGCTGGAGTCACTGTCGATCAAGAACTCTGCGGATTTGACAGATATGGGATTGATCGAAATCGCGAGGGGGTGTTGTAAGCTTGCAAAGTTTGAGGTGTATGGATGCAAGAAAATTACAGTGAAGGGGTTGAGGACGCTGGCTTGTTTGTTGAGGAAGACTTTAGTTGATGTGAGCATATCTTGCTGTAAGAACCTGGATGCTGCCGGCTCAGTCTGTGCTCTGGAGCCAATTCGCGATCGGATTCAGCGTCTGCACATAGATTGTGTCTGGCCACGGGACTTTGATCTCAATCAAGTCAATGATTATGATGTTGGTGATGATGAAAGTGTTGTGATGAGTCGGAATGGTAATGATGACATGGACCTGAAATGGAGTGATGAGTACGAGCACAGGATCAGCAAGAAGTGCAAGTATGGATCAGATGGGGACTGTTCCTATATGCCAACCAATGGCTACGCGAATGGAAATGGGTTTTGGAGTGATGAGACTTGGGAAAGGCTGCAGTACCTATCACTTTGGATTGAGGTGGGGGAGTTGCTGACATCATTGCCAGAGGTGGGTCTGGACGAGTGCCCCAATCTGGAGGAGATTCAGATCCGGGTGGAAGGCGATTGCAGGGGAAGGCACAAACCCACACAGCGAGAATTCGGGTTAAGCTGCCTATCCCGTTTTCCTCGGCTGTCAAAGATGAAGCTGGATTGTGGTGATACTGTGGGATTTGCACTGACTGCTCCACCAGGACAGATGGACTTGTCACTTTGGGAGAGGTTCTTCCTCTCTGGGATTGGAGAATTGAGTCTCAGCGAAGTCGATTATTGGCCACCTCAAGACCGGGATGTGAACCAGAGGAGTCTCTGGCTTCCAGCTGCCGGATTGCTGGCAGAATGCATCACACTCCGGAAGCTTTTCATCCATGGGACTGCTCACGAACATTTCATGATGTTCCTTGTGAGAAACCCAAACCTCAACCTCAGCTTAAGGGATGTGCAACTGAGAGAGGATTACTATCCAGCGCCCGAAAATGAAATGAGTACAGAGATGAGGGTGGACTCGTGCTGTCGCTTTGAAGATGCGCTGAACAGGCGCACAATCCTTGATTGAAAGTGGAACTACTGAGAGTCAATAGTATGGATCACAAGCAGTCAGATTATGTTAGTATCTTACATTCTTAATGTTCTGTACGTTTTTTTTTTTTTTCTTTCTTTCTTTCGGGGTTACAAGAGGCTGAAAGGCTTACGGAGTTCTGAACACGTTCGATCCTCATTTTATCATTTCCGTTGGCCAACAAATAGATTTCAGTTTTCCTTCTCATTATATGAGTGCGCAGTTACTAAACAATAGCAACAACGAAGTCCAGCTTAAGTCTGTAAACCAACAAACTTGCTTTGATTGCACAAAAAGCCGAGTTGCCACATTGGATTGGATGATGAAAAATTTAAAAGGATAAAAGAAAATCAAGCTTAAAATTTTACGATGATTGGGAAGTTAACAACAGGATACACCTTAAGCCGAGAGAATACAATGTAACACCTCTACCATGTTTTCTATACATAAAGAAACAAGATTGTATCAGCAAAGCGAGTATTCGACTATTCGCAGTCTACCAAGCGCGAAAGTATCTCATCACAGGTTGGTCGTAAATGCGGCTCTGTCCAACAATCTGTAATCCAAGATAAAAGCAGAGATTGTAGGGTTTGGATGTAAAATGTACGGCAGCTAAATCAAAAGGTTTTTAGATAGTTGATGAACCATTACACTTTCAAATTGCCCATACCTGAGATGAGCCTGCCTAGTGGATTATCCGGAATGTCTAACCGTGAACCCTCATTGGCAACAGCATAAACAACCTGAATAGAAGAAGACTATGAGTCACTGAACTAATTAAAAGTACAGTATCCTGAGATGCTACAAGCTATATGATCAAAACAAGGAGTGAAATCAGACCAACACATACCCTCTCTGGTGGCACTCCTTCCCAAGGTCTATTTAGAGTGCAGAGCTCCCACATTATCACCCCAAAGCTGAATATATCACACTTTTCTGTGAAGGGTTCATTTCGGATAAGCTCAGGTGCCATCCATTCAGGAGTTCCAGCAGATGAGGAGTCCTTCATGTTTGCCTCAGTCATCATTCTTGAGAGCCCAAAATCACAAATCTTGACAGCCCAATGCTTATTCACTAGACAATTTGCGCTCTTTAGGTCACGATGAACTATCTTCATGCGGTGTATGCACATCAACCCCCTTTAGCCAACAAAAAATCCAGTCAGTAATCTACACTACTTACAATCATAATGATGAATGGATTCATACATCAATTATATGGTTTTTTTTATTTATTTAAATGGACAAGTGATATTTTGATAATTATGATAATCCTCTGCAAGAATCTATTGTATGGAATCTCAAGACATGCCAAATTTCTTAGCAAGGTTACGATCATAGTTTATATTACGTCAATGAAGTTGACAGCCTAAAATGCTACTTGGATAAAATCTTCCATTTCTACCATCTGCAGAGACGTTGCAAGCAAACAAAGATGAAATTGTTTCAGACAGTTCTGTAAAACATCTATGAGCCAAAATTAATTTAACACCTCGAAGAAAAACAATGAAATATTTTGAGAATGATCCTTCTACATTTCTAGCATAGCCAGCATATAGGAACTGACTACATATGATACTTTAATCAGACAATTATATGTGGGAGGCCACTGATGTGTCCATTGACTACATGAATCTCGTTTCTAATTCTTTCCACCCATTTACTTGGAGCAATTATTTTTTCATTTAGAAACTGAGATCTACTGCACTGGCAACATTACTATACAGCAGATCAAAACTCATCGAGTCTTGCCATCTTTTAATCTAGATCTTAAAGAAAACATTTAACCATAATCCACGCACTGCTCACGGTGATCTACTAAATGTCCGTTGAAGTTTACTCATTATTTGATTGCATTGCTGGGACTATTCCTTTAGCCACTGCAATTATCTTAACAGTCATTTTTTCCCCACTTCAGGGAACATTTTTGGAACCTTCCATAAATTAGTCAAATCAAGATACCTCCTCCAGACTCTAGCCATCAATGTGATCCAATAACTAGAGAAAAAAGTCCGATATAGCTGAAATGATAATACTAATTAAATGGCTCTTTCTCGTCTATTTTACTATCTACATAAGTTCCCTATAATCGTAAAGCAAGCTGGTAAATAATGCATCAGAGTGTCAGAGAGACGTTCAAAGGCCTGATATTATCCCTATTATAGCTAACAATGTAATACCCATTTTGACTTCTAACTGTTCATTTCTTGTTGCAATTATCTTTCGGAATATTTTCTTGCCATATGCTGAGTACCGCTTAATCTAAATTTTGATAAGCTTGATAATATCATAATTGTAAAAGAGCATAAATCTGTTATGTAGATCTAATATGTAGTGCCCAAAAGAACTGAGACAATGAGTTATGGAAGGATAGACTTAACGCACCTGCATATATCGCGCAACATTTTTAGTTTCCTTCGCCAGCTAAGCTTCTTCTTCTGGCCACTTATATGAATCAAATAATACAAGGATCCCATCTCCATGTATTCTGTAACCATTGACAAGCGTGGAGGCTTTGTGCATGCACCCAGAAATAAAATGACTGCAGAAAACACGGTCAATCTCAAATCAGTGGAAAACAAAGGAAATTTGTATCAGAATATATATATACAAATTTCAAAGAGAAAAAGAAATATGGCGCATAATTAGAGGTAGTACCATTTGGATGCCGAATGCGGCTGGAAACAAAGAGTTCATCAGAAATTAATAAATAATCATTAATAATGATAATAATAATTAATAAATAATGCAGCAATAAAAGAGAAAAAATAATGATAATAATTATTATTAAATAATGCAGCAACAAGAGAAAAAAAACAGAACACAACAATGAAGGTGTTGCTGAGAAAATACCTAAGAATGGATATTTCATTGCAGAAATCTTCCATGTTCTCAGTAGTAAGATCTTGCTCTAAAAAAACCTTAATTGCAACATCTGTTCCATTCCAAATGCCACGAAAGACTTCTCCAAAGAATCCTGAAAAATGGAACAAGCAACAAAAATAAGCTCAATGAGTTAAACTTTTGTTTTTCAGAATGGTGAACTAGATGCTTTTCCTAGACAAGTGAAGCTTCTTATATTCTGGGAAACCTAATGTTTGCTAGATTAAGATGGACACACAGCATGTAAGAGAGCAGCCTGAAGTTGGAAGTGATCTCATGCAATTACCATAGTGTCTTAATGAGAGTACCAAACTTCATAAATGACCAGCAACATTAATCAGAAACTCTTCTACACAAAAGTATCTTGTATTATTTGAAATTTTTCTCCTACTTGTGAAAACTTTACTACTATCTGTGATCGCGTAAAACAAAAGGAATGATGATGTACTGATGTGTTCATGAACTTGAACAATGATGTAAATCTACGAGTAAGCACTGCTATGATATATCACCTTTTTCCTGCAGCAAAGTTACTCAGATGTCAATGCCAACACTATTAGGACCTTTAAATTTTCTGTTGGAACGCTTAGTACTGCAGTATATATATATAACACCCAACAATAACTTAAAAAGAGTCACAAGTTCATGAAAGAAACGATCTAAATCAAGCTGGAAGAGCAGCTAGATTTAGAAAAGAAACAGAGCAGTGAAGTTTTATAGAAGTTAATTCTTACCTATTCCAACACGAGTTCCAACACTCAATTCTGAGAAATCAATATTCCATTCTTGGTAAGGCAATAGAGGTTTGTTATCAAATGTGGCAGATTCAAGAATTCTGTTCCATGTTGAAACCAGTTCAGCACTTCTCGTGAATTCTGAAGGTCCAGCCCTCTCAGATGTTTGGCTCCTATACTGATGCGGCGATGAAGGTAATGATATTGCTTTCTGTGTACTGATTTGGTCCTGAGGAAGAAAACATATAAGCAGGCTTCAATGAGAATTTCACCACAATCTTCTTGATCAAAGTAGTGTTACGTATGGCTGTCTGATAAGTAAATAAAAGTCATGGAGAAATCTAAGAAGCTGAGATTTGTAAAAGAAAACTAACAAATTACTCTATGCAATCTGTTAAGAAAAATAATCTTAAGAAATACTTTCTGCACTAGAGAATTTGCGCATTTGGCAAGGCACATGATTACCATTATCTTCTTTATCAAAGTACTATATGTATGACCGTCCAATAAGTAAATAAAAGTCATGGAGAAATAGCTGAGATCACTAGCACACACCCCCACCCCACCCCCCCAAAAAAAAAAAAAAAAAAAACCTACACCAAAATCCAAAACTACTTCTGCAAGATTTGAATTCTCTTCTTTTACATGCGCTCTCAAATTAGGACTTGTAGATTTCCTATCTCTTTCAGAAGATAGAAAGCAGCTCCTTGTGGCGTTTATTTCTTCATCAACTTAACGGACAAAGAAAAGAAGAAACATATTTTGACAACTCTTCCTAAATTGAAGTGCCTTGGAGACATTGCAAAGGAAAAGCAAAAGACAAGATGACATTTGAGTTTTATTTTTCCTTTTGAGGAGAACATGAGTTCTAAATATCGTACATGTGCATTTTCCATGCTATCTGATAAGTACTCGTACAAAACAAGTAAAGAAATATGGCATTTTAAAGAATCAAAACCATAATTTTACTGAGAATCACAGACTTGAATACAATATTTTCTGGTTTTTCCAATGTGACTCTTTAATACCCAACCCACAACGTGGTCCATTAATTCGAAGATATATTTTTGCAGTCCCTTTCTAAGGATAATATTTTTTAAAACTTGGCCAAATCGGAAACTATTTAATTATCTAATCCTGAATGTATGAAGATATATAACAGACAAAAACCAGTGTATAGACTTGATCCCTATTTTTGGCTTCTTCATTATTATTTTCAGCAATAAGTTTTAAATGGGGACCTAACAAATCTCATACTTTGATCATGGAACCACACCTTGGAGTTACCTACTGTATAAAGAGATTCCTACTTATACGGTAGTTTACAGGAATAGCATAAGGATTAATAAATAAGATCTACCTCAAGCTTCCCTAAAACATGGTAACATACCCATAACTTATATGCATCCAGGTGAGCAGATATTAAGCCTCAATTTTGTACACAGAAATATAGAAAGCAGTTGATACATAACAAAGCAACAAGTACAGGCATCCCGTTGACATAGCTTCAATGTGTCACAAACACTTTCCTATTACTAAACAAATACACCATATATCCTTCAAATATAAGCATACGCTAGAAGCAATAATTTCCAGTACAAAATAAATATTTGTCAATATCATGTGTTTATCAAAGTATCATACTCGAGTATTATGAAAAAAACTTATTTGATGTAGAATTGACCAAGTTAAAATAAAGTCAGCAGAACGAGAGAAACATACATTATTCTGAAGATTATTACTGTCATTTGAAGAGTGGCTGTATGACCTCTCATCTCCCTGCCCTCTTAAGAGACGGTTTTGCTTCAATGTTTCATTCATCGCACGTACAGCCCTAATGTTGTTGATTGAATACCCAGTTATTGAGTTATGGATATATATACAAATCCAAAAATCATATAAATAACATTTAAAGCGTGATCCAAAGAATGATGGGTCTGTGGAAAGTATGATCAAACTATGCATAGACAAATTAACCAAGTCATACACAGACTATCATCATATACCAAGTATAAGGACTGCTCTACGGTTTGAGCCAAATGAACAGTGAGTCAACTCACCATTGCTTTCGACATGCTACAGTGATGAATCCAAGTGAATAATTGAAAACAAGTGCAAATAACAAACTAATATGGACTACAAAGGTAGTACACGGCTAATAGCTTGAAGAAATCCAACGAATTACTCTACCATAGACTATGAATGTCACCATATGAAAATCAACATCTAATGATCTTTTAGATTAGCATCTTATATGGTTTAAGAGTGCAGAAATTTTTCCACTAGCTAGTCCATATTGGTTTTGCAGCATGAAAGTGAACTAGTTATATTCGAACATTTCACCATTGTATCAGGCTATCAGCTCAGTTTTACATTATTACCCTAAAACTTTAATTGGTGCTTCTGCTTTTTAATCAAAGTTAACTAAGTGTCAATCCCTCCCTTACTCACCAAATTCAATCTATCCTTGACAAGAGTACTTCTGGTAAGGCGCAATATGATGATAAAGGAAAAAAAAAATTTAAAGTTAAAACCTCCGCACACAAAGATCAAAATATAATAGCAGCCTACAAGGCTCCGCAAGAGATCCTTTATAATCAGACTACATTCCTTGACAGATTTATTTCCATGGCTCCAAATGCTCTAATAGGTGAATCCATCAACGCTAAGTGATGAAATATCAAATCCATAGGGCACAACTGTTAATATTAAATGTTCCTAAATTTAAGAAAGAGAACCTAAATTTAAAAGTTTACTTGCCTTTCTGTGTAAGAAATTGTTGATAGATGTATTAAACTATTAACAGCATTCTGCCTCACGACAAGTTCCTAGCGATCCTTACATCGGCAATTGTATCGCAAAGCACCCAGGAATACCCAAAAAAAAAATATACATGTTGTGGGCCAAGAAAGGAACAAATATGACATCATCTTTCATCTCTAACGACAATATATGATCATAAACTATAATATATTTGATAACAAAACCAAAAACAACGCCTATTATTTTTTCCTCAGGTTTTATTCTCCTAGTACAATTCCAAATGAACCATGAAAACTTCTCTTCATAAAATAACTTTCAGATTATATCAGAAATTACATCGGTCTTAAGTTCTGACAATAAAATCAAATGGAAGATGCAAATCACATTCTTACAGTATAAAGAGACTATAAAGACTAAAGAGGAGACAAAAAAGGTATGAGCATGCCCAATAAACTAAACCAAACAGATGCACGGAAATTTAATACAGGGGAAAATATCAGTTTGCCACAATGGAGAATAACAATCTATAATGAAGTAAACACTTCTCTTGGAAAACATGAAATAAACATCAACCTTACGATGTCATCACCAATCTCTGGAGTAATACTAATGCTTCTTCTTCTTAATCTACGTGCTTCTGATGTTGATGCACCATCTGACCTGTAGCTACAATCAAGAATTGAGGACAAGCAGTCCAGCATGAATACAAATATTTTTTAGGTTATGTAGATAAGCTAGGAAAGAAAATCCAATGCAAGACAAAAGAAAATATTAATAAAAGATAGTAGTATTCAATTCGAAATTCAGCAGACCATAACACCAAGCCTGATATGAATGGTTTAACTTTATAATCCTATTAAAGAAAATTTCCAATGCTTTCCAACGAATAAGCGGTATATGTGTCAAAAATTCAGTTCTAATTGACCTCTCCTCCGAAATATAGTATAGATGTAATGAGAATTGATGTACGCATCATGTAACCAAAAATGGCTGCTCCCCACTCCCTCACACCCATCACAAACAAAAAAGACTGAAAGCTACATTAAGTACTGGCAATCAGTTTGAGCCAAAAAAAGTGCCCTCACAATTGCTAATCCCACCATCCACCTCTACACCTAGCCAATCTGGAAGAAATCTAAATAATGAGGTGATGCATGTTCCTTAGTTAAGGAATAAGACTTGTATGACTGCTGTCTATTCATTGCCTTAGGATGCAAGAAAAGTTTGGATAATTAACTATAACACCTATCTCTAGATCTAATTTTCATGTAAAGGGATTATTATAAGATCAATAGAAATAAAACCTTGATTTAGGCATGTCATCAGCATAATCTCTAAAAGACTTCCTATCACCACCGAGCATGGACCGGCCACGTGCCCGAAAGGAAGGATGTTCTGGACTGAAAAACCAAATGAAAGGAAAAAAAATAATTACAGCAAACAAATAAATGAAGACATTGCTTCAAGAGAACAGGAATTCTGAACAACTTTAGATATCCTAGCCAGTAACTTAAACACAATTCCAACCACAAATCATACATACATACATACAAAAACAGGGATACGTGTGACTGATAATTGAGTTGAACGCTAGAGTTATACATTTCCCACATGTAAGCATCTCTATATGTTAATAAAAGTGGACAAGAACTCCACAAGCAACAAGGAGAAGAAAAAAAGAGAAACATCATAGACTAGAAAGAACACTACAAACTCTTAACTGAAGCAGACATAACTCCCAAAGAAACTGAGCCTAGACTGCACCTAAGATACATGTGACCTGCTAATTGAGTTGGATGAAAAAGTACATTTCCCACATGTAACCATCTCTATATATGAGCATGTTACTCAACAGAAGTGGACAAGAAGTCCACAAGCAACGAGGAAATTAACATTAAAGACTAGAAAGACCAACACTACAAACTCTTAACTGAAGCAGATAAAACTCCCAAAGAAACTGAGCCTACACTACACCTGCCATCCAGGCAATCATAATTAAAGACGTGTTGTAATCTCTAAATTCCTCTGAAACAGAAGCCCATAAATCTGCCAGGCATTTTACTCTAATCCAAAGTTCCTCCAGCCCTACACCTCTGTAATCTTTAAAAGTTCTTCTATTTTTCTCCATCCAAAGCACCCAAGTGATGATAGCTAGCACGTTACAACCACATAGAACCTTAGCCTTTTTACCTTTGCCGAAACCAGATCCCCTTACACTTAAAAACCAGACCTCCAAAAATAGCCTCTCCCACAAGCGAGAAGCAACTTCACACTGCACAAATACATGGTCTCCATTCATTCCCTGCATATAACACAACACACCAATGGGAAAAAAACAAGCATTTGGTCTTCCTTGCTGAAGAATATCACAGGTATTAACCCTCCCAAGCACCACCAACCAGCCTAAGATCTTGATCTTTGGGTGGAAATTTTGACTTTCGGATACAACTTAGGTGGTTTATATTTCCCAGATCTGTGTAACTGTGTGATTCTTTTTCCCTGTTTTGTACCTTTCATTCCAGTGTTTGCTGGATAAGAGACTGCCAATCCACCAATGTTTCTATTGTTCCTCTTTTCTTTATTCCTGAATCATCCATCCTAGGTGTAGCCCCAAAAAGAAAACTAACAGCTAGATCAACACCTCTGGCTCAACCAAGAATAACTTCCTTCACTGTTTTCCTAGGCCATTTATGCTTCCCAAAACAGAAGGACATAGATTGCTGTTTTATTTTTTTTTTCCTGAAGAAAATCACATTTGTTGAGCTTTGCATGAGCTGCTATCCACACCAGAACTTTGATTTTTGGAGGAACTTTTGCTTTCCAAATCAGTCCTGCTTATTTCTAAACACCATGCCCCAATCCAAGGTGAAATTCAAACCCTTGGCCATAGTACTGAAGCACCATGATAATCTGACAACTAATCTTTGGAAACTGCCCACCCAACCCAGCAATCCTCTCCATCTAGGATAAAGACTATTTAATCATCTAGGCTGAACATCTTATTAGCATAGATTGTAGATTAGGAAAAAGGATGGAACCATGTATTCATGATATGAACCTCCAAGTATAACTCATTTGAATCTATATCCCGTCTAATTTCATGCGTTTATATTTGGTGCTCCTCCGATTCAAGATCAAAATACCTCCAAGGTCCCAGAAAACCACACATTAACAGGTCATCATAAAATTCTAACTTGTTTTATAAGATATTAAATTCTATCCCACAAGTGTCCACCTCCTCATCCCATGTAAGACACTAGATTACAAGGCAGATAACCATGGATCACTAGTTTGACTTGAAAATGGAAAGTCATACACAAACAGTCCAATGACCCAGTAAGGCACTGACTTGAATCAACCACAAATGCTTCTCTCGCCAGTGTCATTTCGACTTACAACATCCATAACTTTGCCAAATTCAAGGGGCCTATATGTCAGGATCACTACTTTGACATGCACCTTTATTAACGAATCAATTATAGCCATGTTGATTACAAAGCTGCAACATTGCAATGACTTCTACTTATTTATGGAGAGCAGAAACGAGAAACCAGCTTCGGCTCATTAATTTTTTTCTTTTACTAGCATGATTAATGTCATCTTTCTCATTCATTACATAGGAGTATATGACACTCTCCCCTTGCAATTACTTTTACTCATTTCTAGACATTTTGCAGCAGAACCAGTAAAACCAGCATCAGCTCAATAATCTATTATCAAAGTAGCTTGTATCATGTCATCTTCCTCTCATCCATTAGTATGACACTTCTTGAACAGAGTCCCATTTTCAAAACAACAGAACTGTATAGCAAAGTTAATCCTATTATCCACTCCTAAACTGAAGGATGTATGATGTCTGAATGCAGTTCTCCTTTTTTCAGGTTCTAGAAGTTATATAAGATACAAACCAAGGATATGTACAACTCTGTTGAGTCAAGCTTCACAAGTCAAGTATACTCATGCGGAAAAAGAAAACCAAGTTGTTTTCTAAAATAAACTGGTGGTCTTTTCACCTAGACCCACACCAAAACATGGAATCTAGCATGATGGACAATAAGGAGTTCTGAATCTTCACAACTGAGAACACCAAATTTGAAAGACACGAATACAAAACACGAAGAGATTAAGAAAAACCTCGAACTAGCAGTCCGCTGTTCAGCAATGGCCTTTCTCCGGCTACGCCGCCAAAAAGTAGTTGCAATGTTGGGTTCACTATGTGATAAACTGAAGGATTTGAACAAATGGTGTGGTAAAAAACATTTCATAGTCAGCATTTTAGAGGTTTCAAATCAAGCACATGACCAGATAATAGACAACATCATGGAAAGGAGAATACAAAGCACACATGATAGGGAGATCATAGCAGAAGTCATCTATGAATTACAATTGAACATGTCAGGTCAGATTATGTAAATTACCTCAGTTTTCTATCAAAAGCAGCTGTAGGTCGCAACATCATATTTCGCAATGCAGGACCTGCTACATTTGAGGCAACGTCAAATCTTCCGCGGAACTGAAGGCTCTCATCCTTTTCAGCACTGCAACAGAAGAATATAAAATAACTACATTTCAATTTTGTGCACTACGCCTTGCATCAATAACATCAGGCATTACAGGTTTAAAACCTCCAAGCTCAATCAAGCAGTCAACTAACCTGTCAGGATCCACTCTCTCTGAAACTCCATATAGAGGACTGTTTGGTTCTAATGGTGAATCACAGGAGTCATTTTCTGCAGAATCACTCTCCCCTGCTGCAGATACATGGGTCATAAAGATTGCCTTGGTTGAACGAGGAATCAGCTGGCCTGGAAACCGCATTAGGTCGACCAACAGTTCAACAGAGTTCAACACAACTAACACTGACAAATGCTTATATGATTCCGCACACTCAATAGTCCCATCGTTAGGCAAACCCTAATAAAACAAAAACACAAAAACAAAAAAAATAATTGAAAGAAAGCCATTCAGATAGTACTACTGGTGATTGACAAGAAATTATAGCATATTTTTATTAACTAAAAGAGTTATTTAAAACTTACCACCATTAACCGACTTTCAAGTCCAACATTATCTGCTAGAACTTTGAACAAGATTGCTCGAGGACGACATGAACCATTCCGTATTTGCCCCAGTAGCTGAACTCCTCTATTCTCAAACATGTGGGAGGTTTCTTCCAGTGCAGCTTTTGCTGGACTTTCTGAGTTTGGCCGTTTATAAACATCTGAAACCTGTGCAGGCATTGGAGTTAAACAATTAAAATTGCAAATTGAAAATTATATAAGCAGCATGGCTAAGCATAACAGTAAGGTTTAAACGACTCATTTTCAACGATCATATGCTTTTAACCTCTGTAAACAAAAAATAATTTATTTGGTTTAAGTGGCAAGATTGTAGCATTTTGACCGGAACCAAATTGCAGATCAATATGGCATCATGACTCATATCTTATTAGGATTACAAATGATCAATGGTACAACATAAAAGTAGCAGTTGTTGACAATTGAAAACATTGGATGATACATTAAAAATTAGATCAAATGGAGTGTTGACACGAGGTAGCTTCAAACAAAATAAATATAAAAAATCAAATAATATTCTCACCAATCCAGCAATCTTTTTTATCATTGCATGTGGATTTGAGTTCAATCCTTTCACTAGTGCTGCAATCAGTTGCTTCAGCATGGACAGCTTTTTGTCTTTTGCAGTATCTACAAGAATAATATCGGCTTTCAAACCCTCTGCCTCCAAAGCATGAAGCTCTTCAAGAGTAGGAATATCATCAAAACCCTCCTTGAGCCTTTTCTCCTATATATTGACACATTTATTCAACTTCAATGATCAAACATCTAGTACTGGTAAACAAGTTGAGAGGAGTTAATATAAAGTTATCAATAAAGCCAATAATTGGAATAATAGAGTGCTACATCCAAATAACATCACTATATCAAATTATCAACAATGCAGTGCTAGCTCTTCACTTGTGTGCATTGTTACTATAATTTTTAGGGTGATCCATGTTATGTGTGTTCGCATTTTTAAGGAAAGGGAAGAATCAATCAAGATCATTTCTTAAAAACTGTTTCAAAGAACACAGTCACAGCAGGCAAACAGGGTACCATGCAGAGAACTTGAAACATACCAAAAATTACAATATGTGAAAGTAAACTTTCCGAGAAAGATAAAAAGTCAACCCACCAGTGTGAATATTAAATTATAAAAGAAATAGAAATATATGTGTGTGTGTGTGTGTGTCTTTAAAGCCACATCCATCTCTAAGACACCCACGTTCTGCATCCATAATACAAGATGTAACAAGAAGCAAGTATAACAGCAGCAACAAATCATGACTGCAACAAATAACTATTAATTACAACCAAAAATTGAACCTCACCGGAATGACAGAGTAGAATCCATTGGGAATTGGTTCAAAAAGCATTCCTGTTTGCCATAGAACTTGTGATGCTTTCTGAGATGAAAACACGTCTTGATCCAAGCTTCTAGGAGAATCTGTGTTACTCAAGGTCTCTTCTTGAGAGCCCAAAGAAACAGACCCAAATCTTTCCACAAAATCTGATGGCCACCATGAAGCATTTGAAGGCCCTTGCTCTGCTGGCCCAGCATCGTCTCGTGTATCCTCCATGTCTTTATATATTTAAAATCCAAAACCATTTCGCCCCCACTTTCTACCCCATAAAAGATATCCTCCACCTAATACTAGTCATTTAGACGTAAAACAAAGAGCTACAAAATTCAAAGGTAACGACTTCGTCAGGCTGGAGGCCATAAGACCTGCAAATGTACCAAAGTCAAAATTTGACGTCAAAGATGAAATAATCTAAAACAGAATGGCTTAAAGGGCTTCTGAAGAAGCACCAAAAGAAGAGCAGAATTAAGCAACACACTCAACTAAGGTAAAAATGGAAAATCATAAATTCTAATTAACAAAAAGTATCTAATGAATACAGTAAATTAAAAGTAAATATGAAGTATATCAGCTAAAGAATAGAAAGTAGACATAGCTAAACATCCTGAACACAATAGGCAATGAACCAATACAAAGATTAAAACTCTACTTGAAATTATACCGCTTGACATCAGACGCTTAAAGAAAGAAAAAAAAAAGGAGAAAAGGAAACTAGTTCAAATTTCTTTTAACTCTGTCACTTGATATATTTACTTCTGCTGAACCAGTCACGAAAGAGATTAAGGATTTGTTTCTAAAGTAAATTAAAAAAAAAACAACAACATACAAATTCTATTGATCGAACGAAAAACATTAGAGATGAACAGCAAAAACTTCACAAAATACAGTACCACCTAGGATTTGCACACACCACCCTATGAACAACAGAAACCCTAAACTACTGCTCTACTGCAGCTTTCCAATCTATCAGAAAATAAGAGAAAGTGCAGTACTTGAAAGCCACCAAAAACAGAAACCCAAAGAGCTGAATGGAATCTTACTCTCTCCCAAAGTAAACTGTAATAAACTTATGTATGTTATTTGAAATGATAAACAAAATAACGGGGAATGTAATTTACTACAAGTATATCACTGTGGAATGTGTACACACACACACACACTCTTTTAACTTCCCATAGTCTTAGTTACAGGAATCTACAATAAGAAATGGCTCTTAGAGGATATCCACTGTTTACAACATGCGTTCTCATTATATGTACGCTGCTGGCCTGCCTAATAAAGAGGAGAGATTAAAGAAATGGAATAAGTAGGTAACTGTATATACATGAGAGAAGTCAGTAGGGAGAGCTAACTAAGGTAGAAGAGACTTAGCATAGGAATGTAGCAGAAAGCTAACAATCTAGATCAAAACATTAAACTGACAAATTTTCATTAAACAGGCAGTGTTTCATGGGTTTCCTTTTCCATAAGTTTCCATACTTCTTTACAGTATTATTGATCATGAAATTCAGTAATAAAGAGACTTGCTATAATTATAGCATTAACAAAGAAATTTAAGATTGTAGCAGCTAGTGAACTCATAAATGTATTAGTATAAGCAGGTCTACACTTGTGATGCAATCACAGAGCTTATTATATGGATATGGTGTAGTTTGTAATTATATGCGAAGATAAAGGTGCTTTTAATTTTCTTCCAGTATTTTATTTTTATAAAATAAAGTAGAAAACAATACCATTCCTGTCTCATAGCTACTGAATTAGTACAATTTACATTTGATATGATCATCTACACTTCAATATCATATCACACAAAGCCTCCACATTTGCTATTCCTTTTTTTCCCATGGATCAATCAACATCCTATTTTGAAGTAACTATTCTATGACCTTATGTTAAAACAAAAGAGACGACATTGAGGAAAATTGAAAGCAAGTAGGAACTCTAAGCACTTCTCCAATTCAACATACCTACAATAGGGTGATGCTTCCAAACATGACCTCTAGGGTCAAAATCTCAATGGATTTAAAAGCAATGAACAACACTTAAATCTTTCCCAAGTTACCTCAATCTGTGATCAATAGCAAGTTAAGCCGTCAATTTGAGACGCACATAGCAAAAGAATTCTAGGTCTTTTTCTCCCTCTCTCTTTTATCCCCGTGCCGTGCCACAGACACCAAATGAGTGCCCAACTCAAAAACATTGACACAAGCACCGGGAACACTCGACCTTTGTAATCACAAAAGAAAGAAATCAAAAAGATGAAGCCTACAGTCTTACACTTAGGCCTGCACATGTTCACATGACATGAACAAAGCTTGAGCATCGGAATTAGACAAAATCCATCACTCCATAAAGACCTAATCACAGAATGCTCCCCCAAAGTCAGTTCAAATCGCCACTAGAGCTACACTAGAGCCCTACATTTCTACGCAAATCTAAATCCTGCTTCCACTAATCAACGAAAAACACAATCACACATCGCCAAGAAAGACTGAAATTCACGATTCCGCGGATTCAAATGTAGGATGAGTAAAACGGAAAAGATTAGATTAGAAAAACCTCGAAAAGAAGAAGAAGAAGAAGCAGGAAATTACCGCCAGCAGATCCAAGAATTCGAATCCAGACCACCTTTCGTGCGCAGTAGCATTTGAATCTCAATTCATATCGCGATTCTCAGCAAGAATTTGCGTAGCGTTTAACAGTGATGGAGAGAGAGAGAGCTGGCTGTGGTATATATAGAGTGATGCAAACGAGGAAAGGAGAGAGAGATCGATGAGGAGGAAAGAAAGCGATGGGGTTTTGGAGAGAAAGGGAGGGAGGGAGGGAGAGTGAGGTGGTGAGTCACGTGCAGAGCGACGAGGGATCTGGGGACCTCTCCCCGACAGCCAGCTGGCACTGCGGTTGGCTCACCAACATCCACACACCTTCATCCGCGTGAAACAACCTTTCTCTTTTTTTATTATTATTATATATTTCTTTTTCTTTTTCAAATAAGAAGTGTGAAAGGTGTAAATTGGTGACCAAACATTAATATGACCACCAACCTGTGTTTTTCCGATGCAAATATGGTACGACTTTGGCAGACCAAATGAGTCAATACCCGGGCCTAGCCATATCCCCGCCCGTGCTCTTTTTCGATTAGGTCAAGCTGGTGATGCTCTTCACTTACAGCTAATAACCGTTGCAAATCTTTGACAATTCCGATCCTCTCTAATGTGTCGTATTATTCTCTAGCATAAGTGCCAAAGCAGGCCCGGACTTGAGATTTTGAGGCTTGAGGCGAAAAATAAAAATGAGTCTATATTTTTTATAGAAAAAAAAATATTTACAAAAAAAAATTGAAAAAAAAAAATTATTTATATACACAACTGAAAGGGGATTCGAACCTAGGTAACATAAAAGAAAAGAATGCAACTTACCAACTAAACCAAACTTATTATTTAGTTAAAAACATAACATTTTATTAACTTAATAATTTTTTTAAATACCCCCAGAAAAAAAAATTAGGCCCAATGAGACACTGGGCCTGAGACGACCGACTCATGAGTCTCATGTCAGGTCCGGCTCTGTGCCAAAGTCCCTAACTATGGAAACATTAATATGACTTTTTGTATCAAAAGAGTTTTGTTGTGTTAGTAATTAATTGTTATGTGTAACCAAATATCTACATTTTTACTCAGTGACGTGTTTAAGATTCAAAATTGAGGCAAGTTGGATTTTTTTTTTTTTTTACGGAAGTGATAGGAAAATTTAGCGCAGTGCCAATATTTAACTATAGTATATGTTTAGACATATAGTTTATGGGGAGAGTCTTTAATGAGGACCACTAAAATGAGCACTTTATAATCAACGATTTGAGAGACCCACTTTTCGATTACATTATCACAAATCTACTGTTAAAAGCTTGTGTATGTATGAGTATATCACTTTTGAAAATTTTCTTCCAAAATGCTAATCGTGAAGGTACCGAACTAGATCAAATCAATGGATGAATCAAATCTGTCAAACCTGAATTGTTTATGTTCATAAATAATAAATCACGATTATAAATGTCTTAACGATTTTTCAATTTGGTTGAAAAATTGCATAAATGATCTACACATAAATATCTAAATATCTAACGGTTGATTTGCGGAAATATGATTAAAAAGTAGATCACATAAGAAAGTCTTCTTGAAATCCTTATTTTAGTGGGTCCTCATTAGAAACTCTCTCATAGTTTATGAGATAAAAAATTAAAATTAAAATAAAAAAGAACCCCACCGAAACTACTATCAAATCGATTACCAAAAAAAAAAAATTTGAAATCATTTTTTATTAAATAAAAAGAACAAGAGATTGAGAAAAGAACTTAATCAAAACTAATGCCAAATAGACTACCTCTGGTGCTAGGTTGATGCCACATGGACTACCAAGAAATAAATAAAATTTTTTCATATTGACTAAAAAGAGAAAACAGGTCAAAAATATTATTATAGTGAGAGTAGTACAATAATGACTCACTCATTTTAGAGTCGTTAGAAAAATCTATTATACATAGTACATTACAAGAACACACCTCTAAGAAAAGCTGCATACAACTCGTAAAAACAAGAAAATTGTGATTTAGAACTCATTAATTATTAACCTTCAATAAAACTACCTATGACTTACAAAAGCTTTCAAAGCTACAGTTTACACTCATTATTGACCTTCAATAAAACTTACTACAACTCACAAAACTTTTTATTAAGGGTCAATAATTTTTTTTTTTTGCAAACAAAGATGAGAAGAAATCAAATTTAGAGCTAATTTTGGGGCTTTAGTTATTGGCCCTCAATAAAAATTATATTGAAGGTCAATAAACTTTTTTTTAAAGGGCCAGTACGGCTGCCCTCAAAGCTTGACCATTAATGAAACCTCAGAATACATGGGGGGAGATGATACTTGAACCCCAAATTTTAATAAGCATAAGGAGAGTGTCTACAAAAAAATATGTATTCTAGCATGCACCAATTAGCGAACAGAGTCTCTGGCTACTCTATGATAGGAGCAATTTAATGCGCCGTTTTAACGGTTATTTCCTTATATTTACTTAGTTATTTCCTTAAATGAATCTCTTTAGTTTTAGAAAGTTTCTATTTTTCATTTCTGGAAAGTTTCCATTTCTCACTTTTAGAAAGTTTCCATTTTTCAATTCTGGAAAGTTTCTATTTTTCGTTTTAGGAAAGTTTCTATTTTTTGTAATAGTTTCTATTTTCAGGTCCTTTGAGCTCAAAAGTGGAAATGAACTCACGAAAGAAAAAATGAGCTAGTAAACGTGGAGAGGTGTAAAGATGAGACACAAAGGGCTACACAAATGAGCAGAAATGAAGAAATAAGTTTTCATGTTCCAACCAAGAAATCCTGTGCATATGAGGAAAGTGTACCAAGCAAGATTCCGAAGCTAACCAAGAAACTTGACCGAAATAATGAAGAAATGGCGTTGGAAAATGACAAGCAAGGTTCTAAAAAACGCTAGGCGCTAGTCGGGCGGAGCTCTGAAGCCTAGCGCCCAGAGGCCTAGGCGGGAGCCTAGGCGGGGACTAGGCGGTTTTTTTATTTTTAATTTTAATTTTATTTTTATAACATATAATATCATTGACAACTATTTCTATATATAAATATAACTACAAAATGCTTCTATGTAGAACAATGAACCATCACATTTTAACAATTAAGTAATTAACATCAGTAAGAAGTTAAAAACTAATTACTGAGAACCAATTATCTAAGTAAGCAAAGTCAAATAGACAAATAGTTCAATACAATTATTCAATTAATAGATGTAGTTCGTGTCAAAACCAAAATGAGGCAGAGACTTTGCTGCAACACCTGTCAAAACCAAATTGAAAAGCAGAGACTTTGCTGCAACTCAGCAAATTGAAGCAGAAAGAGGCTCAAAGGAACTCTGAACCCGAATTTCTTCTGTTTCTTCTTTCTTTTCCTTGTTTTTCCATCTTCTTTTTCTTCTTCTCCAGATCTGCAACATTTTCATATCTAGTTTGTTGTTGAGCATAGTGGATCGGCTTTCTTCCTCTCTCTCTCTCTCTCTCTCTCTCTCTCTCTCTCTCTCTCTCTCTCTCTCTCTCTCTATTATCTTCGAACCCAAGTCTGATCCCCAATCTAAGAAAAAGATAGTTTGATATCAAATCTTTACTTGATCCCTTATCTCGATATTATGCTCAAATCGTTTAGGATCTTGAATTGTTTTTAATCTTCTTGGTTCCTGTTGTTTGTTATGGAATAGATGTGTAGCAAATTGAAGCAGAAAGAGGCTTTGCTGCAAAAAGAACCCGAATTTCAGATCTCAAACAGTGAAAGTGTGAAACAGATCGAAGTTTTGAAACAAATCAAATTTCAGATTGGGACACTTACCAAGTTTGAAAGTACATGGAGATGTTGAGCAGAGATTGGGAGGACCGAGGGAGCGAGAGAGTGAGACTTTGAGAGAGGGAGACAGAGAGACCATACCACTGGCGTCACCCATCTGTGTTGAGGAGGATTGCCACCGTACCATTGGAACGCTGCCGTCGATGAGGAGCCCAGAAGGTCGTCTTGATATTCAACAACGATGAAGGAAAAAAAAAAAAAGACTTCAGCGGTTAGCGCCCAGCCACAGTCGGGAAACACCTAGCCCGATTACCCTCCGCCTAGAGCGCCTAGGCGGACGCCCAGCAGCCCGGCGCCTAAGGCAAACGATTCGGTCGAAATCGGAACGTCTCCTCCACTCCTAGAGCTTAAGCGCCGCCTAGGCGGCCGACTAGCCCGACTTTTAGAACCTTGATGACAAGGCTTGAAGGTGACACAACATGGCCCAAGAACTCTCTAGATTAACTTGGATTTTTGGCAAAATGGATAAAAGCCCATTGGATTTTAGGGTTTGTGACGCAAAGAGAAAAGTTTAAGGTTTTTGCCGTGAATTACCAAGAGAGAGAGAGAGAGTTGGCGTGAAAATCAAGTAGAGAATAAAGAGATTTCGGTGGAGATATTCAAGGGAGAGTTTTAAGGAAAGAAGAAGTGTGAGCAACAAGAAAATGCTCAAAACAAGTCTAGATTCGTCCCCTATTTTCTCTAAATATATTGTTGCCGAAATTAGTGAAGAAAATCAGAATAAATCTCTATATATTTCGGCAATAATATATATTTAAGGGATTTAGACTTATTTTGGAGAGTTTTGATTGGTTGGATGACACACCAGAGCTTACTTGGCGCTACGGGATTGGTGGAAGCTATGTGGAATTATTAAATTAATTCCGCGGAAAATAAAGCAGAAATAAACGGCTTGGAGACCAAGTTTTTCCGTCCCCTATATATACTCCCCTACTCTAGATGTTTTACACACCCTCACAATTCAGAAATTCACTCTATACACAAAAGCTCTCTTCATCCTCTAGTGCAAGCTTCAGCGTTTCAAGCAAGGAAGAAGAAGAGAAGAACCAAGCCGTGAGCATCCCTCCATCATCCATCTTGAAGACTTACTTTTAAGATTCAAGACTCCATAACGTCAACTTCTCCATCCCCATCATCATCTCACGGTGTAATTCGCCCTCCTTTTTTGGAACCTTGTTTGATTTCGTTAGAACTGTTCTAGTTGACATTGATGTTTGAACAAAGTTTAATTCTGAAATTTTATGATTGAATGAAGATTTTGATTCCTATGATTGTGATTCTAAGTTGCTTTTGTGAGTTTGTTCAATTAAATTTGCTTGATTGATATCTTTTATGTGTTTATCTTATTTGGTTTGAAACATCTAGGGTTTGCATGTAATTGGTGCTAGATTTAAGTTTATGATTCACCTAATAGTTTTGTGAACTTGAATCAAAAGTAGTAAAGGTTTTGGACAAGAACCGAATTTAATTGAAAAGCATTGCAATTAGATGAACTTATTCATACTAAGTTGTTCACTTGAGTTGATAGCCTTTCTCTATGTGTATTGCGTTGAACATGTTATGATTTGCTAGCTTTCTAGACTTTGATTGCATGTTTGATAATATTGATCTATGTGCTTTCACTTAGATTAATTAGTAAAGGAAAGTAAAATATGGGAAATCGTTTGCTTCAAATGTTTCACATAATCAACTTCTTTCTCATGACTTGGAAGAACAATTGTAGGGTTGAATCGAATTTGATTATGAACTTGGTTTTTATCTTTGTTTCTTATGTTTCATTCTTGTACTTGTGTTTTTGTTTATACTTAATTTTATTTGTTTCTTTTGTTTTTTCGAAAACCTAAAACCCTAATTCCCCCCTTTATTTCGTAAATAATCTATATTTGTGTAAATATTATACTTTGTTTTATTTTAATTATTTAATTGTTTTACAATGACAAGTGTACCCTCAATCCCCGGAATAGAACAATCCCTATTTACTATATACTAACGATGACTTTTTATAGGGTTAAATTATATGCTTGCTTTGAGCGTATCACTCTATTCGTTTGACAAATGTGGTGACATACCTGAAAGATATTGCCCACGCGGGAGCCATAAATCAGTTTTCCCTCTATGTTGCCCCGAAAAACAAATCTGATAAACTTTTGAGAGTCAATAAATTTTTTTGTTTCAAGGTCAATAAAATGTTTTTTTTAAGAGTTGACAGAAGTTTCGATGAAATTTCTGGTGAACTCCGGCGATCTTTTCCTATATGTATATATACAGACCCTATCCAGAGCGGAGTTCAGCTTTGAAATTATGGAGTGAACTTCAAGTTTTGTGTCGCTTGTAGGTCGCATATCCGCATCTTGATCGTTCATTTTTTAGGTACTAGTGTATAGATCATCTCTGCAAATTTTCAGCCAAAATTGATGATCGTTAAGGCATTGATTATTGCCTTAAAGCTAGTACGGTTTAGGTTGACAGATTCAATCCGTCGATTGGTTTAAGCGAGTTAGATTTTCTTAACAATCATCAATTTGATTGAAAATTTGCAGAGATGCTCTAGACACTGGTACCTAAAAACTAAACGGTCGAGATGCGGATATGCGACCTAAAAGTGACCAAAAACTCGAAGTTCACTCCGTAATTTCAAAGCAGAACTCCGCTCTGGATAAAATCTATATATATGTGTGTGTATGTGTATGTGTGTGTATGTAGAGCTAAATATTAGTTACTACCCTGTGGTATAAGTCCAAAATCAATTCAGTTCCTAGACTTCTAATTTTATCAAAAACACCCTTACCCTATCATTTCTCATCCAATGAGTCATTCCGTCAAATAGAGGCGTTAAACTGATGACGTGGATGCCAACTCAACTAATAAAGAAGGGAAAATTCCAAAAATAACCTTGGCCATCTTTTAACCCAGAATTCACCCAAAATCCCAATTTTTGTATTTTTTATATTTTCCTACCAAAACTTAAACACATCACAAAAACCAAATTCTATATTTGAAATCTACTCTATCTTGGAGTCTTACCATCAAACATAAGGAGATTTTTTTAGTAAGAACAACTTTCAAAGAAAAAAAAACTTTGAAAGGAACATATCTGATTTCCAAAAGAATTAGTAGCCCAAATGTTTACAACATTACAAATGTTTGCAATGCAAATAGCTCTAATTGTCTTTAAAAAAAAAAAATTAGAGCTAGCAACCGGGTAATAGAAAAAAATGTTGCACAAAAAATGTCAAGGCTTGGTATTAAACCTTATAGTTCCTTCTATTTTTCCCCTTGCTTGGAATTCGGCC
This sequence comes from Rosa chinensis, assembly GCF_002994745.2. NCBI lineage: Eukaryota > Viridiplantae > Streptophyta > Magnoliopsida > Rosales > Rosaceae > Rosa > Rosa chinensis. The sequence continues at coordinate 45,641,468 of NC_037089.1, forward strand.
TGATCCTTTGATATGATCTGGAAGGTGTTAAAGCTTGCCCTTTTGATGCTTTAGTTGATGTCGGAGGCCTTGTGCTTGTTGAGGTAGATGTGGCAGCAACTTTGGTGGACTTGAAAGTTGTGGTATTTGCTCCTTGTCTCCTCGATGCCTTCAATTCAGCCGTCTTCTTTGGTGAGAGTAGACATTTTTTGGGACAAACCAAGGCAACTGTTTTTGCATTTTGTACAAAAAAATACTGTAAATTGTTTGATCATCCAAATCCCTCTAAAGCATGAAATAGATACCAATATCAATAAAAAAGTTCATCAAAGGGAAAATGTTAGCAGTTCTAACAAATTTGGCACAATTAGAAATTGGAAGGTAAGAACAATGAAGACAAGGAAAATGTATTATAAATGATTATTCACGTTAGTCCATTAATTCCAAATTAAGCAGCAAAGCATCGCAAAAACCTCAAACCAATGTTTTAGCAACCAACTAACAAGTAATCATCATTGTGGTTCAAATGAACCACTACAAAATTCATAGCTTAGCTTTATTAGTCTGAACTCTGCATAAGCTTTATAAGGATTAAATTTGATTTCTTTTTGAATTTGTTTTGGAATTGCGTATCATTTAGTTTATTCTGATATCCTTAAAAGTTCATAGAGTTTCTACAATCTAGCTAGCTCCTTATATCACCAAAGTTAGCAAGGTCCTCCATTTTATGACACATAATGGTTTTGCAATCTAGCTAACTTATTAATTTTGTTAATACATATTCACCTACCAGCAACCGCATAGAAAACTAACACCGATGAAAATTCAATTATAAAATGATCTTCACATCTTGTCATTGTACTTAATACAATGACCTTTGCCTCCACAAGGATTAATGGTCTCGTCTCTATCTTTACATGTCCAACAATTGCTGGTCGTTGATGACCTTTTTGATAAACCGGAATCACCTCTTTTCCTACTTTCAACTCCGAGATGTAGCTTTCAACTCAAAATCAGAAACTTATAATCTAAAACTTACATGTAAAATTGTTGTGTTCTGTTCTATTATATTGAAAACAGGTACTACTGGAAACGTACTCTTGTTTTCTTTTCCATTGCAGTGTGCTCTTTAAAGCATGAATCTAGTACACATAACTTCTTTAAACACCAACTTTGTTATGAAATGAGGGCTTTCAATTTGGTCTGAATTATTTAAATACCCACTAAAACCTTTAACACCAAATATCTCATCAAAAACAAAACCATAAACCTCAATCCCTAACCTAAATCCAGGTTTTAAATTCAAAAAATTTCAAACCCAGGTTTGGAACTGTAAACAATAGCCCAGGTTTCGAAACCTGAAACCCTTTAATCCCAATTTACACTACTAGAATAATGCTAATAGACATCACGTCATTTAAATCAGTTTGAATTTCAGGCGATGTAAAAAATATGTTCTAACATCAGTTCTTGAAAATCTGATTTCCATTTGTATAATAAACATCAGTTTTTACTGTTGACTGATGTCTATAGTTTGAATCCAAAATTAAAAAAAACGCGGAAAACACAAAGTTGAAAATTTTCAAATACACGGTCACTTAGTCAGATTTCCCACTTTTGTCTCGTTCACTTTATCTTCAACAATACATAACAAACTGGCGACCCATTTTCTCTCTCGCTCTTCCCCGAAACCCTATCCCTCTCCTCCTTCCTCTCCCGCTCTCTTTACACTGTCACCACCACCTCCTTCTCTTCCGCTCACTCCCTCGACTGTCTCTTTTCACGGAGGAACCGAACAGAGTCTCAATGATGACGGCTCAGTCGCACCTTGAATCGACGTCGCCGGCTCCAAAATTTCCCGACTTCAGATTCCGATTTCACACCAGCCAAGACTAGGAAGAAGCGATGACGATGGGTAGTCCGATTTAGCCATCACCTCCGATCGCTGTCTTCGCGTTCAGCTCCAGTCAATTGCCACCTACTTCAAGAAGATTTACAGAGTCAGCAATAGGCTCTTCCTCGGCCTCTCCGGGCTTGCCACTGATGCTTAGATTATGTAAGTTAGAACTTCTTGTTCTTCTCTTAGGGTTAGGGTTTGTTAGTGATGATTTTGATTGGTGTAATTTTTTGCTAGTGTTGAATGTTAATAGCATATGAATCCCAATCGTGTTTTGGTTTTTGTGATTTAGGTTTGGTCCATGCTTCATTCAACCTGTGATTGTTGGATTGGGAGATGAAGACAAGCCATTCATCTGTACTATGGATTCAATCAGAGCCAAGTAAGTTCGTTTTCGGTTTTAATTTATGTTATGAATTTCTCATGATTTTAGAACCGCCTGGATGCTAGGACTTCAAAATAATGTTTTCAAATTTTGGTAATTGTGCGTTTAGGTAATTGTTTATTGTGTTATGGTTCAGATCTATTCTTGATATGGCTTGGACTTGTAATTTGTTGATGATCTATGTTAAAACAATTTTGATTATGTGTTTCAGATGGCCTGTACTAACACTACTACACAAAGTGAATCACACGACATGTAACAGACGACATACGACATTTTGGTGTCGTTTGAGTTAGTCAGACGACATATTAGTTATACTTGTCGTTTCTTCTCAAACTCAGCCAACACATTGTAATCAATTAGAGTTTGGTGAAATTGATAACTGTAAGACAACAGTTATTAGGACATGTGTTGTCTGAGAAATCAGAAAAAACAAAAAGTTTAATTTATATTTATTTTTGTAGCCAAAAGCCCAAAACACAAATCGGTCAAATCCTTATCTGCTAGCTCAATTCCTTCCTTGGTCGTATCGAAGCCAAAAACTTCCCTCCGTCTCTTGAAAGAAATTAGGTCATTCTCCCTCCCTTTTGCTCTCACCATCTTAGCAGCCTATCGAAACCAGAAACCGATACACTCTCTCGCTCTCGCCTCATTCTCTCTCTCTCCGCCTCTCACTCTCACTCTCTCTCCGCCGAAGTCGCTACCTGGTCGAGCTCGAAGTCGCTACCCAGGTGGTTTACTCTCTCCGCTGCCTGAGCTCTAAGTCGCCGAAGCTTAGTCGCTACCCAGGTGGTTTACTCTCTCCGCTGCCTGAGCTCGAAGTCGCCGAAGCTTACGGCCGCATCAACTCTGGTCGAGCTAGAGAATTTATTAGTCTAGATTAGTCTACAGGTACTATATCCCTCTTTAATTTGGCCTTTGTTTTATTAGGGTTTGGAAATTTTCAATCTGGGTTTGTTGGGTATGATTGTGTTTGGGTTTTATTTGAGTTTGAGATTTTGAGATGTTGATGTCATTGCTTGTTCTAGTTATTGATAGAGTATTCACAATCTGCATAAATAGTTGGAAGAGCATTCACAATCTGCTCTTCTTATGCTTTTTTTTACTATCGATTTGATATCAACTTTTACTTTAAATTTGAAGGCATACATGTTTCTTCGGTTAGGTTGTTTATTCAGATTCAGGTGCCTTAAAATGCTTGGTTTCGGTTTGTTCGCATCCAATTCCACATTGTGTCAAAATTTGTAAAATAGTTACCCATTACCTGCTCTGGATAATAGTTTACATTGTCATTTCCTGCTTTGGATAATATGAAATTGTGTGGGAATTGAAATTGTATCTGATATACAATTGTGGACAATAGCATAGTGGAAACTAATTGTATCTGATATGGACATATGGTATGTAAATGCATACTAATTGGTTACTGTATACTAACTGCCTTGGTTACTGAATACAAATTGTCTTGGCAACCAATACATGAGTATGAAATTGCATCTGTTTTGGTATGCCCTGTTATGAGTTAACGACTTATCCTCAGCTTTGGTTACTGGTTAGTCAAGGATATTGCTCAGTTATGCTCAGTTTTGTACCCTGAAAAGTCTAAGTGATAATTTGCTACTTCAATTTCTCTCATGCTATGAATTTAGGAGTTCAAATTATAGCTTAAACTCTAGTGCTATTTCATTTTGGTATGGATAAGTTCCTATCAACCAATATTTTCTTATCAGGTTTATGTTTTGTCAATGGCTGATAGTATATTTGAAATGCATGTTTATAAGTTAAACCTTTTGTGTACTTAGAGAGATCAGCCAGAGCTAGAAATTGAGTGACACAGAAATGAATAGCGAAACCTACGACAGAAGTGAATTTTGTTTCACCATTGTAGCTACAACTGCTTGTGATATGGGTACTCAGACTTTGCTCTTCACGGGAGATTACGTATGATGCTAATCTCTGTATTATCATCTCAATTATAAAGAATTTCTATTCAGATGCTGTAAAATGTGAAGTAACTCCATCTGTTTTCTGGCAACCTCAACTTAACCTTGCTCTCCAAATAGACACGGTGACATTTGCTTTAGATTTTTGAAAGAAGGGATCTCCTTTATTTAAAACCTATGCACGCCTGCTCTAATAATTCAATATGTCAACTGGGTAAGTCAAGTGGTTCTACAGTGGTAGAATTAGCCTAAACCAGTTAATACTAATGGAAAGTAATGGTGAATTAGCTACATCCATTTAATGAGTTTTATGTGGTTATGACTGATAAAGTAACGTATTAACTTGAGCAGTTTGGGTCTTGGAATAGGCGAACACAATATCATTGCTTCACAGGCACATGTATATAGACTATGAGTGAATCCTTGGCTAGTAGAACTTGATTATGTGAGTCGGCTATTTTTGAGATCACATTCTACTTTATTAACTAGTGTGATTATAAAGATTTAATGTGATGTCTTGTTTTCGTTCTATAACACTTTTGATGATGTTTCGTGTAACCCAATTGTTCAGATGATGAATGATAGTTGTTAGGTTTGAGTACTAGATTTTAATATGATCACTTGTTCGACAGAAAGACATTTCAGTGGAATGACCCTGTCCTTCTCACAATGACTCAGTGTCATTATGTTATTATTATTATTTCTATTGAAAAACAAACTTTAATGAATTGTTTGTGTTTTTTTGCTTCTGACTTTGCAGATAGTAATTACTACAAGTACGTCGGCAGGCTTAGATCAGATTTTACCATGGATGTTTTATCACAAGGTTATTGGAGTTTCCACCTTTTTTCTTTTTGTGGAAGGAAAGGCTGCGTCTCCTGAAGTATCCAAAGTTCTGGAGTCTATAACTGTGAGTCAAAATATGCTTTGGTCTGCTTATGTTCAGCTTAGTTGATTTATTCTTCTTTTGGTTCTCTTTTCCCCCACTTCAAATGGATTTCTATTATATCTTGTCATTTTCTTTGGGTAAAATCTTTTGAGGATAAACTTTTTGGTATTTTCTCAGGGAGTAAAATTGATATACAGAACAAAGGAGCTCGAGGAGCAACAAGCTAGAAGGTGAGTTGCCACTTTTTTGCTAGGACCACTCTTATGCTAACTGCTAATGTAGTTTTCTTTTATAATTGCTATATTCCTGGCTGCTTAGGCTCTTTCCTTAGCTCGTGATCAATGAATAATCATCTTTAAATGCTTCCACATTGTTCTACATTTATCTCTTATAGTTGTTTCTTGGATATATCTTTACTGATTTACTTGTTCTTATGCTTCTTGTTTTTGGTACCATCAGTCAGATTTGGAATGAGACATGGCTGTCAAGTTTCTTTTACAAACCATGCAATTATGAGCTATTTGTGAAGCAATCTCTCAATATGGAGATGGCTATTGTTATGGCAAGGGTATGAAAGATGTTATCTCATATAATTTCCCCCCTCTTGTTATTCTTACTATTCTTACTTTCTGATACGAGCTCGTGTTGATTTTTTTTCTTTTTGTCTTCTTGGAATTTTCTCTTGCATACAAAAACAATAGGATGCTGGAATGGACTGGATTATTCATCTTGATACTGATGAGTTACTACACCCAGCTGGTGCCAAGGAGTATTCTTTGAGGCAGTTGCTGCTTGATGTGCCTGGGAATGTGGATATGGTTATTTTTTCGAACTATGTAAGTGAATTTGTAGTGGTACTTTTAAACATTGTGGTAGGCAGGTGGTTAAACTTAATTGCACATGCTAGTTTTGTACTTTTACATGTCTCTTATTTCAACCCTGATGCTTGTTATTCGGTAAATGTAATTGAAATTTTGCTGTTGGTTGCTTGGATTATGGTTATTGAAATTTTGATGTCAATTACTAAGTGGCATATATGCTCAGATTACAAAACTTTGTCAAGGTTGTCCATAATACATAATGCTCAATGACGTACAGCTATAGATTCTTTTTGCAAATTTGTCCATTACTAACTACAAACTAATTTATTTCAGTGGGAGAGAAGAGGCAAAGCAACATATACCCAGGAAGATATTGATGTGGTCAGAAATGAGTGGGCAAAGTTTATGGTGAAGACATATATGTAAGCATTGCGCTTGGTACTTATGGAGTTATATCTTCTTTTTTAGTTCAGTTGAAACTTTGTTCTATGGATTTGATTGGACATGAGTTGATGCTTGTACTTTGAATTGATAATGTAAGATTTGCGAGAATGATGTATGAGAATGATGAAGTAAATGACAACTTTGAATTTCATATCTGCCTATTTCCAGATCAATTGTGCAAACTCAAGTCCAACAACATATACATGAATGTAACTGTTGTAGTGCAAACTATCACACAACACAAAAGAAAGGTCCAAATAAAGCTTATTGTCTGAGGAGAATTCAGACAACACCTTTATATACCAACTTGTTATCTTAAAGGAACACCGACAACAAGAAGGAAAGAATATTGTGGTCTGAGGTTCATTCAAGACAACAAATTCATCAACATTAATGTTATCTTAAATTACATTTAGACAACATCAGTATCATCAAACTTGTTATATAACTGTTAATTCAGACAACAAGAAAAAAAAATGTGTTGTCTGAAATTCATCCGGTACAACACATGCTTAATTAATATTGTTATATTAATTGAATTTTAGACAACATTGGAATCTAGATAATTGTTATCTTAGAGATATTCAGACAACATACGGTTATTGAAGATGTAGTCTGAGGTTCACCCGAGACAACACCATATCGAGCAAATTGATATTTGTAATACATTTCACACAACATTTGGTAATCAAAAATGCTTGTGTGATGTTTACTTCACACATCAGGTCTCATACAATATTGTCGTTGAAAATATATAGCAGACAACAAAGGCTTGGAAAGATTGCTGTGCTTGGTGAATTTCACTCAACACCCCGACAGTAAGCTGTTGTCTGAGTTCATACCCGACAACAGACTACCGTCATGAATCAAAATTTGGTAAATTTAGACAACACATATTTAGGTACACATGTTGTGTGAATGACCAGAGAGACAATTAAAAAAGAATGTTGTCTGATGGGGGAGATCAGACAACACGCCAGTTTACAACATCTCCATTTTCATTCAGACAACAGGCTTTTGACTGTTGTCTGATTCACTTTGTGTAGTAGTGTAAGCAAACTGGTTGTAAGTAAACTTGAGGAAAGGATTCAAGGAAGCAGCTAGCCACCAAGGTTTGTGGCTGTGAATTAGACGATGTAAAGGAGGTTGATTTGGATTTGAAATCCAAATGTGCTTAAAGGAAGCTCTTTAGCTAAAAATGACCATACTCTTCATCTTTTGCAGATATTCTTAATTTCCTCCATGTTATATATTTGTTTGTGTAACGAAAATGGACTCATGTTATTTATTTGCACATTCTAGGTGGGATTGTACTCTCTATTCCAACTATTTGGATACATAGAATTTGAAGTAAGCACTCCATTCTGCATTAGTTTAATGAATTTGATTCCAGGTGCATATGATTATTGGCCTTCTAATTGCTATGTGAACTGTGAAGTTTTACTCTTTATTTTTTTCTTTTGGAAAAGTCATGATCAGTGTTATGATGATAAGTTCTGTAATTTATTTCTAATTTATGAGTTACATTCATCCGTAGGCATGATTTGAAATTTTAAGTAGGTTGAAATCATGGTCATAAAGTAGTACTAACTGTTATGTAAATGCAATTTCTGTTGTAGTTAGAGTCTGAGATGTGCAAGTTTATCTTGAATTAAATTGTCATTTAATTGCAAATTGTAACTACAGTTTCTTGTATCTTTTTGGCATTTAACATTCGGATTGGAAGCTAGGAGTGCTTCGAAATGCCTTCATCTTAGGCCTTGATTCCTGCCTATCAGGTTGGCACTGATTTCAGCCAAGAAATTACTTCAGAATTAAGGTTGTAACCATGTAACCAAACAATGTCTAGTCAAATGACAATTAGGTTGATGTTGGATCTGCCGACGGTGATGTCTATATTTGGTCTATAGCCAAAGCTGTGGAAGCCTCTTCTGGTCTTTGGCAATTCGTTGGACTCTCTGCTGCCTCTGGTGTTATATATGCTCTGGTATGTTTATTTTTCTTCTCTCTACATACATATTTTTTAATTACTAGGTTGATATTGATCTTCAATAGGTTGTTCCTTAATATTTAATACAACTTGGAGAGCTGGTAATCTTAATATTGATGACGTCAGGTTAACAAATACTAAGATAACAAATACTTGAGTCATGCAATTATTGCTGTGGATTCCTTATCAGTTTGGTATGTGACTAATTTCTAAGTACAAATATATTTGAAATTTCTGTAGCCTTTCCTCTTCCGTGTTTGGTAAATGGGTTTAATTTCTGCAGCATGACTATTAAATATTAATGGTTGGGAGCTCATGATTCCTTTAGCTTTCTTTGCTGGGACCTGGTTAAGTTTCTTTTATCTCCATCGCTTGGCTCCTTCTAACTTTCTCCTTTATAATCCTTATCCAAAAAGATAGGATATGTTGGTCAAAGCTCACTTTCTCTTTTGATTTGTATTCCACTAAGATCTTATAAGAAAAATCCATATCCAAAAAGTATTCCCTGCAGTTATTTTCATGATGTTGCTTTCTTTACATGTGTTATACCATGTCTAGAATTCTATTCTTAAGCTTGAGTCTCTAGCCTCTGTCTGTTCGATTCTGTTGCCAATGTGTTCTGTCTTATTTCTCTATTTTTTAGTTCACTTTTGAGTTGTATATTTTAGATGGAAGCTTTTATTAAAATGGTTAAAGATGGAACATTACTACTTGGGACGATATGTCAAGATGTGCACTAGAAAGCTACATACCAGCTACCTTCCTCCCCCCCTCCTCTCTCTCTCTCTCTCTCTCTCTCTCTCTCTCTCTCTCAAAGTACATCAGCTCCCCAATCTGCATAAACTGCCAAAAGTGGAAGCCTTAAATTCAGCAGATCACTAAGAATATACTTGCTGGTCTATTTCCCAAAGTGGAATTCCCTAAACTCTGAACAAGTAGTCATGAAACAATTTCTTGCCCGTTCAACTTCCCCATTAATATACCAATGGGAGGATCACAAACATTAGTTTTTCTCTTCTAAACCAAATTCACAAGTGTTAGCCGCAATAATCTATGGTTATATAACATGAGATCATGACTTATATAACAAAAAGTGTGCATGTGAGTGAGACAACATGCCTCCTCTTGAATGCTTCTATAACATATGAATACACGGTCTGTATATATACATATATGTAACAATGATTTGTATAGTATATGCATTTTCTTTTATCTTGATATCTATGATTAGCTTTCTGATCTTCCATTTTTATCAGGCAAAGAGAGAGCTCAACGATCCTGAGAATGCTATAATTGGAGCTTTTGCAGGTACTTAACTTTCGACTCTTCCGTTTTATAGGAAATCAGCGATCATATTATTCTATTTTAAGTGTTCAGAAATATTCAGAAATATTCAAAGGCTTTAATGGACATGAGAAGGGAGTTCTTTCCAAACAAAAGACATGAATGAGCTGTTAGAGTTCTACAAGAAATTAGAATCCATTCTTGAACATTTGACTGATTGAGACACAGGTTAGTATAAATCATCTTCCACTTTTGTTGTTATTGTTTGTTAATCTTCATTTTCATTATAATTACATAATATTCCATTTTCAAAGTAAAATAATTCTCTATATGTTTATGTATATTACCAGCTTCAGCATTTTTCGATAGCTTCTGCAATGACCATAAAATGATGCACCTACAATATCTACAGAGATTGGAAGGAGTTCTATATGTTTCAACAGTACATCAACACTATTAATGATCTGTAGCTAGCTTTATGTATCAATGTTCACACCTTTTGTAGTTACAGTTGCCACTGATTTTGCTGACAGCCATGATTTTATATGTTACCCAGATCAGAATGACAAGGATTTGGATCGGGCGAGTGAGAGGCAGGATCTTGAAGGAAATGAGCTAAAGCAAGAAACTACTTTGCATGAACTGGAGCCGGTTGCTGTCCATGCTCTTCATGAACTTGTTTCTTTAGTTCACAGCCATGTCAATGCTGCAGAGTAATATGATTTTGAGTAAGGCTAGATTTTGCTGACCATTTTGTAGTAGATGTAGTGATATCAGGATGAATTGTGAACAAATTATGCTGCATGTAGTTATTGCAGTAGTGGTATCTTCTAGACTAGCCTTAAAGTGGTTAGGGTTTATTGTGCAAAACTTTTGAAGCTACCTCAAACTCTAATTTTGGATAGAAATTAATGCAATTCCCTAATATTTGAATTTCATTTGAATTTCATGTTATTTGTGGATCAGCTTTCTAGTACCAAATACAGCATGAAAGGGATGTAACAACAGTTTGAATTCACATATTGATGTCAAGAAAAGAAAAAAACATCAGTTACTGATGAAGAATTGATGTCAAAAAATAGATATTACATCAGTTTGAAAATAAAAACCGATGTCCGAAAATAGAAAATGCATCAGTTTGGAAACAAAAACCGATGTCAAGAAAGAGAAAATACATCAGTTACTAAATAAAAACCGATGTTAAGAAAGAGCATGTACATCAGTTCTTAAACAAAAACCGATGTCTAGAATTACTATGGACATCGATATATAAACAAAAACCGATGTCTAGCATAAATATGGACATCGATATAAATGAAGGAACCGATGTCCAATATAGCATTGAACATCGTTCTTCTTCAGGAACCGATGTGTAAAATATTATCAGACATTGTTTCTAAATCAATAACGATGTTAAAATAGATAATTGTGTTGTTAGAACTATATTTCATTAAGCATCTAATGCCAAAATATGAAGGTTTGACAATAGCTAAACACACCAAAATGGTGATCACATTAACTTTTTTACATCGGTTCTGAACCTTAAACCGATGTCTCATTGCAAACTAGACATTAGTTGTGAACAGATGTCTTAGTTTTGGTGATCTTTAACATCACACACTAAGACATCGTTTTTTTTTTACATCAGTTGTGGACTGAAGTCTATGAACTTTATCCTAGTAGTGTTAGAAGATTCAAAACCATAATCCAAAAAATTAGCCCAAAATTACAACAGCCAAACTCACCTTAATGAGGGATTTTATCTCCATCGTTCTTTCTTCTGGGTATCCAAACATCGAGCTCGTCATCAGCCATGTCAAAATCTTCTCTAGATCAATACAAAGTTCGCCCGTTCAATAATTCTTCTCAATTTTTCAGTGTCACCCAATTTCAAAGCAAGAGCGTTCGGTTTTCTCGATTTAAAGATTTATTTGGGACTCTGTTTGGGAGGAATGTCGTGTAATAGGGGTTTTGGGTAAATTCTAGGTTAGAAGAGGGCTAGGGTTATTTTCAGAATTTTCCCTTCCTTGCTAGTTGAGTTGGCATCCACGTCATCAGTTTAATGGCTCTATTTGACAGAAGCTTGACAGAATGATCTATTGGATGAGAAATGATAGTGTATGGGTGTTTTTGATGAAATTAGAAGTCTAGAGATTGAATTGATTTTTGACCCAATAACTAGTATTTAGCCCATATATGTGTGTGTGTGTGTGTGTGTATATATATATATATAGGCATTGACCCAATGCACAAAATTAGGCCAAGGTACTCCCATTTACTCCACCAAGAGATTTTTATTCCCACTTATCCAATTTAAAAGCCAAATGTTCATTTCAGGGTCTGAAAAATCAAGAATTATGCATTGCCACTAAACTCTCTTTTTCCCTCTCGCACTGCCACTAAATTTTGGTGGCTGGATCTTCATCTTCGAATTAAATTGAAATGTGATACTTGGAAGGTTTGCAGAGAATTGCAAGACGGGCAAAGCCCAACCGGTCTTCCCTTCCAATTTGGTCAAAGTTGGCCGGAATTTAAAAAAGATGTCGGAAAAGGGTCAAAACTTCCTTTCTTCGATTCATTGTGTATGGTGAATAACATGGAGCAAGACATATATAGTTGGAAAAATGGTTTGGAGATGAAGAGAATGGAACAAATTTCATGGTTAGAGATGGCTAGACGAGATGACGGCAATGCCACAAAGTTCTAGCGTCGGATAAAAAAAAATCTGGGTTCGGAACTAATTGTTCGTGATCCTAAAATTACAAAAATGCCACTAACTTAAATCTTCTATAACTTTTTCGTTACAACTCCGATTTTAGTGTGTCACATACCCACATACTCAATTTAACATCTTCTACAACTTCCGTGAAGTAAGTTTCTTAAAAAAGTGAACAAAAAAAATGTCAACTTTTAGTTTATTGCCCCCCAATAAAATATTTTGAATTGATGTAATCTCCTCATCTTCTTCCACAATTAAAGTTGTATTTGTTTTTTTTATATTTTTTTGGCTGAAACCAAGAGCTAAGAGAGGTAAAAGGCCCCTTAACCCTAAGAATTTATTGAAAGAAGAGAAAAATATAAGAGGAGGGGGACAAAAACCAAACCTCCCGAAACCAAAACCAAATTTAGCTACCGCAAATGAAATTGCCTTAGACCTAAACGGTTCCTATCACAATGAGCATGAATAAAGGGGGGAGGCATATCCCACCACACCAAACTAGTAGAAGTTGAACCGTAATTTGCCAAAGCATCCGTTACCTGGTTACTTCTAAAAAATATGCAGAGAACGAAATTGCATTTGAGAGATATGGTGTAAACAGTTAGCCCACTCAATGCGAAGCTTCCAAGGGACTAAATGAGGAGAGCAAAGTCAATACGAGTCTACTTCTAGCCATATGTGCTTCCAATCTCTGACCCAAGCTATCTCAATTGCCTTAATAATAGCCATAACCTCCGCTGCAATTGAGCTAGGAATATCCATTTTTGAAGCAAAAGCAACAACAAAGTTCCCTGTGTAATCACAAAAAACTGCTCTATAACCACCAATGCCAGAATCTTGCTTCCATGTACCATCCGAATTAATTTTAATGCACCCCAATGAAGGAGGATGCCAAATAACCTCAACCATTGTAAGAGCCCGACGAGGTCTGTATTGAAACCCAAAGCTTTTTAAAACTCTGAGATTGTTTATAGTATTGTGCATACAACCTTTTGCAATGCGACTAGCTATTAAAATGTGACTAGAAACGAACCGGCAAATGACTGAAACTTGGAACCCATAGCCTTCAAATTTAAATTTGTTCCTAGCTTGCCATATAAACCAAAGTACTGTCGTAAAACAAGTCAACTAAAACTTTCTTAATTGAGGACTAGGGTTGTTCAATCCCACATGCGCGCAGTAAGTCCATTAAAGAGATAGGAACAACACCCAAATCAAATTTAGATGCCATGCAATTTCATATTGTACGTGCAAATGAACAATGAAGGAAAATGTGATCCAATAGGTTTTAGAATATTACCACATAGATCACATCAAGAAGCCAAAGCCACACCATTTTTTTTCAAAAAGTCATCTGACAACACTCATCCTTACAGCACTTTCCAAGTAAGTAGGGACATTCTAGGAGTAATATATGGGGACCAAATGCACTTACCCCGTTTCAGTTTAGGATGTGGCTGACGAAGAAATTGAAAAGCTACTTTTACGGTAAGCTCCCCAGACATAGTAGAAGACAAAATACGTTTATCCTCCACCAACGAGTCTGTGGCTATAGGAACTTTCTGGACTAATTCACACAACAGAGGAAAATGGAATTGAAGAAGATCAGGAAAAACCCAAGCCCCATTAACAATATAATCAACCACCGTCCCATGTAAATTAGCTACTACAAGATGAGAGCCAAAAAAATAAACTAGTGGTCTACCAATGAAATTATCTTGCCAAAAAGAAACTTTTGTACCCGAGCCAATTAGCCATAGCATTCTCCATAACAATAGGCCAAAATTTCTTCACCCAAGGCTAGATAGAAGAAGCAACATAAGAGAGACACAAAGAATCCTCGTGCCAAAATCTAGCCCGAATAAAAGAACAACCTTCAGCGCTTGAAGAAAAAATTTCCCAAGTTCTCCTCAAAACTAATGAGCAATTAAGTAACACTAGCTGCTTTAGCCCCAGGCCCCCTTCATCAATTGGAGCACAAGAATTTTTTCACGCCACCAATGGAACTCCCCGCTTATCAATTGACGTAGACCATAAAAAATTACAACATCAAACTTCAACTTGACGAAGCAAAGAAATTGACCACACATAGATTTGGAAGCTATAAATAAGCATACTGTAAGTAATTGATTTAATCAACTGCAATCACCCCGCCATAGAAAACAAAGAACCCTTCCAACTAGAGAACCGTAACTGGATCTTATTAACAATCGGCTTAAAGTATGACACTCGAGCCTTGTCATGAAAGATAGGAACACCCAAATAAATAAAAGGGGCTGAGCCAAGAGGAATACCACTACACCATAAAGTTCATCAGACAACAGTTTAGGAACTGTCGTTTGAGTAAAAAAGCTGTTGTTGTCTAGTAGTCTGTAGTCTGATTGACTTCGCTTGGACAACAGTTCAAAACTATTGTCTTGTGTTACACTCAGACGACATATATAAGCTCATAACTATAGTCTGAAAATTACCAAACTATTTTGATTTGGATAAACTATTATCTGTTAGACATTCAGACAACAGTTCATTTGATGATTGTTCAGAAACATTATATTACCCCAACACTTCTAAGAGAACTATGTTGTGCATAATGAATCACAGACAAGCGGACCATGACTATGTGATGTCTGAAATGAATTTCACACCACACTGTTGGGAAACCTCTGTTGTCTGAAATGAATCTCCAACGCCACATTTGTTTCTGTTGTGTTTAGTGAAACTCCAACATCAGAATTTTTAAGAATCTATGGTCTAGAGTATATCTTGAACAACACAGTTTCATTTTTCTCAGTTGTGCAAGATACATTAACAATAACAATTTCAAAAGGGAATATGTCATCTCACTGAACACTCAGATGACACATTTTATTGTTTTCAGTTGTACTTTATGAATCCCATTTAACAGTTTATTGTATATATATGATGAGTGAAATGAATCTCATACAACATTGATTTTGTTATATATGTTGGCTAAGATGAGGGTAGACAACATGAGTTTTGTTAGATATGTTGTGTGAACAGAAGTTCAGATAACATGAGTTTTGTTATATCTGTTGTGTGAATGGCATATTTAGACAACATGAATTATTTGTTGCTTTAAGTATGTGTTGTCTTAGTGAATCTCAGACAATAGACACTTGACCTATATTTGTTGTCCGAATTGGCTTTGCACAATTGGTTGCAGATATGAAATTTCATGTCCAAAACATATCCAAAATATCACATTGTCATAGATAACTGTCATCTATTTCATACATTACCATATCCAACACATTTACAAAAGTACAAATTCATGTTCAGATCAATTCAGCAATCCCAATTTACCAAAATAAGTCCCTAAACCCAAGTACTAATTAGCTAGATGCAATACTACTTACATATATATTTTAACAACAAATTTTGCCCACTCTGTTCTGACAGCATCAATATGACTGCATCAATATGATGCTGTGTATATGCTGCCTTCCCTATTTTTCACACTGAAACAAATTGGTTTGCACTTAGTATTCAGAAAACTATCCAATAATCCATGACTATATATAAATTGATCAAAAACATGCAGAGTAATTCAGAACAATGCAGTCCAGCATCCACAATTTTAGTAAGCATATTTTTAGCGAGCAATATGAGATGACAATATTCCAGCAACCCAGTTTAAGTTGGTAAAGCAGAAAACAACAACGTTCACATTCAATATTAGATGACAACTAGTTGCAGCAAATCAATATCAGAATGCATAATGTATCAAGGGTAAGTAAGTATGATGGTCCTCAGTGTCATAGCATGCATTTGCAGTAAAGAAACTTGGTCATCGAAAAAGATCATACACAGGCCATGGAGCATAGGTGTGTGTGCATATAGATGAGTAATACATACAGTGAAACTTCTGCTAGCCTAAAACCTTTTTTTCTCTGTCAAATACAACATGGTAGCCAGTCATAAAGTTTTCCGTTGTGTGAATGGCTGAAGCATAAGCCAGCATTTAACAGTAAACAAATGCAATGCAAGTAGAAAGTCATAGTAGCTGTTTTCTAATTCGTTGTTAAAGACTACGTCATCATTATGGATTACCAACAGCAGAAGATGCTAATAAACTGAGTAATTGTCATCTTAACTTAAGGTAACCGAAATCCTAAGTTCCTAGCCATGTATTCCATTCGCTTACTTTTAAGTTTAAAGATTAAGCATGCGAAAACTGCTATGAAGAAGACTTACGTCCAATTATATTTAGTTCCAAACTCTTGACAACAGCCAGGCAATAGACCAGCTCACTCTACAAAACATTAGCAATGAAGATACTTAGTTACTTGCCACTATTTTTGGCTAAAAACAAATAAAGTAATATGCATGCCATAATTAAATGGGCTCTCTTCCCCGTCAGGACTCCCCTTGTCACCAAAATTGATTATCCCAACTCCTCATGTCCAAAACATATGGAAAAGGAATCTGCATGTCATAACCCATACCAGGTTATGACTAATGTGGAAACAAGTTTTTTTTTTTTAATGTTTTTCCAGAAGAGCAAATAAATTTGTTTAGTAAGGAATGCAACGGATAAAAGAGTTATAGATGTATAGCAAAAAAATTTGTGAATTAAATGTATTAGCATGGTAAGAAAACTGAAAGTGTTTGTCTAAAAAGAAAGTCTACACAGTACACATATATGTACACTTTTTCAACACTTGGTAAAATATTCGCCAATAACAAAATGAAAGTTTAGAAACTCAAGTATAGCTTCATAATTAGTTTTGTCATTCCAAAGTTGAAGAGAAAGAAACATGCTAGAATCATTAAGGTGAGGAAGCACAAAATGCTTTCCTTTACAAATAGAAGAGCAACTTGCTTTCAAAGTTTTTCCACCATATTAGTCTCAAAAATACATCATATTAACCCTTCATTTGTAAGCCTTTCTTCTTCCTAGTAAGGATCTTACACATCCAACCCCTCCATTCAAAAAAAAGATTTCATGCTGAGGTATTCCATGTGAGAACAGTGACATATATTCAACAATGCAAAATAGTCAGCAAACCAATCACCAAAATATCAAGTATTGAGGAAATATCGATAGTCTGAAAAATGAAAATTTCGAGGAAAATATCGGAAAATTTTTGATATCTACAAATTTTCGAAAGAAATGGTGGAAATTGAGAGAAAATATCCAAATTTTAAGTGCAACTTTGTGAGCTACTTATTTGTTTCACTATCTATTATATTTGAAAAAAAAAATAGTGAACAACCTTCGTATCATCAGTCTTAATTAAACCAACAAGGCTTATGGTTAAATTTTCAAAAACCCACAATTTACCCTTCTTTAATTATAGTCTAAAAATCTATAATTTAACACATGAAGGCTAAAATAGTAAATATAACAGTAAACTGAATTGAAGAAATTACAAAAAAAAGGATCTTAGACATTTTGTTAACTACAATGGCAGTTTAATTTTTTTTTTTGGAGTTGGCAGTTTAAATAAAAAAATTGCTTATTAAACAAAAAGTTATTCTTTTTTTTTTGAAGAAAAAAAAGTTATTCATAATTTCATAAAAAATAAAAAAAATTTAGGTAAATTACGAAAACAAACTCTTTTTTTTAGAAATATTAATAAAAACTCAAACAAAATATTATAGACACAAATAAAGAAAAAAAAAAAACCAATTGACACACGCGTGATTAATTAAGCCAACAAGGCTTATGGTTAAATTTTCAAAAACCCACAATTTACCCTTCTTTAATTATAGTCTAAAAATCTATAATTTAACACATGAATGCTAAAATAGTAAATATAACAGCTAACTGAATTGAAGAAATTACACACAAAAAAGGATCTTAGACGTTTTTGTTAACTACAATGGCAGTTTAATTTTTTTTTTTGGAGTTGGCAGTTTAAATAAAAAAATTGCTTATTAAACAAAAAGTTATTATTTTTTTTTTGAAGAAAAAAAAGTTATTCATAATTTCATAAAAAATAAACATTTTTTAGATAAATTACGAAAACAAACTCTTTTTTTAGAAATATTAATAAAAACTCAAACAAAATATTATAGACACAAATAAAGTTTAAAAAAAAAAGCCAATTGACACACGCGTTAAGAGGCTAGTAGTGAATTATAGTAATTAAGAGTATATATGCTACTGCTTGTAAAATATTTGGTACTAATTATAATTAGAGATTTAGTAAAGTTAGAGAACTATTCAATCAAATACAAACGAATTAATATTACTAAAACGTGGCAAAAGTATTTTGGAGATCTTGTAAAACATTAAACTATTTAGAAATGTTAGAGTCAACAAACTAAAAATATAAATTTTTTAGAAATTATATCTTAGAATTTTAAATTAATTGTCTAAATAAATTAGTAATCTATTCCATGAAAAATACATACTAATATAAAAAAAGGTGTATTGGAACAAAAACAATGTCAGCCCAATTGGTTGGGGTGTTTTCTTGACTTCCTTTAGGAAGGGGACAGGTTCGAAACCTGTACATGTCAATTTCGCTTGGATTTTATTTGAGAAATATTCCTTAAACTTTTGGTAAATATCACATATATCCGTAAATATCGTGAAATTTTGAAAATATCTCGCGATATTATGATCGTAGGCCATGAAAATTTCAGGGACTAAAAAAATGAATTTATCGCCAAAATATTGGCGAAAATATCGATGTTTTAGTCCTTGCAGCAAACATTCCACAAGCAAAGTATATAGATAAGGAAAATTCTATAATGTGTTAACATATGACATGCATACAATTGTCCAAAAAGTGGTAAAATGAGTCTTCAAAATAATAATATTAATCCTCAAAGTAGTAACGTGAGTCCTTAAAGTGGTAAATTTTCTTAATTACCACATGAGTCCTCAAAATAATAATATTAGTCCTCAAAGTGGTAACATGAGTCCTTAAAGTAGTAAATTTTATTAGTTTACCATATGAGTCCTGAAAATAGTAATATTAGTCCTCAAAGTGATAACATTAGTACTTAGAGGGGTAAAAATAGTTGATGTATGAGAAATGTTAACATACCATAGATTTACCCGATAGATAAATAAGAGGAGAGATCACATTTTCTACTTTATTCAAGTCAATGACTATTCGACATTAGAAAATTCGGAGAGATGCTTCCAGAAATCATTGTTAAAACTTTTGCTCAAATACCATTTCAGATAAAGCTAAAAGAACAAAGTGTAATGATCATAAGAAGCAAGGATAGTTATTACTTGTATAATCCTTCATATAATTGCAAAACAAAAAGGAATCAAGGCTGCCTGAAGAGAAAGCATTCCATATCAAACAAGATTCCACTTACAAATCAATTAATACCCAACATAAGATCTCATACGTAAAGGAAGCAATCTAAAGCAGTGAATCCCAATACATCCCAGATTAAAATGTAAGCTATAGGAAGGTTTTGTCTTCCCTACCTCAAGCCTTAGTTCAACGGCTAATAAAGCCAATCAATAGCTATAGTAAATCAATTCCAATTGCTGACACCCTTTTCAGCAAATCGAGCCACCTAAATCAAATTTATAGCCAATTACATCCCAATTTCTTGAATGGTTGAAGCAGAACAATTGGGTTTAAGAAGAGTGGCAAATTTAACTTGCTAGAGGCAGCAGTAAGCAAAGAAGAATTTCAGATTCTTGGGTAGTGAATAGCCATAATGACTTCTCTGTTTTCTTTTGAGCTATTACAGATTTAGTATTTTGGCTTGAAGAGAAGATATCAATATGTCTAGAAGAGTAGAGAAAAAGGAGAAGGACTGAGGTGTATGGTCGTAATGTACTTTACTGAACGAACTTGATGGAGGGAAGAGAGTAAACAACTGTTTTCATCTAGATAGATGGCTGGATGCTTCTAAAGCCCAAATGAGATATTTATATATAAAAAAATTAATATACAACTACACAAACATACACCATTCGAACAACTTCTATAACTAGTACCCTATGTGACTCGATCTTAGAGCACAACACACACACAAAAAACAAGAAAGATCAAATAAATAATTCAATAAAGCAGCCTAAATAAAAATTGAGGCCATCACACTGCATTAAAGCCTTCCCGGGATAAAATGCTAGGAACATATATCTTCTCCATACCAAGACCAAACAAACCATTAGGAGCAGCAATATCCAGGCAGGAATGAACCACTTTGCACCTGTCCACGACTTCAAAATTCAAAATCCCTTTTAGCTAAATATATGAGATTTTAATACAAAACGAAAAAAAGATTCCAAAAGCTTATCATACATTCATACCACAGAACTCACACACACACACACACTATATATATATATATATATATATATATATATCAAGGTTTGAAAAATTGCTAGGCGCTAGTCTGGCGGTGGCCAAGGGACTAGCTCGTTTTGTATTTTTTAATTTTTATTTTTATAGCTTTTGTTTATATAATTAAAAATATATAAGACTTAAGGAGTAATAAAATTGCATCTAGAATATTCAAATTTCAAAAGAGTACTTAAGAATCAAAATAGGGAGAGAACGTTAAGCAATAAGCATACAAATATACAAATCTGTGACTTTGACAGCTTTCTCGAACTCCAGTTGCTCCTATTTAGCACTAGAGTCTTCTCTCTCTACTTTAATCGTTGCATGAGTGGGTCTGCAAGTAGTTTGCCGATCTCTTCTTCGTTTCTCTCCTTACTTATGCAAATTACATGTTGTGCCTTGCTGTATCGGAGGTTGAAGTAAGAAAAACCCATTGAGAGTGAGAACGAAAGAGAGTGAGGGCGAGGCTGAGAGGCTCGATAAGGATGAGAGGAGGGTGAGGGGGATTGAGAGTGAGAGCGATGGTGAGTCAGAGCAAGGCTGAGAACGATGGTAAGTAAGAGAGAGGCTAAGAGTGATTTGTGAGGAAGAATGACCTAAATTTTTAGCTAAGGGAGGGAAAGCGGGTTTTTCACAAAGGTTGGGTTTTGAGTAAAAATAAATAAATGTAAATTAATTAATTTTTTTTTTCCATTTTTCAGACAACAGATGTTCTTGTTAGTGTTGTCTGAAATCTCTTAAATTTACCAAAGGACAATGTGTTGGATGAGTATAGAGGTGAGACGACAGGTTTAAAACATCTGTCGTCTGACTAACTCAGACGATAGCAAAAATTTATGTGTCGTTTGATGACTGTCGTGTGATTAAGTTATTCTAATAGTGTACCCAAAGAAAAAGCAATAGAATATTGCCGATTATAGAGATGCTTGCTCGAAAAGACTTGAGATTTTGACTTATTAGTTACTTGGCCCGATGCACTGCCATACTTTTCAAAGAATAGCATAATCAGCTGAAGATTGCACTTATCACCTCTACAAAAAAAGAATTACACCATCTGCAAATAGTACATGTGAAGGGGCCAATCACTATGCCAAAAAGTTAATCAGACGACAGAGTTTATCTGTCGTCTGATTGCATGATTTTCTGTCGTCTGAGGCGCTGCCGTCTCTTGTGCAATCAGACGACAGATAAACTCTGTCGTCTGATTGCACTCAGACGACATACATGTTTTTGGTCTTCTGTCGTCTGATTGATTCCTCACATGTAAAGGTGTGTGTTATGAAGATTTCAGACGACAGAAATGTGTTACCTTATATATAAACAGACATCAACAATCTTTATCTTCTATTGTTTAATAGCCATTTCAAAGACAGTATTCATGATCTTTCTGTGGTATGAATGAACTAAAGTATTAGGTGCTGAGAACTTATTTGTTGTCTGTAATGGTTATAAACTACAAATAATTGTGGTCTTAAGTATGTTTCAATAACATATAACTGCAGTCTGAAAATATAAGAAACATCAGTTATTTGTTGTTGTAGCTACATTTATAATTCATTTTTATGTTGTCTGAATGTGTATAAAACAACAAATAATCCAACTATTATGTTGTCTATGTCTATTAAATATAACAAATATTTGTCGTGGTTTTTTAGTTAAGATTACATTTTTCTGTTGTCTTAACCAATATAGGAGGATAGTTATTTATGGTTCTATGTACCTTTGAGCAACAACTATCTGTTGTCTTAACCAACATAAGAGGATACTTATTTGTGGTTCTATGTACATTTGAGCGACAATTTTATGTTGTCTTAATCAATATCAGAGGATAGTTATTTGTGATTCTATTCTATTGTTTCTCAGCTGTTCCAACAACATATTGTTTTTCAAGTTTGTTGTTGCCTTGTATTTCAGATGACACATATAAGTTTGCTCTTGCCATTCTTTGATGTTCGCATTCATTCTGAAAACTCCAATGTCATTACAGCCATCAAAATACATCTACAATAGTCATTAATTGTTCCATGAGACCTAACTATTGAAGCTAACTAGCAAAATAATTTACAATGTACTCTAGACTTGGACATTTGTTTTTTCTTCTCCTCCCGTGGCTTGGCTGTAGAATATATTAAATGCTCCTAGCTCCTTCAAGATGCCAATCACTTGCCTTCAGAGTTTGCATACAATTTTTCACTGCATATGCTGAAACTACAAGGTATAAAGCAAAACCCAAACAACTATTAGGCTAATGATATCATCAAAAGAACAAAACATGGGCATGCTTGATGCATTTTTGAATGAGAACCAAACATTCCAGCAACTATTGTTCCATGACAGAGAAATCTAACCAGATATTTACATACGCAAATGAAGAACAAATGTTTTGAGCACTAAGACCCAATATCGTCTATCAGCTCTCAATGTGTTTTCTGTACCTTGAATTTGAGCCATAATCAAGGCCATTGGGCTCAAAAGACATGACAATACAGTTACATTTTACACAGCCTCTGATCAAAACTTGTCAACTTATGTCAAAGAGAGCAGTCGCATATATATATATATAGAAGCAAATTAACATCATAACCATACTTTGATAACCTGATGTGCCCATAATTTCATACCATACCAAGCTCTGTAAATTATGTTTTATATTCTAATATGTGGGACTGTAAATACTTGATTTTGGACCAGAAGCTACTCAATACATATGAAGAAAGAAGCATCAAGTGATTAACAGAATAATCTGAAATTAAATAAGGCATCTCCAATCAATATAATTAGAATTCAGGGTACCATAAACTTTACATGAAATGAAGAACCCAAAAACAAAACAAAACAAAACGCTTCTATTAGCTCAACTGAAAAACAAATAAGATTTCAAATCAAGAAAACAAAGACAGATTAATATCCAATCAAATAAACTGTTTAGTCTATTTGGGGTCCAAGCACCATACCTTCCCTTTCGAATAATGCTGATGCTTTTGGAAGACTTGATAAGATATTCACAGGATATGTGAAAGTAGTCATAGAAGAATTGAGAAATGACCAGAGAAACGATGTGGGTTTTGTTCAATCAGCAAATTTTTACAGATAAAGCTATAAAAGAGAATGAAAGAGTTTTACCATCAACTATTCAGAAATTAAACACAAGTGAAATTGGAACTCTAATTCAGAAATTAAACCCATAAAAAACTCTTGGAAGAAAATTTCAATCCATGAGGAGAGAGACCTTAAAAGTTTTCGGGTATCCGCACTAAGAAGGTCGACATGTGCTTTCTTATAAATTTTTTGACATGCATAAATAGATGCTAGAAATTAAAGGATGAATCTAAACACAAAGGAGTTTTACTTACCCAAAAGAACCTACATTTGATGAATCTAAACACAACACCCTATCTATTTAAAAAGAAAAACAAAAAGAATTGTCTTTTTAGCAGAAAATATCTAACTTGATCTCATCGAACTAAGACAGAAACACTAATCTTATTCTACCAATCTTTTTCTCACAACTCATTCAATCAACTCAACTAATAACAGCAAAAGACCTTTGATCAATTCCATACAATGATCCAACAGACATTTATAACAATTAATTAACTACCATGTCTCATTGTGTACAACCAAAAATTAGAAAAAGTGGAGCCATAAAATGGTTTGAGATTATCAAACAGATACTAAAATAATAACTGTGAGTGCTGCCATAATCTAAATCCACTCTGCATAAATGCATGTTGATTATAAACAATATATAAAAGCCAATCAAAAAGATCACTAATTAATCACAGCTTGTCCCCAAATGTTTTTTTTCTTTTCTGGTAAAGCAAATAAGATCGATATATATAATAGAGAATGAACCAGACCTTGAGATGGCTGATTTCACTTTAACAACCTGCGTTGTTTATGCTTCAGAATAAAACTATAATCTCCAAGTAATGCAGCATACTTGCAGTTTATACTTGCGAATTGTTCTTCCCACTCTTCTTTTGATAATGCAGCATACTTGCAGTTTTACAATCGAGTTGATAGAAATGTGAAACATGGCCGGTTCTTCTAAAGGAAAAGGAAACAAACACAATCATAGCAAGTCTGGAGATACAAGCTCAAGAATAGGCTATTCCAAAATAATAACAAATAATCGCCAAGTAAAATGTAATAGTCAAACCAGGTAGCAAGTACAATTGAAAGGGATATATAAAAGAAGTTTAACAATGATGCATGGCATTGAATCTACAACGCAGTGTCTGGGGTAACTTGTGAAAGAAAGTTTAACAACAAGCTCAGCAAACTTCTTTTGGTAGGAAACTCGACTAGAGAGATTACAGGAGGAATCCACCTTCTCCTATCAATCTAATCTAGATGGGACAAGCATCACTCACTCAATTTAAGATAATAGTGTAATGAGTTCCTCAACTTACAGGTCTTTAGGTTTATCGAAGTCTGAAATCCCAACTCAGAGGAAGAACATACGAGTTGACACACATTCTGGCAATTAAAAAACTATCATTTTTTTAGATTATCTGCAAATAACGAAAGGAATGAGAGAAAAATACTCCCCCTGACCCATTTCTCTTCCCAAAACCCATTCTTTCCCATTCCCAATTTACGAATCTCATTCACTGAAGCAGTTATAATTGCTAATAACAATTGAAATTTTCAATCAAGGAAAACTTAAAAAAAAACAAACAGTCAACATTAAAGCAACTGCTAACATTCCTTTCCATCACATTATAACACACAGAAGGTGACACACTTTGAAATAGAAACAGAGACTTCTACTACCACATGACTTTTTCTGTGGGAAATCAGAAAGAACCAAAAACCATTCATATTTACTAGATATGAAAGTCATAACAAACATTGCGGGTTTCATCAAAGTCCAATTCGGCAACATACATAACAAAAATGTTGAAAGCACATGATAACAAGTCCATTGAAATAATACCTCAGGGTGGTACTGCAGCTTTCTGGGCTTTCAATGGCTGGCGGCCACCACTCCCTGCTAGCTCTGCTCCATCACCCGGAACCCCTGGGGCAACTTAGCCACCTCATCCCCATGACTCATCCACACCACCTGCCTATCCCCAACCCTCTTAGTCCCGGAAAATCCCCGAATTGCTCTCCACCACAATCTCCATCTTGCCATAGTCTTGCTTCTTCCCAGCCCTAACCACCCCGCCAAGCTTCTGCACAATCAGTTGCAAGCCATAGCAGATTCCGCGGACAAACAAGTCGTGGGCCTCGGCCCACTCGGTGAACCCGGCTGGGAAGCTGGGGGAGTCGTCGGTGTGGACGGAATGGGGACTGCCGGAGAGGATGACAACACTGGGGTTGAGGTCGGTGATGGTCTTGAGGGGGCTGGTGCAGGAGATGGTGAGGGAGAAGACGGAGAGGGATCGGATGCGGCGAGTGATGAGGTGGGTGTATGGGAGCCGTAGTCGAGGATGAAGACCAAGTCCGATTTCACGGCTTTTGGGTCCATGGCAGAGATGGCCATGGCTACTGCAACTAATCTAGTTTTTTACGATTCTAGGGTTGGACGAACGGGTGATCTAGCGAGTAAAGAGAGAGAGAAATGTAGTTGGGGCTTTTGGATTCGAGTACCCAAAAGCTACACTAGTTCCTCGTTCATAGATCTGATGAGGGAAAGAAACAGCTAGAGCGGAAGAATGATGGAGAAGGGGTGAGTGGGTGACCCAAAGAGAGACTCTACTCGAGACTTGGAGAGTTTTAGACCAAATGAAAAAAATATCAGGCTTAAGGACATGGGACTTTCAAAGGAAAAAGAAAATACCGAACTTAAAAAATTGATCAGACAACACAATTTCTTTAAATCTGTTGTTTGAATGTTACTGGTCTTTTGACTCAACTAGGGTTTGACCATTTTGAGAGGGAAATGGTCAAACGAGCATGGAGGGAGAATTCCAAAATTTCAACAATTTATATTCAGACAACAGAATTTTCTTATCACCGTTGTCTGAATATGACTACCTTCTCGGCTTCAGATGAATGAAAATGATAGCTATATTTCTATCTTGAGCTAACAACGTTATTATGTTGTCTGAATGCCACCCTCTTATTCAAAATGAAAAAAGTGTGTTTCAGTGAGTATTCAGACAACATAGTTACATTTTTATGTCGTCTGAAAAATTGAGACGACAGAAAATTAGGCTTCTGTCGTCTGATGTGTGTCGTATGATTACCTTTTTGGCATAGTGAATGCATTACATGGAGAAGAGATAAGCTTTAATTTCTCAAGACACACCATCTCAGAAAGACCATGATTCATAACTTCTTTTGCTAAGCAAAAAAAACAATGGGAAAAGTGGGTCACCTTGTCTCACACCCCTACTACAAGAAAAATAACCAACCGACCTTCCATTAATTAAGAGAGAAAGCTTTGCATAATGAAAAAGAGCATGCACCCATGACACCAATTTTTAATGAAAGCCAAAAGCTTCAAGAACATAAAGAACAAAATCCCAAGAGAGATTATCAAAGGCTTTAGTGATGTTGATCTTTATAGCCACATTGCCACCATAGCATTTAGAATCGAAGAGATTAAAATATTCAGAAGTCCTCAGTATGCAGTCAGAAATATTGAGCCCTGGAATAAAGGCATGTTGCTGTGGAGAAATGATTCTAGAAGCCACTGAAGCAAGTCTGAGAGCAAGTATCTTTGGAAAAATCTTAAAAACAAAATTTGTCAGAGCAATTGGCCGAAACTGTTTAATTGTGTCAGCATGAGCAACCTTCGGGATCAAAATAATTAGACCAGAATTGAAAGAATTTGTCAACTCACCATGGGTAAAAAAAATAATGGACCGCACTAACCACATCGTCACCTATAATGTCCAACAAGAAGTAAAGAAATGACCATTAAAGCCGTTTGGACCTGGAGGGCTATCTGGATCCAAGGATTTAACTGACACGAAAATTTCTTCCACGGTAGGTACTGAAGTGATAGCAGCATTCTCTTCATCACTTACCATAGAGGGGATAACCTTATTGACTAGGCCATGATCTTTATAAACTGCAGTATTAGCAAAAAGGTCTGAATATAAGCCAACAATGTGATTTTTGATAGAAACTGAATCCTCAAGAACCTAATTACCCTCACGGAGGAAAGAAATAGTAGATCGCAACCTTCTGGCACGACATTAAGCATGAAAATAAGAAGTATTTCAATCCCTTGCTGATAACCACCCAATCGAGACTTCTCTCGCCAGAATAGTTCTTGCAACCTGATGGACTCATTCAAATTAGCTTGAAACTCATTCTCCTTAGCAAAATCCTCATCAAAACCACCCAAAGCATCAATCTCTTGCTGTAAAACTTCTAAAGCATTAAGATCAGCATTGAGACGAAGATGTATATTCCCAAAGACCTCTAAATTCCAATTGTAGAGCTCCTTACATAGAACACGTAGCTTGTGTTGAAGAATTGACAAGGGATAACCATGAGATGAAATAGAGGACCAGCAACGCTCAACAAAGGTATGAAAATCTCTATGTTCTAGCCACATCTTGCAAAAATCGGAAGAGACTCTGGCTAGCCCCTATTGTTTTCGAGAATGACATTAAGAGAGGGTTATGATCTGAACAAATTTGTGGTAAAGTAGAACAATCATACCTGTCCCAAACATCTAACCATTCTAAATTATCAAGACTTCTATCCAAGGTAGCTCAACATTACCCCAAACACCTTGTTTGCAAACCCAATTGAACTCTGCCCCTTTAGTATTTACATGGAACAACTCACAAATGTCAGACATAGCTTGAAATTTAGCATAAGACCTTTGACAAACAGGAGCTCCACCTTTCATTTTCATGAGCTCCTATACTGCATTGAAACCGCGGAAACTAACCAAGGTCCAGTGACAAAATTACCCTTAATCTCAGCTATATCTGTCCACAAATGGCAACGCTCAGCTGGTGTAGAACTAGCATAAACTGTGGTGATAACACAAAGCACTGAATCAAACATAAACTGAAGAGAGACATGTTGATCAGTCTTGGATAAATCACGAATCACTGGTATCAAAGAAGGTTTGCAGAAAACCCATAGGTTAGGCAAAGATGTTAGGCGATCATTAGTATACACAGCAACCAAGCCCACCAAAAAGCAAGTGAGATTGAATTTAGAGAAACAAATAGTTCAGCTATACGTAAAATCTCCGAATTATGAACTCGAATAAATTCCTTCAAAGCATCCTGAGTAAGGTCATTAGCTATACCCTGCAGATTCCAATATAAAATCTTCATTTGGAAACCTCATTTTATGACTGAGGTGGGCCTCCCTGCTTTCGGTCTTTGTATCATTTCGCATTGATTTTCCATTAGACCTGGATACAACCTTAGTGAAACATACATCATTTCCTTCCCGTTCTGATTCCTCATACCAATTCTCCAAAGGAAAAGATGCCATATCAACCAAAACGTTATTCACCTCGTTTTCATAATCAATGTTTCTATCGGACTCACTTTGCTCATCATCACAAGCACTCCTAGTCCTAATATTTTCACAATGGAGTTGTTCATCCCCAAGTTTCCCAATAGTAGGTTGCATGACATGCTGCTCATCATTCTGCACCAAGTTCACCTGATTAACAATTATCTCGGTGTTGGTAGCTAACGCAATTGGCTCCCTACTCCTTGCACTAAAGGAATAGAGGCGATAGGAAGTATAGATTGAGCCGCTGGAGAGAGAGATTTCCTAGAGAAGGAAGGGCCCTCTCTGTGATCCTCCACTATAGGGGGTGTAGTATCAACAATCACCTTCTTCCCAGTATCTTTCTCTGAACCTTTTGAAACATAAACTTGCTTAGCTTTAGCACGGCACCCTCGAGGTTTACGGGAGCGCCCTCGACCCCCATCAGCTTGCTCTACATGAGTAGAAATAGGAAGCTTTGGCATATGTTTGCACGATGAAACCAGATGACCCATATTGCCACAATGGAAACAATAATCTGGTAACCGCTCGTACTCTACATCCACCACAATCACCTCTCCATTTTTTTCTATGAATAATTAGGTTACTAGGAAGATCAAAAGACAAATAAATGTCCACCAAAACCCTAGCATAAAGTTCAAGCCTCCTCTCCAACGAGTTCTGGTCAATTTTGACAGGAACCCCAATGCCATTAGCTATCTCAAACAAAGTAATAGGCTTCCAAAATTGCAAGCCCAGATCCCACAAACGAGCCAAAACCTAGGCGTTAATGTTCCGTTGATTGTCCGGCGAAAATTTTGGCGTCCATCGCATGAATCTTATAATACCAAGCTTTAACGCCATAGCCCATTTTCGCCAAACCATTGAGACCGCTTCATCCGAAGAAAAACTGAAGGTAAAGTAACCTTTTCCCATAGGAATGACACTCCAGTGGCCAATCTCACCCTAGACAAGACTAAGCTTCTTGCACAGGTCACCTGGAGAATATGGTTTTTCTTCAGAAGCTAGATGAAGGCGACCCAATTACATATGCTTACATTTTTCCAAACCGAACTAATATCCTTCCTCTGAAATAGTGACGATCGTTTTCCCCTCATGGATCTTTGGATAAGGAAGATTTTCCATGGATACAACAAGTTTGCCACCACCACTGCATAGGAACGAGTAGGTAATGGAGCCTCCACATCTTGGAACGACCAAGGATATATTAATTTCTTCTCTACCATGCCGTCAAACAATGCATTCAGAATAGCAGGTGCAGATGCAAGGGAACCCTAACCCTAGCAGAGTCATCAAAGTTTTATTTGTTTAATTTTAGGGAGATTAGTGCTCATTCCTCTAAAAAAAAACTTTTATTGCCCCCTAATAAGACCATATTTATTCCGCAATAAAACCATATAAACTTTTATTGTCTCCCATTAAAAGGATTTGAATTGATGTAATCTCATCATCTTCTTCCTCAATCAAAGTTTTATTTTTCTGAATTTAGGGAGATGAGTCCCTCTTCCCCCAATAAACTTTTATTGCCCCCCAATAGAAAGTTTTGAATTGATGTAATCTCCTCATCTTCTTCCTCAATCAAAGTTTTATTTGTCTAATTTTAAGAAGATTAGTCTCCCTTCCTCCAAATAAACTTTTATTGCCCTTCAATAAAACTTATAAATTTTTATTGCTCTTAATAAAACCCTATAAACTTTTATTGCCTCCAAATAAAAGGTTTTGAATTGATGTAATTCTCTCGCCTTCTTCCTCAATCAAAGTTTTTTTTGTCTAATTTTAGGGTGGTTAGTCCCCTTTCCCCCCAATAAATTTTTACTGTCCCCCAATAAAAACACTTGTTATTGGGGGCAATAAAATTTTAATGTGTTTTATTAGGGGGCAATAATTGTCTCCGGTGACCTCTCCAGTGACCTATGAGATCTTCGACGACTTCTGTGGGGACATCCGGCGACTTTTGACAATGTTTACGGCGAAATTCGGTGACCGGATTTTAGGGAGATTAGTAACCATTCCTCCAAATAAACTTTTATTGCTTCCTAATAAAAGGTTTTGAATTGATGTAATCCCCTCATCTTCTTCCTTAATCAAAGTTTTATTTCTGTAATTTTAGCGAGACTAGTCCCCTTTCCCCCTTGTGAGGGTTCTTTTGAATTAAGCAGCACTAGGCCAAAATTAACCCAATAACTTAATGTTAATAGGAGAATTTTGTGCATGATTCAGATATTGATTGAGGCTTGATAGCTTGAAGCGCGGAGTCGGAGATAAAAACATATTGTGGTGAGAGAATTTGGGGGGTTTTTGGATTTGGGTTTCTGAAAGATTGGTTTGAAGTACAGCTGGGCACGGGCTGGGTTCGATTTATCATTTGCTGGGCCTGGGACCAGCCCTTTTTTTACGGTTCGAGCCCAAAGCCTGTTTTACATCTAATAGGGACTGGCTCGTTTCATTTGGGACCGGGTTTCAGGGCTTTCGGGCCCAAAATACATGTTTTTTTTTCCTTTTTCTTTTTCTTTCCAGATCTCAGCAGCCCTTTTCCATCCAGCCTTCCTCTTACTCTTTGGTGGTCTGGGAGGACGAGCACATGACGGAGTCGGCCTTCCCATCAGCAGCCATGGTACGATCATAACAGGGAGAAGAAAAATTACATCAGAAACACCCAAATGAACTGAAAATTTAATTCAATCTACATCAATTTTGTGAAGACGAATAAGATTGAAGACGAAGATGTGAACTGAAAACAAAGACGAACTCATCTGAGATGAAGTATGGAGATGAAGACGATGCAATTCAATTTACATCGTCGCTTACCCATCTGAGATGAAGACGAAATTAGACGAATACGATGTGAACTCTCTCCGGTGAAGGCGAAGAGTCGAAGACGATGTGAACTCAGACGAAGATGAACTCGGACTAAATTCTCTCTTGTCAACAACGGTCTTAGTCTCCCCTGTCGGCACCTTTGAACTCATACTCGGACGAACTATCTCTGGTTAGCAATGATCTTAGCCTCTCCGGTCGGCATCTTCGATTTTGGGAATTAAGGATTTAGGGCTTATTGTGAATTGATAGGTAGCGGAAGTATCGATCACAACATAAGTTGCGATCCGCCCATCGGATCAGCGTTAATCAAAGACTTGGGTCACCGCTCAGTCTTAAACATTAACAACATGGAAATGAAAAGTCAACTTCAGCACATTTTCTTACTCCGGCTAGGGGAAAGCGAGCTAAACAAGGAAGGGGGGGGGGGGGCAGCCTAATCAAAAGAACTCCAAATGAGCTCAAACTTTCCAGATCCATTCTAGACATCCTAAGGATCATTTCTTATAAATAGTGCAAGAGCTATTTTGGAGTGTAAGGCCTTCAAAAGATCGGTCCAAGTTTCTGACTAAAAGACGAAAAACTGCTAAACTGGACCTATACTAATTCCGGCAGCATTTTCCGCCAAACCACGGTGAACTAAGCTCTGAAATTTTACCAGGATGATCTACACTTATCGAGGAACATTTGGTATGAGAAGTCAAAGGCCAATTCCGAAGTCTCGGTGGAGATTCAATTGAAGGAAGCTTCAGAAGCAGAAAACGAATCCTAGTCGAATAAGGGTAACTTAGCAGAGAATCTATTTTGGACATTTTTTCTGTGCATTTTTGGAAGGTTTATAGTGCTGAGATTATCAAAGGCCAATTCCGAAGTCTCGGTGGAGATTCAATTGAAGGAAGCTTCAGAAGCAGAAAACGAATCCTAGTCGAAAGGGTAACTTGGCAGAGAATCTATTTTGGACGTTTTTTCTGTGCATTTTTAGAAGGTTTATGATGCTGAGATTATCAAGGAAAGTCCTTGAAGAATCCTACAAGAGTATGGCAAGATTAATTCATCATATTATCTTTTAGATAATAGACATGTTTTGCACACTTTCTCTCCCATGGTTGTCACCTTGACTTTGGTGGCCCAAAACCACTCCAACACTCTTCATTTTCATGTTTCCCATGCATAATAAAGACAGCTAGCTGATCTTCTCTTTTCCCTTAGCCATATTTCTCTACTTTACTCTCTTTAATAGCTCATCATTACTTCCCTCTTTTTACTCCAGCTCTTCCATACCCTTTTCCCTTGTTTTTAGGATCTATTACCATTCTCATACTCCACCTTCATGCTTCTTACAATGCTTGAACTGCTCCCTTTTGCTTCCATTCATCATTTTACTCTTCTCTCTCTTCTTTATATAAGCATATCTTCTCACAAGGAAGAAGCATCACCCATTCCACCCCATTACATTTTCTTTCTCTCTTCATCTCCTTCATAAAACCTCCATATCCACCTTCCAAAATCCAAACCCATAATATCCATACCCCCCCTTACCACTCCATTTCGTCCATCTTCCACTACCATAAACTCCATCACTACTACTCAAAATTAGCCAAAGAAGCATCATATCTTCATCACCATTCCATTCATCCACCATCAACAAGAAGTCCATAATCCATCTGTTCCACCATTAAGAAGAATTCAAGGAGCAATCAAGGAGGACAAGGAGGAGCTAACCATCAATTTGTCAAGCTTCAACTAGTTCACTCTTTCCTTAAACTCCTTAATTTTCCTTTATGTATTTTTGATTTGGTGTTAATTTGTATGAATATGAGTGAGTAGTTACTTTGTTGGGGCTGAGATTAAAAGCCATAGCCAATCTTGTATGGATTGATGCTATAATATGATGTGATACAATTTTCTTTAACATACCTACATGCTAGTTCAAGAGTTGAATGCATATGCTTAGACTTTACCACTTTGAGTATGTGTGTTTGCCATATCATGATATAATGTTTAGAGATTGGTAACCTTTGAATGTTAAAGCATGAAAGCACACTAGGTGTGCATGTAAGGGTTGTGAATTACAATCACTTAGAGATAAGATTGGTTGGTTTGCATGTTTTTTTCATCTCCAAACTTTATGCACTTAGGGTAATGCATTAGATACCTAACCAGATTGAAATGCATGACTTAAGTAGTTAAGTACTACACCCAAAAGGACATATGCTTAGACTTTACCACTTTGACTATGTGTGTTTGCCATATCATGATATAATGTTTAGAGAGTGGTAGCCTTTGAATGTTAAAGCATGAAAGCACACTAGGTGTGCATGTAGGGGTTGTGAATTACAATAAGTTAGAGATAAGCTTGGTGGGTTTGCATGTTTTTTTCATCTCCAAACTTTATGTACTTAGGGTAATGCATTAGATACCTAATCGGATTGAAATGCATGACTTAAGTAGTTAAGTACTACACCCAAGAGGGTTGCTTGATATCACAAAAGGAGCATATCTCTTGTCATACCCGAGAGGGATGCAATGAGAGAAATTGGTTAATTAATTTAGCATAATTCATATAAAAATGCATCAATACTTGCAAAGGAGGTTAGTGGTAGACAATCTAAATCCTAACTTTCATCCATTTGATCACTAGTTTAGTTTAGAGTAATTTAGTTTACATTTGAGCATCTAGTTGTTTTCAATTCAAAACTATCTTCAAAAACCAAAATCAAATCACTACTCCATCTTGCACATACTCACCATGAACCTAGATTTCCTTGTGAATTTAGGTTTGTGATTGTACATTTACATATTCTAGCTCTCTTTAGGTTCACACCCTAGCTAGTGAAAGGAATCTAATCATCGTGGGTTCGACAACCTTTCTTAAATCCCTATACTATTACTTGTACCCCTTATACTTAAGGGTGGCTATTTGGCTAATAGCGGTGTCTGTTGGCGGTCATTGGTCGGCCGAGCGAAGTCGATGGCCGAATGGAGCAGATCGACTGTCGATTGATGGCTGGGTCGGATGATCGATCAGGTTCCTTTCGTAGATTTTCCAGATGCCAGTTTGTGTTGGTGGACTAAGACGCTAGAAGTTGTCCGACAATGGTTGGACGGTGATGGAAGCATGGTGGTGGCCCGACGCAGGTGGTGGGGTGGCGATTTTGGTGGCGAGGCAACGCAGATACTACTTTGGACCCGGCGGGCGGGCGGGCTGGATGCATTATTGGTTTAGTCCTTCGGGCTTGGATGCAACTGGTAGGCCCAATATGGGCTGGAGATGGGGCTTGGGCTCACTTTGTGGACCCTACCCAAGTTGTTATTTTATCTTTTTATGTTTTTACTATTTTCAGTTGTTTAGTTGGTTGCGCATTTTGTGAGCAATGGTCCTTATATGTGTCGTGTAGGGCTAGTCGGGTTGTGTGCCTTGTCTGCTCTAGGTAGGCTGCGAGTTATTTTCTTCGTCAAATGGTCGCTACTAAGTGGCAGGGTGAAGCTAAGTGTCGTCAGATTTATCATCTGGCGGCAACATAGTAGGAAAGCTGAGATTATGGTAATTGTGTTATGTTGTAATCGGGTTACATATCGAGTTATCTTTTCGTTATGTCACCACTATGTCATAGCAAATAGAGTCGCCAGTAGAGTGCTCTTTGCTAGTTGGTGCCTAGTTGAATACACTATTTAGTAGAGACTCATAATAGTATTTCAGGATGTTCTCTAGATGTTTATTGTAATCTTGTAATCATGGGTTCAGGCTTGATGTCCCGCCTTTGTATTCGATAGTTTTATTAATCAAGGCTTGAGGGCAGCCGCACCAGCCCTGTCATGCCCCTGATTTTACACACATGAAAATCGATATATATATATAATCCCATAATTATACATGCATGAACGTTCAGTCATCAATACAAAATACCTAAAATCTTTTTCCCTTTAACTACAC
This sequence comes from Rosa chinensis, assembly GCF_002994745.2. Taxonomy (NCBI): domain Eukaryota; kingdom Viridiplantae; phylum Streptophyta; class Magnoliopsida; order Rosales; family Rosaceae; genus Rosa; species Rosa chinensis. The sequence continues at coordinate 45,677,309 of NC_037089.1, forward strand.
ACATATTGATGCCCTGAACCTACTATGTCAATATTGACCCACACCACAGAGTTATATATTACATAAGCTTACGAATTAAATTGTCAACAACAAGATAAAACATAAATACTCCTCAGAGCTTACTACAACGGAAGTCCAAATAACGGTAAAGTCACAAAATTTGCTTCCTACGGTTTAGCTGCAAGTATGCAACCCCAACTTCAGCCACGATTATCTTGACCTGCAGGATTAACCCCTACACCGTTTGAATGGTGCACCGGGTTATCACACAACAAACCCGGTAAGTTTTTGCAAGCCCGTATGAGTAACTCAAAACAACTCACACCAAGATCAAGGGATGAACCCCGCACGTTCCAATTGAGAAACCAATCACATTCTATTCTCTTAAAGCACGAAATAAAGGAGAACGACTCACACTTTAATTTCCTTCAAAATCGAAATAAAAGAAAGCAATTAAACCTTAGTTTCTTTCAAATCGAAACATAGAAAACAACTCACTTTTTGATTTCTATCAATCGTACCATAGAAAGCAACTCACACTTGAATTCTATCAATATAACATAGAAAGCAACTCACACCTTGATTTCTATCAATTGTACCAAATCGTACCATATCGTACCAAATCGTTAATAAGGAAAACAACTTGTACCTTGTCCCCTTAAAAACCATTAATAAGGAAGCAACTCACATCCTGTTCCCTAAAAACACGTAATGTCATGAGTTATCAATAGGAATGAGCAAACGGGGGTGGGGGGCGTACCCACGGGTTTTCCCCGCATTTGTCAAGCGGGGGCGGGGGCGGGGGTGGGGGTGGGGGTGGGGGCACTTATTTCCCCCGTGGGGGTGCCGGGGTGGGGGCGGGGTTTCCCATTACCCATGCGGGGTCCCCGTTTATCTTTTTTTTCTTCTTTTTTTTTAATTGAGAACTATTATTTTTCAACCAACATATGGGGCATTTTTATAATTTTCTTATTCTAAAAAAAAAAAAAAACAGAAAACTTATACGGGGTATTTATGTTTCCCATCCAGAATACACCTTCAAAGCTATTCGGGAGGATCCGGCCGTTGGATTGTCGTATAATTTTGTAAGGATGATTCTAAAGGCGATCCGGGACGATCCAACCGTTGGATCTTTGTATAATTTTGTGAGGATGATCCTAAGGGCGATCCGTGAGGATTTGACCGTTGGATCATAGTATAATTGTGAAAAGACGATCCTCTAGGCGATCCTTGAGGATCCAACCGTTGGATCGTCGTATAATTTTGTGAGGATGATTCTAAGGGCGATCCGGGACGATCCAACCGTTGGATCTTCATATAGTTTTGAGAGGACAATTCTAAGGGCAATCCGTGAGGATCTGACCGTTGGATCATCGTATAAATTGGTAAAGATGATCCTCTAGGCGATCCTTGAGGATTAGACCGTTGGATTGTCGTATAATTGTGATTTGTGATTTTGGCTGTTAGAGAAGACGCAGCCAGATTTTTGCCAAAAAAAAAAAAAGAGAAGACGCAGCGGGATTTATAGAAATAAGAGAGAAGACTCAGCGGGATTTTATTACTTTACATTTAATCGCCAGGTTGTGAAAATTGTTTTATAGAAATAAATATTTGTTTTAAACGTATTGCTTCCTCATGACTAAACAAACAATTTCTTTCTTAAACACTGTCTCAAGCATTTTAAATACTCAATCGGCCAAAACAATGATGAAAATAAAAAAGAATAAAAAAATTATTTTTTGTCAAAAAAGAAAAGGAAAAAAAAACTAAAAAGATAGAAAATAGAAAAAAAAAGAAAAAAGACCAATGCGGGGGGCGGGGCGAGGAATCCCCCATCTGATAATATCCCCAGAAGGGGAACGAGGGCGCGGGGGAATTTGGGCCCGGGGGCGGGGGAATTCCCCGTTTGCTCATTCCTAGTTATCAATAACCAATTCCCGTTACCCCATGAATTACCTATATGGCAGACAGACTAGAGCTCTAACTGAAAACGTAACCACTCGTCCGGCCAAAGACGTGATTGCCTGATATTCTGCCCAAGGTCATAGACCTTCAGTCCTTGGGCCGCACTGTCCCTTGGAGCAAAACATTAAAGGAGTCACACTGGACCCAAATGTTACATAAATCGCAACGCTTTTGAAAACAATCGAAATCATCATTTACATAATCATTGTTTTCCGAAAGCCATAACACAAAACAATAAGGAGCATCACTTCATGCATATTGTTTTCATACCCAAATCTCAACGCTTTTCAAAACAAATCGAAATCAATCATTTCCACAAATCATTTGTTTTCCAAAAGCCACACCCCAAAACAATAAAAACTAAAAAGCATCATTTCATGCATATTGTTTTCATAAATCCACAAACCACCAAAACATATATATTTCACGTAAATATATATCTATATGTAGTCATCCGCTCAGGAATGCCTACTAATACCAACTATAGTTTGCAGTTAATAAATAACTCTAAAAACAATAAGGGTATTCCCGTTCGTGAATGAACTTTGTGAGATTACTCACCTCAAAACTCCCGCTGCGTCTTCAATCAAGAACAAAGCAGCCAATTCCCAAAACAACCATCCAAAATACTTCGTCAAGTACCTAATCACATACGGTTTCTACTCAATAACAATTCACAACCGAATTAAGTCCGAAGCCCTTGTTTTGAACTAAAATCCCCCAAAGTGGCGCCAATTGAGGCAAAACCACATCCGAGACCTCCCAAAGTCTCTGAAATACGTCCACGATCGACATGACCAAACCACAAGTCGATCGGACGCTTGAATCCTCACGGATCAATAAATCAACTGGTATGAAACCGTAAAAATCATAACAATTTCATACGAACTCCAAAATATGCGTATTATATATCAAAACGCTCGTATCAATGAGTAGAACATAAATAATACCAAAAACAGCCCTATACATGGCCGGAACGCTGCCACAGGCAGTGGCGCACCGCTGCCGGCCAAAACTCAATATTTCACAAAACTCCCAACATCAAAGTTCTTCATCTAAGCATGCTTGTGAACTTTCATAACTAGCTCAAAGTCAGAAAACAAGCATAAAGGTTCGAAAACTACCTCACAAGCCGTGAACAGTCATCCAAACCGAGTTGAACCAAGTTTTACGTGAATCGATCCAAACAACCACCAAGGATCGATCAAAGAGGCTGCTCTGAGCTTAACCAAGAAGACTTGAAGCCTCGCCGACGTCGGAACAAGGATTTCCGACCGGGTCTGAAATCACCCAACTGCGCCGCCTTGTAGAGCCGCCGTGGAGGAGAATCGGCGCTAGAGGACACCAGAGGGAAGACCAGACGGAGGAGACGATCCTATCTGGAAAGTTTTGTCGCCGGAGACCGCCGCAGTTCGCCGGAAAAGTCGGGTCGGGTCTGGTCAGACGGGTTTCTTCGATTCTGAGGGTAGCAGCCGAGAGAGAAGAGAGAGAGGGATGATGGTTTTCGGAAAAGGAAAAAATGAAAATAGTAAGTTTCCAACTTGGGAAACTTCTATTTATACCAAAATAGAAATTCCTTCCAATGGCCATAACTTTCTCATACGAACTCCGATTTTCGCGTTCCACATGTCTTCGAACTCGTATCGACGCGCTCTACAACTTTCGTGAAGGAAGTTTTCCGAGAATCCCAACATATAAAAAGTCAAACTTCACACGACCCCCTAAACTGTGAAATTCGAATATTTATACGTACGAAAACCATTTCACCTCACATACCACTTACAAATAAAGCACAATACCAAATATTCGTACAATTTGTCCATTACTAACTACCAAAATTAAATAACGAAAATCCAGGTCATCACAAGCCCTTTATTAAAAAAAAAAAAATTCCTCTTGGATTTTGTTTGAAATTAAATGGTTAAGAGATTGGATTATGAGAAATGAAAGAAAAGGGGAGAGAGAGAGAAAAGAGAGGGGATCCTCTGCCATAAAGAAAAAAATCTTGCATTTTTTGGTAATACAATTATTGGTTTCATAACGTTTTATCAAATAATTAAGGTGGTCAAATTGGAAGCACAGTCAAGCACTCCACTTCGATAACGAATGTTGACCAAAAGACAAAAAAGAAAAAAAATTGATAACGAACTCATGTGGGAATCCCCGTTCCCCCTACCACTCATCTAGTCATCTTGTCAACTCGAGTAGCACTCCAAATGAGTAGCAATATCAACTTTTTGTTTTTTTTTTGTTTTTTGTTTTTGTGAAAATAGCAATATCAACTTTTCTCACATTCATGAAATAAGTTTGAGTTTTTCTATTGGAATCTCCAAATTTACTCACTTGACCTTTATGTTTTTACACCTCTTATCAAATTTTCAAATACTAAATTTACTCACTAAAGCTCACTAAACTTCCTCAAATAACCTCACTCATATAATTTGCAAACAAATTAGGGTGCTTCTATTCATACCTCTAAAATTGGTATTTGGACCTCCCCACTTAATAAACCTCCAATTTATTTTTACAAATAACCAATATGCTATCTACACCTCCCTAATTTTCCCAAAATGCCCATCGTCCAATAAAATCAATAAAAGTCTTTTTTTTTTCTCTAGATTCTATTCATACCTCCAAAATCGGTAATGGACTTCCTTCAAATTTTGAATAATTCACAATCCTATTACCTTTGAACCAAAAAAAAAAAAAAAAAAAAAATTCTCCATGTGGTAGTCTCTCTCTTTCACATAATTCTATTGCTCCTATTTTGTTTCTTTCATCCATACGTTATTTTTAGTATTTCTTCCAAAATTCTAACTATCATAGTTTAGCTTTTGTTTCAGTTTGGTTTATATTACTGTCATGCTTTCTTGCTTTGTTTTTCTCTTTCTAACATTCTGGCCTCTGTGTACCGCTATTGTATTACCAAAAAAAAAAAAATCTACTATGCTCTCGAATCTATGAAACTATAGTACAAGAGAATTAAAGTGGAAACAAAGAAATCCAACAATTAGATAGTTAGATAGCACAATAGCACCAACCTTTCAGGCCATACCAAGTTAATCGAAAAGCCTACAATTATAGAAGAGTAATTAAATAAAAGGTCATTCAAAGTAAGATCAAACACAATTAGATCTTGGATTCCCTAAGGGCAAATACGAATCATTCTTCACAATGGCCTGCATGAAAAAACATGGTGCCAAATCGACCCATTTAATCAAACCAAGAACCAAAATTTCAAGTTTATGAAGTGGATGCTTCTAGTTTTGAGTATAGTAGTACTAATCGAGAACATCATACCATGTATTCAAGTTGCAAAACCAAAATTCCAATTTTCTCAAGTGGATGCTTCTAGCTTTTAGTAGTACTAATCGAGAAACCAGAGTTAGACATTGGTACGATACATTGATAATGATTTTAGGGTTTATGTTGGAGGAGAAGGTTTTCTCCAAGTTGAAAACTACTAGAGATAAGAAGAGACCTTTTGTTTTTTGTTTTTTTTTTCATCCCCTCTTTTATGTCTTTATTGGTAATTTGACATGAGTTAATAAAGTCAACTATTACTTGAAAAAAAAAGAGAGATTCAAATACTAATTTTGGAGGTATGATAGAAACTCCCAACAAATTATTATCTTTAAAATAAAAACTTTAGTCATTTCAATGATTTAATCACTCTATAAATCTTTAACTAAATATACATTTCTTAATCAAACTTGAGTTTCAAAAATTAATGTCTAATCAATAAAAATGCCATGAACTATTCTGTTTTTTTTTAATAATTTTTTTTTCTATTTTAGCTGTCCAAAAAAAAAATCATTTGTTTTTATTCTAAATAAAAAAAAAATCATTTGTTTTTTAATGTTTTTTTTTTCTGTATTTTTTGTACCACATGATTAATTATTTAAAATTTATTTTGTTTTCCCTCACCAATATGCGTTCAACATATATATCATGGACTCGGCTTCTCTGCTAGAATATGACTTGCTATAATGTGCTTAGATTTTACTCACAGCCGTCATATATAGATTTAAGGGCAAGATGATACCACATCAACAAGCATCAAGAAGTCACTTCAAGTTCATCCCTTGCAGTTTTTTTTCTAGCAAATTATAGTTCTAGTAGAGAAGCCAAAATATTCATACATTTTAATGTCAAATGATCTTAATTATATTTTTAATTCTTATTAAATATATATGAATGTTTTAATGAGTTTGTAGTGAAATTGGAAAATGAAAATAGATAAGGAAAATAATAAGAAATACAATCTAATATCATTGAATTAGAAAGTCTACATAAAATAAATATATGTTCAAGTAAATCTCTATTTGTGTCTAGCCCAAACTCTAGGTTACTTGACCTAGTGATAATAAGGTTTAATTGGAAGAATCTAAAGATTCCTATTCGATGTATGATTATATTTCCTTGTATGATTCAGATTCTATGCATTGCAATCCTCTATATAAAGAGGCCCCTATTATCAATAAGAATACACAGCGATTTTCTCTCAATTCCCGTTTCTCTAAAACACGTTATCAGCACGAAGCCCTAACCCTGAAAACCCTAATTTCGTAGCCTTCAAATTCCAACATCCACCGCCCCACATATAAAAGCCCAAGCCTCAAGGAGCCCAGAACCGGCGGTGGAACCACTGGAATAGGCCGGAAACCACCTGAACCTGCCATTGGAAAATCCGAACCGGTCACTGCCTGTGCCTGCCCCTGCCCCTGCGCATCTGCAGAGAAGCTGCCGAGTCCTGCGAACCCCTGTGCCTACACCTGACGACATCTACCGAGAGCCCTGCATAGCTCCTGCCGACCCCTACGCAGCCCCTGTCGAGCACCTACCTACAGATTGCCTGCCAGCCCTGCACAGCCTCCGCACGCCCCTGCACAGCTCCTGCAGCAGCCCTGCACAACCCAGTTTAGCTCCGGCCACTTTTCCGGCGACCTCTGACGACCTTCCGGCTAACTCCATCAACTTTTCCGGTCAAGATTTCCAGCAACTTTTTGAGGTAAATTTTTCTAAAAGTTCCTGTTTTTGAAGTTTTTCATTATTTTTCTTCTTTTTCTCGGGGACTTGCAACTTCCTTTCTTCTAGCCCCCTTTCTTCTTCTTCATAGGGGAGACCAAAAGCCGAACTATGGGGGTTCGTGCTCACTCCAAGCTTGGAGCTTGTAGAGTCCTCCAAACTTAGAGTTTGTTGAGAAGAAAAAGGATCGACCGCATACATCGTTGTTTCGATCTAATCCAAACCCCTCTTGGAATCGGATTTTCTTGGAAGCGACTACGCTTAGAAATTTTATAGTTTTTCATGGTAGCCTTTTCCGCTCTGAAACTAACCCTAATCTTGTGTTTTTTTTCAGGATGAGCAAGCTGAACAAGTTGAACTTTGTTCCACTGGAGGCAACAGGCGCTAGATACCATAGGTGGGTGATAGGAGCATTTTAATGCGGTATTTTAATAGTTAATTCCTCACATTTTGCTTAGTTAATTCCTTAACGAATCGATTTTTAACTCAATTTCTATTTTTTAGGTACTTTGGAGTAGATGATGATGAAATGAGCTGTTTGGCCCTAAAATGAGCATTTTGGCCTGAGAAAGCGTGTCTTGGATAAATTGAGCCAATGAGAAAGCGAGCTAGACAAGAAATGAGGAGTGGCAGACTAACCATCCGAACTTCAAATGAGTTGAAACTTTCCAGATTCATTCTAGAAAGCCCAAGAATCATTTCTTATGAAGAGTGCCAGAGCAAACTATGAGTGGAAGGCCTTCAAACAATCAGCCCAATTTTCTACAGAAGCAAAACTGGAAAACTGGACCTGTAAGAGGTCCAGCAGCATTTCCGGCCCAACCACATGGCAATACATTCTGAAATTTTACCACAGTAATCTACATTCATGGGGGAATATTTGTTATGAAGAAGTCTTGGGCAGAATCTAAACTTTCGGTGGAGATAAAATTGAAGTAAATGAGTAGGAAATCCACCACCATCATCACCCAAAAACATTCCATGTTTTAGGGTGTAATCATCATGTTTTCTCCATCATTTCTCACACTAATCCACCACCATCATCACCCAAAAACATTCCATGTTTTAGGGTGTAATCATCATGTTTTCTCCATCATTTCTCACACTAATCCACCATCATCATCACCTAAAAACATTCCATGTTTTAGGGTGTAATCATCATGTTTTCTCCATCATTACTCACACTAATTTACTCCATCTTTTCCAATTTCACTCTTCTTTCTCTTCCCTATATAAACACCTTCTCCTCTCACTCTAAAATACATTCCTTCATCCATTCCATCTTCTTTGTCTCTCCATTTCCTTTCCATTTTCCCACATCCTCTAGTGCATTCAACGTTTCAAGCAAGGGAGAAGAAGAAGAAGAAGGAGCCGTGAGCATCATCATCCATCCTCCACCTTGAAGCTTGCTTTCGAGATTCAAGAATCCATAACGTTTCATCCTTCATCCCCATCTCCATCTCACGGTGTAATTCAACCTCTTTCTTTGTAATCTTGCTTAGTTTCGTGAGAATTGTTTTTAGTTGACATTTATGTTTGAACAAGGTTTATATTCTGAAATTTTATGATTGAATAAAGAATTTCGATTCTTATGTTGTGATTCCAAAGTTGCTTATGTGGGTTTGTTTAATTAAATTTGCGTTATAGATAACTTTTGTATTTTAATCTTATGTGGTTGCAAACACTTAGGGTTTTGATATAATTGGTGCTAGGTTTAAGAACATGAAATCGACTTTTCGTTTTGTGTAAACTTGAATCAAAGTAGTAAAGGTTTTGTGCAAAGACCGAATTTAATTAAAGAGGATTGCAATTAGGTGGACTTTTCCATACTAAGTTGTACACTTGAGTTGATAGCCTTTCTCTATGTGTAATGCGTTAAACATGACATGATTGACTAGCTTTCTAGGGTTTGATTGCATGTTTAATAGGATTAATCTAGGTGCTTTCGCTTAGGTTAATTAGCATTGAAAAGTAAAAAAATGGGAATTCATTTGCTTTCGAATGATTCACATAATCAACTCCTCTCACATGACTTGGAAGAACAATGTAGGGTTAATTCGAATTCAATGATAAACTTGGGTTTAATCTTTGTTTCTTATGTTTCATTCTTGTACATGTGTTTTTATATTTTCTTTATTTTAATTTTCAATTCTTTAATTCTTAAAACCCCCCCTTATTTTTGTTCACTTGTATATATTTATTCTTTATTTTATTTCTGTAAATAATACTTTTCTTTATTTGTTACACAATTACAGGTGTACCCTCAATCCCCGGAATAGAACGATCCCTATTTACTTATACTACTAACGATATTTTCAGGGTTAAATTATGCGCTCGCTCAAAGCGCATCAGTGGGTCCAAGATGTACGCCAACATCTTAAGGGTGATGGACATCTGGAAATTATCCAAGAGCCAAGTCAGGACGTGCTTACTCTTCAACAAGCAGCTGCTTTTGAAGCAAATAGAGCTACGAGAGAGGGAAATGAATCTAAAGCCATCATTCTCATGACAAGGCACATGAATGACAAGCTACAAAGTGAATACCTCAATGAGGAAAACCCTAGAAAACTATGGGTGAAACTTGAGCAGCGATTTGGCAACGTTCGTGACTCCCTGCTTCCTGATCTAGAAGTGAGATGGCATAGCCTCTGCTTTTGTGATTTCAAGTCTGTACTTGACTATAACTCGGAAGCCCTTCGTATCAAGTCTTTGTTAGAGTTTTGTGCCAAAACCATAACTGATACGATGTTGATCGAGAAGACTCTCTCTACCTTCCCCGTATCTGCACTGATGATTTATAAGAATTATCAGATTGATGTTAATGCAAGATGTATCACAAGGTTGCATGAGCTTATTGGTGCCATGAACGTAGCTGAGAAGCACGACAATATCCTTGTGAATAACTATAATGCTAGACCCGCGGGAACCAAGTCTATTCAGGAGTCTAACTATAGTCGCGCCCCCAAGGGAGGACTCAAGGAGCGAAACCCTAAGAGTAGGGACAATTCTGGAGGTTCTGGTTCATATACTAGCCCCAAAGAGGGAGGAAACCGCTAAGAGAGGCGTGCACGGAACCGTGGAGGTCAACGTGTGAAGAGAGAGAGAGAGAGAGGCGGAGCCTCCGATCATGGTAGTGATGCCACCAAAGGGAATGGTCGTCCAAATCGTGCCCCAAAGGCTCCTCGATCAACAGAGCCTAACCATAATGATGTTTGTCTTCGATGTGGATCAACGGGACATTGGGCCAAAGCATGTAGAGTATCCCGTAATGTCGTTGCAGAGGCATACAAGGCGTATCGTGAATCAAGGGAGGCTCATTACATGGAGAAAGAGGATCAAGAAGACAATCTCGCTCTTAGGGTGGACGACTTTAAGGGCCAAGAAACTAGCGATTTTGATTAAGTCCTTTTATTTTCCAAGAGATGTAGGCAATTGCCATATTATTTTTGTAGTAAATGCCAATGGTTTAGTCTTTCTTCAAAGTAGGCGTACTCAATATAAATGTGATGTCTAGGAATATTTTGAGATAAGTGGTACTTAAGTGAGGTTCGCTCTATCGACATTTGTCTACTTACCTAGTCACATTTGTGTTGGAATTACTGAAAGAAGTTAGACGACCGCCATTGTTTTGCATTAGCTAGTTTATTGGATTTGATTTTTCTTGGTTAAGAAACAATGATGTAATTCCATTTGGCTTATTAATAAAAGTTGAGTTCTTTTCTTTATGACTTTTTTTTTTTTAATTATGAGCTTTTCTTTTAGGAATGGATTCTGGAGAACTACAATGTTTTACGGATAGTGCGACTACACACACCATTCTACGCCGTAGGCAATTATTCTTAGAGATGTTGCCTACGTATTCCTCTGTGACTACGACGGCTGGGTCATTAGGTTTAGTTCAAGGACATGGAATGACCCAATTCTTATTGCCTAATGGCACCTTGATTAAAGTCGCAGAAGCTCTCTACGCTCCTAAGGCAAATCAAACCTTATTGAGCTTTAAAGATATAAGAGCCAACAGATTCCATGCTGAAACACATACTGAGAATGGAAAAGAATTCCTTTTTATTTCCTCTAATGATTGCAGACGGAAGCACATCTTAGAGAAGCTTATGTGTCAATCTAGTAGACTTTATGTCACTGCAATTCAACCAATTGAATCCAATAATGTAATAAGAGAAGATCTCTTGGATTCTGACACATACTGACTTTGGCATGACCGACTAGGACATCTTGATCGTGATATGATGATCCGTATACTAAAGACTTCACACGAATATCCATTCTTTAGAGTGAGACGAAGCAAGAATCGAAAATTGATTCCTGGACTTAGTACGATCGCCGCCTGTTAGGTCCATAATGACCTACTAATTATTCCCCTAATCTTGCACTTTTGCTTAACCTTTGTGTTTATTTATATATATTTATTATGTTTTCCTTATCATGCTAGGAATGATGGAGAAGCTTGGAAATGCACTAAAAAGTCAACTTTAGCACATTTTTTTTACTCCGGCTAGGGGAAACAGAGTTAGGCAAGGAAGGAGGAGCGGCAGACTGACCAAATGAACTTCAAATGAGTTGAAACTTTTTAGGTCCATTCTATACATCCTAAGGATCATTTATTATGAAGAGTGAAAGAGCTAGTTTGGAGTGGAAGGCCTTCAAACGATTGGCACAAATTTCTAACTAAAAGAAGAAAACTGCAAAATAGGACGTGTGAGGATTCCGGCAACATTTTCAGCCAAACCATGGCAAACTATGCTTTGAAATTTTACCTGGATGATCTACACTCATGGAGAAACATTTGGTATGCAGAAGTAAAAGGCCAATTCTGAACTCTCGGTGGAGATTCAATTAAAGGAATAAAGGAGAAGAAAGTGCGCAAAAGGACAAAAAATGGGTCAACGGTGGTGAACGCCAGATTCAGGACATTCCGGCCAAGGTGGCCAGCCAAGAACTGTGTGAAGGATAGGAAAGAGCTGTTTAGGGTTAGAGACTTTATGTGGAAAGACTTTAGGTCTAAGTTATTTTGAAATTCAAAAGTTGAAAGATAATAAGTGGTCCAATTCTTATACCTTATACCTTTGTCTCTCAATTATTACCTTGTTCCCCTACAAAATGACTCTTCTACCCTTACTTTTTCTCCTCCACCAAAATATCTATGGACTTTTTAGGTCATTTCTATGTAGAGATAAAAACTAGATCCACATTTTGTGCTTACAAATTTGTCAATCACATCTAGCCCTTCATTCCTTTTTATCTCCACCCTTGATTTGAATTGCCTTAGCCTTTAAATAACCCATTCTCTCTCCCCAAAACCGTTCACCCTTCTACTATCTCATTTTGCAACACCAAAATCTCTCTTTTCGCTAGTTCTAGCATAGTTTCTATCTAGTTTTGAGTTCTAGTTCATAGTTGCTTAAGTTTGTGTGAGAAATAGGTATGTAGGCACTTGTGTTTCACCAAAACTGAAGTTACTACACACTCTAAATCAATTACAACACTTGCTTTCACATATCCAAGCCGTTGTTTTTGCTTGTTCTTGAGTTTGTGGATGTATATGGTGTTTTGGGTTGTAAAAACCAAAAATCTCATACCTTGAAGCAATTCTCTTATCATTTTACATCTAGAGAGCTAGGTGGGATCTTTGACAACTTGGTACCTTTACAGAGTTAAGGGAAACCACTGAACACTTGAAATCCGAGTTTGAGATGAAAGATCTTGTGAAAACACGATTTTGCCTCGGTTTGGAACTTGAGCACCGTGAAGATGGTATTCTGATTCATCAATCAGCTTGTACCCAAAAGATGCTTAGGCATTTCAACACTGACAAGATTAAGCCTTCAAGCTCCCCAATGGTTGTCCGTAGTCTTGATCCAAAGAATGATCCATTTCATCCAAAAGATGATGACGAAAAAATGCTAGAGGCAGAAGTGCCCTACCTAAGTGCAATAGGCACATTATTGTACTTAGCACAATGCACAAGACTAGACATCTCATTCGCTGTGAACTTGTTAGCTAGATATAGCTCTGTGCCAACACGACGCCATTGGACTGGTGTTAAAGATATCTTTCGATACCTAAGTGGTACAATTGATATGAGCTTGTTCTATCCCTACAGAGAGACGATGGATTCGGACCCATCAAATGTCAGGGACGCCATAGATAGTGGCTCACGTCCCCTATCCCCATCCCAAACCGATATAAGTGTTTTGGAAGGTTTTGCTGATGCTGGGTACCTCTCTGACTCGCACAAAGGTCGTTCCCAAACTGGTTATGTATTCACCATGGGAAAGACCACTATATCTTGGAGGTCTACAAAGCAGACCTTAGTCGCTACATCTTCGAATCATGCAGAGATTATTGCTCTTCACGAAGCAGTTCGTGAATGTATATGGCTCTGATTCATAGTTAAGCATGTTCGAAGTAATTGTAGCCTGAAGTCTACCACAGATGAGCCCACAAGCATTTATGAGGATAATGCTGCTTGCATTGAACAAATGAAGCAAGGCTACATCAAAAGCGACAACACCAAGCACATATCGCTCAAATTCTTCTATAATCAGCAACAACAGAAGCTTCCCAAGATCAAAGTGAACCAGGTTCGATATGAGGACAATGTGGCAGACTTGTTTACTAAGTCATTGCCCAAATCCACGTTCGAGAAACATGTGGCAAGAATTGGCTTGCGAAGGTTATCTGAACTCCTATGATCGTAGTCATCAGGGAGAGGCGTAGACATTAGAGGGAGATGTCTACGTGTTCATCTCGAAACGTGAAGGGTGTGTTGTGCTCTTTTCCCCTTCGACCGATGTTATTTTTGTCCCATTGGGTTTTTGTTACTCGGCAAGGTTTTTAGCGAGGCAACGAGAGAAGCACCGCGTTTGGGCGACACAAGGAGGAGTGTTCAAGTAAATCTCTATTTGTGTCTGGCCCAAACTCTAGGTTACTTGACCTAGTGGTAATAGGGTTTAATTAGAAGAATCTAGAGATTCTTATTCGATGTATGATTATCTTTCCTTGTATGATTTAGATTCTATGCATTGTAATCCTCTATATAAAGAGGCCCATATTATCAATAAGAATACACAACGATTTTCTCTTAATTCCTGTTTCTCTAAAACAATATAAATTTTTCGGTATAATTATTGTCCTTAATTGTCATTTTATAGTAGGTTATATATGTCATTTAATAATTCATAGTAGAGTGAGGTCAAGTGAACAGATTTGGAAGTCCCAATAGAAACTCTCAATAAGTTTTAATTAAGCAAATAAAGCTCGATGTTAAATTTTTGAAAACTCTGTAATTGTCCTTAGGAAAATTCTACAATAGGTTAACGTATGACATGCATACAATTGCCTTAAAAGTGGTAAAATGAGTTATCAAAATAGTAATATTAGTCCTCAAAGTGGTAACATGAGTCCTTAAAGTGGTAAATTTTCTTAGTTAGCACATGAGTCCTCAAAATAGTAATATTAGTCCTCAAAGTGGTAACATGAGTCCTTAAAGTAGTAAATTTTCTTAGTTTACTACATGAGTCCTCAAAATAGTAATATTAGTCCTCAAAGTGGTAACATGAGTCCATAAAGTGGTAAAAATAATTGATGTATGAGAAATATTAACATACCATAGCTTTACCCTTGTCTTTGATTGATTAAAATTCTAAGAGTAGAAAAGATAATATATCAAGAATAGAAACGTAATTACAACCATAAAAACAGGAAGAAGAAAAAAACATTAACTACGTACTCTCATATCAGACCAAAAAAATAAAAAACCGCTCTTAGTTTTTTACTTTTGCCTTTTTTTTTCCCTTTCTAATTTGTTGTTGAGAAACAAGAAGGGTGGTTCTATTTTTACCACTTTGAGGACTCATTTTACCACTTGAGGACTCATGTGGTAACTAAGAAAATTTACCACTTTTAGGACTCATGTTACCATTATAAGGACTAATATTACTATTTTGAGGACTCATTTTACCACTTTAAGGTAATTGTATGCATGTGATACGTTAATACATTGTAGAATTTCCCTACACCTCCAATTCACTATTTTGAATACTTAAAAAGCTAAGTAAACCTCCTTAATTTTACCAAAACATCCTTAAACAATTAAACTTGTATCTTCAATAATTTGTTGTTTTTTTTTATTATAAATTTATATATATATTTTTTTATCTCTATCAATTCAACCAAGAAGAATTTTGTGAGGTAGTTGTCCACATTTTTGGTATACTGATAAGAGCACAAAGTGTGACGTTTTTAATATGTATTTTCCCTCATTTGGCTAAGTTATTATCTTAAAATTACTAATTATGACATAGTTTCTGTTTTTAGGTACTTCAAGGTCTGAAATGGTGAAAAGAGGCGAAAAGCGCAGAAATGAGCGTAAATGAAGGATAAGTCATTTTAGAAACCTTCCTCTTTCATTTTAGGAAATATTTCCTATTTTGTTTTAGGGAACTTTCTTCATTTGAACTTTCCTATTTCTGATTTTCTTGTTTTTAAAGAGAGTCCATCCCATTGAGAACTCTTGAGTGATGAAATCAAGGAAACATGAAGGATAAGATGAAGCACATAAATAATGAGGAATTCAAGGGGAGATAAAAGGGGAGTATTTATCATAATTATCTTATTCATATTGATTATAACTCTAATTAAATTCTGATTTTTCTTGATTATAGGAGTTCATTATGTGCACAATTGGACGAAGAAATTAGTGCAATTCAAAGGAGAGGAATAAAAGATGTATATGGGCACTATTCAAGGGAAAGAGAAGGAGCATTGCATGATTAACTCTAGAGATTTCCAAGATTCATTAAGGGGAAAAGAGATCAGAAAAATCAAGACTCTATCAGGAGAGAATCAAGGAAATTTGGAGGAGAAATCACCTCTAGATGATTGGCCATGATTGCATCACAAGAGAGGAGAATTCCACTATAAATAGCCGCCATTCTCTACTCCAAAATCATCACTTCTTCACGCAAAACTCAGTTCATTAGCCTATCTCTCTTCTCTCCAAAACCCTCTCCAAAATTCAGAAAAAGTCCCTTGTCGTGAAGAGCTTTAGGACTTCTCCAAGGCTGTTCGTGTTCTTGAAGGCCTAGCTGTGTGTTCTCTTGACGTTCTCCAAGCTTCCTTGAAGATAAAAAAGTGTAATCCATGACCCTTATTTATGTTTTCGTACTCTTTAGTATTGAATTTCATATTTTGATTATGAACTTTGTTATTGGAGTTGGATTTTTGTTAAGAGTTTATCTTAGTAATTTTCAGATTCATTTCTTTATGTTTTTGAGTTGTTTATGATATCTCTATAATCTGATTTCGTGCCATCCTTTTATATCTTTAAGCATATGATTTTGGTTGAATAATGATGTTAATCTACAGGTTAATAAAGCCAAATTTGTGTTCTAATTCACCTAATCATTTTAGGGTAGATATTTAAGTGGTAAAGACTATGTACAATGGTCGAGATTATATGCTACATGTTTGTGCGTTTGTAACTTCTTATGGATGCATACATGTTTGAATTCAGAATTCTAATTGCACTTAATGATTCATATTTAATATTGACGGATGCTCTTCAGTATTAACGTGATGTTTTATATGAAATATTTTAAGTTATGGACTTTTCCTAACTTAGGAGAATAAAAAGAAGAATTAAACTGGTACTTGATCACTACAGACTTGTACTTCGAATTCATTTATGATATTTAGTGTTGGCACGATTTTAGGTTGTATAGATTGAAACAATTTATTACATGTTGATATGGTTTGAAAATTCTGATTTGAGTGTGAAGAAGTCGATAATTGTAGATAGTTTTATTTGTTTTGTTTTTTATTTTAAGTAGATTAGGAATCAAATTTGAAAACCCCCCATTTTATTCTTTTATTTGTTAATTGACCTTTTTATGTAGGTGTAGCCTACAATCCCCGGATTGAACGATCCCTGCTTATCTTATACTGATAACTACATTTTGCAGGGTTAAATTGTGAGGCTATTTCAGCCGCATCATATACTTTCAATGATGAACTAGAAAGTGATTCTTGGAGGGGTCGAACAAATACACAATTATAAAGATTTTTTTGTCAATCTAGATCATAATTTTTTTGTTTGTTTTGCAATATGGATGGTTCTAGAAAATATTTTGGTTCTCAAATAAATAATAAATATCTATTAAATATAATTAAAAGGAGTTAACCTTAGATCTTAAGGAAGTAGAGTAATTTTTTTTTTTTTTAAACTTGGAAAATTCTTTGTGAACTCTAGGCGCCGCCCTGACGCCCAAAACCCTAAACACTGCATCTGCTTTGCATTAGCGCACTCACCATGTCCACGATTGATGACGTTGCCGCAAGCTTTGCATCATCCCTGGCTCTCCTTGGTGATGATGTGATTGACATCTCCAAGCTGTCGGGAGTAGATACTCGGCGCGGTTCTCAGACCTACCTCCTTGTACGCTCTCTGACCTCAAAGTCGGTTATGACGCCAGATTTGCAGTGGCATTTTAAGCGTATTTGGGTCAGGAATGCTGCATTCAAGGTCCAGGAAAGAGCACAAAAGCCTTTGTTCTCTCTTTCGATTTGTGTAAGGACAACAACAAGGTGTACACACCAGCAGTTAACCTACAAGATTTGACACCATCACTATATCCCACGGGACTACCCAAATACCATATTGGAGATCAGGCCGAGCACCCTCCTTGCCGGTGCTCCCAATGAGCAACACCTTAGGTGACAAAGGGCTTGTGCCTGTACAATAGAGCTCGGAAAAATACATGTCACGCCCCGATTTTTAAACACACTTAAAAATCAATATATATATATATATATATATATATTTATATATAATCTCATAATTATACATGTGTGATGATTCAACTATCAATACAAAATACCTGGAAAACTTTTTCCTTTTAAACCAAGTACATACTGATGCCCTGAACCCAAAATGTCAATATATACTCACTCCGCAGAGTTCTATATTACATGAGTTACGAATTAAATTGCTACAATAAAATAATAAGTAAATGCTCCACAGAGCTTACTACAAGCGGAAGTCTCAATAACGGTAAAGTCACAAAATTGGCTTCCTACCGTAAAGCTACTAGCACGCTATCTCAGTTTCAGCCACGACTACCCTGACCTGCAGGATTAGCCCCTACACCATTGAATAGTGCACCGAGTTGCCATACAACAAACCCGATAAGCTTATGAAAGCTCGTATGTGTAACTCAAAACAAAAATCCAAACAACTCACACAAATCAAGGAATAAACCCACACGAAATCACGGGATAAACCCACACGTTCGAATTAAGGAAACAACTCACACAAAATCACGGGGTAAACCCACACATTCCAATCAAGGAAACAACTCACGTCCATCATGGACAGTAAAAAAAAGATTATACTCAAGACTCTTTTTTAAAAACTCGTACTCATGAGTCACAAGTAGCTTCGTTGTTACCCCCATGAGATACCACGACGGACATACTAGAGCTCTAACTAATTATATCCACTCATCCGGCCAAGGCATGAAGTCTCGATTTCCCACCCTTGATCACATTTCGTGATCCACGATCACACTTCATGATCCACGATCACACTTCGTGATCCACGGTATAAATACCAAAACATTTAAAGGAGTCGCACTAGACCCAAAATGTTACACAATCCGGATCACACTCTGTGACCTCTCGGTACAAAGACCAAAACATTAAGCAAGTCACAATGGACCCAAAATGTTACACGAATCTAATAAAAGATTCCCCGTAATTGATTCCTGTCAATTACTCTCGGTACAAGACCCACATTTAAATAAGTCACCCGTGAACTAAAATGTTCCACATTACACAAGACTTTTCAAAACAACAGAAAACAACCCTTTCACAAAATATTGTTTCAAGAAAAGCCACAACACAAAACAATAAAATGAACGCACCCACAATTATTGTTTTATCATAACAAATCCACCAACCTATATATATATATATATATATACACACACACACGTAGACATTATTCACTCAGGAATGCTACAAATATCAACTATAGTTTGCAGTTAACTAAATAACTCCAAAAAAGATAAGGTAAACCAGTTCGTAATTGAACATTGTGAGATTACTCACCTCAGAATCCTGCTGTGTCTTCTATACAGAACCAAACTAACACTCACGCCAACAACTCTTCCAAATCACCTTGAGAAGCACCTAATCACCAATGGTCTCAAATCAGTAGACGATTCACAAGCGATTAAAGTCTGAAACCCCCATTTTGAACTAAAATCCTTAAAAGTAACGCCAATTGAGGCGAAACTTCATCCGAGACTACCCCAAAGTCTCTGGAATAGTTCTACGATCGCTATGACAAAACTACAAGTCAATAGGATGCTCGAATCCTCAAGGATCGAATAATCGAACGGTTCAAAACCGTAAAAATCATAACATATTCATACGATATCCAAAAATTGTGTATTATATATCAAAATGCTCGTATCGATGAGTAGATGATAAATAACATAGGAAACAATCCCTTTCATGGCCGGAACTCCGCCAAAGCACCGCCGCAGGTGCTGGCACAACCACCACAACGCAAAACTCAAAACCATCTTAATCCAACCGTCCAAAATGTCAAGAACACCAAATATATAGAACAACTTTAATACCTGGGGTTCAAGCCAACTCGATCTAGATCACCTTCTATTGCCGTCACAAGCCGAGGATCACTGTTCACCGTGAATTGATCCGATTCCAACATGAATTGATCAAAACCACCACCGTGGATCGATTGAGGAGGCTCATACGAACTCAAAACAGAAGGTTTGAAGCCATGACGTTGCCGGAGCTAGGATTTCCGACCGGGTCTGACTGCACTCTGGTTCGCCGCTTTACTGCATCATCGTAACCGAGAATCGACGCTAGAGGCCACCACCAGGAGGACCAGAACAAGGAGGCGAAGAGGTCTGTCCAAGTTTCGCCGCTAGAGCTCGCCGGAAAAGCCGGGTAGGGTTTTCAGGTTTGAGAGAACATAGGTTTTCTGATTTCCGAAAATTGAAGCCCAAATGAAAATAGTAAATTTCTAGAAATGGAAATTTCTATTTATAGTGGTTTCCAAAAAAATCTGAAACTTCCGTAGACCATAACTTTCTCACACGAACTCTAATTTTTGCGTTCCACATGATCAAGAACTCGCATTGACGCGTTCTACGATTTTTGTGAAGGAAGTTTTCAGATAAACCCAACGTATAAAAAGTCAACCTTTGCACCCCCTCTAAAACCATATTCTTCGAATAAAAATTCGTCCGAAACACTTCCGCTCCATCACGAACCACATACTCGTACCAACAACCACTAAATTAAATGCTAAAAAATCCTTGAAAAATATTAACGAATTTCCGGGGTACTACAATACATACCAAAAACTGATGTAACTATGAAGGGATAAGCTGTGTCCCACATCAAAGAAATGTGAAACTCCTTTCCCATGCTCAAGTATAAGAGATTAACACAACCACCATTAGGGGGGTAATAACTTCTTTCCCTTACTATTACTGTCAAAATATACGTAGAGCCTTATTCAAGCATTGGATAGGCATAAACCGTCCAGTACGGTTTATACCTCTAACGTTGTGTATTTTGATACGTACAGGGCTTTGGTGTTACCTTGATACCTACTGACGGTATAGCATTCTGTGTGACATAGCCGAAGAAATCCACTAGAAACACAAGGTACTTCGAGGCGGACCATGGTATTTTCAACGTGCACCGGTCATCATTCAGGAGTATGATGGCTTGAAATCCCTACTGCATTTCAGATGTATGAACTTTTCTTTTGGGTGAAGCTGCATAACATACCACTGATCTTAGTGGTAAAGAATACAATTGGCAATGTTGCTTCAATTGCAGGGAGGTTTTTGGAGATGGATGACAAACTATTCAAGGCCACAGGCGACATTAGGGTTCATGTGGCATATGATATTGCCAAACCCTTCTTCCTGACAAAAACCCTAAAACTAGGTCCGGGGGTTATTGAAGAAATCTCTTTTTTCTTTGAGAATTTGTTGAGTCACTGCTGGGAATGCAGCCTTATTTTTCATAAGAAAGGTGTTTACCCCTATGCAGGTAGAAAAACTGAACCAAACCTAATAAAAGATTGGTGGAAAACTATGTAGAGCTGCCTAGTTCTTTTACAGGTTTTGTGCAATAAAACTTTATTGGCGGTGCATTTCGATTCCAGGGCATTCATACGCCCATTCTTCCCCACATTGCAAGAAATTTATTTGTCCCTTGCCCCTTCTCCAAGCTATGCAAGCCAATGCTTATTCGTAGTGAAAACTTGTCGGTACCGGAGGAAGCAGACAAACAGCTTGCAAAATGCAAAACAATTAGCTTTGAAGCGAGGACGACCTGGTTCTCCTTTTTCCTGTCCCAAGAAGCTAAAACTCATGCTTGGAGATCTTGCAATGGGCAATAGTAGCTCACCGGCACCACCAAAGAAAGTGAAAATGCCTGCAGCTCCAGTCAAGCTTTCAGCCAAATCGTTGGGCCTAGTTGAGACACCGGGGGGACTGCTTGTTCTTGCAGAAGTGATGCTGCCTAGAGCTCAAAATGACTCCAGTATAAAGAATAAAAGAGGAAGGCCATTAGGGTCCAAAAACACAAACTCTTCTAAGTCAAAAAATCAAGTCTTTGCTGAAGATGTGCTCTCCTATCTGCACTCGGGGAAGCCTGCTAGCCCTAGCTTGAAGGGAAAGTAAAAGATTTAGTTTTTTACTTTATTTTGCCTATTACTATGCTTGCTTTCATATTTGAATAGGCTTGCTTGAATAAGTGAGCATGACATGTTGAATGAATTATTTAACCTTTGTATCATCGTGATATTTACTTGTATCATCGTGATATTTACTTGTATCACCGTGATATATACATGAAAAAAGAGGAAACTTAGACACGCATAAGCATGTGTAAAGATGCTAGCTAGTCGATGACCAAATAAATACAACTATTTTGAAACTTAATTTGCTCTCTCGAAGATTCATCGTAAACACCAAGCAATTCTTTTCGAATCTCACAATCCTCCATATTTGCGAGAAAAGAAAAATTAATCATCAGTGAAGAAAAGGTTGGCTAGCTAATACTCCGAACCCCAAAACATATATTTGGACACCATGTAATAGGTGTTGGTTTAAGGTAACCGAGATATGGATAGCAATTTTTTTTTAAATTAAAGAGTACATATAAGTTGTATGCCCATGTTTCATAGATAAGAACAGTACAAAATTGACTACTCTGTTTCAACAATCGTAGCTCAGAGTAGTCTATGTTAACAAAAGAATCTCACCCTGTAGGCAATCTATTTTACCTAATCTCACACGCCGAGCATGCAATTGTGGTACGGTGACACTATGTACTTCTACATGGGCTCATAGAGATGCTCTCACTAACATAGACATTTATTCTAACAAATAGTAGCAAAACTAGATAACTATAACCAAGCCCAAGTGCCTGTCTCAGGCCCAGGCCCACTGTAACCAAAGAAAGCAATAGCAGAAGCTATTCTGCCTTTGCCAATCATCACTGCTGCCACCACATTTTCCTGCGGACGACCCTTCCAGCGTGGCATCAGCTCCACCTCCCAAAAGCAGAACCCGAAAACCAATCAGTGTAGGAACTGAGTGAAGAAAAAAAAAGGAAACTGAAACCATAGTTAGCCAAAACAATGACTGATCTGAAGCCTCGATTCCTCGAACTCGACTCCAACCTGCCACCGCACAACAGAAACCTCCTTTTCAACCTCCGCCACTAACAAAAGGCACACCTATTCCAAACGTCACCGCAGAAGATCACGCTGTCTTCCTCTGCTATGCAAATGACAACCTCGAAAACACCTGTTCCAAGCCTCAAGTTTGGTTCCTCTGATTCACCCTAGGACCATGCTCGACGCCGAGAGATCGTGCCTTTGCTAGAAACGACGAAGAGAATTAGATCCGTCGCTGCCATTCTCTGTGCTCAAACCCTAGGATCGCTCGCGCCAACGTAATTTAGATATGGATAGCAATTGTAGTAATGAAATCTCCTTATCTTGACCCTCTTTAGAGAAATTTGTTCATTATTTATCAAGAAAAAGAAACACTAGCTATCTTCATGAGTTGAAGCACAATTTTCACCTAAGATACATTAAACATATCTTAATCTTAAAAAATATTTAGCCTCCTCCTGAGAAATTAGGAGGAGGCTATATATTTATATATTTTTTAATCAAGATTAAGATGTATCTGACGTATCTTAGGTGAATATATATATATATATATAGGAATTTTCTTAGGTGCGGACGTTCGTACCGAATTTTCGACATGGATTTCATATTTTCGACCACTTTCCGGCCACATTTTTACATCTTAACCGTTCAGTTTTTAGGTCCTAGTGTATAGATCATCTCTACTAAATTTCAGCGAATTTGGTGATCGTTAAGGCATCCAAAACTGCATTTTACACGAACGGACCGAATCTGTCGAACCGGAACCGTTCGTATTTATAATGGTAAATTGCAGTTTTGGATACCTTAAAGATCACCAAATTGGCTGAAATTTTGCAGAGGTGATCTATATACTAGGACCTAAAAACTGAACGGTTAAGATGTAAAAATGTGGCCGGAAAGTGGTCGAAAACAGGAAATCCGTACTGTCCGCTCGGTACGGACGTCCGCACCTGAGACGGACTGTGTGTGTGTGTGTGTATATATATATATATATATATATATATATATATATTAAACATACACTAAAAATTGGTTGCGTATTTCTCACTAGGTGCATTCTAGAATCCACATGCCGACCAACGTAAAAGATTTCAATGCAGAAAATGCAGGATCTTGTGATCTTGTCTGTGTCACTATCACTCTATCAAATTAATTGAAAAGTTTAATTTGTAAACTTGTTTGTACCTAGAACTACACCTATTTATATCCCTTTTATTTTTGGCTGAAAGCAAAGTATCACTAATTATTCTATTTCACTCCTTTCTTTGCATACCTTCCTAATTTTATTGGACCTTCTCTTGGCAGAGAATCCTGCATTTTTTCCCAAGCACAGAATCGATTATGTATTAGTTTTCTTTTCCCCAAAGAGAGAATTTGTGATATCCATATCCAGCATCTCACTTATAAACATGCATGCATGGCCATTAGCTAGTCCTTTGCCTTCCACTTTTGTTGTCTACTTGTTTAGATTTGTAGTTTTGTGATATTGAGTCCTCATCTACTACATTATCTTATGCATTTGGTTTAAGCTTTAACTATGAATTAAATTGATGTTTTAGGGACTGATTATGCATTATAATCGGGTTTATATATGTAGTGGAACATGATATGTAATGGCTTTTTCAAATGCATTATTTGGGTTGTCGAGTGTATTGAAAGATTCTATAGAGTGATTTTCTCTAACTAATACTAGACTCACAATGACTAATCACCTTATACGTAAGCTTTTGGTAGCTAATATTTAATTAATCCTTGGCTGTTGGATGGAGTTGTTAGTATTTGTAATCATTCTTATGTGGTATCAATAATTATTTTTGGTTTCTCCATAAAAGAAAATAGAAAAAGAATAGAGACTTGAGAAGATCGAATCGCATGCTCGCATATGTTCTTACTTTAAAAATAAATAAATAAATAATTGTTAAAGGAAAAGCACATTATGAAAATACAAGGACAAAATATGATTTTCTGGAAAACGAGGATTGCAGTGCACTGATCAATCCTTACTGGGCAGCAGAAACCAAAATAACAAACTAAACACCAAATTTTGGTTACGCAGTGAAAACCTCAAGTATGAGATAAAAAACACTGCGGGGCTCTTACTCTTGAGAACCCAAAATAAAGATCATCATATTGAAAATGATATGTTCTTTTACAAACTTTGAATAGCACTAGCTCGGCTATAAGATTCACACAAAATCTAATACAAAGTTTGTCTTCCTTCTAGAATTCCTTCACTTAAACGATCTTCAAATCTTGTTCTTCTTTTTCACAGTCTCCCTACTGATCTCGAGAGAGTATTATGCATATGAAACTATGATCACAAACACTTATACATGGACCAAGTGTTTCGACTCTTTGTGAAGACACAAACTCAAACAAACATGCAAGACTCAAACAAAAAATTCTTGCCTCTATCAAAATCCCCCTTTGCCGAGTATATTCCTGTAATATGTATACAACCAGCGGCAACCCTCAAAACTAAACAGAAACAACCTTAATTAGACTTCTATTAGGAAAGAGCTTTTATTCCAAGATATCCACAGAATCCTAGAATACCTAGGACTTAAAAACTACCCTTTTATTTATCAGAGAAAATCTGTTAAGAATATAATTCCATAAAGCCCAAAACCACTTCCTAAAAACTGACTCCACATAAAGGGACTCTTTGTATAGGAATGCCAATACGATAGGTACAAGAGTTGTACCTACACATTATGTGTCTTCGTCAAAGCAACTGACGAGGAGGGAATCAAGGAATTACAATTACAGCTCAATCAACATTTAGTATCAATAATGTAATCGATATTTCCATTGTAATTCTATCCCTATATAAAGGGACTATGAAATGAAATGAGTAGACCGATTCCAATCTTAATTTTACTTTTACACGTTATCAGCACGCTCAGAGCTAATAGCCAAGAGAGAAAAAAAAATCTTAGCTTCGAAAAAAAAAACTGAACCCTAGAAGAAAAAAACTTTTTCTTCTTTTCTGTCGTCCTAAATTTTTTTTTTCTTTTTCCCCGTCCATCTCATCGGCCTCAGTCCAAGATCTCCATCTTTCGCGGTGGCCTCCACTCGATCCCAGCCCACCTGCCAGCGCATCTACGCAGATTGTCCTCCACACCTAATTGCTGCAGACAGCCAATCCTGCCGCCAGAGGACCAACGCTGTCAACCTCACCATAAATCCCGACGTCAGTGGTCGACTCTCAAGGCAAAACAGATCCGAGTTCGACTCATATCTACCCAAAAATTGAAAAGCGCAATCACCGCCGATTCTGCGCTGGACACCAGAGCCTCCGCCTACAACCCTCACCGGCCAGCCGACCTCAAGCGTTGCTGCACCTGCAAGCACGGCCCCCTTGGCAAGGTTTTTAGTGAGGCAACAACTCATGCACCAATTCGTCTTTAACTTGGCACAAGGGGGAGTGTTAAAGGAAAAACACATTATGTGCCTTCATCAAAGCAACTGACAAGGAGGGAATCAAGGAATTACAATCACAGCTCAATCAGCATTTAGCATCGATCATTAATGTAATCGATATTTCTGTTGTAATTCTATCCCTATATAAAGAGACTATGAAATGAGTAGACCGATTCCAATCTTAATTTTACTTTTATAATCACTACTATTTTGTTGTCCACTTAAACTTTTTGTCCACTACTATTTTATAGTTACTTAAACTTACCTTAGGTGAGCAGGACTTTATCTTACGACTAGACTAAATGTTAGTTAACTACTTATTTGAATTTATTTTTTGTTTTTATTTTCTTTCCTATTAACATATGAAACTTTTTTGAATTTGTCTTCATTCTTTTTACGGGTGACCCATTCGTTGTTGTAATAATACAACCGATGATCACAATAGTACGTAGATTAGTCATTACAACAATCAAGCCTATCCCCCTTACCAAGTAAACCTAAAACAATCACTTGGTAAGCTAGCTATTAGAGAAAAATATATTCTTCAATGGAAAAATCAACTACTTAATAGCATGTGTGCAAACACTTGTTGTAAGAGAACAATAAGTACATCTAAGTTGGCATTTAGCGCTCTCACTAGTACAACAAGCCTAGCAAACAACGCCAATTTTTCAAGATAATTACCATTTTCCTAAAAGAAACCTTGACAAAGAATGTTCAACTACTGCCATAGCACAAGAACTTAGAACTAGAGGTGGCAAACGAGCCACTAAGCACGAGCACGCCACGGGCCCGGCACGCTTAAAAGCTGTCCGGCAAGGCCCAAACCCGTTAGTGGCCCGGCACGCCCGAGCATGTTAGAATAACGGGTCAGGCTGGGCCTAAGAATATTGGCCCGGCCCGGCCCGAGCACGATATATTATGGGCCGGCCCGTTACAAACACAAAATTTCATTTTGTTTTTAAAAATATTAAAAAAATACAATGATGAGATTTGAATATGAGACCTTTTTATTTAAAATCTCATGACAATTCTACCAATACTTTCTTTTATATTGTCAAAATAATGAAACAAAACATTATATCCTTGTTTTGACATAAGTATTTTTTTCTAAATATTAAATATATATTTATTAATAAAGACTAATCTCATAATAATACAACTATAGGATGAATGAAAGAATAATAGATATTAAATCTTCATTATATTAATAAAGATTAATCTCACAATAATATACTAAAAACAATATATTTTGAGTTTTTTCTTTCTTTCTTTCTTATAGTGAAATATAAAAAATTATTAGAAATCTAATCTTAAAAAGCTAAGATTAAGAAAATAGTTGTAGAACTTAGTTTATTTTAATTTTCTAAATAGTTAAATAAAATTAATTTTTATTTGTTCAAATTAAGATCTTAAAATCGTGTTTTATAGTGGGTAGGCACGAGCACGGCCAGTTATTAACCCAGCACGAGCACGGCCCGACACGATATGGGCTAGGTCCATGGGCCGGGCCGGGCTTAATGTTTATGTAAATGGGCCGGCACAAGCCCGACACGATAATAAATGGGCTGGCCCAAGCACGACACGACCGGGCCGGCCTGTTTGCCACATCTACTTAGAACTAAACCTCAAATACCCTAGCCTCAAGCCCAAGAGCGCATGTCATAGTTCCTAATGTCTCTGGGCCCGGCTCGGCCCGTTTGCCACATCTACTCAGAACTAAACCTCAAATACCCTAGCCTCAAGCCCAAGAGCACATGTCATAGTTCCTAATGTCTTTGGCACCTGTAATATCAACCCACATCAAAGTGCCCAAGCATGACCCTCGCCATCGCATACCTAAAATTTGCCCTCACCATCAGAAACTTGCCATCCAACGCTGCCTTTGGTCCACCTCTAGCCTCCTATTGAGATCAAGATCACCATATCTTTGCTAAATCAGTTTCACCGTTAAAGACTTCAATGTGCCTACAAATGATCACCCTATTAAGGGCAGACACCAGACTCTTTTGAGAAAGAAGACACCATATAGACGGGAGAGTCTCTTTTGGCCTCAATTGATGAGGAAAACTTTGTCCCGTTAAATATTTTAGTTTTCATTTTTATTTTTTATAGGATAATAATTTTTCCTCTTTGAATTTGTCTTTATGAGTTTTGGAATTCTATTTAAATAGAAAAGAATCACACAGTTCTGTTACAGTAAGTGAATCACAGCTATGTTTTCCTATATGTATTTTTCCTAAAGAACAAATTGCAGCCTATGATAACCACAACACATAATCACTATGTATTTGGAATACATGCAGAGTCTGAAATAGATATTTTCATGAAAATCACATCACCAATAATTGATAAAAGGGCAAATGAAATGGAACTGCCAGCAAGGAAAGAAAGCAGAACAAAATTAAAACAAAAAAAATAGAAGAAAAAGAAGGGACCAAAACCCTCCCTTCCAACTTTCCACACAGAATTTCACATTCCAATGATGCGTCGGTCCAGTCGTACAAACATGACCTTCACAAGTCACAAGCTCTTCTTTTATTCAATCATTCATTGTCGTCACATGATCCTAAGCCCAAGTGACCTATAAATAACTCCAATCTAACCAATAATAACAGATACGTACTCACTCACACACACACACACACCTATTATTATTTTGTTTCTCTCATTAACAGGAACACTAATCAAGTAATCACAAAGTCATCAAACTTATCATAAAAAATAAAAATTTTAGATACCCAATGACATGACATGCAGTTTTTTAATTGGCTGACATGAAATTGCATTTAAGTGATGTGGTTGTGATTATGTTACTTCGCATTAAATTTCTTAAAAGCAAAAGAGTTTGGATATTAATATTTTAGTAGGGCTGGGCGTCCGAACCCGAAAGACCGAGGGCCCGACCCGAACCGAGTGAAAAAGCCCGAATCGGTTCGGTTTTAGATTTGAAATTTTCGGTTCGGTCTAAAGCCCGACCCGAATATAAATTTTCGGTTCGGTCTCGGGTTCTATATTTTCAGGGCCCGAAAGCCCGAACCGAACCGAATACTGTAGCACATGCCACATGTAAGTATATGATTGGGTGTTAAATATTAAGTTAAATATTAAAAAAAAAAACTAAATGTAAAGCCGTAAACTCGTAAAGGGGTTCACTCCTTTAGTCCAACCCTAGAGAATAGAGATCAGAGAGTAGAGAGTACTCGTCTACTTGACCTCAGGTCCTCAGCCTCCCTCTCAGCCGATACCAATCAGGCAATCATGCCAATCATGCCATCGATACTCGATAGTTCGATACCAAAGTTCTGATTCTCAATCAGTCAATCTCAATCTCCATTCAGTCTCAGCCGGTTAGCCCCATATCTCAGCCTCAACCTCTTTCTCCACTCTCCAGTCTCGATCCCCAGTCTCAAGCTCTCTCCAGTCTCGATCTCCAGTCTCCTCTCTCTCCAGTCTCGATCTCCAGTCGTCGCCGTCGATCTCCAGTCGTCGCCGTCGATCTCCAGTCGTCGCCGTCGATCTCCAGTCGTCGCCGTCGATCTCCAGTCGTCGCCGTCGATCTCCAGTCGTCGCCGTCGATCTCCAGTCGTCGCCGTCGATCTCCAGTCGTCGCCTTCGATCTCCAGTCGTCGCCCTCGATCTCCAGTCGTCGCCCTCGATCTCCAGTCGTCGCCCTCGATCTCCAGTCGTCGCCGTCGAGCTCTCGATCTCTCTCTCCAGTCGTCGCCGTCGAGCTCTCGATCTCTCTCTCCAGTCTCAACCACTCTCTCCTGTCTCGGTCTCGATCTCGATCTCCAGGCTCCTCAACCTCTCTCTCCAGTCTCGATCAAATTGCTTCTGATTATCAAAGCTGAGATTGGCTACGTGAAATGATGGTATCAAAGTTCAACATGTTCTTATTTTTCCGTTTTCTTAGTTGAAAATGAACTCAATTCAATTCTTTTTCTATTGAATTATATACCGTATGATAATCTTTATTTCTCTTTTCGAACAGCTCCGAAACTCCGATTTTGGGAGAAATCTGAGAAACGAAAGTTGTACTCAAAGCAAATAGAAGTATAGAACAGGTTTGATCTTCAACATAAATGTTTCTTTGCTATATTCAATTATTTGTTGTTTTTAGTTTTCAACTTATATTTGTTTTTATGTTGTGGAGACTCTGTTTAATCTGCAGTATTAAATTTTTTTTCTTTGTGAGAACTTTGTTGGGTACTTGAATCATTGTGGTTCATTCTGCAATGATTGATCGAAAAGATTTCAAAGTTAAAGCTATGTTTTAATGTTTAACACTTTAAAAATTTTGATTACATGATAGTCTATTTGATTTCATGGATTTCTTTTGTGATCTTTGGTTAGATTGGTTGCTATTTGATTTAAATATGTCTTCAAATGTTCTTATCTGTATCATCCGTAGATCAACTCTCTCATTGTTAATTATGCAGCATGTTATTGATCTGAGCATGCTTTGGTTTTGCAATGCTTTTGATACTATATCACCAGAATAATAAGATACTGCAATGCTTTTGATACATGACTCACTTTATACTTACTTCCAATCCTTGAAATCAAAAGACCAAACCACATTCTTTAACGTTTACTCTGTCTATTAATTTGCCAAGTATCCTAATCTTGCTGCCATTGCCAAGGATGTTTTGGCAATACAAGTGAGCACAGTGGCAAGTGAGTCTTGCTTTAGCACAGGCAGAAGGGTCATTGATCCCTTTAGGAGTTCTCTAACTCCCAAAACGGTGGAAGCATTGATATGCTACCAAAATTGGATCAGATCCGAAAGCATCCACAACATTCAATATGTTCCTAGTATCGAGGACATTGAATTTTATGAAAGTGTGGAGGATGGTATGATTTTTATTTTTGGAATGGCTGCCTTGTTAATTTATTTCAAGTTTCTAATGCAATGTAGTAATGTGTACCAAAATCGGGACAGTTTTTGTTTAAACTTTGTACTTTTGTTGTTTTGCAGAACATGCAAGGGAGGAAGGTGCTAGTACAATTGATCAGCCTGAAATGCCATCTACGTCTAAATCATCTAAAGCTTCAAAGAATTCAAGGGTAGGTAATGCCGGCAAAAGTAAAGCAGCAAAATAAGGTACTGCCCCAGTAATTCTTTAAAACTGTGCGTTTTTGCATTTAAATTTATAGTTCATTTTGGTGTTTGAGCTTTATGTTTGTGCTGAGAAAGTAGTAAAGAGCTTAATCACTTAATGTATAATCTGCCTAATGTTCTGCATTTCTGTTAGTTAGTGATGATATTGGATTCATGGATTGTTCTTCTTTTTGGGGTTATGATTCAAGTAGATCAGTGTGAGTCGGAGGATTTTGATCAACTTTGAAATGTGAATGCAGAGCTGCAAGTTGGAGTTGTCATGGAGTTCTAGACCTGTTGAGCATGGGAGCCGGCCGAGCAGCAATTTGTGATTTTGTGCAAAACGGGAGGATTGTGTTCATGTTTCTGTTGCAGTTGTTGTACCATTCATATGGTGAATTTCAAATCATTGAACACATAGTTGAAATGATTGAATAAGTTGGATTGTTTTCTGTTGGACAATGGACATTGGACAATGTAATGAATGTATTTGTGGGACATTGGACAATGTAATGAATGTATTTGTGAGTTTGTGTTGTAAAAATGAAGATAAATTTGTAATGCATGATTACTGTTGTGTTAATGAGATAATTGGATATGCATTCTAGTCTTCCAGGTACCAAAATGAGTGGCAAATGACAGGGTGCATAATTGTATATGGAAAACAGGGAAAACAGGCAAACTGGAAATTGGGCCCGAAAAAGCCCGAAAAGCCCGAAAGCCCGAACCGGCCCGAACCGGTTCGGTTTATGTCGGTTTTCGTTTCGAAAAAAGCCCGAACCGGCCCGAACCGATATTCTCGGTCTCGGTCTCGGTTTCACTGATTTTTGGGCCCGACCCGACCCGAGCCCAGGCCTATATTTTAGGTATAGGATTCCTCCACTAATTTTGTCATGATCTTGGGGGACCATTTGAATTAACAGAACACCAGTTCTGCAATTTTTTTTTTTAAATTTAGAGTATTTTTCATTATTAAATAAAGACGTTATTAAGATTATCAAATAAATCGTGAATCAACTCAAGTGCTGACGAGCTCTTAAAGTTTAGATTCATTGACAACCTAAATATCTTCCATAATATCAAATGAAAATGACAAGCAATAAGTCCCGTACTCATGTTGAAGAATACGGCATAAAAGTTGTAGATAACAAGAAGAATTGAAGATTCACTGTTTATAGCTTTGCATTATGAATTACTGATCTATTATTCCACAATTTGAATCTATAATTAAATGTTGTCTATGAGTCAATTCAAAAGCATCTAACTTACAAATTAAAGACTTATATCGTACTCGTGTTTTATTGGTCTGTATATAATAAAAAAGAATCGAGTTACTCAGAAAAAAAAAAAGATTTAGAAAGATGATGTAATTTTTAAATTTGGCTTTTCATTATCGGCGGGTAAGCTCTGCTCTGCACTCGGCCAAGGAATTTAACACAAGCGTACACAGCAGTTTATCTCTCTCTCTCTCTCTCTCTCTGTAAACCCCCTTTATTCTATTCTTTGTCCGTCAAATTTCTCTGAATTTGAAGCCTATTGATTCTCACACCACCTCTCCTCTCCGTCTTTGTTTGCATGACTTCCACACCTCGCATTTGCTAGTCTTTCCATAATCCCAATTGCTTCTTCTTCTTCTCGGAACGCCTCATATCTCAGGTTCTTCTCTCTTTCTCTTTCTACTTACTGCTCTCTTTTCTTGTTCGTCTTCTTGATTTTTTTTTTTTATATAATTTATTAATGGAAAACAATCTGTGCATTGAGCAGTGATTTTCTGGTTGACTTGTTCTTGCGAAGTCTAAGAAGTTCTTTTAGATTTCTTGATGGATTTCGCTTCAATAATGGTGCAAATTTAGTATAATTGTTGATTAGCTTGAATTTTGATTACATAATAATGTGGGTGAAAATAAACAAGGGTGGGATTCTGTCAAGGATTTTGTGTAGCTAAGAACCAAGAATTTCATGGGGGCTGATATGATTGCTGCTGATTTATCAGAATATTAGAAATTCTATCCATTTTGAGCTGTATTTATTTCTGGGTATTTGACCAAAAGAACAAGGACCAGTCACTTTCACAGAGTTTACTATTCAAAACCAAAACCTTTCATTTGGGTTTCTGAGAAATCCACAAAAGGAAGCAAAATGAAGTTCCAATTTATTTTTTCATTATAATTCTCACCTTTATTAAACCAAATCTGTTGCATTCAACTTTCCAGTTCTTGGGTAAATAGTGAAACCTTTTAGTTCCATTGCTTTATGCCTTTTTGCTTTCCTGGGGTTTCAGATTAGTGGAAGTGTTAACTGGCACATTGGTCACAATTATTGAGCTTTGGGTGAATAGTGAGTCTCAAACACTATTTGATACTGACTTTATTTTTGGTATTGGGTTCATAGGAAAAACATCAGGATGCCACTACTTCATGAGTTCAGGGGTTATCGTTCTTAAACACGGGGTTATCGTTCTTCATGTGACATAGAACAAGTTCATATGTCATGAAATAGATATTGTTATTGTGTGTACGTACAAAAGAATCAAGTGCATTTTATAAAAATTGAAGAAGTGATAACTCTGTTTTGATGGAAAGATCAAAATGTTTAGCAGTTGTTGAATGTGTGATATTAAACCTCAAAAATTGAGGAATTCTTCTCAAAGCTGAAATTGCTTGGATGCTCTAAGAGGGTCTCAAGGTTTTCTTTTTTTCACTTGAATCAACTTTCTTTTCTAATATAGACTTTCTTGAGTGATATATCGACAACTTATTCAGTATACTTAGTGGACTACTTTGTTTATTCTCTCCTCTGTTGTGTTTCTACTTCCTTAATCTTTTTCCAATCTGATTAGATCATGGTGCTTTGCAGGGAAGGAAAACAAAATACAAGATACTAACTCTCATGGAAGAGAAGCAGTTGAATTTTAACCGGCCACTTCTATCTGTGAGACGTTTCTCAGCAAAAACTGTCTCCTCAGAAGCTGATGACAAAAGGAAGACAGCTAAATCACAACCAAAACTACCTCCTCTTCCTGCTTACAAGTCAGAACTGAAATCAGGTCCAGTGAGGAATCCGGGAACTGTTCCTTTTATATGGGAGCAAATTCCAGGAAGACCCAAGGACGAAAGTATACCCAAAAATCAGGATCTTGAAGGGCCTCTGGTTGCACCAAAGCTTCCACCTGGAAGGGTCTCAAAGGTTAAGAAGCAAGGGTTGGATAAAGGTTCTAAAGGTACAACAGCTGCTCAATCCCAAAATGGGAATGTGCTTTCCAGTTCTCAAAATATTTCAGCCTTGGAGAGAAAAGTAGCTACTAAAGATGAAAGGTCTAAAGAGGGGAAGGAGGAGAGGACTAGTTCAGAGGATGGTGATGAGACCTATTTAGATGCACTTGATGCACTTTCTAGAACTGCATCAGCCTATATGAACTGTAGTGTAAGTGGTTTAAGTGGACTGGATGATCCAGATATCATACCCTCGGGAACTTTCTCAACAGATCCACAGACACGGGATTTCATGATGGGTCGGTTCTTGCCTGCAGCAAAAGCAATGGCTTCAGAAACACCTCATAATGCTCCTAGGAAGCAACCAGTGGCTAGAGAGCAACCTATTTCCAAAGAGGAACCAAGAAGGGTGATAAAGGTAGTGACTGGGGATAAGCGGCATCAACTTAATCAATATAGGCCACTTTATGTTCGAGAAATAGCTGGGGACGCAAGTAAGGATGAAGGTGACGATTACTATGGATCTGAAATTTTTTTAGCTAAAGTTAGTGGGTTATTTCCTGGATTTTGCCTAAAAAGTTCCTTTTACTGTTTAATCCTGTTCCAGGGATGAGAATGCCTGTGCAAGTACCCATTTCTTCTGTTCGTAGAGTGCACGGTAACTCTTCTTATGCTGGTTCTCACACTGAAGCTAAAGAAAAGGTATTCTTCCTTCTCTATTTTTCACCTTAATGTTTTCCTTTTATTATTATAAGGTCAAGAAGATTTTTTGAACGTTAGCTGTTTATTTCTCTAGCATGCCGGGAGTGGTGTATATAAACAAAGATTAATTAGTGGTGATCAAGAAGCTGGGCTGCATGAAGATAACATTGATTTGAAATGTGAATCCAACCAGACCAGTAACAGAAGTAATGGTCTGACATTAGATGGGTCATCAGTAAACAGGCGTCTGCAAGGTAGTGGCATATCACCCTACCGTAGGCAATGTTCTCAGTCTATCCTTCATGATGGAAAATGTTTTCTTGGTATTCCTGAGAAAGCTAAGAGTTCCAAGGAGACTAGTAGCTCGGATAAATATAGAAAAGGCCACAGGTTTCTGGAAATATTGGCTAGTGAGAATGCTGAATGGGAAGCGGGTTTAGGAAGTCCTGTGGTTGAGAAGACACTGTATGTTGATTCTGTACAGACAGTAAAATCTTCAAGTTCAAATTCATTTTCCTCAGATATAAAGGGCGAGGTGAAGGGACTTATTGATTACAGACGGAATGATTTGGACATTCCTGAAAGAAGTGGTGAAATGGAAGAAACTCCATTGGCAGAGTCTCCATGTCAAGATATTGAACACTTGCGGTATGTGAATGAGAAGGCAGTAGTTCAGTTTAAATGTTTGGACTTAGAAAACTCCAGTTTCCTGTCTTCTTCTGGCAAATCAACCGGTGATGTGCAACCAATCACAAGAAATGGTTCTCTACAGGATCAAAAGGATTGTAACAAACTGGCAATATCAAAAGTGGCCAACCAAGAGGCGTTTAATTTAGAAAGCCAACAGTTGGAGAATTCAGATGATCAAGAAAATTGCCACGGCCTTACTGAGGAATGTATTAGGTTGACAAGCGTGAATCTGGCTGATGAGGAGAACACGGATTTAGAAACCCAACAGCCTAAGACTTCAGGTACTGATGACATTTCTCATGGCCTAGTTCAAAATTCTATTACCTTGATCAGCTCGAAAGTGGCCCGGAAGGGGAAGATTGATTTAGAAAGTCAACGTCTTGTGAAACTTGGTAATCAAGGTAGTTCCCAGGGCAACAATGCACGATTACCTCTTGGACCTCCTTTACCAAAATCACCGTCAGAGTCTTGGCTAAAGCGTACCTTGCCTACCATTTCCTCCAGGAATTCATCTTCACAGTCATCTCTTGGTTCACGCATTTATACCAGCAGTCCGGTTTCTAAGGTATCCTCTCTCGATCCCAAGTGGGAGACGATTGTCAAAACTTCTAATGTGCATCACGGGCGTTCGCGGTTCTCTGAGGTAGTTCTTCTTTTTACAGTAGCTTTCCTATTACTGACGAACAAAAAAGCTCTCCTATTTACTTCTTCACTTACATTTATGGTGACATGCTTTTGTTTAGGTTACTCATTTTTTTATTACTTTTTATTTATTTTTACCAGGAACTTCTTACACCTATACCAGAAGCTTAGATTGAGGAACTCTTATGTGAAGCTCACCAGCTTATTCATTTGCCTTGGTTGGATGTCTCTCTTGATGGGCTTTAAAGGTCTAAAATTTTCTTTTTCACTTCTTAAAAGATTTAAAGGTTACTATATTCTGAACTTAGAAAACTGTACATGACAAGCCCATCTCTGATGCTGTAATTTCTTGTAAATCTCATCATAGTTTTTGTTTTTTTGAACTTAAAGTTTGTTACTCTACTGGGATTCTTGTATAAAGGAAAGCAATAGCTGTATTTTGTTTATAAAAAGAAAAATTAATAAAGGGGATTTGATGCTACAGTGAGTGAGCCATGTGGATTATCTGTCATGCATATGAAGCAGAGAATTCTTTTCTTGTATCTTCTAATATGTGGATCTTATTTATTGTTATGCTTGGGAGTTCAAACTTAATAAATCCATAATATTTGCCTGGATGGAATTTATTGGTGTTAAACATACTGACTTTTGCATTGTTGTTAGATTCACCCTTAAAAAAATATCAGCAAATGTGGTATTGACATTTTGCATTAATCATACGTATCTTACAGCACTGAATCAGACCCTTGTAATAGACTTTTCTAAGGTTCAACCCTCAACATCACGACCGGTAAGTAAAATTTCTGGGAAGCAACTGCAGGGACCCTGTTTTGAATAATTGAAATTTCTAAGCAACTAGTCAGTTTTGCACAGCGAGAAGCCTCGAAGTTTCGATCAATTCAAAGAACTAGCGACGTACGGCTTCGAAACTTTAACACGGCATTTGCTCATAGGTGGATGTACACATACATGCTTGAAATTCCTATATATAGCTGTTCTAATTGAACACAGCATTTGTTCATAAAGTAAATTGTTGTAAGGCATCGAGACCCAAAATATGGCTAGAAATTATTTTGTTGTTGGTGGCGGTGGTCATGGAGTGGGAGTAGGTCTCAATATCTTGGCAGACAACTTGGGCGGCCTGCTTTTGGTTTGCATGGTTCTTATGTCTCTCTCACTCATATCTATGGTCATATTTGGTTGTGGATCAAGCAAGGGAGGGAGGGGCAAGAGAGGGAGGGGTGGCGGTGGTGGTGGTGGTGGTGGTTGTGGAGGTGGTGGTGGTGGTTGTGGAGGTGGTGGAGGCGGTGGTTGTGGAGGTGGTGGTGGTGGAGGTGGTGGTGGCGGTGGTTGTTAGAAAATATGGTCATAGTTTATTATTCATATATGTCTACTAATAAAGGTATATCTCTCGGTCTATGTAGTTATCATTGATGTTCTACGGATCAGCTCAGTTAAGAAATGAAATCTGAAGAAATTGTTTTTATAGCATGTAGATTGATATGATGTGTTTTTTTTTCCTCATCTTCAATCCGTATTCTACATTTAGACAAAAAATGCAATAAATGTTTCATTTTTATTCTTATTGTTTTCTTTAAAAAAAAAAAATTATTGTCTATTCAAAAGAATCATTCTAGCTGTTGGCTAGAACTATACATATTATCATGGACAGAGGCGGAGCCACATTGGGGCATGGTGGGTCCCGTGCCCCAGTGAGATTTTAAGTATATATACAATCTGGTTCAACAATTGACCTGAATGCTACCTTTGCCGTAGTGGTTGAGGCACATGCATATGTTAATTTGGTCTCTGTTTCAATTGCTGGTAGCAGCAATGTTCTAATTTTTTTTTATTTCTTTCTTTTTTCTAACATTAATACTAGTATTTCTTCTCAGGAAAAAAACATTAATAGTATTATTTCACATAGTTTCAAAGTTCAAATATAAATTATATTTCCATTATGAAAAATTGTCTAAAATCTATGAACTATAAGTTTTATTAATAAAATATGTAATTTAAAAAAAATAGTGATTTTTTTTAGTACAAAACTAGATATTGATCGTTCCCCTACCTTTTTAATTATTATTTTTATTACAATCTTGATATATTTTAAGTTTAAGTTTCATTTTTTTTTTAACTTTTAAGTGCCCCAGTTGAGATTATTTTCTGGCTCCGCCACTGATCATGGATGATCTTATACATATTTATAGATCTATAGATGAGTAAGGTTAGATGAACGAAAACTTACGTTTATAGATGATCTTAGTCTCTTAGACATATTTATAGATGAGTAATTTAAAAAAAGAAAAGAAAGATAAATAGCTGAAATTTAGTTTCTTCTTGGCTTGAAACTTTATCTTCCTCTTCACCTGATCTTTTTTAGATGACCCATTTGAATTAAAATTCCGTCTCTTCTGCTTTGTTTACCTGACAACCTATCATCATTCTTCGGTCGGACCAATAATGACGCCGACCAAGCCCAATCTGTCAAATACATGTCCAAGTTAGGTCGAACAAAATTAAAAATATAAAATTAGCTAGCACGTGTGGTATTTGTTAAAGGAAAAACATATTATGTGCCTTCGTCAAAGTAACTGACGAAGAGGGAATCAAGAAATCAGTGATTACCAATCAATTAGCATAAAAGATAGATCAATCAGTATTTAATATCATAATTGTAAACATTATTTCCGTTGTAATTTCTTCCCTATATAAAGGGACTGTGAAATGAAATGAGTAGACAATTTCCAATCTCCATTTACTTTTACACGTTATCAGCACGCTCAGAGCAAATAAGCCCTCGAAACCCTAGAAATTTTTTTTTCTTTTTCTGCCGCCACCAATAAAAAAAAAAAACCTCTAGGCCGGCCCTGCCAAGACCGGCCTCACCTCTGCCTCTCCGGCCGAGCACCACCGTGCCCAGCCAAGCACACGGGCCTCCACCCCAACCCACCTGCACGCCGCCCCCCCAGCAGCCCAACGCCGGTAGTAACAACATCCCCGTGCGGCCGTGCCCACCTCACAGATCCCAGCCCGCACGCCCAGGCCACTCGACCCCAGCCCACCGGCCCTCCCTGCCTGCAATACCCGAGCTTACACGATCTCACCCCGCCTGCCACACCTGCAAATCACAGTAGCAGCAGCCCAGCCGCGTTCGGCCTAGAATCCCCGCAGCCCAGCCGCGTCCGGCCTCGCATCCCCGCAACCCAGCAGCTCGCACTGCAGCCTTCAGCCTCCATCGCATCAGCAGCGCAGCACCGACCACATTGCAACCTGCAAACCAGAAGGAGACGCGAAGGAAGGAGAGAAAGGAACAGGAAGAAAAGAAGCAGAAAAAAAAAAAAAAAAACGGGGCAAATCGGGCCGAAGTAAGGACCCGGCCCAGAGAGACAAAAAAAAAAGAAAAAAAAGGGGAGCAGGCCCAGAAAAAAAAAAAAAAAAAAAAACAGAAACAGAAGAAAAAAAAACTTGACCCAAAGTAAAGGGCCAGCCCAGAGAGCAGACCCGGCCCAGACTGAAAAAAAAAAAAACAAAACAAAACAGGCCCTGCAGCCCAGAAAAAGAGAAAAAAAAAAGGCTCAAAAGAGAGCGGCCCAATTTTTCTCAAGCATACAAACATCGCACGCCTGCATCAACACGCGCGTGCGTTAGGATTGTTTTTCTCGAAACCAAGTATGTTCTCTTTTATTTTCATACCATGGTATATTTAATTATTTACAATTAGATTTTTATTTTTATTTTTGAGCATGCTATTTTATTGCTTGTTATATATGTGATATATATTCGTGGAATCTAAAGCATGTGCAATTTATTTTTACGCATGTTTTATACCTTATTGTTTATACCTTTATTATATTTTGTTATTAAGCATGGTTAATTAGATAATTTCAATCATTTTCAGCATGCCTTGTTTTTATGTTTTATATAATTACCTTTAAGCATGATTTATCCTTATATAGGTTATTCCTAAGCATGCCTTTATATTATGCTCTCATTTGTATTTCATGTTATGCATGATATATTCTTGCCATTGTTATATGTAGTATATAATTCATTGTATATTTGTAAAATCTTGAACAAGCCATGTCATTTATTTTTATATATACT
Organism: Rosa chinensis; assembly: GCF_002994745.2. NCBI lineage: Eukaryota > Viridiplantae > Streptophyta > Magnoliopsida > Rosales > Rosaceae > Rosa > Rosa chinensis. The sequence goes on from NC_037089.1 coordinate 45,717,939, forward strand.
ATGTTTTATTATTAAATGTGTTATAGTTATTTTTGTCATACAACATATAAAATTATGCTTTGCCATGATAATGAAAATTCATGCGCATTTATACACACAACATTACTGTGATAAAGTATTTTCACATAGCATCGAAAAAAAAAAAATGTGTGACCATTATGAATCTTGGTCTTGAAATCTAATTCATATTGTTTGGAAAATAATACACATGGATGTCTTTTGTGACTGCATAATTTATATCTTCTCTCTTGTTGATGTAGATGGCTGATCCAACTCGACCTGAATTTGACATTTTGGACTCAGAACGACTTGAGTACCACCGTTGGGTTTCCGATGTCGAAACCGCATTTGTGGCAAAAGAATACACTGCCACCATCAAAACTACCACTGACCCCAAAGACGATGGACTGTCTGATAAGGTAAAAGCAAATGCCTTAATGTTTTTAAGGCGACATATTGATCCTAGCCTACGCTGGGAATACCTCCAGTTGAAGACACCCAAAGAATTGTGGGATGCCCTTAAGGGACGTTTTGGGAACATTCATGACACCTTGCTCCCAGAATTGACTGTTCAGTGGAATGAAATCCGCTTGCTTGACTACAAAAGGGTCAACGACTTCAACAAAGACATGTTGCGCCTAAAGGCACGTCTAAATTTCTGTGGAAAGGAACTCACAGAAGATGATATGATCCAAAAGACTCTTTCCACCTTTCCTACTTCAGCAATTATACTAGCGAACTAGTATAGGCTGGAGTATGATAATAAAAGAATCACAACCTTCAATAAACTGATCAACCTACTGCAAGTGGCTGAGAGGCACAATGAAGTTCTTTTAAGCAACAATGCCAGACCCGTTGGGACAAAGAAAATTCCTGAGGCTAATTATGGCAAAGTCAAAGGTGGAAAGAACCCCAATGAAAAGAGGGTTGGACGTGTTGATCCCTACCCACGTGGCAACAATGCACCACGTGGCAAGGGACGTGGGGGTCCTGGTATGGGCCGTGGAGGCCCTCCCAATGTATGGCGCAGAGATGGTGGTGCTGGCCCTAGTGGTCATGGAAACAAGGTGCAAAGGGCACCTAAGAACCCTTCAGTCAAACAGGGTAGAGTTGGCAATGAACCATGCTATAGGTGTGGAGTCATGGGGCATTGGTACAAGAACTGTCAAGCAAGCAACAGAGTAGCAGCAAATTACAAGAGGTATAAGGAGTCTCAAGAACAAGAGGCTCACTATATGGAAGAAGGAGGCAATGACCCAGATGTCAACCTCACAATTGCAGACTTCAATGGCAACAAGGAACTTGCTCAGTCAATGGATGCTTCAGATTTTGACTGATCTGCTTTATGTATTCTATTTTCCAAACATAGTTGTGAAGGCATAATGCCTCATTTTTTCTTAATTAGACTATTACGTAGTCTTAAAGTTTATTTCAATAATTGTTTGAATTAGATTTCTGAATAAGACCTTGATTTGATTATCGTTGGCCTATTAATAAATTTCGGATTTTATTCTGAAGCATTGAATTTATTCGATTTTTATGTACCACACATATTCACATGGTTCGAAAAAGCACAATGAAGATGTAAAGCAATACATCTAGAGAAAAAAAATTATTCTTAGAATGAAAAAAAAATATATATATATATATATTATCATTCTACTAAAATAGTCATGCTCTAAAGAATATGAGTTATATTTTCAAAAATTAATAATATATCCCATTTATTTGTAGGAATGAATCGAGGAGAAATCGAGTGCTTAGTTGATAGTGGGACTACCCACACCATATTAAGGAATAGGCAATTATTTATTGAATTAATAGCCTATAATTCCTCTGTGACTACGATGATTGGATCATCACAAGTAATAAAAGGGCGAGGAACTGCCAAATTTTTGCTGCCTAATGGCACAACATTTAAAGTCACAGACGCTCTATATGCACCTAGAGCTAATCGAACCTTGTTAAGTTTCAAAGATATTCGTGCCAACGGTTATTATGTAGAAACACACTGTGAGAATGGAATTGAATACCTTTATATTACCTCTAATGAATGTGGAAGGAAACGCATTTTAGAGAAACTTATGAGTCAATCTAGTGGACTGTACCTCACTACGATTCGGATCATTGAATCATATGTTGTCACCAACAATGAAATGTGGGACATTGACTCATACATGCTTTGGCATGACCGCCTAGGGCACCCTGGTCGTGACATGATGATCCGCATTTTGAAAAACTCACACGGACATCCCTTCTTTCGAGTGAAAAATAAAATGGGAGAAAAATCCGCCACACTGAAAGGTGTCGGTCCTCGTATTACTCAAATATAGCCATTACATTCTGAAGTACCAGAAGCAGTACCTCCATCCCATTATGCCTCATTGACTATTTCAAAGGCACATCACTCGTTTTGTAAAGCCTGCTCTTTAGCAAAAACAGGATCGAGACCTTCCTATACTAAAGATACAAAACAAAATATTCCATTCTTACAAAGGATACAAGGAGACATCTGTGGACCTATCCATCCAGAATGCGGACCATTCAAGTACTTTATGGTTCTGGTGGATGCCTCGACACGCTGGTCACATGTCGTTTTATTGTCCACAAGAAATGCTGCATTTGCAAAACTCCTAGCACAGATTATACGCTTAAGGGCTCACCACCCTGATCACCCTATCAAGTCTATAAGGCTTGATAATGCTGGAGAGTTTACATCAAAAGCATTTGATGATTATTGCATGTCTATTGGGATCGATGTAGAGCATCCTGTGCCCCATGTACATACACAAAATGGTCTCGCAGAAGCCACCATCAAAAGGCTACAGATGGTGGCTAGGGCATTGGTTATGCGCACCAACTTGCCTATATCTGCATGGGGTTATGCAATATTGCACGCAACTTTACTCATTCGTTTCAGACCCACTGCTGGCCAACCATTCTCTGCGTACCAGTTGGTAACTGGATATGAGCCTGACATTTCACACTTACGCATATTTGGTTGCGCCGTATATGTGCCTATTGCGCCCCCACAGCGCACTAAAATGGGTCCTCAGAAACGATTAAGTATTTATGTTGGATACGAATCTCCAACGATTATCCGCTATTTGGAACCCTTGACAGGCGATCTCTTTACCGCTCGATTTGCGGATTGTCACTTTGATGAGACAGTCTTCCCGTCGTTAGGGGGAGATAGGAAAAAGGATTTTCCAAGGGAACGACAGGAATTGTTGTGGTTTGTTCCCACTCTGTCTCATTTTGATCCCCGCACTTCACAATGTGAAAGTGAAGTGAAAAGAATAATCGATCTTCAAAACGTAGCAGATTCGATGCCTGATGCGTTTTCTGATATCGCAAAAGTAACGAGATCACATATACCAGCTGCAAATGTGCTTGCAAGGTTAGAAGTCCCCAACAAGGGGCACGATGCCTCAGATAGAGGCACTACAACCACACTTAGTGGAGGTATGGTTGAGGCCGTGGCTCCTCAAAGGAAGAGGGAGAGACCACTAGGTTCGATTGACACTCACCCAAGGAAGAAGAGGGCGAGTAAGGCACAAACCGATCCATTAATCATCAATGTAGAGAATCCCTCTCATGAGATTGTCTCTGATTATAGCTATGTCCATGAATCAATACTGGAGGACGCTCCGATGTTTGAAATGATTCCAGAGAACAAAGAAATCTCAATGGATTATGAGAGTGCGTATGAGTTGATGGAAAGATCTTCCATACACATTGATGATGTATTTGCATACACTGTTGCTCAAGAAATCATAGAGCACGATGATATCGAACCACGCTCTGTTGCAGAATGTCAACAAAGAGCAGATTGGCCTAAATGGAAAGAAGCAATCCAGGCAGAATTAGATTCTCTGACAAAGAGACAGGTATTTGGTCCGGTAGTGCTAACCCCACCAAGTGTAAAGCCTGTAGGACATAAATGGGTCTTTGTTAGAAAACGTAATGAGAAGAATGAAGTCCTGAGGTACAAGGCTCGCCTTGTGGCACAAGGTTTCTCTTAACGCCCTGGAATTGACTACGAGGAGACATACTCTCCCGTAATGGACGTTATAACGTTCCGCTACTTGGTTAGCCTAGTAGTTTCTGAAGGACTGGAAATGCAGCTCATGGATGTGGTGACTGCATATCTCTATGGGGATCTAGATTAAGAGATATATATGAAAGTGCCTGATGGCCTGACATTACCCAAGTCAAGTGACTCTAAACCATAGAGTGCGTTTGCAATTAGGTTGAAACGCTCACTTTACGGATTGAAACAATCTGGGCGGATGTGGTATACCCGTCTAAGTGACTACTTGATTGGGAAGGGATATAAGAACGATGAACTATGCCCCTGCGTATTCATAAAGAAAACAAGTTCCGGATTTGCAATTGTAGCAGTATATGTCGATGATATGAACATAATAGGTACTCTTGATGAAATAAGAGAAACCGCGAGCTACTTGAAATCCGAATTTGAGATGAAGGATCTTGGGAAAACTCGATTCTGTCTAGGCCTTGAACTAGAACACCGAGTTTGTGGAATACTAATCCACCAGTCTGCGTATGTCCAAAAGATGCTCAGGCGATTCAACATGGACAAAGCGCATCCTGCTAGCACTCCTATGATCGGTCGAAGTTTGGATGCAAAGAAAGATCCATTTCGTCCGAAGGAAGATGACGAAGAGGTGTTGGGAGCTGAAATTCCCTACCTAAGTGCAATAGGCGCATTATTGTACTTAGCCCAATGTACTCGACCAGACATTGCATTCTCAGTGAACTTGTTAGCTAGATTTAGCTCAGCGCCAACGCAGCGTCACTGGAATGGTATCAAGAACATCTTCAGATACCTAAAAGGAACCATTGACTTGGGACTGTTCTTTCCCTACAGAGAGACAAGAGGGACCACAGATGGAACTGCAATCCCTGAAGGAAATATTGATGGTGAAAGTGCCACACACTACACCGAAACGCCAAATGATGTTTTGGTTGGTTTTGCTGATGCTGGGTATCTCTCTGACCCACATAAAGGTCGTTCCCAAACCGGTTATGTATTTACCATTGGGAACACGGCGATATCTTGGAGATCAACCAAGCAAACCCTTGTGGCTACCTCCTCGAACCACTCAGAGATCATCGCCCTACATGAGGCGGTTCGTGAGTGTGTATGGTTAAGAGCTATCATCACACATATTCGAGGGACGAGTGGTTTGAGTTCTACCACTAAAGAGCCTACTTGCATTTATGAAGATAATGCAGCTTGCATCGAACAGATGAAGATAGGATATATCAAGGGTGATAATACAAAACACATATCGCCGAAGTTTTTCTACAATCAGCAATAACAGGCCCTCCTCAAGATTCAAGTAAATCAAGTAAGGTCTGAGGAGAATGTGGCAGATTTGTTCACCAAATCATTGCCTAAGGCCATATTTGAGAAACATGTGAAAAGTATAGGAATGCGAAGACTTTCCAAGCTCCCTTGATTAATGTAAGTATCAGGGGGAGGTGTAGACGTCAGGGGGAGTCTAACACACACATGTCATTCTCAAATGTAGAAGGTGCGTTGTGCTCTTTTCCTTCGACCAAGTTTTATTTTTTGTCCCACAGGGTTTTTATTGTTACTTGGCAAGGTTTTTAGTGAGGCAACAACTTATGCACCATTTCGTCTTTGACTTGGCACAAGGGGAGTGTTAAAGGAAAAACATATTATGTGCCTTCGTCAAAGTAACTGACGAAGAGGGAATCAAGGAATCAGTGATTACCAATCAATTAGCATAAAAGATAGATCAATCAGTATTTAATATCATAATTGTAAACATTATTTCCGTTGTAATTTCTTCCCTATATAAAGGGACTGTGAAATGAAATGAGTAGACAATTTCCAATCTCCATTTACTTTTACAGTATTGAGATTTTGTATTAATCAAACAAATATATGCAACTTCTAATTAGCAAGCCTCTTTAAAAAAAAAAAAGGAAAAAAAAAAATATTTGTCAGCTACATGATCGGTGCAATTTATCCTAACCATATATGTGTGTGTGTCGTACTCGCTTGAAATTTATAAGAAATATTCAGTTTTGCGTAGCTAAGACATCGTCAACCATATGTAGCCGGCAACGGCTTGGAAAGTTTGAAGTTGGTATCCCAAAACCCAGATCATATCTATACATATGCTTGGATGTTATCCTATATATACTAAATCTGTAACTCATAAATTCAAAAAGGAAATGGCTAGAAAATATTGTGTTCTTGGTGTTGAGCGTTGACAGGACTCGCCGCAAATTTCACTCTGAAATTCGAGGTGGCCTGTGGGGCTCAATTTTCAAGAAAATTCTACCAAAAATTAGGCAGAATTTCCCCTAAAAATAGGCAACCCAAACTTGTAGAAAACACTATAAACACTTCCAATAACAAAACAAGATCCACCCTTACACTTCTCGAGCCACCTTGCTCCCCAAACAACACCAACTCCATCATCAAGTAAAAACATCCCAAGCTAAACCAAAAACAGAAGAAATCCAAAATGCAAGAACCACAATTTATTTTATACAATTGTCTACAATCTCTCATAGTCAGGTCATAGACCTTGAATAAAAATACTTCGAGTTTAAAACAACATCCGAAGGTGATCAGAGCAACTAAGACAAGAAACTGAAATAACAACTAGTAGGTTAAACAAGTAACCTACAGATGAGATAGCAGCAACGAATGTGGATACTATGCCTCAACTCCTACTATACTAGCGAACATCAACATTGCGAACTAGGCATTTAAAACCAAAGAGCCCAAGGGAAAGTAATTGAAAAACGTTAGCGTGAGTGGACAAAAATAAATCGAATTTAAAATGAAAACAAGAAGCTATTACTTTCCGGCTTGTGCATATGTAAAGAAAATCCACGATGCATGCAAGGGCTTATGAAAATATTTGAAAGAATAAAGACCGACTAGCCCCGCTAGTCCAAGTGGCAAAATGAAAATAAGGGAAGATAATAGCCATACAAGTGAGCCTCCTAGGCTCGGGTAATGTCCTCCTAGGCCAAAAGTATCCCATACTCCAGTACCTTACGCCATAAAGGTAGATAGGGTACTGGGCTTTCGTGATACCGCCACTAAGGCAGAACCACATCACCACAATGGCGGAAAGGGCTTTCGTGACTTCACTGCGAGTGTAGTAGTCACATCGCCTCGAAAGGCGGAACGACATGCTAGCATGGTAATATTCACAACAACTATGGCATAGGAAAAATCATACGAAAATCGAGAATCAGTGAAGCTTCCCCAAAATCTCACAATAAACAAATAAACAATAATTAAATCCGAATGTCATAACGGAATCCAAAGCAAGTAAGAAATTCTCAACCATTTTCAAAATTTATAACTGATGATCAAGTCAATAACCAAATTCAATTCATATTCTAAAAATAATCACCGAAAACCAAATTAATAAACCAAGACCAAATTTCATATTCCGAAACCAAGATATAATTAAAACGATTAATTACAAAACATTATTGCATGCATATTATTTAAAAAAGAGAATGCGCACTCATAGTATACGGCTAAGCCTAACGTCGATTGGGACTCTGCTCAAGTGGGGTCTCCTCTTATCTTGTATGAAACGGTATTCCTGAACAAAAACTCAAGATCTGGAAATTAAATTATGAAGAGCAAAAATTGAACCCGATGTCACCCCTGAAAATCTAAAAGCTTCCAATTTTCTTGGATTCAACATAAAGTTCACCACTAACATCATTTCATCGATTTAAGTATTCTATTTCAGAAACGAGGAAAATCCCAAAGATCGGATTCCCGTAAATTGACAACCGAAATTTTGAACTTTGGAAATTCACCATCGATATTAAACTTCATCCGATTTTCACCGAATTCATATCTACAAGTTCTAAATGTTAAATCTAACACAACCAGCCAAATTAGGAGGTCAGAATCAGCCCCACATGCCTCCATGTGCCGCCATCTTTGACCCCCTAAATTGGGTGAAACCACTTATGCCAAAATCTTCCTCTCATCGAATCCAACAACTTTCACAACTACAGCAAAGTCTAGAAATGCATAAATCGGTCGAAAATTACCTCGAACACCATAGAAATTCAAATCCACGATTCAGCCTCAACACTCCAAATCAAATCAATAGGCTTGGAGGGATTGGTGTATGTTTCATGGGCTTCAAAACTGACAAAAATCATCGCCGTAGGGGGTCGGAATCAAGAGTTCCGACCGGGTACCTGAAACTGCGTAGCCACTACTTTCTCCACCTTGCTGCACCTTCTACGACTCAAAATCAAGCCACCAAAGCACCACAAACTTGAAGAGGAAGGAGAGAGCTTTCCAACGGCACTGGTGGCTTTTGGATTGGTCGTCAAACGGTTAAGTTATCATCGGTTTCCTTAAACGGGTCAGGTCGGGTCTTTGAGGTCGGCCGAGAGAAAATAAACAGGGTAAAAAGGTGATTCCGGAAATGGCAAGTTACCAAGGTGGAAAAATTTATTTATAGGCAATTTACAGAAACGGTAACTTTTACGTTTTAGATCATAACTTTTCCATACGAACTCAAATTTAAGCGAGCCACATGTCCACGAGCTCGGTTTAACGTTCTCTACAACTTTCCTGAAGAAAGTTTTCTCAAATTGTCATTCTATAAAAATTAAACTCTTTGGACCTTCTAATCAATAAAACGAAAATCAAAGAAAGTAAAACTCAAACTAATTAACTTATATACAATAAAAGGGGTGAACCAGATACGAGGTGTATCAAGCATGCAGTGGGGATTTTCTAAAAAAACTCAAGGGGCTTCTTTTGGTCTTCCTTATGATTGGTTTGTCCCTGTGACTCATATCAACGGTGATATTCGTTTCAGGATCACACAAGAAAAAAAGGTGTAGCGGTGGTTATGCTGACGGGGGTGGCGATTGTGGTAGTGGTGATGCAGGTGGTGTGTGTGGTGGCGGTTGTGCTGGTGGTGGTTGATGAAAGTTAATTGCTAGTGTTTGACGCGAAAATCCAGTATGGTACAAACTGTCTCTTTTGAATGCGCGAGCGTGCCAGCACCGTGGGGTGCAATGATGGGTGTCCCTTGACCTGACTTCTTAATCAAGCATTGTGGACGAGGAGAGCACCAACCTTTTCGCAAGGCTCTTTTCCTGCCTTCCTAGAAAGGACTTCTTGCCTTACGGATAACGGCTTTGGTTGTGATCTCTTCGTATCACCGAATCGATACTCAAAGTTGTAAGTTGAGCAGAGCAATCACTGGGAAGTTTGGAGAAAGCACAGGGTTTGCTAAAGCGTGACTTTAGCTTCGCGGGGTTTGCGAGGGAATTACCCTTGCCTCGCTGGTAGTATCGGTGGCAGTAGCACTAACAGTCGGCTCTTGGAGAGATTAGGACTGGAAGTACGGTCGCCGGGTTTCAACTAGGTTGAAGGTTTGCTCCTAGGAGGCTTGATAATCCGAAGGATTCATTGATTTGAGAGTTGTGTTTGATTTGTCCTTGAAACCTGGTATTTATACCTAGGGTTTCGACTGTCCTTGCCATAGAAGGATTATTGATTGAAGTTTCCTATTCAATCTCCGCTACCTGACTCCAATAAGGGCTCGTTTTCCTTCTGGGTTTCTGAATGGGTGAAGCTGTAATCCAATTCTAAGTAGACTTATTTTTGGGTCGCAGGTATCGGCCTGCTATGCTAAATCAACTAAAGGATCTTGCCGAAATTACTTTTGGGCTCAAACATTGCCCCCCGGGCCTCGAAATTGGGCCCGTGAGAATGTAACTGATTGAAGGGGACTAAAATGACATGTCTGATGACCGAAACGATATCATTAATGAGGCGTCTATTATCTTGGCAAAACGTCTTTTCGTCGCATCGTTTCCCTCACAAAATCTTTTATTTAAATCCCGCAGCCACTCCAAAGCTGTCACATCAGAAACTCTTTCAGTCTCCTAAAACCCAGAAACTCTTTCGTCCCAAACAATCCTCCTTACAGAAACCCAGAAATGGCTCCTCCAAAGAAAATAGTTATCGATCAGGAGGAAGAACTAAATGAGAAAGCTGCTCGCTCTTGGGGAACTGGAATTGGTGCACGCTGTCGTATCCACACCAATATCGAGAGACCACTGCTTCTCAGGCTCCCAAATCAACATGTCGGACTCGGCCCGGCACCGCGAGATTCCATTCCAACCAAAGCTATTGCCCTCTACGGTCTACCTATCCGCCGACCCATTCCGGTCCTCCAAAGGACCCCTGTAGACTTCAGCAGTTGGGGTGCACAAAAAATCAAGCGAAAATAGGGTACTGGCCATCCTCGATCAGCGCGGCGGAGCTTTCTTGGTATCGCGAAGGGCGAGTGCGAGATCTGGCTCGCTGGAACGCAGCAGGTATTACCCAAACTATTGATTTATGCTTTCGCCTTCCTCATGGCTGCAATCGCTCGCCACTCGCTGGCTTCCTTTGCTTTTGGAATACTGCCACCAACACCTTTGATTTCCGATTTGGCCAAATGAGTATTACAATATTGGATATTCTTACCATTACTGGATTGTCGATCGATGGTGAGCCCTATCTGCATGGACAATTCGATTCTGACAACTTCTCATCAACCATGGCCCAAACTGGTCTCGGCGTTCATAGCAGCTCCTATTCGCGGTGGCTGGCTTATTACCGCAAAGAACACAATGCGACTGGTGGCATTGCTTTTCTGGAGTATTGGCTCTGCAAGTTCATCTTCTGTATCTCCGCCAATAAGCCCACTAGTCCCTGGACTTTCCTGGCCACAACCTCTACAACGGCCGCTGCGTGGGGTTAGGACAACCAGTGTTGGGTGCCCTCTACCATACTTTATACCAGGCCACTATGCATCCTTTCGAGACTAGCATTTCTTGCCCTTTTTGGATCCTTGACTTCTGGATTCAAACTTACTTTCCATTCTTCCGCCGCGACGATATTTCATTGCTACCACCGGTTGACGCCCTTCTTGGTCAGTGGCTTTGTCGCGAGGTGAGGTACACATCCCCACCCTATTCTGAGTGTTTCTCATATTTGTACCTCCTGCACGAAATGCCTTACTATGACTTAGTACTCGATAGGAGATTCCTCGCTCCTCTTGAAAATGGGTTCCTTCCTGGGGCTCCTAATTATAGTGATCGCGCGCGCTTGGCTTTTCACCGCGCGATCTCTTGCTCAGACATTAGGCTCGCTGTTGATGAACTCAGTTATGAGCTTTACGTTCCCAACCACTTCGCTCGCCAGTTTGGTCTTATCCAACTAGTGCCATTCCCCCTCTATGATGCTTGGAACTACAACACTTCTTGGCGCAGAATTGGCCCCACTACTGGGCCTAGGCCAGCACAAAGCATGCTTGCCCTGGTCGATCTCCCTGATTGGGCTAACAATATCGCTCTTGTGGATGGGAATGCTGAAGAGTATGACCAATGGTGGTCAGAAGTTTTCGTCAACTGCTGGAGACAAAGGGATGACGAGCTCTTCACGACCATTTTTGAAGAGCTGAGATATCCTTATGATGCTGATACCGAGTTACTTGCTCGCTTTCCTAAAGATGAGGCGCGACCTTCGCTTCCTGAACTGGCTCCATCCAGGGTGGGATTGTCATTCGTGAGCCTCCCCAAGAGGTAATTGTTGTATATTTTTCACTTTCTGTCTGCTTTTCCCCTTTTAACTCACACTTTGTTGCATCGGGGAAGTGTGCCACCCTCTGGTGGTCGTGCAGTTAATGCTTTTCCGGCCACCGGTCAAGCCGCGAAGAAGAAAGCGATATCGACGGAGCCTGAAGTTGAAGACTCTTCCTCTAACAATGATGACCCACAAACAGTAAGGCACTTGTCTTAAAATCTCATAATTTTGATATCTTCTTCGAAGCTTAATTTGACTTTACTTTAATCCTGATAGATTGCTGACACTTTAGCCCGCAAACGCAATCGCGCTGATCCCCAGATCGATCCATGGGCAGAAGATGAACCAGTCGCTGATCGACTGGTAATACTCATCTAAAATGAGCCATGACGTTTTGTTTTGTTATGTATGACTCTATAACGCTCCTCCTCTGCAGGTTCGTCGTAGGTCATCAAGGCAAGTTGGGGAAGGATCCTCCGCTGCTGAAGAAGGTGTGTTTGTTTCGCAAGTCCAAGATCCAAATGGTTCTAATAATCCTCCCTCTCCAACTGCAAACACTATGTAATTGGTTCTGGTCCCACTATAGGTTGTAGATGACAGCTCGCCTGAGGTTGAAGAAAGAATGTCGCTCCTAGACACCTCCCACGAGCAACCAATTGCATCCCTCCTTCTGGGACAGGCAGCGCCTGATTCAGTTCCAGCGTCCGGTGAGACTGCCCAGGAACCTGTGCCAACAGCAACTCTTCGCGAGCCACCTGGTGAAGAGGTACCTCTCTTAACAAAATGTTTTATCATTAACCCTTGGCCTGGTCTGGTTATTCTGACAATGCCTCCTTCTATGACCTAAATGCTATTCCAAACGAGGAAGCGGCTGTCATAGCCGAAGAGATATTGAGATACTGCACCCATTATATGTTTGTACTTGTGACCTGAAAGTGAATGAGACCTAAACGCGTTGATTCCTAGGCATCCCACGGTGTTGATAACTGTGAACCTCCCGAGGGGGTTGTGCTCTTATATGCGTAGAGGAAAGGTGAGTACCGACGGTGAACCAGTCATAGGACACTCAGGGCCAAGAAATGGACACTTTCGCTACTTGTAGTCACAAGGACTACAGAGCAGTTAGCTGGTTATCGAAGGATGACGAATCGGTCTACACTACAACAAATTTGGGTTTATACAACGAATTGATATGCAAGGATTGATAAATTCTTTGCAATAGATTGTATTATACAAAGAATACCATAGTTCCTTGCATTTAGTTTGCATAACATGTAAAGAAAACATAAATTCCTTGCATTTGGTCTACCAAATTGAAAAACATGTAAAACTCCTTGTATATACTTTTCATTTCCTTGCATACGATTGAGCGGGGTCTTTGCCGCTCCATTCATTTAATCTATTTCTCTCTCCATCTTTTATTCACTTAATCTCTCTCTCTCTCTCAAGCGCAGATCCAAGAACACACCACACACCCAAATCTGAATCTCGCCTTTTCCATCCATTTTCGTCATCTCCTTCTCCTTTACAGGCTCAAATCCCGCTCCATTGCCTCTTAGTCCCAAGCCCAGAACAGATCCTTCTCTCCTATATCTTCAATCGGTTTCTTTTCTTCGATTTGGATTTGGGTTTTGTTGGGTTCTTCGATTTCGGTCTATGATAACACCCACCTCCTTTTTCTCTCCGGGATTCTGTTTTGATGTGGGTATTGTTAATTTGTTCAATTTTTCCTGTAATAGCAGGCCTTGCTTCCTAATCTGGGTCTTTACTGTCCTCTACTCACTCTTGGTACGACATCTCTCTCAGCATTTTTGGGTTTTCTTCTGTAATCTTTTTCTTTATCATGTTAATTTGTGATTTAGTTAGTATCTCTTTTTACAGTTAGGTAATATGCCATTCTACTATTGTTTCTTGAATCCCAGTCTCACATAGGTCATTATCGATAATTTCCTCCCTTGTATATAATCTCACTCAATTTTGTTCTTTCCCATTAGCAAAACAAAACATGGTCTTGCTGGATGTTCAAGCAGGTTAGTAGAAAGACTTGGTCCCTTTATTTTCTTTTTGATTTGTATTGCAGATAAGGCTAGTAGAAAGACTTGCTTTAACAACCCGATGTGGCCTGGAACGCAGTACTTGGATGCATCTATACATCCACTTCTTTTCATGTTTGCATTAGTAGTTTCTTTATATACTTCGCAACACATATTTTAGTTTTACTGTGCAGTATTTAAGCTTGCTTTTGCTACGCTTGACGTATTACTCAAACTTGTGGAATCATCATAAGTTCAGCTAGAGTTGAGATAAACTTTGAACTGTTAGTGTTTTTGATTGGAGCACATGTTATTAATTTAGCTATTATTCAATGTTTATTAGAGAAGTATTCTTGTAGGTTCGATCTTCAATCATCTTTATTTGCTTGCAGGTGATGGATTTTGTTATTCCCAATAGGTCTTGCAAAGCTTTTCTGGACTTGCTGGAGACACAATTGTTAGAGTGACTATTGTGACTTAATTCGATTAAGTATTTTCCTCAATTGTCACTGTGGGCGGAGCTGTATAATAGGTCTTGATTGTATATTTACACACTCAAATGTAATTGTCATAGTTTAAGCTTTGGGGGGCAGATTCAGTGATGAATAAGGAGCTTAATTGATTGTTATATACATATCTCCATTGCTTTATCACCAATTAATAAGACGTGACCGAATATATGTGCAGAGATGATTCTAACACTCCAAACTCTTTTCCCCTGTGACCATCATTGTCGTCTTCACGTTCTCCTCTCCAGTCAACAATGGCAGATGACGATGTCAACGACATTGATATGGGGTTGTCTCTGAGTGCTTCATAGTTATCAATACTTCATAAAATTGTGATGAGTTGGAAGGCCAGTTATTGAGGTAAGAATTTATTACTTTTATGGTATATTTTTATCTGTGTTGGTTTTGAGTAAAAGGTTGCTGAATAAATAGCTGAACAATGAACATGTTGGAGCAAAGGAAGATGTTCATCTGACCTCCGTTTTAAAAGAGAATAGCTTGTTTTATTGATCAATGGTTATTTCAGGACGGTGCTTATATTTGGCACTTTTGTATTCAGGTCATTATATTCAGCACTGCCCTACAAATGGTGATCCAAACTATGACATCAAAAGAGTGAAACCACCCACTGGCATTCCCAAGTCCATGGTGATAGCAACCCCAGATGGCTCATATGCACTGCCGAGTGGTGCAGTAGCTGTATTGAGGCCGAATGAGTAAGCGTATTTTGTGGTCTAAAGTTCATACTTTTTATGCTTGACTGCTTGTGTAATCAGTTGCTAGTAAGAAAACTTACTATAATAATTGATATATGATCACAGGGCTGCTTTTGAGAAAGAGATCGAAGGTTACCGTCTACGCATTCTGTTGGTGATTTACCACCTGAGCTACACTGCCCCTTGTGCAAGGAAGTGATGAAAGATGCTGTTTTAACGAGCAAGTGTTGCTTTAAGAGCTTTTGTGATAAGTGTAAGTTATAGTGCAACTTTCATTGCCTCGCTTGAGGTTAGGTTTTCCCTTTTCAATGGAAGAACTTCAACTTTTCTCACAAAAAATATATTTGTCGTTACTCTCATCTAGCTCATTCTAGCATTTAAAGCATCTAATTGTTTTTTGCTTCTTTATTTATCATATCAGTTTCTTTTGGAATTACTCTAGCTCACATTTATAATCAGGTATCAGGAATTACATTACCTCAAAGTCAGTGTGTGTCTGTGGGGCTACAAATACACTTGCAGATGATCTATGATAGGAGCATTTTAATGCGACGTTTTAACTGCATTTCCCTACATTTCTTACGTTATTTCCTTATTAAAATCCTGTTTAGGAAAGTTTCCATTCTTTGATTGGGAAAGTTCCTATTTGTAGAAAGTTTATATTTTTGTAGTTTCTATTTATCATTTTTAGTAAGTTGCCATTTTTCATTTTAGGAAAGTTTCTATTTTTCTTATTAGTTTCTATTTTTAGGACCTCCAAGCAAGTGGAAAATCTTGAGGAGGAAAATCAAAGTTGCAAGGAAGTGGAAAATCTTGAGGAGGAAAATCAAAGTTGCAACCAAGTGGAAAATCTTGAGGAGGAAAATCAAAGTTGCAAGCAAGTGGAAAATCTTGAGGAGGAAAACCAAAGTTGCAACCAAGTGGAAAAACTTGAGGAGGAAAATCAATTCAAGTTGAACAAGTGATAAACATGTGGGAAGATATTTTTACAAATTTGTCTAACATATCTAGCCCTTCATTTATGTTCATCTCCACCCTCCATTCATCATTTTTTGGGCTATAAATACACTTCTCCTCTCACTCTCAAAACCAATTCCTTCATCCATTTCATCTCCTTGTCTCACCATTTCCTCTCCATTTTCCTTAGCCAAATTCCTTCATCCATTCCATCTTCTTTGTCTCTCCATTTCCTTTCCATTTTTCTCTCCATTCTCTAGTTTTAAGTTTCTGCATTTTTAAGCAAAGAGAAGAAGAGAAGAAGAAGCCATGAAGCCTCCTAGCCGTCATCATCCACCTTGTGCCGTGATAGTGAAGTCTTGCTTTCAAGATTCAAGATCAACGTCTCAAGCTCTTCATCATCCACTCCCTTCATGGTGTAATTCTATCTTTTTCCTTGTAATGATCTTTTGTTTTCCCTGTTTGAATTCATATGAACTTGAATTTTAGTTAACAAATAATGTTAAGGGCAAAGTTTAAAGCTCGTTTATATGTTTTGAGATAAAGTTGTGATTTCTATATGTTGATTTTTATGTTGCTTATGTGGGTTTGTTTAATTAAATTTGCATGATAGAAAACTTTTGTATTTTAATCTTATGTGGTTGCAAACACTTAGGGTTTTGATATAATTGGTGCTAGGTTTAAGAACATGAAATCGACTTTTCGTTTTGTGTAACTTGAATCAAAAGTAGTAAAGGTTTTGTGCAAAGACCGAATTTAATTGAAGAGGATTGCAATTAGGTGGACTTTTCCATAACTAAGTTGTACACTTGAGTTGATAGCCTTTCTCTATGTCTAATGCATTAAACATGTCATGATTGACTAGCTTTCTAGGGCTTGATTGCATGTTTGATAGGATTAATCTAGGTGCTTTCGCTTAGGTTAATTAGCATTGAAAAGTAAAATATGGGAAATCATTTGCTTTCGAATGTTTCACATGATCAACTCCTCTCTCATGACTTAGATGAACAATATTAGGGTTTGAATCAATTTTAATCATAGGTTTCGGTTTTTGATCTTTGTTCTCTCACTCTATTTTATTTTTATGTTTTTGCATTTTAATTATTTTGTTAACTTAGTTTTATTTTCGAAAATCCAAAAACAAAATCCCCCTTATTTTTGTTCACTTGTATATATTTATTCTTTATTTTATTTTTGTAAATAATACTTTATTATTTTAATTCTTTATTTGTTTATACAATTGTATATATTTATATTCTTTATTTTATTTTTGTAAATAATACTTTTCTTTATTTGTTTCACAATTACAAGTGTACCCTCAATCCCCGGAATAGAACGATCCCTATTTGCTTATACTACTAACGATATTTCAGGGTTAAATTGCGCGCTTGCTTCAGGCGCGTCAATTTTTGGCGCCGTTGCCGGGGATTGAAAAATCACTTGCTAAATTGTGTCATTTATTGTATATATTTGTTGTTTAATAAATTGTTTGAAACTTAGTTTAAATTAACTAGGATATTATTTATATTATTGAACACGAATTTTAATTGTAGGTTGTAAATTGAGAGGAATAGGTGAAGTCTCTTTTGTTAATATTGGCCTAAACCCCTTACTGGTACCTAGCTCAGGTCCCTTAAGGTTGAGGGCGGCCTTTATTAACACTTGTTGAACTGTCTTCACACTTATGAACTTTCTCATCTTAGTAAGAAAGCCTATGTGAAATGGTGTCTAGGAAGGGGACAACGTTCATGACGGGTTTTTGAATCCAGAAGTGCTTGCAAATGGGCATAAACCACAATGTGGGAGTAGCTCATGCCAAAATGGATTTTTCCTCTCGTGTTCGTCCTCCCCCACCTGGCCATTTCAGTAAGGTTGCCCAAACGATTTGAAAGGGAGTTTGTGTCTAGGCGACTATACTTGGGCCGCACGTCCACTTGATTTACCGCTTGGAATTTGATTCGGTATCAATAATGTTTATAATAAAAGAAATACTTGTGAATACTCTATACGTGTAAATTATTTTGTTGTTTCACACTTTAAACTTGTAAAAATACTTTTCACGTTTTATACTCACTTGTGTACTTAACTTGTGTCCTATGTACAATATACTTGTTAATAATACTTGTAGTTTGTAATTAATAGTTATACTTGTTTTTATTTTGTATTTCTTTGTTAATTATAGTTACTAACTTTATTTAATGTAGGTACCGTCTGGCTGCAAGACGTAAAATACAAGCGCTACTTGGGAGGCAACCCATGCAAATCAGATTTGCTTTCTCTTTCCCTATTTCTTTTTCAATTTTTCTCTTTAGTTTTTATTTTAGGATTTGTTTTCGTAAATGTCTTCTATCTATGCTTACTTATTTCATTGCATGCTTTTAATTGATTACATTGAAGATAATGCAATATTTAAGTGTGGGGGAAGGGATTTATATTTTTGTCTTTTATTTTTGAGTCCTATATAATTATATATTAAAATATATATATATATTAAAAAAAAAAAAACTGCATTCATTCAGTCTTATTAAATTCAGCTATTTACAAAAAAAAAAAAAAAAAAAAAAAAAATAATAATAATAATAATAATACTCTAAACTAAGCTATGTCTGCATCTTTGTAGGAGTTGAGGCTGAGCTCAAGGGAAATGCGAGAGCCACCGCCATAGCAGCTACCTCCCTCGGAAGTAGTCTTCATGTTGCCCAAGATGTCCTCACCATGCATGGGGAATAGTGGAAGGGTTTCAATCTCCTGGTGATATTCTCCTCGTTGTTCCATGATCGATCCATCAGCACCATAGCCGACACGTGACCCAAAATTTAGATCAATGGATCTGTCAGTACTAGTAGAACTAGTGGATCCAAAATTGAGATCGAGAGATCCACCAACCGGAACGTTCCGAAATTCCTTCAACTTCTGCCTCTCACGAGCCTTGAGGTTCTGGAACCAAAAGAAGACGTTCTTGTCCTCGATCTGCCCATACTGTTTCAGATGAAGGCAGATCTCTTGAATCTGCTATGGAGTTGGGTACTTAAAACCCTTATCATAGTAAAGGCCCTTGAGGATTCTTAGTTGAGGCGGTGTGGGAGCCCACCGGTTACTACTCCCGGCTGCTTGGATGCTTCCTTCCTCCTCGGTTGGTTGCTGGGCTTGTAATTCCATTTGTTGTTGGGTTTGTAACTCCATTAGTTGCAGAGTTCGTGGTTCCATGTTGATGAAGAAAGGATTGGAGTTTCGAAAGAAAGGCTGAAGGGTTGAGAGAGAAAGGATGGAACTCGGAAGAATTTTCTTTTGGAGTGAATAGTCGCTCCCTCAGAATGCACCTAATTATAGAACGAGTGAGCAGATCTCCACCGTTGGATGGACGACCTCTGAGATTAAATCTACGCGTTGGATTAAAGTCACCCGCAAACACGGAAAAGCTGTTGGTGCGTGGAAGACACGTGGGGGAACCAAACGAATCTCGAGGAGCTGTGACAGACAAGCTACAGCCGAAAGCAGGTTTAATTGCCGTGAATCAAGGAAAAGAAAGGACGCGTGGGGAATCAAACGAATCTCGAGGATCCGTGACAGACAAGCTATAGCCGAAAGCATGCCATAAATCCAGGAAAAGAAAGGAATATTTACACGTGGGGGAGTTTCTTGGGCCGTGAACTGTCATAACTCTTCTCCTTCCCGGAGAAGCTTTGTTAAAACCGTGTGCCTGTTGAGATTTCTACCCTATTTTGTGCTTTACATATACATCCTTTTTTGTCTCCTCCAGATTTTACTAAGGTTTGTCTAAGCGTGCAGTTTCAAATTCCTTCTACTTCCTCATGGCTCGAACCAAGGTTACCCCTCGCAGGGGCGTCAATCAACGCCATGTTCTCTCTTTGGAAGAAGAAGGTCGTCAAGCGGCCACTAGAGCTGGGCTTACTCGTCTATGGGACCATCGTCCTATCCGTGAGCGTACCCGCAGTCCCCCTCCTCTGCCTCGTCGCTCTCCCAGACTGCATCCCGGAGAGTCTTCTTCCTCACCAGCTGCTCGTGCTCCTCGCCCTATGGCCACCCTGGAAAGCTTGTCGGATTCGATTGATGATTTGCGTTCCTCTCTCCGCGATGGTATTATGGTGACAGATTGGAGAGTCAATTGCATGATCGATTACATCTCTGAGATGAACTGCTCTTTGATCCGCTGTCACACTGCAATAAACAAGCTTGCTCAGGAAGTCAATAACTTGCAGAGTTATCCTCCTGGGTTTCCTCGCAAGGACGCTACTGCATCACAACATGAGGACCCGCTTCCGAAGGCTGAAACCAGCAAGAGGGCTGCCACTCGCCCGCATACCGCTCCTCCAAAGGAGTAAATGGAGGTACAAGTCTAGGCTGAAAGACTTTAAACATTAAGCGCTGCATGGGAGGCAACCCATTTCAACTGTAGCTGTGGAGGAGCCATCAAACGCAGATTTGCTTTCTTGAACTCTTCCTTCTATTTTATTTTCATGAATTTTAGGTTGTTTTAGGTTTCGTTGTGTTAATTTTCTCTTCTATGCTTGATTTATGCTTTGCATGATTTATATTTGTTTATACATTGAGGACAATGCATGAATTAAGTATGGGGGAAGGGTTATTGCTTTATTGTGTTTTTAGTAGTTAGTTTAAAAAAAAAAAAAAATAGTTGAAGTTGGATTGTGTTTTTTTGTGTTTTTAATTGATGTTGTGATACACTAAGGTATATTAGATTAAACATAGTCTTGAAAAAGGGTAGCTGTTTCAGTCCCATTGCACATCGAGACTCCCTGTTCCCGTACCTATGTGTTGAAATTAAATTATAAAAAAAAAAAAAAATTGGTTACTTTTGTTTTTGTTTTTGAGTCTTAGAATGCCCTTTCAACTGTCTAAGATGATTCTATATCTCTGAAATCATGATTAAAAGATGATCACAAAATTGAGATGATTTTTAAAATGGTATTCTTTGGTTAATTGAGATATATGAAAAATGCATGCATGTGTAGTGGATATGGATTTCGTAACCTTGGTACAGAATATGAGCATGTTAGGATGAGTTTTGATTCATAAAAGCCCATGTGAGATATTTGAGCCATGTCCCTTTTTCTTGGAGTGATAATTGAAAAATATATTCTTAATTTTTTGGCGATGTTTTGATGATCTCATTACTCTTTCATTTGATTGATTGCTTGCCATAGATTAAGTTTGATGGACTAGAGAATGCTAGAATTCGCTCTTGTGCTTGTTGAGACGTTTGTCAATACATGGCCCTGATTCTGGAAGGGATAGAGGCAACCTAGGAATTATCACCATTGCCAAATAAGCATGTGTCCCTATTTGTGCCCGTCATGGGACTCCCTTAGATAAACCCCTTTGAGCTTACATTAAGCCTTTTCTTGCATCACCCTTAAATCCTTAACCCTGAACCTTAGTATAGCTACACTCCTACCCTTTGTTCTAAAAACTTAGTGGAGCTATATTTTGGGACTTTACTTGAGGATTTGGCATTGAGAACGAAGATTGAGAAGAGGTGAAAGTTCAAGTGTGGGGGTAGACTTGTCCATGAAAAAAAAAAAAAAAATTTGTGAAAGCCGTGAAAAATGAAAAGAAAAGAAAAAAATTGTGTACGGCTAGAAAAGAAAAGAAAGAAAAATGTTTATGGATTTTAGTCTCCCATACTTAGTGATTTTGGAGTTTACTTTGAACTGAAGGCCCACTACAGAAAAATTTGGCCTTTGTCCATTCCACTATAGTTCTAGGGAAGTTTACAATGAAGATTTGGCCCAACATGAAGACATTAGGCCCTTTTATGTTACCTCTAGGGAAAGTGACGTTTTTGCAATGCCTTGGTGGATTTCTTGAGGTCTCTACATCTACATGTGCTCTGCTAGGTTTTTAGGACACTTTGATAAATCCTTACCCTTCATTTCTTAAAACCTTGAGCCTTGGCCCCATTACAACCCTAAATAAGACCTTCTTGATCCTTAAGATGGGACAGCCTTTGATTTGTGGAGATGAGTTACAAGAGTTGAACCTATGGCTTGGGTCCATCCGTGCAAGTAGTTGATATCCTTCATGAGATCTTTTCAAAAAAAAATTATATTCACAAAGTGCTTTTCGTTTCTTATATATGTGAGCTATTTGATTGCCTCAAAATATTTTCTCTCACATATAATTGAGTGATTATAAGCTTTTAAGCATTGTCTTGAATTCTGAGAGAAGAAAGAGTGGATATACCTTGTGAGGATATGAATCATACTTGTTCGAAGCATGCTTAACAGAAACCATCACCATTATTACAACCAAGTCCTACTTGTGTATGTGTGGATTATATGTTTTAATTAACTCTTGAATATCTACATATTGATTCTTGGTTGAGTGCTAATCTTGATGTAGTGAAAGTAGGAGATTTCTGAGACAAAAAGTTGAAGGGCAATAGAGTCATTGTTTTTGTAGAGTCTTTAATTTTCGTTGAGTGTTAGTGTGTGTCTTAGTGTGATTTTGCTAAGGGACTAGCAAAAGCTAAGTGTGGGGGAATTTGATAGGAGCATTTTAATGCGACGTTTTAACTGCATTTCCCTACATTTCTTACGTTATTTCCTTATTAAAATCCTGTTTAGGAAAGTTTCCATTCTTTGATTGGGAAAGTTCCTATTTGTAGAAAGTTTATATTTTTGTAGTTTCTATTTATCATTTTTAGTAAGTTGCCATTTTTCATTTTAGGAAAGTTTCTATTTTTCTTATTAGTTTCTATTTTTAGGACCTCCAAGCAAGTGGAAAATCTTGAGGAGGAAAATCAAAGTTGCAAGGAAGTGGAAAATCTTGAGGAGGAAAATCAAAGTTGCAACCAAGTGGAAAATCTTGAGGAGGAAAATCAAAGTTGCAAGCAAGTGGAAAATCTTGAGGAGGAAAACCAAAGTTGCAACCAAGTGGAAAAACTTGAGGAGGAAAATCAATTCAAGTTGAACAAGTGATAAACATGTGGGAAGATATTTTTTACAAATTTGTCTAACATATCTAGCCCTTCATTTATGTTCATCTCCACCCTCCATTCATCATTTTTTGGGCTATAAATACACTTCTCCTCTCACTCTCAAAACCAATTCCTTCATCCATTCCATCTTCTTTGTCTCTCCATTTCCTTTCCATTTTCTTTCCATCCTCTAGTCATCTCCACGAGTTCAAGCAAGGCCAAAGGAAGAAGAAGAGAAGCCGTGAGCATCACCATCCATATCCATCCTTGAAGCTTGCTTTCGAGATTCAAGAGACCACATCCTCAATTCGTTCATCTCATCTTCATCCACGGTGTAATCCGATTCTCCTTTGTAACATTTGCTTTGATTTCGTTGGTTTTGTTCTAGTTGACATATGTGTTTGAATGAATATTAATTTCTGGAATTTTATGATTAATTGAGAATTTTTAGATTCATATAATTGTGATTCTAAGTTGCTTATGTGAGTTTGTTCGATTAAATTTGCTTTACAGAAAACTTTTATATGTTTATCTTATTTGGGTCGACACTTATAGGATTTGCATGTAATTGGTGCTAGGTTTAAGAACATGAAATCGACTTTTCGTTTTGTGTAACTTGAATCAAAAGTAGTAAAGGTTCTGGACAAGAATCGAATTTAATTGAAGAGGATTGCAATTAGGTGGACTTTTCCATAACTAAGTTGTACACTTGAGTTGATAGCCTTTCTCTATGTCTAATGCATTAAACATGTCATGATTGACTAGCTTTCTAGGGCTTGATTGCATGTTTGATAGGATTAATCTAGGTGCTTTCGCTTAGGTTAATTAGCATTGAAAAGTAAAATATGGGAAATCATTTGCTTTCGAATGTTTCACATGATCAACTCCTCTCTCATGACTTAGATGAACAATATTAGGGTTTGAATCAATTTTAATCATATGTTTCGGTTTTTGATCTTTGTTCTCTCACTCTATTTTATTTTTATGTTTTTGCATTTTAATTATTTTGTTAACTTAGTTTTATTTTCGAAAATCCAAAAACAAAATCCCCCTTATTTTTGTTCACTTGTATATATTTATTCTTTATTTTATTTTTGTAAATAATACTTTATTATTTTAATTCTTTATTTGTTTATACAATTGTATATATTTATATTCTTTATTTTATTTTTGTAAATAATACTTTTCTTTATTTGTTTCACAATTACAAGTGTACCCTCAATCCCCGGAATAGAACGATCCCTATTTGCTTATACTACTAACGATATTTCAGGGTTAAATTGCGCGCTTGCTTCAGGCGCGTCAATCTACTGCCAAATAAGACTCTCAGGGATACCATCAATCGAATTTGGAGTCTGGTAACAGTAGCACTGATAACGCTGGGAGTGCTTTCCAAGTTCAAGGTTTGTGCTTGACTTATAGGAGTTGGATGGATGTATATTGTTTTTCAAATAGAGAGTTGTTGTGGTTATTTAATGGTTTTTTGTTTGTATATTTCAGGAAAGAAAATGAAAAAGAAGAAAGTTCGCATGCCTTCAAACGGTATGACTTCTTCTCTCTTTTTCGTAAACAGCTTGGTTTTGTGTCCTATTGAATCTCTCTTACCGTATAAATTGGGAATTAAGCATTTTCATCCTTGTGCTTTTTTCATTACAGGCTAGCATAAGACATCATGGTATATGATGAAGTATGAAAGTGCTAGAATCTTGGGTATTCGTGCTGTGCAAATTAGCTATTTTCAAACTGTAGGTTGTTTATATATATATAAATTTTTTTTCTGAGTGAAAATGTTCGTTATCCATTAAAAGTTTTAATGTTTTGATGAGCAGTATGAATACTCCTGTGATGGTTGAGTTGGAAGGAGAGACTGACCCACTTGAGGTATGCCTCTCATAGAGCTATGCTGGATTGAATGCCTTGATTATTTAGTCTAGAGTTTGATAATATGCGTCATAGCTTGTATAGGCATTATTACCTCATTCCCAAAACCTATTTGCAGCTAGAATGATCATGTTTTGAATGCCAGAGTTGTAATTATCAAGATTACAAATTACCATGGCATATGCAAAACTAGCTTGCATACTCTTTGGTTATTGTTTTGCTCCGGTACTTCTTTAATATTTTGTGTCAGAAAAAGAAATATTTTGGATGCCTATGTGTTTGCATAACGTGAGAGAAACTGTGTGCAGCGAGTATGTGTATTGTACTTCCAGAATCTCATTGTACATGGTAAAATGTGTAATACATAAATCATGACTAATGTAATACATATAGCAACTTCAGTCTTAAGACTCTGGAAGTTAGAGTATAAACGTCTAAGGTTTTGCTTACTTAGAAAAGGGATATTTAGTTATTTCAAAGGCACTCTTCTTTATGAATTGAATTTGTGATTAGTGCTAATAGACTGCTGGCATTTGCAGGTGGTCACTCATTGCAGGGAGACTTCCAGGGCACTGAAATCATGAATCACTTGGACCTATGTGCTATTTATCTTGATTTTGTTAATCTTGTTATAAATTAGTGTAGCCTCAATTTTTGATGTACAAATGAACTAATTGTTTTTTATTCAAGAAATAAAAGAAAAGAGTGTGGAATGACATTTGGGGTATATTTCTATTATTTAGTTTTATTTTTTTTTAATTTTTAATACTAAAATGCAAGGAATGATATGCAAGGAATTCTCCTTGTATATCAGTTAACCATAGTTAACCCCAGGTGTTTAATTCCTTGCATTTGAGATGAACAATTCCTTGCATTTGTGAACTCAAATGCAAGGAATTTTCAAGTTGTTGTATTTGCTCTTTTGCAAGGGCCTCTTTGCAAGGACCTAAATGCAAGGAATATTCCTTGCATTTGGGTTAATGCAAGGAATTTTCAGTTTTTTACAAGGAAAAAATTCCTTGCAAAAAGTCATTTTTCTTGTAGTGCTATTACCGATTGTTTTAGATTAGCTGCCAGGTAAATATTTTGGAGCTCCAAGTTGTGTGAAGTATGCTGCATATGATTTTCTGATAAAGACAACAATGATTGTTTTTGTTACTCGATTTTACAAATGTGCGCAATCTATATTCTAGTAGTTACATTTTACTTACTAGTTTTTCAAACCTAAATAAGGTTGGGTTCGCTCCTATTGGGCTAGCAAGGACGAAATGCTCACCCCTACATTTCAGGTTACAACGAGGTCACTCCGGACGAACTGGATAAAAGTAGGTTGTTGGCCGAGCTCGTGTGTTGCTATCCCTGTTGCCTGAAGTTCTTTCCTTTTGGTACTCTATTGATTTACTCGCTTTCCTTTCAATGTTGAACTCAGTTGAATTTTGTGAGGTCCGCCTACCTGGGATCGCGCCTCACCATTTGTTTTATTGTTGTAGTTGAACTCCCTTCATTTCGGTTATGATGTAAGTCCTAAGGCGTCACAATGCACTTGACTACTTTATTTGAAGTATTTACAGACTCGTTAATTTGAATATTGGGTTGTTGATCGAAAGTCATTTCTTAAAAGTTTTATTTGTTTCTTATTTTCTAAAACTTGTTTTTCAAAAGGCCTTGTAGAATTAAGTTGGTAGGTCTATGATACATCTACGACGTATGGAGCCCCTATTGGCTTAATATTATGGCATTCTGGTATATCTACTCGGGTTGCCACATACTCATACCCCAAATGTAGAACCAGCAGTTACAGAGACCATGAGCCGATAGGGGCTCAACTCTAATCACATGAACCACCCTCTCTTCCGGGCTACAGACAATCAACCATTTCCAGGAGTCTCAATACATATACCAAAACTGCCAATATACGTGTAGGGGCGTCTTCCCATTAGATTGACAAAAAACAAAAAATATTCGAAATTAAAAAAATTAGTCCCTGAAAATGACACCATAAAAATGACACAACCACGAAACCAAGAAAACCAAACCCTCGCTCAATTGAGGAAGGACTTATTAGACCTAACCAAAAATCAAAAAGTGGAAACCTAACAAAAAGACAAAATAGGCTGTAGCTATCAGCTTTCCTCATCCATGATGCAAGCTCCAGCAACTTGGATTTAGCCGCAATAGAGTCAGGGTGCATAGCTTCGGTAAGCTCGACTCTAATAGCCATACACCGTGGCCAAAGACTAAACCGCCGCCGCCAACCCCGCAGAAAGATTTGAACTAAAACACATAGCTTGTTAGCGTTAGTAACTGTGTTGTTGTGTAATTGTACGCCTCAAATAAGACTTAAGATTTGTGACCTTAACTCTAGATGTCATGTCATGTCACATACACACATCACCTATTTGATAAATCGTGCCATGTAATTCTTGAGAAGAAAAAAAATCTAATGGTTATAGATTATTCTTCTAAAAAAAAAAAAATTACTCTTTTTTTATTTTTATTTTCAATACATTCATGCATAGATTTAAACAAAAATTGTTTTCTTTAATCAAGAAGAGAAAAAATTTCATGTAATTTAATCACTAGACTTACACATACATTCTAGGACTAATTTCAGTTTACCTCCTGAGGTTAGAGGTCGTCATCATGTTAGTTCCTCTAGCTTCAATTTAATCAATAACACCCTTGTACTCTCCAAATTCATCAGCCGTGTCCAATTTTTGGACCTCCGTCCAAATTGACCGTTCAATCTGTTACGTAGGCCCCACTTAGGAGGTAAAATGATAATTTTGAGCTCCAAATTATATATAAATTTTTTTTTTCTGTTTTTCCCTTTTTTTTTTCTATTTTTTTTTCTTGTTTCTTATTTTTTTTAATTTTTTATTATTATTAAGTGAAGAAATATCTGTATTTATTTTTTTAATCATATTTACAGATATTTCTTTACTTTATTAGGGGTATATCCTAAAATTCTTCACTTTATATCCTAAAATTCTTCACTTCATAAACCTATTATATTTTACAGATATATCGTAAAATTCTTCACTTTATCTGAGATATATCACAAATATCATAGACCAGCGAGCGGCTTTTTAACCACCTAGAGTATTTTTTGTTTTTGTTTTTATAAACCTATTATAACTTGTGGTGTATAGGTTGAAGACAAAATTAAAAAAAAAATATGAAGAAATAGGAGAAAAAAAGAAGAAGAAACACCTAGAGTATTTTTTTTGTTTTTATAAACCTATTATAACTTGTGGTGTATAGGTTGAAAACAAAATTTATAATAATAATAATAAAATGAAGAAACAAGAAAAAAAAAACAGAAAAAAAGGAAAAAAACAGTTTTTTTTTAATAATAATTTGGAGCTCAGAATTACCATTTTACCCCTAAGTGGCCACATAACAGATTTAACGGTCAATTTGGATGGAGGTCCAAAAATAGGACACGGCTGATGAATTTGGAGAGTACAAGGGTGTTACTGATTAAATTGAAACTAGAGGGATTAACATGATGACGACACCTAACCTTAAGGGGGTAAACTGAAATTAGTCCTACATTCTATCAATAGATTTGAATAACACATGTACATGAATTCGAAGTTTGTTGGGTTCTTACATATTATGAAAATATAATGTGAAAAATACATTTGAATATGGATACACAGATATACAGACACACACATATATGAATTTGAAGTTTGTTGGGTTCTTGTAAATTATGAAAATCTTAGGAAGACAAAAACCTAGCCGTCTCTGCTAGGGTTGAGAAACTTAGGGGGGTGTATTCAATTAAGAGTCTACAAGATTTTTTTGTATTTTAGAAGTCTATGGGTATTCAATTGAGATTTTAAATAGTCCTTTAAAATCTTGATGTATTCAATTAAGATTTAAAATTATCCATTCAAATCTGCTGATATTCAAAAGTATACGAATTTGTAAGGATTTCATTAAATGCTGGATTTTTGAGGATTTTATAGTGCTTTTTATACATATCAAAACTCAAAAACAATCCAACCACTTCCCAAAAGATTTTGATGGATTCTTTCTTACTCAAAAAATAAAAAACCTCTTCACCCAAAAAAAAAAGCTTGACTCAACAGATGACACTCATCCATTTTGTCTTAGACTCATTTTCCCACTATCTTCCTCTGCCTCTGCTCTCATCTAATAATTTTTTATTTTATTTTTATCACTATAGCTCTAGAAGCCTTAATCCTTCTATCTAATGAAGCTCACTTTCAATGGTATTATTAAGATGGTACATACACACATGATTCTTTTGTAAATTAGACATGAAATAAATTATGTCATTAGTTTACTACTTTATTTTTTGTGTAACATTTTGGCTTGTTAGTTTTCTCTTATTGTTCATATATCATTATACACAACATAAAGAATGGTAGATTGCCATACTTTCTTGTCATTGATATAGCATTATAGTTGGATCTATACATCCATTGCTTAATTAAAGAAGAAGAAGAAAAAAAAAATTAACCTACCAAAAACATCATAAGCTAGGATTTGTAAAATCTAAACAAATACTAGTAAATCAATCCATTAAAATCAATCAGAGTTCATATAGAATTTAAACAATCTGTGGATTAAGTAAATCCATGGATTATAAAAACTCAAACAAAGTCTTTTAAAATCTGAATTGAATACACCCCCCTTAGTATTTCTACTAAAGTATCGTGAAACTTCGTCTATACTCTGTGATGGCGGAAGACATAGTTTCTCGTTTGGCGGCCGCTCTGGCTCTGATGGAGGACGTGGTGGTGGATTTTGGGGTCGTAGGTTCAGCAGAGATGGTGGACAACTACCATTATTTGGTAATCCGCCTGATTCAGTGTAAGGAGGGAGATGAGAAGGGCCTTCTTGGTACTCTCTCGGCCATATGGGGACTAGGGGATCGGTTGGCCATATCGGTGGCAGGTGGCTGCCGATTTTTGTTCCGTTTTCGTTGTAAGGAAGAGTGCAATAAAATTTTGCATGGTGGCCCTTGGTTCTTCAATAGCCGTATGTTGATTCTTGGTGAGTATGGAAGATTGTCAGAGATCGATGGAGTACCGCTGCATGGGTTGGAAACATGGGTGACGGTGAGCCACTTGCCTTCGCACTGCGCACAGAGGAGTCCTTCATCTTGATCGGCTCCTACATAGGCCATTTTATTTATGCTGATCTGATTGCATTGCAGCAGTCCTCACAGGAACAACGAGTCTTGTTTTCCTTGATTGTGGACATCGAGGACGTTCCGCTTCACTGCTGGTACCACTGCTGATGTTGACTTGGGCTATGAGCGGATCAAGGGCCTCTGCAAGGGTTGTGGATAGCTTTTTGACGATGTGGAAGGCTGTGATATGTTTCTGACGGCACAGGCGGACAAAGCCAAGAGCTTGGGGGCTCCTAGGGTTTTGGTGCCCATGGTTCGAAGACTGGTCATCTCCAAGAAAGTTGCTGCAGTCCTTCATGTCCCTAGGATTTCTGAAAACCTAATCTACAGCACATGGGAAAGGGATAAGGAATGGCTGCTGCTTTGGAACTGAATGGTAACAAAGGCAAGGGCATGCTAAATAAACTGTTGGAAATTTTATGATTTAAAATTAAAATATATTTTATTTATTTCTTTATTTATTTTGGGGGTTATTTTTATTGTGTTTATTTCTCTATTTATGGTTCAACAGTTTTATGTTTTAAATATATGATTATTATTTGACCGTTATATGGTTAATGAGGCTATTGATGGTCATGGTAATGTGGCCTATATAGGGGTACATGGCTATAGTTGGAAGGCATATGGTGAGGCATGAAACATGCACATGTGTGGGAGTTTAGTTTGTCGGATAATGAGGGTATATATGACGGTATAATCTATCATAATGCAACCACTCTAGCCAAATACCTCTACCAAAGATATTCTTACAAACTATACATATACATACTTTACTTATACATCGTTTTGAGTGCACGGGTGATTAAGGTTCAATGTGGCTTCTTAGCTACACGACGGAGCTCGAAGAGTTGTTGTATCTTGGGGGAAGTTTGTCATTCAACCTTGTGCAGTAGGGGACGAATCTTCTCTTAGGACAGTGCTCTTGCACACCTCGACTCGATAAGTTTTCCTATATAAAATCTATATATTATATTATTTTATTACTTTATTTTATTTTATCATCTATATCATTATTCTTATTTCCCAAGATATTATCATATTATTCTGTGTTTTTATTTTACAGGAATTCCGTCCCATATTTTTTACAACAATCTAAGAGAAGATTCTTGCGGAATTTCTGACAAAGACAGACAATATGAAGTTCGAGGAGTCATAATCAATATCGCACATGTGGCTTCTTCTTTATTTCTCAACTTATGAATAACTTAATATTTTTCTTTCAATTATTAGTTTATATTGGCCTTGCATATGCTAATTGCATTTTGCTTTGCATGTATACTAATTAATAGTTGAATATCAACTAATTCTTGATAGGAAAAATCTCTCAAATGCCAAAGTTGATGGAGGAATTAGTGACGCAATATACATACACTAGCCTCTACCATGACGAAGGAATCCTAAACCACTTCTACGGCATAAATAGTTTTTGTTCCGTAAGAAATATATGTTTTTTGCATATTATCATTTTGTAGTTACAATTATATCATTCCGCATAGAAATATATTTAATGCATATGAGTTCTTTCCCATACATAAGCAAATTAAAAGATCGTGATTAAAACTTTAAAATACATATATGTTAGTAGCCAACAAGCAGGTACTATATGTGCATGTTACAGTTAAGTTTATATATATAAGCTTATTTTCCATCAAGTCATATTTGCAAATTAAATTTGCTTTCAATGACAATTAATCTGCCATGAGATCATGTTGGCTATACTTATGATTTGTTGATTGTTATATGAAATTGATATTGCCTATAATATATAAAACGTTGTTACTTAGGTACGTACTTGAAAACTGATTTTATGAGTTATTCCATTGTATTTACATACGTACTAGTAATTGTTTTGCGTACAACGTACCATTGAAAATATCAATTATATTATGAATGCGATTGACCTTAAAGTCTATTGCAGCATTTTATATGTTATCTGGTCAGTTACAAACGACCTTTGCCTTTTGTTTTGAGGAGAAGCATATATTTCATTCAAGTTGCATATCATAATTAATGATTACTTATCTTTTCTTTCATATCTAAAATAATGCTGTTTCAAGTTGTGGTGGTGCTATTAATTTTGTCTCATTATTAACATTTAGTTGAGTTATTAGCTGTAACATTGATTGAGCTTCTGAGTGATTGCAGAGAAACAAAATAGTGATGGTACATTTTCTTCTACTCTAAAAATTAATTTATATATATACATTATGAGATTTACATATGCTACTCTATGTTAGCTTGTGTGTACAAAAATGCAACAGGTCATAAACGAAAATGCATGCTAAAAAAAAACACTTGTAAGTTCAATTGTGATTGAGAAGGTTTTCATTTTGCTTCAATAAATCATTGAGGAGTTATTTTTTATTTCAATAGAGGGGGTTACTATTTGAAATTTTAACTATTTCATTAGTATGCTTTAGTGTTTATTATTAAGACTTTTACATAACTGATTTTGTTATGACTTATGAGTATAATTCTCTCATGAAGAGCGTCTATCTTTGAGATGTGGGGGTAAGCTCTAGTTATAACTCCCATTAATATTTATAAACATATCTTGAAGAACATTTAATATCATAGTAATATGGGGGTTATGCTTTAGTCAATATCAGGAAATGTGGGGGTTATGGTTTATATTTTTTCACCATTTAATATTTACTTCAATGCTATTTTTAAATGCCCTATGGTAATATGGGGGTAGCACTCGTAGCATTTTATCTTACGTGATCATTAAATAATCAGTGCAGAGTTATAAATTTTCTTGTTCTCATATGGAGGAAAACACTCCTATGATATTTGTGGCTGATGATTTATTTGAGGCTTGCAGATAAATTAAAATGCAGGTTTTGCGAGCTAAAGGGACAAGCAAGATATGACCTAGGAAAATTAAAATAAATAAAATATGACATAAGTCATATATATGCCTTATAGTCTCGAGGAGGAGACTATATATATAAAATCGCTGAAGGGGAATGTGCTTAAGCCCATAAGGGAGTCACCTAGGGAGGTAACCCAACTTCTGTGATTGGAGATCCCATGAAGGAAGTTCAATGTGGTAGAAACAATCCATACTGCGTGACTCAAATATAGCACACATAAATTTTAAGGATATATCCAAAAGAGATATTATCCTGTGCATCCCTAAGGCATTAGGTGCTATATTAAATGTGACGTTAGGAAGGGAAAACAATGATACCCTGAATGAGTTTCGAGGCAGACAAACTCCCGCGGGGTCGGGGCACACGTACCCTTGAAGAAGTCACCTAAGTGAGAGTTGTTCGTGAGGCCGCGACAATGAGAATTGGGCTGCTCTCTAAAACTCTCATGAGAATCAAGATATGCGCACGGCCATAAATGCGCCAACACGCGAACCTGTCTAATTACTTGTACTGTGTGTGTGATATGTTAAAGTTTGGTCAAAGGTATCAAAGTTCAAGACTGTGTCACTTTGGTTCCTCAAATGGAGACTATCACACTAAGCTAGGTTCAAACCTGAAAGGTACCTATGCCAATTGCACAGTAAAAACACTCACTTATTTTGTTTTAAATGATTTTATTTTAATTTTAAATCAGTGGGGGATTGTTGGAAATTTTATGATTTAAAATTAAAATATATTTTATTTATTTCTTTATTTATTTTGGGGGTTATTTTTATTTTGTGTTTATTTCTCTATTTATGGTTCAACAGTTTTATGTTTTAAATATATGATTATTATTTGACCGTTATATAGTTAATGAGGCTATTGATGGTCATGGTAATGTGGCCTATATAGGGGTACATGGCTATGGTTGGAAGGCATATGGTGAGGCATGAAACATGCACATGTGTGGGAGTTTAGTTTGTCGGATAATGAGGGTATACATGACGGTATAATCTATCATAATGCAAAAACTCTAGCCAAATACCTCTACCAAAGATATTCTTACAAACTATACATATACATACTTTACTTATACACCGTTTTTAGTGCACGGGTGATTAAGGTTCAATGGGGCTTCTTAGCTGTACGATGGAGCTCGAAGAGTTGTTGTATCTTGGGGGAAGTTTGTCATTCAACCTTGTGCAGTAGGGGACAAATCTTCTCTTAGGACAGTGCGCTTGCACGCCTCGACTCGATAAGTTTTCCTATATAAAATCTATATATTATATTATTTTCTTACTTTATTTTATTTTATCATCTATATCATTATTCTTATTTCCCAAGATATTATCATATTATTCTGTGTTTTTATTTTACAGGAATTCCGTCCCATATTTTTTACAACATAAACTAACTAACTACTACATAAAAATAAGATAAATAGAAGGATGGGATTGTCACACCCCTGATTTTACACACATGAAAATCGATATATAATCTCATAATTACATATGCGTGAACGTTCAGCCATCAATACAAAATACCTAGAAACTTTTTCCGCTTTGAACCCAAGTACATATTGATGCCCTGAACCCACTATATCAATATTGACCTGCTCCATAGAGTCATATATTACATAAGCTTACGAATTAAATTGTCAACAACAAAATAAAAAGTAAATGCTGCTCAGAGTTAACTATACAACGGAAGTCCTTATCAATGGTAAAGTCACAAAAATGGCTTCCTACCGTAAAGCTGCATGGATGTCACCACCACTTCAGCCACAATTATCCTGACCTGCAAGATTAACCCCTACATCGTTTGAATAGTGTACCGGGTTGCCACACAACAAAACCCGGTAAGCTTTTGCAAGCCCGTATGAGTAAACTCAAAATCACAAAGCAAAACACATTTTCAAGTCACCTCAACCTAAACACGATATGCACATATCTCACACCTACGGCCATTAATTCCATAATCTTTCATATCGTGTCTACTTAAGTCAACTGGTGACTAAAGCCTCATGCTCAGATCCTTAATCCTAGCAGCCAATTACACAAATTTCAGTCAAACAAGACTTCCTCAAGTAATGTTTGACGCCATCCTAACGCCCTATGGCGAATTCCAGAATCACACTCATTCCCCATTCCCCCCCCCCCCCCAGGAGTTTTTGTCATCAACATGGCATCAAAGGTGAAAATCAATGAATCACCTTCCTATCCTCAACACAGAGTATAATTTGTCACCACTATGGCTCTTAAGATAAATCAATCCATCAATCAATACAATCAAGAAGAAACAAGGCAATCACATATCAAAACAAGCAAAACAAATCATAGTAACCCCTGCATAAAATTTAGTTCAGGAGATCACATTAAGTCAAGCAATTCAAGTCAAAATAGTCATCGAAATCCCACACTCTGACGTCTGTAGATAGCCCCAACCATCACAGCATTCCTCTCGATATTTGTTAACTTAATAACAATTCAACTTCGTTACCGAGTAGTCATCACGCTGATCATCGCACAGATTTCACCAGTCATCATGCAGATATTCATCATCCTACTGATCATCACATAGATATCGCCGGTCATCACAAAGATAGCGACCATCACATAGATTCATTGCTAGTCATCACACAGATAGCAATCATCCTACTAATCATTACACAAATATCCCTACACAAGCTACACAGATATCTCTACACAAGCTTTACATGACAATCATCAAAAAGATTCATCATATTGATGTCATCGATTCATTACACAAATATTCCTACACAAGCTTCACATGGAAATCATCACAAAGATTCATCAATACATATATATATTTCAAGTAAATACATATATATACGTAGTCATTCACTTAGGAATACCACTAATACCAACTATAGTCATAGTTAACCTAATAACTCCAAGACAATAGGGTAATCCTGCTCATAACAAATATCGATCATGCTCATAACAAATATCGATCCTACTCATAACTAATATCGATCCTACTCATAACAAATATCGATCATGCTCATAACAAATATCGATCCTGCTCATAACTAATATTGATCCTGCTCATAACAAATAATCGATGATGCTCATAACGAATATCGATCATGCTCATAAATAATATCGATCCTACTCATAACAAATATCGATCATGCTCATAACTAATATCGTGAGATTTACTCACCAAACGATAAAGGTAATCCATTCATTAATGAACCTTGTGAGATTACTCACCTTTGAATCCCGCTGCGTCTTAATACAAAACAAAGCAGCCAAACCACCCAAAATAGTTGTCCAAAGAATACCTCGTCATGTACCTAAGGAAATATAGCTCTGATTCAGTCAACGAATCACAAGCAATAACGTTCGAAACCCTAAATCGAACCAAAATTCCCAAGGTGACGCCAAATGAGGCGAAACCACATCCGAGACCAGCCAATGTCTCTAGAATACTTATACAATCGATATATCAAAATCACAAGTCGATCGGATGCTCAAATCCTCACGGATCAATAAATTCACCGATATGAATTGGTAAAAATCATAACAAATCCATTCGAACTCCAAAACTTGCATATTATGTATCGAAACGCTCGTATTAACGAGTAGAACATATATAATACCAGAAACAACCCTTTACATAGCCGGAACACCGCCGGAACTCCTCCACAGGCAGTGGCGCACTGTCGCCGGCCAAAACTCAATATTTCACAAAACTCTCAACATTAAAAAAGCTTCATCTAAGCATGCTTGTGAATTCTCATAACTAGCTCGAAGTCAGAAAACAAGCATAAGGGATCGAAAACTACCTCACAAGCTGTGAACAGTAATCCAATCTAAGTTGAATCAAGTTTTACGTGAATCGATCCAAACAACCACCAAGGATCAATCAAGGAGGCTGCTCTGAGCTCCCCAAGCTCAACTTGAAGCCCCGCCGACGTCGGAGATCGGAGAATCGATCGGGTCCGAAAACACTCAACTGCGCCGCCTTGCAGTGCCGCCGTCGAGGAGAATCGGCACTAGAGGACACCAGAGGGACGACTAGAGGGACGACCAGACGGAGGAGACGATCCTTTCTGGAAAGTTTCGTCGCTAGAGACCGCCGCAATTCGCCGGAAAATCAGGGTCGGGTCGGCCTGGTCCGGGTCGGGTCAGTCGAAAAACTCAGATACTAAAGGTGCAGCCGAGAGAGAAGAAAGTTTCCAAAAACGGAATTGAGGAATTATGAAGATTTTTTCGGAAATTCCCTGTTTATACTAAAATGGAAACTTCTTCCAATAGCCATAACTTCCTCATATGAACTCTGATTTCTGTATTCCACATATCCAGGAACTCATATCGACGCGCTCTACAACTTTCGTGAAGGAAGTTTTCGGAGAATCCCAACGAATAAAAAGTCAACCTTTGGCAACCCCCCTAAAACCATATTTTCCGAATGAAAATTAATCCGAAACACTTCCGCTATGTCCATGAGCCACGAAACCGTCCTATAACCACAATTTAGATTCCAAAAAATCCTCGTAAAATGAATGACGAATTTCCGGGGTACTGCAGGGATGCATCGCACTAAGGGTCACCATGAAATTTGAGTTCCTCTACCCAAATCCAAAATCATATGGAATGATGATGATTAAAAGATGCTTCAAATGTTTTGTCGGATTTCCATGTAGCATTAAGAGATTGAAAAGAAAGCTAAACTAATTGTCATGAATTAGTAGTTAAAAAGAAGAAGAAGAAGAAGAAAGAATACTTAAGGTTTTGGCTACCCAATACTAGTCTTAAACCTTATGCCTTGTTAGGGCCATAAGTGCTCAAGACTAAATGCTTTAGGTTTCGACAATCGATTGTAACACACTCTAGCAACCATTACCTCAAATAATAAGGTCGAAAAGAGTACTTGTAATAACAATTACCCTACCCAACAATTCCAAATACTATTCTGACAATCAAAGATAATAATACTAAAAATTGGGTGATTGGAGAACCACAATCCAAAGAAATCCAAATGGAAATAGAGATATGCAATGGGCAAATTCCACCATATTCTCCAATTCAATATTCCAATTCCAACACACCAAACATAGATTAAGGATGGGAAACCTAAACCACACATCTAGAGTGAAGAAATTACATCAAGAGTATACAAATCATATGAAGAAACATCAATTTTATTAATTCCTCAATAAAACCATACAAAACTAAACTTGGGTTTCAATACCCTAAAACCATAAGAGGTCACACACAAGTATATATCAATACACATCAAACAACACCATAAGCAAGAAATAAGAGAGAGAGAAGAGGGAAAGAGAGGAAAAATCCATGAAAGTCAAGGCAAATCATGTCACTAGCTATTACCATAACTTCATGGCTTCTCTTGCTACCCTTATGAAGCCATGGTGTAGAGATGGTGACCTAGATACCGGAAATGTGTGTGCCTCCTCCTTTTGCAATCTTACATGTGAAGAATGGGAGATGAAGAAGAGAAGAAGAGGTGAGAAGGGAGAGATCTCCCAAATTCGGCCAAAAGGCCTAAGGGCTTGAAAAATGGGTCTTGAGCTCATGCAATGTGTGTGCAAAGGTGTTTAAATACCCCTTTAGGTTCTAGGGTCAAGATTGGACTTGTACCCTAGATCCAAGAGCTCAAAAACAATGAGAAAATGGATAAAATGAAAAGACTAAAACAACCTAATAAAAATGTAGAGAATTAGAAGTTTAGAAAATATTTTGGAAAATATAAACAAAATCGGAGGGCAAAAGTGTAAGTGAGTGTGTGCCTAGTATGAACACAAATAAATATCTCCATCCACATGTGTGATGTGTGTGAGATGGGTGGTCCACTAATTATTATTGTCTTTTTTTTTTGGTCAATAATTATTATTGTCATTACATCCATTTTGAATTTGAAATTTGAATACAAAGATATAATACAAATAGTGTCACTCCCCGAATTTTGAATAACAAATTCAAATTCGAAACATGAATAATAACTAATACAAATAACGTCCTGAATTTTTCTTTCTTTCTTAACCAACGTCTTACAAAACATAAAACAGACCTTGTAGCAAACTATCTCTCGAGTCAAATATTACAATTCCACCACAAATAAAAGTTACGCTCAAAAGAGTCTACAACACACCAAAATAGGTTTAGTGATGACGTCAACCTCGCTGCTTGATAGGAGCATTTTAATGCGACGTTTTAACTGCATTTCCCTACATTTCTTACGTTATTTCCTTATTAAAATCCTGTTTAGGAAAGTTTCCATTCTTTGATTGGGAAAGTTCCTATTTGTAGAAAGTTTATATTTTTGTAGTTTCTATTTATCATTTTTAGTAAGTTGCCATTTTTCATTTTAGGAAAGTTTCTATTTTTCTTATTAGTTTCTATTTTTAGGACCTCCAAGCAAGTGGAAAATCTTGAGGAGGAAAATCAAAGTTGCAACCAAGTGGAAAATCTTGAGGAGGAAAATCAAAGTTGCAACCAAGTGGAAAATCTTGAGGAGGAAAATCAAAGTTGCAACCAAGTGGAAAATCTTGAGGAGGAAAATCAATTCAAGTTGAACAAGTGATAAACAAGTGGGAAGATATTTTTTACAAATTTGTCTAACATATCTAGCCCTTCATTTATGTTCATCTCCACCCTCCATTCATCATTTTTTGGGCTATAAATACACTTCTCCTCTCACTCTCAAAATACCAATTCCTTCATCCATTTCATCTTCTTGTCTCACCATTTCCTCTCCATTTTCCTTAGTCACCAATTCCTTCATCCATTTCATCTTCTTTGTCTCTCCATTTCCTTTCCATTTTCCTTCTCCATTCTCTAGTTGCAAAGTTCTGCATTTTCAAGCAAGGAGAGGAAGAAGAAGAAGGAGCCGTGAAGATCATATCCTCCATCATCCACCTTGAAGGCTTGCTTCCAAGATTCA
The DNA here is from genome assembly GCF_002994745.2 of Rosa chinensis. Classification (NCBI taxonomy): domain Eukaryota; kingdom Viridiplantae; phylum Streptophyta; class Magnoliopsida; order Rosales; family Rosaceae; genus Rosa; species Rosa chinensis. Next base: position 45,757,601 of record NC_037089.1, read on the forward strand.
AGATCCAACCATCTAGCTCTCCATCTCCATCTCCACTCACGGTGTAATTCGTTCCTTTTCCTTGTAACCTTTTTGGTTTCCTTGTTTGAATTCATATGAACTTGTTTCTAGTTAACAATAATGTTTAGGGCAAAGTTTAAGCCCAATTTCTATGTTTAAATAAAGTTTTCGAATTCTATAATTGTGATTCTAAGTTGCTTATGTGAGTTTGTTCGATTAAATTTGCTTTACAGAAAACTTTTATATGTTTATCTTATTTGGGTCGACACTTATAGGATTTGCATGTAATTGGTGCTAGGTTTAAGAACATGAAATCGACTTTTCGTTTTGTGTAACTTGAATCAAAAGTAGTAAAGGTTCTGGACAAGAATCGAATTTAATTGAAGAGGATTGCAATTAGGTGGACTTTTCCATAACTAAGTTGTACACTTGAGTTGATAGCCTTTCTCTATGTCTAATGCGTTGAACATGTCATGACACTACACCAAAAATTCAATCAGACGACAGTTTTTCACTGTCGTCTGATTATAGGGGTAGCTGTTGTCTATCTCAATGCCGTCTGATACGTGAATCAGACAATACCACGAAACTGTCGTCTGATAAAGTTTAGTACAACAGCAGTTACTATCCTGTCTGTTGTCTGAGCACCAGAAAGAACAACAGCACCATATATGCTTACTGTTGTCTCTACAAAGCTTCCACATCAAAAGACTAGCTTTTTTCTGTTGACGGAATTTAAACAAGACAACAGACTTGCTGAAAATGGCGTTGGCTATCCACTTTTGGTACTATAGATTTCTCTAAATAACTGTTGTTTTAGTTTTTATTAGACAATGGTTTTTGATGTAGTCTTGTTGTGCTAAAATGGCTCCAACAACAGTTTTTGTTATCCTTTTAGTTGTGTTTAACTCTCTCTAACAATTGTTTTTACTTAGTTAAGAGTGGTCAGAAAGTGATTCTTATGACGTATTTTTTTCTTGTATGGAAGAACGTCAATCTTTATTAAATGAAAGTAAAGAGTACATGAGGCGATGCAATAACATCGAAAAAAAAAAAGACAATGAAACTACAATGAACAACATTTGAACTTGTATAAATGTAACACTTGTTCCATATATGGGAAGCAATCAGCTTGTAGGGCTTGGATGGGTCATCCTTGGCGAAAGCCTTCATTGCATGCATGGAGAGCTCGCTATTCCTCTATGACAAGCAGCTCGCTTCCTTAGAAGAAATCATCTGCCAGCAACAATAACCAAAATTAGTAACTTCATGGGAACAAGAAAGTTCTACTCTGTTAACTTTTGCAATGAGAAAACTAAGAGAAAGAGTGTAACAAGGAGTGAAACATGAGCTGGCATAGAATTGACAAATGAAAGGTGTATCCAGTTATGTGTTTGCTAGTTTATTTGCAACTGACAATTCAGATAAGGATTTCCAAATTTCGTTTTCATAATTAGACATTCAGAAGAGCATTTGATGCATATGTACGTGGACTTGAATGTGTCAGTCAAGTTAAAATAACAAGCTCAAAACATTTCCTTTCCATATGTTGAATATTAAGCTAAGACTAATGTATAACAAAGCTCTCTTGATTGAGTACCAAAAAGGGGCAGTACTCCCTGATGCCTTATATGGGACATGATACCAGCGAGTGTAAGGCTTAAATGGTTTGGTTTCACCCTGCAAAAAGATTAACAATAATCTCTTAGAAAAATAATTCATAGAATGAATTTTCAGCAATTAGAAAATAAATTCACAAAATGAGCACATTCTGGGTTAAGCATTAGAACATTGAAGACTAGAGCTGTGAACAAAGTTAAAAGCCTGGAACATAATTGAGGAAGATGCTTATTCTTAGCTCATTAGCTATATTAGCTTATCAGAAACCTAATGTCTTATTAGATGCCTATTAGGTGATACTTTGTGATTGAGGCAATGAACCAAGTTAAGAAAATTATTCTTGAGCCAAATAAGCTAACAAACAGGAAACCCAGTTTTCACTTGCAATTAAAGATTTGCAGCAAGCCAATTTTCATTTGAAAATACAAATGTGCTAAAACTTTAACCCAATTTAATTTCGTGTCAAACTTAATTGAAAAGGACCAAAATGAGTAAAACCCCCCAAATTCAATCAATTTAATGCTTTTATACATCAACTCCGGTATTCATCTCAATATCCCAACAAAAACAAATTCACAACTCAAAGGCTTGAAATTCTTACCCAATACCAGTTATGCCGAGACCATAGTCTTAAAGTAGTACTGCTTCCTCCGCAGCAATAAGTTATAAAATTGTACTTGATTGTTGTGGCCACACTTCTTCTTCCTACAGTTGACAGCCCTTGGGTGCAGACGAGCATAACATCTGAAAGGCCACAACTCCACAAGAACAAAAAATTAGGAGTTGGCAACAGAAACTGGTCGTATTACACGATACAAAGATAAGTATTGAGGCCCTATTACACCAAAATCCGCATCATCAAAACACAGGCTAACTGGCAGCACACAATTATCTACAACAGCATACAAAATGCAACAGAAACAGAGATTGTAGAAAAAGCACAGCAATATATTCTCAGATGGTACTCAACATTATTGAAGATTAAAATATATAAAAAAAAACCGACAAATACTGAATGCAAATTGAAGCCGTAATTCCATTTAAAACTAACAAAAAAGGAATCTATTGCCCCTTTGGAATTCAAATGCACTAACAAATCTTGATAGGTTGGAACTTCTGTGCATAATGGAAAAATGTAGCCAAGGGTTCAAGACACTCAGAAAAGAAACAGAACTCTGAGAGTAGTACGATTTGGCAAGTGATTATGCGAAGGTTTGTTTTCAAATGTTAGAGAGGCCTCAATTAAAGAGTAGCTTCCCCTCCACTGGGACCTTCAAATAAAACCTAATTTCAATAAAGAAAAGAAAATATCTGATGTAGAAAACATTGATCCAGAAATAAAAACCGACACCCATCGATGAAACTGGGTTTCGGGCGATCTGCTTTCAGCACAATATTCGAAGGCAAACTTGGATGAAAGCGCACTGTTTTATATACTGCCTCCATAGGTCCCTCGATTTAAAAAGATATCATAGAAACAGACATAAGAAAAGCTGCAATGATGCTCAGTGAATACGAACCATAGATTTAGATATTCATCTTGCAACAGCAATCAATTGAGTATTTCTCATCTATATTATCATCACCGCATCATATGATTCTCAAACATCACATGAATGAAAGCAAGACATTAAAACATCCATCAAATCAGACTAATCCACAAAAACTTGAGAGTAACTAGAACTATTTAACTGCAAACAAGAAGTGGTAACTATCATGATCTAGAAACAACATTCACACTTTTTCACACATCCCCACATATAAATAAAAAAAGACGATATTCCATTCATGAAAATCAGCTGCAGGTAATAAAGTCCAGCTGACAAAGTTAATAGAATGAAAAATTGATGTGGGGACAAGCATAACCTCAATTGCAATTGAGAAGCAAGTAGGCTAAGTAATTGTCCCACCAGGTACGACTATTCGTACAAAGCTAAAATACCAATCAACAATTTAGCAGAGTTAATAGCCACATCAAGTTCAAGCACATTACAACACGATAAATTAGCCCAAATAGATATCTAGCAAACAATGTGATCATTCAGAGTTTCAACCAAATAAGTACCAATCTAGTTAAAGCAAACATTTCAAAAAACAACACGATATTCCATTCATGAAAATCAACTGCAAGTAAAGAAGCCCAGCTGACAAAGTTAATAGAATGGGAATTTCTTGTTGGGACAAGTATAACATCAATTGCACATTAACAGCAAAGGAGGCTAAGTAAGTGTCCCCTCAGTTTTTCTCAAGCCAAAACCCTAAACACAAATAAACAGATTCAATTAGGAAAAAAGAGCCTCACTTTCTGCAAATCATCTTCTCCTGATTGTAGCCAAGGCCATCAAAGAAGGCTCGATGATACCTCCACGGAGCCTCAGCACCAGATGAAGAGTCGACTCTAGAAGCCACATAAATCAATCCAATCAGTTTCGAAATCAAATTCACAAACGCAGAAGCAAAGTGAAAGAGAAAGCGGACAGACCTTTCTGGATGTTGTAGTCGGCCAAGGTGCGGCCGTCTTTGAGCTGCTTTCCGGCAAAAATCAAACGCTGCTGGTCCGGGGGAATGCCTTCCTTGTCTTGGATCTTGGCCTTGACATTGTCGATGGTGTCGCTGCTCTCGACCTCGAGAGTGATGGTCTTCCCCGTTAGGGTTTTCACGAAAATCTGCATCTTGCGGCGGCCGGAAATGGTGGTCTTCGACGATGGCAGAGAGAAGTGGAAGAGAGAGAAAATAGAGAATTGGGCGTGCGGCCGAGGAGAAGAGAGAGACAGTGTTGGGTTTCTATGGTTATAACTTATAAGTTCCTTTAAATAGTATTCGACATCAAAGTCAAATTTTGTCAATGGAGGGAAAGAGTGAAAAATTGAAAAATTGGCTAGGTATAACAAGGGCGGGCTAGCATATATATTGAACCCTAAAACTCAGACAACACCAATTTAAGTACATTGTGTGAAAGAGAGTGGCACAACAGACAACTAAAAACTGTTGTGTGACTAAAAACAATCAGACAACATCTTTTTCAATCATTGTATTAATAGCAATTGCACAACAGAGAAGTAATAACTGTTGTGTGATTAAAAACAATCAGACGACATCTTTTTTCAACCATTGTGTTAATCAATCTTGAACAACATCAAAGTAATAACTGTTGTCTGAATTGATTGATTCAGACAACATCGAAAAAAACAACCATTGTCTGATTTACAATTACACAACAGCAATGTTACAACTGTCGTCTAATTCGAAAATTAGGACGACAGAAAAATTCTTGCTGTCGTCTGATTATTTCAGACGACAGTTAAAATGTTTGCTGTCGTCTGATATGTGTTGTCTGATTCCGAAATTGGTGTAGTGTGATTGACTAGCTTTCTAGGGCTTGATTGCATGTTTGATAGGATTAATCTAGGTGCTTTCGCTTAGGTTAATTAGCATTGAAAAGTAAAATATGGGAAATCATTTGCTTTCGAATGTTTCACATGATCAACTCCTCTCTCATGACTTGGAAGAACAATTATAGGGTTTGAATCGAATTTGATTACATGGAATTGATTTTGATCTTTGTTCCTTGCGTTCCACCCTTGTATATATGTTTTTACGTTTTCTTTATTTTATTTATTTTAATTTTAATTTTAAGAATCCTAATCCCCCCTTATTTGTGTTTTCTTGTATATATTTATTCTTTATTTTATTTTTGTAAATAATACTTTATTATTTTAATTCTTTATTTGTTTATACAATTGTATATATTTATATTCTTTATTTTATTTTTGTAAATAATACTTTTCTTTATTTGTTTCACAATTACAAGTGTACCCTCAATCCCCGGAATAGAACGATCCCTACTTACTTATATTACTAACGACATTTCAGGGTTAAATTATGCGCGCTTGCTTTGAGCGCGTCAATTTTTGGCGCCGTTGCCGGGGATTGAAAAATCACTTGCTATATTGTGTCATTTATTGTATATATTTGTTGTATATAAATTGTTTGAAACTTAGTTTAAATGTTATTTATATTATTGAACATGAATTTTAATTGTAGGTTGTAAATTGAGAGGAATAGGTGAAGTCTCTTTTGTTAATATTGGCCTAAACCCCTTATTGGTACCTAGCTCAGGTCCCTTAAGGTTGAGGGCGGCCTTTATTAACACTTGTTGAACTGTCTTCACACTTATGAACTTTCTCATCTTAGTAAGAAAGCCTATGTGAAATGGTGTCTAGGAAGGGGACAACGTTCATGACGGGTTTTTGAATCCAGAAGTGCTTGCAAATGGGCCTAAACCACTATGTGGGAGTAGCTCATGCCAAAATGGATTTTTCCTCTCGTGTTCGTCCTCCCCCACCTGGCCATTTCAGTAAGGTTGCCCAAACGATTTGAAAGGGAGTTTGTGTCTAGGCGACTATACTTGGGCCGCACGTCCACTTGATTTACCGCTTGGAATTTGATTCGATATCAATAATGTTTATAATAAAAGAAATACTTGTGAATACTCTATACGTGTAAATTATTTTGTTGTTTCACACTTTAAACTTGTAAAAATACTTTTCACATTTTATACTCACTTGTGTACTTAACTTGTGTCTTATGTACAATATACTTGTTTATACTTGTAGTTTGTAATTAATAGTTATACTTGTTTTTATTTTGTATTTCTTTGTTAATTATAATTACTAACTTTATTTAATGTAGGTACCGTCTGGCTGCAAGACGTAAAATACAAGCGCTACTTGGGAGGCAACCCAATTCAGAATATAATCAGATTTGCTTTCTCTTTCCCTATTTCTTTTTATTTTTCATTTTTTTCTCTATTGTTTTTATTTTAGGATTTGTTTTCGTAAATGTCTTCTATCTATGCTTACTTATTTCATTGCATGCTTTTAATTGATTACATTGAAGATAATGCAATATTTAAGTGTGGGGGAAGAGATTTATATGATTGTCTTTCATTTTGAGTCCTATAAATATAATTGTCTTTCATTTTGAGTCCTATAAATATTTTTGTCTTTCATTTTGAGTCCTATATATATTTATATTTGTCTTTTATTTTTTTGAGTCCTTTATATAAAAAAAAAAAAAAAAAAAAAAAAAAAACTGCATTCATTCAGTCTTATTAAATTCAGCTATTTACAAAAAAAAAAAAATTAAAAAAAAATAATAATAAAAATACTCTATACTAAGCCATGTCTGCATCTCCGTAGGAGTTGAGGCTGAGCTCAAGGGAAATGCGAGAGTCACCGCCATAGCCGCTACATCCCTCGGAAGTAGTCTTCATGTTGTCAAAGATGTCCTCACCATGCATGGGGAATAGTGGAAGGGTTTCAATCTCCTGGTGATATTCTCCTCGTTGTTCCATGATCGATCCATCAACACCATAGCCGACCCGTGACCCAAAATTTAGATCAATGGATCTGTCAGTGCTAGTAGAACCAGTGGAACCAAAGTTTAGATCAATGGACCTACCATCATCAGTAGAACTAGTGGATCCAAAATTGAGATCGAGAGAGCCACCAACCCGAACGTTCCGAAATTCCTTCAACTTCTGCCTCTCACGAGCCTTGAGGTTCTGGAACCAAAAGAAGACGTTCTTGTCCTCGATCTGCCCATACTGTTTCAGATGAAGGCAGATCTCTTGAATCTGCTCTGGAGTTGGGTACTTAAAACCCTTATCATAGTAAAGGCCCTTGAGGATTCTTAGTTGAGGCGGTGTGGGAGCCCACCGGTTACTACTCCCTGCTGCTTGGATGCTTCCTCCCTCCTCGGTTGGTTGCTGGGCTTGTAATTCCATTTGTTGCTGGGTTTGTAACTCCATTAGTTGCAGAGTTCGTGGTTCCATGTTGATGAAGAAAGGATTTGAGTTTCGAAAGAAAGGCTGAAGGGTTGAGAGAGAAAGACTGGAACTCGGAAGAATTTTCTTTTGGAGTGAACAGTCGCTCAGAATGCACCTATTTATAGAACGAGTGAGCAGATCTCCACCGTTGGATCGACGATCTCTGAGATTAAATCTACGCGTTGGATTAAAGTCACCCAAAAACACGGAAAAGCTGTTGGCACGTGGAGGACACGTGGGGGAACCAAACGAATCTCGAGGAGCTGTGACAGACAAGCTACAGCAGAAAGCAGGTTTAATTGCCGTGAATCAAGGAAAAGAAAGGACGCGTGGGGGAATCAAACGAATCTCGAGGATTCGTGACAGACAAGCTATAGCCGAAAGCATGCCATAAATCCCGGAAAAGAAAGGAATATTTACACGTGGGGGAGTTTCTTGGGCCGTGAACTGTCATAACTCTTCTCCTTCCCGGAGAAGCTTTGTTAAAACCCTGTGCTTGTTGAGATTTCTACCCTATTTTGTGCTTCATATATACATCCTTTTTTGTCTCCTCCAGATTTTACTAAGGTTTGTCTAAACGTGCAGTTTCAAATTCCTTCTACTTCCTCATGGCTCGAACCAAGGTTACCCCTCGCAGGGGCGTCAATCAACGCCGTGTTCTCTCTTTGGAAGAAGAAGGTCGTCAAGCGGCCACTAGAGCTGGGCTTACTCGTCCATGGGACCATCGTCCTATCCGTGAGCGTACCCGCAGTCCCCCTCCTCTGCCTCGTCGCTCTCCCAGACTGCATCCCGGAGAGTCTTCTTCCTCACCAGCTGCTCGTGCTCCTCGGCCTATGACCACCCTGGAAAGCTTGTCGGATTCGATTGATGATTTGCGTTCCTCTCTCCGCGATGGTATTATGGTGACAGATTGGAGAGTCAATTGCATGATCGATTACATCTCTGAGATGAACTGCTCTTTGATCCGCTGTCACACTACAATAAACAAGCTTGCTCAGGAAGTTAATAACTTGCAGAGTTATCCTCCTGGGTTTCCTCGCAAGGACGCTACTGCATCACAACATGAGGACCCGCCTCCGAAGGCTGAAACCAGCAAGAGGGCTGCCACTCGCCCGCATACCGCTCCTCCAAAGGAGTAAATGGAGGTACAAGTCTAGGCTGAAAGACTTTAAACATTAAGCGCTGCATGGGAGGCAACCCATTTCAACTATAGCTGTGGAGGAGACATCAAACGCAGATTTGCTTTCTTGAACTCTTCCTTCTATTTTATTTTCTTAAATTTTAAGTTGTTTTAGGTTTCGTTGTGTTCATTTTCTCTTCTATGCTTGATTTATGCTTTGCATGATTTATATTTGTTTATACATTGAGGACAATGCATGAATTAAGTATGGGGGAAGGGTTATTGCTTTATTGTGTTTTTAGTAGTTAGTATATAAAGAAAAGAAAAAAAATAGTTGATGTTGGATTGTGTTTTTAATTGATGTTGTGATACACTAAGGTATATTGGATTAAACATAGTCTTGAAAAAGGGTAGCTGTTTCAGTCCCATTGCACATCGAGACTCCCTGTTCCCTTACCTAAGTGTTGAAATTAAATTAAATTGTTGAAAAAGAAAAAAAAAAATTTTACTTTTGTTTTTGTTTTTGAGTCTTAGGATGCCCTTTCAACTGTCTAGGATGATTCTATATCTCTGAAATCATGATTAAAAGAGGATCACAAAATTGAGATGATTTTTAAAATGGTATTCTTTGGTTAATTGAGATATATGAAAAATGCATGCATGTGTAGTGGATATGGATTTCGTAACCTTGGTACAGAATATGAGCATGTTAGGATGAGTTTTGATTCATAAAAGCCCATGTGAGATATTTGAGCCATGTCCCTTTTTCTTGGAGTGATAAATGAAAAATATATTCTTAATTTCTTGGCGATGTTTTGATGATCTCATTACTCTTTCATTTGATTGATTGCTTGCCATAGATTAAGTTTGATGGACTAGAGAATGCTAGAATTCGCTCTTGTGCTTGTTGAGACGTTTGTCAATACATGGCCCTGATTCTGGAAGGGATAGAGGCAACCTAGGAATTATCACCATTGCCAAATAAGCATGTGTCCCTATTTGTGCCCGTCATGGGACTCCCTTAGATAAACCCCTTTGAGCTTACATTAAACCTTTTCTTTCATCACCCTTAAATCCTTAACCCTGAACCTTAGTATAGCTACACTCCTACCCTTTGTTCTAAAAACTTAGTGGAGCTATATTTTGGAACTTTACTTGAGGATTTGGCATTGAGAAAGAAGATTGAGAAGAGGTGAAAGTTCAAGTGTGGGGGTAGACTTGTCCATGAGAAAAAAAAAATTATGTGAAAGCCGTGAAAAAAAAATGAAAAAAAAAAAAAAAATTGTGTACGGCTAGAAAAGAAAAGAAAGAAAAATGTTTATGGATTTTAGTTCCCCATACTTAGTGATTTTGGAGTTTACTTTGAACTGAAGGCCCACTACAGAAAAATTTGGCCTTTGTCCATTCCACTATAGTTCTAGGGAAGTTTACAATGAAGATTTGGCCCAACATGAAGACATTAGGCCCTCTTATGTTACCTCTAGGGAAAGTGACGTTTTTACAATGCCTTGGTGGATTTCTTGAGGTCACTACATCTACATGTGCTCTGCTAGGTTTTTAGGACACTTTGTGAAATTCCTTACCTTTCGTTTCTTAAAACCTTGAGCCTTGGCCCCATTACAACCCTAAATAAGACCTTCTTGATCCTTAAGATGGGATAGCCTTTGATTTGTGGAGATGAGTTACAAGAGTTGAACCTATGGCTTGGGTCCATCCGTGCAAGTAGTTGATATCGTTCATGAGATCTTTTCAAAAAATTATATTCACAAAGTGCTTTTCGTTTCTTATATATGTGAGCTATTTGATTGCCTCAAAATATTTTCTCTCACATATAATTGAGTGATTATAAGCTTTTAAGCATTGTCTTGAATTCTGAGAGAAGAAAGAGTGGATATACCTTGTGAGGATATGAATCATACTTGTTCGAAGCATGCTTAACAGAAACCATCACCATTGTCACAACCAAGTCCTACTTGTGTATGTGTGGATTATATGTTTTAATTAACTCTTGAATATCTACATATTGATTCTTGGTTGAGTGCTAATCTTGATGTTGTGAAAGTAGGAGATTTCTGAGACAAAAAGTTGAAGGGCAATAGAGTCATTGTTTTTGTAGAGTCTTTAATTTTCGTTGAGTCTTAGTGTGTGTCTTAGTGTGATTTTGCTAAGGGACTAGCAAAAGCTAAGTGTGGGGGAATTTGATAGGAGCATTTTAATGCGACGTTTTAACTGCATTTCCCTACATTTCTTACGTTATTTCCTTATTAAAATCCTGTTTAGGAAAGTTTCCATTCTTTGATTGGGAAAGTTCCTATTTGTAGAAAGTTTATATTTTTGTAGTTTCTATTTATCATTTTTAGTAAGTTGCCATTTTTCATTTTAGGAAAGTTTCTATTTTTCTTATTAGTTTCTATTTTTAGGACCTCCAAGCAAGTGGAAAATCTTGAGGAGGAAAATCAAAGTTGCAACCAAGTGGAAAATCTTGAGGAGGAAAATCAAAGTTGCAACCAAGTGGAAAATCTTGAGGAGGAAAATCAAAGTTGCAACTAAGTGGAAAATCTTGAGGAGGAAAATCAAAGTTGCAACCAAGTGGAAAATCTTGAGGAGGAAAATCAAAGTTGCAAGCAAGTGGAAAATCTTGAGGAGGAAAATCAAAGTTGCAACCAAGTGGAAAATCTTGAGGAGGAAAATCAATTCAAGTTGAACAAGTGATAAACAAGTGGGAAGATATTTTTTACAAATTTGTCTAACATATCTAGCCCTTCATTTATGTTCATCTCCACCCTCCATTCATCATTTTTTGGGCTATAAATACACTTCTCCTCTCACTCTCAAAATACCAATTCCTTCATCCATTTCATCTTCTTGTCTCACCATTTCCTCTCCATTTTCCTTAGTCACCAATTCCTTCATCCATTTCATCTTCTTTGTCTCTCCATTTCCTTTCCATTTTCCTTCTCCATTCTCTAGTTGCAAAGTTCTGCATTTTCAAGCAAGGAGAGGAAGAAGAAGAAGGAGCCGTGAAGATCATATCCTCCATCATCCACCTTGAAGGCTTGCTTCCAAGATTCAAGATCCAACCATCTAGCTCTCCATCTCCATCTCCACTCACGGTGTAATTCGTTCCTTTTCCTTGTAACCTTTTTGGTTTCCTTGTTTGAATTCATATGAACTTGTTTCTAGTTAACAATAATGTTTAGGGCAAAGTTTAAGCCCAATTTCTATGTTTAAATAAAGTTTTCGAATTCTATAATTGTGATTCTAAGTTGCTTATGTGAGTTTGTTCGATTAAATTTGCTTTACAGAAAACTTTTATATGTTTATCTTATTTGGGTCGACACTTATAGGATTTGCATGTAATTGGTGCTAGGTTTAAGAACATGAAATCGACTTTTCGTTTTGTGTAACTTGAATCAAAAGTAGTAAAGGTTCTGGACAAGAATCGAATTTAATTGAAGAGGATTGCAATTAGGTGGACTTTTCCATAACTAAGTTGTACACTTGAGTTGATAGCCTTTCTCTATGTCTAATGCGTTGAACATGTCATGATTGACTAGCTTTCTAGGGCTTGATTGCATGTTTGATAGGATTAATCTAGGTGCTTTCGCTTAGGTTAATTAGCATTGAAAAGTAAAATATGGGAAATCATTTGCTTTCGAATGTTTCACATGATCAACTCCTCTCTCATGACTTGGAAGAACAATTATAGGGTTTGAATCGAATTTGATTACATGGAATTGATTTTGATCTTTGTTCCTTGCGTTCCACCCTTGTATATATGTTTTTACGTTTTCTTTATTTTATTTATTTTAATTTTAATTTTAAGAATCCTAATCCCCCCTTATTTGTGTTTTCTTGTATATATTTATTCTTTATTTTATTTTTGTAAATAATACTTTATTATTTTAATTCTTTATTTGTTTATACAATTGTATATATTTATATTCTTTATTTTATTTTTGTAAATAATACTTTTCTTTATTTGTTTCACAATTACAAGTGTACCCTCAATCCCCGGAATAGAACGATCCCTACTTACTTATATTACTAACGACATTTCAGGGTTAAATTATGCGCGCTTGCTTTGAGCGCGTCACTGCTCTACTCAGCTCGCTCTCCACCCTGATTATTCGGACCTGCAGGATTATCCGCTACACATTTTGAATAGTGTATCGGGATTGCAACAACACAAAATCTGGTAAGCTTTTTGCAAAGCTCGTGAGTAAAAAAGAAATGAACAATTGATTTATTAAATCACAATTCTTTTAATTCAAGTAAATCAATCTAACAATCCGTACACACACAACAACCCTAACAATTTAATCACCAACCCAACTCACGTGGCACAAAGTACTCACAATGCAATAACCTAGTTACCACCATGACCGTACTCCCCCAACAGACTAGAGCTCTATCTGAATCGTTACTTGTCACCTTGGCCCAGGTGCAAGCATCTGATATACTTCGGTTAATACTATAACTGTCAAACTTTGGGCATTTCTGCCCGCAGAACAAAAATACTTCGTTTATCACAATGATAACCGTCGAACTTTGGACATTTCTGCCCTCAGAACAAAACACTCTCGTTATTATAACCATCGAACTTTGGACATTTCAGTCCGCAGAACAAAATATAAACAGAATCCCACCCGATTCACAATATCACGTCTCCACCCAAATCATACTCACAACAATACCAATTATCATAATAATCATGGCAAATAAATCCTTCATTCAAGTATAAAAACGAAATCATAAAAAAACCACATATTTCAATGTCACACCATTCCGTATAAAATCACGTAAATATATATATATATATATATATATATATACGTAATCATCCACTCAGGAATGACCACTAATATCAACTATAGTTCACACGTAGTAAAACCAAGAATTCATTTTCTTATATACTTTAAATCTCATTTTCTTAAAACCATTTTCTCACACATAACAATTTATTGTGCAATAAGGAAATTCGGTTAGTAAATGAACCATGTGAGATTTACTAACCTCAAATCCTGTTGCGTCTTCTTAACAGCTCAAAATACGATTCACAATCGTTCGCCAACTTAAACTGTCAATCACCTAATCAACACCATTCACAAAACGCACTTATACGAAGATCCAGCGGTCGGATCTTCACTCGTGACCACACAAAGTTATCAGGACAGTCCTACAATCACCATAACAAACTACAAGTCTAACGGACGGTCCGATCTTCACATATCACAAATCGAACTATCGAAATCGATCGAAATTGTAAAATTCATAACTTAATCAAACCATCTCCAAAATTCACATGCTACATATCGAAATGATTTTATCAACATGTAGAACATAAAAATGGGCAGAAACTGCCCTTGGGACCCCCGGAAGTGGCCGAAAAAGGCCGCCAGAGTTAGGGACAGATCCGCCGCCGACCACCGTCTAAACCCTACTATTTTTGGAAATTTCCAAAAATTGCTAGGTATATATACCAAAAATGGAAACTTTTCCAAAAGCAATAACTTCTTCATACGAACTCCAATTCTTGCGTTCCACATATGCACAAACTCGTATTGACGAGCTCTACAACTTTCATGAAGGAATTTTCCTCAAATTCCTTACATATAAAAAGTCAATTTTAGTGACCCCCCTAAATAACGTTCGTTTCGAAAATAAAATCATTCGAAACCAAATTCCTCACACAACGACATACGAATCATGCTCACAATTCATAATTCATATAACTGAACAAATATTGAATCCAAAATATTTAATTGAAATTTCAGGTCTTCACAAATAGGCTTGGGTCTTCACTTGTGGGCTTCTATGGTCTTGGACATTGAACTTCTTGCTATTGGGCCAAGTTGACTTGGTTGACCCGATGATCAACGACTTTTTGTCCTTTAGCCAAAAGTTGACTTTTTCTTGAATTCGACACTTCTTTCATCTTTTTTCTCTCTCAACCATAATTTCCTAAAAATGAAGAAAACAAAGTAATACTATGAAATAATGCTTGAGTATTCGCAAATTTCATGAAGCAGCGCGGTACGCCTATGATCTGGACTGAACCTGGCTGCTTCTATGCCATCAAGATCAATCTAGGAGCATTTGTTCATACCCTGAAGACTGGTGTGCCTCTAGGTAAGGCTCCTGAAGCTTCTCCAACTCTTACTTCTCTGGTCAAGATGGTTGGATTCTCGCTCTCTGATTTACAGGCTATTCCTTGTTGGGAACATACGGCTGAGGGATCTAGAACAGAGGTTCAGTGCATGGAGACCCTAAGCATAATCGAAGTATGTCATACTCCACCCTCTGAGCTGCTTTGAGCCTAAAAGAAATCTAGGGTGGAAACTATGTAGATAGACAAGCCTCTGGATGTGGATGACCGGTTTGATCTGCCTAATGAAAATGGTGTGATCCACATCTCAACAACAAAGAAGAGAGAGGACACCCGAAAGGTAGCAAGAACAAATACAAGACAAAGGGTCCTAAACCTTGCAAGACAAGGTTTCCCAAGGTGACTGAGGAGGGAGAAGCTTAAACGTTGGTTCTGGTGGATACCAACAAGCATGCAACAGGGTCTGAGGTTGTGGGTGAGAATGAAGAGATATTTGCCAAAGCTATGTTGATAGCTAACGCACCTTCCTCATCTTTCACTTAGAATATGACGCCAAGGGCCTTCGGTTCATTTGTGTATCTTTTGATTTTCTACGGATGAGTTAGAACTTTTTTTGGATGAGCTTCATGGTTACTTAAAAAGGTTAAATTGTTTAGGTAATGATTTTTTTATCAGCCCACATGAGCAAATCATTATGTATGATTTCGCTGATCAATGAAAGAGTTCTAATATTTTGTCAAGGGCCATTTGAGTGAGGGTTGACTATTTTAACGGATTATTTATTAGACTAACTTCTTGATCACATATTGGGATCTCGACCTTTTAAAAGTCAAAACTTAAATCGCATCCACAAAAATGGAAAGAAATTATATTTAAATCGCAATTTTAGACCATGAAATTGGGTAATTTTGAAATAATATTAAACTTTATTAATAAATGATGGAAAAACATGGTGAGAAGGATTTAAGAGTGGATCTAACAATAAATTATTTTCACTAAATTTTTTCTCTCGTAATTAAATACTAAATAAAAGCATGAAGGAAGACGTATTAATTAAAGGGGAGAAATATATTTTAGATTTTTGCTACCATAGAAATTATCCCTTCAATATTAAATTTAATTTTTTTTTTAATTTTTTTTTATGAAAGATGAGAAAAACACGGAGCTAGGGCTTCTGTTAGGGTTTCGGGTTTTTTAGCATTGTTCATCAATTTCAATGGAGATTTTGGCGTGGAATTGCAGGGGGATTGGCAACGATGCTTCTGTGCAGGCTTTGTGTGTTATTCAAAAACACATGCCGAATTTTATCTTCCTTAGTGAAATTAAGGTTTCTGATTTTGATTATTTGGTGAATCTGTGTTTGAAAGTGGGTTACCTGAATTGCGAGACTTATCTTCAGCTAAGGACAGTTCGACAGCTTGGCTCTCTTTTGGCGCGATGATCTTAACGTCCGCTTCCAGTCGAAGTCAAGTTATTATATCGATGTTGAGATTAGGGAGACTGATGGGTCGAATCGGCAGTGGAGGCTAACCGGGTTTTATGGGCATCCAACCACATCTGAAAGACCTGGGATTTACTCCGAGAACCATGTGCGGTGTCTTCTCTGCCATAGTTACGATACGCTAAAAGCAAGCATATAATTTAACCCTGAAAATGTCATCATTAGCATATAGTAAATAGGGATCGTTTTATTTCGGGGATTGAGGGTACACCTGTCATTGTAAAACAATTAAATAATTAAAATAAAAAAAAGTATAATATTTACAAATATAAAACAAAGTATATACAAATTTACGAAAAAAGGGGGGTTTTAGGTTTAGGTTTCGAAAACTAAAATAAAAAGAAAGAAAATCTACAAACACAAATACAAGAATGAAACATAAGAAACAAAGATCAAAACCAATTTCATAATCAAATTCGAATCAACCCTACAATTGTTCTTCCAAGTCATGAGAATGACGTTGATCATGTGAAACATTTGAATCAAACGATTTCCCATATTTTACTTTCCTTTACTAATTAATCTAAGTGAAAGCACATAGATCAATCCTATCAAACATGCAATCAAAGTCTAGAAAGCTAGCAAATCAAGCCATGTTCAACGCAATAAACAAGAGAAAGGTTATCAACTTAAGTGAACAACTTAGTATGAATAAGTTCATCTAATTGCAATCCTTTTCAATTAAATTCGATTCTTGTCCAAAACCTTTACTACTTTTGATTCAAGTTCACAAAACTATTAGGTGAATCATAAACTTAAATCTAGCACCAATTATATGCAAACCCTAAAAGTTTCGAACCATTTAAGATAAACACATAAAAGATATCAATCACGCAAATTTAATTGAACAATCTCACAAAAGCATCTAAAGAATCACAATCATAGAAATCAAAATCTTCATTCAATCATAAAATTTCAGAATTAAACTTTGTTCAAATATTATTGTTAACTAGAACAAATTCATACGAATCAAACAAGGGGAATCAAAAGTGATTACAAGAAAGAAGGTTGAATTACACCGTGAATGGAGATGGTGATGAAGAACTTGAACGATGAACTATTGAATCTTGAAAGCAAGCTTCAAACTCACGACTTCAAGGTGGATTGTGGGAGGTTCTCATGGCTTCTTCTTCCTTTTTCCTCCCTTGCTTGAAATCGCAGAAGATGAACTAGAGAATGGAGAGAGCTTTCACGTTATGGAGAGAGTAATTTTCTGAATTATCGGGTCTGTTAGACGTCAAGAGTAGGGAAGTATATATAGGGGACGGCAAGATTGCTCTCCAAGTTCTTGATTCTTCTTTTATTTTCCAATGAATTAATTTAATAATTCCACATAGCTTCCACCAATCCCGTAGCGCCAAGTAAGCCCTGGTGTGTCATCCAACGAATCAAAACTCTCCAAATTAGGTCTAGATATAATATTGCATAAATATATAAGAAATTTTCTGATTTTCTTCACAATATACGGCCAAAACTCCTTTAGAGAAAATAGGGAACGTATCTAGACTTGTTTTGACATTTTATTGTTGTCCACACTTCTTCTTTCCTTAAAACTCTCCCTAGAAAATCTCTTGGCGTAATCTTTTATTTTCTCTTTGATTTTCACGCCAACTCTCTCTCTTTTCCTTGGTATTTCAGGCAAACACTCCTTAAACATGTCTTTTGTGTCACAAACCCTAAAATCCAATGGGTTTTTATCTACGTTGCCGAAAATCCAAGTTAAACTAGTGAGTTCTTGAGCCTTGTTGTGTCATCTTCAAGCCTTGATGATTTCCAACACCATTTCCATCATTATTTCGATCAAGTTTCTTGGTTGGCTCTGAAATCTTGCTTTGTACACTTTCCTCTTTTGAACAGGGTTTCCTGGTTGGAACAGGAAAGCTTCATTTCTTCATTTCTGCTCATTTGTGTAGCCCTTTGTGTCTCATCTTCACACCTCTTAACGTTTGCTAGCTCCTCTTTCCTTTCGTGAGTTCATTTCCACTTTTGAGCTCCAAGGACCTGAAAATAGAAACTATTACTAAAAATAGAAACTTTCCTAAATTGAAAAATAGACACTTTCTAAAAGTAAGAAATGGAAAATTTCCTAAACTAAAAGGGAAACTTGCTAAAAACAGGAAAAAGAAACTTTCCTAAACTAAAGATATTCATTTAAGGAAATAACTAAGTAAATACGAGGAAATAACCGTTAAAACGTCGCATTAAAATGCTCCTATCAAGTTAGTAGTCGGATACTGCAACGAGATTCTGTACAATGCAGAGAAGGAAGGGGGAATGCCACGACGTTAAGGGCAGATGTAGCTACTATGTGATGTCATAGCGCACTGTGATTTGGTGGATCTGGGCTTCTCGGGTGTGCCGTTTACTTGACATGGTGGTGGCGCAAAATGCCGTCTGGACAGAGCTACTGCGTTGGCATCTTGGGTGAATGTTTTCCGAGGGGCTAGGGTTCCACACTTGCCGCCGATTCATGGGGATCATATCCTGATTTTACTGAGTTGTGGAGCACCGCCTTCACAAAATAGGCCGGCTAGGCAGTTTCTGTTTGAGTCATTCTGGGTTCAGCATGATGATTGTCATCAGATTGTGGAGCAAGGTTGGTCAACTCTCGTTGATGGTACAATTATGTTTCAAAATTATGTATGCCAGGTTTGCTTTAAATCATTGGCAGAAGGAGACTTTTGGGAGTCGGATGAGAGAAATGGATATGCTCCATGATAGGCTTCAAGTTTTATCAACTGGTTCTTATTTTGCTCAACCGCAGCAAGAATAGATGGAGTTATCTGCTAGGCTTGATAATCTCTTAACGACAGAACATCACTATTGGCAATAGAGATCCAAGGTTACATGGTTGACTGAAGGGGATTACAATACGAAGTTACATCGTAAGGCCTCAAACAGAAGAGCTAAAAACAGATTGCAGGGATTGTTTACTAATGATGGGACTTAGCATTCTATAGAGGAACGTATGGAGGAAGTAGTTTTAGTTTAGCACTAAATTCTGCTTACTACCCTGTACTTTCAAGGGTTCATCAGTTTAGTCCCTGCACTTCTAGTTTAATCAAAAAAGTCCTTGCACTCTCTAATTTCATCAAATCAATCCAATTCATCACCATTCCGTCAATTTTCGGGGAAAATTTCCAAATTACCCATCTGGATTCACAACATTGACGGGTTGACGGGCTACCTAACGATGGGTAGTTTGGGAATTTTCCCTATGACAAGGTCCCACGTCAGCATTTTAACAACGAAAATTGACGGAATAGTGACAGATTGGATCGATTTGATGAACTTGGAGAGTGCAAGGAATTTTCTGATTAAATTTGAAGTGCAGGGACTGAACTGATGAACGCTTGAAAGTATAAGGTAGTAAGCAGAATTTAATCCTTTAGTTTACTTCTCTTCTATGTTTAAGTCGGGTGACTTTGATCGTTCTCATATGCATGAGGTGGTTAACTTGTTACAACCTAAGGCTACTAGTGTTATGAATGATGATTTATGTGCTCCTTATAATGAGTTTGAGATTAGGGATGCACTCTTCTAGATGTATCCCACTAAGGCTCCTGGCCCTAATGGGGATGCCCCAGTTAATTTTTTAGCAATATTGGAAGTTTATTAGGTCTGATATTGTAGCAGCAGTATAGGGCTTTCTGCTTTCTGGGAGACTTAGGGTTCTCAGTTATACACATGTATGTTTGATTCCTAAAGTATAGAATCCTGAACACATGTCTGATTTACGACCAATTGCTCTTTGTAATGTGGTCTATAAGATATGTTCTAAGGTTGTGGCTAACTGTTTGAAGAAGATCCTTGAGTTGTAATTTCACCTTCTTAGAGTGCAGTTATTCCTGGGAGATTGATCACTGACAATACACTTATTGCCAATGAGATATAACACTTTATTCATAATTGGAAGTCTCGCACATAAGGGGTGATGTCCTTGAAGTTGGATATCAGTAAGGCTTATGATCGTAAGGAGTGGTGTTTTTTGGAGGTAGTATTACTGAGGCTTGGTTTTGATGAGAGTTGGGCTAAAATCATTATGCAGTGTGTGTCAACTGTTCTGTATTCTTTCTGGATTAATGGGCGGCCATGTTGTTATTTAAGTCCTTTTAGAGGGTTGAGGCAAGGGGACTCTTTGTCTCCTTATTTATTTTTATTGTGTGCTGAGGTTTTCTCTATGCTTTGGAGCGCAAAGCAGCTATGGGATTGTTACAGGGAATCCAGATTTGTCCAGAGGCACCGGTTATTTATTACATTCTTTTTGCTGATGATAGTTTGTTGTTTGGTAGAGCTACTTATGAGGAATTCACGCAGATCCAATATGTTCTTTCTACTTATGAGTTAGCTTCAGGGCAGAAGGTTAACTATACAAAGAGCAATGTGGTGTTCAGTAAGAAGGTCTGTGGTTCTCTACAGAGTTACTTGTTTGATTACTTGGGTGTTAAGATTGTTCCTAAGCATGAGGAGTATTTAGGGTTACCGACCTATTTGGGGAGGAATAAGACTAAACCTTTTGCTTACATTAAGGAGAGGCTAAGTAAGAAACTAATGGGTTGGCAAGGTAAACTCCTCAGTCAGGTAAAGATCTTCTCATTAGGGTAGCTGCTCAGTTGCTCTTCTAGCTAAACAGGTTTGGCATTTGTTAAGTAATCCAACATCCTTGCCAGCTAGATTATATGGTGGCAGGTACTTTCCACATGGTAATATTTGGAGTAGTGTCCTTACATCTTCCCCCTCTGCTTGCTGGAGAGGTACTTTTCTTCTTTAAAGCTTCTTAGGAGTGGTATAAGATGACATGTGGGTAATGGTGCTAATAATCATGCTTAGGATGATACGTGGATACCTAGACCGGTTACTTTTAGACCTGTTGTTCGTAGGAGGGATCTGCCTTTGTTGGTAAAGGATTATTTGCTTTCTGGTTTGTCTTGGAATGTGGATTTGGTGAGAGATTGTTTTGCACAGGATGATGCATAGTTGATTATGGCTATCCCATTGAGCCGGGGTGTTGTTCCTGACAGGTTAGTTTCGCATTATGACTTCAAGGGCAATTTCTCTACCAAGAACTCATATGTGCTTACTTTTCATCAGATGTATGGGGGTTCTTCCTCTTCTGAGGGTGAAGCGGCTTCAGACTTTTGGAAGTCAATTTGGTTTGTTAATGTTCCATAAAATAAAAGTGCACTTTTGGAAGGAATGCTCATCTATCTTGCCTACTAGTTCACAACTCCGTTCACGTACAGTACCAATAGTAGGTGGGTGCTTCTTTTGTAATTATGAGGAGGAGACAATTATGCATGTCAGTTGTGAATGTTCTTTTGTTAAGGATCTATTGGGTCTTTTCCCTTCTCTGAGTGCTGTATTGCAGCTACGTGATCTACATGGTTCTGTGGTTGATTGGCTCTCTTTATATTTGGGACTACTGCTACTTTGTTCTTGATTTTGATTTGGT
This sequence comes from Rosa chinensis, assembly GCF_002994745.2. Classification (NCBI taxonomy): domain Eukaryota; kingdom Viridiplantae; phylum Streptophyta; class Magnoliopsida; order Rosales; family Rosaceae; genus Rosa; species Rosa chinensis. The sequence goes on from NC_037089.1 coordinate 45,779,233, forward strand.
TTATTTGGAAGGAGAAATACAGGAGACTTTGGTTTGGTAAGTTTGCATCCCTTGTTCAACTAGCTAACCAAATTACTTCTTTTCACCATCTTCATATGTTAGTAAAAGGTACAACATGCCGGGTCGTTAATAGGCGGAGTGTTCAGTGGTCTTTACCCTTATTGGGTTGGCTCAAGGCCAACTGTGGTGGGGTTTATGATCCCTTAAGCAATTCTGGTGGTATTGAGGTTGTACTTAGGGATAGTTCTGGCTCTGTGGTGGGTAGAGTCTGTACTAAGGTACAGTGGGTGTTATATCTGGAGACTGTGGAAGCTTTGGCATGCCTAGTTACATGTCAATTAGTGGAGAGATTTAGTCTGGGTCTGGTTGCTTTTGAGTCGGATTGCCAAAGTGCTGTTTCATCCATTTTGTGAAAAGGTGTCAATACTTCTTTGTTGGGTAGAGTTTATGACAATACTTCTACTATTTTAGAGAGCATACATGGGTCTCATCTTAGTTATATTGGTAGGAATGCAAATAGGGTAGCTTATAAGCTGGCTAAATTTGCATTAGAATCTGATTTTGATTTGTGTTGGAGTGGGTTTGTTCATACAAAAATTAGTGGCATATAAGCCACTCAGTTGTACTAATTTTATATATATATATATATATATATATTGCAACACCAATTTTACCCTTTTATATTTTCTTTTAGACTTTAAGGGGTGAATTAATGACATTAATAATCTTGACATTTAAGGAACACTTCCTAAAGGAATACGTGTCAAAAGAAAAACAAATTTTTTTTTTTGAGGAAAGGACATCAAAGTGTGTGTGTGTGTATATATATATATATATATTAATGTCATTAATTCACCCCTTAAAGTCTAAAAGAAAATATAAAAGGGTAAAATTGATGTTGCAATATTATGATGTGACAAGATATGTCCATCCCATACTTTGCTGCCATGTGTATATTTATTAAACTATCGTTGTATTTTTGATTAAATAAACAACTCATATACAACAACTAATCTATTGTGAGTCGAACTCAGACTTCTCACGTATAAAGGGAAGACTTAGGCCACTAGATCAAATGGTATTGGGCATTAAATCATGGTTAAAAAAATAAATTGAAATTTAATTAAACAATATCCTCCATATGTCTCTCTTTCTTTTATGAAGAAGTGAAGAACTATTCGATCAATTGCCCAGTACCATTTGATCTAGTGACATAAGTCTCCCTTTAATAAATGGGAGGTCGTGAGTTTGACTCACAATAGACACATAGAGTTGTTTATTTAATAAATAAAAAAACTACCGATTGGTTTTTCATCATTTCCTCTTTCCTCTATAGAAATCTAATAAAATTCCTTTTTTATTGGTAGGAAATTACCTCTTCAAATTTGTCATCAATCATCCATCCCTCTTCTGCTTTCATTAACCCAAAAGCCCTACTCTTCCCAAAACCTCTTTTTGATCACTGCACTTTTACTTTCAAGGCATGCAACTTCAACTTTGAGCCCGTTAAGATACAATTCAACCCATGGAAACTCAGTAGTGTGTAGACCCAACTTTTATCTACGCGTGTTTACACATGAGTCTAAGATAAACCTTTCGATCTAAACTGATGAAAAACAGAAGAATTTGTTGAGTTGTTTTAGTGGAGGAAGAGGAATAAGAAAGGTCCGGTCTTTTCTAGATTTTCTCCATTCCTCTATGTAAATTCATTTTATTAATTCAATTTAATTCTATAATTGTTAACCATGGTTTACAAAAATACACTTGGTAGAAAATTATAGGGGTGGGCTGCAAAGGGCAGATCAAAGGGTGCCCATTGTCTTATTAATTGATTGGTAACTGGCTAGCTAGCTACTTTGGAGAAACATGTACAAAGGAACTAAGGAAGGCTCCTCAACATGACCCTTAAATACTTAATAAAAAAAGAATACTTAATAATGAGGAGACATAAGTAATCTACAATATGTTTGAGAGTTGATTTATAGACGATTAGCTATTGTGTATTGGAAAATGCTGAAGATCCCAAAAAATTAAACAAAAAATCTATACCAAATGATGTGGCACATGCCACATCATCATCCAAAACTTCATAATTTCCAGCATGTCTTTCTATCAAATTCATTTTTAATCTAAAATAAAAATGAATAATTAAAATAAAAAATTTATTTTGATATGTTGTTTATTAGAAAACTGATAGTATCGATGAATTAAGAGATTAAGATTCTTGGTTATCAAAAATACTTCTCCAGAAAATTTCACATAAACTGGCCAGGATTATCTCTTCATCTTAGTGCACAATTTTTGATGAGTTTGTTCTCTTTGCCTTCCTAGTCCCTCACATAATCTATTTTTTTGCTTCGTTAAAAAGAATTGTTGTTTGTTTGATAGGATTGTTTCCTTCTGTAGTATGAAACCCTAGCTAACTCCGTCAGTGCTTGCGATTCCAACTAAAATTGAAGTTCCGATCAATCGCCGTTGACTCTGCGTTTAGCCATGGCTACCAGAGTTCAATTTGAGAACTCGTGCGAGGTTGTGGGGTATTCTCGAAGCTGACGAACGCGTACTATTTGGAATAGTTGAATCAAGAAGAAACAAGTGCAACTAGCTAGCTTAGCACACAATATCCACTCATTTTTGACCTCATCGGTGAACCCACAATCAATCATAGTTCTGGTACATTGATTAAGTTGGTCTGCCCTAAAGATAGTCAATAGCATCGAATTAACCAGGAATCAAGGATCATCTTTGATTATGACTTAAGTCTCTTTATAACGTGTATGTTTTGCTATTTTGCATCTATGATGATGCCATAGACAATACAGTGATAAAAGGTAATCCATGTATAGATCTTGGTACAATCTAGCTCTATATCCAGATTGCAGTTTTTGTCGATCAGCTTATCTATTGGCCGTGATCCGTTTATGTCGTTGAGTTTATTTTATTATTATGATTTTTATTTTTACATTTTTAGGCTAATATGAAAATAAAAAATAATTAGATATGTTGAAAATTGTTCAATTTGAATGTGATGACGTGGTAGTTACCATGTAGGATGCCACATAATTTGGTATTAATTTTTGTATAACTTTTTGGTGTACATATCACTACTCTCCAGTTGTTATGTAATAAAAAAGAAAAATTCAACAGTACCTACATGTATGTCATACACACATTTACAAATATGAGAACAAATTTGTTATTACTGTTGTAAGGAGTCCTTGTTTGTGTAATTTTAGTTCTATTAGAGACAATTATGCTACTTATGATATTTTTACAAGTTTATAGACAAATTGTTGTCAATGTGGTAACTTGGTTCAATTATATATTAATAGTGTAAAATGAATGTGGTAATTTTGTTGTCAATGTTGGAAATTAATTAATTTATAATTTTAATTCAATTAGATGTAAAATGAGTGTTTGATAAAGTATCATAGACAATCCCAAATAAAAATATACTTAATAATGAGGAGACTTCCAGTAATGTGTCGCATGATTGGAAAAATTGGTATGGTTAGTATGTTTTTTTCTATCATTATCTTGGAATAAATATGCATTTATCTTGAAACCATGATGTATCCATCATATGTCAAGCCATGTCCCAAAAAAAAATGCTGACAATGTTCGTACGAAGATGTTCCCAGAATAAGTAGTTATTTCTCGATATTCTAAGAAGAATGATTAACCTTTCAAAAAAAAAAAAGAATGATTAAAGAGATACTTTATTTTTCTTTTTACTTTGATTCAATGCGAGATGAGGAGTAGAATTTGATACTTCTACCAACAATTTATTCAACTAGTTTTGTAATTTTGCTTCTACATGGTAAAATGCTAATACAATATCAATAACACGCACAATGATAAAAATACCGATAAGATGGAAAATGATGAAACTAGGTTCTTAGTCAAAGGCTTGTTGGACTAGAAAAAAAGGGGGGAGTGATCGAAAGTCAAGAGAAATTTCTAGGAAGTATCAGTTTTGCGCGCATAGCTAAGACATAGTCAACTATAAATTTGAAGCTGATCCCAAACCCTGTTTATGTATATGTTTGGATGTTATCCTATAACTACTAAATCTGTAACCCATACCTTGAAGAAGAAGAAGAAGAAGCAATAATGTCCAGAAAATATGTTGTTTTTGGTGGTGGGCATGCAGAGGGTACAGTGCCAGAATACTAGGGGGGCCTGCACTCTAGAGGTTTTTTCTTGTTCTGTATGATAATTATGATATATCCCTCTCTTTCATACCATTTGGAATATTTGCTAGTGGTACTTCATCTCACAACAAGAAAAGACATGGTGCAGATGGTTCAGACAAGGATCGTGGCGGCACTTTTACTAGAGCAGTGGCAATTTTATTAGCTAAAAAGCAGCTGTCAGCTGTGCATATATGGTTAGATACAAGAGTTTTCTCAATCGAGTACCATGTCATTGTTTGGGTTTGATACATGTAAATATGGGCCAAGGTGCCTTTCTTCGATCATGCACTTGTTTGAAACTTTATTTACTATCGTAGTTCACTAGCTTCTTAATTATATCTACGGCACCATTTGTTGGTATGCATGGTTTGGGATGTGTAGATCGACTTTCGCAGAAATTTAAGATTATAAGGTCATATCATCTTTTGTTATTTGTTTTTCTTTTTAAAAGAAAATTTGCACCATGAATAATGGACAATAGTATTGGAACTAATAACATATCGATAGAACACTGTGAGATGACAATCGATCCCAAATGTACTCTAGACTGTAAGAATAACATTCCAAACAACCATTTATCAAAACCAAAGGTTCGTAACTAAAGTACTAAGATGAACTTTTTTTTTGTTGTGTGTGTGAAACAAAAACGATGGTTAGACAATATCATTAAGAGTACATAAGTGATGATATGAACAATAATAACCGTGTTACAACTTATAATAAATGAGTTAATTAGTTGTTTTGTAATGCGTTCCTATTAGAGCAACTCCAACAGCTTCTCCATATTTTGATTTTTCTCTACTTTAGGGAAAAATAAGTCTCTTTTGCTCCAACAGATTCTCTATAACTATCCCTATTTTAGGGAAAGTGAGGAAAGAGAAAACCAAATTCCCTATATTTACAGCAATCTCTAAAAATTTAAGGAAGAACATGAAGATTTTAGAGATTGCTGTAGATAGGGAATCTGTTGGAGTTGGAGTTGGAGAAGAAAAATATGCTAAAGCTTTGACTTTTGCTTCCTTATTATACAAAAATTATAGAGAAGCTCTTGGAGTTGCTCTAAGTGGTTATGTTATCGCCTACTCTTTATAAAGCAATGGTTATGTTATCGCCTACTCTTAATTAAGAAATAGATTAAAGCAATGGTAAAAGCACTAATAGGTTAATTAGTTATTCACCTAGGACCCAAAGTTAATTAGTATTCATTCTCAATGCATGTCACTAAATAATTATAAGTTGGCAATTCTAATCTATTACTAGCTTGTAATAATGTGATTTGTGAGGTTCAGAAAAATTTCACCCATACTTTAGTTAGATAGTTAGATTCAAGAAATAGAGCAAAATTCTACGTACCATGAGTTAAGAGTACGAAATGGCTTAGGATCAAATTGCTTTTGTCGATCTTGGATCGATTTTTGTTTTCAGTCACATGTATTAACTGAGCAGGGCTGTTCACTTTGATCGCGTGGTGATATTTTTGTTTGGCTATTCAGTTTAGCTATTGAATATTGGCTTTAATTTGATTGGTGGACAAAATCAAATGTGAAGGGCCCATGGGCTGCCTAGGTTAATTAGGTTATATATGCATCCCTAAGTTAATTAGGGAATATATATAGCAAGGTATTGCTGCCGCAGGGATTGGTTTTTGGGTGAGTGATTAGACAATTAACCTAACTGTATTTAGGGTTTTGGGCAGAGAGTTTAATCTAAAACTCTAATTGTATTCTCTCCAATTGATTATAGTGGAATTTCTCGCCGGCTCCGAAAGTGGACGTAGCTCAATCACATTGATTGAGTGAACCACTATAAATTCTTGTGTTTGTTTTCTTTTTCGTTGTTTGGCCACTCATCTAGTTCCATATCAATATTGTGTTTGTTACCCTTCCGCACAACAAACTGGCATCAGAGCTCTGGTTCTGAATTGGGAATTGATTCATTGATTTGAAATCATGGTTGACGAGAAAAAGAAAGGGGTTGAGTCTTCATGTTCTTCGCGTTGGTTGACTTACACGCCATCAATTGGTAATGCCAAATTTGAAGTTGAAAAGTTTAGCGGCACCAACAATTTTGGCATGTGGCAGTGTGAGATGATGGATGTCTTGTGTCAACAAGAATTGGATATAGCTCTGGAAGATAAACCTGCAAACATAGATGATGTAGAGTGGGCGAGAATTAACAAGTGGGCTTGTGGTTCTATCAGAATGTGCCTTGCTAAAGATCAGAAATTCTTTGTCATGAAAGAAACTTCTGTAAAAGCGTTGTGGAAGAAATTAGAAGACCAATATATGATCAAGAGTGCTGAAAATCGGTTTCACCTGAAGAGGCTACTTTTTGATTTAATTATCGACAGGGTGTTTCTGTATCTGAACACATCAGTGATTTCAATAAGATACTTGCAGATTTGGCTAATTTGTATGTGAAAATTAGTGATGAGGATAAAGCGTTGTGTTTATTGCTAAATTCTCTTTCTGATGAGTATGAGCATTTGATTACAACTTTGTTGCATGGAAAGAATGATGTGAAATTTGATGATGTGTGTAATTCATTGATAAATAATGAGTGCAGAAAGAAAGATAAGCAACTTCAGAATGTTTCAGGTGAAGCACTTGTAGTAAGGGACAGATCTGATGAGAGAAAACCTACTGGAAAAACAGGTAAATCTCGTTCCAAATCAAGAAGTAAATTTCCTGCAACAGATGAGTGTTTTTTTTTGTCGCAACAAAGGTCATTGGAAGAAAGATTGTTCTAAGTTGAAGAATAGAGACAAGAAGGATTCTGAAGTGAATGTTGTAAGAGATGATGAAGATGACGACTTTGATTTTGCTTTGAGTTGTTCATCAACTTTTGAAGATTTTGAAGAAGAAGAGATTGAGTTTGCTTTGGCTAGTTCATCTGCAGTTGGTTATTTTGACAAGTGGATTATGGATTCAGGTTGTTCAGATCATATGTGCCCTAATAGGGAATGGTTCTCTACTTTCAAGGAGTTGAATTGTGAAATAGTTTTGATGGGAGACAACAGTCCTTGCAGAACAAGAGGGATTGGTACAATTCGTCTCAAGATGCATGATGGAGTAGTAAGAGAATTAACAAATGTCCGGTATGTTCCAAATTTGAAGAAAAATCTTATCTCTTTAGGAACTTTAGAATCAAAAGGGCACACAATTACATTGAAAAGTGGAGTTGCTGAAGTTGTCTCCGGTTCACTTGTGATGATGAGAGGTGAAAGGTTTAGAAATTTATATTCTCTACAAGGGAGCAGAGTGACAGGTGAAACAACAATATCTGAGACTACAGATGATGATGATGCAGATAATACAAAATTATGGCATATGTGTCTTGGACATGCTGGTGAGAAAGCAATGCAGGGATTAGTGAACCAAGGTCTATTGAAAGGTGCAAAGACAAGAAAATTAGAATTTTGTGAACATTGTGTCTTGGGAAAATAGACTGGAGTTAAATTTGGCACTGCAGTTCATCAGACTAAAGGTACTCTAGATTATGTTCACAATGATGTATGGGGACCTACCAAAACTGCATCTTTGGGAGGTAAGCATTATTATGTTTCTTTTGTTGATGACTTCTCTAGAAGAGTATGGGTGTACACCATGAAGCATAAAAATGAAGTCGTAGATATATTTGTGAAGTGGAAGAAGATGATTGAGATTCAGACTGGTCAAAAAATTAAGAGGCTCAGGTCAGATAATGGTGGTGAATACAAATCTGATCCGTTCTTGAAACTATGTCAAGATGAAGGCATTGTGAGACACTTCACAGTTAGAGAGACACCACAACAGAATGGAGTGGCAGAGCGCATGAATCGGACTTTATTGGAGAAAATTCGGTGTATGTTGTGTAGTTCTGGATTAGGCAAAGAATTTTGGGCTGAGGCAGTTGTGTATGCAAGCCATCTCATTAATAGGTTACCTACTGCTGCACATGAGGGAAAAACTCCCATGGAGGTATGGTCTGGTAAACCTGCTACTGATTATCATTAGGGCTAAATACTGATTACTACCCTATAGTTTGGGTTCAAAATCAATTCAGTCCCTCAACTTCTAATTTCATCAAAAACAACCCTGCACTTTCAATTTTGATCTAATAGGTCTAATTTGTTAGTTTTCTGACAATTGAGTTATTTAATTTGTTAACGTGGCTCATATATGACCTATGTTTTATGATGTGGTGTCGAGATGGCCTGCATAGTCAATTTAGGAGTGAGTCCTTCTATTAAAAATAAATAGTTTTTCAACAAATAATCCAACTATAACTTGAACCCATAACAAAATATTAACGAATTGGACTTATTAGATCAAAATTGAAAGTGCAGGGGTGTTTTTGATGAAATTAGAAGTCCAGGGACTGAATTGATTTTGGACCTAAACCATAGGGTAGTAACCAGTATTTAGCCCTTATCATTATTTACATATTTTTGGTTGTCCTGCTTATTTTCATGTCAAGGAAAGCAAGCTTGATCCAAGGGCCAAGAAAGCTATATTCTTGGGATTTAATGAGGGTGTTAAGGGATTTAGGCTTTGGTGTCCAGATGTGAAGAAAGTTGTTGTAAGCAGAGATGTGACTTTTGATGAGGCTATTATGGTTGATAAGAACAAGCAAAAAATTTTTGAAGAGCAGAGAATGATCGTAGAGAGTTTGCAGCAGGTGGAGTTAAAGAAAAAAATTGTTGAAACTCCAATTGATCTAGTGAGTCCTATTGTTGATTCAGATGATTCAAATATCTTCAACCCAAGAGCCTACACAGCAAGATGGACCAATTGCTACTACAAAGGGAAAAAGGAATGCCCAAACGCCAGTTTGGCTTAATGATATGGTGACTTATGCACTTCCAGTTACTGAAGAAGAAATTCCTACTACTTATGAAGAAGTTGTCATACATGCAGATTGTGTAGAATGGGAAAAAGCTATGGGTGAGGAGATGAAGTCTCTTCATAAGAATAAAACATGGGAGTTGGTTCAGTTACCGCATAAGAAGAGAGCAATTGGTTGCAAGTGGGTGTTTTCTAAAAAGGAAGGATCCTGGTATAAGGCTAGATTGGTAGCTAAAGTCTACGCACAAAAAGAAGGAATTGACTACAATGAGGTATTTTCCCCTATTGTTAAGCATTCTTCTATTCGTATTTTATTGGCCTTGGTTGCACAGTTTGATCTAGAGTTAGCACAACTTGATGTAAAAACTGCTTTCTTACATGGTGAATTAAAAGAAGAGATATATATGACTCAGCCAGAAGGATTTCAAATTGCTGGTAAAGAAAATTGGGTCTGCAAACTGCATAAATCATTGTATGATTTGAAACTGTCACGCCCCTGATTTTTAACAAAATTAAAAATCGATATATAATCTCATACTTATATATGCGCGATCGTTTAACCATCAATACAAAATACCTGGAAACTTTTCCCTTTTAACCCAAGTACACATTGATGCCCTGAATCTATAATAACATATACTCACTCTCCACAGAGTTATGTAATACAACAGCTTACGAATTAAATTTCCATAACAAAATAAAATGTAAATGCTCCTCAGAGCTCACTACAAGCGGAAGTCTTAATGACGGTAAAGTCACATAAATGGCTTCCTACCGTTAAGCTGCAAGCACGCTACCTCAGCATCAGCCACGATTATACTGACCTGCAACAATAACCCCTACACCGTTTGAATGGTGCACCGGGTTACCACAAAACAAACCCGGTAAGCTTTTGCAAGCCCGTATGAGTAACTCAAAACACACACGCACAACTCACCGAACGAGGAAACCCATCAACTCGTAAAAAGGGACACACACCCTGTTTTCCCAAAACAACACATTCTTTTCCCAAAAGAAACAAATACAAGTCACCCCGTGACAGAATCATATTAATTGAAACTCTGACAATTTACATGTGATACACAAGTCTTCTCCGGACATTTAAAAGAAAGAATCCCCGAAACTCTCTTTTAAAAACACGTACTCATGAACATCAGATAACTCCCCGCTACTCCCCATAATGTACCAATGACAAATCAGTCCAACCTAAACACACAACACATCAACACACACACACACACACACTCAATCATACCTATTGTTAACCTAACAAATAGAATATGATTCACAAGTCCTCCCAGGACATTTAAAAGAAAGAATTTCCGAAACTCTCTTTTAAAAACACGTACTCATGAGCATCAGATAGATCCTCGCTACCCCCCATGATGTACCAACAATAAATCAGTCTAACCTAGACACACAACACATCGGTCCAACCTGGACACACAACACATCAACACAACCTAAATTATACCTATCGTTAACCTAACAAATAGAATATGATTCACAAGTCCTCCCAGGACATTTTTAAAAGAAAGAATCCCCGAAACTCTCTTTTAAAAACACGTACTCATCAGCATCATATAGCTCCCCGCTACCCCCCATGATGTACCAACAACAAATTAGTCCAATCTAGACACACAACACATCAACACATCCTCAATCATACCTATCATTAACCTAACAAATAGAATATGATTCACAAGTCCTTCCAGGACATTTAAAAGAAAGAATCCCTGAAACTCTCTTTTAGAAACACGTACTCATAAGCATCAGATAGCTCCCCGCTACCCCCCATGATGTACCAACAACAAATCTTGACAATTCCTAAACAAGAGGAATTCCCAATTCCTAACACTTTGTCTCCTAAAAAGTCAAGCCTCAAGCAATAGAATGAAACTCATCAATCCCTATTGCATGAAACACCCTTCTACCCACAAGAATATACATATTTCATGTAAATATATAAAACACATGTGGTCAATCACTCAGGAATGCTACTAATACCAACAATAGTTTGCAGTTAACTAAATAACTCTCAAAACAATAAAGGTATTCCGTTCATTAATCAACCTTGTGAGATTACTCACCTCGAAACTCCTGCTGCGTCTTCAATATAGAACAAGACAGCCACACCACAAAACAACCGTCCAAGGATACCTCGTCAATTACCTAATCACATACGGTTTCAACTTAGCAACAATCCACAAACGATTTAAGTCCGAAACCCCTGTTTTGAACTAAAATCCCCAAGGTGACGCCAATTGAGGCGAAATCACATCAAAGACCTCCCAAAGTCTCCGGAATATATCCACGATCGATGTGACCAAACCACAAGTCGATCGGACGCTCGAATCCTCACAGATCAAATAAATCGATCGGTATGAAACTGCAAAAATCATAACAGTTCCATACGAACTCCAAAATTTGCATATTATATATCGAAACGCTCGTATCAACGAGTAGAACATATCTAATACCAAAAAACAGTTCCCTACATGGCCGGAAAGCCACCAGAAAGCCGCGACAGACGGTGGTGCACCGTTGCCGCCCAAAACTCAATATTTCACAAAACTCCCAACATCAAAGCTGTTCATGTAAGCATGATTGTGAATTTTCATAACTAGCTAGAAGTCAGAAAACAAGCAAAAAGGTTCGAAAACTACCTCACAAGGTTTGGATTATTGCTCAAACTGAGTTGACCCAATTTCCACGTAAATCGATCAAAACAAACACCATAGATCGATCAAGGAGCCTTCTCTAAACTCAACTAAGGAAGCATGAAACCACGAAGTCGCCGGAGTTGTGTTTTCTGGTCGGGTCCGAAATCACCCAACTACACCGCCTTGCTGCGCCGCACACTGTGGATATCGCCTGTAGAGAACACCATAGGGACGACTAGATGGAGGAGGAGAACCAGCTGACCAAGTTTCACCGCCAGAGACCGCCGCAGTTCGCCGGATAAGCCGGGTCAGGTCGCCGGGTTTGGGTCTGGTCAGACGGAAAACTCAAACACTAAAGGTATCGACCGAAAGAGAAAGGAGAGAAAAAAAAAAAAGGTTTCCGGAAATGGAAACTTGAAATTATGAAAGAATTTCTGATTTTTCTCTATTTATACTAAAACGGAAACTTCTTCTGATAGCCATAACTTTCTCATACGACTCTGATTGACGCGAACCATATGTCCACAAACTCGTATCGACGCGCTCTACAACTTTCGTGAAGGAAGTTTTCGGAGAATCCCAACGAATAAAAAGTCAACCCTTCCGTCCCCCCTAAATGACGCTTCTTGAATTATTATTTTCCCGAAACACTTCCGCTCCATCCACGAGCCACGAAACCGTCCGATACCCACAATTTAAATTCCGGAAAGTCCTCAGAAAATAAATAGGAATTTCCTGGGCATCACAGAAGCAATCTTCAAGGCCAGTACAAGCGGTTTGATAAATTTATATTCGGTCAGAAGTACACTCGGAGTCTTTATGATCCATGTATTTATTTTTGCAAGCTACAGGATGGGACCTTCATTTATTTGCTCTTATATGTTGATGATATGTTAATTGCATCTAAGAGCAAGGTGGAGATAAATAAATTGAAATCAAAATTGAGTGGTGAATTTGAGATGAAGGACTTGGGAGAAGCTAGAAAGATTTTGGGCATGGAAATTGAAAGGGATAAATCAAGAGGCAAAGTTTGTTTGTCACAGAAGCAATACTTGAAGAAGGTACTGCATCGGTTTGGCATGAATGATAAATCTAAACCTGTAAGTACACCTCTTGCTTCTCACTTTAAGCTTAAATATACTATGTCTCCTAGCACAGATGATGATATGAAATACATGGCCAAAGTTCCTTATGCTAATGTTGTAGGTAGCTTGATGTATTGTATGGTGTGTACTAGACTGGATATTTCACAGGCTTTAAGTGTGGTGAGCAGATATATGCATAACCCAGGTAAAGGTCATTGGCAAGCAGTGAAGTGGATTCTACGGTATATTCTTGGTACTGTGGATGTTGGATTGGTTTTTCAGTAGGATAAGACGAGTCAGTGTGTTGTTGGATATGTGGACTCTGATTTCGTAGGTGATTTGGATAAGTGCCGATCTATTACAGCTTATGTGTTTACTCTTGCTAGTGGACCGGTGAGTTGGAAGTTGAATTTGCAATCTACAATTGCTTTGTCGACTACAGAAGCTGAATATATGGCGGTAACAGAGGGTGCAAAAGAAGCAGTTTGGCTTCGTTGTTTGCTTGAGGACTTGGGAATTATTCAAGAATATGTGGATATTTTTTTTGACAGTCAAAGGGCTATTCTTTTAGCAGAGAACCAAGTTACTCATGCTCGTACTAAACATATCAATGTCAAATTTCACAAGATTCGTCAGATGGTGGAGGATGGCGGTGATGTTCAACTCCTCAAAATTGGAACTGCAGATAATCCTGCTGATATGTTGACAAAGTCGGTTCCATTGAGCAAGTTCAAGCATTGCTTGAACTTGATTGGTATTTGTAGAATTTGAAATTCCCTACGGGGATGTCGGAGCGGGGATGTAGATCTACTTTGGAGAATTTACATCAAGTAAAGCCAGGGTGGAGATTATTGAATATTGGCTTTAATTTGATTGGTGGACAAAATCAAATGTGAAGGGCCCATGGGCTGCCTAGGTTAATTAGGTTATATATGCATCCCTAAGTTAATTAGGGAATATATATAGCAAGGTATTGCTGCCGCAGGGATTGGTTTTTGGATGTGAGTGATTAGACAATTAACCTAACTGTATTTAGGGTTTTGGGCAGAGAGTTTAATCTAAAACTCTAATTGTATTCTCTCCAATTGATTATAGTGGAATTTCTCGCCGGCTCCGAAAGTGGATGTAGCTCAATCACATTGATTGAGTGAACCACTATAAATTCTTGTGTTTGTTTTCTTTTTCGTTGTTTGGCCACTCATCTAGTTCCATATCAATATTGTGTTTGTTACACTTCCGCGCAACAATAGATACTGCAAATGAGAATAGAATGATCAATCACTCGAAGTTGGTAGGTGCAATGTTTTTCATAGAAAAAGCATGAGACGACCGGACCTTGAAAAATAAATTCCTCTGGCTAGCTAGGATCTATAATTCCTCTAGCTAGAGATTTTGCCTAAAAAATTCCTTTTACTTTTTAATCCTGTTCCAGGGATTAGAATGCCGGTGCAAGTACCCATTTCTTCTGTTCGTAGAGTGCACGGTAACTCCTTATGCTGGTTCTCACACTGAATCTAAAGAAAAGGTATCCTTCCTGCTTCTCTATTTTTTTTTCCTGAACGTTTTCCTTTTATTATTATAAGGTCAAGAAGATTTTTTGAACATTACCTGTTTATTTCTCTAGCATGCCGGGAGTGGTGTGTATAAACAAAGATTAATTAGTGGTGATCAAGAAGGTTGGCTGCATGAAGATAACATTGATTTGAAACGTGAATCCAACCAGATCAGTAACAGAAGTGATGGTCTGACATTAGGTGGGTCATCAGTAAACAGGCGTCTGCAGGGTAGTGGCATATCACCCTACCGTAGGGAATGTTCTCAGTCTATCCTTCATGATGGAAAATGTTTTCTTGGTATTCCTGAGAAAGCTAAGAGTTCCAAGGAGACTAGTAGTTCGGATAAATATAGAAAAGGCCACAGGTTTCTGGAAATATTAGCTAGTGAAAATGCTGAATGGGAAGCGGGTTTAAGAAGTCCTGTGGTTGAGAAGACACTGTATGTTGATTCTGTACAGACAGTAAAATCTTCAAGTTCAAATTCATTTTCCTCAGATATAAAGGGCGAGGTAAAGGGACTTATTGATTAAGACGGAATGATTTGGACATTCCTGAAAGAAGTGGTGAAATGGAAGAAACTCCATTGGCAGAGTCTCCATGTCAAGATATTGAACACTTGCGGTATGTGAATGAGAAGGCAGTAGTTCAGTTTAAATGTTTGGACTTAGAAAACTCCAGTTTCCTGTCTTCTTCTGGCAAATCAACCGGTGATGTGCAAACAATCACAAGAAATGGGTCTCTACAGGATCAAAAGGATTGTAACAAACTGGCAATATCAAAAGTGTCCAACCAAGAGGCGTTTAATTTAGAAAGCCAACAGTTGGAGAATTCAGATGATCAAGAAAATTACCACGACCTTACTGAGGAATGTATTAGGTTGACAAGCGTGAATCTGGCTGATGAGGAGAACACGGATTTAGAAACCCAACAGCCTAAGACTTCAGGTACTGATGACATTTCTCATGGCCTAGTTCAAAATTCTATTACCTTGATCAGCTCGAAAGTGGCCCGGAAGGGGAAGATTGATTTAGAAAGTCAACGTCTTGTGAAACTTGGTAATCAAGGTAGTTCCCGGGGCAACAATGCACGATTACCTCTTGGACCTCCTTTACCAAAATCACCGTCAGAGTCTTGGCTAAAGCGTACCTTGCCTACCATTTCCTCCAGGAATTCATCTTCACAGTCATCTCTTGGTTCACGCATTTATACCAGCAGTCCGGTTTCTAAGGTATCCTCTCTCGATCCCAAGTGGGAGACGATTGTCAAAACTTCTAATGTGCATCACGGGCGTTCGCGGTTCTCTGAGGTAGTTCTTCTTTTACAGTAGCTTTCCTATTACTGACGAACAAAAAAGCTCTCCTATTTACTTCTTCACTTACATTTATGGTGACATGCTTTTGTTTAGGTTACTCATTTTTTTATTACTTTTTATTTATTTTTACCAGGAACTTCTTACACCTATACCAGAAGCTTAGATTGAGGAACTCTTATGTGAAGCTCACCAGCTTATTCATTTGCCTTGGTTGGATGTCTCTCTTGATGGGCTTTAAAGGTCTAAAATTTTCTTTTTCACTTCTTAAAAGATTTAAAGGTTACTATATTCTGAACTTAGAAAACTGTACATGACAAGCCCATCTCTGATGCTGTAATTTCTTGTAAATCTCATCATAGTTTTTGTTTTTTTTTAACTTAAAGTTTGTTACTCTACTGGGATTCTTGTAGAAAGGAAAGCAATAGCTGTATTTTGTTTATAAAAAGAAAAATTAATAAAGGGGATTTGATGCTACAGTGAGTGAGCCATGTGGATTATCTGTCATGCATATGAAGCAGAGAATTCTTTTCTTGTATCTTCTAATATGTGGATCTTATTTATTGTTATGCTTGGGAGTTCAAACTTAATAAATCCATAATATTTGCCTGGATGGAATTTATTGGTGTTAAACATACTGACTTTTGCATTGTTGTTAGATTCACCCTTAAAAAAATATCAGCAAATGTGGTATTGACATTTTGCATTAATCATACGTATCTTACAGCACTGAATCAGACCCTTGTAATAGACTTTTCTAAGGTTCAACCCTCAACATCACGACCGGTAAGTAAAATTTCTGGGAAGCAACTGCAGGGACCCTGTTTTGAATAATTGAAATTTCTAAGCAACTAGTCAGTTTTGCACAGCGAGAAGCCTCGAAGTTTCGATCAATTCAAAGAACTAGCGACGTACGGCTTCGAAACTTTAACACGGCATTTGCTCATAGGTGGATGTACACATACATGCTTGAAATTCCTATATATAGCTGTTCTAATTGAACACAGCATTTGTTCATAAAGTAAATTGTTGTAAGGCATCGAGACCCAAAATATGGCTAGAAATTATTTTGTTGTTGGTGGCGGTGGTCATGGAGTGGGAGTAGGTCTCAATATCTTGGCAGACAACTTGGGCGGCCTGCTTTTGGTTTGCATGGTTCTTATGTCTCTCTCACTCATATCTATGGTCATATTTGGTTGTGGATCAAGCAAGGGAGGGAGGGGCAAGAGAGGGAGGGGTGGCGGTGGTGGTGGTGGTGGTGGTTGTGGAGGTGGTGGTGGTGGTTGTGGAGGTGGTGGAGGCGGTGGTTGTGGAGGTGGTGGTGGTGGAGGTGGTGGTGGCGGTGGTTGTTAGAAAATATGGTTATAGTTTATTATTCATATATGTCTACTAATAAAGGTATATCTCTCGGTCTATGTAGTTATCATTGATGTTCTACGGATCAGCTCAGTTAAGAAATGAAATCTGAAGAAATTGTTTTTATAGTATGTAGATTGATATGATGTGTTTTTTTTTCCTCATCTTCAATCCGTATTCTACATTTAGACAAAAAATGCAATAAATGTTTCATTTTTATTCTTATTGTTTTCTTTAAAAAAAAAAAATTGTTGTCTATTCAAAAGAATCATTCTAGCTGTTGGCTAGAACTATACATATTATCATGGACAGAGGCGGAGCCACATTGGGGCATGGTGGGTCCCGTGCCCCAGTGAGATTTTAAGTATATATACAATCTGGTTCAACAATTGACCTGAATGCTACCTTTGCCGTAGTGGTTGAGGCACATGCATATGTTAATTTGGTCTCTGTTTCGATTGCTGGTAGCAGCAATGTTCTAATTTTTTTTTATTTCTTTCTTTTTTCTAACATTAATACTAGTATTTCTTCTCAGGAAAAAAACATTAATAGTATTATTTCACATAGTTTCAAAGTTCAAATATAAATTATATTTCCATTATGAAAAATTGTCTAAAATCTATGAACTATAAGTTTTATTAATAAAATATGTAATTTAAAAAAAATAGTGATTTTTTTTAGTACAAAACTAGATATTGATCGTTCCCCTACCTTTTTAATTATTATTTTTATTACAATCTTGATATATTTTAAGTTTAAGTTTCATTTTTTTTTTAACTTTTAAGTGCCCCAGTTGAGATTATTTTCTGGCTCCGCCATTGATCATGGATGATCTTACACATATTTATAGATCTATAGATGAGTAAGGTTAGATGAACGAAAACTTACGTTTATAGATGATCTTAGTCTCTTAGACATATTTATAGATGAGTAATTTAAAAAAAAAAAAAAAAAGATAAATAGCTGAAATTTAGTTTCTTCTTGGCTTGAAACTTTATCTTCCTCTTCACCTGATCTTTTTAGATGACCCATTTGAATTAAAATTCCGTCTCTTCTGCTTTGTTTACCTGACAACCTATCATCATTCTTCGGTCGGACCAATAATGACGCCGACCAAGCCCAACCTGTCAAATACATGTCCAAGTTAGGTCAAACAAAATTAAAAATATAAAATTAGCTAGCACGTGTGGTATTTGTTAAAGGAAAAACATATTATGTGCCTTCGTCAAAGTAACTGACGAAGAGGGAATCAAGAAATCAGTGATTACCAATCAATTAGCATAAAAGATAGATCAATCAGTATTTAATATCATAATTGTAAACATTATTTCCGTTGTAATTTCTTCCCTATATAAAGGGACTGTGAAATGAAATGAGTAGACAATTTCCAATCTCCATTTACTTTTACACGTTATCAGCACGCTCAGAGCAAATAAGCCCTTGAAACCCTAGAAATTTTTTTTTCTTTTTCTGCCGCCACCAATAAAAAAAAAAAAACCTCTAGGCCGGCCCTGCCAAGACCGGCCTCACCTCTGCCTCTCCGGCCGAGCACCCGGCCGAGCACCACCGTGCCCAGCCAAGCACACGGGCCTCCACCCCAACCCACCTGCACGCCGCCCCCCCCAGCACCCCAACGCCGGTAGTAACAACATCCCCGTGCGGCCGTGCCCACCTCACAGATCCCAGCCCGCACGCCCAGGCCACTCGACCCCAGCCCACCGGCCCTCCCTGCCTGCAATACCCGAGCTTACACGATCTCACCCCGCCTGCCACACCTGCAAATCACAGTAGCAGCAGCCCAGCCGCGTCCGGCCTAGAATCCCCGCAGCCCAGCCGCGTCCGGCCTCGCATCCCCGCAACCCAGCCGCGTCCGGCCTCGCATCCCGGCAACCCAGCAGCTCGCACTGCAGCCTTCAGCCTCCATCGCATCAGCAGCGCAGCACCGACCACATTGCAACCTGCAAACCAGAAGGAGACGCGAAGGAAGGAGAGAAAGGAACAGGAAGAAAAGAAGCAGAAAAAAAAAAAAAAAAAAAAAAAAAAACGGGGCAAATCGGGCCGAAGTAAGGACCCGGCCCAGAGAGACAAAAAAAAAAGAAAAAAAAGGGGAGCAGGCCCAGAAAAAAAAAAAAAAAAAAACAGAAACAGAAGAAAAAAAAACTTGACCCAAAGTAAAGGGCCAGCCCAGAGAGCAGACCCGGCCCAGACTAAAAAAAAAAAAAAAAAAACAAAACAGGCCCTGCAGCCCAGAAAAAGAGAAAAAAAAAAAAGGCTCAAAAGAGAGCGGCCCAATTTTTCTCAAGCATACAAACATCGCACGCCTGCATCAACACGCGCGTGCGTTAGGATTGTTTTTCTCGAAACCAAGTATGTTCTCTTTTATTTCATACCATGGTATGTTTAATTATTTACAATTAGATTTTTATTTTTATTTTTGAGCATGCTATTTTATTGCTTGTTATATATGTGATATATATTCGTGGAATCTAAAGCATGTGCAATTTATTTTTACGCATGTTTTATACCTTATTGTTTATACCTTTATTATATTTTGTTATTAAGCATAGTTAATTAGATAATTTTAATCATTTTCAGCATGCCTTGTTTTTATGTTTTATATAATTACCTTTAAGCATGATTTATCCTTATATAGATTATTCCTAAGCATGCCTTTATATTATGCTCTCATTTGTATTTCATGTTATGCATGATATATTCTTGCCATTGTTATATGTAGTATATAATTCATTGTATATTTGTAAAATCTTGAACAAGCCATGTCATTTATTTTTATATATACTATGTTTTATTATTAAATGTGTTATAGCTATTTTTGTCATACAACATATAAAATTATGCTTTGCCATGATAATGAAAATTCATGCGCATTTATACACACAACATTACTGTGATAAAGTATTTTCACATAGCATCGAAAAAAAAAATGTGTGACCATTATGAATCTTGGTCTTGAAATCTAATTCATATTGTTTGGAAAATAATACACATGGATGTCTTTTGTGACTGCATAATTTATATCTTCTCTCTTGTTGATGTAGATGGCTGATCCAACTCGACCTGAATTTGACATTTTGGACTCAGAAGGACTTGAGTACCACCGTTGGGTTTCCGATGTCGAAACCGCATTTGTGGCAAAAGAATACACTGCCACCATCAAAACTACCACTGACCCCAAAGACGATGGACTGTCTGATAAGGTAAAAGCAAATGCCTTAATGTTTTTAAGGCGACATATTGATCCTAGCCTACGCTGGGAATACCTCCAGTTGAAGACACCCAAAGAATTGTGGGATGCCCTTAAGGGACGTTTTGGGAACATTCATGACACCTTGCTCCCAGAATTGACTGTTCAGTGGAATGAAATCCGCTTGCTTGACTACAAAAGGGTCAACGACTTCAACAAAGACATGTTGCGCCTAAAGGCACGTCTAAATTTCTGTGGAAAGGAACTCACAGAAGATGATATGATCCAAAAGACTCTTTCCACCTTTCCTACTTCAGCAATTATACTAGCGAACCAGTATAGGCTGGAGTATGATAATAAAAGAATCACAACCTTCAATAAACTGATCAACCTACTGCAAGTGGCTGAGAGGCACAATGAAGTTCTTTTAAGCAACAATGCCAGACCCGTTGGGACAAAGAAAATTCCTGAGGCTAATTATGGCAAAGTCAAAGGTGTAAAGAACCCCAATGAAAAGAGGGTTGGACGTGTTGATCCCTACCCATGTGGCAACAATGCACCACGTGGCAAGGGACGTGGGGGTCCTGGTATGGGCCGTGGAGGCCCTCCCAATGTATGGCGCAGAGATGGTGGTGCTGGCCCTAGTGGTCATGGAAACAAGGTGCAAAGGGCACCTAAGAACCCTTCAGTCAAACAGGGTAGAGTTGGCAATGAACCATGCTATAGGTGTGGAGTCATGAGGCATTGGTACAAGAACTGTCAAGCAAGCAACAGAGTAGCAGCAAATTACAAGAGGTATAAGGAGTCTCAAGAACAAGAGGCTCACTATATGGAAGAAGGAGGCAATGACCCAGATGTCAACCTCACAATTGCAGACTTCAATGGCAACAAGGAACTTGCTCAGTCAATGGATGCTTCAGATTTTGACTGATCTGCTTTATGTATTCTATTTTCCAAACATAGTTGTGAAGGCATAATGCCTCATTTTTTCTTAATTAGACTATTACGTAGTCTTAAAGTTTATTTCAATAATTGTTTGAATTAGATTTCTGAATAAGACCTTGATTTGATTATCGTTGGCCTATTAATAAATTTCGGATTTTATTCTGAAGCATTGAATTTATTCGATTTTTATGTACCACACATATTCACATGGTTCGAAAAAGCACTATGAAGATGTAAAGCAATACATCTAGAGAAAAAAAATTATTCTTAGAATGAAAAAAAAAATATATATATATATATATATATTATCATTCTACTAAAATAGTCATGCTCTAAAGAATATGAGTTATATTTTCAAAAATTAATAATATATCCCATTTATTTGTAGGAATGAATCGAGGAGAAATCGAGTGCTTAGTTGATAGTGGGACTACCCACACCATATTAAGGAATAGGCAATTATTTATTGAATTAATAGCCTATAATTCCTCTGTGACTACGATGATTGGATCATCACAAGTAATAAAAGGGCGAGGAACTGCCAAATTTTTGCTGCCTAATGGCACAACATTTAAAGTCACAGACGCTCTATATGCACCTAGAGCTAATCGAACCTTGTAAAGCTTCAAAGATATTCGTGCCAACGGTTATCATGTAGAAACACACTGTGAGAATGGAATTGAATACCTTTATATTACCTCTAATGAATGTGGAAGGAAACGCATTTTAGAGAAACTTATGAGTCAATCTAGTGGACTGTACCTCACTACGATTCGGATCATTGAATCATATGTTGTCACCAACAATGAAATGTGGGACACTGACTCATACAGGCTTTGGCATGACCGCCTAGGGCACCCTGGTCGTGACATGATGATCCGCATTTTGAAAAACTCACACGGACATCCCTTCTTTCGAGTGAAAAATAAAATGGGAGAAAAATCCGCCACACTGAAAGGTGTCGGTCCTCGTATTACTCAAATACAGCCATTACATTCTGAAGTACCAGAAGCAGTACCTCCATCCCATTATGCCTCATTGACTATTTCAAAGGCACATCACTCGTTTTGTAAAGCCTGCTCTTTAGCAAAAACAGGATCGAGACCTTCCAATGCTAAAGATACAAAACAAAATATTCCATTCTTACAAAGGATACAAGGAGACATCTGTGGACCTATCCATCCAGAATGCGGACCATTCAAGTACTTTATGGTTCTGGTGGATGCCTCGACACGCTGGTCACATGTCGTTTTATTGTCCACAAGAAATGTTGCATTTGCAAAACTCCTAGCACAGATTATACGCTTAAGGGCTCACCACCCTGATCACCCTATCAAGTCTATAAGGCTTGATAATGCTGGAGAGTTTACATCAAAAGCATTTGATGATTATTGCATGTCTATTGGGATCGATGTAGAGCATCCTGTGCCCCATGTACATACACAAAATGGTCTCGCAGAAGCCACCATCAAAAGGCTACAGATGGTGGCTAGGGCATTGGTTATGCGCACCAACTTGCCTATATCTGCATGGGGTTATGCAATATTGCATGCAGCTTTACTCATTCGTTTCAGACCCACTGTTGGCCAACCATTCTCTGCGTACCAGTTGGTAACTGGATATGAGCCTGACATTTCACACTTACGCATATTTGGTTGCGCCGTATATGTGCCTATTGCGCCCCCACAGCGCACTAAAATGGGTCCTCAGAAACGATTAAGTATTTATGTTGGATACGAATCTCCAACGATTATCCGCTATTTGGAACCCTTGACAGGCGATCTCTTTACCGCTCGATTTGCGGATTGCCACTTTGATGAGACAGTCTTCCCGTCGTTAGGGGGAGATAGGAAAAAGGATTTTCCAAGGGAACGACAGGAATTGTTGTGGTTTGTTCCCACTCTGTCTCATTTTGATCCCCGCACTTCACAATGTGAAAGTGAAGTGAAAAGAATAATCGATCTTCAAAACGTAGCAGATTCGATGCCTGATGCGTTTTCTGATATCGCAAAAGTAACGAGATCACATATACCAGCTGCAAATGTGCTTGCAAGGTTAGAAGTCCCCAACAAGGGGCACGATGCCGCAGATAGAGGCACTACAACCACACTTAGTGGAGGTATGGTTGAGGCCGTGGCTCCTCAAAGGAAGAGGGGGAGGCCACTAGGTTCGATTGACACTCACCCAAGGAAGAAGAGGGCGAGTAAGGCACAAACCGATCCATTAATCATCAATGTAGAGAATCCCTCTCATGAGATTGTCTCTGATTATAGCTATGTCCATGAATCAATACTGGAGGACGCTCCGATGTTTGAAATGATTCCAGAGAACAAAGAAATCTCAATGGATTATGAGAGTGCGTATGAGTTGATGGAAAGATCTTCCATACACATTGATGATGTATTTGCATACACTGTTGCTCAAGAAATCATAGAGCACGATGATATCGAACCACGCTCTGTTGCAGAATGTCAACAAAGAGCAGATTGGCCTAAATGGAAAGAAGCAATCCAGGCAGAATTAGATTCTCTGACAAAGAGACAGGTATTTGGTCCGGTAGTGCTAACCCCACCAAGTGTAAAGCCTGTAGGACATAAATGGGTCTTTGTTAGAAAACGTAATGAGAAGAATGAAGTCCTGAGGTACAAGGCTCGCCTTGTGGCACAAGGTTTCTCCCAACGCCCTGGAATTGACTACGAGGAGACATACTCTCCCGTAATGGACGTTATAACGTTCCGCTACTTGGTTAGCCTAGTAGTTTCTGAAGGACTGGAAATGCAGCTCATGGATGTGGTGACTGCATATCTCTATGGGGATCTAGATTAAGAGATATATATGAAAGTGCCTGATGGCCTTACATTACCCAAGTCAAGTGACTCTAAACCATGGAGTGCGTTTGCAATTAGGTTGAAACGCTCACTTTACGGATTGAAACAATCTGGGCGGATGTGGTATACCCGTCTAAGTGACTACTTGATTGGGAAGGGATATAAGAACGATGAACTATGCCCCTGCGTATTCATAAAGAAAACAAGTTCCGGATTTGCAATTGTAGCAGTATATGTCGATGATATGAACATAATAGGTACTCTTGATGAAATAAGAGAAACCGCGAGCTACTTGAAATCTGAATTTGAGATGAAGGATCTTGGGAAAACTCGATTCTGTCTAGGCCTTGAACTAGAACACCGAGTTTGTGGAATACTAATCCACCAGTCTGCGTATGTCCAAAAGATGCTCAGGCGATTCAACATGGACAAAGCGCATCCTGCTAGCACTCCTATGATCGGTCGAAGTTTGGATGCAAAGAAAGATCCATTTCGTCCGAAGGAAGATGACGAAGAGGTGTTGGGAGCTGAAATTCCCTACCTAAGTGCAATAGGCGCATTATTGTACTTAGCCCAATGTACTCGACCAGACATTGCATTCTCAGTGAACTTGTTAGCTAGATTTAGCTCAGCGCCAACGCAGCGTCACTGGAATGGTATCAAGAACATCTTCAGATACCTAAAAGGAACCATTGACTTGGGACTGTTCTTTCCCTACAGAGAGACAAGAGGGACCGCAGATGGAACTGCAATCCCTGAAGGAAATATTGATGGTGAAAGTGCCACACACTACACCGAAACGCCAAATGATGTTTTGGTTGGTTTTGCTGATGCTGGGTATCTCTCTGACCCACATAAAGGTCGTTCCCAAACCGGTTATGTATTTACCATTGGGAACACGGCGATATCTTGGAGATCAACCAAGCAAACCCTTGTGGCTACCTCCTCGAACCACTCAGAGATCATCGCCCTACATGAGGCGGTTCGTGAGTGTGTATGGTTAAGAGCTATCATCACACATATTCGAGGGACGAGTGGTTTGAGTTCTACCACTAAAGAGCCTACTTGCATTTATGAAGATAATGCAGCTTGCATCGAACAGATGAAGATAGGATATATCAAGGGTGATAATACAAAACACATATCGCCGAAGTTTTTCTACAATCAGCAACAACAGGCCCTCCTCAAGATTCAAGTAAATCAAGTAAGGTCTGAGGAGAATGTGGCAGATTTGTTCACCAAATCATTGCCTAAGGCCATATTTGAGAAACATGTGAAAAGTATAGGAATGCGAAGACTTTCCAAGCTCCCTTGATTAATGTAAGTATCAGGGGGAGGTGTAGACGTCAGGGGGAGTCTAACACACACATGTCATTCTTAAATGTAGAAGGTGCGTTGTGCTCTTTTCCTTCGACCAAGTTTTATTTTTTGTCCCACAAGGTTTTTATTGTTACTTGGCAAGGTTTTTAGTGAGGCAACAACTTATGCACCATTTCGTCTTTGACTTGGCACAAGGGGGAGTGTTAAAGGAAAAACATATTATGTGCCTTCGTCAAAGTAACTGACGAAGAGGGAATCAAGGAATCAGTGATTACCAATCAATTAGCATAAAAGATAGATCAATCAGTATTTAATATCATAATTGTAAACATTATTTCCGTTGTAATTTCTTCCCTATATAAAGGGACTGTGAAATGAAATGAGTAGACAATTTCCAATCTCCATTTACTTTTACAGTATTGAGATTTTGTATTAATCAAACAAATATATGCAACTTCTAATTAGCAAGCCTCTTTAAAAAAAAAAAGGAAAAAAAAAAATATTTGTCAGCTACATGATCGGTGCAATTTATCCTAACCATATATGTGTGTGTGTCGTACTCGCTTGAAATTTATAAGAAATATTCAGTTTTGCGTAGCTAAGACATCGTCAACCATATGTAGCCGGCAACGGCTTGGAAAGTTTGAAGTTGGTATCCCAAAACCCAGATCATATCTATACATATGCTTGGATGTTATCCTATATATACTAAATCTGTAACTCATAAATTCAAAAAGGAAATGGCTAGAAAATATTGTGTTCTTGGTGTTGAGCGTTGACAGGACTCGCCGCAAATTTCACTCTGAAATTCGAGGTGGCCTGTGGGGCTCAATTTTCAAGAAAATTCTACCAAAAATTAGGCAGAATTTCCCCTAAAAATAGGCAACCCAAACTTGTAGAAAACACTATAAACACTTCCAATAACAAAACAAGATCCACCCTTACACTTCTCGAGCCACCTTGCTCCCCAAACAACACCAACTCCATCATCAAGTAAAAACATCTCAAGCTAAACCAAAACAGAAGAAATCCAAAATGCAAGAACCACAATTTATTTTATACAATTGTCTACAATCTCTCATAGTCAGGTCATAGACCTTGAATAAAAATACTTCGAGTTTAAAACAACATCCGAAGGTGATCAGAGCAACTAAGACAAGAAACTGAAATAACAACTAGTAGGTTAAACAAGTAACCTACAGATGAGATAGCAGCAACGAATGTGGATACTATGCCTCAACTCCTACTATACTAGCGAACATCAACATTGCGAACTAGGCATTTAAAACCAAAGAGCCCAAGGGAAAGTAATTGAAAAAGTTAGCGTGAGTGGACAAAAATAAATCGAATTTAAAATGAAAACAAGAAGCTATTACTTTCCGGCTTGTGCATATGTAAAGAAAATCCACGATGCATGCAAGGGCTTATGAAAATATTTGAAAGAATAAAGACCGACTAGCCCCGCTAGTCCAAGTGGCAAAATGAAAATAAGGGAAGATAATAGCCATACAAGTGAGCCTCCTAGGCTCGGGTAATGTCCTCCTAGGCCAAAAGTATCCCATACTCCCGTACCTTACGCCATAAAGGCAGATAGGGTACTGGGCTTTCGTGATACCGCCACTAAGGCAGAACCACATCACCACAATGGCGGAAAGGGCTTTCGTGACTTCACTGCGAGTGTAGTAGTCACATCGCCTCGAAAGGCGGAACGACATGCTAGCATGGTAATATTCACAACAACTATGGCATAGGAAAAATCATACGAAAATCGAGAATCAGTGAAGCTTCCCCAAAATCTCACAATAAACAAATAAACAATAATTAAATCCGAATGTCATAACGGAATCCAAAGCAAGTAAGAAATTCTCAACCATTTCCAAAATTTATAACTGATGATCAAGTCAATAACCAAATTCAATTCATATTCTAAAAATAATCACCGAAAACCAAATTAATAAACCAAGACCAAATTTCATATTCCGAAACCAAGATATAATTAAAACGATTAATTACAAAACATTATTGCATGCATATTATTTAAAAAGAGAATGCGCACTCATAGTATACGGCTAAGCCTAACGTCGATTGGGACTCTGCTCAAGTGGGGTCTCCTCTTATCTTGTATGAAACGGTATTCCTGAACAAAAACTCAAGATCTGGAAATTAAATTATGAAGAGCAAAAATTGAACCCGATGTCACCCCTGAAAATCTAAAAGCTTCCAATTTTCTTGGATTCAACATAAAGTTCACCACTAACATCGTTTCATCGATTTAAGTATTCTATTTCAGAAACGAGGAAAATACCAAAGATCGGATTCCCGTAAATTGACAACCGAAATTTTGAACTTTGGAAATTCACCATCGATATTAAACTTCATCCGATTTTCACAGAATTCATATCTACAAGTTCTAAATGTTAAATCTAACACAACCAGCCAAATTAGGAGGTCAGAATCAGCCCCACATGCCTCCATGTGCCGCCATCTTTGACCCCCTAAATTGGGTGAAACCACTTATGCCAAAATCTTCCTCTCATCGAATCCAACAACTTTCACAACTACAGCAAAGTCTAGAAATGCATAAATCGGTCGAAAATTACCTCGAACACCATTGAAATTCAAATCCACGATTCAGCCTCAACACTCCAAATCAAATCAATAGGCTTGGAGGGATTGGTGTATGTTTCACGGGCATCAAAACTGACAAAAATCATCGCCGTAGGGGGTCGGAATCAAGAGTTCCGACCGGGTACCTGAAACTGCGTAGCCACTACTTTCTCCACCTTGCTGCACCTTCTACGACTCAAAATCAAGCCACCAAACCACCACAAACTTGAAGAGGAAGGAGAGAGCTTTCCAACGGCACTGGTGGCGTTTGGATTGGTCGTCAAACGGTTAAGTTATCATCGGTTTCCTTAAACGGGTCAGGTCGGGTCTTCGAGGTCGGCCGAGAGAAAATAAACAGGGTAAAAAGGTGATTCCGGAAATGGCAAGTTACCAAGGTGGAAAAATTTATTTATAGGCAATTTACAGAAACGGTAACTTTTACGTTTTAGATCATAACTTTTCCATACGAACTCAAATTTAAGCGAGCCACATGTCCACGAGCTCGGTTTAACGTTCTCTACAACTTTCCTGAAGAAAGTTTTCTCAAATTGTCATTCTATAAAAATTAAACTCTTTGGACCTTCTAATCAATAAAACGAAAATCAAAGAAAGTAAAACTCAAACTAATTAACTTATATACAATAAAAGGGGTGAACCAGATACAAGGTGTATCAAGCATGCAGTGGGGATTTTCTAAAAAAACTCAAGGGGCTTCTTTTGGTCTTCCTTATGATTGGTTTGTCCCTGTGACTCATATCAACGGTGATATTGGTTTCAGGATCACACAAGAAAAAAAGGTGTAGCGGTGGTTATGCTGACGGGGGTGGCGATTGTGGTAGTGGTGATGCAGGTGGTGTGTGTGGTGGCGGTTGTGCTGGTGGTGGTTGATGAAAGTTAATTGCTAGTGTTTGACGCGAAAATCCAGTATGGTACAAACTGTCTCTTTTGAATGCGCGAGCGTGCCAGCACCGTGGGGTGCAATGACGGGTGTCCCTTAACCTGACTTCTTAATCAAGCATTGTGGATGAGGCGCGACCTTCGCTTCCTGAACTGGCTCCATCCAGGGTGGGATTGTCATTCGTGAGCCTCCCCAAGAGGTAATTGTTGTATATTTTTCACTTTCTGTCTGCTTTTCCCCTTTTAACTCACACTTTGTTGCATCGGGGAAGTGTGCCACCCTCTGGTGGTCGTGCAGTTAATGCTTTTCCGGCCACCGGTCAAGCCGCGAAGAAGAAAGCGATATCGACGGAGCCTGAAGTTGAAGACTCTTCCTCTAACAATGATGACCCACAAACAGTAAGGCACTTGTCTTAAAATCTCATAATTTTGATATCTTCTTCGAAGCTTAATTTGACTTTACTTTAACCCTGATAGATTGCTGACACTTTAGCCCGCAAACGCAATCGCGCTGATCCCCAGATCGATCCATGGGCAGAAGATGAACCAGTCGCTGATCGACTGGTAATACTCATCTAAAATGAGCCATGACGTTTTGTTTTGTTATGTATGACTCTATAACGCTCCTCCTCTGCAGGTTCGTCGTAGGTCATCAAGGCAAGTTGGGGAAGGATCCTCCGCTGCTGAAGAAGGTGTGTTTGTTTCGCAAGTCCAAGATCCAAATGGTTCTAATAATCCTCCCTCTCCAACTGCAAACACTATGTAATTGGTTCTGGTCCCACTATAGGTTGTAGATGACAGCTCGCCTGAGGTTGAAGAAAGAATGTCGCTCCTAGACACCTCCCACGAGCAACCAATTGCATCCCTCCTTCTGGGACAGGCAGCGCCTGATTCAGTTCCAGCGTCCGGTAAGACTGCCCAGGAACCTGTGCCAACAGCAACTCTTCGCGAGCCACCTGGTGAAGAGGTACCTCTCTTAACAAAATGTTTTATCATTAACCCTTGGCCTGGTCTAGTTATTCTGACAATGCCTCCTTCTAGGACCTAAATGCTATTCCAAACGAGGAAGCGGCTGTCATAGCCGAAGAGATATTGAGATACTGCACCCATTATATGTTTGTACTTGTGACCTGAAAGTGAATGAGACCTAAACGCGTTGATTCCTAGGCATCCCACGGTGTTGATAACTGTGAACCTCCCGAGGGGGTTGTGCTCTTATATGCATAGAGGAAAGGTGAGTACCGACGGTGAACCAGTCATAGGACACTCAGGGCCAAGAAATGGACACTTTCGCTACTTGTAGTCACAAGGACTACAGAGCAGTTAGCTGGTTATCGAAGGATGACGAATCGGTCTATTACCGATTGTTTTAGATTAGCTGCCAGGTAAATATTTTGGAGCTCCAAGTTGTGTGAAGTATGCTGCATATGATTTTCTGATAAAGACAACAATGATTGTTTTTGTTACTCGATTTTACAAATGTGCGCAATCTATATTCTAGTAGTTACATTTTACTTACTAGTTTTTCAAACCTAAATAAGGTTGGGTTGGCTCCTATTGGGCTAGCAAGGACGAAATGCTCACCCCTACATTTCAGGTTACAACGAGGTCACTCCGGACGAACTGGATAAAAGTAGGTTGTTGGCCGAGCTCGTGTGTTGCTATCCCTGTTGCCTGAAGTTCTTTCCTTTTGGTACTCTATTGATTTACTCGCTTTCCTTTCAATGTTGAACTCAGTTGAATTTTGTGAGGTCCGCCTACCTGGGATCGCGCCTCACCCTTTGTTTTATTGTTGTAGTTGAACTCCTTTCATTTCGGTTATGATGTAAGTCCTAAGGCGTCACAATGCACTTGACTACTTTATTTGAAGTATTTACAGACTCGTTAATTTGAATATTGGGTTGTTGATCGAAAGTCATTTCTTAAAAGTTTTATTTGTTTCTTATTTTCTAAAACTTGTTTTTCAAAAGGCCTTGTAGAATTAAGTTGGTAGGTCTATGATACATCTACGACGCATGGAGCTCCTATTGGCTTAATATTATGGCATTCTGGTATATCTACTCGGGTCGCCACATACTCATACCCCAAATGTAGAACCAGCAGTTACAGAGACCATGAGCCGATAGGGGCTCAACTCTAATCACATGAACCACCCTCTCTTCCGGGCTACAGACAATCAACCATTTCCAGGAGTCTCAATACATATACCAAAACTGCCAATATACGTGTAGGGGCGTCTTCCCATTAGATTGACAAAAAACAAAAAATATTCGAAATTAAAAAAATTAGTCCCTGAAAATGACACCATAAAAATGACACAACCACGAAACCAAGAAAACCAAACCCTCGCTCAATTGAGGAAGGACTTATTAGACCTAACCAAAAATCAAAAAGTGGAAACCTAACAAAAAGACAAAATAGGCTGTAGCTATCAGCTTTCCTCATCCATGATGCAAGCTCCAGCAACTTGGATTTAGCCGCAATAGAGTCAGGGTGCATAGCTTCGGTAAGCTCGACTCTAATAGCCATACACCGTGGCCAAAGACTAAACCGCCGCCGCCAACCCCGCAGAAAGATTTGAACTAAAACACATAGCTTGTTAGCGTTAGTAACTGTGTTGTTGTGTAATTGTACGCCTCAAATAAGACTTAAGATTTGTGACCTTAACTCTAGATGTCATGTCATGTCACATACACACATCACCTATTTGATAAATCGTGCCATGTAATTCTTGAGAAGAAAAAAATCTAATGGTTATAGATTATTCTTCTAAAAAAAAAAAATTACTCTTTTTTTATTTTTATTTTCAATACATTCATGCATAGATTTAAACAAAAATTGTTTTCTTTAATCAAGAAGAGAAAAAATTTCATGTAATTTAATCACTAGACTTACACATACATTCTAGGACTAATTTCAGTTTACCTCCTGAGGTTAGAGGTCGTCATCATGTTAGTTCCTCTAGCTTCAATTTAATCAATAACACCCTTGTACTCTCCAAATTCATCAGCCGTGTCCAATTTTTGGACCTCCGTCCAAATTGACCGTTCAATCTGTTACGTAGGCCCCACTTAGGAGGTAAAATGATAATTTTGAGCTCCAAATTATATATAAATTTTTTTTTCTGTTTTTCCCTTTTTTTTTCTATTTTTTTTTCTTGTTTCTTATTTTTTTTAATTTTTTATTATTATTAAGTGAAGAAATATCTGTATTTATTTTTTTAATCATATTTACAGATATTTCTTTACTTTATTAGGGGTATATCCTAAAATTCTTCACTTTATATCCTAAAATTCTTCACTTCATAAACCTATTATATTTTACAGATATATCGTAAAATTCTTCACTTTATCTGAGATATATCACAAATATCATAGACCAGCGAGCGGCTTTTTAACCACCTAGAGTATTTTTTGTTTTTGTTTTTATAAACCTATTATAACTTGTGGTGTATAGGTTGAAGACAAAATTAAAAAAAAATATGAAGAAATAGGAGAAAAAAAGAAGAAGAAACACCTAGAGTATTTTTTTTGTTTTTATAAACCTATTATAACTTGTGGTGTATAGGTTGAAAAAAAAATTTATAATAATAATAATAAAATGAAGAAACAAGAAAAAAAAAACAGAAAAAAAAGGAAAAAACAGTTTTTTTTTTAATAATAATTTGGAGCTCAGAATTACCATTTTACCCCTAAGTGGCCACATAACAGATTTAACGGTCAATTTGGATGGAGGTCCAAAAATTGGACACGGCTGATGAATTTGGAGAGTACAAGGGTGTTACTGATTAAATTGAAACTAGAGGGATTAACATGATGACGACACCTAACCTTAAGGGGGTAAACTGAAATTAGTCCTACATTCTATCAATAGATTTGAATAACACATGTACATGAATTCGAAGTTTGTTGGGTTCTTACATATTATGAAAATATAATGTGAAAAATACATTTGAATATGGATACACAGATATACAGACACACACATATATGAATTTGAAGTTTGTTGGGTTCTTGTAAATTATGAAAATCTAAGGAAGACAAAAACCTAGCCGTCTCTGCTAGGGTTGAGAAACTTAGGGGGGTGTATTCAATTAAGAGTCTACAAGATTTTTTTGTATTTTAGAAGTCTATGGGTATTCAATTGAGATTTTAAATAGTCCTTTAAAATCTTGATGTATTCAATTAAGATTTAAAATTATCCATTCAAATCTGCTGATATTCAAAAGTATACGAATTTTTAAGGATTTCATTAAATGCTGGATTTTTGAGGATTTTATAGTGCTTTTTATACATATCAAAACTTAAAAACAATCCAACCACTTCCCAAAAGATTTTGATGGATTCTTTCTTACTCAAAAAATAAAAAACCTCTTCACCCTAAAAAAAAAGCTTGACTCAACAGATGACACTCATCCATTTTGTCTTAGACTTATTTTCCCACTATCTTCCTCTGCCTCTGCTCTCATCTAATAATTTTTTATTTTATTTTTATCACTATAGCTCTAGAAGCCTTAATCCTTCTATCTAATGAAGCTCACTTTCAATGGTATTATTAAGATGGTACATACACACATGATTCTTTTGTAAATTAGACATGAAATAAATTATGTCATTAGTTTACTACTTTATTTTTTGTGTAACATTTTGGCTCGTTAGTTTTCTCTTATTGTTCATATTTCATTATACACAACATAAAGAATGGTAGATTGCCATACTTTCTTGTCATTGATATAGCATTATAGTTGGATCTATACATCCATTGCTTAATTAAAGAAGAAGAAGAAAAAAAATTAACCTACCAAAAACATCATAAGCTAGGATTTGTAAAATCTAAACAAATACTAGTAAATCAATCCATTAAAATCAATCAGAGTTCATATAGAATTTAAACAATCTGTGGATTAAGTAAATCCATGGATTATAAAAACTCAAACAAAGTCTTTTAAAATCTGAATTGAATACACCCCCCTTAGTATTTCTACTAAAGTTTCGTGAAACTTCGTCTATACTCTGTGATGGCGGAAGACATAGTTTCTCGTTTGGCGGCCGCTCTGGCTCTGATGGAGGACGTGGTGGTGGATTTTGGGGTCGTAGGTTCAGCAGAGATGGTGGACAACTACCATTATTTGGTAATCCGCCTGATTCAGTGTAAGGAGGGAGATGAGAAGGGCCTTCTTGGTACTCTCTCGGCCATATGGGGACTAGGGGATCAGTTGGCCATATCGGTGGCAGGTGGCTGCCGATTTTTGTTCCGTTTTCGTTGTAAGGAAGAGTGCAATAAAATTTTGCATGGTGGCCCTTAGTTCTTCAATAGCCGTATGTTGATTCTTGGTGAGTATGGAAGATTGTCAGAGATCGATGGAGTACCGCTGCATGGGTTGGAAACATGGGTGACGGTGAGCCACTTGCCTTCGCACTGCGCACAGAGGAGTCCTTCATCTTGATCGGCTCCTACATGGGCCATTTTATTTATGCTGATCTGATTGCATTGCAGCAGTCCTCACAGGAACAACGAGTCTTGTTTTCCTTGATTGTGGACATCGAGGACGTTCCGCTTCACTGCTGGTACCACTGCTGATGTTGACTTGGGCTATGAGCGGATCAAGGGCCTCTGCAAGGGTTGTGGATAGCTTTTTGACGATGTGGAAGGCTGTGATATGTTTCTGACGGCACAGGCGGACAAAGCCAAGAGCTTGGGGGCTCCTAGGGTTTTGGTGCCCATGGTTCGAAGACTGGTCATCTCCAAGAAAGTTGCTGCAGTCCTTCATGTCCCTAGGATTTCTGAAAACCTAATCTACAGCACATGGGAAAGGGACAAGGAATGGCTGCTGCTTTGGAACTGAATGGTAACAAAGGCAAGGGCATGCTAGTGCCCGTGGTGCACAAGCCGACGAAGCAATTGCACTGATTAATTTGATTGTTTTTCATTCGCCTATCGCAAAACAATCAACACGGTCATCAAAGATGGGAAATATTTACGTCCCGGTTTATCGTAGAATCCTATGGTTCTAGGTCACTGAAAATCACTTGCACAAATAAATAAAAACAGAAAAATTGCTACACAAGGCACTGAGCCTCTTTCAAGCATTACTTTGCCTCACACAAAGTCACATAGACGGCCTTGCACCAAGCAAGGCATAGGGCCGTGAAACACACAAAAGTGTTTGTAATGCTCACGCCTACATGGGTTTACAAATGAATGGTAGTGGGAAATGTCACAATATTTTTGGATTTTCAAAATTGATAAATAAACTGTTGGAAATTTTATGATTTAAAATTAAAATATATTTTATTTATTTCTTTATTTATTTTGGGGGTTATTTTTATTGTGTTTATTTCTCTATTTATGGTTCAACAGTTTTATGTTTTAAATATATGATTATTATTTGACCGTTATATGGTTAATGAGGCTATTGATGGTCATGGTAATGTGGCCTATATAGGGGTACATGGCTATAGTTGGAAGGCATATGGTGAGGCATGAAACATGCACATGTGTGGGAGTTTAGTTTGTCGGATAATGAGGGTATATATGACGGTATAATCTATCATAATGCAACCACTCTAGCCAAATACCTCTACCAAAGATATTCTTACAAACTATACATATACATACTTTACTTATACATCGTTTTGAGTGCACGGGTGATTAAGGTTCAATGTGGCTTCTTAGCTACACGACGGAGCTCGAAGAGTTGTTGTATCTTGGGGGAAGTTTGTCATTCAACCTTGTGCAGTAGGGGACGAATCTTCTCTTAGGACAGTGCTCTTGCACGCCTCGACTCGATAAGTTTTCCTATATAAAATCTATATATTATATTATTTTATTACTTTATTTTATTTTATCATCTATATCATTATTCTTATTTCCCAAGATATTATCATATTATTCTGTGTTTTTATTTTACAGGAATTCCGTCCCATATTTTTTACAACAATCTAAGAGAAGATTCTTGCGGAATTTCTGACAAAGACAGACAATATGAAGTTCGAGGAGTCATAATCAATATCGCACATGTGGCTTCTTCTTTATTTCTCAACTTATGAATAACTTAATATTTTTCTTTCAATTATTAGTTTATATTGGCCTTGCATATGCTAATTGCATTTTGCTTTGCATGTATACTAATTAATAGTTGAATATCAACTAATTCTTGATAGGAAAAATCTCTCAAATGCCAAAGTTGATGGAGGAATTAGTGACGCAATATACATACACTAGCCTCTACCATGACGAAGGAATCCTAAACCACTTCTACGGCATAAATAGTTTTTGTTCCGTAAGAAATATATGTTTTTTGCATATTATCATTTTGTAGTTACAATTATATCATTCCGCATAGAAATATATTTAATGCATATGAGTTCTTTCCCATACATAAGCAAATTAAAAGATCGTGATTAAAACTTTAAAATACATATATGTTAGTAGCCAACAAGCAGGTACTATATGTGCATGTTACAGTTAAGTTTATATATATAAGCTTATTTACCATCAAGTCATATTTGCAAATTAAATTTGCTTTCAATGACAATTAATCTGCCATGAGATCATGTTGGCTATACTTATGATTTGTTGATTGTTATATGAAATTGATATTGCCTATAATATATAAAACGTTGTTACTTAGGTACGTACTTGAAAACTGATTTTATGAGTTATTCCATTGTATTTACATACGTACTAGTAATTGTTTTGCGTACAACGTACCATTGAAAATATCAATTATATTATGAATGCGATTGACCTTAAAGTCTATTGCAGCATTTTATATGTTATCTGGTCAGTTACAAACGACCTTTACCTTTTGTTTTGAGGAGAAGCATATATTTCATTCAAGTTGCATATCATAATTAATGATTACTTATCTTTTCTTTCATATCTAAATTAATAATGCTGTTTCAAGTTGTGGTGGTGCTATTAATTTTGTCTCATTATTAACATTTAGTTGAGTTATTAGCTGTAACATTGATTGAGCTTCTGAGTGATTGCAGAGAAAGAAAATAGTGATGGTACGTTTTCTTCTACTCTAAAAATTAATTTATATATATACATTATGAGATTTACATATGCTACTCTATGTTAGCTTGTGTGTACAAAAATGCAACAGGTCATAAACGAAAATGCATGCTAAAAAAAACACTTGTAAGTTCAATTGTGATTGAGAAGGTTTTCATTTTGCTTCAATAAATCATTGAGGAGTTATTTTTATTTCAATAGAGGGGGTTACTATTTGAAATTTTAACTATTTCATTAGTATGCTTTAGTGTTTATTATTAAGACTTTTACATAACTGATTTTGTTATGACTTATGAGTATAATTCTCTCATGAAGAGCGTCTATCTTTGAGATGTGGGGGTAAGCTCTAGTTATAACTCCCATTAATATTTATAAATATATCTTGAAGAACATTTAATATCATAGTAATATGGGGGTTATGCTTTAGTCAACTGGGATTCTTGTATAAAGGAAAGCAATAGCTGTATTTTGTTTATAAAAAGAAAAATTAATAAAGGGGATTTGATGCTACAGTGAGTGAGCCATGTGGATTATCTGTCATGTATATGAAGCAGAGAATTCTTTTCTTGTATCTTCTAATATGTGGATCTTATTTATTGTTATGCTTGGGAGTTCAAACTTAATAAATCCATAATATTTGCCTGGATGGAATTTATTGGTGTTAAACATACTGACTTTTGCATTGTTGTTAGATTCACCCTTAAAAAAATATCAGCAAATGTGGTATTGACATTTTGCATTAATCATACGTATCTTACAGCACTGAATCAGACCCCTTGTAATAGACTTTTGAATAATTGAAATTTCTAAGCAACTTGCGGGAAGCTCTGACTTAGTCAGTTTTGCACAGCCGGAAGTCTCGATCAATTTAAATAACTTCAAATTTGAAACTTCAACACCGCATTTGCTCATAGGTGCATGTATGAAATTTCAATATTAACATGATGTGATATGTATATGCTTGAAAGTCCTATATATAGCTTGTAATTGAACACAGCATTTGTTCTAGTTAATATTGTAGCAATGGCTAGAAATTATTTTGTTATTGTTGGTGGTGGTCATGGAGTGGGAGTAGGTCTCAATATCTTGGCAGACAACTCCGGCAGCCTGCTTTTGGTTGGCATGGTTCTGATGTCTCTCTCACTCATATCGATGGTCATATTTGCTTGTGGATCAAGCAAGAATGGAGGTGGTGGTGGTGGTGGTGGTGGTGGTGGTGTTGGAGGTGGTGGTTGGGGAGGTGGTGGTTGTGGTGGTTGTGGTGGTTGAGGGGGTGGTGGTGGTTTTAGAAAATTATGGTTGTGGTTTATTACTCATTTATGTCTACTAATAAAGTTACATCGCTTGATCTATGTAGTTATCATTGTTGTTGTATAGATCAGCTAAAAAAAAAATGAAATCTGAAGAAACTGTTTGTATATAGTGGAGCATGTAGTTCGGTATGATGTGTTTTTTCCCCCTCTCTCTTCTTCTTCTCATCTTCAATCCGCATTCTACAATTAGACAAAAATGCAATAAATGTTCCATTTTTATTAGCTAGAACTGTTTATTCAAAGGAATCTGTTTGGCTCCAAAACCAGCTGGTGTGCAAACAGTCTCTTTTGAGCGAGTGGTTGCGCAGGCGTGCCAGCACCGCGGGGTGCAGTCGTTGGGGTAGTCCCGTGACCTGACTTCTTCTTCAAGAGCTGTGGACGAGGAGAGCACCAACCTCGTCACAGGGTTCTTTTCCTGCCTTTCGGGAAAGGACTTTTGCCTTACGGATAAGGACTTTGGTTGTGGTTTCTTCGCGTTCACCGAATCGATACTTAGTGTTGTAGACTAAGCAGAGCAATCACTGGGAAGTTGAGAGAAGCACGGGTTTGCTAAAGCGTGACTTTAGCTTCGATGGGTTGCGAGGGCGTTACCCTTGCTTCGCTGGAAGTAACAATGGCGGTTGTGCTAGCAGTCGGCTCCTGGGGAGACTGGGACTGGAAGTACGGTCGCCGGGTTGATCTGGTGAGGCTGACAGTCGGCTCGCAAGGAGACTAGGACTGGCGGGCGGTCACCGGGTTTCAAAGAGGTTGAAGGTTTTGCTCCGGGGAGGCTTTGTAATCGCTGGGATTGATTGATTG
Organism: Rosa chinensis; assembly: GCF_002994745.2. Classification (NCBI taxonomy): domain Eukaryota; kingdom Viridiplantae; phylum Streptophyta; class Magnoliopsida; order Rosales; family Rosaceae; genus Rosa; species Rosa chinensis. The sequence goes on from NC_037089.1 coordinate 45,818,159, forward strand.
AAGAGAGGGGTTTTTCTGTATCGTCTTTAGCCTCTATATATAGGCTACTGCAGATTCACTTTCCTAATATGAATGAAATACTATATTTTAGGCCACAGTTATTGGCCTTGAATCAAATCAAAACTCTTAATAGTTTTGATATTATCGTAGGCGATAATTAACAATTATCCGCCTCTGTCGCCGCTAGAATATAGGCAGGGGTTACTTGCCTCTGAGAACAGCTTCTGGGCATGCACATCTCCTTGTGAAATACAATTAAAGACAATTACCATATGCTCACGTCCCACATGCCTTGCCTGTGCAATCATTGATTACTTGCATGTATATATATATATAGGGGTGGGCATAAACCGACCCGGGACTCAAAAACCGGCCGAACCGGGCCGGAAAAATGAGTCGGTGACCGAACCGCTTGCAAAATACACATAAAATAATATTCACCGAACCGCACCGAATATTTTCGGATCGGCACCGGTTTCACACCTCACACCGACCGAACTGACACCGAATTGACCGAATAATAACACAATCACCTTTTTTTAATAACGTGTTGTCACTTTACTAGTGGGGGAGGTTTGGTTTACTATGGACCTTTCCACACACAATCTTGATCACCTAATATAAACCTAATAACCCTAGCTGATAGCCACTATCTCTCTCTCTCTCGCAGCAGCAGCAGCCTCTTCATTCTCTCTCACCGTCTCATTCCTTTTCTCTCAATTCTCTCATTCTCTCTCACAAAAATCTTCCACAACAAAAAGTTTAGTCACTATGTATGTTCATGATCTATAGGTCATCATTAAGCGAGTCCGATTTTCATCAAAATCTATTGGTAAGCTTCTATTTTGAATATGAACTAGGCTATAGATCTGGGTTTTAATTGGATGATTTTGGGTTTGCTTTGTAAGGATTTGGATTCAAGGATTGATTATATTCATTTGCAAAGAAAAGACGATCTGCACAAAGGAATATTTATGAGTGTTGTTCGACTAAGAGTTTGATTGTTAGGCTATTGAGATCAGTGGTGAAGTTTTATGCTCTAATACTTTTGTATGCTTGTACCAAGATCAGTGGTTTTCATATTCATCTGCAGGAGCCAAGAGATTAGAAGCTGGGAATTGAAAGTCGTCCTCCAACCTTTGATATATTTTTGTTGTTATATTTGTTTTAATGAACTATGATCCTTTGCTTCCTTTGATCTGTGAAATAAGTTAATTTGTTCTTGCACAAGTTTGCCCAGATTGTTCTAAACAAACAATTACCGAAGAATTGGCGTTAAGTTAATCTATTGTTGAAGTGTAAAACAGAAAATTGAAGTTGGGCCTAGATATTGGACAATTGAATCAAAGAATTTTGTTAAAAAAAATAAAATAATTTAAGCCCATTAAAAAAAACGGTAACCGAACTGGGCCGAACCGCAATTTCGGCCCACCGAAAATATCGGTACATCTCATAAATAATCGGGCTGCGGTTTGAATTTTGGCCCAACCGAAATGGGTGGTTCGGAAACGGTTTGGGCCCAACACCGATCTGACCCGACCCGCGCCCACCCCTATATATATATGAGTAGCCCACATAATCTTAGCCATGCAGTATATATATACATATCTTCTGTTGATTGCCATCAAGAATAATTATGCTCCTCCTTAATTGCTCCACCACCAGACATTGCATGGGCAATTATATTATATATATTTCCCTTTGTTTCTTGTGCCATGCTTCACGTGTCCACCATATCCCGTCCTTAATTGATCAACCCAATCTGCTCGCTTGCACAGTACTTGGCAATCAAGCAAACAAATCACCATTAATTATCAGATATCTTGATAATTAACAATAAATCAAAGAATATTCAGATTTGCTCCAAGATTGCTTGGCCTCCAAGTAGGCTTTATTTAGTCTCTAAACAATATATTCCGAGCTTATCGAAAATATATAGCTTGGGCCACGGATATTGGCCCGGTTTCTCTCGAGTCCCCCTTATCGGGAAAAATATTTATTTTGGGTTCAAACAGAATCATTCTAGCTGTTAGCTAGAACTATACATATTATCATGGATGATCTTATACATATTTATAGATTTATAGATGAGTAGGGTTAGATGAACGAACCTTACGTTTATAGATGATCTCAGACGTATTTCTAGGCAAGTAATTTTTTTTTTTTGAAAAGTCTAGGCAAGTAATTTAAAAAAAGATAAATTGCTGAAATTCAGTTTCTTCTTGGCTTGAAACTTATCTTCCTCTTCACCTGATGATTTTTAGATGATCCATCTGGATTAAAATTTCAATCTCTTGTACATTCTTTACAACCTATCACCGTTCGCCGGTCGGACCAATAATGACGCCTGATCAAGCCCAATCTGCCATATACACGTCCAACTTAGGTAGAACAAAATTAAAAAAGTAGCTAGCACGTGTGGTATTGAGATTTTGTATTAATCAAGCAAATATATGCAACTTTTAATTAGCAAGCTTTTGAACCTGTCAGCTACATGATCGCCTCTAGGAAAGTTCTAAACTGATATTTGCAATTTATCCTAACCATATATTGTGTGTCGTCCTCGCTTGAAATTTCTAAGAAGTATTCAGTTTTGCATGCTAAGACATTCTCAACCATGTGTTGCCGGCAACGGCTTGGAAAGTTTGAAGTTGAAATCCCAACACCCAGTTCATCTCTATATATTTGCCTGTATGTTATCCTATATCTACTAAATCTGTAACCCATACATTGAAAAAGGAAGTGGCTAGAAAATATGGTGTTCTTGGTGTTGAGCATGCAGAAGGGATTTTCCCAACAAACTTGAGAACTCATGGGGGCTGCTTTTGGTCTGCCTTACGATTGCTCTGTCCCTGTCACTCATTTGCGGATCACACTTGGGAAAGAGGTGTAGCAGTGGTTATGCTGGCGGGGGTGGCGATTGTGGTAGTGGCGATGCAGGTGGTGGATGTGGCGCAGTTGTGGTGGTGGTTTTGTTTGTTTTGATAAGAGAAGCAAAGCTACACAATAAAACCTCTAACACAACCTATACCTAAACTATCAAAAAGGAAAGCATGATCAGCAGAGAAATAGGTAGAGCTTGGATCCAACTTTGAGCCTGATGAAGATGGGTGGTGGTGGTGGTTAATGCAAGTTAACTGTTTTTTTTTTCCTTCTCCTTTTTTGAGGTATGCAAGTTAATTGCTAGGAAGCGCAGATTTAAGTCATTTAACTAGAAAGAAAATAGGGTTTATCATTATTTACTTCAAAATATGTTTATCCGTAGCATGCTCGCTTAATCGAGCTTTTACATGCACATATATCATCACTTACTTTTTTATTTTTATAAATTTGCCTATTCACAAGAAAAATGCAAAAAGTCTACTATCGTCTTCCAACTTGGATAGAATTTGATGTAATCGATAAGATGATTAACTTATCGATCATTATGACAATAACTATAGCACATAAATGTTTTTAATTAGAAAATAAAAATTGAGTCTGAAAAATAAAAATTGCGGTACCTAGTCATAGCTTGTTAGCATTAGTAATCGCGTTGTTGTGTAATTTGTCTTAGGAAAATGACTTTTGGTCTCAAATGAGGCCTAAGATTTGTGGCTTTACTTACACATATTACCTATTTGCCAAATTATGTCATGTAATTATTGTGAAAAAAAAATCTAATAGTTCTAGATTATGTTAGCTTTCTTCTAAATAAAATAACTAAAATTTTTGGTTTTATTTTTATTTTTTTATTTTCAATACACTCATGCATAGATTTAAACAACAATTTTTTTTTCTCCAATCAAAAATATGAAAAATTTCATGTAATTTGATCAATAGATTTACCCATACATTCAATCAATAGATTTGAAGTACATGTATATGAATTCAAAAAAAATGTTGAATATGTCTAATGGGAAATATACGTATGAATATGGATATATATATATATATATATATATATATAGAGTTAGTGTTGTGATGTAAAAAGTTTTTATAAATAAATTTAATAAAATTAATAGAAGGTAACTAATGGGAGAACTTCTGATGATGACGAAATAAAATGAGAACTAGTTGAAGATTTTTTGTGAGACCCACTTTTCGATCACATTTCTGCAAATCAATCGTTAGATATTTAGATATTCATGTGTAGATCATTTATGCAATTTTTCAATCAAATTGAAAATTGTTAAGGCATTCATAATCGTGATTTATTAATTATATATGTTCATGAACGTTCCATGTTTGACAAATTTGGTTCTCTTAATGATTTGATCTAGTTCAATACCTCAACAATTAGAAATTTGGAAGAAAATTGTCAGAAGTGATCTACTCATGCACACATAAACATCTAATGGTTGATTTGTAGTAATATAACAGAAAAGTGGGGTCTCCCAAATTGTTGATTAGAAATTTCTCAACTAGTTCTGTTACATCCCGGATCGCAAGATACTGGTTTACTAGTCTTTCGGATGGTAAACGACATATATATATTTTTAATTTTGACTCCGTTCGATGTTTTAGGGGCTCTAAAGTTTACTTTTTGTATCATTCATCATTTGAGAAATTTTTTCTTGAAAGTTGTAGAGGACGTTAAACCAAGTTCGTACATATGCGGTATGCTTAAATCGAAGCTCATATGTGAAAGTTATGGCCAAAATACTAAAGTTACTATTTATGGTCATATCTCCTCCATCCGGCAATTGATTTTGATGCCATAGGTACCGTTGGAAAGCTCTCTTCCTCCTCTTCAATTCTATGGTTGTTTGGTAGCGTGCTTTGAATTATGAATGTGTTTGTACCTATTTTTGGTAAACTGGCCCGCAAATCAATTGGCCGATCAATGAGGAAAATATAGTGCTTTTCTTGTTGATACTCGATAAATTTCATATTTATGAGATTTTATTAGATATTAAGTTTTGGAGAAGAAATGAAAAGGGAAGGAAATAACGGCGATAATTATTCTTAAGAATAATTAATGCTGAGATTTTATTGAGTTTGAAGGCATTAGAGAGAATATTGCATATTTAAGAACAAATCAATATAATGGCGCTGCAAGAAGAATGCAATTATGGTGCGATTATGGAATTTATTATGCCTAATTGTATTTTCTTTCCTAAATGTTATGTTTGTAATAGTATAAATAGGAGGCATTTAGCTCATTGTAAAAGGTCCTCGACCAAAACGCTCTACGCAATTACTCAAATTTTATCTCAATACATTTCAATATTTATGCAACACTAATCAATCTTTACGTGTTTATCTTATCGCTTTCTTTACCGGTATTTATCTTTCTTGCACTTTACTTTGTTGCTGTTTACATTCATGCAATTTATCTTTTCGATATTTACTTTGTTTGCATTTTATTTCCCGTGGTTTATTTTCGTGTTGTTTATCTTTCTTTGCTGCACTTCTACTTTGCATTATTTACATTCTTGCTCTCATAAATACAAAATCACAAAAAGAATCATCATCACTTCACTTTCACCTCAATCACCGAGTTACACAGCACTGCGGCTAGATAAGGCAGATCTGTGCTAAAGTCCTTGCATTCAAGGCAGAGAGAACTACGTGGCCGAGTCGATCCTTCCTCGACCCACAATTAACTGATCGGAAGTCAGATCGATGCAAGATCTACAATCTAGAACAAAACCTCGCTTGGCCTACCGGCAGCGAGTTGGCACACCCGCGCACACGTCACCACTCCAGAAGGACACGTGTAAGCCAAAGGAGCCCTCGGCCTAGTGACACGCGGCCGGAACATTTTTTGAGCGAACATAAAGGTGCAGCAAGGAGAAGAAGAAGGCGGCGTCGCTGTTTTCCCAAGTTTTTTGTCGGAACTTGATCAGTTTCCAGCCACCTCCGGTGACAATTCTTGTTGGGACTTTGAAAATACTAGGATGAAACAAATATGCCTAGAGGGGGGTGAATAGGCTATTCTCGGAGAAATCATGTGACGTCCCGAACCCGAATTTACCAGTTTACAAGTTTTTCGATGGGTAAACGACATTTACATTTACTTTTTGGCTCCGTTTCGACATTTTAGGGGGCCCTAAAAGTTGACTTTTTGTTCGGGTCAAAATTTGGGAAAATGTTCTTGATGGAAGTCGTAGAGGACGTTAAACTGAGCGCGTGCATATGTGGTGCGTAAAAATCGGAGTTCGTATGTGAAAGTTACAAGTGAAATAGTAAAGTTACTGTTCATTGGTAGAAAGTATAAATTTGAATTTTTACTGTTGGGGCCGGTAATTTTTCTTTTCTCCCTCTCTCCTCCTCCCCGCGTCTCTCTCCCTCTTCTCTGCAACTCCGGCCACCTCTTGATTCCGGCCACCTGGGAACGAACAAGTGCCACTGCTGGACTCCTCTACTCCTACCTAACCTCCCCACGGCGATAACTCATGGCGGTTTGGACGGAAAACGAAGAATCAAGCCCGGAAACTTTACTGTAGCAGTTTGAGTCAACGCCGATTTCTCTCGATTCTGGCCATCTCCGGCCACCAAACCGGCGTCGAAGGTTCGGTTTTTGCCAAGGATCATTTTCCCCCTAGCCTTGAGCCACGATTTGCAGTGTAGAGGAAGAATCGACGATTGGAAGATTACGGTCACTATTCACAGTTTGAGTTCAAGCTTCTCCTTAATTGTTGAGGTACTTCCGCTCATTTTCTAACTTGGTTACAGTTGAAAGAATTATTGGGTCCGTTGAGTAGGTGCTGCTGCCAAAGTTTGGTGGCCATCGGAGCTGGTGGCGGTGGCGGCGGTGCCGCCACTGTGGGCTGCGGTACCGGCGGCTAGGGTAGCTTTTTAATTTCAATTTCTGGCTAGTTAAATTCTATAATTATCATAGAGCTTGTATGTAAAGTTTGGTGAATTTTGGAGAAGCTTGGAATTAATTATGAATTTTTGAAGTTTAGGGTTTCGATTATCGAATTACGAGAATCCGACCGTCGGATATCTCTCGGTTCTGCCTTGGAACCTTTAAATTAACGAATTGGTATTAGTGATATAATTTGGGTTGCATCCAAGGAGAAGTGGAGATGTAATTATGAGGAATTCATTTTAGGAATCGTATTAATTTGTCGAATAACTATTCACGAAATATAATTGTGTACAGGGCGATGTACCGAGCTATTGTTCGACGAAGGAACTCGTATGCATGGTCGCCTAAATAGTACTGTGAGTGGACATTTGTTTTTAAATTAATTCCGCATGCAGTATTATTATTATTTTCTTCCAATTGAGATTTAATTATGTTTTGAATATTTGAGATTTAGTTTATCGAGATTTATTTATGGATTACGAGATTAGTATTGAAATTCCTTCCCGAGGGCTTTTAGTAGATTTTTGAGATAGTCATTCATGAGTTATTGAGTTGGGAAATGATTTTCGGGAAGTGACTGATTCGGAAAAATATTATGAGAATTATTGTTTTCGAATATCAGTTTTTATGAAGATATACGAGTGCGAGGGATTTAGCAAATATTTGAGCATGATTGATTTATCGAGATTTATTGGGTTTTGAATTCCGCACTTATCAGACTTGGGTTAGATGGAGCTTTCTTTCCGAAAGCAATTATTGAATTATAGAGTATGTGATTATGCTTTCGAGGATTTATTGAGTTATCGAGGATTGAGTGAGTGAGTTATTACTGAGTTATGCTTTCGGTGAATTATTATTGATTTATTGAGGTAATATCGAGTTTCTTTCCGAAAGCAAGTGATTGAAAGAGGTTATGTTCAGTTCTTGAGGAGGCTATTCAGTTTATTAAGGAGGCCAGTTTTGGCGCATGCGTATCTTACCTAGTTGGCAGTCCCTTCTAGGTAATAGTCTGGTTGGCAGTCCCTTCCAGACTACAGCTCGGTTGGCAGTCCCATCCGATGCGTCACCTGGTTGGCAGTCCCTTCCAGATGACATGAGGTAGCTAGTCGGCAGTCCCGTCTACTACATGTGGTTAGTCGGCAGTCCCGTCTACTACATGTGGCTAGTTGGCAGTCCCATCTATCCACCGCCTCCTATCCCGGTTGGCAGTCCCTTCCGATGCGTCATCTGGGTGGCAGTCCCTCCTAGATGGCATGAGATGACTAGACAGCAGTCCTTTCTAGTCATCAAACGAGCCTCATGAAAAGGATGTTTTTATAAGGATTGAGGATGAGATTTTAAGAGGTTTCAAGATGTTCTTGTTACGTGATTGAGATTTCAGTAAAGAGGATGATTAAGAGTGTTTTCAAGATTGTTACTGCATGCGAGGTTTTAGAGAATAACTTGGGAAAGCATTAAGTTTTACTTATTCATTTGAAATTACTTATTTTTCGTCCACTCACTCTAACGGATTTTAAATGTTTTCCCCTGGGCCCTTCGGTTTTAAATGCCCAGTTTGCAGGCCAGTTTAGCTTGAGGTCGAGCGTACTTGGGGTTGAGGCATAGCTGTCATAGCTTCCGCATTATAAAAGCATCGGTCATTTATCTTGCTTTCTATTCTCTTGTTCGCCTGTATATTAGATTGCTCTGATAACCTATGAGATTAATATTCTTAAATTCAGAATTGTTTATGAAATGAGATATGTGAGATGTTGTGATATAGGGAGCAGGGTGGCTCCAGGAGAATAAGGATGGATGTTTTAGAGGTGTGGATGTTTTTCTACAGGTTTTGGGTTGTCCATTTTTAGGGGAAGTTCTGTCAAATTTTTGGTAGAATTTCTTCTAAAGTGGGCCCCACAGGGCCTCTTCGGATTTCAGGGTGAAAACCGGGGCGGGTCCTGTCAACTCACACTTTCTTTCAAATCAAAACGTAACAAAAACTACAAGGATTGAAGCACAGGTATGGATCCCAAACTAGCATAAAGACAATACAAGAATTGAAGCACAGGTATGGATCCCAAAACAGCAGAAAGAGAACTAGGCAAACCAAGATAATCACAAACGCACAGCAAGCAAGAGACCAGAATTGTTTGCGCAGTAAAAACCTCAAAAATGAGGAAAACAACTGCGGGGCCTTTAAGGTTAAAGACCCTAATGAAAACAAATCACTCGATGAAGAATACAAGTTCTTTACAAACAACCAAAAGCTCTGACCTCGGCTTACGTACTAGACACTCTAGTAGATTATCTGATCATGTCCTCGTAGATCTTCACCACCTTTGAATTGTCTTCACTTGTTGATAGGTGCTGACCTCGACCTTCAACCTTTTAGGCACATCAACGACTCCAACTGACCTCGAGAGCACTTGATGTGAAGAGTGTAATGAATGATGAATGTGTTTGACTCAATGATCTACTTAAACATGGAACAAATAGTTCATAGACTCAAATTTGAAGCACAGGGTTTCTCACAACACTAATCGAGAGAACATGGACTCAATAGATGCACAAAACTTCTACGCTCACCAGTCCCAAATAAATGACAATACACGTTGAATATATATTTCAGTCTCCCCCTAAAACCTTGGACAATAAAGACTCCAAAACTAATTGACTCCTAATATGGAAGGAACAAATCATAAAAAGATATTCAACAAATAAACATGATTCTATTCTTAATAGAGACGATAAGACTTAACAAATCAAATCATATAGAGAAATATCCTTTTACGACCCAACTAATGGATACGCACAAAACGTGAAAGAGAAGAAATAACATCCAACAACCTGACCTGACAGGGATTGCAGAACAAATTGCAATCCCAGTATGCATGTAGATTGACCTTAGTGAAACCTGACCTGACAGGGATTGCAGAACAGATTGCAATCCCAGTATGCATATAGATTGACCTTAATGAAATGCAAATGCATATGCCCATACCTGAAGTGCATCGAAGAGTCAGCTGGAGCATTGTATGATCATATATCACTTCCAATTTACACTTGATAACTCTAGCAGACCTATGATTCTAGCTTTTGTATTAGGAATGCCAATATACATCAAACCTATACTAACAGACTTTGAGCTCATGGATCATACAACCATCCATCAAAGTCTCATGGTCCAATTTGAAGTATAGAGCACGAATCGAAGGATTGAAGATCAAGGGTTTCAATTTTCCCCATTTTGCTTCCAAGGTAAATTCCAAGCTTTGGGCTTGAAATTGGATCTTGTTGCAGTTATGAAAGTTGAGAATGTTGAGATGATGATGTTGGTGAAATTTGGTGACGGGAACCTGAGTTAGCCGACAGCACATGGGGCGTATGGCCAGTTTTGAAGTATTTTTTTTGGCTAGATAATTTAATTGTGAGTTGTCTAATGTGTAGATATGATTTTTGGTGGAAATCGGCGAACTGATTATTGATTTTGAATTTCTGAAGTTTGATATTTTGATATTTTGATATTTTGACCATCGAATTTCTCTCGGTTCTGCCCTAGAACCTTTAAATTAACGAATTGGTATTAGTGGTGAAGTTTAGGTTGAATCCGAGAAGAACAGGAGACATTGGTTTACGAGGGGGTTTCCGATTTCATTTTAGAATCATATTTAATTTAATTTACGAATAGTTGTTTACGAAATATAATTGTGTACAGGGCGATGTACCGAGCTACTGCTTGACTAAGAAACCCGTATGCATGGTCGCCTAAATAGTGTGTGAGTGGACTTTTGTTTTAAACAATGATGCATGCGTTTGTTTCTTGAATTAATGCTTTATTTAATTATCATATTATTTTGTTGAGCATATTATTTTAATTTCGGATATTACTTGGTTTTGGAATATATATTTGGAATATTGATTGAATTTTCCATCATGATTTTCGAATGAGAGTTTTCTATGCTCGAATTTGAATTTACGATTTATAATGATTTTGGATGATTTAGTTTCGGATGTGATTTTTGGAATTGATTATAGGTGGTGTTATTAAGATTTCTGAAAGATTTTCGAAAATGAGATTTTCGATGGAATTATATTTCTTGATTATTTATTGGCTTTCGGTTTTGGCATTGGGAATGCTTTAGCGATGATTTCGTTTTTGGATTATTGTTTATGAATTTACTTTAATCCCGACTATTTGGCTATTGATTTGGGAATACTTTTGATGTGTGGGACACATCGTTGATTTACATTATTTTTCTCTTGAAACTTACCGAGTACGGTTGGGAATCGTACTCTTGTTTTCTATTGCGAGATTTGGAGAAGCTTTATGGATTTACTGGTTTTCAAATGTTTCCTTCATCATACTAAGGTTGCTTTATTTTTAGTTCTCCTCCTCACGTGAGTTGCAGTCGAGACTCCTTCTCACTTATTTTGTGTTTGTGGGTCGAAGTCTAGGATAGAGCCTTGGAGGCTTTGACCTGAGCCTGGGAGGCTCCTTCGTTGTATGGTGATTTCTTCTTCTCCATATCCTACTGTTACTTGACTAGCAGAACTAGTTTGATTTCTCTTAACCAGCGGGGCAGGTATGTTTTTACAAGATTTTGAGTTTAAAGAAATGTGTTTTATAAATGTTGCATGCATCGAGGTTTTATAAGTTTAAATACGTGGGAAAGTATTCAAGTTTGCTTCATTTAAATTATCATGATTATTTATTTTTGTCCACTCACACTAACGCTTTTTCAATTACTTTCCCCTGGGCCCTTCAATTTGAAATGCCCAGTTTGCAGACCAGATTAGTTGAGATCTGGCGTACATGGAGTTGAGGCATAGTCAACACAAAATAGTGCAATATGCCATGAATAGTGTAAAGTTTAATTTATGTAGGTGTACTACTAGAAATAAACTATAGTAAGTTGTGATAACCTCGATGAACACAATCTTCTCTTAGTTCATGCATTTATACTAGTAGTCTGGTTTTCAAGATAATTTAAGGTAGAATTTCTTCTATCAAGGGTCCCACAGTGTCACTTCAGATTTCAGGGTGAAATTCAGGGCGGGTCCTGGCAAGTTCTCATTAAAAGCGCTCCAGGTAATTAATCAACCTTATACTAACAAGTTAATTAGACGACTACCTCTTGGACTTGCTTCACCAAAATCACCATCTGAGTCTTGGCTAAAGCATACCTTACCTACCATTTTCTCCAATAATTCATCTTCACAGTCTTCTCTTAGTTCATTCATTTATACCAGTAGTCTGGTTTTTAAGATATCTTAAGATATAATTTTTTCTAAGGTAGACCCCGCAGGGCCAGTTTAGATTTCAGGGTGAAATTCGAGACGGGTCCTGTCAAGTTCTCATTAAAGTGGAGTTCTCCTTAAAAGCGCTCCAGGTAATTAATCAACCTTATACTAACAAGTTAATTAGATGACTACCTCTTGGGCCTGCTTTACCAAAATCACCATCTGAGTCTTGGCTAAAGCATACCTTACCTACCATTTCCTCCAAGAATTCATCTTCACAGTCTTCTCTTGGTTTATGAATTTATACTAGGAGTCTGGTTTTTAAGATATCCTATCTTGATCCCAAGTGGGAGAAGAGGGGAGGGTGTTCTTTGCTCCGGTCTTTATATTCACCCTCAACAAAAGAAATTATCAATAAAAAAGTTTTGTTAATTTTCACTAATTTTTTTTATGAACGGAAAAGAAGAGAATCTGAAACCCTATCACTCTTTTGAGAGGGAACAAACGTGCTGCACACACCTGAGATTTCTCTCCTCCAGTGGCGCTCTGGCGTGGCTGAGGCCATACCTTGCTGGCAGTTGTGACGCTGCCGGGTGGGTTATGGTGGCCTCTAATCCTTCGGTCTCTGAGTTGTTCTGCTCGATTTGTAGTGCTCGACTTTTGATCTAGTTTCGACCCATCTCTGTCACTTGGGCGATAGGTGGGCAGTGCATCATTTTTTTAGGGAAGGCGAGGGCGGCGTGATTTGGGTCCTGACTCAGGCGGTGGCAGAGACTGTGTGGGTGTCATCAATGGAGTTCAAGTCGGCGTCTTAGGATACATGGGATCTTAGTCTGTTTCTGGATTTAGATCTTTCTGTGTTTTCAGGTTACATCGTTTTGCTCTCTAGGGGGCAACGACAACTCGGTTTTGGTGGTGTTCCTTGAAGTGCGGCTGCAAGCTTGCAGTGGTGCTTACACGGGAATGGCAGGACCGGATCTAGGCCGAGATGTTGTTGGGCCTGTGGGGTAAGTTTGTTTTATTTTCAATAATTCCCCATTTTTTTAGGGAGCTATGCTTGTTAGATCCTTACTGAGCGCTAATGGGTGTAGTTAGGTGGTTCTTCACCTTTAGATTATGATGTTTCTTTTTAAGATTATGATGTTTCTTTTTAAAGAAACTCACGCTAAATTCAATAAATTACCCATTCACATAAGGAAGCAAGTCACACAAAATCTTGATACATTTCAAACAATAGAGATTCCCAATTCCTGATACATTGTGTTCCGAAAAGTCACATCTCAAAACAATAGAATGAAACCCATCATACATACTGTTTAAATCACCTATTAATCCACAAAATATATATATACACATACATATACGTAGTCATTCACTCAAGAATGCCACTAATACCAACTATAGTTTCCAATTAAATAAATAACTCCCAAAACGATAAGGTAACTCCGTTCGTAAATGAACATTGTGAAATTACTCACCTCTAAATCCCACTGCGTCTTCTTACAGAACCGAGATAACACAATCACAAAATACATGTCCAAGACAACCTCGTCAAATACCTAATAACTTACAGTTTCTTCTCAGTACACGAAACACAAAGTGATTAAAGTTCGAAATCTTTGTTTGAACTAAAACCCGAAAGTAATGCCAATAGAGAGGAAACTTCATCTGGGACCACCCAAAGTTTCCAGAACAATCCCAGGATCAATATGTCAAAAAGACAAGTCGATCTAACGGTCCGATCCTCACATATCAAAAACCGAGATAAACGAAATTACAGAAAAACCCTAACATATCCGACGATCTCCAAAACTTACAAACTATATATAAAGACGCTCATATCGACTAGTAGATGGTTGTACCAAACTCCAAACCAGCTCCATCTGACTGTCCAACATGGAGAGCTCAACACAAGGATCAACTTTACTACCTGGGGTTTGAGCCAACTCGGCCTAGACCGTCACCGCAAGCTGAAAATCACTAGTCACTGAGTTTAAGCTCCTCCGGTGAAAATCGATCAACACCACCACCTTGGATCAAAAGGGGATGCTTCCAAGAGAAAAATGCCACTAGTTTCACTTCCAACCGTCGCCTGAATCGGGAGAACTTGTCTGGTCCGGTGCTACCTAGCTTCACCAGTTCGATCCACTACCATGGGTGAGAATCACCGCAAGAGACCACCGTGGGAAGGACTGGAACAAATCTAGGTTGGTGTCGTAGCCTGAGGTAGCCAGAGAAATGAGTTCCGCCCTGGTCGGAATAGCTGGTCTGGGTTAGGTCGGTCGGAAGCTGTTTGAACCTACATTTGGCAAGGCCCACGGTAGCAGATAGGTGGACCCGACTCACAAAGCGTAATGAATATCCACGGCTAATTAGCCACAGCACATTAAATGTTTATTGTCAAATTGATGACTAAAAATAACGTGTGCAGAAAGCCATTATTAAATCAGAATAAATCAAGTAAATCACAAAGTTTAATGGATGACAGAAGACCCACAAGTCATAATGAATGACCGCACGTCAAAGAGGTTGATTCTTAGGAGAAGCGTTACCGAAGTTTGGGGCAATTAACTTGAATGAGTATCAGGAGGTGTTATTGTCAATCATCAGTTACAAGACCTGAATACTGTTCATGATAGAATTAATCATTGATAACGATATCACAAACATGAATACTATTCTATTTGTAATCAATGCGGTCTTAACTGTAAAGGCTGAAATTGTTTCTTTTCCTTCATTCAGTAGTTTAGCTTCACTATAAAAAGGACCATAGGATTCACTATTAGAGGTCCTCGACCAAACGCTCTACACGATTACACAAATTTTATCTCAATACATTTCAACATTTCAGCATCACTTATAAATCTTTACGTGTTTATCTTATCGCTTTCTTTACTGGTATTTATCTTTCCTGCACTTTACTTTGTTGCTCTTTACATTCAAGCAGTTTATCTTCCTGCACTTTACTTTGTCTTTACTTGCGCTTTTATTTTCTATTGTTTACTTTACGTTATTTACTTTATACAAAATACAAAATCACAAAAAGAATCATCATCACTTCACTTTCACCTCAATCACTGAGTTACACAGCACTGCGGCCAGATAAGACCGATCTGTTCTAAAGTCCTTGCATTCAAGGCAGAGAGAGCCCCGTGGCCGAGATCGATCCTTCCTCGGCCCACAATTAACTTATCAGAAGTTAGATCGGCGCAAGATCTACAATCTATAACAAAACCTCGCTTGGCCTACCAGCCGCGAGTTGGCACCCCCGTGCACACGTCACCACTCCAGAAGGACACGTGTAAACCAAAGAAGCCCCCGGCCTAGTGACACGTGGCCGAGATGATTTTTGAGCGAACAGAAGCTAGAGAGAGTTTGAGATTTCTAGAAATTTTTCGAAACAACTAATTCCAAAAACTTATGGACTATGATGTCGTACGTATTCTTAACTCTATGCATGCATGCGTGTTGAAAACTCTGGCCGACATGTGGAAAATAAAATGACACGTTGCTTGTCCATAAGCTTTGTATGTAATTCCAAAAAGCTAACACCATCATTAATTTAGAGGGACATATTTCACAGCAAATGAAATGAAACTTGAAGCCAATCAATGAAATGAAATTAAAGGGTCATGTTTTTTTTTTTTTTTTGAAAAGTGAAATAAAATTAAATACTAAAGCCTTTGGAGCAACCAGAGTTTACACAGTCAAATAACAAAACTCTTTAAGCTACTGTCGAAACTCTGTCTGACCAGGTAGCTTCATTATCAACAGTATGTCCTACGCTTGCTACTACATCAACTACAAAATTAAAGGGTCATGTTAAGGAGCCTTTCTTACCACGTACATGTTTCTCCAAAGCAGCTAGCCGCTACCAATCAATTAATAAGATAATTAATTTGTTAGGTATTGTAGATCAAGTTAAAAAAATAATAAAATAAAAAAGTAGACTATGATACAAATATTAATAGGTGCGTTACAATAAATTAGCGTCATAGTCGTGCGATGTCTAGAGTAATATGGTAATACTTGATTTTTTTTTATCTCAAATTTTAGTAGCTAAATAGAATAAAAGTTAGGAAATTGTATGCAACAATTTTTGGATTGAAATTGTGTTTTTGACCCACTTCTTTTTTCATTTTCTAATTCAAAAATAAAGGAAACCAATTCAAAAATTAAAGGCAGCCAGCCATTTCATTCTTAATTACCATACAAAATTATAAATGACAATTGATTTAAGAAAATCCTATAGTCAGATGAACCCATCTCATTCCCAAATTTACTCTTTTATTAGGTTGGGAGGTCATTATAAGAGATTAATGATTTTGTGTAATTGGTTTTGGGGGGGGGGGGGGGAATGAGTTGACATAATCTGCTTACAACTATCTCTCTCTCTCTCTCTCTCTCTCTCTCTCTCTCTCTGATCTCTCTCTCTCTCTCTCTCTCTATCCCTATTTTTCATTTCATATTAGTTGAGAAAATCCAATAACGATAGAAAAAAAAAATGGAGGTCTAAATATTGAATTTAGAGGTCCAACTAGAACCACCTAGATCTTTAGTGTTTGCATCATTGCCAACACTTTAAAAAATGGGTAGTTCCATTTAGACCTCCCAATTTACTATCTAGGCCTCCCTTAAGTTTTGTAAATTTTTATTTCCTACTTTATCCCTTTAAAAAACCATGACATGGCCTGCCCCAAAATCTCACCCTGAAATCCTAGGTGGTCTTCCGGGGCCCACTTTTTGAGAAAATTTGACGGAACTTCCCCAAAAAGTGGAAAACCCAAAACCTATTAAAACAATCACCCTTAAACCCCTAGAGCCACCCTACTCCCAAAATCGAACAACTCCACAATTTAGAGTATCAAAATTATCCAATTATCTCAAGTTTACAAGCAACTCATAGTTTACAACATTAATACAAAAGTCCCATGGGGATTAGAGCAGTCTAACGACAAAAGAAAAACGATATACAAAGTAAATTAGCAAGTAACCTACGAAGGTCAGATGGCAGCGGTGGTGCCAAGCCTCAACTCCTAAATACGAACAGCTAACTGCAATCTGGGCATTTGAAAACAAAGGGACCAGGGAAAAGCATTTAAAAACGTTAGCGTGAGTGGACAAAAATAAATAAATAACTAAGATAGTTCAACTGAAGCAGAACTTTAATGCTTTTCCACATGTTCCTTCTTAAATAAACAAAATTCGATGCATGCAATAATGGTAAACCATTTATCTTTAAAATTGAGAACCTCGAAAAGACAAGACAGGTTAAGGGAAATCAGACTAGCCCCGCTAATCAAAATAATATAATAAGTAGGGAAAAATGATAGCCATACGAGTGAGCCTCCAAGGATCGGGTTATAGCCTCCCAGGCTAAAGTACTCTCATACTCTCGTATATACTCTTACGCCATTAAGTGCGGTGAATAGGATATTGAGCTTCAGAGTTACCGCAATAAAGCTAGCAACCCAGCTCCACAAAGGCAGACAGGATTCCATGATCCCTTCATTTCACACAAAGGCGGACTCATGCTAGCATGACAATATAATCACCAAAAGTATAGCATAAGAAAAACATTCGAAAACCAGTAAATCCATAAATCCATAAAACTTCCCCCAACTCTCACAAATAAAACCATGAGTACAATTCCCAACCACACTTAGAGAATCTACTGATAACTCAATAAATCAACGACTTGTCCCACACGTCAAAATAATCTCAAATCGATAGCCAAAAAGTCGGGATTAAAGTAGATTTATAAACAATAACCCAAAAATCAAAATCATCACTAAAGCATTCCCAATTGCAAAACCAAAAGCCGATAAATAATCAATAAAAAAAATTCCATCGAAAATCTCATTTTTTTAAATCTTTCAGAATCTCAATAACACCCCATATAATCAATTCTGAAAATCAATCGGAAACTAAATCGTTGAAAATCATTATAACTCGTAAATTAAAATTCAAGCAGAGAAAACTCTCATTCGAAAATCATGATGGGAAAATCCGGTCAATATTTCAAATATATATACCAAAACCAAATAATATCCGACACTAAAATAATATGCTCTACAAAATAATATGATAAATAAATAAAGCATTAATTTAAGGAACAAACGCATGCATCATTATTTAAAACAAAAGTCCACTCACAGTATACGGCTAACGTGGTACCCAAGCGTAAGGATCCTCGTTAAGCGATGGGTCGGTACCTAGTTGTCATGTACACAATTATATTCCGTAAACAACAATTCAACAAACAAATTCAATTCTAAAGCGATGGGTCGGTACCTAGTGTGTCTCAAGGCACTTCTAATGAACCTAGCTTCGTCGCCTGAGGTGGCTGGATTTGAGAGAAACCGGTGTTGACCACTTTCTGCTACAGCAACCATAATCTTCTGGGTGTTGGTTCTCCGTTTTCCAGGCCAAATCGTCACAAGCCACCAACGCAGGCTTCAAGGGGAGGAGTAGACACCTCTGTGGGAGCCGGTAGCTCACCTGTTGGTGGCCGGACGATGAAGAAACACCTGAGAGAGAGAGAGAATTGCAGAGGAGAGAGAGAGAGAGCATGCAGGAGAGAGAAGAGAGAGAGAGAGAGAAATGGGAGTTAACGAGCTCCTACAGTAAAAATTCAAATTTATACCATTTATCTCAAACAGTAACTTTAGTATTTCGCTTATAATTTTCGTATACGAACTCCAATTTTTACGTACCATATATGCACGCGCTTGGTTTAATGTCCTCTACGACTTTCATGAAGAACATTTTCTCAAATTTTGACCCGAACAAAAGGTCAACTTTTAGGGTCACTAAAAGTATCGAAACAAAGTAAAAAGAGAAGAAAAAAATGTTGTTTGCCATTCAAATGACTAGTAAACCAGTAATTTGGGATACGGGACATGACAAACCATGCTTCTCTCTCTCTCTCTCTCTCTCAATTTTCCAGAATTGCAGACATCATCAGAAAATCTCTTTCCACTTAACTACAAGCCAAAAAGATTCATCAGCAAGCTTTATTCTTGTTCAACGTAAGCTCTAAATAACCAGTAATGCGTAGCTTCCATAAACATTGAAACTTGTTCTCATCTCTGAGATTGAATTATGACCCCAGCAACTCAAGTAATTGGCTGGGCTGATGTTCATATGGAAGGAAAACATGAAAAATGGTTGAGTTGAGATCCAAATTAAAGGGCTTGCCAGAAATAAAAGAAAAAAAAATCTATATATACTTCCAGAGCATACCGCCATGACGTGTTGGGATGATTGTTTTTTCCATATACAAGTATAATTACAAAACAAGAAAAATGGTGGAAGTTTTCTTTGACGTCATTACGCTCTGGGCAAACTCTTTTGAACAAGTAATATTGAACTCATTACATCTTAAAATTTGCAAATCCCATGATGTAAGTACAATTTGACTATGGCCAGAATTCATGCTTTAATTGAAAAAAAAAAAAGATATCGTCATCCAGAGTAGTGTGGGAGTGGGTGTGCACTTGATATGAGAGGTGATGAAGGTCTTTTTTTTTTTTTCTTTTATTCGGCGACCTTAGTTCTCTAGCCTTGAAATGAGTTGAAGTTTTCTTTGACGTCTTGCGCTTTGGGCACCAATTAGGTCCTGGTGTTACACTATTTCTTACTGAGTTATTTATCTATTAGGTTTTGTAGTGTTGAATCTTTTAATGTCTTTTTTGGTCGCTTTGATGCTGAAATAAAATTTCGGTACTTCAATATGTTGGACACGTCATGGCGGTACACTCTGGAAGTATATATTTTTTTTCTTTTTTTTCTGGCAAGCCCTTTAATGTGATGCCTCAAAAATTCATATTTATTTTCCTGAATCTAACTTATGGTTATTGGACGGTTTCGTGGCTCGTGGATGAAGCGGAAGTGTTTCGGACGAATTTCTATTCGTAAGGTATGACTTTAGGGGGGGCTCGAGGTTGAATTTTTATACATTGGGGTTCTCCAAAAACTTCCTTCACGAAAGTTGTAGAGCGCGTCGATACGAGTTCGTAGACATGTGGAACACGAAAATCGGAGTTCGTATGTGAAAGATATGAGCATTTGAAGTTTTGGGAAAGTTCTATAAATAGGAGTTTCCATTTTCGGAAACTTACTATTTTCATATTTTCACTTTTCCTTTTCCGGAAATCAGAAGCTATGTTCTCTCTCTTCTTTGCGTGTGACCCGACCCGGACCCGACAACCCGACTAGGCTGCCATTTCCGATTCCGGCGACCTCTACCGGTGAAACTCTCCAGATAGGCTCGTCTCTACCGTGCGCTCCTCTCTGTGGTGTCCTCTAGCATTGATTCACAGCGGTGATGGTGCATCAAGGCGGTGAACTTTGGTGCAGTCCAACCTGATCGGTTCTCCGATCTCCGACGACGGCGGGGCTTCAAGTTTCCTTGGGTGAGTTCAGAGGAGCCTCCTTGATCAATCTGTGGTGGTTGTTTGGATCGATTCACGTGAAACTTGGTTCAACTTGGATTGAACAGTAATCCACGGGTTGTGAGGTAGTTTTTGACCCTTTATGCTTGTTTTCTAACTTCGAGCTAGTTATGAAAATTCACAAGCATGCTTAGATAAAACTTTTTGATGTTGGGAGTTTTGGGAAATAATGAATTTTGGCTGGCGGCAGTGCGCCACTTCCTGTAGCGGCGTTCAGGAGGTGTTCCGGCCATGTAAGGGCCGGTTTTTGGTATTATATATGTTCTACTCGTTGATACGAGCGTTTCGATATATAATATGCAAATTTTGGAGTTTGTATGGATTTGTTATGATCTTTACCGTTTCATACCGGTTGATTTATTCGATCCATGAGGATCCGAGCGTTCCATCTACTTGTGGTTTGGACATATCGGTCGTAGAAGTATTCCGGAGACATTGGGTGGTCTCAGATGTGGTTTCTCCTCAATTGGCGTCACTTTGGGAATTTTGGTTCGATTTAGGGTTTCGAACGTTATTCCTTGTGTTTCATTGACTGAATCAAGGCTGTACTTTTATTAGGTGCTTGACAGAGTACATTCTGTAAGTAGTCTAGTGGTGTGAAGACGCAGCGAGAATTTCAAGGTGAGTAATCTCACAAGGTTCATTAATGAACAGAATACCTTTATTTTTGAAAGTTATTTAATAACTGCAAACTATAGTTGGTATTAGTAGGCATTCTTGAGCGGATGACTACGTATATATATATATATATATATATATATTTACGTGAAATATATATGTTTTGGTGTTTTGTGGATTTATGAAAACAATATGCATGAAATGATGCTTTTTATTGTTTTGAGTTGTGGCTTTTGGAAAACAAATGATTGTGGAAATGTTGATTTCGATTTGTTTTGAAAAGCGTTGAGATTTGTGTATTTGTGGAACATTTTAGTTCGCTGTGGGTTTTTAAATATGGGTCTTATACCGGGAGTAATTGATATGGATAAATTACGGGGAATCTTTCATCTTTCATTTTAGATTCGTGTAACATTTTGGGTCCATTATGACTCCTTTAAATGTTTTGGTATTTATACCGTGGATCCAAAGACTTACGAGTTGAGGATCGTGGATCACGAAATGTGATCGTGGGTGGGAAATCGGGAATTCAAGCCTTTGGCCGGGTTAGTGAATATGATCAGTTAGAGCTCTAGTCTGTCCGTCGTGCTTTGTTTATTGATTTAAACGTGATTCGTGTGAGTTTATCTCGTGATTTGTTTATTGATTTAAACGTGATTCATGTGAGTTTATCTCGTGATTTGTTATTGATTTAAACATAAATTGTGTGGGTTTATCCCGTGATTTGTTTATTGATTTAAACATTAAACGTGTGAGTTTATCTCGTGATTTGTTTATTGATTTAAACGTGGTTTGTGTGAGTTTATCTCGTGCTTTGTTCTCTTGATTGAAATGTGATTTGTTTATTGATTTAAACGTGATTTGTGTGAGTTTATCTCGTGATTTGTTTATTGATTTAAACGTGATTTGGGTGAGTGTATCTCGTGATTCGTGCGGGTTTTTATCCCGTGATTTTGTGTGAGTTGTTTTGAGTTACTCATATGGCTTGCAAAAGCTTACCGGGTTTGTTGTGTGGCAACCCGGTACACCATTCAAACGGTGTAGAGATTAATCCTGCAGGTCAGGGTAATCGTGGCTGAAAACTGAGGTAGCGAGCTAGCAGCTTTACGGTAGGAAGCCAATTTTGTGACTTCACCGTTACTAAGACTTCCGCTTGTAGTGAACTCTGAGGAGCATTTACGTTTTATTTTGTTGTTGACAATTTAATTCGTAAGCTTGTGTAATATATAACTCTATGAAGCGAGTGTATATTAATTTTGAGGGTTCAAGGCATCAGTATGTATTTGGTTTAAAGGGAAAAAGATTCCAGGTATTTTGTATTAATGACTGAACGTTCATGCATGTATAATTATGGGATTATATATCCATTTTTATTTGTTTAAAAATCAGGGGCGTGACATTTAATTTGGATTTCAGCCCAACCATTTTTCATGTTTTCCTTCCATATGAACATCAGCCCAGCCAATTACTTGAGCTGCTGGGGTCATAATTCGATCTCAGAGATGGGAACAAGTTTCAATGTTTATGGAAGCTACGCATTGCTGGTTATTTAGAGCTTACGTTGAACAAGAATAAAGCTTGTTAATGAATCTTTTTGGCTTGTAGTTAAGTGGAAAGAGATTTTCTGATGATGTCTGCAATTCTGGAAAATTGTGAGAGAGAGAGAGAAAGAGAAGCATGGTTTGTCATGTCCCGTATCCCAAATTACCGGTTTACTAGTCATTTGAACGGCAAACGACATTTTTTTTCTCCACTTTTTACTTTGTTTCGATACTTTTAGTTAAAAGTTGACCTTCTGTTCGGGTCAAAAATTGAGAAAATTTTCTTCATGAAAGTCGTAGAGGACATTAAACCGAGGGCGTGCATATGTGGTACGTAAAAATCGGAGTTCGTATACGAAAATTATAAGCGAAATAGTAAAGTTATTGTTTGGGATAAATGGTATAAATTTAAATTTTTACTGTAGGAGCTCGTTAACTCCCATTTCTCTCTCTCTCTCTTCTCTCTCCCGCACGCTCTCTCTCTCTCTTTCCTCTGCAACTCTCTCTCTCTCAGGTGTTTCTTCGTCCGGCCACCAACAGGCTAGCTACCGGCTCCCACAGACGTGTCTCCTCCTCCCCTTGAAGCCTACGATGGTGGCTTGTGACGGCCGGGAAAACGGAGAACCAACACCCAGAAGCTTATGGTTGCTATAGCAGAAAGTGGTCAACACCGGTTTCTCTCAAATCCAGCCACCTCAGGCGACGAAGCTAGGTTCATTAGAAGTGCCTTGAGACACACTAGCTTCATGCTCTCCAAAGTTCTTGTAGCGATTTAAAGCATGGAGGAAGAAAGCATAATTGAAAACTTTCACTGTACAATCGGGTTGCTTAATTGTTCGGTCACTTAGAGGTATTTTCTGACTTTGCCACAGTTGAGAAAGTTGTTGGAAATGTTGAGATGATGTTTTACAAGAAATTTGGTGGCCGAAGGTGGAGGTTGCCGCCACCCATCCGCTCCCACTGTGGGGGGGGCGTGTGGAGGTGTGTAGGCAAGTTTCTGGCTTCGATTTTTTAGTTACTAAAATCATATAATTATTGTAGAGCTTGAAAATGTGATTTTGGTGGAAATTGGAGAAGTTTGTTATCGATTGTGAATTTCCGAACTTTGGAGTTTCGGATGTCGATTATAGGAATCCGACCTTCATATTTCCCTTGTTTCTGCTGTGGAATACTCTAATCGATGGATTGATTTTAGTGGTGAAGTTTGGGGTGAATCCGGAAAGAAATAGAGATATTGGTTTACGAGGGGTTTTTGAGTTTCGTTTTAGAATTGAATTTATTTGTTGAATTGTTGTTTACGGAATATAATTGTGAACATGACGAGCTAGGTACCGACCCATCGCTTAACGAGGATCCTTACGCTTGGGTACCACGTTAACCGTATACTGTGAGTGGAATTTTGTTTTGAATAATGATGCATGCGTTTGTTCCTTAAATTAATGTTTTATTTATTTATCATATTATTTTGTCGAGCATATTATTCTGGTTTTGGTATATATATTTGAAATATTGACCGGATTTTCCCATCATGATTTTCTAATGAGAGTTTTCTCTGCTCGAATTTTAATTTACGAGTTATAATGATTTTCAACGATTTAGTTTCCGATTGATTTTCAGAATTGTTTATATGGGGTGTTATTGAGATTCTGAAAGATTTTTAAAAATGAGATTTTCGATGGAATTTTCTTTTCTTGATTATGTATCGGTTTTTGGTTTTGGCATTGGGAATGCTAATCTACTTTAATCCCGACTTTTTGGCTATCGATTTGAGATTATTTTGACGTGTGGGACACGTTGTTGATTTATTGAGTTATCACTAGATTGTCTGAGTGTGGTTGGGAATTGTATTCATGGTTTTATTTGTGAGAGTTTGGGGAAGTTTTATGGATTTATGGATTTACTGGTTTTCGAATGTTTTTCTTATGCTATACTTTTGGTGATTATATTGTCATGCTAGCATGAGTCCACCTTTGTGTGAAGTAATGGGATCATGGAAGCCTGTCCGCCTTTGTGGAGCTGGGTTGCAACCTTTATTGCGGTAACTCTGAAGCCCAATATCGTATTCACCGCACTTAATGGCGTAAGGGTATATACGAGAGTATGGGAGTACTTTAGCCTGGGAGGCTATCACCCGAGCCTAGGAGGCTCACTCGTATGGCTATCATTTTCTCCTACTTATTATATTATTTTCATTAGCGGGGCTAGTTTGATTTCCCTTACCCGATACTTTTGCTTCAATATGTTCTTTCTGGTCTTGCGGCAAAAATATATTGCATCAGCGTAGGTGAAGCAAAAGTAAAGGTTTAGAAATGGAGGTCTCCTCTGCTGTACTGCTAACAGTTGTATCATTTCTTTTTCTTAATAGAGGGGTAGAACAAGAAATAAATTTTTACAAAAATTAATGGAGGTCTAAATAGCAATCTGGGAGATTTGACTAGAAACACCCTTAAGAAATAGATAATAGCAAATTAGGAGGTCTGACTAGAAACACCCTTAAGAAACATTAATATGCTCCTATATATATATATATATATATATATATATATATATACAGATCCTATCTAGAGCGAGGCATCGCTTTGAAATTTCAGAGCGAGGTTAGGGTTTAGGGTCACTTTTCGGTCGCATATCCACATCTCAACCGTTCAGTTTTTAGGTACTAATGTATAGATCATCTCTGCAAAATTTCAGCGAAATTGATGGTCTTTAAGGTAACTAACTCGCTTAAACCAATGGACGAACTGAATCTGTCCAACCTGAACCGTACTAGCTTTAAGGCAGTTATCAATGCCTTAACGACCATCAATTTGGCTGAAATTTTGCAGAGATGATCTATACATTAGTACCTAGAAACTGAACGGTTGAGATGTGGACATGCGACCGAAAAGTGACCCTAAACCCTAACCTCGCTCTGAAATTTCAAAGCGATGCCTCGCTCTGGATAGGATCTGTATATATATATATATATATATATATATATATATATATATATATAGACTAAAGCAATGGTAAAAACTAAACTCCTCAACAAAAAAAAAATGGTAAAAACTAAAAAGTAAAAACAGTAATATTTAAGCAATGATAAAAACACAAATTGCTTAATTAGTTATTCACCTACTTTAATTACGGTATTCATTCTCAATGCATTTCACTTCAATATATTAAATAATTATAAATTGGCAATTCTAATAGAGATCATTTCTACGCGAAAATTCTACGTACCATTAGTTTTTTGTTTTCTTTTTTTGTCAGAGTCGAAATGGCTTAGGAATTGCTTTTGTCGACCTTGGTCCTTGGATATCGATTTTTATTTTCAGTCAAAGGTAACTGAGCAAGGCCTCTTCACTCTGATCGCGTGGTGATAGTATTGTTTGGCCTATTCAGTTCAGCGTGCCTTTTACATTCCAGATAGATATTGCAAATGAGAATAGAATGGTCGATCACTCGAAGTAGGTAGGTGCAATGGTTTCATAGAAAAAGCATGAGACGACTGGACCATGTAAAATAAATTCCTCTAGGATCTATATATTTATACTCCGAGCTCGCACACATAATTATACCAACTCGCAGAAACAAAATGGCTAGGGTAATTGCTGCTGTAGGTGATAGTGCTGATCATGTACGTGGTCTCTTGCTACCGAGTAGTTCTGGAGGTGTGTTTTTCCTCTGCATGATGATCCTAATGTCCCTCTCAGTCATATCATTTGTAATCTTTGCTTGTGGTGATTCCTCTGGCAAAAAGAAAGGAAACTCCAAGAATATTGGTGGCCTCGACCAAAAGAAAAAAAAGAATACTGGTGGCAGTAAAAACTATGGGGGTCCTGTGCGTGCGACTGGTATTTATGGAGTTGGCACTGCTAGTGGTGGTGATGGAGGTGGACATGGCCATGGTGGGCATGGTGGAGGCGGTGGTTGCGGAGGACACAGCGGTGGTGGAAATGATGGTGGCGGGGGTTGCGGTGGCGGTGGTTGTGGTGGTGGGGGTTGCGGTGGGGGCGGTTGTGGTGGAAATTAATAATTTAGAATTGAACTTGTAGACTAGATTAGTACGTACTTCAGGTGTGCGAGTTTATTCTAATTAGTATGCTAATTGTTAAGTTCTGATGTCTATTAGTGTTGTAATCCTCTCCACCAAATTTGTTGTAATCCGCTAATTGTTAAGTTCTGATGTCTATTAGTGTTAGAATCTCATCCAACTTATTTGTCCTAAATCTCAACCCACTTAATTATATTTAACGTGTATTTTGTGCTATTTTGCTCATCTCCCGTAAATAATAGAATATGTATTAGATCAAAACAATATTTTCCTTGAAATGGGGCTGGGAAGCCTTCTTGATAAGGTATTAGGTTATTGCAGAGTTCAGAAAATAAGTGACTTAACCAACTGAATTAGAAATGATAGTAAAAAGAGTTCCTTGACATTATTAGTTCCTGGCTTATCTTTGTCACCAATTAAAGAAAAGATAGAAATCCAGCATCCAAACTCAACCATTACTTGTGCAGTCAACAATGCCACCAACTAAATCACAATAAACTTTAGCACATACAAAGAAATCTCAAACAGAAAGAAATGAATCCATTCTGAAATACAGGGACATTAATTGAAATGAATGGTCACAAACAGTAAAGGTTTTGGGCATCAACAACTAGGAAGGAGTCAGGGGATGGGTTCTGAGAGGGAGATGAGTTCTGGTCTCAGGGCATCGGTTTTGCGAGGGAGATGTGTTCCGATCTCTGGGCTTCATCATCTAATGGAAGCAGCTGTCTGTTCTTTACCCGATTGGGAATCTCTGACCTAATTAATGCATTCAAAAGATGATTTTCATCTGGGTTTACATCACATGTACGTTCTCAACCG
Source organism: Rosa chinensis (assembly GCF_002994745.2). Classification (NCBI taxonomy): domain Eukaryota; kingdom Viridiplantae; phylum Streptophyta; class Magnoliopsida; order Rosales; family Rosaceae; genus Rosa; species Rosa chinensis. Next base: position 45,845,651 of record NC_037089.1, read on the forward strand.
TCTGCTGCGCAGCTGCTAGGGGTTGTGGACTGGCTGGAAACTGATAAGTCCATCATGTGCGATTACAGCACTGTACCACAGACGCATCCTTCTAGCAGACAACTCAACTCCTTTGTTCTTTCTAAATCTTTGTTTTGCACTTGCTGCAGACAACTCATCTGTGGCACCATAAAATATATTAACAAGGAGGTAATTAACAGGCTATTAAATGCAACCCGGCCAGCAAGTTGATTTATTAGAGCAACTCCAACAGCTTCCTATAATTTTTATATCATAGGGAAGCAAAATAAGCTGTTGGATCGGAGTTGCTGTAACAACCAAAACCATTGCAACAAGCACATTATCCCATATCAACTTTAATGAATAATTATTATGCTGGAAAAATATTCTATGATCCACTTAAATGAACATCATCATCTATTTTCTCCAAACTGGAACTTCCTTCATTATGAGAAACTGCTTGTCATCCTCTATAAACCTAATTTGTTGCTCGCCAGTAAAATCCAGTATTGCAAGTACTTCACTCCCATACCTCATTCAGACCAAACTTTTTTGTAGTATTTCTCATACTGTTTAAATATGTAAACATATTATGTTATCAAGTATCAACTATAACCATGAATACAAATATCATTATCAAGTATCCAACTCAAACCCCTTTTCTTCCCAAGTTTATCAAACAATTGCTTGGACTCAACACCATAAAGAAAGAAAAAGCATTCCCTTATATTCAAATAATCATATTAAACTTCAATTGCGAAATCCATAAACAGGAAGCATACAAGATTCAATTGCAAAATTCATAGTGGGAATTTCATGTCCCACAATATTCTCATTCAACATAACATAGAAATCTCAAAACCCATTCCTAATATGAATCAGTAATCCCATTCAAAAGCCAAAATCTGTATCCAATCAGTTCATTTGCATCTTCAATACAACAACAGATAAATAGGGGATAGAGGTTGAAATCTAACCTTTAGCCAGAAGAAGAGAATGCAAGCATAAGAGCTAACAAAAACTTTGGGAGTACTGTCGAAAGGATCTGCAATGGTTGTAGGCTTGTAGCTAGCTTTACAGAGACCCAGGGTGGTTTTGGATGAAATTTTACTGCAAGTCTTTGGTGCATGGGAAAAGGAGAATTTCCCACTTGGATGGAATGACACCTGTTTTGTGGGAATTGAAGTCGCAAATCTACAGCTCCAATTTCCACGATGTTCTCTGTACAACATGCTGATTTCATGGGCCGGGATACCGAACTCCAAAAGTGGAAGGGAGAAATTGTGAAATATTGAGTTTCAATTGAATTCCAGACACTCATTCCCCATCCAAACACACCAGATAGAGTAATATTGTTGAATCTTTATCGCAGCATGTGATTTGGATGCACTAAAATTAAGTTAAGCAGCATTATACATTAATCACCAATAATCTCTACAGGAGCAATGGCCATCTCTAAAGCAATGAAAACGATTGTTATCCCTGACAATAATTTCTCTGTCTACAATACCTGATATGAATTTGATTGCACCATGGCAATCTCCACAGATCCTAAGGTTTTTGTTAATCCTTATAGGCAACCCAGAAGGGATAGATATGTGGCCAAAGGCAAGGGCAATCTTCTCGCTGTGGTACCAAACTTCCGATACTTTCTCTTCTTCTTCTAAATCAAACAGAGCAAAATTTGTATCTGGAACGTACCCAGCTTCCTGCATTTTCCTCCTTAAATAGGTCAGCATTGCCTGAATTTCAGAATTCATTTCATGGGAGGTGTCCTTTGCTTGGAAGATGTGGACTGCATTCTTGACTGCGATCCAACTGTAGCCTGCACCCTTTTTTATGCCAACATCTTTCATCTCCTTTCTCACAAGAGTGGCTTCTTCCCACCTGCATTGGTTAATCAAGTTGTGTAAATAAAGGAGGCAAAGGCCAAAATAATGAAAGCAAAAACAATGTCTCATTGGTCCCAATTCCCAAATCCTTATGATTGCGTGTAATGGAACGTCAAAACCACAGCCTCAAGGATTCTAGGTATGAGAATTGCTAAGGAATCATATTTTAATATGTTCTTTTCATATCATGATGGTGACCAGATGTTGATTATATATCAACTACCATCTATGTGCAACAATATGGATGAAAAATTGTAGTCCTCTAGCATTAGTCTTTTAGAGGTACTTTGGTTATGAGCAGACAGATTCTATGTGAAGTGTCTTCTGCTACCAAAGAAGTAGCATATTTGATAAGCTATATAGCATTTCATATGAAAGGAAATGGTATAATACGACAGTAGGCTTTTTTGTACCTGCCAGTTGCTGCAAGCAAATTAGAAAGCACCACATGGTTGCCAGAGTCTTTAGGATCAAGTTCAAATAACTTGTGAGCCGCAATCTTCCCCAATTCTGGCTTCCTATACATTTTACAAGCCCCAAGAAGAGCACCCCAAATGGAAATTGTTGGATTAATTGGCATCTTTGTAATAAACTCGTAAGCGCGCTCTACCATCCCAGCTCGCCCTAGCAAGTCCACAACACATGCATAATGCTCTGCCCCTGGTTCAACACCATACCTTTGTTTCATTGAATCAAAGATCTGCATGCCCTTTGGAACAGCCCCCGCCCTACTACATGCTGACAATACACACACCAATGTGACATAATTCGGTTTAACCTCATGGCTTCCCGCACTCATCTCCTCAAACAATGCCAGAGCCATGTCGGCATGTCCTTGATGCGTATACCCACCCACCATCGCATTCCAACTGATCAGGTTCCTTGAACGCATCGCATCAAATGCACACTCGGCATCTTCTATACTCCCACATTTTCCATACATGTCAACGAGTGCACTCCCAACAAAGACATTTCCGTCCACACAAGCCTTCACCGCAAGCGCATGAACTGACCTACCCTGTTCAAGCCACGCGAGTCCAGAACAAGCACTCAAAACACTCGAAACCATGAAATCTGTTGGCTCAACCCCTTCTCTCCTAGCCCGCAGAAACAACTCACAAGCCTTCTCCTCCTCATAATTTTGCACATAAGCAGCCACCATGGAGCACCATGAGACATGATTAGCCTCACCAATTCTATCAAAAACCATCTTAGACGACCCAACATCCCGACACTTCCCATAAAAATCCACAAGCCCATTGAGCACTGACACATCTTTCCCAAACCCACATCGCATCACAAACCCATGTAACTGCCTCCCAAGTTCCAAAGCCGACGTATCCGAACAGGCATTGAGAAATGCACAGAAGGTAATCGGATTCGGCTCCCCACCCGCCCTCACAAACTCAATAAACTTGTTTACAGCACTCACCGGCCGGCGGTCAAGCACTGCATTCGACATGTAGGCATTCCAAGTAGCAAGGTTTCTCTCAGGCATTTCATCAAACACTTTCCCTGCATCGTCTCTCAGCCCAGTTTTGCAGTACATATCAAAAGCACTGCACCCAACAAAGACATCACATATCTGCCCGGCCTTGACGGCGAGGGCATGCACCTGTTTTCCGACCACCGGGAGACGAAGCAAGCCGGAGGCCTTGAAGGCGCAGGGGAATGTGAAGTCGTTGGGGCGGACGGAGTCGCGGCGCATGTTAGCGAAGTGGAGGAGAGCGGAGGCGAAATGACGGTTGTGGACAAGGCCGGCGATGAGGGCAGTCCAGGTGACGACGGAGGGGGAGGGGGTGAGGTGGAGGACGAGTTGGGCGGAGTTGGGGAGGTCGAGTTTGGCGTACATGTTGACGAGGTGGTTGGAGAGGAAGGAGGGGTGTGGGGGTTGGAGGGTTCTGATGATACGGGCGTGCGCGGCTCGGCCCAGAAGAGAAGAGCGAGTGGAGACGGCGGATTGGAGAAGGGAGGCGAGGGAGTTGGGAGTGAGGGATGGCATTGTTGTTGGTGCGTAAGGTCATGGCTTTGGGACAAAGGTGACAACGAGTTAGGGAAGCATGAGGAGCGTTTGTGATTTGTTTAAGAATGGAGAACAAAAATTCGAATTGGACCTGCTGGAAACGACTGGGGAAATAAGAAGGCGGGAGATGGTGGGGTTGCGTCTTTGGACCTAAATTTGGGCCTGAAATGGTGTGGGTTATCGGGTAGGGTTTTGGTCCAGTTGCCACTGTCGGGTCTCGTTCACGTAGGGCTAGCTGGGAATAGTATGGGTGGGTCGGTTTGAGCCTCAAATCTTTTTCGACCCGATTTAGTCTATAGAGCTACAATCTAAACCGAATACTGATTTAAAATGGGCCGGGCCTAAATTTTAGTTGGGCTGAATTTTTCGGAGCAGTCCGGTTCGGTTTCAATTTATTTTTTAAGGCCCAAAAGTTATATTTTTAAGTTATTTTCAATGCCGACTAAATTGAGAGTTCAAATTCATTAATTCAATACATACTAGTCTTCCTGCATGCGTGTATGTGCGGACAGAAGGACCATGCTCCCGCGAATGAATTATCATTTCATGTTTATAGTTGTATCTACTAAATTCGTTTGTTTTTATCTCAAATTTGTCTCTCCGCATTCTAATCTATTTTTCATAGTCCACTTTGCCTATTTGTAACCACCGATGAGACCTACACATGGTTGTCTAATTTATTATTTTTGGTTTTAATGTTTTTGTTTATTTGAACACTTGGTCTTTTCTCTTCAAATGGGATGACTTCAGGTTAGTCTTTATTTTTGCATTTTCATATTGCTTGTCATTTCCTACTTTGTGCAAACTTTACTTTTCATAATTTCTTCCTTCAGTGCTCGAGGTATGATAATTTTTCTTCCCATAGATTTTACTTATCACAATCGAATTCTACTGTTTTTCTTATCATTAGTCTCTTTGTTCTCTTTTTTTATTTCTTTCAATATTGGCCTTGTTTTCTATTTTAATAGACAAACCGAATGCTAAAAACATGTGAAAATCAAACTGGGAAAGCACAAAATTGAGCAGAGAGAATCAATTACCACAATAATCATTTCTTTGGTAGAAAAAAAATTAACTTCTAACAAATATTTGAGAACAGAAAACAAACTTGGCTGCTAACCAAATCATTGCATCTTACATGATAACTCTATAAGAAGGAAACAGAATATATCCACATATATAACTTGAATTAGGAGGACTACACTAAAGGGTTAATGCTAGTAAATAGAACTTTTGAAGAGGCTTCATTCCTAACATACTGATCAACAGATGAAAATTAATATTGCTTCTCAGTCTAGGCTTCTCAAAGTGTCAACACACTATTTGACTTTCAGAGGAAAGCTTGGTTGGATTCTTGTGCCTCCAATTTATTCCACTTAAATGGTCTTCCAATATCTGGTTGACGTACTGCTACAGATAGTAAAAGGCAAAGAGGGGAAAGAGATAAGTGAATTAATTAATTGTCATCCTTCAACTTTGAACTGGGACAAAGAAAAAAGAACACATCTAGTTGAAAGCCCAACATTAGTTAAAATTATGAGAAAATGTTACAAACAGTACCCGAACTGAGGCTCATTCTTAACTTCAGTACCCGACTATGCAAAACTATCACTTTGGTATCCCAAGTTTGAAGTCCGACCCAAAAATGGTACACACACTACAACAAAAAACCTCATTTGCGAGAAACAAATTCCTCGCTAAAAACAGACATTTCATCGCGGAAGTACTTCCGCGAGGAAATTCTTTTCGTCTTCAATTCGTCGGAGAATGCTCGTCAAGAAAAGGTTCAGCGACGAAAAAACAATGTCCTCGTCAAACCCTTTCCGTGATGAAATCTATTTGTCTCGCTGTTATTCTATAGCGACATTTTCTTTCCTCACTCAAACCCATATTTTTTTCTCGATAAAAAAGTTCAACGATTAGAAAATAGTCGTTAAATATATTTTCCGACATACTAGATTTCGTCGCGAAATTAATTATTTCCTCGCCAATGATAATTAAAATTAAAAATGTAAATAAATAAAATATTTAAACTACTTTTTCTGCGACGAATTTTCGTCGTTATAAGCTTTGGGTGAGGAAGATTTTTCTCGCTGTAAACTTTTTTTAGCGAGGATATTTTGTTTCATTGTACCATGTATTCTTTCAGCGAGAAAAAGTTTTCTCGTTAAAGATACTTAACAACGAGGAAACCATTCCTCCCTAATTGTACTCAATGACGAGGAACTTTACTTTTGTCATTGTAGGTTCTCTTGTCCATAATGAGAAAATTCATTTTTATTGCATTTGTTTGGTTATGGCGAGAAATAAGATGAGTAGACAAAAGAAATATATACTAAAATTAAAAGTAATAACTCAAAGTATTCCCTTACAATAAGTAATAATTCAAAGTAGTTATATCAATACTATATACTAATTCAAAAGAGTTTAGGGATCCTCCTCAATTTTGTTTTTGGCATCCTCTTGATCACTTCCCTAAATCTTGGAATCTCTTCTTCCCTTGCACTTGGAACTCGTCACTAGAAATGAAAGTCCTCTTTTAGATATTTTGTAGAGAGCTTTAGCACCTGCATAGCATGGCAACAGGAGCCCACTTACGGATCAGAGCCTGCAATTAATTAGATGTGAAGATGAATTAAATTTTAGCCACACATACGACTCCATATGAACTATACATATGACCCAAATGCTTGACAAAAACATCTCACTCTGAAGTGCTCATAGCAGATTGGAGAAATTTTCCTCATTGAAACAAATACAGCTATGAAAGAGACTAAATTGTACAAAAAACAAGAAAGCTGTAGAAATTAAAGAAGAGCAATAATAAATAAAGACAACCCTAAATAAGCTTAGCAATAGCAAAAGCATACATCATCACCATCAGGCACAAGTGATAAATATTGTGAACCCCCACAAGCACAGAAGGTTGTTTCAGTAGATAAAGAAAATTCCACTGTCATGTAATGCCTCATCTACCAATATGCTACCATAAAACACTAAAACCGTACAAGTGATTTGGTATTGAAACAAACAGTGTAGTACTGGAGAGCTTGCATGCAACATTGTTCATACAAGTACAATGGGAATCATATTAATTAAACATAATGATCCAGAGCAATTCCAATCTATAATTTTGATGTCACCAAGGAAATGGTATAGACTACTTTGTATGATATACAAATCAAATAAGACTAATCTGTAACACTAACCTGTTGATTCAAGTCTCTTGCCTTATCTGCATATGCACGAGACTTTGATGTTAAACGATTAGACATTTGGCTGACCTCTACAAAATTCAAATTTGGGAGCTATTTTATCACTTATACAGAAGCCAAAACCTTCCCTTTAGAAGCAAACAGAAAACTTACAGTCCAACTTTTCACCGACGCCAAGAACTTCCTGAACATTGCAAGTCATTATTTGGTGGACTTCATAGAGTTCATTATTCAACTTTGAAATAGTCCGCTGAGTACAAGTGTCCTGGTACAATTTCTTGGTTCTCTGTATGAATGTATCTTTTAAACATAAAAAGTAAAAGGAAATCAAACTCAGAAAAAGAAGCACCAAAACATATAGCAAAATTACATAATTTCACATAAATATGAAAGAGTTCAAGTTATGGCAGTAAACCTACCGAATTTAATAAAAGCATATATGGTCTTGCAGGTGCTAAAGCTCCCTACCTAATGATTAAGAAGGTCATGAGATTAGCTATCGAAACTTTCAATAGCAAAAGAGTGTGTTATACTCCATATGGTGGATCAAAAAGGCTATTTTTGAAATTTGTTTTTATGTATTAATGTAATCTGAGAACTAGGACATTTTAGTACTTCTTTACTCTATTATCCTTGTTAGAAGGAGTTTTAGACCCCCACAAATTACTCTATGGAGTTAAAATAAACAAAAATAAAGCATTGTAAAGTGGAATTGGCTAATGTGTTAGCAATGTCCAGAGCTTGTCATTATGAAGGAACCTGTCACAGAGAGAATCAATCCAAAAACACACAATGATTCAAACAACACTTGCACTTAACACCGTAAAATTCATGCTCCGACCCTAATCTTGCAAAGTAAACAGGCAAATTTTAAATTTTCAGTAGCAAAAGTTGGTACTTACTGAAAGCCTGACGAAATTATTAACTTGCAGCGTCAAACATCCATTGATCACATATCCATACACAGAAAAGAAAAGAAAACCAGTATTATTTGGTATTGAAATACAGAACATAAACATCATTGAACTGAAATGAAAGCTCATTGAGAAAGGGACGTACCTGGCTAATTGAATAGAGGCAAGATTTGGTGGCAATTACTGAAGCCATGTTTGGTAAATTTTATAGGCAAAAATGCAGCTAATTGAATCGAGGCATATCTTTGCCTCCCTCCCTATTTCAATTCAAGATGAAAAATAAAGACAAAAAGAGACAAAAAACTCCAACCCAATTACAATTCACCAAACACTTCTCTCTTTCTCACTCACAACTCGACATTGCCATAAGCCGCAAACCAGACAATCCAAAGCCCACTTGATTCAAAAGCCATTAAAGCACAAGAACAGAGCGAGTACCCACCTTTTTGCTGTTAATCAAAAACCCAAAAAGGAGGAGCAATCTTTAAACCCCAGGAGAGTCATGAGCGTGTGGTGAAGGGTGTATCGTAATCGATGCCATGATCAACACTGCCAACCGCTTCGTCGTCGACCAACAACAACGCCTCGTCACAACCCTTCAAGCCTTCATATCTTTATCCTTGTCTGTAAGATTGAATTGGCTGTTATACTGTTTAGAGAACCTAATAAAAGAGTTGAAGTTACAGACATACCTGAAGGGAGGGACTGAAGTGAAGCCAAACTCTCAATACCAGATCGGTTCTCCAGTGATAGAGCAAACCCAACGAAAAATTGAAGGAAGCCTCTGTTTTGGTTGATTGAGATCTCCCCGATCGCCATTAGGAAGCCTATTGATCACCCATGCAGTCCAGTTTTTCAGTTTACCCCCAAACCCCAGTCGAGCACTCAGACCCATTTCTTCTGTTCTTTAGGGTTTTTTGTCGTGTTACCCTTCTGACTGATTTTTTACCTCCCTATTTCGCCGCATTTTTGTTGTTGTTGCCGCATTCAAGTCCCGCTTTTTATTTTTATGTTTTCGAAACCCGCCTTCTCTAATTCTTTTTCTTACCTCAACAATATAAAGTTTAGATTTAGGGATTAGGGATTAGGGATTAGGGATTAGGGTTTAGGGTTTAGGATTAAGCGTTTAGGGATTAGGGGTTAGGTTTTAAGGCTAATGTTATATATGATAATGGCTAACTAAATGATTATTTTGAAAAATGTTTTGCATATACAATCTATGTATGAAGATCTAAATATTTTTCATAGACAATCTATGTATAAAGATCTAAAGTTTGAAGGGTTAGATTGTCAAAATTAAATTGCATAGTGTGTAGCGTCTAGAGTATGACCCCCTATGCAATCATATTTCTACAATCCAAACCATTCGACTTGTAAGACACCACTCCTTGATCACTATGCAAAATTTCAACTCAATCGGGAACCAATTTACTATTTATGATCATGATGATAATAACGGTTAATACTGAACAAAGTGTGTTCGATTAGTTATTTCTTCCAAGGTCAACACCTTAATGAAATATGAGGTGTCCTAAAAATAAATCAGTTTGGATCTTCAAATCATAATGGTCCCATATGCAATTTCTTAACATGTGAAGATGTCATGTATACAAAGTGGACGCAAAATTAATGACAAAGAAACGGATTGAGAATATAAGTCATATATATATATATATATGACCCTTCTAGTGAGAGATCCTTTTTTTTTTGGCTTTTTTAAGGGATCGCTCACTAGAATGGCCTAAAAACTGAACGGTCGAGATGTCGAAATGCGATAAAAAAAGTGAGTCTAATAAGCAATCCCTTAAAATGGTAAAAAAAAAAAATATCCCTTAGTTGAAGGGCCCTCTATCTATGTGTGTGTGTGTGGATATATATATATATATTTATATACACGTATACATTCAAGTAGTATAAAGATGAACTGGAATTAAATTAACTAACCAAGCAATCATTCCTAGTAGTCCTCTGATTATAGAGAGGTCAGGTGCAAGAGTCAATTGAAACATTCAGAAGAGAAAGTGTTGTTTAAAGAATTACAACTATAGTATTTATTTTAAAATATTTTGAAAAAAATCTGAAAAATGATAATTGTCAAGACTCGACCTCTGGATAGAAATAACCTTAGAAGATTTGAAAATTAATTAAATTAGGAGGGCAATTATGATAATTACAAAAATATTTTTATTAAGAAAATTAAATAGAAAAGATCCCACAACCAACTTTTCTCTCCTAAGTATCTTTTCTGCAATAACTATTTTGTTTGTCTTTTTTTTTTCTAAAAAAAAAACTTTTATACATGCAGAGCACTTTGTAAACACACGGACTTTTAGCGAGGAAATCATACTTTTGTCGCCATTGAATTTGGCAGATTTTACATAATTTTTCGCCAAACTAACAACGACAAAATCGTTATTTCCTCACTAATTGCTTCTTTTGACGAGAAAATAGTTCCTCGTAAAACACAGACTTTTAGCTAGGAAACCGTACTTTTGTCACCATTGAGTTTGGCTAGTTTTACATAATTTTCCTCCAAAAAAATAACAATGAAATCGTTATTTCCTCGCTAATTGCTTCTTTTGGCGAGAAAATAGTTCCTCGTAAAACACAGACTTTTAGCGATGAAACCATACTTTTGTCGCCATTGAATTTGGCGGGTTTTACATAATTTTCCGCCAAACAAATAACGACGAAATCGTTATTTCCTCGCTAATTGCTTCTTTTAATGGGGAAATAGTTCCTCGTAAAACACAAACTTTTAGAGTGGAAACCATATTTTTGTCGCCATTGAATCTAGCGGGTTTTATATAATTTTCTGCCAAACAAATGACGACGAAATCGTTATTTCCTCACTTATTTCTTCTTTTGACGAGGAAATAGTTCCTCATAAAACACGGACTTTTAGCGAAGAAACCATAGTTTTGTCGCCATTGAATTTGGCGGGTTTTACATAATTTTCCGCCAAACTAATAACGACAAAATCATTATTTCTTCGTTGAATATCGTTTTCGCGATGAAAAAATTCCTCACCCAAGTCTCATATTTCCTCGCTAATAACATGATGATTTTGGAGACCAAACTATGGTAACTTTTAGTGATGAACCGAAATCTTCGTCGTAGAAATTGGTGTATAGTGAGGAAAATATGTTTCTCGCTGAAAATCTAATGACATTTAGTGAGGAATCATAATATTCCTCGTAAAAAGTGACATTTACTGAGGAAAATAAATTCCTCGCAAAAAACTTGGTCGCTAAAAATACTTTTTGTTGTAGTGACACCGTCCATCACGGCGTTAACTAGCTAACCACGTGGCATATTTTGAGGGCCCTTATGGTTTGCCACGTACTAAAGACTTAACGCTGTGATGGACGACGTGTACCATTCTTGGGCCGAGCTTCAAACTTGGGGTACCAAAGTGATAGTTTTGCATAGTCGAGTACTGAAGTTAAGAAAGAGCCTCAGTTCGGGTACTGTTTGTAAGATTTTCTCTAAAATTATAGAGGAATAAAGAACTTGCTTGATTCATTATTAGGTTATTATCACAAATGGTACTTAAACTTATCCTCTATCTTATTGATGGTACCTGAACTTCAATTTTGATCACAACCAGTACCTAAACTTTTTGATTTAGGGGAAAATCCTCAAATGGTACTTGAACTATGGTCCAATGCACATTTTGGTACCTACACTTTCAAAACTACCCTCGTAGTACCTGAACTGCTGCTCTGTTTCTCCATATGGTACTTCCATCCAATCTGCCGTTAACTTTGCCTATTAATTTTTTTTTTTGGGAGATGAATGTCATCCTATAAGAATAAGCCACGTAGGCAAAGTTAAAGGCAGATTGGATGGAAGTACCATATGGAGAAACGGAGCAATAGTTCAAGACTTCAAGTACCATCAGGGTAGTTTTGAAAGTTTAGGTACCAAAATGTGCATTCGACAATAATCCAGGTACCATATGAGGATTTTTCCCCACTTCAATTTGTACCTATCACTAACTTTCGTTAATGTTCCGTTAAAAACTGATATGTGACTCATTTTTCAAGGATAAATTTGTAAGTTACTTTTTTTTCTCTTCTTTTTTTTATTTTTTATTATGTCACTTATTTTTCACTTATATTGTGGCTACAAAAAATGAGACTATCAAAAAAAAAAAAAACTTTCAACTTTTAATGACAATAAAAAATAATAATTACGAAAGTTTTGATAAACTTTTGGTTTTAATGTTTTATAGTTTGTCCAAAAAAAATGTTTTATAGTTTTATTTGAAATGTTTTGTTTGTGTCTATAAAACCAATTAATTTTTTATGAGATCTTGTTTTAAATTTTATTTTCATAAGAGGGTAGAGATACATTTTAATTTCTATGTTTAGATATTTTTATTAACATATTAATTGATCAAAATATTATTAAGATTTTTTTAGTATACAAAATAATTTAAAAGGGTATTTTCGTTAAAATACTCTTGAATATAGGTCATGTGCTTTGCATATGTCATTTTTTAACGGAACATTAATAAAAGTTAGTCTAGGTACTATTTGAAATGAAATAAAAAAGATTATAATCAAAATTGAAGTTGAGGTACCATCGATAAGATAGAAGATAAATTCATGTACTATTTGTGATAATAACCCTTCATTATTTTGCTCCTCTTTAGATTATTTATATCTGCCATTTATCCTTAACATCATCAAGAAAGGTCCTACATTTGGAATGACAAAAAGAAAAAGAACAAAGAATGCCCATCAAGTCATTAATGTATAATTTCTCAAAAATCTAAATGCAAAGATGAGAATGCAGCGATAAGATGATGCATACGGAGTTACTGACACATAATTGTGGAACACCAGATGACATATGAGAAACACTTAAATGATCACAAATTCACAATAGAAGAACAGATCATTAACGTCAATGAGGCCACATTGTTTGTGAACAAAGGCAAATAATAAAAAAGAAAAATTGAAAGAGTGTATGATATCGGTTTGTGTAGGAATAGTTAAACTTGATAAATTTGATGTATGACGTCCCAAATAAACTAAAACTCAGAAAAAAAAAAATCAGTACTAAAGCACAAAAAATAAAGTCCTGCAAATAACACAGAGCAAACTAAAGGCAAGAAAGTGTTTAAGAACATAACATATCACCTCCAACTTTTCGTCACTTATAAACTCCAAATTATTTTCCAGAACTAAAAACAGAACTCCAAATTATCTGAGCCAAAATTCAGTTACAGAACATAGTGAAAAGAGAAAGGGAAGCAATTTTTATCACCATTCTTCTCTGGCCTTTTGATTTCTTCCTTTCTGCCTTCCTTTATTCCCTGCAATTAATCCTCATAGGAATAAGCTCTTTGGATGTTTAAAAGGGAGAAAATTTCAACCAAAACACCAAATCTATGAGACTTGCTAAAAGTATGAATAGTTGAATACTAATAAGTTTCATCTGGGAATCAAATAACCATAGAAAAAAAAATTCATTTGCGTCTCGCACGTGCTTGTACTAACAAATCTCAAATTGTTATGTAAAGATCATACACTTTCTATTATTCGTCTACTCGTACATGTAAGATGCAGAATAGTAGGACAATGTAGCGGCTGCTTACTTCTCCGCCTACTTGATTTTGGTTTCCCATTGCACCTGATTACAAAACACCCAAAATTGTTCATAAATGAATTCCACACCGATTATGATTTGACAAACACATGTAAAGAAATAAATTACCAAATTGAGCAATTTTGAGGGCCTTCATTGATATCTCTCTTTCTCCTTCCATAGTACTTCTTTGATCTAACATCTGAAACAAACACTTACCAAGCACAGATCGAGGAAGTGAAGTACAAACCAAATGTACAGAAAAAAGAACCATAGGGGATAATCTTCAATATTCTTCCCTGCAACTCTTTAGGGAGTTCTTGTAATTGGAGTCTAGATGAGATCAGTCAATTTTTTTTTTTTTGAAACAGATGAGATCAGACTATTGGGAAACTGAAGAATGTCTTCTGCTTACCAATAAGTAGTTTTTGGCACGGTAAAGAAGAGAAGTGGGAGGATAATAACTGCACATTAGTTTGAGTTTTTCTTTTTCAACTGAACGTGAGAAGAATATTAACCGTCTTTATCCTCTTATCTTTTTTACAGTTTAAGTACGATTTTGCCCTGCTTTTATTTAATCATTTTGCATCAGACATAGATAAAAGGAGGGGCAATTAGAGGATTATTGAAAATTTGTCCTTAAGCCTTATTGGCTTAGTTAATACCTTAAGCCTTATTGACTTAATTAATACTGATTAATATAAAAAAACCATTAAAATACTAAATAAGATAATGAACCTAATATTAAAAATAAGGGGAAATGATCATTTACCCAATTTTAGCTTAAAAATTGCCCACTTACCCAAACACTCTAAGAGATTACCCACTTACCCAAACACTCTTAGAGATTATTTTCCTAATACCCAATTAAGTATTTTTTAATTCATTTTTATTTATTTTTGGGACAATTTTGCCCTCTCCTTTTTTGTCACTTAGAGAAAGAAGTCATTGGAGACCTTGCTTGACTCCGGTGGCGGACTCCGGTGACTGGTGACCGGAATCTGACAGCCGGTGACCGGAATCCGGTGACCGTTCACCTGAATCCGGCTACCGGACTGGTGATCGGATTCCGGCGTCTCATATTATTGCCTCCCAATAATCATATTATTGCCCTCCAGTGAATTGCATAAACTCCCAAAACCAAAATGAATACACTACAAGCACAATTGATCAATTTATATGCATATTATTGTCCCCCAATAATTATATTATTGCTCCCCAATAATCATATTATTGCCCTCCAGTGAGTTGCATAAACTCCCAAAATCAAAATGAATACAGTAGAGGCACAATTGATCAATTTATATGTTCAATTCTACATGCTTTTTTTTTCCCTTCCCCATTCTTGGAGCTCACAGTTTACCCAAAAAAAAATCATCGACTCGTCGTCCTACAGTTTACCCTACCTCCACTACGGCACCAAAATCCAGACTCGATCTCCTCCCCAATTAATCACTCACCATGTCTTCGTCTCCGGATTTTGAAGGCTATACGTCGGTCGACGTTCTGGTCAACCTGATTTTGGGTCTGGACGACGAGTCGGTGATTATATACGTCGTCGATCGGTTTGTTAACTTGACTTTCTTGGAGGCTGAAGAAGCTCCAGCGCTGGCTCCGATCGCTGCAATTTTGGGTCAGTTGCAGATCTATTGAGGAATGACCTCCATGAATGGACGCCGCCGTCCAGTCTCCAACGTCGTCCAGTCCCCAACGCCTAGCTCCTGACGAACCGCAGTCAAATTTGCGTCTGGCGAAGACGATAGTGAACTCTGCGCCTTCGAGTCGACGGAGATGGTGGTCACTCGCTCAGTCAACGCGACAAGGGAAGAGAGAGAGAGAGAGAGAGAGAGAGAGAGAGAGAGAGAGAGAGAGAGAGAGAGAGAGAGAGAAGTTTGTAGTTTATTAATTAGATTGGGGGTAAAAATGTCACTTGCGTTTAAATTGGGTAAATTGGGTTAAAAGTGGTCACCGCCCCAAAAAATAAATCCTACAATAAATTAAGAAATAAATAAAATATATTATGATTTTAAATCATAAAATTTCCAAATTTTTGCTATGTGGCGCGAGCTATATACATCTTAAGATTCTTAACACGTTTGGTTGTTAGCCTAACATTCATTCACAATCATGCATTAACTAAATTTGTATTGCAGCAGCATTGTGATTGCATGAATTGCATATACGCGCGCACTCCTTTTGACATAAAGTGCACTGTTATTTGTGTTCCGTTTCCAGTTTCCTCAGTCTGCCTTTTACGTTGTGGGAGCTGTGCATCCATTGTAAGAATCAAATATGGACTTGTTACATATTAACATAAAGTAAATGATAATTAGCTTAATGTCAAATCCAATTTAACATGGACACAAACTCCAAATCAATACTAATAGCTTAATGAAACAATGTATCAATTTATTAAGGTTACTAATTCAATTCTTAGTCTGCAACAAAGACTACAATGAAGTGTTACATTAAGGATCTAACTAGGAGACATAGTTCCTCAAGAACTGTTTTGATAGAAGGCTTCTGAGGTCTAGTGATTCCATAAATATAGATGAATTGGTCATGTTACCACCACGTCAATTTGCATAAGTTCTGTCCATTGAAAAGCAAGGTTGGTAAGTAACAGAAGGCTATATTCAAGTGATCGTGTTTATTGCAGTGCTGCAGAGATGGAATCCATGCCAGTGATAGCTGATGGTAAGCCTTGATCCTTGTATGAATGATATCGAGCTTCTATGCATATTGATTGTGAGCATGAATTTGGTTTTTACATCGATCTTGCTCTTTACATGTTACAAACGATTTTTACCTTTTCCCCCACCCTCTTCAATCAACTGTGAGACCTGGGCTACTTCCTTCAGCTTCAAAAGCTCTTTATCCTAGGCTATGCGGTTGTCAAGACCGAGTGGCTAGCTAGAATTGAGGCAATCAACATTGTGTGGACAGAAAATGTGATAATGTATTTGATGTTATCTGACATTCTATTACAGGCAATTGTAGATTTGTAGGTAATGTGGCCTACAATGCAAGTGATAATGTGGCCTCATCACTCTCAAAGTCTCAAGTGATATTATATGCAAGTGATAATGTGGGCTCTCACCACTTTTAGTGCGCGAGCAAATAATTGTAGGTAAACCCGGTTCGATCAGGTAGAAGAAGTTCCTATATATAGGTGCATTTCCAAGCTGGTAAATTTATTATAGCTGTCATAAACAAAATGGCCAGGGGCTTTCCTACTCTAGTTGATGGTACTAGCAGTACTCTTCTAGGTCTCTCGCTACCAAGTTCTGGAGGTGTGTTCTTGTTTTGTATGATGATTCTGATATCCCTCTCGGTCATACCAGCTGCAATATTTGCTTGCGGTCATTCCTTTCGCAAGAAAAGACACGGGAGTGGGAATGCATATGCTGGCAGTAATTGGGATGGCGGCGGTGGAGACGGACATCATCACGGAGGCGGTGGACATGACGGCGGTGGTGGACATGATGGAGGTGGTGGAGCTAATTAACCCGGTGGCTGACATCATTTCGCTGGAGGATCGACTATCTTTGATAACTGCTTCATTTTGAGTTGTGATGTCTTTGACTCTTTGTATCCTAAATCTGCTATATATTGTATCATGTATAAAATTAGAGTACGGTAGTGTATGGTGTTGATGGTGTTGAAATTGCAAATCAAATCAACGATGCCACTGTTGGATTGGAGACCATCTAGATGGCAATCATGTTTTTCTTCTTTTACTTTTTAGCTATTGCAGGCTATACATATAGGGCAATTTAGTTTGAATAAGTTTCACTACATATTTATTGCTTTCTCATATGCATGGCGTAGTAAATCAATGTGTATCATAGACAATGCATTAAAAGCTTTGTCTGCTATGTCTTGTAGAAGTCCCTATATAAGGGAAGAGCTAGTACGTTGTGTAATCATCCCAATTAACTCATTGAAGAGTTTATCAATAAGAAGCAGTAGCTTTGTAATACCCTGAAAATTCAATTTATTTTTCGTTGACGTTTTGGAAATGATTTCGTGGTCATGGGTGATTGTACGAAGCTTTGAGGAGTTGTGAAATTTGTTCGATCGATTTTATTTCGAAATCGTACGTATTTAGGGGCGTCTCAAAAATTGACTTTTTATACGTACCGAATTTGGGAAAACTTCCTTCATAAAAGTTGTAGAGCTCGTCGATATGATCGCGTGCATATGTGGAACGCAAAAATCGGAGTTCGTATGAATTAGTTATGATTTTTTGAAAATATTTCCAGTTTAGTATAAATTTCCAAAAATAGAAATTTCCAAATTCATTATTTTGGGTTTCCATTTCGGGAAACCCCGAAGAAAACCATTTCTCTCTCTTCCGCTCGAGGCCGAGGACGACGGCAAAACAGAGCAAGGATCGCCGGCCGAGTTCTCCTAGCTCCGGCCACCGTTTGCCTCCAAACCACCTCCATCAGCTTCGCCTCACTCCTCCGAAGCCATCTGTGGCAACCTTTCACGGCGGCACCGCCCCTAGCGCCGGCGGCGGCCCGGTTTCAATTAAAGCTCGATTTTGGGCAACGCCGGTTTTCTCCTAGCTCCGGCCACCAAAACTTCCGATCCTTGGCTCCATGAACTCCCCTCAACCTGCTGATCATCATACTAGGAGGATTGCACCTAGAGTGACCGGTTTCACTTTCGTCGGAGCTCTGTAAGTTTTCGATCCGAAACGAAAATCTTTCGATCGGTATATCTCGAGCTGTAGTGCATCGTTTTCATTGAATATTTTTCTAGTGGGTTTTCCTTGATGTTATTAACAACTCTCTAGAAGGAATCGAGGCCTGAAATTGAAGTTTTTACGTCGAAAATCGAGCTCGACGGTTTCTGGAAATTCTCTCCGGTTTCTGGAAAATTTCCGGCCACATTCATACTGTTCAAGGTAATTTTCGACCCCTTCCGGCCATTTTCAGACTTCGTGATAGTTATGAAAGTTGTTCAGCTTGATGAGAGGAAGAGGAGCAGTCAGGCCCCGACACCATTGGCGGTGGTCGGCGGCGGCTCTGCCCTTTTTCCGGCGACCTTTTCCGGCCACCTCCGGGGGTCAAAAATGTGATTTCTTTACAGTTTTAGATTCTACGTTTCGATACGATCGTTTGCATATAATTCATAATTTTTGGATATCGTAGGATTTAGTTATGAATTTTTACGGTTTCGATCGATTTCGCTAATTAATGTTTTTCGAAGATCGGACCGTCCGATGGACTTGTAGTTTTGATATGTTGATCGTATGACTGTCCCGGTGACCTTGTGAGGTCACGGGCGAAGATCCGACCGTTGGATCTTCGTATAATTGTGAATTAGGGTTTTGGAAGGCGATTCGTGAGAATCCGACCGTCGGATTTTCATGAAATTTTGTGGAGATGTTGATAAGGACGATTCAGGAAGATCCGACCGTTGGATCTTCGTGATAATTTTGGGGGATGATCCTATGGGCGATCCGTGAGGATCCGACCGTTGGATCATCATATAATTTCGATTCGACCGTTGGATCGTCTTTATTTTAATTATGAGTTGTTGGCTAAGTTATGATCATATTGGATTTAGGTGATTGACGGTCTTCCTTGGTGAGCGGTTTTGGCGTGTTTTGTGAAATTGAAGATGCAGCGGGATTAGAGGTGAGTAAATCGCACATGGTTGAATTACGAACCGAAATTCGGTGATTTTATTTAATTATGAAATTGTGGAAATTATTTTATGAAAATAAATATTTGTTTTAAATTATATGGACTTGTTCGACTACGGTCCATAGGTAAGTAAAATGAATTTATTTATAAAATGAATTTTTGTTTTAATGCATGTGAACTATGGTGGTATTGGTAATCATTCCTGAGGGAATGGTTTCATATATAAATATTTATGTGAAATAAATATTGGATGGTGTGATATTGGATGAAGTATTGATATGGTTAAATGAGTTATGATTCGAGCATTACTCTTGTGAAGATATAAATTATCTTATAAGTTGAGTTGAGTATGAGAAAGAGTATTTGAGTAAAGTGTGATAGTTGAGTCGTTGAGATGAGTTAAATGAGGAGTCGAGAGAATTGAGGCAAATATTATCGTAAAGGTGAACCTTGGCCAAGGTGACACATTACGATTCAGTTAGAGCTCTAGTCTGTCTGCCTTTGTACTGCATGGGGGATAACCTCGAGTTATCGTATGCCCATTGAGTACACTATACTGCATGGGGGATAACCTCGAGTTATCATATGCCCATTGAGTACACTATACTGCTAGGGGGATAACGTGTGTTATCGTATGCCTTGGAGTATAATTATACCGCATGGGGGATTAAAATAAAAATCGCATGCCCATGAGTATACATTTGTATTAGAGAGAGAACGTGTAGTTGTGTTGTAGTAGTCATTGTGAAATGTGAGTTGATTGATGTTTGAAGTGACATTGTGCACTTCAATGATTTTGCAAAAGAAAGAAAGTGCTTGAGTTGATTTTATGCCTGAGTTGCTTTTGTCATTTTAAATCGTGCAATCCTTTTGTTTACTCATACGGGCTGTCAAGCTCACCGGGTTTGTGTTGTTGCAATCCCGGTACACTATTCAAATTGTGTAGCGGGAAATCCTACAGGTCAGGAGAATCGAGAAGGTGATCAGGCTGCTTAGAGTAGTGGTATTTGAGTTACAGCTTTATTGTGAGGTTGTTATACTCTGGAGCTTACATTTAAATTGGAGAGAGTGTGTTGTATTATTAAACTCTTGAGGATTTGGTTTATGTATTAATGAGTGAGGCGAGGTGTGTTTTATTTGTAAGAAAAAAATTCAGGACGTTTATTTATATTTGTTATTATTCATGTTTCGGATTTGAATTGGTTATTCAAATTCGGGGCGTGACAAGCTTGTCTTCCAATTTCTTCCATCCTTGTTTCATTTCTTTAAGTGTGAGTGAGTGTGGTGTGATTTGTTTGTAAACCTATCACCCATTGTGGTTGGTGTTAGCTTGAAAGCTTCAATACCAACAAAGTGGTATCACAGCACTTGGTTAGTGCTTTTGTGAAATGGCTTCCAATTTAGTGCAACTCCAAAAGTATGGAATTCACTACAAAGACGTTTTTGCACCTGTTGCTCGACTTGACACGTACAGTGAGATTGTTGATCTCACTTGCAGCCAATCATAGTCGGAAGATATACCAACTCGATGTCAAGTCTACATTTCTCAATGGAGTAATTTTTGGAACAAGAGTATGTGGAACAACCAGAAGGTTTTCTAGCATAAGGAGAAGAAGACAAGGTGCATGTATCGTTTGAAGAAGGCTTTGTATGGCCTAAAGCAAGCCCCAAGAGCTTGGAATTCACGCATCAACAACTATCTTCAAGAAAATGGATTTTTTAAATGTCCATATGAACACTCCATTTATACGAAAAATGGCGACAGCGGAGAATTTCTAGTCCTTTATCTATACGTGGATGATCTACTATTCACTGGTAATAGTGAAAAGTTGTTTGCAGCCTTCAAGCAGTCTATGTTCAAGGAGTTCGAGATGACCGACAATGGTCTGATGTCTTATTTTCTTGGCATCGAAGTGAAGCAGAAAAATGATGGAATTTTTATCTCTCAAAAGAAATTAATACATGAGAGAGATTTTGGATAAGTTCAAGATGGACAGTTGTAATGCTGTTAGCACTCCTGTTGCTACAGGACTCAAGTTGTCAAAAGAAGGAGAAGGAAAGCTTGTTGACTCAACTTTGTACAAGAGTCTTGTTGGAAGCTTGAGATACTTGACAATTACAAGGGCGGACATTCTCTATGGAGTTGGACTTAATTGTAAGTCGTTATATGGAGACATCAAGAGAGAGGATAGTGAGATATATCCAAGGTACGCTAAATTTTTGTCTTTTTTATGCTTATAGTGAAGATGCAAAATTAGTTGGCTATTCGGACAGTGACTGGGGAGGTGATGAAGAGGAGACCAAAAGCACGACAGGATATGTGTTTTATCTTGGTTCAACAGCTTTCTCTTGGACATCGAAGAAGCAAGCAGTAGTAGCTGTATCTTCATGTGAGGCAGAGTATGTAGCTCTTTCTGCCACTGTTTGTGAGGCTATTTGGTTAAGAAACCTTTTGGAATCACTGAATCATCCACAGGAAGAATCTACTGATTCACGTTGATAACAAATCAGCAATCAAACTGGATCGCAAAGAATCCAATACAGCATGGAAGGAGCAAACATATTCATATCAGTTTCCATTTTCTGAGGGACCACGTGAATAAACAAAAGATAATTAAATTGGGGTTTTGTCCTACCTTGGAGCAAGTGGCTGACTTTTTTACTAAGCCATTGCCAGCTGAATCCCTCAAGAAGCTACAACAAATGCTAGGCATGAAGGAAGTTTGATTTGAGGGGGAGTGTTGAAATTGCAAACCAAATCAATGATGCCACTGTCGGATTGGAGACCATCTAGATGGCAATCACGTACGTTTTTCTTCTTTTACCTTTTAGCTATTGCAGGATAAACATATAGCTAGGCAATTTAGTTTGAATAAGTTTCACTACATATTTATTGCATTCTCATATGCATGGTGTAGTAAGTCAATGTGTATCATAGACAATGCATTAAAAGCTTTGTCTGATATGTCTTGTAGAAGTCCCTATATAAGGGAAGAGCTAGTACGTTGTGTAATCATCCCAATTAACTCATTGAAGAGTTCATCAATAAGAAGCAGTAGCTTGTCTTCCAATTTCTCACATCCTTTGCTTTGTTATTCTTGTTTCATTTCTTTAAGTGTGAGTGAGAGTGTGGTGTGATTTGTTTGTAAACCTATCACCCATTGTAGTTGATGTTAGCTTGAAAGCTTCAATACCAACATGTGGAAAATTAATGGAATAAATACCAAATCAAGGACCGTCGAATTCAGATCTATGTATGTTCTTGTTTCAGGAGTCATAGTTAAACAGAAATCAATGCAACTCAAAAAAAGAAGATTGATGCATATGTAAGCTAATTAGAATCACACATTGTATTTTTATGAATGAGACGAGGACTTATTTGCATACAAGGCCCTCTGTGTTTATCTTTCTAATTAACACAGTATAAACCAAATTGAGTTGGCTAATTACACTTTTACCCTAAACAATAATACCCATGCAGATGTATGGACAGATCTCTTTTTAACAAGTTAGAGTCTTAGAGAGCTGCATATGTGTGTTCTTTATCAACATGGTGATCCTGATATCCTCCTCAGTCATAACATTTTGAAATGTTATTTATTATTCATCAATAAATACCGTCGTTTGACTCGTTTCCGCTAAAAAGAAGTATTGCAGCACTGTAGTTATTAACTTCGATCAATTAGCTAGTATGTATTAGAATATATGGATGGATGTTGAGTTTTAGGTTTAGGTGGCACATACGTTGAGTTAGTTATCATAGGGTCTGTAGAGAGAGGTTTATGTAATTTAACTTTGCTGAATAAACACAGAAAACCCACCCAGAAAAATTAATTGCCATTTAACCTTAATCATCGTTTTCCAATTTTTATGCTGGCCTGGGAAGTTATTACAGGAATTAAGATATTAAAATGCAGAGATAGCTAGCTGGCTAGAAATCCCAATATCATCGACTACATTATTCAATCAACGCCACATGAGATTTTGAACAAGTACTTTAAAAGATCTCACTACTACTATGCTCTATTAGCATATTCATATATGGTTAGATCCTAACAAGTACTTGCTCCATCACGTGCATCGTTTAACTGCAATTTTTTGTAATTAATTAATCCCAAGTTACAATTTAGGTAATATCATTAATTTTGTTTTCTATTATCTTTAAGTAGGTTTAAGGCCAGGAGAGAGAGGAAATGACAAGTGTCGAACTCTTGATGTGGGTGTACTGGATTGATCTTGTTGCCTTGGTGAAGACGAGGATAAAGATAGAGAAAGCGTTGTTTCAATGTCTCTCGTGCTTTCTTGTTCACCATCCTTCATCTCGTCACTGCAGATACTGAATTCTTGCCGAAGGCCCAACTGTAAATTCAAAGGTAACCATTTCTTTTGTTTCAAAGTTTGCATATTCTCACCAACTTCTGCTCCAAATGTTTCGCCATTTATGCTATCATCAGGTTTCCGAACCTGCATATCAAAAATATTCTGGATCATCCTTCCATCAAATTCCAGAGACACGGGATTACTTTTTCCAAAATATTAATTGGACAAAGAGGTCGAACATATCAATCACGTAGATGTGCTGGTGTGTGTGTGCGGCTATATGTACGTGTAGGTGTGAGAAATGTGATCAACAATGTAATCTATAAATGTGTAATAATTACCTCGTGCGGATCAGATACGGGTTTGTAGCTGCTGGAGATGAACTTTGGAGAACATGTAGTATGATTGGGTAGATGTCGGTTGGAGCTTGCCTGGGGACTCCCTACTAAATTAGGTTGTGCGACATTGATGGTATTACCCCAAGAAATATTTAGAGAATGTCTCCTGCCTCTAATGTGATTTCCTATCATCTCACGAGGAGGCCATCTCTTCTCTTCAAGAAACCGGCTGGATCTAATAGGTCCATTAACTCTTGTCATGACTTCCTTTACACTAAACATATGTGAGCTTGTAATTGTATTGATGCTCCGATGGTTCTCCATCCCAGAATTGCTCCACTGTGAAATCAACCTTGTAACAAGGATCAAAACAAATTCAAGCTAGGTCCGATCCATGTGTGTGTGTTTATGGAATTAGTAGTTTTATAGGGTACAAAATCTCCGCTTTGCGTTTTTTAAGAACATAAAATAAGCTACTTGAATGTGAATTTGAACTATACTTAAAAGTACATAATCCAAATCAATAGTCTTGCAATATAAAATGTAATTAGATTGTATGGAAAGAGCATTTTCCAAACTTGCTAAGGTTAATTTATCCTACTTGATATATGATATCGGTTGAATTATGCAATTGTATGTACCTTGAAGAGTTGGCATTCAAATTATCATATGGCTGATGTTTTAATGGTGGAGAAGGAAAATGGCTTCCTCTGTCATCAAGTCTGAAGTGCCTGAAAGGATTGTACTGTTGATAGGCTTCCACAATGTGCTCTCTTCCTTGCAACAACATTCCCCTCGATCTATTGAACTGAGGTAACACTATAAAAACACAAACGCACAAAACCTCAGAAAGATTGCTTTAGCACAAGGATGAGGATTTAAATCGGTCAATAAAAAGAAGAAAAAAAACCATGCATCAAGTCACAGCATACAATAATTACTTGCAAATATGTTCGTTGAAGCCATTAGCAGAGCCTGTAACTTAGTTTAGTGGTTGAAAACACTACCCTCGTACGAAAACCAGTGTCCTAATCCTCCATTCAAAATTATTTGTAGTCCAGTTAGTCTTACGTAATATACATCAGATAATGTGTGTCCGCTTTCATAGTTAGTTAGACTAATATTGCTATAAGCCGGGTTCTTGAACAGTTTACCAATAGAATATTAATTATAGCTAGGGTTTTGATCTCATTTCCAGTGTGGTTGAAAGTATTATTTTACTTTATCTCCTTCGTCAAAACTTCATGGTTCTGTTTTCAAGAGACCAAACAGCCAAACTAATTCCAAGGTGCATGCCTGGGTTCTCGGAATTTACCTTGGCCGGACTCATCGAGCTTCTTGCTTCGATACATCTGATTGATTTAAAGTTACACGATTAGCTGGAGAAAAGGACAAGTAAAATTTAACTAGTTCATATAAAGGAATTAATAAATTAAATTGAAAGTCACCTGCAAATGACTCTTGACGTGAGCAATGCTGAGTCCTCTCACATTCATCAACTGAAGTACTAATTTTGGAGTTGCTCCTGTACGTTCATAGGTTTAAGGGGAAAAAAAAAAACAACATTGACGAAATCAGTTAAGTTAATTCTTTCCTCTCCACGTAAACATCATGAGTTATTAATAGCTTTGAGCTCAAGCATAATACTCTAAACTCTAGTAGAACATCCTAATTAAGCTATTATTTTAAGAGTTTTTACCACAAATAGTTCCTAAAGTTTGGGTCATTCGGCACTTTAGTTTCTAACATTCTAAAACTATCACATTAATACCTCAAAATTAATCTCCGATATAATTTCTGTACCCTCCGCTAATAGCACTGTTAACTACTCATTTTTGTAAATGGCATTTTAGTCTTTCTCTCTCTCATGTTAGTTAATTAGTAGTTGTCCTAATTATTTCGCATTTTGCATATACTCGTAATATTTATGCTTCATATTTTTCTTATTTTTCATTAGTGATCAGTAACTAATTATCTTGATTCAGATGATGATGAGTATTGTGGAGGGAAAAAAGAGGGAGGACAAGATGAAAATACCCTTTAAAAAATTGAGGAGCTAACGGTGTTATTAACAGAGGGTACTAAAAATATGTCAAAAATTAATTTTGAGATACCAGTGTGATAGTTTTAGAATATTAAAAATCAAAGTGTCGAATGACCCAGATATTGTTTGTGATATTTACTTTTTTTTAACTCTAAGTGTGGAATTCTCTCAACTTATATTCATTTCACTACCAAAAATCTTTCAACATGACTGGGTCAAGAAACCACTTTTAACCATTGATCGACTTGGGAGGGGTAACCTAGGGTTAGCCACTCATGTATATATTACTCTTTTATAGTACTAATTAACCATTTTTAGCTTAAACTAGTAATTACTTGAAATACAATATCTAAACGTGACCCTTGAAGTGTACTAACCACACCGCATGCATATTACATCTTATAGTGTGGACCTTAATTAATTTAGAAGAAACAAGGACATCATTTTTCATTCTATATGAACATGTAAATGATAGACTATATACGCTTGTGGTTTAACCAGTACAAGTCCCCTAGTCATAATAGCTTTCCTCCAACTAAATAGTGGAATTCGCTATGCACTTTCAATATAATCGCCACGCCCTATCAGACTAGCTATGTATCAAATATTTTGGGTTGTACAATTTGTACATATATGTTCGTGCGTGGATAATGAACATTTAGCTTTCTTTTAATTTGTAGATGATTTAGTTAGAACTTGAGAAAAGTTTAAATAGTATATTGATCGAGAAACTTACTTTCTTGTCCTCCGATCCTCTCAACGGCATGAATGAATGCTAGATGGAGATCAGAAGTCCAACGAAGCCTTGGCATTTTTGATCTAACATATTGCCTGACTGCACCGCTGCTGGTTGCCGTCTGTTCTTTCCCTTCTGTAGATGTTTTGCTTTCCCTAGCTTCACCTATATTTTTTGAAACGTCCCCATGATCATCACTAGTTGCATCCTCATTCAAGTCAAAGAACAAACATGATGCTTTCGGAGAAGAGCTTTTAGATCGAAAATCTTTACTTCCATCAGTAGTACTTTGGTCATCATCCGCTTCAACAGAAATCTCAATCATCTCAGGATCAGCCATATGTGTAGCATGCACTGCTTCTTAACAAAACCCGTTTCAAGCTATTCGCTCATTACCTATTAGTACAAAATTGAGTGCACGATGAGCATCGCAAGCAACGACATATGTATTTACATTAATCCATACATATATGCTTTCTCATATAGTACTGTAAATGATAGATTACATATGTATGAATTCATATAAGGTATAGCTTGGCATAGTTAAGGCATAGAGTTGATCTACAGAAACATGCTGCATTTTATTGAAATGCTTGTATGCTACGCTCATACAAGGCATTTCTCTTTTCAATTCTGTGACACTAGTATAGACATTAAAGTAATCCTTTAGCCCTAGAAGGCTTGGGGAACTGGTAATTTAGAATAGTAGCATATCAATTAAAACATGATCAAAGAACATTACCTTTAAACTATATATTGACAAGCTAGAGAGTTAATATCCTATCTTTTTGTTAGATAATTAATTAATACAACGATCATAAAATATATTAATGTTATTGACAGTTTCAATTTATCGGCCGGTACTGCTGCTAATATATGGAGCTGAAATTAAGAAGTTGATCGATTTACGATGGAATAGAGATCACTCAATAGAGCATACTGATTTTATCAACTTTAGCTCTATACACTAAAGATAATATCCGATCCAGGTTTGAAAATAAGAGATATATGATATAACACTCTTACTTGGTTTACTAGTAGGAGATAGTTATATAGATCTGTATATATATGTGAACACAACCATCTCATCCGAGACAAAATAATGTAAAACTATGATCTCCAAGTAGTCTCTAACAATTATCTATTGAGAATTAAATCTGTACATGCATAAGCTATTCAAGATTCAAGCTTTACCTGAAATGAATTATATATCTCATTCATAAACCGATGGATATCCCGGTAACCATTTTTCTCCCAAACGTCCCAGCTGGAAGCACACTCACAGCAGATTCAAGATAAGAGGGTTTCAAACTTACCCTCTAATTGGACAAAGAAACTAATTAATCACTGTACTGACTCTCCATCACATATCAGAACTAATTAAGACACCACCTAAGCTGACACCAGGCATGCGAATCAGAGAGATCAAGGGGTCGATCGAGAGAGAGAGAGAGAGAGAGAGAGAGAGAGAGAGAGAGAGAGAGAGAGAGAGATAGAGAGAGAGTTCTCTGCTCCTTTTCTGGAAATTAAGCTTTTATGCCGTTAATCATCCGATTCATATATTCTCAGACTTTAATAATTAGTAATATTTTATTCACAACAAGAAGACGATTGTCGGGCATACCATTTGATCTATATGATTGCATTTTGCAGCATTAGTTCGAACAAATATGTGTGTGTGTGTCTAGATATATATATATATATATATATTTATATATATAGTTTTTTACTGCAAAATTCTATATCTAGATATGACCAGAGACCACTGTGCTCTTAGGCTATTGAAAGCCATGTGACTTCTCGATCCACCCTTTTCTTTTCATATTTACCGATTCTTCTTAAAAATTTGACAGGTTGCATCTCTCTCTCTCTCTCTCTCTCTCTCTCTCCCTCTCTCCCTCCCTGCCTACCTATAAATATATCCGTGATAATATTCAGTAGTTGACCTCTGCTAGCTAGTGTGACCAACTATCTGTCTTCTTTTTATAGGAATTAGGATATAAATATTAACTCCGACCTCATTTATTCTTTTGCAAAATGAAATAATGAATATTGGTATCCTGGTCCAAGTATACAGTGGGAAAGGTAAACCATCATCCTCATATAAACCTCACTGATTGGTTTCAAACCTCCCCATGCATACAGATGACTTATTAATTAATTTCATTTTCCCCGGCCCATATATTTTAAACCATATCTCACTTGGCCTCTTCTTCTCCGATTGTTCTTCCCCATCAATTGTTTGTCCTTTGTATATTCTTAACAATCGTACTTAATCTGTCCCTATTTGAACCACTGTTCAAATGGTTGAATATTAAACCCTTAGCAGGAACAGCTAGGTCTGGATTTCCAACAAGTCCTTGAGCTAGCCCATGAAGAGATTAATGGTTAAACTTAAAGTATCCGACTCAAAATAAAGCAGTCTTTGATCGAGAACCGCCTCCATAATGATATGTCGTTGTACATAATAGAAGTAGGTTTTGCATATATTCCTATGTGCCGTACACTCTCAACAGAAGCTAGGGTTGTGTAAAAACGCTCTAATTAAACCTCTAAGATTGCTATTTCAGTTTCCAGTGGTCGCAAGTCATGTAAAACAAAGATTTAAGAGTATCATGCATGTAAACGTCAGAGGTACGTAGATGTTGCTTATAATCAGCCCAATTCATTTAGCCAATAAAAGAACCACCAGTTCCTACAGATATATATGTATCACTGACAATTGATATATATGTTTCGTAGAAGACTAATTCTTTATTGACTGGGGCAATCTTAGAGGTTAAAAGGATGGCATAGATGGTGATTGAGGTACTTGTGCACAACCAATTGATTAAAAAAGACGGAGAAAATGCATTTTTAGAGGGTGAAAACTGGGAACGAGGAAAATTTGACCACAAATATGATATTCCCTCATGTTGTTTCTTCTCTCTAACGTTATCCCCAACGTCCAAGTATTTACTTTCCAAAGCATCTTAGAGAGAATTTCCACAATTTGTCATGATATGAAAAACAGACCATGGGAAGACAGAGGCATCATCTCAAGGAGTAAGGTTGGCTAAAGGACACCCAAAATTGACTTGAAATGTGTGACATATATAATCTCTAGCTGTGTACACATATATTAACTATAATTGATCAACACCTAGAGAGAGATCAAGATTCTTACAAGTGAAGACAATTATTCGAAAGATTAAAGAAAGTGTTTTAATGGGAAAGAGTAGGAGATCGGGTCTTGTGACGTGGGTTAACAAAATTACAAATTCTCTTGGGTCTTATGCCTCTAATAAAAGTTATCCTATGTATTTCATTCGGTGATATTGGACTTGGGTGAATTCAATATCAGAATTCCCTTGTTGTCTTGAGAAAATTAGTTCAAAATCCCAAATGGGGGAGTCCAATTCCTAATTACGGACTTCTTCTGATTGGACAAAAAGAAAAACAAAGACAGGCTAGGCTAGACAACTTCTTTCTAATAATTTTATCTATAAGGTTTGTTTGGGGGCTGTTTAACTTTATTTAGGCCTTTTAGGGTTTGGAATTTTTTTTTCTTTTAAAATTGAATATGGATCGAACTTAATCAAGTTGGGAGATTCAACCCCACGTCTATAATATTTATGATTGAAGATCATAATGATGTGCACCTAGCGCCTAGCCTCGATAGAGATTGTATAAATCCTAAGGAGAGTATTCTGAATAATAATATGAGTCTCATCTATTATAACATCCGTTTAGCTAAGCAAATATATGACCCTCTTAACTTGGGGATAAAAAAGCTGGGAAATGTAAGGTGCAAATGCCATTAACAACGTGCCCAATCTCTGAAGTATATAGTCTTCATTGTGCCTAAGAACGTCGAACAAAAGGAAGCAAATAGATTTTGGAACTTAAAGTTGATTACTTTTTACGTGAATTACTATTAGAACTTAGAGTCTAGAGTTTGTGAACCCAAAATCTGAAGTTCTGAACAAGAGAAAAGAAAGCAAACGAGAGTGTGGATACTCTAAGATTCCCCCTCAAGAGTTATATATATATATATATACAGTCCGTCTCAGGTGCGGATGTCTGTACCGAGCGGACGGTACGGATTTCCTGTTTTCAACCACTTTTCGGCCACATTTTTACATCTTAACCGTTCAGTTTTTAGGTCCTAGTGTATAGATCACATCTGCAAAATTTCAGCCAATTTGGTGATCGTTAAGGCATCCAAAACAGCAATTTACCATTATAAATACGAATGGTTCCTGTTCGACAGATTCAGTCCGTTCGTGTAAAATGCAATTTTGGATGCCTTAACAATCACCAAATTGGCTGAAATTTTGTAGAGATGATCTATACACTAGGAGATAAAAACTGAACGGTTAAGATGTAAAAATGTGGCCGGAAAGTGGTCGAAAACAGGAAATCCGTACCTAAAATTCCTATATATATATATATATATATTTTTTTTTTTTGAAGTAAGGGCCGGTGCGGCTGCCCTCAAGCCTTGATTAGTGAAACAGCGAGATACATGGGGGGGGGGGGGGACACGATACCAAAACCCCAGATAACAAAGTACAACAAGAGAATTTCCTGAGATAATAACAGGAGCCTCGACTACAAACATGTATCCTAATGAGCACCAACTAGCAAAGAGCGCTCTACTGGCGTCTCTATTTGCTTTGACATGAGTCACACAGCAGTGACACAACAGAAAGATAACTTGGTCTGCAACTCGATTACAGCTTAGCATAATTTCCATACATACAGTTTTCCCATCATGTTGCCACTGGACAAAACATCCAGCGACACTAAGTACGTTTCACCCTGCCACTAGGAGGCAGTGACCATTTGACTAAGCAAGGAACTCGCCAC
This sequence comes from Rosa chinensis, assembly GCF_002994745.2. Taxonomy (NCBI): domain Eukaryota; kingdom Viridiplantae; phylum Streptophyta; class Magnoliopsida; order Rosales; family Rosaceae; genus Rosa; species Rosa chinensis. The sequence goes on from NC_037089.1 coordinate 45,877,242, forward strand.
CTACATAGAGCAGACAAGGCACACTGAGTGTGCATACCGGGACAACGCCCACATAGGCCCGCCATAAAATAGCGGGGACTTATTACCAGCATAAAGCCACTTGTACCTAACAGTAAATAACAATAAAACATAAAAGTAAAATAATATGGGTCCAAGGCCAAAGCCCAGGCCCAACAATCACCAAGCCCAAGTAGAAGGCTGCAATGAGCCCAACACCATCTTCTCGCCTGAAACCTAGCCACGACCTTACCACCGCCGTCACAGTTACCACCTCCCTCCTCTAACTGTGCACCTACCAGCCATCCAATCGTAGCTCCCAGACGGTCATAAGACGCCTCCGAACTACGACCTCCCAAATCCATTCCCTGAAGCCCCGGACTTCGATCTGCATACAGATCAAAAGTAACCCCCCAACATCCACTTCGATCCGCACCCTCCGATCTCCACCAGAGAAAGAAACCGGGAATCCACCGCAGGACGCACAGCCCCACCCTCCCTCCTTCAATCTTCCGCCATATCTCTCCACAAATCCCTACAATCTCCAACAAGAATAAACTTGCGCCGTCACCATCACCTCCTCCACTCCGATTTGATTTGTATGGGGAGATCCCACTGTTGTCCATCAAGGATACTATGCACCAGAGGTCAATAGATCCCGTCCGGCTGCACCCGCTGCGCGCAGACTAGGCCAGAGGCCCACGCCGACTGGGAGGGCCGCCAGACAAGAAGGGAGGAAGGCTTACAGAAAACTTTGGGACAAGAAGGGAGTTTCATATATATTTTTTCAACAATGGTTGTTGAAAGTCACAATGAATATCATTGATTTATTAGCTTGATTACTTGAGACTAATTGTTGGGATTTTATTGTAATTGATAGGTTACAAATCTGGCAATTAATATTGTCATATCTTGTTGTAATTATAGGTTAATTGTATAGCTGATTCTCAGCCTCTAGATTTTTTTTTCCTTTGTATATAATTGTAACACATTCTACTAAACATACGTGAGAAAACAGAGAATCATTTTCTGCAATTTTTATTCTCAGTCAGCATTTTTAAGATGGTATCAGAGCATCGATCTTGGTTGATCTAGACATTTTCACCTTTTGAAAGTTATTCTATTATCTTAGCTATTCAGCATGGCGAATCACTCAAAACTTTCGAGAAGTGCCCTTATTTCCAAGTTGAAGTCTATTTGGGAGGAACTAGTGTTCAACAATGATATTCCACCTTGCACATGGGGAGCTATAAAGAATCTCATGCAGGTCAAGCCAACTCAATTAGATACAGAAAATGGTACATTCTTTCCATTTTGTCGTTCCACTCGCTCTTTATCACAACAATCTCAAGATTGAATTATTGATAGTGGTGCAACCGACCACATTGTGTCATCACCCAAATTCTTTGACAAATCATCATCAAAATCTTCTTTTGTCAACCTACCCCATGGTTCTAGCGTAGATATCACTTCTGTTGGGTCAATAGAACTCAATTCAAATTTGCCTATTGTTGTCAATTTCAATTTAGTACTCGCAAGTGCATGAATCAATTGTAGAATAGATGTGCAAGCACGAGGTCATTCCCTCAAGAACTGATTGAGACAATTTTGTTATGACAACTGTGCTATACTTAAGTGAAACAACTGATTTTTATGATGTGATTGGGTCTTTAAACAGAAAATTAAAGAAAGAAAAACTAAAATTAAAGACAAGAATGAGCAATGAGATTTAAACTCTAAAGAAAGCAGATTATGAAGATGCTAAAGCATTGAATCCACCACCTAATACTTCTATCCTATTCTCTAGTTGATAACAATTGAATTCCCTAGATTTCATATGCTAAAGCTTTCCGTACGTAAGCCTTATTCATCCCAGACATATGCCAAAGTTCTTCTAACCTATGAATTCCAACTTATTGATCCTGTATAGAACTCAAGTCGCCAAACTATGATTTACTTCACTTAATGATCAGGCTCAAGAAAACATGTTCAACTCCATTAAGCACAAGAGAACTAGAAAACCACGCAAACAAGAATATCGACTATGATCAAGCACTTGCATTCTCAATTCACAACTCTTTAATCACAAGATTGAATTATCTTTTGGCACCCTAGAAAACATCTCCTCTTTGTTCAAGCATCATGTTCTCCAACCAAATAACTCATAAACAAAACCTAGGTCTTATTGATCCCGAGCAAAGATTTTGAATAAAAGTTCTATTGAAACGGTGATTAAGAGTTTAACATAGAAATCCAGAAATTCAATTGCAAACCAACTAAATAAATAGAATAGTCATACTAGGGGCTTCATCTCAGCCCTAGCCTAGAAGTTTAGCAATCCATAACTATGAAAAACATGACTAGAATCAAAGAAAACATGAAACAAACAATGGAAGAATTAAGGAACTCGGAACCAGCGATGGTGAGAGCTTCTCTTGTCCTTGTTCTCTGCGGAATATGCTGCCTCCTGTGTCTCTAGACATGCTAGGTTTTCTGCCTTGTATGTTCCTCTCCATTCCTACTTGACTTGGGCTTCTAGGTCTTCTAGTCCAACTTAGAATAGCTTTCTTCTCTCCAAAGAAACACAGGGTTATTAAAGTCAATGCAAGAAATTACTCCAAATATGTCAGACACGTTCAGCCTTGTTCCATTCAAGTGCTAAGAACAACGGACTTGGGCTTCACAAGTCAGATTCTGAAAATCCGTCAGAATCTGCCTTCCAGAACTAGGTTCGCTAAAATCATCATAACTTGCTCCACAAGAATGCGAATCCAGTTCCGTAAAATTCCTCAGAAAGCTAACATCTGTATCTTTCCAGTGGTATAAGACTCTCCTGCTAATTCCTTGTGAGAAAGTACAGTTTAATCTGTGAAATTGACGTAAAGCAGAGACAATTCTGGACACTCAGGATAGCAAGCACCCTTTCAATCCTGCGTTTGACTTTAAGCTCCAAATCTTTCTTTTCTCCAATTTAACCTACAAAACACAAACACAAAGTAAATGACTCAAAAATAATAAGAACTAAGCCTAGAATCCTACATTTAAGAGTATAAAAATGTATGAAATTATGAACCTATCAAATACCCCCAAACTTAGATTTTGCTAGTCCTCGAGCAAACAAGAAAAGAAAAATAAATATGACTCAAAGCACGGACCTAATGTCTTCCAAACATCTCAGAGAACTTATATTGCCCACAAGTATGGTCAGTCAAGATTCGACAAGCACAATATCAAATTCACAACTTCACTTAAAAGCTAATATATTTTGATGACCATCATGCTCAAAATTTAGTGCAAGGACAATCAAACCAATGCAACAAAAGAAACCCAACCTCCTCATGTGTCGAACAAGTGTCAACTCAATTTCTCACAAGGATGCACTCAATTTCTTTTCACTCATGATTTTATGACTATGGCATAAGCTTCCATTTTCACTCAAGTTATATGTGTGAGGAATGATGTATAAAGGCAAACAAATATCTCACATATGAAAACAAGAAAGAAAAGCTTTTTCTGAAAATATATATCCTTTTTTTATTATGATCTCATGAAAAGAATGCTAAAACTCGGATGAAAGGCCAGTTACATCATATGCTCACCCCTCTGCACAAGTCTCCATAAATCGAATGCGCAACTTCAAAGATCAAAAATGTCTATTTAGGGTTGTAATGGGGCCATGGGTGTAAGTTTCAAGAAAGAAAGGATCGGAAAATCACAAAAAATCCTAAGGAATTTAGTAGACCACTACGATGATAATGTAGAGAGATAAGAACTTCAATGAATTTCCTCAAGGCAATAAAACTCGAAACACATGAAGCAAGAAACTTTTTCTTGAGGCCGGATGTCATCTTTTTGGGCCTTTACTTCATTCTAATCACCATAATACAATAAAACAACTCGTCGAATCCAAGGAAATTCTTCAATATTTTTTTTTTTTTGGAATTTTGATTTTTTCTCGGCTATTCTTTTTGTTTTTGTTTTCGATTGCCATCACTATTTTTTTTTTCTTCCTTGGATCAACATTTAAAATAACACTCCCCCATACTTGCTTACAAAAATACCTTGAACTATAATGAATCTCTTAGAATTTGTGCTCCACTAACTCCTTAGGATAGGGTAAAGATATAACTATATATACTAGGTTAAAGGGTAAGGAATTTGTGGTTGACAAAAGAAAATGCTTAATATAGGCTCAAGGGGGTTTATCTAGGGGGTTGCACAACTTATGTGCATAAAAGGGATACATGCTTTATTTGGCTATGGTGGTTAATCCTAGTGCCTTTATCCTTTCCCATCCATTGTGCAATTCAACCATACGCTTCAAGAGGCTTTGGGGCAAGTTCTAGCATTTGTCCTTGTATAAAATATGAAAGTCGAATCCGAGTCTCAACCAAGATGAATAAAAGATGAGATCATGCAAAATCCATGTCAAGAAAATAGGATGATCTATCCTAATTCACTCAGAAAAGAAAAGCACATATATAGGCTCTAATTCTACAAAAGTTAAAATCAAGTTTAGCTCATCCTAGCATGCATCAATCAAATTTCAATCATAGCACCAATCTAACCATCAATGCAAGACAAGTTAAGCATAATAGTCACAAAAATCTATTAACAATTACTTAAAATCATGAATCAATACATGCTTGCGATCATCTTGAGACCATAATATTAATCCGTAAGAAGTTCATGCTCATCATAGTGTTTGGAAGAACCCTAAGACTTAGACTAACAAACAAACAAACAAGACTAAAAACCCAATGAAAAACACAAATTTTTTTCTTAATTTTTCTTCTACTTTTTTTTTTTAACATAAGGTAAAACATAACACAGAACATAGACCTAAGAAAAATAAAAAATACGAAACCCCACCCCCAAACTTAAATTGAGCATTGTCTGCAATGTGAAGAGCAAATCATGACCAGGATTGTAATGCATACTGTAATCCCAGAATATAAAACAGCAGTATGGCAATAAAAGTAAGAGAACAGAGCACGACCAAAACAACTAACGGATAAAAAACAACTACTAAAATAGAAGAAAAGAGTTAGGAAATGTCCTTGGTATGAAGGTAGCAAATGTGAGCACGATTAGAAGCCTCATTCTCGCTGAACACACACTCATCTTCTTCCAAGAATTATTGGGTTGCCTCCCAACAAGCGCTAAGTTTTATGTCTTCAGCCAGACCAAGTTTAAGCTCATCAATTTGGATGAACAGTGAAGGAAACATATGCTGCTCATTGGTGTCAAAAGATGTCTCCAAGTACGGTTTGAGACTTTGACCATTCACTTTGAAGACAGAGTTGTTCCTCAAGTTCTTAATTTCGATTGCTCCATGGGGAAACACCTTTGTGACCAGAAAAGGACCCATCCACCGAGATTTCAACTTCCCTGGAAAGAGTCTTAGTTGAGAGTTATATAGCAGCACCTTTTGGTTTGGTTCAAATGTCTTTTGACGAATGACTTTGTCATGAAACCTCTTGGTGCGCTCCTTGAAAATTTTTGCATTATCATAAGACTCATTACGAATTTCCTCCATCTTATTCAGCTGCAATGCTCTCTGTTCACCAGCCGCATTCATGTCAAAATTGTAGTGCTTGATTGCTTAATAAGCTCGGTGCTCCAACTCCACCAGAAGATGACAAGCTTTCCCAAAAACTAAGCGATATGGCGACATGCCAATTGGAGTTTTATAGGCTGTCCTATAAGCCCATAGAGCATCATTCAAACGTTGAGACCAATCTTTCCTATCCGGGCAAACTGTTTTCTTCAAAATATTTTTAATTTCCCGGTTGGATATCTCAACTTGACCACTAGTTTGAGGGTGGTAAGGTGTAGCCACTTTGTGAGTGATGGAATACTTCTTCATAAGTGATGCGAATAGCTTGTTGCAAAAGTGTAGTCCTCCATCGCTTATAATAGCTCTAGGAGTGCCAAAACGAGCAAAAATATTGTCTTTGAGAAAGGAGAGTACCAATTTGTGATCATTAGTCTTGCAAGCAATTGCTTCAACCCACTTTGATACATAATCCACTGCAACCAATATGTAGAGATTGCCAAAGGATTGAGGGAAATGTCCCATGAACTCTATTCCCCAAACATCAAATAATTCAACCACTAAAATATTACTCAAAGGCATCATGTCATGTTTAGAGATATTACCCATTCGTTGGCAGCGATCACATGAAGAACAAAATTCAAAAGCATCCTTGAATAATGTTGGCCAATAAAAGCCACTTTGAAGAACTTTAGCAGCTGTTTTCTTGGCTCCAAAATGCCACCACAAGCATAACTATGGCATAAACAAAGAATGCTTTGAAACTCACTTTCTGGTACACATCTTCTAATCAATTGGTCTGGGAAATGTTTGAATAAATATGGTTCATCCCAAATATAATGTTTCACTTTAGAAAGAAATTTCTCCCTCTGTTGCTTGTTTCAATGCTCTGGAATTTTTTTAATAACAATAAAGTTCACAATATGAGCAAACCAAGGAGGAGAATCACGTACCATAAACAATTGTTCATCAAGGAAATTTTCATTCAAAGGAAGGCAGTCCACTTCATCATCTTCATGCACCAATCTGCTCAAGTGGTCTGCAACCACATTCTCACTTCCTTTTTTTATCTTTTATCTCCAAATCAAATTCTTGAAGTAAGAGAACCCAACAGATCAGCCGAGGCTTGGCATCTTTCTTGGAAAGTAAATATTTAAGGGCAGCATGATTAGTGTAGACAATTACTTTAGAACCAATCAAATAAGACCTGAACTTGTCTAGAGTAAACACAACTGCAAGCAACTCTTTCTCAGTGGTAGAATAGTTAAGCTTAGCATCATTTAGAGTCTTTGAAGCATAATAAATAGCATGAGGAAGCCTCTCTATACGCTGCCCCAAAACTGCACCCACTGCATAATCTGATGCATCACACATTAATTCAAATGGTAAGTTCCAATCCGGAGGCTTTATGATAGGAGCTGAAGTTACGAGGGCCTTAAGCTTGTTAAACACCTCTAGACATGCTTCATCAAACACAAATTCTGCATCTTTTGCTAATAAATTGCTCAATGGTCCTGCAATCTTGCTAAAATCCTTCATGAAACGCCGATAAAATCCGGCATGGCCAAGGAAAGAACACACTCCCTTTATTGCTGTTGGTGGAGGAAGATTGGTGATTAAATCTACTTTTGCTTTGTCAACTTCAATGCCTTGGCTTGAAACAATATGTCCCAACACAATACCTTGCTTAACCATAAAATGGCACTTCTCCCAATTTAGCACAAGATTGGTTTCTTGACATCTTTTGAGCACTAGAGCTAAATGAAACAAAAAATCATCAAAAGAAGAACCAAAAGTAGAGAAGTCGTCCATAAATACCTCAATAAATCGCTCCACCATGTCGGAGAAAATACTCATCATACACCATTGGAAGGTATCTGGTGCATTACACAATCCAAAAGGCATTCTCCGGTAAGCGAAAGTACCAAAATGGCAAGTAAATGTAGTCTTTTCTTGGTCCTCTGGTGCAATAGGAATTTGATTATACCCTGAATATCCGTCAAGGAAACAATAATAGCTATGACCCACCAAACGCTCAAGCATCTTATCAATAAAAGGTAATTGAAAGTGGTCTTTGTGTGTAGCAGTGTTGAGCTTTCGGTAATCAATACACACTCTCCAACCCGTAGTCATCCTTGTAGGCACTAATTCATCTTTTTCATTCTTCACAATGGTTATTCCTGACTTCTTGGGCACCACTTGAACTGGGCTCATCCATTGTCCTTTCCTTTAAGTTCTATTTCAACAAGTGCACCTTTCGATTTAATACATTATGATATCTGGGGACCACATCGAGAGACGTCTCACACTGGTGCTCATTACTTTTTAACCCTTGTTGATGATTTTTCACGATACACTTGGATTCACCTCATGCATTTTAAATATGAAACCCAAGGGTTGTTAAAAACCTTCATTTCATTTGTCAAAACTCAATTTCAGCGTAATGTCAAACAAATTTGTGCTGATAATGGTGCTGAGTTCATTTCTATGCATTCATTTTTCAATGATTCGGGAATTCTTTTTCAACATTCTTGCACCTTAACACCCTAACAAAATGGTGTTGTTGAGCACAAAGATCATCATCTTCTAAATGTTGCCCGTGCTTTGTGCTTCCAAGCACATCTCCCTTTAACTTTTTAGGGAGAGTGTGTCCAAACAGCTGCATATATTATTAATCGTTTGCCCACATTACTTCTTTCAAAACGTTCACATTTTGAAGTACTTTACCAAAAAGCACCTGAGTACCAACATTTCCGTGTATTGGTTGTTTATGTTATGCAACTAACCCTAAACCTTCTCAAAATTTTGATTAACGAGCCAGAAAATATATTGTTGTGGGCTATCCTTTGGGTCAAAAGGCTTACCGGTTGCATGATTTAACATCTAAAACAATTTTCTCTAGTCGTGATGTTGCATGTTTTTCATGAAAATCTGTTTCCCTCCCAATCTAACTCTTAACCAGCAAATCTAGTCGCCTAAAGACCTCAATCGGTGTATAAATAGAGACACTGAGAATTAAGTCAACAAGACCAAGACCAAATACTAAACTAGATGCACAAAGGTGCCTAGACTGTCCCTGAATGTAGAGAATAATTGAAGACTAACCAAAGTAAATAGGATCTAGGTCAAAACCAGCCCAAAATAAGACCCAAGAGGGCAGCCCCAAGAGAATGAAACCAGCCCAAGGCCCAACAAAGAGGTTGACCCGTGCCAGCCACCAAAACTTCCTCCTCCAGTACTGCCGATCACCACCAGACCCATAGTGGCCGCAACCCCCACGAGATCGAGCAGAACCGCCTAACCACGCCGCAACCACGATCGCTTCAGATCCACCATGGCCCTGCCCCTTCAACGATCCTCCTAAACCACCAAACCTGCACTGCCACTCCAATCACCCAGAAAACCACCATAGCCACGCCACTATCACATGTTTTGGAGAGCTCCTGAAGAAGCCCCGCCTCCAGCCGTCGTGGAAGCTCCGACGACCCACCAAAACCTGCACATGCAAAACCGATCAGCCCGAGCCCCTTTGCCAAACCTCGAGCCACCCATTCAAAAGACTACCAGGCCATTGCTTTCAAGACCCGCTGATATGAGCATTTTAATGCGACGTTTTACTTGCTTTTCCCTACATTTCTTGCGTTATTTCCTTATTAAAACCCTGTTTAGGAAAGTTTTCATTCTTTGATTGGGAAAGTTCCTATTTGTAGAAAGTTTCTATTTTTATAGTTTCTATTTATCATTTTTAGTAAGTTTCCATTTTCGGTAGTTTCTATTTTTCAGTTTAGGAAAGTTTCTATTTTTCTTATTAGTTTCTATTTTCAGGACCTCCGAGCTAAAATATGGAAATGAACTCATAAATGGAAAGAGGAGCTTGCGAACACCAAGGGGAGCAAAGATGAAGGTACATTGGAGTAGAAAAATGGAAATGTACTAAAAGATCAATTTTACACATATTCCTACTCCGGCTAGGAGAAACCAAGCCAAGCAAAGAAGAAGGAGCGGCCGCCTGACCAAATGAACTTCAAATGAGCTGAAACCTTCCAGATCCATTCTAGACACCCAAAGGATCATTTCTTATGAAGAGTGCCAGAGAAAAATATGAGTGGAAGGCCTTCAAACAATCAGCCCAATTTTCTACATAAGCAAAACCGGAAAACTGGACCTGTAAGAGGTCCAGCAGCATTTCCGGCCCAACCACATGGCAATAAATTCTGAAATTTTACCACAGTAATCTACACTCATGGTGGATAATTTCATATGAAGAAGTCAAAGGCTAAATCTGAGTTTTTAGTGGAGATAAAAATTAAAGGAATAAAGGAAGAGAAAGTGCTCTCACCTAACAAATCCACTAAGTGTTTAAGTGCTCTCACCTAACAAATCCACCAAGTGTTTAAGTGCTCTCACCTAACAAATCCACCAAGTGTTTAAGTGCTCAAACCTAACCCATTATGATTTGTTTAAAGGCCAAATAGTGTTGCTTGGAAGCCTATAAATAGAGGCAAAAACAAAGACACAAACATTCCTTCATCCATTTCATCTTCTTTGTCTCTCCATTTCCTTTCCATTTTCATTCTCCATTCTCTAGTTGCAAAGTTCTGCGTTTTCAAGCAAGGAGAGGAAGAAGAAGAAGGAGCCGTGAAGATCATATCCTCCATCATCCACCTTGAAGGCTTGCTTCCAAGATTCAAGATCCAACCATCTAGCTCTCCATCTCCATCTCCACTCACGGTGTAATTCATTCCTTTTCCTTGTAACCTTTTTGGTTTCCTTGTTTGATTTCGTATGAACTTGTTTCTAGTTAACAATAATGTTTAGAACAAAGTTTAAGCCCAATTTCTATGTTTAAATAAAGTTTTCGAATTCTATAATTGTGATTCTAAGTTGCTTATGTGAGTTTGTTCGATTAAATTTGCTTTACAGAAAACTTTTATATGTTTATCTTATTTGGGTCGACACTTATAGGATTTGCATGTAATTGGTGCTAGGTTTAAGAACATGAAATCGACTTTTCGTTTTGTGTAACTTGAATCAAAAGTAGTAAAGGTTCTGGACAAGAATCGAATTTAATTGAAGAGGATTGCAATTAGGTGGATTTTTCCATAACTAAGTTGTACACTTGAGTTGATAGCCTTTCTCTATGTCTAATGCGTTGAACATGTCATGATTGACTAGCTTTCTAGGGCTTGATTGCATGTTTGATAGGATTAATCTAGGTGCTTTCGCTTAGGTTAATTAGCATTGAAAAGTAAAATATGGGAAATCATTTGCTTTCGAATGTTTCACATGATCAACTCCTCTCTCATGACTTGGAAGAACAATTATAGGGTTTGAATCGAATTTGATTACATAGAATTGGTTTTGATCTTTGTTCCTTGCGTTCCACCCTTGTATATATGTTTTTACGTTTTCTTTATTTATTTATTTTAATTTTAATTTTAAGAATCCTAATCCCCCCCCTTATTTGTGTTTACTTGTATATATTTATATTCTTTATTTTATTTTTGTAAATAATACTTTTCTTTATTTGTTTCACAATGACAGGTGTACCCTCAATCCCCGGAATAGAACGATCCCTATTTGCTTATACTACTAACGATATTTCAGGGTTAAATTGCGCGCTTGCTTCAAGCGCATCAATTTTTGGCGCCGTTGCCGGGGGATTGAAAAATCACTTGCTAAATTGTGTCATTTATTGTATATATTTGTTGTATATAAATTGTTTAAAACTTAATTTAAATATTATTTATATTATTGAACACGAATTTTAATTGTAGGTTGTAAATTGAGAGGAATAGGTGAAATCTCTTTTGTTAATATTGGCCTAAACCCCTTATTGGTACCTAGCTCAGGTCCCTTAAGGTTGAGGGCGGCCTTTATTAACACTTGTTGAACTGTCTTCACACTTATGAACTTTTTCATCTTAGTAAGTATAGCCTATGTGGAATGGTGTCTAGGAAGGGGACAACGTTCATGACGGGTTTTTGAATCCAGAAGTGCTTGCAAATGGGCCTAAACCACTATGTGGGAGTAGCTCATGCCAAAATGGATTTTTCCTCTCGTGTTCGTCCTCCCCCACCTGGCCATTTCAGTAAGGTTGCCCAAACGATTTGAAAGGGAGTTTGTGTCTAGGCGACTATACTTGGGCCGCACGTTCACTTGATTTACCGCTTGGAATTTGATTCGATATCAATAATGTTTATAACAAAAGAAATACTTGTGAATACTCTATACGTGTAAATTATTATTTTGTTTCACACATTATACTTGTAAAAATACTTTTCACGTTTTATACTCACTTGTGTACTTAACTTGTGTCTTTTGTACAATATACTTGTTAATCATACTTGTAGTTTGTAATTAATAGTTATACTTGTTTTTATTTTGTATCTCTTTGTTAATTATAGTTACTAACTTTATTTAATGTAGGTACCGTCTGGCTGCAAGACGTAAAATACAAGCGCTACTTGGGAGGCAACCCAATTCAGAATATAATCAGATTTGCTTTCTCTTTCTCTATTTCTTTTTATTTTTCAATTTTTCTCTATTGTTTTTATTTTAGGATTTGTTTTCGTAAATGTCTTCTATCTATGCTTACTTATTTCATTGCATGCTTTTAATTGATTACATTGAAGATAATGCAATATTTAAGTGTGGGGGAAGGGATTTATATTATTGTCTTTCATTTTGAGTCCTATATATATTTATATTTGTCTTTTATTTTTTGAGTCCTTTATATATAAAATATATATATATATATATATATATATATATATATAAACTGCATTCATTCAGTCTTATTAAATTCAGCTATTTACAAAAAAAAAAAATAATAATAATAATAATAATAATAAAAAATACTCTATACTAAGCTATGTCTGCATTTCCGTAGGAGTTGAGGCTGAGCTCAAGGGAAATGCGAGAGCCACCGCCATAACCGCTACCTCCCTTGGAAGTAGTCTTCATGTTGCCAAAGATGTCCTCACCATGCATGGGGAATAGTGGAAGGGTTTCAATCTCCTGGTGATATTCTCCTCGTTGTTCCATGATCGATCCATCAACACCATAGCCGACACGTGACCCAAAATTTAGATCAATGGATCTGTCAGTACTAGTAGAACCAGTGGAACCAAAGTTTAGATCAATGGACCTACCATCATCAGTAGAACTAGTGGATCCAAAATTGAGATCGAGAGAGCCACCAACCCGAACGTTCCGAAATTCCTTCAACTTCTGCCTCTCACGAGCCTTGAGGTTCTGGAACCAAAAGAAGACGTTCTTGTCCTCGATCTGCCCATACTGTTTCAGATGAAGGCAGATCTCTTGAATCTGCTCTGGAGTTGGGTACTTAAAACCCTTATCATAGTAAAGGCCCTTGAGGATTCTTAGTTGAGGCGGTGTGGGAGCCCACCGGTTATTAGTCCCGGCTGCTTGGTTGTTTCCTCCATCCTCGATTTGTTGCTGGGTCTGTTGCTCCATTAGCTGCAAAGTTCGTGGTTCCATGGTGTTGGGTTGAGAGGAAGTGAAAATTGAAGAACGACGTTGTTGAGTGTTTGAGGGAGATTGTTGTTAGAAGGATTGAATTTGATGAAGTGGTGTTGAAGATCTGAAAATCTCAGAGGAAGGAAGGGATTGAATCTTTCAGATAGGAGTAAAGATCTGAGAGAGAAGGATTGAAGATTGGTGAGGGAAGGACTGAAGAGTTGAGAGAGAAAGGCTGGAACTCGGAAGAATTTTCTTTTGGAGTGAACAGTCGCTCAGAATGCACCTATTTATAGAACGAGTGAGTAGATCTCCACCGTTGGATCGACGATCTCTGAGACTAAATCTACACGTTGGATTAAAGTCACCCGAAAACACGGAAAAGCTGTTGGCGCGTGGAGGACACGTGGGGGAACCAAACGAATCTCGAGGAGCTGTGACAGACAAGCTATAGCCGAAAGCATGCCATAACTTCAGGAAAAGAAAGGACACGTGGGGGAACCAAACGAATCTCGAGGAGCTGTGACAGACAAGTTACAGCCGAAAGCAGGTCTAATTGCCATAAATCCAGGAAAAGAAAGGAATATTTACGCGTGGGGGAGTTTTTCATGTGCATACGTGTTTCTTGGGCCGTGAACTGTCATAACTCTTCTCCTTCCCGGAGAAGCTTTGTTCAAACCGTGTGTTTGTTGAGATTTCTACCCTATTTTGTGCTTCATATATACATCCTTTTTTGTCTCCTCCAGATTTTACTAAGGTTTGTCTAAGCGTGCAGTTTCAAATTCCTTCTACTTCCTCATGGCTCGAACCAAGGTTACCCCTCGCAGGGGCGTCAATCAACGTCGTGTTCTCTCTTTGGAAGAAGAAGGTCGTCAAGCGGCCACTAGAGCTGGGCTTACTCGTCCATGGGACCATCGTCCTATCCGTGAGCGTACCCGCAGTCCCCCTCCTCTGCCTCGTCGCTCTCCCAGACTGCATCCCGGAGAGTCTTTTTCCTCACCAGCTGCTCGTGCTCCTCGGCATGTGGCCACCCTGGAAAGCTTGTCGGATTCAATTGATAATTTGCGCTCATCTCTCCGCGATGGTATTATGGTGACAGATTGGAGAGTCAATTGCATGATCGATTACATCTCTGAGATGAACTGCTCTTTGATCCGCTGTCACACTGCAATAAACAAGCTTGCTCAGGAAGTCAATAACTTGCAGAGTTATCCTCCTGGGTTTCCTCGCAAGGACGCTACTGCATCACAACATGAGGACCCGCCTCCGAAGGCTGAAACCAGCAAGAGGGCTGCCACTTGCCCGCATACCGCTCCTCCAAAGGAGTAAATGGAGGTACAAGTCTAGGCTGAAAGACTTTAAACATTAAGCGCTGCATGGGAGGCAACCCATTTCAACTGTAGCTGTGGAGGAGACATCAAACGCAGATTTGCTTTCTTGAACTCTTCCTTCTATTTTATTTTCATGAATTTTAAGTTGTTTTAGGTTTCGTTGTGTTAACTTTCTCTTCTATGCTTGATTTATGCTTTGCATGATTTATATTTGTTTATACATTGAGGACAATGCATGAATTAAGTATGGGGGAAGGGTTATTGCTTTATTGTGTTTTTAGTAGTTAGTATATATAAAAAAAAAATGAAAAATAGTTGATGTTGGATTGTGTTTTTTGTGTTTTTAATTGATGTTGTGATACACTAAGGTATATTGGATTAAACATAGTCTTGAAAAAGGGTAGCTGTTTCAGTCCCATTGCACATCGAGACTCCCTGTTCCCGTACCTAAGTGTTGAAATTAATTTAATTTAAAAAAAAAAATTTGGTTACTTTTGTTTTTGTTTTTGAGTCTTAGAATGCCCTTTCAACTGTCTAGGATGATTCTATATCTCTGAAATCATGATTAAAAGAGGATCACAAAATTGAGATAATTTTTAAAATGGTATTCTTTGGTTAATTGAGATATATGAAAAATGCATGCATGTGTAGTGGATATGGATTTCGTAACCTTGGTACAGAATATGAGCATGTTAGGATGAGTTTTGATTCATAAAAGCCCATGTGAGATATTTGAGCCATGTCCCTTTTTCTTGGAGTGATAATTGAAAAATATATTCTTAATTTCTTGGCGATGTTTTGATGATCTCATTACTCTTTCATTTGATTGATTGCTTGCCATAGATTAAGTTTGATGGACTAGAGAATGCTAGAATTCGCTCTTGTGCTTGTTGAGACGTTTGTCAATACATGGCCCTGATTCTGGAAGGGATAGAGGCAACCTAGGAATTATCACCATTGCCAAATAAGCATGTGTCCCTATTTGTGCCCGTCATGGGACTCCCTTAGATAAACCCCTTTGTGCTTACATTAAGCTTTTTCTTTCATCACCCTTAAATCCTTAACCATGAACCTTAGTATAGCTACACTCCTACCCTTTGTTCTAAAAACTTAGTGGAGCTATATTTTGGGACTTTACTTGAGGATTTGGCATTGAGAAAGAAGATTGAGAAGAGGTGAAAGTTCAAGTGTGGGGGTAGACTTGTCCATGAGAAAAAAAAATTATGTGAAAGCCGTGAAAAAGAAATGAAAAAGAAAAAAAAATGTGTACGGCTAGAAAATTAAAAGAAAGAAAAGAAAAAATGTATATGGATTTTAGTCCTCCATACTTGGTGAGTTTGGAGTTTGTTTTGAATTGAAGACCCACTATTGGAAAATTTGGTCTTTGTCCAATTCACTAGTTCGAGGGAAGTTTAGAGTGAAGATTGGGCCTAACATGAAGACATTTGGCCCTTTCATAAAACCTCTATGGGATGAGACGTTTTGATATATCTTGGTGGATTTCTAGAAGTCTCTACATCTACATGAGCTCTGCTAGGTTTTTAGGACACTTTGTGAAATTCCTTACCTTTCGTTTCTTAAAACCTTGAGCCTTGGCCCCATTACAACCCTAAATAAGACCTTCTTGATCCTTAAGATGGGACAGCCTTTGATTTGTGGAGATGAGTTACAAGAGTTGAACCTATGGCTTGGGTCCATCCGTGCAAGTAGTTGATATCCTTCATGAGATCTTTTCAAAAAAAATTATATTCACAAAGTGCTTTTCGTTTCTTATATATGTGAGTTATTTGATTGCCTCAAAATATTTTCTCTCACATATAATTGAGTGATTATAAGCTTTTAAGCATTGTCTTGAATTCTGAGAGAAGAAAGAGTGGATATACCTTGTGAGGATATGAATCATACTTGTTCGAAGCCTGCTTAACAGAAACCATCACCATTGTCACAACCAAGTCCTACTTGTGTATGTGTGGATTATATGTTTTAATTAACTCTTGAATATCTACATATTGATTCTTGGTTGAGTGCTAATCTTGATGTTGTGAAAGTAGGAGATTTCTTAGACAAAAAGTTGAAGGGCAATAGAGTCATTGTTTTTGTAGAGTCTTTAATTTTCGTTGAGTCTTAGTGTGTGTCTTAGTGTGATTTTGCTAAGGGACTAGCAAAAGTTAAGTGTGGGGGAATTTGATAGGAGCATTTTAATGCGACGTTTTACTTGCTTTTCCCTACATTTCTTGCGTTATTTCCTTATTAAAACCCTGTTTAGGAAAGTTTTCATTCTTTGATTGGGAAAGTTCCTATTTGTAGAAAGTTTCTATTTTTATAGTTTCTATTTATCATTTTTAGTAAGTTTCCATTTTCGGTAGTTTCTATTTTTCAGTTTAGGAAAGTTTCTATTTTTCTTATTAGTTTCTATTTTCAGGACCTCCGAGCTAAAATATGGAAATGAACTCATAAATGGAAAGAGGAGCTTGCGAACACCAAGGGGAGCAAAGATGAAGGTACATTGGAGTAGAAAAATGGAAATGTACTAAAAGATCAATTTTACACATATTCCTACTCCGGCTAGGAGAAACCAAGCCAAGCAAAGAAGAAGGAGCGGCCGCCTGACCAAATGAACTTCAAATGAGCTGAAACCTTCCAGATCCATTCTAGACACCCAAAGGATCATTTCTTATGAAGAGTGCCAGAGAAAAATATGAGTGGAAGGCCTTCAAACAATCAGCCCAATTTTCTACAGAAGCAAAACAGGAAAACTGGACCTGTAAGAGGTCCAGCAGCATTTCCGGCCCAACCACATGGCAATAAATTCTGAAATTTTACCACAGTAATCTACACTCATGGTGGATAATTTCATATGAAGAAGTCAAAGGCTAAATCTGAGTTCTTAGTGGAGATAAAAATTAAAGGAATAAAGGAAGAGAAAGTGCTCTCACCTAACAAATCCACTAAGTGTTTAAGTGCTCTCACCTAACAAATCCACCAAGTGTTTAAGTGCTCTCACCTAACAAATCCACCAAGTGTTTAAGTGCTCAAACCTAACCCATTATGATTTGTTTAAAGGCCAAATAGTGTTGCTTGGAAGCCTATAAATAGAGGCAAAAACAAAGACACAAACATTCCTTCATCCATTTCATCTTCTTTGTCTCTCCATTTCCTTTCCATTTTCATTCTCCATTCTCTAGTTGCAAAGTTCTGCGTTTTCAAGCAAGGAGAGGAAGAAGAAGAAGGAGCCGTGAAGATCATAGCCTCCATCATCCACCTTGAAGGCTTGCTTCCAAGATTCAAGATCCAACCATCTAGCTCTCCATCTCCATCTCCACTCACGGTGTAATTCATTCCTTTTCCTTGTAACCTTTTTGGGTTCCTTGTTTGATTTGTATGAACTTGTTTCTAGTTAACAATAATGTTTAGGACAAAGTTTAAGCCCAATTTCTATGTTTAAATAAAGTTTTCGAATTCTATAATTGTGATTCTAAGTTGCTTATGTGAGTTTGTTCGATTAAATTTGCTTTACAGAAAACTTTTATATGTTTATCTTATTTGGGTCGACACTTATAGGATTTGCATGTAATTGGTGCTAGGTTTAAGAACATGAAATCGACTTTTCGTTTTGTGTAACTTGAATCAAAAGTAGTAAAGTCTGGACAAGAATCGAATTTAATTGAAGAGGATTGCAATTAGGTGGACTTTTCCATAACTAAGTTGTACACTTGAGTTGATAGCCTTTCTCTATGTCTAATGCGTTGAACATGTCATGATTGACTAGCTTTCTAGGGCTTGATTGCATGTTTGATAGGATTAATCTAGGTGCTTTCGCTTAGGTTAATTAGCATTGAAAAGTAAAATATGGGAAATCATTTGCTTTCGAATGTTTCACATGATCAACTCCTCTCTCATGACTTGGAAGAACAATTATAGGGTTTGAATCGAATTTGATTACATAGAATTGGTTTTGATCTTTGTTCCTTGCGTTCCACCCTTGTATATATGTTTTTACGTTTTCTTTATTTATTTATTTTAATTTTAATTTTAAGAATCCTAATCCCCCCCCCCCCTTATTTGTGTTTACTTGTATATATTTATATTCTTTATTTTATTTTTGTAAATAATACTTTTCTTTAATTGTTTCACAATGACAGGTGTACCCTCAATCCCCGGAATAGAACGATCCCTATTTGCTTATACTACTAACGATATTTCAGGGTTAAATTGCGCGCTTGCTTCAAGCGCATCACCCGCCCAGCAACAGCCCATTCGGCATGGCGAACCACCACCGACGAACGCCGCCCGACGAGAAGGAAATTTGGAAAAAAAACCCTAGGCACGGTCCGAGTTTTTTGGAGCAAACTTTTTTCAGAACTCTTCAAAGTGAAAGCTAGAGATATTTAACCACATAGTTAAATGTGCATATCAAGGATGAAAGTTTTATTCAACTCTGTACTCTATAATTTATTTTTTTTATGCGTCCATACGCCTGTGTGTGAGGATGGAAGTTTCTTTATTATGGTACTAGCTTCTTTATATAGGTATCATTTCTACTAAAAAAATTTAAAAACTATCAAAATAAATTAAGGCCTCATTTTATTAATTTTTTCAAAGTGCCCCTGAATTCTTTGAACCACCCGTATTTTCTATGCGAAAGAAGACTTTCTCTTAATTAAGTATCAATACAACAGTTTTCTCTCTGTTCAGGAATCTTTTGTGGATGGTACATTGTCATGTTGCTGAATTATTAATAGGACTTTCAAAGAGGACGACGCAGAGTATAAATTTTTAGAATTACACCTTGTGTGATTTCTTTTCTTTTTTCCAGAAAAAAAAAACAATTATATCGCTAAAAAAGAGGGAAAATTACACCTTGTCTGAGATACTTTTAAGCACATTATCTAGGACGTATTTTCTACTCATAAGCTTTTCATATAAACAACCTGCAATAATTCCAGGACTTAAAGGAATTTTTAATCAAGAATATACATATAGTTATATGGATCACATGCATGCAGCAGGTACGTAGAGTTTAAGATATATTAAATTCTGCTTACTACCCTGTACTTTCAAGGGTTCATCAGTTCAATCACTGCACTTCTAATTTAATCAGAAAAGTCCTTGCACTCTCCAATTTCATCAAATCGATCCAATCCGTCACTATTCCGTCAATTTTCAGGGAAAATTTCCAAACTATCAATCTGCATTCACAACACTGACGCGTCGGCGGGCTGTCTAGAGATGGGTAGTTTGGGAATTTTCTCTGTGAGAAGGTCCCACGTCAGCATTTTAACAGTGAAAATTGACAGAATAGTGACGGATTGGATCGATTTGATGAAATTGGAGAGTGCAAAGACTTTTCTGATTAAATTAGAAGTGCAGGGACTGAACTGATAAACTCTTGAAAGTACAAGGTAGTAAGCAGAATTTAATCCTATTTATTACATTGATTTCAAAGATTTCAAGTGTCGATCCTTCAGTAATTGGTTTGATTTAGAGTAATCAGAATGTACTTATTTAGATCAGCATTCAAAAATAGCTAGTAGTAGTAATGCAAGCTCTACTACCAGACTCAGAAAGCTTTAGTTAGAAAAAGAATATGAAGATTGCACACTTACGTTTTAAGAACGTATCTAATAATTAAGAAAACAACACTTGCAAAATGAAGAATCTAACTTGGGTCATGCAATGGTACAGCAGATCGAGGACGTTGGAAATAGAGAGAGTCGCCGCGAACATAGGCACCATATGGGATCTCTCACCACAAAATGATATACATAGGGACATCATATTTTGATATATGAGGGTTTCTATAAGATCGATGTACCTGTGCTGTAGGCTAGCTCAGATTCACATCATCACACGTGCTTGTTTTGCGGAGCGGTTTAAGCAGCTATAGCTAATTCAGCCTTCTTTGTTTGCATGTATTTGTGCCATTTGCCAATTACGTAGGAGCAGTAGTAGTAGGTAGGTTGGCAGGAAGGAAGAAAATCCAAGCACTCCGGCCTCTTGCTCATTCTTATGTTATGAGTAGGGTTTCGTACACTTCCTTCATTTACTTGTTTTTTATTTGGAAATTTAATAATTGTTGTGAATGATAATGACTATTCATGCAATAGGTATTGCTTAATGTATATGATTGACAGACTTGTAATGTATGCGATTGACAGACTCGTAATATATGCAATTGACATACTTGTAATGTGCGATTGATTAGTATAGTTATTATGTATTGCCTTTTGTATACATTATATAACCCTATATAAACCTCATGGTGAGATGAATACAATACAATTTTCCTATTCTCTACAACATGTTATCAACACGATACTCTAACCCAAGCCCAAGCCAGGAAAAAAAAAACCCTAACACCTAAAATTTCTTTCACCAAAAACTGCCGCAAGCTCCTAGCCCTTACTAGCCATACCGTGCGCTGATCCTGCAGCCCTTGAGCACCTGTGTGCCTCCTACTGCCCCTGCAGCATCGTCGCAAGCCTGCTGCCCCTGCAGCATAACAGCACGCTCGTTCCTGTGCAGATCATCCTGTTTGCACGCCCAGAAAAGTCTTGATCGGGACCTCAGATCAAAATCATTCCTTCATCAAAGTTGTTCGTCTATGCCTCTTCTATCTGACCTCCAAATTTCAGCCCTATTTGAGTCGTTTTGAGATCTGTATACCATTCAAAGTGGAAGCTGTTCAGAAGCGAATCTGCTCCGAATTTCAACAAGTAAGTTTTAAAGATTAAAGTTCCTGCTTTCTTGTCTTTTAAATTCCTTTATTTTCTGCAGAATTTTCAATATACGAACATGGGTTTGATTATTTAATAAAGCGGAATTGTGGAGATTCACGCTTAACGAACTAAGAGTGTTTGTATGAACTAAGAGTGTTCATAATGCTCGGACTAAGAGCGTCCGTATGCATCAAATTGTGATCATATTAAAACATTATTGTTTGGTCTAATCTAAAAGAGATTCTTGAAAATTGTTTTCTTGGTAGCATAGCTCGGAAATCTTATTATTTTAGTTTTTGTAGAAGGTTAGCTCCGAAACTAATATATCTTCTCTTCTTATTTTCAGGATGTCGAATGAACCTAGACTCGACTTTCCCATGCTTGACTCAACAGGCTCGGATTACCACAGTTGGGTAACCGATGTTGAGAACCACCTCACTTCAAAGGGAATATTACCCATAATCTAGGCACCTAACCCGGATCGTGTGTTCTTGCGAACACCTACAAAGCATGCTCAAGCAGTTATCTTGATGCGACGCCATATGGACAAGGCACTCAGATTGGAGTATATGTCGATCAAGGATGCAAGAGAGCTATGGGTAGCGCTAGAAGAGCGCTTTGGCAATGTCCAAGATTCCCTCCTCCCTAACTTGAAGGTTCAATGGAACAATCTGCGCTTTGCTGATTTCAAGTTTGTTGCTGAATATAATTCAGAATCTCTTCGCCTACAATCCATGTTGAGGTTTTGTGGACAACCTCTCACAGAGGAAGAGCTAATTGAGAAAACTCTCTCCACCTTCCCTGTTTCAGCCATTGTGGTATCAAAGCAATACTGCACTGAAGTCAATGTTGGACGGATCACGAGGTTTCATCAGCTTATCAATCTCATATCTGTAGTTGAGAAACATGAAAACACACTCGTGAAGAATTATAATTCAAAGCCCATTGGAACTAAGAGCGTTCATGAGGCGAATTATAATGCACCCAAAAGATAGAGCAAGGAGCGGAACCCTAAGAATAAGGGATATGAGGGACGTATGGGTCCATATAACCGCCCTAACAAGGAAGGAAACAGCAGGTTTGGTGCGGATACACGTGGTGGCAATGCCACACATGGGAGAGGTGGTCGTGGTATCCCTGGTCGTCGTCGTGGTGTCGCCAACCCTCCTAGGGAACGCCCACAACATGCACCTCAATTAAAGGGAGGCAACCACATTGACATGTGTCATCGATGTGGATCAAGTGAGCATTGGTTCAAGCAATGCAAGGCAAGCGAGAACTAGCTTCAAGATACAGGGCATACCGGGACCTGAGGGAGCAAGAAGTGTACCTTGAAGAAGAAGAAGAAGATGGTGGAGATGTCAATCTCACCATAGAGGAATTCAAAGCTGAAGATGAAGTGCACAAGGATGCTGCAGACTTTGATTAGAATAGTCCTATTATTTTCCAAGAATTTTTGTAATGGCAATATGCCTTAGTCAATAAATGACAATTGTATTAAACTCTTTCTTATGTGGTGCACCCAATGAAATATGATGTCTAGGAAAGTCATTGAGATTAATGGTACTTAAGAGAGCCTTGCTCCACCAACATCTCTCTCTACTTTCCTAGTCATATTTGATTGGAGTTACCAACTGGATAGAGTGACTGTAATGTGTCTTAGTTTGATTTTATTTTGGATTAGACTTTTTGGGACATTTGATGTAATCATTGGCTATCTTTATTAATAAAGTATTGTATTATTATTAAATGTCATGAACATGTTTTAATTCCAAACTTTATTATTCAGTATGTTTCCTGGAGAGTTGGAATGCCTTGTTGATAGTGCCGCCACACATACTATACTGCGACATAGGCAACTATTTCTATGGATGACGCCTAGTCGATCTTCTGTGACTACTATGGTTGGACCATCACAATTGATTCATGGTCCAGGACCAACTCAATTTATGTTGCCAAATGACACAAGTATTAATGTCACTGAAGCTCTATATTCTCCTAGGGTTGGAAGAACTCTATTGAGTTTTAAAGATATAAGAGCTAATGGTTTTCATGTAGAAACACATTGTGAGAATGGACAAGAGTTCCTTTACATCACCTCTAATGACTACGGACATAAACGAGTATTAGAGAAACTTATGTGTCGCTCTAGTGGGTTGTATGCAACCACTATTCTAATTATTGAATCCAACCATGTCATGAGAGATGACTTATGAGATTCTGACACATATAGGCTTTGGCATGACCGTTTGGGACACCCAGGCCATGATATGATGATCCGTATATTAAAGACTTCACACGGACATCCATTTTTCAAAACGAAAAGAAGTTATAACCAAAATTCGATCCAAGGTAGGGCTGGCGCCGCCTACCCCCTGCGGCCCAAAAGTGGTATTGACGCCACCAATACCTCCTTGGTTCCTTTTTCTATTTCTAAAGTCAATTGTGACTTCGTGGCTCAACCGGATACTTCCCTGGTTGCTTCTAAAGCCCATCTTTGTTTTGCAAAGCCTGCTCTTTAGCAAAATTAGGATCGAGACCATCCTATGCAAAGGACACTAAGGAAAATATATATTCCATTCTTACAAAGAATCCAAGGTGATATTTGTGGACCTATTCAACCAACTTGCAGACCATTTAGATATTTTATGGTGTTGGTTGATGCATTGACATAATGGTCACATGTCATGCTATTGTCCACAAGAAATGCTGCATTTGCTAAACTCCTAGCACAAATCATTATGTTAAGGGCTCACCACCCTGATCATCCCATTAAGTCAATTCGTCTTGACAATATTGGAGAGTTTACATTAAAAACGTTTGATGACTATTGCATATCCATTGGGATTGAGGTTGAA
The DNA here is from genome assembly GCF_002994745.2 of Rosa chinensis. NCBI lineage: Eukaryota > Viridiplantae > Streptophyta > Magnoliopsida > Rosales > Rosaceae > Rosa > Rosa chinensis. The sequence continues at coordinate 45,901,186 of NC_037089.1, forward strand.
CACCTTGTTCCTCTTGTTCACACCCAAAATGGTCTCGCAGAAGCTACAATTAAAAGAGTTCAAATGGTCTCTAGAGCATTAGTTATGCTCACCAATCTCCCTGTTTCTACTTGGGGCTATGCAATATTGCATGCAGCTGTGCTCATTCGTCTGAGACCTACTGCCACTCAACCCTTTTCGGCGTCTCAAATGGTTACTAGATATGAGCCTGATGCCTCACACTTATGCATATTTGGGAGTACAATTTATGTGCCAATTGCGCTGCCACAACACACCAAAATGGGTCCTCAAAGACGATTAGGCATTTATGTTGGATATGACTCTCTAACCATTATCTGCTACTTAGAAACCTTGACAGGTGATCTATTTACAGCTAGATTTGCGGATTGTCACTTTGATGAGACAATCTTCCCATCGTTAGGGAGAGATAGGAACAATAATGTTCAACAGGAACGACATGAATTGTCGTGGTGTGTCCCCACTTTGTCTCATCTTGATCCCGAACCGCACAGTCTGAAATTGAAGTGCGGAGAATTCTCGATCTTCAGAACGTAGCAGACTCTATACCTGATGCATTTTCTGATATCGCAAAAGTAACAAGATCACATATACCTGCTGCAAACGTGCCTGCAATGATTGATGTCCCTAAAAATCATGGACATGGCGCCACCCCTAGGGGTATTGGGCATGGCACCACCACCACTAATAGTAATGGCAATGTAGCTCAGGCCGGGCTCCTAGCAAGGAAACTTGGGAGGCCCAAAGGTTCGATGGATTCTCGCCTGAGAAAGAAAGTGACTTTGGCACAGAAAGATCTATTAATCATTGACATAAATAACCCGTCTCATGAAGATATTACGGATTATGGTTATGTCCAAGAGACATCATTGGGGGACGCTCCAATGTTAGAACCAATTCCAGGAAATAGGGAGATCTCCATGAATTACACTAGTGTACATGAGACGTTGAATCGAGATTCTATTATCCTTGATGATGTGTTTGCATATTCTATTGCTCAAGGAATTATAGAACACAATGATATCGAACCTCACTCCATTGAAGAATGTCAACGAAGAGCAGACTGGCCTAAATGGAAAGATGCGATCCAGGTTGAATTGGATTCACTAACAAAGCCTATTGACCATAAATGGGTCTTTGTTAGAAAGCGTAATGAGAAAAATGAGGTTGTTAGATACAAAGCTCGCCTTGTGGCACAAGGTTTGTCACAACTCCCTGGAATAGACCCCATTGACCATAAATGGGTCTTTGTTAGAAAGCGTAATGAGAAAAATGAGGTTGTTAGATACAAAGCTCGCCTTGTGGCACAAGGTTTGTCACAACTCCCTGGAATCGACTACGAGGAGACATATTCTCCCGTAATGAACGTTATAACATTCCGCTACCTTATCAGTTTGGTAGTTTCCGAAAAACTTGACATGCAGCTTATGGATGTGGTTACAGCATATCTCTATGTGGATCTAGATTCAGAGATATATATGAAGGTTCCAGATGGACTTCAATTACCCAAGTCAAGTGGCTCTAAACAACGGAGCGCATTTTCAATAAGATTGAGACGCTCACTATATGGATTGAAACAATCCGGACAGATGTGGTATAATCGTCTAAGTGACTACTTGATTGGGAAGGGATATGTCAACAGTGAAATATGCCCATGAGTGTTTATAAAGAGGACAAGTTCCGGATTTGCAATTGTAGCAGTTTATGTCGATGACATGAACCTAATTGGAACTCTAGATGAGTTAAAGGAAACTGCTAAGTACTTGAAATCCGAATTTGAGATGAAAGATCTTGGGAAAACACGGTTTTGCCTCAGACTAGAACTCGAGTACCGTAGTGATAGGATTATGATCCATCAGTCAGCATATACTCAACAATTATTAAGGCAATTTAATGAAGATAAAGCAAAGCCTGTGAGTACTCCCATGATCGGTCGTAGTCTTGAGCCTCAAAAACATCTGTTTCGTCCAAGGGATGAGGAAGAAGACTTATTAGAGGCTGAAGTGCCCTATCTAAGTGCAATAGGGGCCTTATTGTACTTAGCTCAATGCACAAGACCGGACATCTCATTCGCAGTGAACTTGTTAGCTCGACACAGTTCTACTCCAACACGCCATCATTGGATTGGCATAAAGATAATGTTTCGATACTTGAGAGGTACGATTGATATGGGCTTGTTCTATCCCTACATAGAGAAAAGAATTAACGGAAGTGTGGGATCGGACTCCACAAGGCAAAACGCCACCTTCCCTGCTCCTCCTCCTCTCCATCAAAATGACAACGATGTCTTGATGGGTTTTGCTGATGCAGGGTATCTCTCTGACCCTCACAAAGGTCGCTCCCAAACGGGTTATGTCTTTACCATGGGAAGCACTGCGATATCTTAGAGGTCTACAAAGCAGACCTTTGTTTCTACTTCCTCAAATCATGCAGAGATTATCGCTCTACATGAATCCGTGAGAGAATCCATATGGCTAAGGTCTGTAGTAGACACATTCGAGGAACTTGTGGTTTGAAGTCTACCACATATGAACCTACATGCATTTATGAAGATAATGCAGCTTGTATTGAGGAAATGAAGTTAGGTTTCACCAAGGGCGACAACACCAAGCATATATTGCCTAAGTTCTTTTACAATCAACAACAACAAACACTTCTAAATATTGAAGTGAATCAAATCAGTTCAGAGGATAATGTAGCGGACTTGTTTACCAAGTCGTTACCTAAACCACCTTCGAGAAACATGTGAAGAGCATCAGATTAAGAAAGTTATCCAAACTCCCATAATTGTAGAAATCAGGGGGAGGTATGATGTCTACATGTTCGATCTCGAAGAGTGAAGGACGTGTTGTGCTCTTTTTTCCCTTTGACCAGGGTTATTTTTGGGTTTTTGTTACCTGACAAGGTTTTTAGTGAGGCAACAATCAAAGCGTCATCACCGAGTTTAAGCGCCACAAGAGGGAGTGTTAAAGGATGTCGATTACTCTACATTCACGCGCGTTGTGCTCTTTTTCTCCTTTGACCAAAGTTGTTTTTTCCCACAGAGTTTTTATTACTTGGCAAGGTTTTTGACGAGGCAACTTAGAAGCGCATAGCAGAGGCAACACTATTGACATGGAATATCTAAGGGGGAGTGTTGTGAATGATAATGACTATTCATGCAATAGGTATTGCTTAATGTATGCGATTGACAGACTCGTAATGTATGCGAAATGTAACCCTATATAAACCTCATGGTGAGATGAATACAATACAATTTTCCAATTCTTTACAACAATAATAGGAATTTAGAATCCCTGAAGTTGTTTTGTTAATACTTTTAATTTCCTACAATGAGGCTTGCTTCAACAGTTCAACTCAAAAATGTGTCTATGATAGTGGACTTGGGGGCTGGTTGGCACATTTGGTGTGGTTGCGGAAGCTATCTCCCCGTACATTCTATTCATATGCTCTACTTTGTGGTTGGAAATGGGGTTTGAGCGACGGCATTGGTGGTTGTTTGTCGGTAGATCTAACCGACAAAGATCGAGAGCTCAAGATTCAGCAAAGATCAAATTGAAGCTAGAAAAGGTTAATGAAGCTATAGCCTGCATTCTTGGTTGCTAGATATATTGATTCACGGTTGCTCAATTCATCGTTTTCAAATAGTTTTGTTTATGCAATATGAGTAATTTGAGGATACATTTACTTCATTCTCCAAATGCATGTAATTTTGTAACATTTGTTTTGAGTTTTTGGGAATGCTCTTCACTGAGCTCCTTGCAGTATATGCTGGCAAGGCATATGAAGGCAGGGTAAATGGTATTCCATGGTCTTTCATGTCTAGTCTTAAGCTTGCACAGTTGTCATCGAAAGGACCAAAATATCAAATATCATGAAAATATCAAGAGTTCGGAAAACAGAAATTTCGATAAAAATATCAACAAGGTATCAAATATGCTGGTGAGCTATGACCTGTTGATAAATTATAATTTCAATATTGTAAAGGTCATAGGTTCGATTCTCACTGGCATATGTAAGGTTGAGGTGAGCTAAGGGTTAGAAAAAATAATAATAATAATAATAAAAACCAAGGTATCGAATATATACAAATACTATAATTGTGAATGATCAACTAAAAATGCACTAACAACCAAAATGTCAGAAAGATAACAAAATTAAAATTAGTGATTATAAAAAAAAATATTACAAGAAAATATTGAAGATATTATCACTATTTTAGTCTTTGTTCAATGTGATAAGATTATACAAATTGTAGGTCATTTTCAACGGACTTCTTTCCTATTCACTGCCAAAAACCTAGACCAAGAAACTAAATCTTTCAAATCAATTAAATCGACTTGGTAGAAGAGGGAAGAAAATACAACAAAGGCTAGAAGGGTCACATATTTATTGACAAAAATTAGACAATCCCAACAAAAATGTAAATTTTCCTCGAGTCTTTCCCCTAAACTTTCAGCGACTACTTTACTAGTTTCAATGTGAGGTCAGCGAATCAGGCCACAACGGTATAATATTATGTACAAGCCCAATGCCGAATTACATAGCCAAAAATTAATTATTGCCATGGCTTCAACAACTCATTTGCCACAGTTCCCCCCTCAATGTTTCCTATCGTGAGAAGCAAATTTAACTAAAATCGTATAGACAACCAAACGAGAATTCTCAAGTTCGAATAACAGGACCCCTGTAGAGCCCTCTCCGAATCACAAAGTTGTCGGGAGGTTGAAACTCTTCTAACCAAGTCACTTGAGGAGCTGTGACTCCATCATACTCAACATCACCTTCATTTCAAACAAAGCCAAGAAAATGAAACAGTTAAGCAATCCTACCAGTTAAATGATCCAAACTTTAGAAAACAATGGAATTTCCACAACTGTGATAATCAAGAAGATAGATAAAGTTCATTACCAGGCAGATCTTTTCTTGAGGACTTCCGGAAATAAGTGCAGTGTCGACCATCTTCAGACGAATAAGGTGGAGCTAGAATGTCAAATATGGCACAGGGAGTTATAGCTTTGAAACTATGGATGTTGCCTCCACTTGTGGGATAGAGAACTGTTGCCGGGCAAGGAGCGGTCATCTCATCATCTCTGACCAGTTTCGCCGGTCTTGCTGCAAAAATCAAAAAGTACAAATGTAGTAAAAAGGAGGGGCATGGAATGGGATGTGGGGGAAACACATTCATCATGCCAATGGTTGCCTATTTAAACAGCAAACAAGAATTTTTCTTTTTTGCCTGACAAAATTTTGTTGAAATAACAAGAAAAAGTACACAATCAATGGAAGAGGACAAGGTGTCCACATAAAAAACAAACCTAGTTTCTAACAATCTTATAAAGCCTAAATCACAATACCGAAGTATCCCCTCTAATTAACAGCTGCCTCTTAATCAATCTGTACATATTGCATCTACAGGTATTTCAGGACAGTCTGAAGAAAGACCAACAAGGGGTTAGAAAGATGGGTCAAGCCCATGGTTTGCTCTGATGCAGTCTGGGGTTCGAATCCCCCTTAATATTGTAGGGTTCAGCAGGAGGCCCCAATTTCGATCCCTGGGTCCACAAAAGGAAGCAGCTTTCAGGGCTTGTACTCCCCCAACCCAACAATTCAAGAACCCAAAGTTATGCCATATATCTCCTATCCCCCAAAGAAATAAGGGCAGTACGATAAACCAGAAACCATGTTATGAGACTGATGCAAGCCCTGTTACCACAGAAACAGCATAGCAGCAGCAATCAACCAGTCTAGGATACCCAACTGTTGAGGGCTTCCAAAAAATGCTCCGAACCACATTTAAGGCATAAACCGCCAGAAGCAAAACATGGACATCACATGTTTTCTGACCCGACTTGATGAAAATAATGACATGTCTCAAGTAAGATGCAAACAGTATTCCTAAGTGACAAGAACAATCATCCACGCATGCCTCAACTAGAATACCACCAAGCAAAGAGGGAATGTGTCTATTCTGTCCTCTTCTACTGCCAAATGCCCTTATATAGGAACACCCAAAAAAAAAAAAAGGATTCATAGCCTCTAGGCTCAAACATCATTTGGAAACACTTTAACTACTGTGTGGAATTCGAATGAACCATTAAGTATGCAAGTCTTCTTCGTAAAAAGAAAAAGAGCCCCACTTTATGGATAACAAGACCTGAAACAAAGAAGGAATGAAGCTGATGATGTGTTCCCAAGCTGTCTTTTTAATTGGTTGTTACAATGGCATATATTTTTCTCTTATTTGTATTCATGATTAAGTCATGGCAAAGCTTGACTTCATTATCTCCATTCAGATGTCAATATATTAATATCAACACATGAACAAAAATTAAACGTGCCAAAAGAATTTCAGAAAGAGAAACTATAAAATATATAATAACCTAAAAGGACAAATGACTTGGGATTTGGGGAAACATATATCTATAAGCAATTTCCTAACCTAGAAAACGAATCTCTTTCTGCATAGAGATGCGAACATTCACAGACCAAATTACGCATAACTTTTTGGAGCATGCAGCAAGACCAACGTAATAACACTAATGAAGTAGATGGGAGATACTGTGAAGACACATACCTTCTGATGGATCGGCAGACCCGGGTAAATCAAGCCAGTCATATGAATTAACACGCAAAGTACCATATATAAGCTTGCTCAACACAGTCATTCCTGGATGATTATGAAGAGGTATGATAGAGGAAGGCGGCATGCAAAAGATTCCCATCTACAAGAAATAATAACAATTCATGAAAACCTGTAAATCAGTTCACATATTTCAACTTCTAGTTTTTCTCACATATTTCAATTTACAATTTTAAGTGAATATTGACAGTGCAGGACTTATGTATGGGAAGATCAAGTCGTAGAAGTCAGAACACACTCCATTTGGAGGAGATTCAGTAAAATATGAATTTAAATTCACAATAAACATTACATTTTAAGAACTATTAAAGTACTAAATACAATTATGTGAAGTTATAAGAGTTAATGTAATACTACTATTAAAGTAAGCATTTTTTTTTCCACACAAATATGAAAACAACCTTTTTTGTGCCTATTTCAAGAAACTATCAAACACTGTAACTGTATAAGTCCCCAGATTTGAACCCAAAAGAATTTTTAATCAATAACAGGTTACTTGGATCCCTGAACTCACAGAGAAACTATCGCATTCATGTAAATGCAAGTATTTGATTGGTGGCAGTGACTGATGATCCACATTACGCTCAAGCATAGCACCTGACCAGTTGCGTACCACTTGTGCCTCTTGTTCTAGACCTACATCTGCAGGCTTAATTTTCTCTGAAAATGTAATTAACATAACATCAGAGTGCAACACAAAAACACGTCATATGAGATTACACAAGGACTTAATTTGCAACCAAAAGAAAAAAAAAATTACAGAAGGGTGTAAACCCTAGAACTAAAGGCAATGAGCATGTCTGTACCAAAAAAAAAAAAAGGATTGAATGTGTAGAGGTAATAACAGTGTAAATGCAAGTTCTTAAAATTACAAATTGGCCCCCATAAAACACAACATGTGTTTATTATGAACAGACACAAGTCAAATTGTCAAAGTTTCAGGGCCGTAATATACAACTGATGCATAGTAATGGTAAAACAAGAAGCTAGAAACAAAAAAGCTAGAAGCTAGAAACAAAAAAGCTGGCCATGCTTGCAAAGAAGCTTGTGACAAGCTTAAAGATGAATCTCATAAATAAGCTTTGGTACCTACATGTCTAGGATATTAAATTAATCTACTCTAAGGGAATGAAGGATGGCCATAAACAAAGTATGACAGCCTGTAAAGAATCTTGGGACAAGCTTAAAGATGAATCTCATGAATAAGCTTTGTACCTAATTGTCTAAATACTAATATACACACACTAGGGGAATGGAAAGTCTCTTCATTCTATTGTTTACTCTTACCAAGGGAATCAAAAACATGTCAGTCCCATATAGGCCCGACGTAAATTGGTTTTGATGCCATGTACTATACTATGTAGTACACCACGAAAAAGAAAAATAGAAAATATATATACCATGTACTATAGTATTATATGGCCATTCTACTGATCATAATGGTTTGTCTTATAAGCATTTAGCATTAGAGGAAAAAAAAAAAAAAAAAAAAAAAAACAAGAAGAAGAAGATGATTGTCATCAGTCACAAGGGAAAGGGATTTGAAGATACTATGTAGTACCAACGGCAGTAACTTTCCCACACAGGGTTTTGGCACCTACAAAACGTTCCAAATTACAATAGTGGGCTAGTAAAATGGCTGGGGACCTTTCAGGCCCAAAATAAAACCTGGCCAAGACCAAACCTGAAAAGCTGCACAACCAAGCCCAACCTGAAAGCCGACCAAATGCAGCCATCGGCCATCTGCCCTTAAAAAGCATAGTCAGTATTCCTAGTTGTTTTTGTAAAACAATTACTTAGTGTGTTTGCAGGGCTGCAAGACAACTCGTGAATTATTTATGAAAATCACTGAGCCAGGAGCCAAGCTCAAGCCTTCAACTTGACTATAAAAATGAGAAGACTTGGCTCAGCTTGTTTGCAAATAACTAATTCTTCTGAAGTAAAAAACCTAGACTTCCCCTCATCCCTCTCTACATTCTGCATTTAAGTAGTCAAACCATCAATTGAGGAAAAAATAAAAATTGAAGCTAGTGATTAAAAAACATGGGTTAACAACTAAACAGTCCTAAATATGTCAAAAGAGTCGCAAGGAAAGAGGTACTTTGCTGTCGTAACATTCCCTAATACACACGTTGTTACCTATACCACCAACCAAACTTCGTCAAACTCTCAACGAGGCATGTTAGCATTCTAATGATCTAGAACCTCACACTAATGATCTCTTCATGGTAGCAAGAGCATGGCACTTTTGAGAGTTTGTCTTTAAGCATGAGTAGTGGAAAACACCAGATAAGGGTTTAAGGTACAAGGTTCAGGTGGAATTACAAATGTCTAACCATTGGTGAGGCATAACGGCACGACATATGACAGTAAGATAGACAGATATGAAGGCAGAATTCTGTTAATCAGTAACTAATAGGCAGGCTAGTCTTTTATCCATATAGATGAAATCAAGAAAAGGACCACATTGATCTCACAAAAGCGCATAAAAGAATTTGAATGCTACAAAAAAATTTCGTACTCTAGCAATAGTTCCATTGTCTTATCTAACTATAGCTTCAAGCTAGTATTGAAAGGACATAAAACATATATATAAAAATACAAGGAAATGTGGAAAAGGACTTATAGTGGCAATTAACATTGGCACCAAGGAAGTAAATGGAAATAAGATCAGCTCAAGGAGATGATTAGTACAGACTTCCAAGAATTGTTGTTTCACTACTTTATGTAAACAGCAAGCACTTAATTGTCTGACAGCAGAAACAGTTCTTTAAAAACCAGATCAAACTAATGAAAAATTATTTTTCAGTCAATGAAGCCATCAATTAACAGACATGTGATAAGAGAAGGTTTCTCATATGTGTGAACATATCTCAGATGGTTTTTCTAAGGTCACACAAAATCAACTTTAATTATATTTTATACATGTTCAGCAAATATTCAGTTGTTTTAAGGCTCACTATTAAATGCAGGCCCTCGGTTTACTACATAGCTCAGTTTGCATTAAAACAAACTGCATGAGCAGCTCCTTCCTGTTTATGACTTAGTGGGGAGCAGTTCAACTAATGGAGAATCGGTACTATTCTTTCCAACATTGTCGTAGAAACACTAGTATATTTAATATTGTTTAACTAATACATTTCACTTCAAGAGACAGTTTCACTATCAAACGTTCCAACTAGCAATGGAACATAATAGTCACCACAGAAAATTGAGCAACAGAAGGCACAAATCTTAAACATGCTTGGTTTGATATATCAGGAAATAACTAAATCTTCTGAAGTAAAACCAACCTTCCCTGAAAGAGAAAGAAGTAAAAGACTCTTCTGTGTGTGTGTGTGAACAGCTAACATGGAAAGCAAAGTGGGGAATCCAATAGTTGTGAAATCTTCTGCATCTGAGCATTAAAACCATTAAAGAAAAATTATTGAAACTAGTGATTAAGAAACGTGGGGTATATAACTAAATACCAGTCTTAAATACGTTAAGAGTCAAAAAGGAAAGAGGTAACTTTGTTGTCGTTAACATTTCCTAATTCACATGTTGTTACATATACCACCAACCATTCTTGGTCAAACTCCCAACGAGGCACATTAGTGTTCTAATGGTCTAGAACCTCACACTAATAAACCAAGGACTGCAATTAACAATCAACTTATGTGCCTTATGAACACCTTATGAGTACTTGTTTTTAAGCATGAGTAGTGGAGAACTCCAAATAAGGGTTTAGGGTTTACGCTTTAGATGGACGTACATATGTCTAACATTGGTTAGGCATAATGGCACGACCATATGACAGTAAGCTTAACAGATATGAGGTCAGACGTTTGTCAATTCAGTAATTAATAGGCAGGCTAGTCTTAAGACAAAAGATGAATTCGGGCAAGGAACCACATTGATCTCACATGAAGGAATTTGGATGCTACAAAAACTTTGTGCTACGCTAGCAATAGTTCCCTTATCTTACCTAAATGATTACAGCTTCAAGCTAGTACTGCAAAAGGACATAAAACATATACATGAAAATGCACGGAGGAAATATGGAAAAAGTCTTTTATTGGTAATTATTATCGGTACCAAGGAAGTCAACAAAAGCAAGATCAGCTTGAGTAACAAAAATTACAGACTTCTAAGACTTGTTGTTTCACAAATAAATGTAAACAATAAAGTTCTTAAATATCTGACAGCAGAAATGGTTCTTTAAAAACCAGATCAAACTAATGAATTTTAATTTTCCAGACAATGAAGGTCACACATAATTTAACAGAAATGTCATAAGAGAAGGGTTCTAGTATGTGTGAACATTTATCAGATGGTTTTTCTAAGGCCACACAAGAGCAACTTTTATTAGAATTTCTAGATGTTCAGAAAATATTCAGTTCTTTAAAAGATCATTGTTCATTGCAGTCCTCGGTTTATCAGATAGCTCAGTCTGCATGAAAACAAACTGTAAGGGCAACTCCTTCCTGTTTATGACTTAGTAGGCAGCAGCTGAACTCAGGGAGAGTAGGCACCATTCTTTCCAACATTGTCATGGACAAACTGGTTCATTTACTTCTTCAAAGATACAATTCACTTTAAAACACAATTCACTCTCTAATGTTCCAACTAGAACTCGCAAATGATTTTCATAGTAGAAAACTAAGCAACAGAAGGCAAACACAACTTAAACATGCTCAGTTAAACATATCAGGAAATAAAAGGAGCATTTCTTCATACCTAGTTTAGTGCGAACTTTTTCGAGGGCTTCTTCGGAAAGAGGTCCATTGGGCGAAAGAGATGATTTGCACAGATTATAGAGTCTCTGAATATAATATGGCATGATGCAAAGACGGTACCAACTTAACTGAATGGACCAGAGCCCTAAAGTCAGTAAGCCGATAACGTCTTCGCAACAAAAATATCGACCGCAATGCCAATCCAAAAGAGTGGCAAGCCTTATTATTGCCTTCTATACAGCATGTCAAACCTCTTTCTTTGCAAAGCAGAGGAACAACAATGAAGCTGCATGGCACTTATTTGTTCCCTCTCGCCAATCTCATCTGTGAGCACCTACTCAACAAAGAACCAATATGAAGCCGCCGTCAAATTAATGGAATAAGGCAAATATGAACTATATTTTTCAACCAGCTAACCAGTTCTTGTTTTCCATGAATTCCAATCAACCCAATGGAAAGGTAAAGCAAAATATATTCAAAACTTCATACATCGAACATATTCAACATGTAAGACCCATTTCAGGGTTGAATTAGAGCAAATAAGATGAATATTAATCGCGTGAAATCAAGGAATTATATGTAAAAACCAAAAGATGTAAAGAAATTTCAATCCGCGTTGGATCAAAGATGAAGAAGCCATAAATGAGATCCAGTAAGCAACGGAGAGAGAGAGAGAGAGAGAGTACCTGGGTTGAGAGCCATGAAGGGTTAGGTGGAAAACGAAGCGGGAGGTAGGCGATGAAGTGAGAAATCGGTAGCAAAATAAGAAGAGGAACAAACTCAAAGGAAGATCTTCGTCTACGTCATTACCTTTTATGGTCAGGTTTTTTTTTTTTTTGGGTAATTTACCACCCAACACTTAGCCTCCATATTCACCAAAATACCCCTCCTGTTTTTTCCTATTGTTATGTTAATATAGCGTTGCTTATCGCCTCCATTCAGGTTTTTTTAACATTATGGATCGGGAGTTTTCAGTCTTTTTGTTTATACACCGAATCTTTGGATCCAATTACAAACATCGAGGAACGTTTTGACTTGGTTGAAGTATAATGCTGAGTCAATACACAGTCATTCAATGTATAGGAGTAGACTAATTTGATACAAAAGTAAAGTAGAGTCTCAAACTAAACTAGTACCAATGTATAGAGTCATTCAACTTCTGAATGAAACTAATTTAGTTGATGTATCAATATTGATGTATGGTAGACTAACTCCAAGGACAACTTATAAAATAGGGACTACTATGAACTTTTTCTTTTTGGAGGGCGGGGGAAGATTCTCATCAAATGAGCATTCAAAAGTACAATACCTAGGATATATATACACATCATACTCCTTTCTGTTTCGATCAATTTTAATCTCATTAGATTTTGGTACTTGGCAAGATTTTAGAAGAGACAACAATAAATAGAGATGTTGTGCGTCATATTTATCGTTTATTGGTGAACATTTAAAGAGAAGTGTGGTAAATACTATATATATATAGTATATATATATATATATATATATATAGTGTGACTGTCCACATAAATAATGTAAACTCTAACTCCTGTATAAAATTATCTAATGAGAATAAAACAGGCTTCTACTTCCCTTGTATATTCTCTATATTTTCTCCATATGTCTCTTTTGTTTATAACACTATGAAATTAATATAAATTTCTAAAGTGAGAAAAATAGGGTTTTTGACCACTTACCCTAATTTTAGGGACTTTTTTCCTCCTTATTCTACCCACTTATTATTATTTTTCCACTTACCCATAAAGACTCCAATAAGGTCTTCTCTAATATCCAATTAAGTTTTCTTTTTGTTTGTTGTTTATTTTTAAGACTTTTTTGCCCTCACCCCTTTATTACACACACACACACACACACACACACATATATATATATAATAAAGCTAAGAGGGCTTTACTGTTCATCTTGGGGAAACTTTCAAACTTCCCATTTTGCCCTTGATATTGCCCATGATTTACAGAGAAACATAAAGGAGAGCATGCAGACTATAGAGAGAGAGAGAGCGCAGACAAACATCTAGCTTCTGCGAATAGAGAGAAAAGAGGATTGAGTTTGATTTGTTTGGTTTTGCAGGTAAGACTTGATTTCAATTTCGATTTATGAATTCATGGAAGAATAATCAACTAAATTAGACTTGGAGCGAGACGGGAAGTTTTTTTTTTTTTTGGAAGGAGAAGGGAAGTTGATTATGCAGAATTGGGGATTTGAGAGTTGGCTGGGTGAATCCGGGTCAGGAATAACAAGCGCGAAGACAGTTTACTCAACAAGCGAAGAGAGGTCTTGACTTAGTGCCAGCAAGAATTTCTCGATGGATTGTCCAATCCTGTGGTTATGGAGAAAATAGTATATGTTGCTTTTGATTTCTTGCTCTATCTGTCTTAATTTGTGAATTTTTTCCTCTTGGTATAGTATTTTAGCCATTTTGGGATTGTGGGTTGTTGTTTTAGCGTTTGATTTGGTTATAGGATTTAATTTTCGTGACTGGCTTTCGATTCCAAAGGTGACTGCTTCAGAGTCGGAAGATGATGCCGCACTTTCGCACTCGCTTAAGCCTGTGCTGGAAGGCTAGTATATATAGATAGAGAGGTAGATAGATAGAGAGAGAGAGAGAGAGAGAGAGAGAGAGAGAGAGAGAGAGAGAGAGAGAGAGAGAGAGAGAGAGAGAGAGAGAGAGAGAGAGAGAGAGAGAAGCCAGGAGACTTGGCTGGAGTCCCGTGACCGCGGGACTCTTGTCACCGGAATCCGAACACCAACCGCCAGCTGCCAGACTTCTCTGAAAACCTAACCGAATGTCCCCAAAGAAGTTTCCAGAGATCTCATAGATCACCGGAGAAATTTATTGCCCCCCCCCCCAATAGTCATTTATTGGGGTAATAAAAGTTTATGAAACCTCGTCGGAGGTCTTCGGAGATGTTTATTGCCCCCCAATAAACCTTTAGGTCACCAGAATGGAAACTAATTCCTAAAATTAGACAAATAAAACTCTGATTAAAGAAAAAAAACGAGGAGATTACATCAATTCAAAACATTTATTAATAAACCTTTATTGCCCCTCAATAAATGTTTTATTATGAGACAATAATTTTTTTTTTTCCCTTCTGGAGGTTTTACCAAAAAAAAAAAGCAAACAAACATAGAAGAGACGAGGACTATCAAGATTCAAGTAAACTCTAAACAGAGTGAATAGAAAGCCAAACCGACTTAAGACTCTCAAAATGAACCCAACTCCGTACTTGGAGTCCGAACCCGACTTATCATCATTAGCAGGACCCTCCGCCGTACCCTCAGGCGACAGATCTGCCATCGTCAGACTTGGTGGTCTACTGCTCGACTGGAACATCGCCAGCGACACTGATGGAGTTTCAGACAAAGGAATGCTCAAGGAAGATGGGGTTGCCGCAATCTCGGGAGTCACTGCAATTGGAAGAACCCTAGATGGGCTTGAATTTAGAACGGCGAGGTCTAAGCAAAGCGGTTCTGGCTTGCTATTCAACGCAAGCAACGATGCCAGGATGGGAGACACCGCCGCCGATTGCTTCAGAGTCATCGTCTTGGAATTCAAACAGGAAATGGAAAAAGAGAGAGTACCTACTTGATTGAGTACTAATGATCGAGAACTCGTTAGGAAACCAGAAATGGAAGAGAGAGAGAGAGAGAGAGAGAGAGAGAGAGAGAGAGAGAGAGAGAGAGAGAGAGAGAGAGAGAGAGAGAGAGAGAGAGAGAGAGAGAGAGAGAGAGAGAGAGTAC
This sequence comes from Rosa chinensis, assembly GCF_002994745.2. Taxonomy (NCBI): domain Eukaryota; kingdom Viridiplantae; phylum Streptophyta; class Magnoliopsida; order Rosales; family Rosaceae; genus Rosa; species Rosa chinensis. Next base: position 45,916,330 of record NC_037089.1, read on the forward strand.
GCTTCGCCAAAAATGAAGCACGGAGATCACGGCGAGCCTTATCTATTTCTTTGAGGTACTCTTTGTCAACGAGGGGCAACCCTATCTAAGCAAGGTTTGCGGCGACTCAGAGTGAAGAGGAAACGATCAGAGAGGGAGAGAGAGAAACTGGATCAGAGGAAGGAGAGAGATAGAGAGTAGCATGATGTAGTTTCTTAATTAGGTTAAGAGAAAAATTGTCATTTCTCTTTAAATTGGGTTAGGTGGGAATAAAAATATGTTGGTTAAGTGAGATAATTTTGGCCAATTTTGATGCTATAGGACAAGGACCCAAAAAAATATTCAAATCATATAAATTTATTTGTAATACCTCTCTCTCTCTCTGAGAGCAGAGAATAAATTCTATTAATCCAAAATATTACAGCAGTGAGCTGACTCCTCAAGAGGTTATAGATACCATAACTCGAACATACATAAACTCTAACCACAAGAATTGCCCTTTCTTTTGGTATACAGACAATCATCATATCTCAGGACTATCGATATATCATCATAACCTACCTCAAGAGGAGCATAACCCCATTCGCATTGTGTGCCAACAAAATTGCTAATACACGTGCAAGGGCAACTCCTCATTACAAATTAAAATAACTAGTATCTGGGAATGATGCAATACCAATGGTACAACCAATAAAAGACTCAAACCCTCCCTCAACAGAGGAGGGACTTATTATAACTAACCAAAATCTGACAAATAAAAACCTAATAGAAAAAGGTTGTGACATCTCGCTTCTCGTTTCCTCTACGTCAACACCAACTTCCAGAAATTTGTCACAGTAAGGTTGGAAATCGCCAAGTCTTGATAACTCCCTTTGAAAAAGTCATGCTTCTAGGCCAATAACATAACCACAACCACCACCTCCAACCTTGAGCAACAGAGAACAACAACCACTTAAGCACAAGCTATAAAAGAGTAGACCTCCTACTAAGCTCCTCCAACCTCATTGACCCCATCTCTATACACTTAGATTCCGACAAGCCTCCTTGCCACCTTTACCTCATATCTAACCCAACCCTTACTCTGTGCAAATCCATAGGGAGAATCACAACTCGCCAACCTAACCTTCACATAATAGTCCACCATGTTAAACTGAAAATACTAAAGATCATACTAAACTGCACAATTAATAAACACAGCAAGTCATGTTCTCAAACATTCAAAACAAAACACATATAACATCAATATATGTAACATATGCCGGATTGTGGCACAGACCAGCTTGTGAGGAAAAAGCCATTGTAGCCAAACAAAATCTTCTGAGATCCTCTCGAGAAAGAAAACTTATCTATGGGGCAAGATATTCTGAAAGCTCGTACTTGGAGAGGTATCAGGGACCTTGTATTTATATTGATCAATCCAATAAAGTCCTTCCCATAAAAGGCATCTTAATTCTATCGAAATTGTATCACTATAAGTTTATCTGATACTAATTGCTTGGTTTCCAAGCCATTTAGATCGCACATAATATTTGTGTGACTCACAACACAAATACAATTAAACAAGGATTATGATTCGTATTTATTCTCTAATTACTTGTTATGTAATTAACAATAAGTTGTCACTCTTAGTATGAATTATATTGATATTCAAATTCTGTCTTACAATCTCCCGCTTGAATATCAACAAAATTCACTATGACAAGAATATCATTTTTGACCAGATATAGTAACCATCTGAAGTGTGCACAAGAGAACAAATTAATTCTAAAAATCTAATCAAATCTCAATCAGCATATAACCTTGAAGAAGAACTGCAGAAAAATTCAACCTTAGAAAAGTTGAACACTCTGCAATCACACCCTTCTCAATCATACACCACAAGAGACACAAAAAGTATCACTTAATACATATAATGCTGCTGAAATGAATATGCTGTTATTGCAATATATATGATCCTCTTAAACGGCTCAATGTGCAAGAACCTCATTAACTTGTCATTCAAATAACAACTCATGAATATTTGATTCAACATGACTAATTCCCAAAATATATGCATAATTATGAATGTCATAGAATCAAACAATATCAATCAAAATATACTACAGTAACACAAATGATCAAAGTAAATGAATAGAATTTTACAGATTGGAAAGAGTCTAAAAAGAAAGTTACATTAAAAAAGTTATCAGAAAAGAATTATACTGAAGAATATAAACTCAAAAGAAACAAACTGTAATCTGGAACAAAATGGCTCCCACTCAATCCTGCACAGCCTCCCACTAAAAATATGCATCCAAGGTAGGAAGTATGCCAATATTTTTGGCATGAGCCTGAAAAGCTACCACCGTCAGAGGCTTAGTAAAAGGATCAGTCAACTGCTTTAATGTATGAATTTTAACAATTTCAAGCTCCTTGTGTTTGACCCTCTCTCTAACACTAAGTACTTTAAATCAATATGCTTAGAATTTGTCGACCTCTTATTGTTCTTAGTGAAATAAACCGCAGCTGATTGTCACAGTGCACTTTCAAGGGTCTAGAGATTATAGAATCTACTAACTTAGTTTGCTGCAGAAAACTTTTCAACCATAAGCCTTGACAAGTTGCTTCGTAGATTGCTATGTATTCTGCCATCATGGTAGAAGTTGTCGTCTGAGTTTGCTTCACACTTTTCCAAGCTATTACACCTCCAGCAAGCATAAATACATATCCAAAAGTTGATTTCCCAGAATCAGAACATTGTCCTGCAAAATCGGCATCTGAGTAACCTACCACTTCAAGTCCATCCACTTTTCTATAAACCAAACAATAATTTTTGGTCTTTTGTAAGTATCTTAACACTTCCAGCGATCCAGTGCTCATGGCCTGGATTGGATTGAAATCTAGCTAAGATACCTACTACATATGCTAAATCTGGTCGTGTGCACACTTAAGCATACATCAAGTTGCCCACAAGTCTGGAATAAGGTTTGTTTTTCATATCCTCCTTCTCTAGCTCATTCCTAGGACATTGGCTCTTATTCAGCTTATCACTTTTGGACATTGGTGCATGTCCAAGTGAACAACCATGCATATCAAATCTTTTCAGAACTTTTGAAATATAGCTTTGTTGAGAAAGCCCCAAAAGATGTTTGGACCTGTCCCTATGGATTTCTATGCCCAGAACATAAGCTGCTTCCCCCAAATCTTTCTTATCAAAGTTATTTGATAGAAAGATTTTAGTTTCAAGTAGTCAAGACATATATGTACTAGCAAGCAATATGTCATCAACGTAGAGAACAAGGAAAACAAAATGCCTACCTTTTCTTTTCATGTAGACATATTCATCGACCAGATTTTCGGTGATACCAAAAGAGCTTATAACTGAATCAAACTTGAGATACCACTGCCTTGATGCTTGTTTTAAGCCATAAATCGATTTATTCAGTTTACATACTAAGTGTTCATTTCCAGGTTCTATAAATCCTTGAGGCTGCTTCATGTAAATTTCCTTAACCAGATCGCCATTTAGGAAGGCTTTTTTAACATCCATTTGATGTAATTCCATGTCATAATGGGCTACTAGAGCCATTATGATCCTAAAAGCATCTTTCATAGAAACTGGTGAAAAGGTTTCATTAAAGTCTACTCCTTCCTTCTGTGTAAATCCCTTTGCCACAAGTCTGGCCTTATCACTTTTACACATCTTTTGGTCTTAAATACCCATTTATAGCCAATTGCCCTATGGTTTTTGACTGGTTCTACTAGTTCCCATACTTGGTTGTCATACATTGATTAATCTCAGATTTCATTGCCTCATTCCACATCAAGCTCTCATCACTCTCAACTGCTTGTCTATAGCTTGTAGGGTCATTATCATCCCCAAAATCAATCTCTGCTTCCTGTAAATAAACCTCATATTCCTCAGTGTTAATGGCTGATTTTCTAACTCTCTCATATATGCTCAACACTTGGTTTTCATTCTCAACTTCATTTTGAGCTACGGCTGCAACATTTGCATTTTCAGTTTGAGGTTCTATCTCAATATCTACAGGATTTGGTTCTTGAGCAGTTTGGACTTGTTCTGCAATTGTAGGTTGAGATTGTGGAGCTGGTTCAATGGTGACATCTAGACTTAGAGATGAGGTATCAAGTGGCTCAGATTCATCTTCTGCTAATTCTTGGAATTCAAGCTCTAAGTCTTCATATGGATAACTAGGATTAATTTCATCAAGGAACACAGCTCTATTTGTTTCTATGATTATAGTACTGTGGCTAGGACAATAGAACTTATAAGCAAAAGATCTCTCCGGATATCAAACAAAGTAGGCTGAACTGGTTTTTGGATCAAGTTTTCCAGCTTGGGGATTGTAAAGTCTAGCTTCTGCTCTACATCCCCAAACATGTATATGTTGCACACTAGGTTTCTTATTTTTCCACAGTTCATACGGAGTTTTGGAAATAGCTTTGCTTGGTGTTCTGTTTATCAGGTAGTTTGTAGTCTTTAAAGCTTCACCCCAAAGAAATCTAGGTAATCCCGAGGTACACATCATGCTTCTAATCATGTTAAGGAGGGATCTATTTCTTCTTTCTGAAACACCATTGGATTCAGGTGTTCCAGGTGTAGTGTACTGTGCTTGTATGCCAACTTTCTCTAAATAAAGTGTGAATGACCCTTTCTGTTGACATAACTATGTATATTTGCCATAGTACTCACCCCTATGTCAGACCTTACTGTCTTAATTTCCTTTCCCAACTCCTTTTCTACCTCAGTTCTGTAAATGACAAATTTTTCTAAGGCTTGAGATTTTTCTAACAATAAGTAAACATAGAAATATCTGGTTGCATCATCTATAAAAGTGATAAAGTATCTATTTCCACATATTGTCTTGTTTGCAAACGGACCACAAATATCAGTGTGAATAAGCTGTAGAGGTTCTGTATCTCTATTTGAGGTTTTCTTTCTGGACTTAGTCAATTTACCCTTTACACACTCAATACAAGTTTCAAAATCAGTCCAATCAAGTTCAAGAAGTAAGTTTTCCTTTTCCATTCTCCGCAATCTATCTTTTGAAATATGTGCAAGTTTCTTGTGCCAAAGAAAAGTCGAATTTTCACTAAATTTTCTTTTCTTACTTAAGTTGTTTCTTTCATTTTCAATAGATAACACATCATGAGACAGAGAACAATCAAGCATCCAATAATCATTAACAAGAGAAGTTGAAGCAAGATAATCATAAACATGGGAGATTTTTATTCCTTCAAGGTTGGTGTACATCCACTCCTAACTAAGCAAGCTATTGAAATCAACTTCCTCTTCATAGAGGGAATATAAAAAACGTTTTCCAAAACATAACTAAGACTAGATCCTAAAACAGTTTGATTGTGCCTATCGCCTTCACTGCTACTCCCATGCCATTCCCTACTGAGATGTTCACCTCATTTTTCTTTGGGGCCCCCTTTGTTAGAAAGTCCTGCAAGCAATTAGTAATGTGAATAGGTGAGCCTGTGTCAAGGTCCCAAGAACTAGGAGAATAATCTACTGCGTTGACTTCAATAGAAAATAAAGAAAACTGACACTTACCCTTTTTCACAAGCCAGTCCTTAAACCCCTTACAATTCTTCTTGATATGCCCTTCGTTTTTGAAGAAAAAGCACTTAAAACTTCCAGATTTCTTACCCTTTCCACCAAATTTCTTGGGGCCAAGTTTCACTGCTTTGGTCCCACTAGCTCCCTCACTTGCATCTACTGTATTAGACCCTGAAGCCTTGTTCTTACCCTTCCAGTTTGGTTTATTGACTAAATTCACATAAATAGACTTGTCTCTCTTAAGCAGTTCCTCTTCTTGTACACAGATTGAAATTAACTCATTTAAGTCCCACTGCTCCTTTTGAGCAAAATAAGTTGTTCTAAAAGGTGCAAAGCTAGCAGGGAGATTTTCAAAACAAAGATGAATAATGAAAGCATCAGGAAAAGCAACATTTAAGTCCCCAAGTCTAGTGGTGGTATAAATGATACCCATAATGTTCTCTTACACTACTGGAAGCTTCATACTTAGTCTTCATCAACTTATCTAACAGTAAGTGGATTTCAGCCTTTTCATTCTCCTTGAACTTAAGGCCGATTGTAGTCATATACTCTAATGCAGTCTCTTGCTCAGCGATACTACCCCTCACACTAGGTGACATGGTCTGTTTCAAAATCAATTTGGTCATTCTATCGGCTCTGTGCCATTCTCTATGCTTGGTGACATCTTGATTAGTACTTTGGTCATCTATAAGGGGCTCAAGTTCTCTTAAACATATGTCAATACCCTGAAAGCCAAGATACAACTCAACCATCTCTTTCTATTTTCTGAAAGTGGAGCAATTCAAAAGTTCAATGTTGGTCAGGGAAAAGCCTGAGTTCAAAGCTGAAAACAACGAAAAACAAAAGTTTTTAGTTTTAGGGCTAAATATTGGTTACTACCCTGTGGTTTAGGTCCAAAATCAATTCAGTCCCTGGACTTCTAATTTCATCAAAAACAGCCATGTACTTTCAATTTTGATCTAATAGGTACAATTCGTTAATATTCTGTTATGGGTTCAACTTATAGGTGGATTATTTGATGAAAAACTTTTTATTTGATAGATTTCTAATAGTGAGACTCACTCCTAAATTGACTATGCATGCCACCTCAACACCACATCATAAAACATAGGCCATATATGTTCCACGTCAACAAGTTAAATAACTCAATTATCGGAAGACTAACATATTGTACCTATTCGATCAAATTTGAAACTGCATGGGTGTTTTTGATGAAATTAGAAGTCCACGGACTGAATTGATTTTGGACCTAAACCACAGGGTAGTAACCAGTATTTAGCCCTTAGTTTTATGTCAAAATTGGAAAATTTTTGTTTGAATAAAATAAGCACACATATACAACATTATAGTGCATCAAGAATCAAACAAAACAAGAAATAAAACATCCATCACAGAAAACACAAAAATTCCCCAAAAGCACATTTAATGAAACACTTTACCTATTGGCAAAAAGATGATTCATTATACTAAAGATTAACTTAATTGTAATACTAAAACCTTTAGAAACTAAGGCATCACTAAATGTTCAACACATGTTAGCAAGAAGAAACATTCAGATCACTAAATTTAGCTCCTAGGATTTCATATTACACTGTTTTAATTTCAAGAATACAAAAGTCGATCCTTCTATTGAAGATACAGTTACATTCCATAAATCAAAAACACAAGGTTTGGTTCAGTAGCTAGATGATTTACAAAACAATATTATGACGAATTGATGTTACAATATATATTAGAATAAAATTTTGCAATCTAGAACCAAATTGTTGTTTCATAATGTTTTTGATATAAAACACAACAAGTCTTTATCAGAAAATTAATGAACAAGATATATGAATACTGATTGGGAGTTATCTTGTCACTTAACTTCCATTGAATTATAACCATATATACATGTATAATTGACATGAGAATGAATTACAGCAACGTAAAGCACCAAGAGCATCAATTAATCATTAGATAATAAAATTCCATTCAAAATCACAATAGTCAGAAAACTCATGATCCAGCAATTCAACATTAAATTTCATCCGGTTACCATCTACTCAAGCCTAGGTGCATGCCGGGAATGCAATTTAGGGTTCTGATGCATAATTATCAACATTTATACATCAAATTTCTAGTTTTGAAACAAAATCGTACTCGCACTACAGAAGAAGTTAATTGAAACAAATATATATGTCTTAAGGTTCGAGATACATACTAGTCTCATATCTTGAAGCAATTTAAAGTACAAGCATCACGAACAGTAGAATTGATAATTTCCTTACAAAAACCCTGAACCCCAAAATCCCAAATCTAGAAATTAAGGAGGAATCTTTTGGGCTTAATAGTCAATATCAGGTTTGGCTCATAATAAAAGAAAAGTAGGCCGCATTAGAAAAAGGTTTGGCCCAGTTTCCAAAGCCTTTGGTTTTAGCAGGATGAACAAAAAGAATATTGCAAGGAAAACTAGTTCACATAATTCTTAATCTGGTTTATTATCATACAATCCCTACGCTCTGATACCAATTGTTAAACTGAAAATACTAAAGATGATACTAAACTGCACAATTAATAAATACAACAAGTCATGTTCTCGAACATTCAAAACAAAACACATATAACATCAATATATGTAACATATGCCGGATTGTGGCACAGACCAGCTTGTGAGGAAAAAGCCATTGCAGCCAAACAAAAACTTCTGAGATCCTCTCGAGAAAGCAAGCTTATCTATGGGGCAAGATATTCTGAAAGCTCGTACTTGGAGAGGTCTTAGGGACCTTGTATTTATATTGATCAGTCCGATAAAGTCCTTCCCATAAAAGGATTCTTAATTCTATCAAAACTGTATCACTATAAGTTTATCCGATACTAATTGCTTGGTTTCCAAGCCATTTAGATCTCCCATCATATTTGTGTGACTCACAACACAAATACAATTAAACAAGGATTAGGATTCATATTTGTTCTCTAATTACTTGTTCTGTAATTAACAATAAGTTGTCACTCTTAATATGAATTATATTGATATTCAAATTCTGTCTTACACACCAATTGTTGGGTGATTTCTGATTATATCTAGAGTGATTATATAATCCTCTGCCCACAACGAGCTGCCAAGCTTTAGCGAGACACCACCACCATTATTTACAACAGCACTGAAACATCTGACTGTAAATCTCCAAACATAACACCACTCACTCCCACCCAACATTGTGCATGTCTTGTGGCACCCATCGCATGACGATGAGGTTGGAATTCACCGTTGATGAAGCCGGAGGGGGGGGGGGGGTCGTTGGACGAGCCATGGTACAATCATTCTGTTTTTCAAACCCTAGGTCTTCTCTTTTGAGAATATGAACTAATACCTTCTTCTCTCACATATTAAACAATGAGTTGGAGTTTTTAGGAAGGACTTCCTTATTTTTATTCACATACTCATTTGTATTAGTACAAACTGTGGAAGTCATATATCGGTATCATTTGCCTTCTTCCATACTTTTTTCAATTAAGTAACTATGTCATTAATAAAAAAATTTAGGCGCATTAAATATGTTCATTCACGGTGATTCACCCCACTTGGGAACTATCGCATTTACCTTTACAAACTGGTTTATTTCAAGAATTGTACTTTTTTTTTTTTATGTTAGATTATATATACATTCAATTGTATTAGCCTAGTGGAAGGTTTTGACAAAACTTAAGATCATCGTTTAATTGGAATACATGGTGAATAAAATATCTTTTAGAGTGTGTTTGGATGACAGAAAAAATTATGGAATTTAATTGAAAGTGAGGATTTCATAATTCATAAAAGTTAATTCCCTCGTTTGGCATTATCAGAATGAAAATTTTAAATTTATCTGTGGAAAAAAAAAAACGAAGGAATTCATTATTTAAATTCCCCACTTCAAATTCCTTTGCAGTATTCAATTTTCATTTCCAAAATAAGGCTTTTTTCTATTTTATTTTTTATTTGTTTTAAACTTTTTTAATGTATTACACATTTCAAATCCTAAATAGATAAAACCAAACAATAGAAATTACAATTACTGGAATTTTAGATTGATGGAGTTAAAAATTCCATCATTTATAAATTCCTACGGATTTCATAATTTTCTCATCCAAACGCACCATTATTCAACTAACTTACCCCATTAAGTTTTTTTAATTCCCCCTTATCCAAAACGCTCTAAGAAAGTTTTCCCTAATATTTCATTAATTTTTTTAAGACTATTTTACCCTCACCCTTTTGTTACTTAAAGAGAGAGAGAGAAACCATAATAGACTTCACAGGAGTCTTGTCATCGGTCGTCGGATTTCGGTCATTGGTCGCCGGATTTCGGCCAACTTTATCTGAAATCCGGTCACCAGTCACAGGATTCCAATCACCGACCGCTGCCCACCGGACTTTTCTGAAAACCTCGCCGGAGGTCCTCAAAAAGGTCGTTGAAGATTTCATCGGTCGCAGGAAAGGTTTATTGCTACCAATAGACGTCTATTGCCCCCCAATAAACCTCTCTTGGCCCCCAATTTTGGTCGTCGGAAAGGAACTAATCTCCCTAAATTTAAACAAATAAAACTTTAATTAAAGAAAAAAAAAATGAGGAGATTACATCAATTCAAAATGTCTATTGCCCTCCAATAGACATCTATTGTCCCCTAATAAAACTTTTGATTGCGAGAATGAAAACTAATCTCCGTAAATTTAGACAAATAAAAGTTTGATTAAAGAAAAAAAATTACATCAATTCAAAATATCTATTGCCCCTTAATAGACCTTTATTACTTCTTATTCTTTTCTATATAATATTATTGGTCAACAATAATGTTGAATGAGTACTATATTAGCTAAAAGAATACCCGAACAGGTGCAATTCCTTGACAAAAAAACCAGAACAACAATACCTTTCAAAAAAAAAAAAAAAAACCAACAAATGCAGCAACCGGAGCAACGATTCCGATTCCTATCCATATCACTACGACGCACTCTTCCTCCAATTCAACTCCTCCGGCGACATCAGCACAAGCAACAACGAAGGCCCAGAAAGTCCATCTGAAGATCAAAGCGATTGCAAAGCCGAAGTTCATAGGGGACTTTCCTCGAACATGTAGCGGGCAGACTTGAAAGCCGCATTGGGGCAGAAACGAAACATTCGACGTCCCTATATCAATCCACATGTAATGCAACCTAACAATTCACACACAAATTCCATTATCAAACAAGCTCGATTTCAAAGAAGGAATAAGCAAAATGAGCAGGGAGAGACGGATAAGCCGAAGTAATTGCCAAACGACGCCGTGTTGCTGCCTTCGGAGGGGAAAAGGAACTGGAACTGATGATGCCGAGGAGAGGCGGCAGCGGCGAGCTTCATCTTCTGGCGCTGGAAGTCGGTGTTGACGAGGAGGTGGTAGTAGTCCATGGAGTTTCTCCGTGGCCACAGACCGAGCCATTTGGCGTCGCCGGTGCTGCGGGAGGCCTTGAGAACCTTGGCTTCATCAGAGAAGCGGTGTATGAGGCGCGACGAGAGTGATCGCCACCGCATTACGGAGGAGGAGGGAGGCGAGTAAGGGAAGGAGAAGGAGGAGAGATCGGTGAGCCGCCATGGCGACTCGGAGTGAAAGAGCTCAGAGTAAGTAAGATCTAGAGAGAGAAAGTAGAGAGAGAGAGAGAGGTAAAGTTGGAGGGGAAGAAAACCGGAATTGAAGAAGACTGACAGAGAGGGAATCGACGTTCTCAGAGAGAGAAGACAGAGTGGCAGGGGTTGGTAAATCTTTAATTGGATTGAGGGTAAAATGATCATTTTCTTGTTAAATTATGTTGCAACAAAAATCTGTTGTTGAGATAAGTAAGATAATTTTTACTCATTTTAGTCTCTCAGGTCGAGAATCATTTTAAAACCCAAAACCGACAATCTATCATACACAAAAAAAACAAAAAAAAAAAATCCGGGAGGGTGAGAGAGCCATCGGTATAAAAGAAGCGAGGCGTGGGTGCGAGACCAAGACCCCTAGACAGTTCAGAAAGCTAGAAAAGAAAACCCCCCAGGACTCGATACCCTCTGCAGATCGCCAGCCATGTCAGGAATCGGACCAATCTCACAGGACTGGGAACCCGTCGTAATCCGGAAGAAGGCACCTAACGCCGCCGCCAAGAAGGACGAGAAAGCCGTCAACGCTGCTCGCCGTGCCGGCGCCGAGATCGAAACCGTCAAGAAAGGTCTTATCTAATCTTCTTCCTCTCTCTTTCTTTTCTTTCTAGGTCTTGATTGATTTATTGTTTTCACTATTTCGGAAGCTAAAAATATGGATGAAATCCTGGAAATTATTATCCGAAAACCTATTTATGTGATTGAAGGAAGTAAACTTTAATATCTGAAACTAGAAGCTTTGGATATGCAATTATAGTCTTTTTTAAGCAACTTGTGGATTATATTTGCGTAACTTAGTCATAATGATTTGTTGAATTCTGAAAAAAGGAATTGTTGTTCCGGCTCGAATGTCTTGTATGTTTTTATTGCATTGTACCCCTATATATGTACATGGTTTGCATTTTTGCCAATGCTTCTCGTTTAATTAGGGCAGAATTTTATCGAAATTATCAGAATTCATCTGTTGTTTAATTCGAGCTTACCCAAGATATTATTCATGCATCCATTGGTACTTATCTTTTTGTTGGAAGGTTAAGGGGTGGGCGTGGTGTCTCAGTTATGTTCTTCCCTTTGTAATTTAATTTTTTGTGATACATGTAGTTGTATTTACCAATTTGATGCAGCTTAGAGTACAGATGAATTCTTCCATAATAGCTCCTTTTATTTTTGTGTGTTGTACTACATAAGTTTTAGAAGTTAACATTCTAAATATTACTTTATGATCCTTATGCAGCTACTGCTGGACTTAACAAGGCTGCCTCCAGCAGCACTTCTCTAAACACAAGGAAGCTTGATGAGGAAACAGAAGTTCTTGCTCGTGAGTTAATCTTTATATCACACTTATGGATACATGAAATTTGTACTTTCCTGTTGATATTGATTTATCCTTGTTGAATGAGCTAAAGAACCTTTTCTGGAGATATTTATCCCACACTGTTTTAGTTTGCACTCATGCAATCGACAATGGAAATAGGTCCGTTGCCAATTATCCAGTTGTTTACCTGTATGTGGGGGCAATGGTAAATTGTAAACTAGAGCTTCTAGGTCCAAACTGGACAAGTTTGGTGTGTCTATGTGTTTCTGTCTTCCCTAGGCCCCTTAATGGCAGGAACCAGTGAGCTGCTCCGCTGGTGCACTGTTTCCTTCTTTAAAATTTTAGCATAGCTTTGGTACATATGATGTTTTTACGCATTGTTCCTTCATCTTTATGTCTTCTTCAATGTTTAGAATCCCAGGTCCAAACTGGACAAGTTTGGTGAGCCTATGTGAATCTATTCTCCCACAACAACTCAATGGTGGGAACCAGTTAGCTGCCCCACTGGTGCACTATTTCCTTCAATAATGTTTTTTGCATACATATGACGTGTTTACGCATCATTCTTTGGTTTTTATTTCTTCTACAATGTTAAGAATCCATTGTGAACTGGAGCTCAGAGGTCTGAGCTGGCAACAGCTGCTCTGCCACTGGGGGTAAGGCTGTCTGCATCTATCCTCACAATGCCTTTAATGGGGAGCCAGTGGCTACCCCATCAGTCCATTTTTTTCGTTTGGCCAGTTTGTTGCATAGTTCATTTCTAATATACAAATATTGTGTTTATGTATTATTTTTCGAGTTTTATTTCCTTTGTATGGTAAAGGTTCCATTCTGAAATGCATGGAGCTCAGATGTCCAGACTGGCAACAACCTCTTTCTACAAGTGGGGATGGTGCAATGTGCATCAGACCTCTCAAGAATGCTCAATGGCAAGAGCCAGTTAGCTGCTCCCGCATTCACTGTTTTCTTCTGCAATTTATCTCTATGCACTTTATAATGTGTTCATCTATTACTCTTTGTGCTTTTTTCTTCTTCTGTTAATGCAAAATATATTTTATGCCCTCCAATAGTTCTTTTCTTCATCTTTCATTCGGGCCAAATGAAGGATCACCCTTTAATTGCAAGAATTGTTTCTGGCCTGTACTGTCCATGAGAGGTACATGAAAAAGAGAAGAGGAGGTGAGGGGGGCTACGGAGAAGAGTACCTAGCATGCAAGCTTCCCTGAATTGCATTATTGCAATTCTGCAATTAAAAAGGGAGAAGGCTGAGGAAGATTACATCTTTAGTAGGCTGAAGAAGATTATGTCTTTTTTAGGTCCTCCTCATATCGTTGTATGCTTACAGAGTGTTCCTCTTTGGTAGTCTATTTGCACAAATAATGTGTTGATATTGATTTTGCCTTTCTCTTGTGTCTTAGTGTGTCTATTTTTAGTTTGTTAGACTGTTTTGATGTGGAAATGTTTTTGATGTAAACAACTGATAGTTGTGCTTCTGTAATTGAGAATGCTGTTCGAAGGAGACTTTTCTTGAGTATGCTTGTTCATGCATCTGACTGAAGATATTGGTCTTTGTAAATTTCTATATGTTAATTTAGGTGTTTTTATGCGCTGTCTGTGTTTGTTTGGATCTGTCCTTGTTTATTTCGTTGCCATTGTTTTATTTTAGATATATGTTGCTTGGGATTTTTTCTATTTGCGGTTTTCTGTTTCTATGTGCTTAGTTTCATCTATTCCTGATTGTAGATGAGCGTGTTCCAAGTGAGCTGAAGAAAGCTATTATGCAAGCTCGTATGGATAAGAAGCTTACTCAGGCTCAGCTTGCACAAGTAAATCTCACTCTCCTCTCTCTCTTTCTCTCTCTCTCTCTCTATATATATATATAATAATAATAATAATAATAATAGTTATAGTTATAGTTAATGACCATCTGGAGTTATTTGCAGATTATCAATGAGAAGCCTCAAGTGATCCAAGAGTATGAATCTGGGAAAGCTATTCCAAACCAACAGGTAATTGGCAAGTTAGAGAGAGCTCTGGGAGCTAAACTGCGTGGAAAGAAATAAAGAAGCCTGGAAACAGACGGAGGATGCTTGGCTATTAAGTTTGAACTAATCATGTTTTGCACTGCTATCTTTAGTTTAAGTTTGAACTAATTTGCTGCACCTCCACCTGTATTTATCTTCCAAAAGGATGTGTGTTTGGTCCAGGAAGTACCTGTGTTTTTAAGAATATTTATGAAATGACCAATATGCAAACAATTTCTGCTAGATCTGTCTTGCCTTGCCTTGCTCTGTGTACTTGCGTGCTTGTACTCTCGTATGTGTAATCATTTGGTGCAAAAGATTTGATATTCAGTGGTGAAATTGGTGTCGCATTATAAATTTGAAAGTCTCTAGAGGTTGAGATTTGAAATTCTCAAGAATAAACAAGGTAATTATTGTATCCTTTTTTTAGTGGTAAAAAGAATAGTCTCCTTGAGGCCACAATTGCCATAGTTACTTTGAAGTTAATACATTCAAGTGTGTATTTAGGGAAGATATTCTCTTTAAGCTCATAGCCACATGAACCATGGTGGTTCAGAGCATTTTCTCTACTCCCAATGACAAGCTAACTGATTGATAACCAAGTCACAGACTCACAGTTCATAGGTTAAGAGCATTCTCTCCTTTTTTTATGAAATAATGTGGATGTCAATTTATTAAAAAGTAAAAAATAGATAATATTAAAAAGTAAAAAAATAGGTAATATTACACAGTGACTACTTATATTTGGGTAATAAGATTGTGCCATGACAAAAAAATCTTGGTGTAATCTAACAAAACGTTACTATGATATTTTTTTATCGCATAGCTTGTACTCTGTAGCTTTTCATTAATTTTTTCTTGTAAAGAGGGTCTAACAAGTAAATTGACACAATCACATAATTCCTCTTAACAAATTTACAGTATGAATCACTTTACCATGTTTGGTTGGTGGAAAGGAAATGAATCATTTTCCTTTCCATTGGGAAAGTAATTCCTGAGGGGGAGGGGAGGAACCAATTTCCTCCACTTTTTCCTTTCATTTGAGAACCAACTTCTTTTCCTTAGCTGTCCCAAACGCAGGAAAGGAAACACTTTCCTTTTCCAATACTCAGATTCTGGGAAACAAACATGGCCTTAGTCTATTATTGGTAAGCACATGGATTTGTGGATAAACAAAGTAGAAAAACTACAAATGCACAATCACAAGCAGCCAAACAATCGAAATCACAAGAGATGGCGATAGTCTACTGGCTGTTCTTGCTGGCCATCATTGATTAGCTTATCAACACATTTTCAATACATATACCGCAACATTGACTGGCCTACCCCGTCATCACTGCCGGTCAATATTCCGGGACCGGTTGGTCCTCATCCGCCGGCGGAGCCAGAACCCATTCTCCATTTTCATCCCGCACCATCCCTTTGTTCTTCTCAACCCACCACAACGCCGGCACCGAACACTCCGTCTTGAGAAAATCACACGACTTGTTCACCAAAGCCACACTCCTCTTTACCTTGAGCTCGAACTCACCCTTCTCTCCGTTCCACCCCGCCACTATATGCAGCATCGCCTGCAAGTTGTGCCAGTCCCCAGCGTCCTTCGAGTCCTTCAAATACGGCGACTTCCTCGTGTCGATCAACACTTCAGTCCCTATATAACGATACCCCAGAACCCGTCCCGGGTAGTGTGGAATCAAATCGATCTTGTTCCTTATGTGCATAATCTTCAGATTCGGGTGCTGGCCTATCCTGGTCTTGAAGGCCTTGTTCCCGACTTGCGGACACCCGAAGACGAAAGCCGCCACCGGAATATCCGAGATTCCGTTCTCCACCAAGTCAAAACCGCTGACTACTGCCAGGCTCGCACCGAGACTGTGCCCGGTCAGCGCTATGCTCAGCTTCTCACCTTTGTACTTCTCCCTCAGCTCGTTGATTTTGGTCAGCAGCTGAACTCTGGCGCTGGATTTGGTGAAGGCCGATTTCGGGTCGTCGGAGATGTACATGGACAGCCAGCCTCTCATGACTTTGGGAACCTTAGCATTTTCATCATCTTCTTCCTCGTCACTGCTACTAGTGCCACCATCACCATCACCACTACTGTGTTTGAGCTCATTGTTTACTGTGTTCGGTTTGAGCAGCGGCGCCGCGGATTCAAGCTCGGCGCCCAGCACATTAACCCACTCGTAGTTACGGGTGGTGCCGCGCCAGGCGACGTAGATTTCGCGGCGGCCGATGGACTTGCTGTAGTCGTCGGTGGTGACGGCGATGTAGCCGATCCAGTTGGACTCGCGGTCCCATGACTCGCGGGACAAGGAGTGGAGGAGGAAGCCCTCCGGGACGCTGACGAGTGCGGTGGCGTAGAGGAAGGAGGCGATTTCGTAGTTGGCGGCGTCTTGGAGCATCACTTTGTCGAAGAAGGAGGCTTTGCCGTAGCGGCTGGACCCGGCGTACTTGGAGTTGGCGTCGTTGTTGAAGGCGTCGTAGGTCCCCTGGCAGAAGTCGCCGCACCGGAGGATCAGGGTTCGGAGGTGAAGGTCCAGCGGGTCCAGGAGGCCGGCCCAGTTGTTCTCGCCGAGGAGAGCTGACCATGCTGGCCCTGGTTCAGTAGTGGAATCAGTGCTTTGGGTCTGGGTTGTGGTATCCATGGCTGGTTTTGGTTCAGAGACTGAAAGCTGTGTTTTGTGTGCTTTGGATTGGTGGCCACCCATTACGATCGTTTGTTTTTTTTGTAAGGCTCGGACCTGTGTGCGTTATTGTTGTCCTGAAGCTCCTGAAAGTTATGTATTAATTAATGGGAGGGGGGGAGAGGGGGAAGAGAATGGTATTGACTTTTTTTTTAGGGATTGACCCAAGAAAAGAAAGACTGGCATGGGAGGGATAAGGAATGGTTGGTGGTCAGCAATTGTTGTTGTTCTACTTCTACGTGCGCATGGAAATTTAAGGAAATTTATCTGGCGGCAGTGTACCATGGTTTCAAGTTGTTTCATAGGAAAATGCAGGAGAAGGAATCATTTTTGGTTAGAAGTAATTAGAATTTGATTGGTGGGGGTTACGAAAAAGATAATAATAATTAATGAAACAAGTACGTGTGAACGTAAGCGCTTGCTAATGACGAGAGGCACTACTGATAACAGAGCCGATGACTGCATAAGAACGATTTCTATGACTAGTTTATTTAGGTCAACGCGGTTCACCTATTTTCATTGAAATGAAAACCTTATTCAGACCAAAGAAAAATGAAGGAGGGAAACCTTCTAATCAATCTCGTGAATCATACTTGATTAGTAAGTTTGTTAGGGAATATACTCTTTAGTAATTAGTACATATTGGAATCAAAGTCAAATGTTTTTTTGAACGGGCAACAAGCAACCAGCTAATTAGGAATGTTTTTATGAGAAGAACAATTTCACTGTTTTTAGGTGATAACGATGTTTGAATTTAAGTTATAAATTTTTATTTCAGTGTCATAATTTGGTCTTTCCAGAATCAACTCGAATATTTCGGAGGGCTTGTGTTGAACTAATATGCGACCTTTCAGCCTTAATCTTCGAGGAAGTCCAGCAACATTATCTAAAATTTTCTTATCCTGTTTAAAAATTTACCTTAAAGTAATTTTAGCTAGACACTTTTTAAAATTTGCTCCAACAAATACAACTTAAAATTAAGCTATATTTGAATATTATTTATTTCTGATTGGTTCATAAAGAAAAAATTATTAAACCACCTGGTGTGTTGAGATTGATCAAATGGCCTAGTATGAAACCCTCATGTCTAGCGTGTAAGTTCCAACTCCCACCAATTTTTAGTCAGTAGATTTGAGGGGTTTTCAGGTTTGTGTGCCTGTGGCAGATGATTAGTCTGACTTTATTGGGATACTCTCGTGGGCCTCGATCTAAATACTGATTGAGTGGGTGTGTTAATAATTCGCTAACGTCACCGATCTGGATTGCTACCTCACCCTCAATCATAAAAAAAAGAAGAAGAAGACTTCAGTTATTAATTGCATTTCAAACATAAAAGAAAATAGTTGATGTAAAGTTGACAATTTTTATGACCTCTGTTCTCTCTCTCTCTCTCCCTCTTTTTTTTTTTTTTTGAAAAGAGGGCTGGTGCAGCTGCCCACAAGCCTTGATTAATGAAACCATAGAATACAGGGGGGGGGAGAGACATAGAGCCTGAACCCCAACTTACAAAAAGTAATGTATTCTAACAAGCATCAGTTAGCAAAGAGTGCATCATTGGCTACTCTATTTGCTTTGACAAAGCGGTGACATAACGGAAAGATAACTCTATGAAGGAGAAATATCATCATAACAAATAGCACAGCTTTCCTACTATGTTGCCGCACAGAATCATATCTGGCGGCACTTCGTTTCATCCTGCCACTAAGAGGCTGCTTCCATTTTAAAACAGATAGCCGTTTCACTAGGCCAGACAAGACACACTGAGTGTGCAAACCGGGACAAAGCCCACTATCGCCTACCATACTTTGATGGGGTCTTATTAGAGACAACAAACTAACTAACAATAAAGTAAAAAAAAACATAAAGAAATAACAGCAGCCCAGATTGGGCCCAAAGCCTGAACCCAGGCCCAAGATCTGTCCAAGCGGGAAAGGAGACCACGCGCCCAGGAATAGGGAATGAAATAGGGGATTTGTTGAAGTTGGTATTTGCGAAAAAAAACCTTAAATTTTTGGTAGAAGTAATATTAAGGGATCTTGGACGTGCTCTTATACAAACATACTAAAAAAAGAAAAACACTTATCAAAACGGGATCATCTACAGTACATTAATGTACTGATACATCAAGTAGACTAGGTTCAATACAGAAGTAGACTAGCTTAGTACATGGGTAGACATGCATGGAGTTAGTCTACCATTGTACTGAGCTAGTCTACATCTGTATTGAACCTAGTCTACTTGATGTATCGGTACATTAATGTACTGAAGTATTTTCCTATCAAAATCATCAAATTTATAAGAGTTTTTGTCCATTTACCCCATTTTTAGAGATTTTTTTCCCACTTACCCCATTAAGTATTTTTAATTTCCTCTTACCCAAAATACTCTAAGGAGGTATTCCCTAATACCCCATTAAGATTTTTTTTGTTTTTTATTTTTTTAAAAATATCATTTTACCCTCACCCGTTTATTACTTAGAGAGAGAGAGAGAGAGAGAGAGAGAGAGAAACCATACGAGACTTCACCAGAGCTCGGTCACCGGTCGCAGGAATCCGGCCATTGGATTTCGATTACCGGCCGCCGGAATCTGACCAACTATCGCCGGAAAGGTTTGTTGCCCCAATAGACGTCTATTGCTCCCCATTGCCCCCCAATAGAAGTGTATTGCCCCCAATAGTCTATTGCCCCCCAATAGAGGAGTAATAAACCTCTATTGCTCCCCAATAGAGGGGCAATAAACCTCTATTGCCCCCTAATAGACGCCAATAGACTTCTATTGCCCTCCTATAAAACTTTTGATAGCTGGGATGAGAACTAATTTTCCTAAAATTAGACAAATAAAACTTTGATTAAAGAAAAAAATGAAGAGATTATATCAATTTAAAAACGTCTATTGTCCCCCAACAGACATCTATTGCCCCTCAATAGACCTTTAATAGTCCCTATTTTATAAAAAAACAAAAAAAAGAACTGACAGTGTCACGCCCCGAATTTTGAATAATAAATTCAAATCCGAAACATGAAATAAACAACTTAATCAAATAAACGTTCTGAATTTTTTTCTCAGATATAAACACATCTAGCCTCACTCACTAATACATAAACCAAATCCTCAAGAATTTAATATTACAACACACTCTCACCAAATTTAAATGTAAGCTCAATGAGCATAACAACCTCACAATAAAGCTGTAACTCCAATCCCACTACTCTAAGCAGCCTGATCACCTTCTCGATTCTCCTGACCTGTAGGATTACCCGCTACACAATTTGAATAGTGTACCGGGATTGCAACAACACCAAACCTGGTAAGCCATGACAGCCCGTATGAGTAAACAAGAAGGAAATGTTGATTTTAATTCATATTTCTTTTAACTCAAGTAAACAACCAACAATCTCAACATCTGTAAGGAAACATCAAACCAAAACACGGAAAATCCACAACGAATACATTTCCACAATCCTCTAATCCACAATATCACTACTTTGGTCCATCCCAACTGTTTGGATCCAACTATATCTCGGTTATTATTTAACCGGCGGTCTTCAGACTTTTCCCCTGTCCTCAGAGCACTACATCTCGGTTATTATTTAACCGGCGGTCTTCGGACTTTCCCCTGTCCTCAGAGCACTACATCTCAGTTATTATTTAACCGGCGGTCTTCAGACTTTCCCCCTGTCCTCAGAGCACTACATTTCTACCCTCTAATCAACTCAGAAGGTCAACATGATTATCACACACATTTATCGGTTAACATTAACATAATCATCATGGTAATTTCAAAGACAATATCATATCATAACCAAGTTATCTCAATTCCACACACACCTCAATGTCACACCATTCCATATATATATCCACGTAAATATATATATACGTAATCATCCGCTCAGGGATAATCACTAATACTAACTATAAATCAAGCACAAAAATCGTGAAATTCATTTTGTATAATTAAAATCATTTTACTTACCTATGGACCGTAGTTGATCAAGTCCATATGATTTAAAACAAATATTTATTCCATAATTATTTTCACACAATTACAACAAAATAAAGTAATTAAAAGTACTCGGTTCGTAATATGAACCACGTGAGGTTTACTCACCTCTAATCCCGCTGCGTCTTCACTTTCACAATACACACCAAAACCGCTCACCAAGGAAGACCGTCAATCACCTAATCAACATGATCTTTACTTAGTCAACAACTCATAAACAAATTTAAACGACAATCCAACGGTCGGATCCTCACAGATCGCCCTCAGGATCATCCTCCTAATTTATCACGAAGACCCAACGGTCGGATCTTCCTGAATCGTCCTTATAAACATCTCCACAAAATTTCATGAAAATCCGACGGTCGGATTCTCACGAATCGCCTTCCAAAATACTAATTCACAATTATACGAAGATCCAACGGTCGGATCTTCGCCCGTGTCCACACATGGTCACTGGGACAGTCATACGATCAACATATCAAAACTACAAGTCCATCAGGCGGTCCGATCTTCACAGATCATTAATTGAATAATCGAAATTAATCGAAACCGTACAATTCATAACTAAATCATACGATATCCAAAAATTATGAATAATATATGCAAACGATCGTATCGAAACGTAGAATCTAAAAATGTAAAGAAAACACATTTTTGACCCCCGGAGGTGGCCGGAAAATGGCCGCCGGAGTTTGGACAGAACCGCCGCCGACCACCGCCAATGGTGTCGGGGCCAGGCTGCTCCTCTTCATCTCATCAAGCCCAACTATTTTCCTAACTAGCATGAAGTCTGAAAATGAACGGAAGTGGTCGAAAATTACCTAGAACAGTATGAATGTGGCCGGAAATTTTCCAGAAACCGGTGAAGAATTGCAGAAACCGGCGAGCCACGATTTCGACGTACAAACTTCAATTTCAGGCCTCGATTCCTTCTGGAGAGTTGTTAAGAACATCAGGTGAACCCACTGGTTCAAAAATCAATCAAAACGATGCACTAAAACTCGAGATATCACGATCGAAAGGTTTTGGTGTTCGATCGAAAACCGGCCGAGCTCCGACGAACGTGAAACCGGTCACTCCAGGTGCGATCCTTCTAGGATGATTATCAGCAGGTTGAGGCGAGTTCATGGAGCTAAGGATCGGAAGTTTTGGTGGCCAGAGCTAGGAGAAAACCGGCGTTGACTAAAATCGAACTCAAATCGAAACAAGCTTGCCGCCGCCGCTAGAGGCCGCGCCGCCGTGGAAGGTTTCCACAGACGGCTTCAGAGGAGTGAGGCGAAGCTGATGGACGAAATTTGGTGAAGATTGGTGGCCGGATGGAGGAGAACTTGGCCGGAGAGCGTCGGCCCTGTTTTTCGGCTCGGTTCGGACGCTGGAGAGAGAGAGCAACGTTCAGTTTCCATTACGTTCAGTTTCCAAAAATGGAAACTGAATGATATTTTTGGAAGCTTGCCAAAAAAAGAAGCTTTTATAATAAACTGGAAACTTTTTTAAAAAATCATAATTAATTCATACGAACTCCAATTTTTGTGTTCCGCATATGCACGCGATCGAATCGACGAGCTCTACAACTTTCGTGAAGAAAGTTTTCCCGAATTCTGTACTTATAAAAAGTCGATTTTCGCGTGCCCCTAAATAATAAACGTTTTTCGAAATAAAATCGTTTCGAACTAATTCCACACTTCTCCAAGCTTCGTACATTCTCCCATGACCACGAAATCATTCTAAAATGTCATCGGAAAATAATTTGGATTTTTCGGGGTATTACAGACAGTGAATCGAAAATCAAAGTATTGCAATTACAAAACTCCGAGATTGAACCATAATCACATACACTGTACAATCTTTTCAAATTTACTTACAGCAAATTTCAACAGCAGGTTCACAATTACCACAACTTCTAATCTACACCACAGTAGAGCCAGTAAATAAACTTAACAAAGATCAATTCAATACAATTAGCCATGGGTAAAACAAAACCGATACAAAATCCACTGAAATTGACTGTTCTGGCGTCCAATACTGGACTCTTCGGTGTTTATGTTGGAAAGCACACTTTCATATCAGTCTTGGAAGTCAACCTAATCAAGCTCTGTATGTACGAATCGGACGCTGAGCTCGATCTCGTAGAGCTCTTGGAGGCCATGCTCTCTGTAATTCGAAGCTCTCTCTCTGTAAAGCGACAGAGGGAGGTAGAAGGAGCGAGCACGAAGAACAAGCAAAAGGTAGAGGAAGATCCATAGCTGTTTTTGGAAAACCCGAGGATGCTGCTGCTGAAACTAAGACCACGTAACGACAGCGGCGAGAGGGAGGAGAGAGTGAGATGCAGTCGATGGAGAAAGTAGTCGAGGTTGATTGAGGCGACAACCGACCCCTGTTCGTCAGGGTTTCGGCCACGGCGATTTGAGCCTAGGCGAGGCAGTAGCTGGTGACGACGCCGTGGTGGGCGGCCGGAGTCTAGTAGTAGGTAGAGTTGGCGTTGGAGCTTTGTTGGGTGGGGGGAGAGAGAGAGAGAGAGAGAGAGAGAGAGAGAGAGAGAGAGAGAGAGAGAGAGAGAGAGAGAGAGAGAGAGAGAGAGAGAGAGAGAGAGAGAGAGAGAGAAATCGGAGAGGGATGAGAGAGATCAAGGGGTTTATTAATTTGATTAAGGGCAAAATTGTCATTTTGTTTCAAATTGGGTTACTGGGAAAATAAAAATTTGTTGTTAGGGTAAGTGAGATCATTTTAGTTAATTTGGTGTTTTGAGTCAAGCTTGACCCATAAAGACAAAATTAGAATTTTATTCTCAATCAGTTGCTCTAATTCGTGAGAAGACCTTTTGGTGGTGTTTGTTACATGGGATTGGACTATCTTATTTATTAGAATAATAGCTATCCCATGTTTGGCTGAAACAAGGACTCACTTAAATGAGACTATGCAGTCCTCGAATCTGCCTCCACACCTTCTTATATAGTCTTCCCAAATTTCACCGGACTGTGGAAGGAACGCTCTGTCGTTCTTTACTTCTCGTCACTTACTCGTATCTTTCGCTTCGGTCTCTTTCAACTAGACCAGGTTCACTTTCTCTCTTTACTCGATCATACTCCCTTTCTTGCGTTAATCATTGTTTACTCTTTCCTTCAATCCCCTCTACTTTCTTCTTCTTCTTCTTCTTATTCTTCTTCTATCTCTTTGGTGTTTGGGTAGCTTGATCTGCTAAGATTTTGATCAATTTGTTGTCTAAGTAGCTTGACCTGGTAAGAATTGTGATCAATTTCACGTTTTTACTTTGCTCTTCTATTTTTTTTCTGGGTAAACGAAATGTTTTTTGTTCAAAGGCTAATTACTCACCAGAAATTTGAGTTCTTGCATGCAATTCGATTACCACAAATTCAAGTTGGGTTCCTAGTCAGTGGCAATGAAGACCTCTAATTTAGATTATGAGAAGAAATAAGAAAAGAGAGTCGGAGTACAGAACCATTGAAGCAAGAGCTGGACAAAGAAGACATATTTGTGAATTTGAGTTTGATTTTGATTTTTGCTTTTGGTATTTGAGATTTGATCTAATGTTTGGAAAATTGTTCAAACTAGTTATGGTGTTATGTGATAAAGCCTGGGAGAGAGAGAGAGATTGGGGGATTGGTTGCCTTGCTAAACCATATGTTTTGTTTTAAAAAATTTCAGATAAGTTGAGATCTGTCTCTATGTTTTTTAGATAGTTCATCAAGGCTTGGTTAATCCTTAATCGATCAGTTGGTTCTTTGTTCTTTTTCTACTCCACCAATCATTCTCCTGCTGTTCTTTCCTGTGTTGTTCTTTCTTATTAAGAGTTCTTCTGTTGTAGTCCTACTAAGCACCAAACATGGATCAAGATTAATTTAGCATAAGCCAGGCTTGAGAAGTCTTGGACTCTCATAGAAATTAAGGTGAGGCATGGTAGTCCCATGAAACAAACATGCCCTTTGTTCGTTCAGCATGGACCCCTTGTGAAGCATGTATGTCTCGTATGGTCTTTGGGCCAATGCGGAGCACATGCTAGACTTTGCTGTCTCTGACTTGACGGATATCAATACATAGGTGAAATGATGAGTGCATTCTGGAGCCACGTGTTGTGTACTGAGGCTCTAATACTAGATAGAACCTATCTGCTCATCAAGGCTGTCTTATGGAGAAAGTAATTCTGCTCTGCAGAGCTTGCATGTCTTTTGGGCCTACAAGTAGAAAGGATCTCCTAAGTTGGACTGGAGATGGCTATATGGTAACATTAAAGCTATGTTTGGGATATTTTTTTAGAAAAAATGGCTTCTGCTTATTTCTGAGAATAAGTGGTTGAAAAGCTAAGAGTTGAGTGTTTGATAAACTGGTTTTTTATAAATGTTATCGGTGGCAAAAGCAGTGACAAAATATTTGGTAAACTCAAAACTGGCTTGTGCTTTTTGTCTGTGGAATGACCAATTTAAACATGAAAGATTATTTTGCCCTAATTGTTTGGTAATACAATGTTGTTCAAATGCTCTTGTTATTAATCATATGTTTTGTTACAATTATCCAATATTAATCATATGGTCACCTTGATTTATAAAAATTGAAAGTTAACTAGTCCTGCTTTCTGCTTTGCACTCTTCTCCTATCTATGTTTTGTTACTAACATGATATCTATTGATATATTGTGCTGTAAACATTAACTTGGAAGAAGCAGATCAGCAGTACAAGAACAATCAGCTATACTCAGAGGTATATACGATGCAGTGATAAACAAGCTGAACTGTATGGTTTTCATAATTGATTCCACTGACATAATATGTACCATTGTAAAGATTAAAAATGGCACGATTCTGTTCTCATGAAAGTTCAGCTGGATGATTGATACGTCCAGCTGAACCATTTTTCAAGCGAAAAGGGTATCAAATGTCATGGAGATCTCCAAAAGAGGTAGGAGAGCCACATTATCTCCCTCGGCATCAAAAATTACAAGGGAAAGAGCAATAAAGAGAGAATTAATTTCAGCCTATTCCTTTTTGTGAGTTCATATAGAAATCGAGATGACCAACAAGACCAATTTACAATGTTGATAATGTTATCTTTAAATACACTTTAATTAAGCCAACAATGGTAATTCCATCATACATGCTAACATATCATAAAATTCCTAGAATGTGAAGCAGACATCTCAGTCATCATACAAGTCAATTAAGCTGACCTCTTTACCTAAATAATGTGTTGTATTCAAGGAAGTTTATGAAATATATTGCGCACAATAAGTTGACTTAGAATTCTACCTGTTAGCTTCAACTAGCTAGTAGACAATTATGACTGATTGAGTCATTGACCAGCAACAGAAAGCTTCATTGATAAGGCACTATATATATATATATATATATATATATATAGAGAGAGAGAGAGAGAGAGAGAGATTATCTCTAAGACCATCTCTAACAGAGAGGTCAATTGCCATGTGGAAGCCCAACGTTAATATTTGACAGCCCAAGCCCTTCTCCAACCCGTCTGTTTTTTACACGTGGATTAGACCGAACTCTCTCCTCTGTCAAATTTGACAGCCTCTTCTCTTTCTGTCATTTAATTTTTTATTGTTTCTCACTTTCTCTCGGTTCTCTCCCCCCTTCCATCGTTTTTCTTCCTTCATCTCACCCAGAGCTCCAAACACTTTGCATGTCTTCAAATTTCTTCTCTCTTCTTGAATTATCGGAATATGGATCAAAGATGCTCAAATTCATCTTCAGATGCTGCGAATGAAGAATTTTGGAATCTTGCCAATTCATCATCAAATGAGGAATTGATGAATTTGCAGATTATTGCTATACAAGAGAATGGAAGAAGAAGGCGTCGGGGCTCAGTACCTAGTCGCATATATAAAGATAGACAATGATTGCATGGCCACCAAACACTCTACAACGATTGCTGAAAATCCACATTATGCCAAAAAAGCTATCAGACAACAGAGTTCAGACGACAAAATAGTCATTTTCTGTCGTCTGAGTGTTTCAGACTAAACTCAGACGACACATAAATTAAATGTGTTGTCTGAATACAATGAGAAACCATGCTTGTTTCATTTTGAAGATATGGTTAGACTCAGAAGACACTTAAATGTCGTCTGAAAAGATGAAAATTTTCTTAGCAAAACGTTTAGATTTCCCTCCAACAAGAATAAGTCTATTCCCTCCTAAATGTCCAAACCCTATCGGTGACCAGTGAATGTAAAACTATTCAGACAACAGAGCTAAGAAATTCTGTTGTTTGAATAAGGTGAGTTTGACTTTTTTTATTTGAAGTCTGTTTTGACATAACACAAAACCTAGCAGCTTCGTGTTTTTCAATATTCCCACAAGCATTACCTCTCTGTCTAAACTCTCTTACCAACCAGAAACTCTATACCTCTCAAAAATCGGCCATCTCTCAAATCAAATCTAATTTATGAAACCCAGTCCTCTCTCACCCAGATTTCTCTCCTAATCTCCTTGACGAATCGATGATCGACGGCGGTTGCATGACAGGCATCGATACATCTCTGCTCCCCCATCGCTGACCTCGCCAACTCGATTGGAGACTTGGAGTTCTCCAGACTCGGCAACCTGCAAGAGTGCAAGGCTAGAACCAGCAACCCATCTCCGGTCTCCGATCTGGGCCTCCAGCCTTTCAAGCCCCACTGGCCACCGCCTCCAGTCTTTCAATCCCCACCAGTAACCCATCTCCGTGGCTCCGCCTCCACGTATCTCACCATCTCTCTCTTCCTCTCCGTTTTCTTCTCCTCCTTTGTGAAGGTCGAAGGGTCCTCCGATCCTCCTCTTGATCTGTAAATAATCGATTTCTAATCTTGTATTCTTGTAAATAATCAATTTCCAATTAGTAAATAATCGATTTCCATTTGATCTTGTATTCTTGTTGGTTTTTAACTAAGGTAATGCCATAATGATATAGTTGAAAACTTGAAATGGGTAATGGGTAATGTGTTCGATTTCGGATTTGCATTTGATGTTGATGGTATAATTGCAGACAATCAAAAGGCTCAAAATGATATAATTGCAATTAGGATTTAATGCCGTTTGCAATTAGGATAGGATGCTTGTGTTTTGCTGTGAATCTGATAGCATAATTGATACCAATCTGATAGCATGTTTGTGTTTTAGGCATCCAAATGACCAAATATAAACTCTAGTTGTTCTATTACTGAAACAGGAATTTGATAGCTTCTTTGACTCAGAAGTTGACCAAAAGACTAGATAGTTTTGGTTTTCTGGGTTTCAGAAGTAGTGAAAATGAAGCATGTTTTATATGTTTTTAGTCCAAAATCAAAATGTATGGGTCATTGAATCTGTGGTTTTGTGTTGGTGGGCTCAAATTCTTATGAGATTAGGTTACTGGGTTTTTTGCAGGTGAAGTATTCGCAAGAGCTGGACAACAATACCAAGTGTAAGTAATTTGTAGTTTAACCAATGTGTTTGTTTCGTGGGCTTATTAGTATGAGTTTGAGTGTTTTTGAAAATCTAATGGTTTTTATTGTTTTGCAATGATGAATTAGCCTGCAAAGCTAGAGGCAGCGATCTCCGCGTTCATTTTAAGGTACAAAAGAACTTGATATTCAAAACCAGCCGGTTCAAAAGAAGTTGACCAAAATTCTAGATAGTTTTTACTTCAACTTGTGGATATTTGTAAAAAAAAATTATTATTATTCTTCACCATTACATTTTCTAAAATGATACCCCTTTTTTCCCCTCTCAAATTGATCTTTTCCTGTACATTAATCTCAAGAGGAACAAAATCACCAACCCAAAGTTTATCTTCACTTCTTTTAAGTCTTTCTTTGTAATCTTTTACTTGCATAAAGCAATCATGTAGCTGCAGATAATAAAACAACATGCATTAGCTTTAGGCAATGTTCCAGAAGCACTAGCATTATATATAAATGCAGCACAGACCCTCTTATGTGCCATCTAGGCAGTAGCTTGAGAGAGCCAAAAGACAAAGCATTCTTATTTTTTTGTGCATTCTTACCTCAATTCTATGAATTTAATTTGGACGCTGTCATGTGTTGTTGTTAGTTGTTACTGACCTCTACTTGGAATTATTGATTCAAAGGAGTTCTTAACTTGTACTTGGAATTATTTACTCTCTAGGTTGGAGATTGGGGATTATCAAGAATCAATCACAATACTTTGGTATCTGGTGATGTGCGAGGAAAGCTTCCATGGATGACACCAGAATTGTTGAACGGTAGCAACAGCCGGGTTTCTGAAGAAGGTTAGTAGGACTTTATATATTTTTATATCCTATATTACTGCAAAAGGAAAAAGGCATCATTTTCCAATGAAATTAGCATTCAGCTATTATCTTTGACAAGTTTATATTTTTTCATTTGGAATTTTTATGTGGGAGATTTCATTTGTAATATTGTTTGGAATAATTGAATTGGTATTCTGTCATATTCTTCAATCGTGCTTCTTCTAGTCACTTTGCTATTATCATTCAATTTGGAGAACTTGCTTGTTTACTGACCTATTTCTTTAGCTTCTTTAAATCTTATATCTGTTAGAATGTCAACACATGTTAATGTGTTAGTTGTTTTGCATTGCGACATATCTGAAATATATGTGCAAATGTGCATTCCATTAGTCTGAGTGAGAGGGAGATGGGGCATTGTGGGTTGGGGGTTGAAGGAACCTGTCTATATTAACTTAATCCAAATACCATAAGATATAATATAGGCATGAATTCTTGACCTGAACAAACTTATTAAATTAAACACTTATCAACAAATTCATTATGGATGTCATTAAATGATTTAATTCTTGTATGAGTATGTTCTGGCATCTCTGGCCGCCTAATGCAATTATTAAATGATATTAATATTTCTTTTATCTTTGATAATTACATTGTGTGGCTTATCTAATGTTTTGATACATCTGTACAGGTCGCTGAGATTGTTGCTAACTTCATTGTGAAGGGTCTGGTATTCCAGCAAGGTCGTAGTTCAGGCATATCGTCAGGCAATTACAAGTAAGTTTTTCTTAACATCGTATCTCAATGCATGACTTGTAGCTCTTGTATAGTTTTTTCATTAAATATAGATGATTGAGGATTGATCTTGTACATTTTTCTTTTTTACTTCTATAGTTAGTTTTGAGGGTTTTGGCTCATGTAAGTATGTTTGTAAAGCTTAGAGTTTTATTGAAATGCAATTACTAATGAGTACAATAGTAATTGCATTTCAATTGTTGAAAACAATATTGTTTTTGTGAAATGAAAGTCTTAAAACTTATAGCAAGTTATGTATTGTGTTTGGGATATAGCATGTACAATAGTAATCAGTACTGAGCAGTATAGCATGTATTGTGTTTGGGATATATAAATGTATGTAAGATGTTGTACAAATCTTGATTATTTTACTTTTTCTGTGTAAGATGGATAAATCATGGATGATTGCTGATAGAAGTTCACGCAAGTTTGAGGTAGGAGTAGGACAGTTTCTGAAATTTGCCTCTACTAATGCCAACAACAAAGCAAAAATATGTTGTCCTTGCGTAAAATGCTGCAATACTGATGGATTTTCCATTGAAGTTGTTAAGGACCATATTTTTTTGGAATGTTATTGATAGTAGTTATAAGCATTGGAGGTGGCATGGAGAACCTAGTACAGCTGCCATTTCTGGCAATAGAAGAGGGGAATCTGAAACTGTAGATTGGGATGGGGGTAGTAGGATGGGAGAGAATGATGTAGAAGGAGAGAGTGAGGATGAGGAGATTTCAGAAGACTCAAATGAGTTTCTGAAGTATGTGCAGGATGCCGATAAGCCTTTGTACCCTGGTTGTACCAAGACAACCAAGTTAAATGGTCTGATTCAGACATTCAATCTAAAAGCAAAGCATGGAATGACCGATTCCTGCTATTCTGACATGCTGATAATGATCGGGGGTTTGCTTCCTGAAGGAAATGAGGTTCCTGCATCTTTATATGAGGCAAAAAAATCACTTAGTGCATTAGGTATGGAGTACCATACGATTCATGCTTGTCCAAATGATTGCGTCTTGTATAGACAGCAGCATGCAGATGCTATTATCTGCCCCACTTGTGGTGCTTCAAGGTGGAAATTAGGCAAGGATAAAACTGAAAAAGTAGGGATACCTGCCAAGGTTTTATGGTACTTTTCACCAATCCCGAGGTTCAAACGGTTTTACCAATCGACCATTACAGCTAAGAATCTGACTTGGCATGATTATGGCAAAAAGAAAGATGGAATGATGCAGCATCCAGCTGATTCCTCGACTTGGGATTTAGTTGACAAGAAATGGCTGGAATTTGGTAGTGAACCTAGGAACCTTCGACTAGCCCTCTCATCTGATGGGTTTAATCCTCATATTTCTCTAAGTAGCAGGTACTCTTGCTGGCCTGTTATACTTGTGACATATAATCTTCCGTCATGGCTATGTATGAAGAGGAAGTATGTGATGTTGACGCTGCTGATCTCCGGACCAAAACAACCTGGTAATGATATCGACGTATATCTGCAACCTTTAATAGATGATCTAAAAGTCTTGTGGGATGGGGTTGAGGGAGTATATGATGCCTTCTGAGGGGAATACTTTAAACTAAGAGCTATACTCCTCTGGACCATTAATGATTTTCCCGCTTATGGGAACTTGTCAGGCAGCATTGTGAAAGGATACAATGCTTGTCTGATATGCGTTGATAAGAGTGGACCATATAGGTTGAAGAAAGGTAATAAAATGTCATTCATGAGGTATCATCGATACCTACCTAGACATCATCCCTATCAAAAACAGTGTGCTGCTTTCGACAATACAGTAGAGGAGGAGCTTGCTCTTGTACCATTAACCAGAGAGGAGGTGTTTGCTAGAGTAGAGGGTATGAACTGTGCATTTGGCAAAAAGTGTCGTCCTGCAAAGAGTGTTGAAGACCGAAGCAGGCCTTGTTGGAAGAAGAAGTCAATTTTCTTTGAACTAGAGTATTGGAGATATATTCATGTACGACATAATCTCGATGTAATGCACATTGAGAAGAACTGCTGTGATGCTATCATTGGTACATTGCTAAACATTCCCGGGAAGACAAAGGATGGGGTTGCTACTCGTTTAGACATGGTTGAAATGGGCATTAGGACTGGTTTGAATCCCAAAATTGGTGCCAAAAGAGATAAGTTACCTTTAGCTAGTTGGAATTTGCTGTTAAATGAAAAGAAAATAGTTTGCAACTCTTTTTCCAATATGACAGTGCCTGTGCGGTTTTCATCAAATGTTAGGAGGCTTGTCTCGATGGATGATTTAAGACTTGTTGGTCTTAAATCGCATGATTGTCACACTATCATGCAAATTCTGCTCCCTGTTGCTTTACGATCTGTTCTTGAGAAGCCTGTTAGGTATGCAATCATTCGCTTCTGCCTATTCTTCAAGGCTATATGTGCCAAAGTGATTGATGTTTCCAAGCTACAAAAAATGCAAGCAGACCTAGTTATTACAGTTTGCTTGCTTGAGAGGTACTTCCCACCATCCTTTTTCGACATCATGATTCATTTGATTATGCATCTTGTCAGAGAAGTAGAGCTTTGTGGTCCAGTATTTTTTCGATGGATGTATCCATTTGAGAGATACATGAAAGTGTTCAAAGGATGAGTGAGATGTCGTAGGCACCCTGAAGGGTGCATAGCAGAGTGTTATATTGTCGAAGAGGCTGTTGAATTTTGTGCTGAACGTATGCTTGATGATGTTGGTACTGCTGGAATCCCAGAAAGTAGCAAAGCAGAATTTCAGAATGCATCCAAACCGTTATCAGGTGCTTTCATGATTTCTGTTTATAGAAAAGAAATGCATCAAGCACATCTTTGTGTATTGCAGAATACGGAGGATGCGTTGCCATATTTCCTGTAAGTCATTACTTATTCCTTTTTCCTTTTTTTTTTTTAATAATTATAATGTCAACATTTCCCTTCATTTTTTTTCTATTTCTTGCTAAGTGTTTTGTTTTTCTCCTCCATCCAGTGAACATTTGGAGTTATTAAAGTTGCTTTATCCTAAGTTCTCCAAAAATGAAACGTGGTTGAAGAATAAACAGAATCAAACCTTTTCGAACTGGTTAAAAGAGAGGGCAAGTTCTTCATTGATACATTTGCAACAATAAAATATTATGTTTTGATGGCTATGTAATGTATGTACTGTTTGCAGGTTTCAAATGAACTCATGTTTGCTGACAATAATGTTTCACAAACAATGAGATGGATGGCAGCTGGACCAAAGAATGAAGTGCCAACATTTAGTGGATACCAAGGAGCGTGACAATCTTCGATCTGTTCAAAACAGTGGGGTATTTTTGCTTGCTGATGCAATGCAGATTTCTAATATAAGGGATAAAAACCCTAGAACAGATGATATGCACTTTTATGGTGTGATTAAACATATATGGGAGTTGGACTACTACAAGTTTAGGGTACCTTTATTCTAATGTGATTGGGTAGAGAATGTTAGGGGCATCAAAGTAGACGAACTTGGGTTTACTTTGGTGAATTTGAATAGGATAGGGCACTTAAATGATGCTTTTGTCTTAGCTACGCATGTTAAGAAAATATTTTACATACAAGACCCCCTTGATGTGCAATGGTCAGTGGTAGTAAGGTGTCCAGATAAAGACTACCAAGAGGCTAATGATGATGAGCTACAAGATATTGAAGCGGAACAGCAACCATTTAATGCCACATTACCATCTGTTGAGACTTTTGATGACATAGTTGGCGATGATCACATCAATTATATGCGACCTGGAGATGAAGCCATATGGGTTGAGAATGAAAATAGTCATCATTGCTTATAGGATTAGATAATAGGGTTGTTTCCTTGCACTTTTGTTTGCTTCACCCGTCTTTGTACTGTGTGATTATTGATGAAATATATGAACCTTTTTAATATGTTAGTTGTTTTGTTAGTACTAGGTTCAATTTAGCTGCTAATGTGTTATGTACTTTTGTGTACTGCGATGTGATATTTGTTTTCAACCATTTATTTATACCTATTTCTAACTGTTTACTTGTTTCTTTTAGGTCATGGCTCCCCGGTCTAACAACACAGCCAAAGCTAGAGCTATAGAACTAAGGATGAAGGCATTGCAAATGAAAAGAGGTAAAAAGATTGTGTCAAAACCAACTGTTGAAGAGACTGATGTACCACTCAAATCTACCTTTGCTCAGCAAGATGCAGCCCCTAATAAAGCTGCAACCCCCAAGAAAGCTCAAGCGACATCAAGAAAAACAATGTTCAGACTTGCTCACTCTAACAAATCTGCATCCCCAAAGAGAGTGTATCCAAGCAAGCTGGTAAGTCCAAGAAGGCAGCATATCCACGTAATGTTGGAAAGAGCAAGGCCCCTGATGAAGAGGACAACCTAACCGGTGGACTACAGTTACTTAAGCGAGGGATGGTAATGATGAATCGCATTTCAAGGCGACTTATTCGTGGAAAGAGGGTGAAAGTTGAGTGTAATGCTCAAGGGGAACCAATTGGAAAGCCAGCTAAGGAGATGCAGTCCTATATTGGGGTATTGGCATGTACAAGGATCCCGATATCTATAAAGGATTGGAGAGAAGTGAAATTAGATGAGAAAGACAAAATCTGGGAAAGTATTGAGGTAATTAATCTGACTATATGTTTAATTGTATGATAATGTTGTTATTATAGTTGTGTTAATTGTATTCTACTTATTTTCATTAACAATGAGCAAATATTAAAGAAAGGTTCCCGCTTATGGTTTTGAACATATGCAGGAAGCATTTGTGGTGCCTAAGGAGTGGAAGAAATTGGTTATTACATCAGCTGCCAATAAATGGAGAGAATTCAAGAGCAAGTTGACAAACTGGTACATTATGCCATATTTGGATAACCCTGAACTGTTGGAGTTCCCTCCCGATGATTATCGATCCATTGACCAGCATGACTGGGATAAGTTTGTTGCTGATAGGACTACCACAAAATTTAAGGTTTGGCAACTACTGAATTTTAGTCCAATTATAGATAATGCTTTTCTTATTGTGGACACTTCTGCATACTCATTGAAGGAACTTCGTGAGGCACAAATAAAAAAGCGAAAGGAGAATAAGTACCCTCATCGAATGGCTCGAACAGGATATGCTAATCTTCAGGAAGAACTGGTTAGTATAGCCTTTTCTAGAGTACTTTACTGTATAATTGTTCTTCCTTGGATTTAGGACAGAGTAATGACCATTATACCGTCTATGTTCATATAGTCTGAAACAATACCAATCGAAGAACTTGATCGTGTGACAATGTGGGTAAAGGCACGACAAGACAAGACCGACAACTTCAACCGGCCGGCAGTCAAGAAGACAGTTGAAAAAATTGTAAGTTCAATTACAAGTGTAATTATTTTGTTCTGAATTTTCATAATTAATTTGCATCATTCATGCATCCATTGCTTCTATTTTATGTTTACAGGACAAACTAAGGCAAAAATTGTGTGAAGGTGAAGTGAATTCTTCTGGATCAGATGATATTCTAACATTGGCATTGGGAAACCCCGAGGCCCCTGGCAGGGTACGAGGTGTTGGTGGCTTTGTCAAGCCGGCTGCTTACTTTAATATACCAAAATGCCGAAAGGAATCTATAAAAGACACCTTGAGGGTGAGTGTGAAGAGGATATTAGCTGAAGAGAAAGAAACTATCATTGCCAATGAAAGAGCTAAATGGGAGCTGGAGATGGAACATCACATTGCCAAGGAAAGAGCTGCTTGGGAGGATAAGTTTAAGAAGTTGGAAGAAAAGGTTGCGAGGAAAGAGGTTGACAATGATTCATTGAAAACGTTGACACCGTTGAATGATATTGGTTCTGGACAAGGCAACTGTTCCCGGAAAAATGACAAGGGTATGAAGGTTGGTCAAACTGAGCTTGCTAGAAATGTCAAGAAGAAGTTAATCTTGATTAATGCTGCACAAGTGGATGTTGAAGAGTAGACTGCTATGCCGTTTCTGGATAGTAAATTGAGTAGCAAATTTGCATCAGTTATTGAGGATGATGTTGGGATAGTTGGTAGACCTCTCATCAAGACTAAATTCTGGGAAGTTCCGGTAAACTACATCCTATTACCTTACCTTCCTTCCTTTACTTTCTATTACCCTTATGGTTAGATTGATAGATCATACTTACTGATGCATGCTGATTTCTGAAATCTGATCTATGCAACTGTTTCAAAAATCTCAGGTTATGACCAATACGGTCAAGTTGGAGTCTAAGCTAGCAATAAATTCATTGGATAATGTAGTTGCTCTTGGAACCATCGTTGAAGTTGATATTGAGGCCAACAAACAAACAATCCATGGTGTTCCAATGGGAGAGGAAAATGTGCACGTGTCAGTCACCAAAGCTATTGTTGAAGATGCTTTGCTACCATTTCCTATCAAAGATGAGATTGTCCAAATACGCGATGCGATTCGCACATGCGTTGCTTGGCCTAAAAACTTGATTATACCCCCCACAGTTGAGCAAAAGGTAATTTCATTTGTTCATTAGTACATTTTCAGAAACCCTAAACTATTTTTATCTAATAATGATGCATATTATTGTTTATAAATATATGAAGGAGTAAAGCGTAAAATTGTGAAGAAGAGAAATAGAGACATATATGATGATGATGATGATGATGATGACCTTCAAAACCTGCCAGCCAAGTTGCCTATACCCCTAAAGATGTTGTGCCAATGGGCCAACACATTCTTAAAGGATGAGTTCACCATCCACACCACTTTGGGAGAAGAGCTTTTAGGTCATCCAAAGAAGGTAGCTATCTTTAGGAGGGATGTGTATGCCATGACCAACATGAAGGAGAAATCGAACGGCTCATTAGTGATGTATATGAGGTTTGTAGTGCACATTAAATCTGTTAAATTGTATTAGGTTGTATGGTGGCCATCTTCAATGTTGTAATTGTTGTTAAACTAAATCTGCTGTTTTTGTAGCTACCTCTATCAGGTTTTAAAGAAAACAAAGATGCTGGAAATGATAGCCTTCATAGACCCTGATCACACTGGTGCACTTGCGTGTGGAACTCCAACAGAACGAGCTCGTTCTCTAACTGTTCGGTATGGAAATGGGAAGCCTGGCCAGGTTTTTCTAGTTCCCTATAACTCAGGGTAAGCAATTTTGATTTAGACCTTACCTCCTAATATCTACAGTATAAATGCATGTTATCTTCATTAATTTGGGTATTGAGTTGAACATTTTAATGTTAGTTGTCATTGGATGTTGACGGTTGTGAACCCCGGTGAACAAGTGGTGCACTTCATGGATCCATTAAAGAGGCGACTCATCACCGATGAATGGAAAACTATTGTGGACGAGTAAGCGGCTTCTACATTCAGTTTGGTTCAATGTTAAATTGGTTGTTATACTTGGATTTTGCTAGAATTATTTCTATCTAAATGTTACTTTATAAGTTGTTCAGTTTCTGGCTGATTGTTGTTCTCGTCATGTTGTTTTAGTTCCATCAGAATATACAATGCACAGAAAAATAGGAAAGGCAGAAAAATAGTTCACTGGAAAAATTGTGCGGTACGAGTTGCAAACCAGCTAACTATATGCTAGTTGATTTTACTTCAACAAATGTTCTTTTTATTCCATAGTATCAGCCAAGTATTCAATAATTTTATGATGTTTTAGGGTATTCCGGAGCAATTGGGCGATAAAACTTGTGGACTGTTGATTATGCATTACATGAAAGACATAGCGGAGGACAAAAATCAATATTAATTGTATATATATATATGAGTGCCCTTGTACGTTGAGGGACACGGTCCCTTCCCCTTGTAATCCCTTCAAATCTTTCACCTCTGATTGAGATGATTGAGCTGCAATGTCTGATTGTTTTCCAATAGTCTAATATTTCAACTATATTATTATATTCATCTTGATTTGGTTCTTTGTTTGAAGAAAACTTTAGTGACGATCCATTAAAGCTCTGGATAAAAAGTATAATAATAATAATAATAATAATAATAATAATAATAATAATATTATTATTATTATTATTATTATTATTATTATTATTATTATTATTATTATTATTATCAAAAAACACAAGACATTGCAGCTCAATCATCTCAATCAGAGGTGAAAGATTTCTACAATCCAGGCTTTCCTGGAGAAATTTATAATTCAGTAAATGGGGTATGGAAAGCCCATATTTCAGGAATCAAAAAAGATTTCAGAGTGCAGCTAACCCAGCTGACAACTCAAGTCTCAGATCTAGTAGCACAACTAGACGCTGAGAAGGTAAAAAACTTCAAATTTAAACATGCCAGCCTCCAAGTATTAAAACAAATAAATTGGAGTGAAGATTTTTCACTTGAGAAGATAACCAGTTTTCTCCAGTTGTCAGAACTGTTGGATGACATTATTGATCCAACATTTGAACAGATTAAAAGAATCTGTCTTTTTGAAAAAACAAAAAGTCATCTTCCTGGACATATTTTTTCTGATATTTATAACAAAATCCACGATCATGAGCAGATAATTCAAGATCTGTTTATGGAATATTCAGAATCACTGAATATGAAAGAATAAAAGATATACATATGTTTTAGGAGAATTTAAATTTGTAGGCTATAAACCATATAATCTTTGTTCATTAATAGATACAGGAGCAACAGTCTGTGCATGCAGACCTAATGCTCTACCACAAGAAAAATGGACATTAATGAAACACCCCATTAATGTCTCGGGTATAAAAGGAAAAGATATAAAAATTGAGCATAAAGCTAAAAAAGTAGCAATATGGTTAAATGGTGTTAAATATATAATACCAAAAATTATAGCTTTTCCAGAAATGAATGGAGATGTGATATTAGGTAATAACTTTACGTTTGCCTACTATCCTATTCTTCTTGACATAGGGTACATAGCCCTTAATGTCAACAACATTAAAGGTGAAATACACAAAATTCCTTTCCTACCACAACATAAATATAAATGTCACAAAGGTTTCGCGCCAAGCCAGCGTGGTGACCAACAAGAAGAAATCACCGGACTTAAAAAGGTAGATCATACAAGCCCTACTATTGAAAAAATAGACCATACACAATCTACTGTTGGAAAAATAGACCATACTAAACCTACCAAACTAACTAACTCTACAAACCCTGTAGAAACAAAACTTCACGTGCTTAGTGAAACACACTGGGTATACAAAGTCTTAGAAGAAAACTTTAGTGACGATCCATTAAAGCTCTGGATAAAAAATCCAAGATATTGTGCACTTAAACTTCGAAACCCTGAAGTAATAATACGGGTCAAACCAATAATCTATACCAGACAGGATATCAATGAATTTGATATTCAAATAAAAGAGTTAAAGGAAAAGAATCTCATAGAAGAAACTATAAGCCCACACTCTAGTCCTGCATTTATGGTAAGAAACCATACATAAATTAAAAGAGGAAAAGCACGTATGGTAATCAACTATAAGCGGTTAAATGAGCAATTAGAATTCGATGGATACTTTATCCCTCGAAAAGATGTTCTAATCAATCAAACCAAAGGAGCTAAAATCTTTAGCAAATTTGATTGTAAGTGAGGATTTTGGCAACTAAAACTAACAGAGGAGTCAAAACCATTGACTGCCTTTAGTACTCCATGTGGACACTACCACTGGAATGTTATGCCTTTCGGGTTAAACATTGCCCCTCAGGTATTCCAAAGATGGATGGACAGTGTCTTTAAGGACCTTAAAGATTTCTGTGTTGTCTACATAGACGATATCTTAATTTTCTTTGAAAACAGAGAAGATCATAAAAAACATCTTCAAATTCTGTGTAGTAAATTCCAAAAACATGGGATTATACTATCACCCAAGAAAATTGACATAGAACAAGAATCTATAGATTTTCTTGGAATAACTCTAAATCATTCAGGAATAAAGCTACAAGAGCATATAGTCTCTAAAGTGAGAGACTTTCCTGAAGAGTTAACTGATAAAAAACAATTACAAAGTCTATTAGGAATTTTAAACTATGGAAGAAGTTTTATCAAAGGATTATCTCAAAAAGAGATCCCTTTAATAGAAAACTTAAAGAAAAATAAAGAATTTTGTTGGACAGAAAAAGATAAAAGAATTTTAAGGCAAATTAAACAGGATTTAAACAAAATCCCTGAAGTTTATTTCCCAAAATTAGGAGATAAGCTAATCTTAGAAACAGATGCTTCAGATAACTGTTGGGGATGTGTATTAAAAGCAATTCCTGCAGAAAAATGGGAAGAAAAGAATCCTCCCATATCTGAAAATAAAATAAGAGTTAGGAAACAACCTATTCCCAAGAAACTTCAAAAAGAAGAATTAATATGCGGATATAATTCCGGAAAATTTAAACCAAATGAGATTAAATACATAATCTTTGAAAAGGAGCTCTTAGCCATAAAACTTGCTTTAAAAAGATTTCATATTTATTTGGCCCCTGAGAATTTTATCATCAGAACTGGCAACCAAGCAGTTCGTGACTTTCTTATTAATAAAAGAAATATTTTAGAAGGAAGAAGGTTGAAATGGTATAATCATATTGCAATGTATACTTTTGAGGTAGAACATCTCAAGAGTTCTTATAATTTTCTTGCTGATTATTTAAGCAGGTATGGATAAAGACAAGGAGATTATAGATCCATCTAACACAGGATGGATTACTATTGCTAAAAAGGAACCGGCTCAAAGTTCTTCCAGGCCAACCCAGCCTCAGCAAAGGCCAAAACAGCCTTATTTTCAGAACAAAGCTAAACCAGCTTATAGCTATTATGTTGTCTTTGAAGGATTCCAAACAGGCGTCTTTCACAGTTGGGCAGAATGCTGTGCTGCGATAACCAGATATCGTGGAGCATTTTGGAAAGGTTATACTAATGTTGATATTGCTGCATTAGAATATCAAAAATATATTTCAGTAAAATTAAAATGTCAAGTGCAAAAAACACAAGACATTGCAGCTCAATCATCTCAATCAGAGGTGAAAGATTTCTACAATCCAGGCCTTCCTGGAGAAATTTATAATTCAGTAAATGGGGTATGGAAAGCCCATATTTCAGGAATCAAAAAAGATTTCAGAGTGCAGCTAACCCAGCTGACAACTCAAGTCTCAGATCTAGTAGCACAACTAGACGCTGAGAAGGTAAAAAACTTCAAATTCAAACATGCCAGCCTCCAAGTATTAAAACAAATAAATTGGAGTGAAGATTTTTCACTTGAGAAGATAACCAGTTTTCTCCAATTGTCAGAACTGTTGGATGACATTATTGATCCAACATTTGAACAGATTAAAAGAATCTGTCTTTTTGAAAAAACAAAAAGTCATCTTCCTGGACATATTTTTTCTGATATTTATAAAAAAAATCCACGATCATGAGCAGATAATTCAAGATCTGTTTATGGAATATTCAGAATCACTGAATATGAAAGAATTTAACATCCCAAAACTCAGTTTCATCATAAATCATGATGACTGGGAACTAGCAGCAGTTGAATGGGGAATAATTAACCAGATTA
Source organism: Rosa chinensis (assembly GCF_002994745.2). Classification (NCBI taxonomy): domain Eukaryota; kingdom Viridiplantae; phylum Streptophyta; class Magnoliopsida; order Rosales; family Rosaceae; genus Rosa; species Rosa chinensis. The sequence goes on from NC_037089.1 coordinate 45,958,066, forward strand.
TTTTCCAAAGCTTAAATACTGATGAAATTAAAAATTTTCCTCAGTTCATCAAAACAATGGTGTATCACGTAGCCAAAAGCTACCGGCTCTCCAAATATTTAACCTTCAGCATTGTAAGTACAATTGGATGGAGAGAAAGAGAAAAGTTCTTCCAACCATACCAAATATGGTTGTTGACAGAGACAGAGGATCATCAAGTTAACCAAACTATGGTCCCCAATGAAAAAGTTAATAAGGTAATTAGCACCCTAAATTTAGAGCACTACGCAACTAAATGTGGAGCTCAACTAAAGCAAGTTGCAGAAGAGGTCAGACAAAGTAATCTACTTAAACTGACCGATGGAAAAAGAATTTTTGTCACCCATATGGCAAGCAGCTATCAGCCAACTCCTGAACAACAGAAGGAGGCCGAAGACCTGTTGGCTACCATAGCCACAGATGTTACACAATTAGACATCCCAATAATGCTGGCACATGAGATTGAAGAACTAGCATATCTACAGTACCCAGACGAAGCCAATTCCAGCTCAAACCAGAGTTTGGGATTAGATGACGTGGGCTACCACAATCTTGAAAACGCTATGGAAGCATAGTGGGACCCACAGATCCATACCGACAGAAACGACAACCAGATAAAAAGTCTACAGTCGCTTCGAAGGCGGTAGAAGTTTGTAGAAATTGTATAGGTGTCACTTTAACCTAACCAAGGTTCAAGGGCGTAGACACACTAGGGCGAGAAGGGTCATTTGACCATTCTCAGTTTTTTGAAATAGCCCCTGATTGGTTGGAATGTTATAGACTTTCACATAATATTATATTTAATTATGTTATTTGACCCTTCTGACAGAGAAGACAAAACAATGGTCGAAACAGTTTTGGTCATTAATTTACCAATTATCCACAGCTTGGACAACCGCACAACTTCACCATTCTTTTAATTTCTTACTATATTTTATTCATTGATCAATTAAACAATTGTTATCCGGTATCTGTTTAGATTTTTTTACTTTTTTTTGTTTTTCTCCTAATCATTTTTTATTTTTCCACGCTTGTCTCTCTTTATATGATCAAAGAGTTCATCACGTCTTTTCTAATTTTCAGTAAAGACTTCGACATAACTAGACAGTAAGCTTTTATTTTAACTTGTTAATAACTTCAATTCAATTAAAAGAATTCATTTAACTCTCTGCATAGTTTATAAATTTTTAGAGATTAATAAATTTAATTTATTCTTTCATAAATATCATAGAAAATGATTTGTGAAACCAATTATTTGATGAAAATTTGTTTTTGTTTAATCGTTGAAATTTGAATCCTGACCCTCCTAGTTCATGTTTCTGGCTACGCCACTGCCAAGGTTAGTGACTATCAAGTCACTATATATAGTTAGGGTTGTAACTATAGTTAGGTTATTTTTTGTTAACCATAGTTACTCCTCAATTGTATATATATGAGTGCTCTTGTACGTTGAGGGACACGGTCCCTTCCCCTTGTAATCCCTTCATACTCTTGTAAACATTTCCGCGATATAAATAAATTTTTCTCCCTTTGTGTAAGTGGTAGAATATGAAGACTTGCTCTCTTTTTAATAATTATATATATATATATATATATATATCAACTCCTTCCAATTCTGGTTAATGTTGTGAAACATATCCATTCACATTAACTTGTATTTTTTTTTTATATACTTGCAGTGGGAAAGGAAAGCAAATCACTTCTACACACAAAAAGACATTGATCAGGTCCAGGCCGAGTGGGCTAAATATGTCAGCCAATTTCAACAAAGCTAGTGTGCCGAGAAGATTCTAATTTTGGACATGCATCATCTATAACCCATATTAACTAGTTATGCAGTTGGTCTAAGTATCTATTTTTGGCCTGCAAGTACAGTTTAATTATGATAAGTAGATAGTATGAGATATCAGTGGTTTTTGGGTTACATTTATTGATCATGCCAACTGCTATGTGTTATTGAATTGATGTTTATTAAGTTTAGCTCCATGATAGATGTATGTATATATAGCTGTAGGAACAGATTGATCAAATATTGGTATTTTTGTGAATGGATTTCATATTTGATGAATGCATTGTGTTGTTCCCAGATTTACATGATTATGGCACAACAGGGATACGAGTATGACATCTGGAATATAAAGCAATAACAAAATGATGTTGTTGGACGCGTCAAAGAACAACAGAAACAAGAAAAAATGTGTTCATATTTGGACACTTAAACAACAGAAAATTGTCATCTAAAATAGAAAGTAACAACAGAATGAAATCCAAGTATGTTGTTTTATATGCACTCAAAAAACAGATAATTGTTGTCTTCATGTCAAAACAAAGACAGAGTCGAACAAAATTTGTTGACTAAAAACTAAAACAACCACATAAAATTATAGTTAATGCAGAATAGTATCAACAGATAGAACCAAAATTCTATGGTTACAAACAAAATGAAACAACATTTAACTGTCGCTCAAATTAGCATCAAGCAACAAATAATTGTCTTGTCTGTGCTCTTCAACCTTTAGTTAACTGTTGTAGAGTATAAACCACAACAATAGATAAATGTAACCTTAACAACTTTTAAACCACACTTAATTGTAATTCCAAGTTATATGCCACAACAGATAACTATTACTATAAGTTAATAAAAACCACAGACAACTGTTATTTGTATTCCCTTTAAACGTCATTTAACTGTCATCTGTGACTAAACTCAAACGGTAAATAAATATAGTATTAACTAAGTTCAATGTACACTTATCTGTGACTATAATGCATATAAAACAACATATAAATGTTATCGTAGGCGACTAAAGACGATAGATAATTGTATTCTAAACTGAACAAGAATGACAGTTAACTATTATTGAACTGGAATAAAACAGCACTTAACTGTTATTATAAGTCCATTCAGACCACAGAAATTATAAGGAACTGTTATTTGTTTGTAGTTCACACGACATTTATCTGTCGTTTGAATTCACTAGCCTCATGTCTCGATTTCATCAGACAACAGAAGACCTAACAAATTTCTGTCGTCTGATAAATAAGACGACAGAGGAAATCTGTCGTCTGATGCCCTAAGAGACGGCACCGTACTAGACAACAGAAATTTTTTTAATCAGACGACAGATCTCCTCTGTCGTTTGATTGCTTTTCTGGCATAGTGCCAGTCCATGAAGAAGTTGTATTTCAAAGGAGGTTTCGGATGCATCGACATCTTTTTCTTCGAATTCTAGCTGCGGTGGAAGCTCATGACTCCTATTTTGTTCAAAAAAGAGATTTGGTAGGCCGTCTTGGGTTATTGTCTCTACAAAAGGTTACTGCTGCTATGAGGATGCTTACCTATGGAATTGGGGTAGATGTTATGGATGACTATCTCAGAATTGGTGAAACCACTGCAATTGAGGCTATGAGAAGGTTTGTTCAAGCTGTTATTGAAGTTTTTGGCGCTGAATACTTAAGAATACCAACTTCTGATGATATTTCCAGATTGCTATCGATTGGTGAGAGTCGTGGGTTTCCAGGAATGCTTGGTAGTATCGATTGTATGGATTGGAAGTGGAAGAATTGTCCGGTTGCTTGGAAAGGTATGTTTTCTCGTGGAGATCATCGTGAACCTTCATTGATTCTTGAAGCTGTTGCTTCACAGGATCTTTGGATATGGCATTCTTTTTTTGGATTACCAGGCTCTCACAATGATATTAATGTGTTGGAGCATTCACCTTTATTTGCTGACCTCCGTGAAGGTCGAGCCCCTCCGGTCACTTATGAGATCAATGATCATGAATATACAACGGGATATTATCTAGCAGATGGCATATATCCTTCATGGGCCACTTTTATCAAAACCATTCCTTGTCCACAAGGAGAGAAAGCAAAGATTTTTGCTCAAGCTTAAGAGGGATGTCGGAAAGATGTAGAACGTGCATTTGGAGTGCTTCAAGCTTGTTTTGCAATTGTTCGTGGACCGGCTCGTTGTTGGGATCGTGAAACGCTTCAAAAGATCATGAAAGCATGTGTTATAATTCACAACATGATTATTGAAGATGAACGTCCTGAACGCATTGCACAAGATGATCTTGAAACTCTAGCAAGGCAATATGCTGAACCAGATATGGAAATTGATGATGTTTTGGTTTCACATAATCACACAATAGAGTTTGAGGATTTTATTAGCAACCATTTGCGAATCCGTGACAAGGGAACACATACTATGCTCCAAGTAGATCTAGTTGAGCACATATGGCAACGTCACTTGGCTAGAATCAGTAAGTATATTTTGTTTTTGAGGCAGTTTGTATCAAGTTTCTATTTATTCCTTGTGACAGTTTATTTGAATTTGAATGAAGGCTTAATGTTTGACAATAGAGTTTGCTATTTGTGAGTGAGTTTTGCTATTTTTATGTTTTGCTTTTTGAGGCATTGGTTTCTCATTCACATTTGTTTTATATTGCCATAGATAATTGAGGGTGTCCAGCACATTTGTGAGCCGAAAGACTTTTGCTCGTAGATGAGAACAGAGTTGCTATAGCCTAAAGACTTTTATATTAGTAAGTATATGGAATGTGGTGATCTTTATTTGTTTTGTTGTTTAAGGCAATTAGCATAACAAAACAACGCCTGTGGTATCCAGTGGCATCTAGTTGCAGTTTGTCTCTGTTTATTTCTTTAGTTTGTATCAATAGCTTGGTATTTGTTTACTCTAGTCGATTATGTTTAAATAGGACTTCAACTAATATTAGTAGTAAGGAGTTCATTAGTTGATGTATGTATTTGAGAGCTTTCTGAATCTTACAATTACCATTTGGACCTGCTTTATTCTGTCCCTGCATCACAATTTTTACACATTGCAGAATGAAAAGGAATGCTCAGAGAAAAAAAAAAAAAGTGACTACATTCGCATACACTGCCATGTATATACAGCTCAATTTAAATATGAAGATTGGTTTTGACTTTTAATTGGCTCATGATCATAAATTAGCTGTTAGCATGTAGTAAGCACAAGATTGCAGCTGACTCGGGTGAACCTGTTAGCATGCAGTAAGCACATAGATAATTGGTTCCTTCATTTGTTGTGAGATATGCCAAAATTGTGGTGTACATATATGCATTTGCCTTATAGCCCTGTGGTATCCAATTATGTGAGAGATTGAGGTCAATTCAATCGAGTTTGTATCAAACTGATAGTCCTAGGAAATTGTTCCTGCTGAGGAGAGCTGGCAAAGTTGAAGAAAACTCCTCGAGTGATAGTTGTCAACAGGAGAAAGTTATTGATCAGTCAAAACTACTTGGTTTATTTATTTCTTGGAGACCTGTCATGCTTTTCTTAGTGTGGACTGTTATGTGGTCACTGGTTAGTCTATTTGTTACTTCTATGTGGCTTATCTTTGGGAGATGTTAACAAGGTATCCACGGTATTGTGTATTAAGCAAAATTCCAATCTTCCCCTAGTGAGAAAGACTGGTCTTAATTAGTAATTTTTATCTTATTGTTGAATCATAATTAAATTTGTTTCTAAATTTATGGCTGGATTTTGCAGTATGTACTGTTTCATACTCACAGTACACGATTTGTCTCCAAACATAGATGTCTTATGGTGAGCCCCTTATATTACTTGTATGGGAAACATATTGTAAGTTATACTTTTGAAGGGTGGCATTAGTTTGATCAATAATGTATCTGGTGCAGGTATTTCTTTGCCTCAGAAATTTATTCCTGATTGTATTCCATATGAATATTCTCTTTATGATATTCTAATTGGCCATACATACGGCTGCACCAACGCCCCTCTGCTTTCTTGCTTTTGTCTACATTACAATCTCTTCAATGCTCAAGTCTTATTTGTGGCTGTAAGTTCTCATTGTCTGCAGAATCGTGTACCTTAACCAGTGTTGATACTTAAGTTGTGAGTGTATATTGGCGCACCTTACGTTTTGCAGGGTCTGTGTTATGTTTTCCCTCTTGTGTTTATAATTGTCGAGATGGTATAAATGATTTAGTGCCTAGATAGAATATGGAATATTTATCTTTGCAAGTTGCTACAAAGCTTAACATATGAATTAGGAATGGGAAATCATTTTGCTTGTTTCTTTTGCTGATTGAGTAGTAGAGTTGGTTGATTCAAGTAATGAAGGAAAGTGCATATAGTGAGAAAAGATATGTTATTTAAAGTTTGCTTGCAAGTATTGCTTTTGATAGGCTTTGGGGGATAAGAAGATTGTTTGATTTATTCTATAAAATTTTGAATACCCCTATCAAAGAGGCCTTCAAATAATAATTTGAGAAGGATACTGGTTTACCAACAACACTTGACTTCTAGGCGCATTAAATTTCATGTTCAAATGTATCCAGAAAGCCTACTGTTATGGCATCTCTTCTATTGAAATCTGACCTGCATTTGTCTTTGTTGTAATTGTTCTTATATTGGCCAGATTTTTGTGATTGATCCAAGTTGTGTTTCAGGTCATCTATGATAGAGGTAGCGACATCATAATTGTGAGGCACATTTGTGTTATTTTAAGAACGTACTTTTGTAAAAGCAGTTTTAAGAGATTTGTTCTTATATTTTTTGGTTCCATCTGGGCGATTAGAAGGAAGCACCCATTTAGTCAAATTGCAAATGACCAAAAGGAAAGAAGATTACTACCCTGAAATCTTGAGTGTTGTGTTTACTGAAGCTGCAGGTTAATTTACTGGGTTTGTTATTATTGTCACCTTCTACTTTCTCATGGGTTCTTTCAAACGATATAGTTTGGTAGTCAGTAGCTTATGATGCATAGTTTTTGTTTGCTGAAGTATCAAAAATTCATAATATCTACTTTCTACCACACATTGTCATGTATCCTTACCTGAAGTCATGTACGTTTGGTTGAACTTAGAAATTGATAGCCTATCATTGTTCTTGTTTTTGTCTAGGATCTGTTCAAGGTAACTTCAGGACACAGTCTGTTTGCAATTGTCAATGGAAGGTGTGTCGAAGACCCTAGATCAAAGGCATCGGATTTAACAAGCAATTCACTGTCAGGGCTTGAGATAGCTACAAACCGTGACATTATTGGGATTGCTTTGGACAATCTTGTTGTAAGTTCTAAAATCATATCATGACAAAGCATTTTATGTATTTTCATGAGCTATAATTGTCTTTACTTGCCATTAACTTTTAATTAACAAATAAATATCAAATATTGCAGAGGCTTCACTGTAAACTTGCTTCAAGATCAACCCATGGATTGATGCTGACTTCTCCACTTAGGCATGTTCACAATGCTCATGATAAACTTTACAAAATCACTTATTCAAAGGCTCCTTTGTTACGACCCCAAGAACTTAGGTAATGTACGTTTCTTTTGCCTCCTATGGAAACTGTAAATTTTTTAAGGACTAAAATCTGCTTACTACCCTGTACTTTCAAGGGTTCATCAATTCAATCCCTGTACTTCTAATTTAATCAGAAAAGTCCTTGCACTCTCCAATTTCATCAAATCGATCCAATCCGTCACCATTCCGTCAATTTTCAGGGAAAATTTCCAAACCACCCATCTGTATTCACAACATTGACGCGTCGGCGGGTTGCCTAATGATGGGTAGTTTGGAAATTTTCCCTGTGAGAAGGTACCACGTCAGCATTTTAACAGCGAAAATTGACGGAATAGTGACCTATTGGATCAATTTGATGAAATTGGAGAGTGCAAGGATTTTTCTGATTAAATTAGAAGTGCAAGGACTGAACTGACGAACCCTTAAAAGTACAAGTTAGTAAGCAGAATTTAATCCATTTTTTAATGTCACATGTTAAACAGAATAAATCTCCTCCTTCAATCACTCCCAGGATCTCCTCCATTGATTAGTAATTGTCTAAATAGTTTGTCTATTGGTGATTTACTTTTTCCTAGGATTATGCATCAGTTTTGATTATGTTGTTAATGTAATACTTGTAACTGTAAAATACTCACAGTTATATAATACATAGAATGTAATAGCTTAAATTAATCAAGGAATATCAATTTCTACATCACAATTGTAAAGGCACCAATTTTCATAGTCCTAATTAGTACAAGAATGAATATTCTTGTGTGTTAACATAATGGTGATTTTTGGTAGCTTCTAGACATTATAAAAACAGTAGTTCTCCAAAATTGATTTTTTGAGTTTCTACAAATTTTTAGTTTAGGATGCAGTCACCAAATTTGTTTTCTTGTTTTGAGTTGTTGGTTTTGTAATTAGATGTGTAGGAACATACAACATTGATTTTTATGTTCTTGAGTTAAATGCCTCACTAAGCTGCATTTATTTTTATGTTCTTTTTCTGCAGATGAGTTAAATGCCTCACTAGATGTGCATGGTTTTTGCTCAGTTCGATTGACGTTTACCTAAAGACTGCAATGAGGATTAGACATTCAGCAGTAAAGGTGCATAATAGACTTTGAGTTTATTATCTGCAATGCCTACAAGGTAATAGGATTATTGCTCAGTTTGATAACTCTTTCATCACTTTATTATCTGCAATGCTTGCTCATCACCTACCACAAGTTTTTATCATATATTTATTGATTTTAGTTGGTGTGCATTAAATAGGATTGTTGTGCATTAAATAACTTCTGAATACTCCTTAAAACCTGGATACTTCCTTAAAACCTGGAGTACTCATTAAAACCTGCAGCCACTTGAAACTTCTACAATAACTCAACTTCATGAACTCCTTTCATAACTCTATATATCCAACTTCATTAACTCCTTTCAATAACTCAACTGATACACAGAAGCATTATATAATTGGGGCAGAAGCACTATATAATTCTGGCAGCTTTCTTAGTACATATTGAAATCTTCTTCTATGGATTCTCAGTACTCAGAGGTTCCCAGTTTTTTCACACAAGACTCGGAGCATGTAAATGCTGATGAGGTCTGTCAAGTGGCTAACAAAAGGCCACCAAGAGGTCCTGGCTTCAACGTAGAGGAGGATAAACTTCTTATAAGTGCTTGGTTGAATACTAGTATGGATTCAATACAAGGAAATGATCAAAAGCTGCATACTTTCTGGGGGGAAATTACAGAGTACTATCATCAGTACAAGTCCTTTGACAGTGATTGTTCACAATGGATGTTGACACAACAGTGGGGAAAAATACAAAAGGGAGTGAACAAATTTTTAGGATGTTTTGCAGCTATAAATGAAAGACATGAAAGTGGGAAGATTGAACAAGACAAGGTAAACTCTATTTGATTATCCACTACAACGTCTTGAAAGTAATGCCTCTAAGCACCATGGTATAATATAATTTATTTTATTGAAGCTGTTACTCTCTTCAGATTGCAGATGCAAAGAAAATGTTTGAAGCACAAGAAAAGATTCAGTTCAATCTTGATCATGCTTGGATTTTGTTGAGGCACCAACCAAAGTGGATACAACTAATGCAAGAGTTGGACATCAAGAAAAGGAAGCAAAGATCTAAATCTTCTATAAATAATATCTCATCATCTTCAACTACAAGCACTCACATAGATATAGAAGAAGACATGAACACTTGCTTTCCAATGTCTAGACCACCGGGTAAGAAGGCTGAGAAAAGAAAGCTGAAAGAAACCACTGATCAATTGGTGCAAATACAAAAATTACATCAAGAGAAAAAAGAAAGAGATGAAAAAAACCTAGAAATTATGAAGGAGAAAATTGAAGTTGACAAGGAGAAACTGCGGGTTAGGAAACTTGAGGCTGAGAATAGGAAATTTGAGGCTGAGATGAGAATTATGTCTATGGATACATCTACTATGAATCCTGAGTAGAGGGCATATTATTCCAAACTTTAGATGAAAATTTTGCAAGGTGATACATGAAGTGTGACTCAGTTTATTCCTCCAATGATTTTTGAAGACTAGTTGCTCTTGTGGGGGTCAAGAAAGCCTTCAATTCATTTTAGTTTGTATTAGTTTGTTGCTATATATCAGTTTGTTGTTGGGATCTCGAGTTTGTATCAGTTTGTTGCTGGGATCTCGAGTTTTTATAAGTTTGTTGCTATATATCAGTTTGTATCAGTTTGTTGCTGGGAAGGCGAGTTTGTATCAGTTTGTTGCTATCAAATTCAAGCTGTTTCTGTTTGTTGCTAGTTGACTGCTAGTTTTTTTGCTGTTTCAGTTTCTGTTTCCTATTATGTATTCCCATCTTGATGTATTCTCATAATCTCAATTGCATATCTTTTCTCATAATCTCTTCATGCATCTCTTAAATGGAACCATTCATTGTATGATCTTAGATTACAACTAAAAAAAAGGAAAAACAACAAAAATAGAATATATATTAAAGTCATATTCAAATTTGACATCTCCATTGGAGCTAAAAATTGTCAAAATGTTGCTATATCAAATTTGCCATGTCATATGTCAAATTCAAATCTGACCAAAGCCAAATAACAAAGCCATTGGAGATGCTCTAATTGTTCACTTTCAGGCTTTAGAACATCAATTGAATGTCGCAACTCCTTCACTTTAGCATCAGCTCTAGAAAGTAAGGACTGCATCTAGAAATAAATGATCAGTAAATATCCATAAATGATATGATAACTATGCAGAACAATACTCTATTCTGCATAACCTTTTCCATCTTTTTTAATCCAACCATTAGGGAGGAAGGTCTAACTTTAAAGTTGACAAGAAAGAATATCACAACATCGTTTTTATTGTTTTTCTTATTAGTCATTTTGATAGTTACAGCTTTGTTTAAAAGTATATAAAATAAACTTTCATTTTATTTAGAGATAGCATTCTTTGAGATTATGTCCCAGATCATTTTCTTGTTCTGGTTTTTCCACTAGAATTAAATGTATGAATCTTCAGCTGCACATCTGAAGAACTGTAACAGTTAATTACTACAAGCTAATGAAGAACAAGCCATCGGAACGTTGCTATCTAGTTTTCCCAAACCATGACATCCGAAAAGCAATCAACTCTCTCTTGTATTTCCACACCTTGCACCTCAGAACCTAATCTCACCATACACTCCAGATAAGGCATAATACCCATACCCCATTACCTGAAACTAATCATGAATCTAGATCAAGATATCAAACTATAGTCACACACCTCACTCTTAATAGCAACCCAGAACAACCCAGATCACGATACAGTCAGAAAGCCCAAAATTTTATCGAACCTAAATCAAGATATTGATTTTAGGTTTTCAGGACAGAAAGAAATGGAATCAAACCCCAAGAAATCGAAATCACAAACAAAACTCTTACCGAACTCGAGATGGCCACCAGGGAGAGCAAAGGTGGAGGCGCTGATGGTGCACGATATCGTCTTAAGAGCACCGAGAGAGAGAGAGAGAGAGAGAGAGAGAGAGAGGGGGGGGGGGGAGAAGACAGAAGTTGATCGAGGAAGAAAACAGGCTGGTCGTGTAATTCCTTAAAGTTCATGAGGGTACCCAATGGTATTTTCAAAAATTCATTAAACCATCGCTTTCTGGCTTCTAAAAGCAGACCTAGAGCAGCTTCCGCTTTTACCTCCAAAAAGTTGGTGCTTTGTAAAGAAGCTGGCTGATAGGGACTTTACCAAACACCAAATGGGACTTTGCTTATAAGCACAGGAGGTTAAAAGCTGTACCAAACGCAGCCTAACTCTCCCCATCTTATGTCTAGTTTCTATTTTACATAAACTATATTCTTTTTCTTAAATTAATTTTCTTATATGAATGTGAAAGAGCAGACTTTAATCAGTTTGTCTTAGTTTTGCATATAGTAATATTTATTTATTAAAAATAATAATGATTATGCAAATAATATATGCTTGTGCATGAAAATTTTAAAACAGTACATGAAGTGAAGGTTACTGGAAATTAACGTTCCTCATTTTATACTAATTACATTTTGGTACTTTGACTATAAAATCATACTACATTTAATTACATTACGTTAACTTTTCCGTTACGGAGAAAACAGCAGGCATATTTATAAGGGTAAACTTATCTTTTCAGTGAGGATTGGTGAATCCTGATGGGGTTCGGGGTTGGGGACCTGTTAACCAGCAGCAGCAGAGGGGCTAGCTCAAAGAAGACCTTAGTTGTTCTTGCCGAGGAGAGCTGACCATGCTGGCCCTGGTTCAGTAGTGGAATCAGTACTTTGGGTCTGGGTGGTGGTATCCATGGCTGGTTTTGGTTCAGGGACTGAGAGCTATGTTTTGTTTGCTTTCGAATGGTGACCACCCCTTACGATCGTTTTTCTTTAAAAGGCTTGGTGCTGTGTGTGTTATTGTTGTCTTGAAGCTCTAAAAGTTCTGTATGAATGGGAGGGGGAAGAGAAAGGTATTGACGTTTTTTTAGGGATTGACCAAAGAAAAGAAAGACTCTGGTGGAGATAAGGAATGGTAGGTCAGCGATTAATGTCGTTGCTCTATTTCTACACATGGGAAATAATTTACCAGAATTTCTATTATTCGACATTTCGACATGCACGCATGATTTAATAGTAGGCCTCATCAAAAAGCCCGCGGATCAAGTGGGCCGATGGAGGCCCGCCGGCCCGGAGGGCTTTTAGCCCGGCCCGGCCCGTCAAAAAACCCGTAAAAGCCCGCCTTGGTGGGCCGAGGGCCGGCCCGCCTAAAGCCCTCAAAAACCCGGCCCGGCCCGCCAAAGGCCCGCTAGGCCCGGCCCGTAAAAGCCCGTAAAATATTTTATATATATATATATATATATATTTGTAGTTATGTGTGTGTGTGTTTATAAATATATACACACACACACACATAGATATATATATTTGTGTGTGTTTATATATATATATATGTGTGTGTGTGTGTGTGTGTTTATATATATATGTATATATATTTATATATGTGTGTGTGTTTATATATATGTATATATATATTTATATATGTGTGTGTGTTTATATATATAATATATATATATATATAGATATATATGTGTGTGTGTGTGTGTTTATATATATGTATATATATATTTATATATGTGTGTGTGTTTATATATATGTATATATATATTTATATATGTGTGTGTGTTTATATATATAATATATATATATAGAGATATATATATATATATATATATGTGTGTGTGTGTGTGTGTGTTTATATAGAGGATATATATATATATGTGTGTGTGTGTGTGTGTGTTTGTTTATATATATAATATATATATAGAGATATATATATGTGTGTGTGTGTGTTTATATATATGTATATATATTTATATATGTGTGTGTTTATATATATAATATAATAATATATATAGATATATATATATATATATATGTGTGTGTGTGTGTGTGTGTGTGTGGAAGTTCTTATACTTCTATAATTCTATATAGAATATGTGCATATATATATATTCTACATATCGGTAATCGGTTGACCAATTAGATCGGGTTCAAAACTATGGTGAAATTGACTAAATTTTTAACCACACGCATAATTTATTGTAATAAACTCATCCAACGGTCGGTTTTTCCATTTTCTTTGAATTGATAGGGGTTGCTCTTTGGAGTGTATGATATATAAATATAGGTTTATAAGAGTAACTAAGTTTGACCTAGTTGATCGAATTCGAAACAATAACGAAATTGGCTAGATTTTCTACAATCACCATAAAACATTACAATCTCTCCATCGAGCGGTTGGTTTCTCCGAATTCATTTTCTACTTCATGGTTGCTTTAGAATGAACCTAAACAATTTAAATGCAATGTATAAGTCATACAACTAAAGGAATAAAATTGGTATACACCAATGTGTTTGTAATTAAAATTAATTTTTTTTTATCTTATGTCCACGCACATCCATCGATGGAATATATACAAACGTGATGTGAAAAAATAAGCACGTTTCGCGGTTGCCACGCCATCGGTCAACCAATAAAACATATAAGTGACTACGGTTGACCACTCCGATCGGATTCGAAAATATGGTGAAATTGGTTAAATTTTTTACCACACTCATAATTTATTGTAATAAACTCATCCACCGGTCGGTTTTTTCATTTTATTTGAATTGATAGGGGTTGCTCTTTGGAGTGTATGATATATAAATATAGGTTTATAAGAGTAACTACGTTTGACCTAGTTGATCGAATTCGAAACAATAACGAAATTGGCTAGATTTTCTACAATCACCATAAAACATTACAATCTCTCCATCGAGCGGTTGGTTTCTCCGAATTCATTTTCTACTTCATGGTTGCTTTAGAATGAACCTAAACAATTTAAATGCAATGTATAAGTCATACAACTAAAGGAATAAAATTGGTATACACCAATGTGTTTGTAATTAAAATTAATTTTTTTTATCTTATGTCCACGCACATCCATCGATGGAATATATACAAATGTGATGTGAAAAAATAAGCACGTTTCGCGGTTGCCACGCCATCGGTCAACCAATAAAACATATAAGTGACTACGGTTGACTAATCCGATCGGATTCGAAAATATGGTGAAATTGGCTAAATTTTTTACCACACTCATAATTTATTGTAATAAACTCATCCAATGGTCGGTTTTTTCATTTTCTTTGAATTGATAGGGGTTGCTCTTTGGAGTGTATGATATATAAATATAGGTTTATAAGAGTAACTATGTTTGACCTAGTTGATCGAATTCGAAACAATAACGAAATTGGCTAGATTTTCTACAATCACCATAAAACATTACAATCTCTCCATCGAGCGGTTGGTTTCTCCGAATTCATTTTCTACTTCATGGTTGCTTTAGAATGAACCTAAACAATTTAAATGCAATGTATAAGTCATACAACTAAAGGAATAAAATTGGTATACACCAATGTGTTTGTAATTAAAATTAATTTTTTTTATCTTATGTCCACGCACATCCATCGATGGAATATATACAAACGTGATGTGAAAAAATAAGCACGTTTCGCGGTTGCCACGCCATCGGTCAAACAATAAAACATATAAGTGACTACGGTTGACCAATCCGATCGGATTCTAAAATATGGTGAAATTGGCTAAATTTTTTACCATACTCATAATTTATTGTAATAAACCCATCAAACGGTCGGTTTTTCCATTTTCTTTGAATTGATAGGGGTTGCTCTTTGGAGTGTATGATATATAAATATACGTTTATAAAAATTAGTGTCTTTAAAAATTTATTTATCAATAAATTAGTATCTATATATAAATATAGATTTTTTTTGGTACAATATAGTTATATAGATCTATTATCTTTGGTTGTATTTGATCATTATCCATTGAATTTCCAAAGCTTGATTAAAAAAAAAAACTTGTGTCTTTAAATATTTATTTATAAATAAAGCCCGCAAGGCCCGGCCCAAAAAAGCCCGCAAGGCCAAGCCCGGCCCGGCCCGAAAAAGCCCGCAAGGCCCGCTTTATATGGACGGGCTTGGATCCTTT
Organism: Rosa chinensis; assembly: GCF_002994745.2. NCBI lineage: Eukaryota > Viridiplantae > Streptophyta > Magnoliopsida > Rosales > Rosaceae > Rosa > Rosa chinensis. The sequence continues at coordinate 45,973,459 of NC_037089.1, forward strand.
GATTTTTAATAAAGCCCGGCCCGGCCCGGCCCGCAATTATTTAAAAATATGGCAAGGCCCGGCCCGGCCCGGCCCGGCCCGTTGACGACCCCTATTTAATAGTATATAAATCGAATCATATATGTATGACATACACGCATGTGTAGTAGTAGGTGGTAGTAGCTTTGATAATTTATCTGGGGGCAGTGTACCATGTTTCAAGTTTTTTTTTCCATAAAAAAATGCAGGAGAAGGAATAATTTTTGGTTAGAAGTAATTAATTAGAGTTTGAATAGTGTGGGTTACGAAAAAGATAATAATAATAAATGAAACAAGTACGTGTGAACGTTAGAGGTTGCTATTGAGGGAAGGCGGAACTGATTATACAAAGCAAAGAAATGGAATAACTTCGGAATGAACATAGGCGATGACTGTAGAACTTCTCTCTTCCTCATTATCCTTCATGGCGAACTTCTTTCTTCCTCATTATCCTTCATGGCTGATTAGACTACTGTGGATAATGAGGTCCCCTTCGAGGATGAAGGAATTATATATTGAGGCTATGTCGGTAAATTTTGAGAATAGTGCCGACATGCTCGATCTTGAACATGGTATTGACCTGGTGGGTACCCTTACTGCTGATGAAGAGCCCGGCTCGGGAGGCATCAAAGCGGCTCTCATGGGCATCTGGAAAAATCTTGGCCAGATTCGCATAATTAGGGTCAAGAAAAGTACGTACAGCCTTACAGTAGGATCGGAGAAACTAGCTGATCGGCTACTGGAGGAGAGCCCATGGAACTTAAAAGGTACTGTTTTACTGTGAGACACTGGCCACCACACCATTCTATTAATGATCTCGTTACTCACTGAGCCATCTTTTGGATCCAAGCCCATGGAGTACCAAAAGACCAGATCAATACCAATATTGCCCGGAAGCTGGGGAATATCCTGGGGTCTGTAGTCGAAGTAAAGGATCCCCGAACTGCTGGGAATAGGGGTTTTCTGAGATTGAGAGTCGACTTCGATACCAGGAAACCTCAGGCAACCTTCATTCAGCTGCCACAGCCGAATGTACCTTCAACTAAGGTGAAAATCAAGTACGAGAATCTTAAGTGTTTCTGTTTCAATTGTGGCAGATTGGGGCATATGAACAGCTCATGCAGATTTCAAAAGCATCCGATCCTCGTCAAGATGGGTGTAGTCTATGACCTCTCACTGGTGGCTGATCCTCCGATGAAACCGGTGTTCACACAGAACACTTATCCATTGGAGTTCCCATACGCACCGGTGACCGGAATGTTCCAGCGGGGAAGCAAAAACAGAGGAGGAAATCAAATTTCAAATTCTCGGGGAGTGATAGGGATTGATGGTGACTGCTCAACGAGACCTGCAAATGAGCTGGGTGAAAAGGATGGGTCCCATTTACCTGTACCATCTGTTGTTGCCATGTCTTCCTCAGCACTGATACAGAAACCAAGATACTCGAATCAAGGGCCAAGCATGTCGGATCCTGATGCCCACGGATCAATGTATTGTAATAGCAGTGTGACTAGGGCGTTGGGGGGCCTGAACCTCAACGCTAGTAGGTGGGCTGACCCAAAGTGCATTCCACCGTGGGCTTTCAAAAGCAAAGAAGACTTCCTTAAAGATAATTACTTCTTTCCCATCCCTTTGTGTTCTGATGTGGGTGATGGGCCTAGCCAAGCACAACCTAGTGCCGTCTCTTTGGTGGAGTTACTAAATGACCTTGCGTCAGAGGAAATCAAGGTGACCAATCTCCCTGCAAAACGTAAAACACAAGTTAAAACAAAAACAGATGGGGAACTGACCGCCAGCACAAAAAAAATCAAAAATCCCAATTAGTCCTAGTCTCTGTATGTCTGCAGGAGCAGGTCGTTCTAGGGGCAAAGGTAGAGGCAGTAGAGGTGAAAGGGGCAAGGGGAGAGCTAGTGTGAAAGATCTTGCCCCAACTGATAGTCTGAACTTGAGTTCCCAAGAGTGGATTGATAGGCCTATTAACATTGAGGCTGAACAACTAGAAGGAAAGTTGGTAGGTATGGAGGATTTAACCCACCTCCAGGGCTATGGCGGCTGGCCGAAGACAGCTGCACGGGCTCCATGAATTGCCTCTTCTAGAACTGTGAAGGCTTGGGGAAGCCTTTGACAGTACAAACTCTACGGAAGACTACCCACTCCCACTTTACAAGTTTTATTTTCCTTTCAAAGACACACCAGAAAATCGATTATGTTGAAAAAATACGAGACCAAATGGGTTTTTCTTTGAGCTTTAGTGTTGCAGGCGGGTTATCTCTTTGGTGGAGGTCGGATTACTCAGTTGATATTATTGATTTTTCTAAGTGGTTTATTGATACTCTCATCACCTTACCGGGCATAAGTTGCAAGATCAGGGTGACTTGGATGTATGGTCCACCCTATGCGACAGATAAGGAGAATTTCTGGAATTTTTGGATAACCAATGGCAGAGGAGTGCAATCCCCTTGGCTAGTAATTGGGGGCTTAAATGAGATGCTCTACCATTCGAGATGGAAGGTGGGGTTCCCCGGAATCCCAACAGACCTCAATATCTTAGAAATTTTTCTAATTCTAACTCCCTACTTGATATTGGCTTCAACGGGCAAAAGTTCACCTGGGCAAGAAAAGAGGGGAATGTTATCGTATTACAGGAGAGGTTGGATAGGGCTCTAGTTGATGACCAATGGCTTCTAACTTGGCCTGACACCTCTCTCACTCACCTTGCCCGCATTGGGTCCGATCACAACCCTATACTGCTGCGCACAAACCCATCTTCTCGAAGAAGCAGACCCACCTTCCAGTTTGAGGCATCTTGGGTAGAGGATAAAGAAACTGAGCCTCTAATACAGAATTGCTGGATAGAAAGACCTAGTTTCTCTAGTTTATCTAACTGGAACTCCAATATAGAAAGCTGCAGGGAACGACTGAAAAATTGGAGCAAAAACAAGTTCCCCATGTGTAACAAGGAAGAGATTAAAAAGATGTTTACTGGAGTTGGAAGATCTTCAAACCCAGCCCCTTTACCAGCACAGCTCGCCAACAAGACCTTTCTTCGACTTTGGCTAATCTCTGGGTTTGAGAAGAAAAATACTGGCAACAACGCTCTCGGTTGAGCTGGCTTAAATCGGGATACTCAAACTCCAGGTTTTTCCATCTTTCCACTATTCACAAAAGATAAAAGAATAGAATTTTAAAAATCCAAAATAAGGAGGGGGAGAATTTAATCAGATTGGAATTTGAAGCCCAGTTTAAAAAGCTTTTCCCCAGCTCAAGGCAACGTCAGTGGGGCGAAGTGTTTATGGGTTTGTCCCATTTGGTCTCGAATGATTGGAATCAGGACCTCATTGCTCCGATCTCCTTGGAGGAGGTGATGGAGGCTACTCATCAACTTAGAGCGCTAAAGGCACCAGGACAGGATGGTTTTCCCGGATTATTTTACCACAAATATTGGAGGATTGTCCATGGCATTGTGTGAGAAACAGTGAGAGACTTCAAAAATGGACAGGTTCGGTTATTTAACCTCAACAGAACCCATGTTGTTCTAATTCCCAAGGTCCCCAACCCGGAATGGACCTCACATTTTAGACCTATCAGTTTGTGTACAAGGGTGCCGTATCTCAACATGCAAGTCTAGCCTCGGTTTTTGTAATTAGCAATTATCAGTTCTGAAAACACATGTATCTCGAGGCATCGACTAATGAACAACCAAAAACGTTCTTATAGGCAATATACTATCTTAGTGTAGCATTCCACATATACTGAAAAGCCTCTAATAAGGAAAGGACAGCTCACCCTACTTGGATATGGAGTGCTCGTCTATATTCGGGTTAGTTCCCGACTTTCGATCACTATAAAGAACATAGCCAAACAGATCCAAGATGCAGTCCCTTACCATTCTTCTATCCAAAACTAGAAGTCGATTTAACATGGCTGCACCAAAACACCATCAACCATTCGAACCCCTAACATGTAGAACAAAATCAACAATCAACCCATCACCAACTTTCGTATCCAAAACAGAAACTGCAGAGTGTCCTTACCATTTCTTCTTCAAGGGTGACTTAATCGAAACCTCAGCTCCAGGGTCTCCTCTTCAAACCCAAAAACGCAGATTCTCCAAACCTCACACAATCCAATTTGAACAATAGAAATTAGGGTTTTTAGTCTAAATCGAAATAGAGGCTTCAACCCAGTCTAGGATGACGTAAATTACCTAACAGAGACGATCCCGTGACCGTGAGTGGCGGAGCAATGGAGGTCCAGGCGACAGCCACGGCGCTTGAGGCGAGTGCGGCGTCTCTAGTACGAATCGGAGGTCGGCATCTCAGAAACAAGTGGGTAGTGAGGCGTTTATTACATCTACGGACGTAGTTTAGCTCGATTTGGACAGGAGGTTGGGGAACTAAGGCATGCAGAGCTAGCTACGAGTTCCGGAGAGCTCGTTTGGTGGTTTTCCAGCTTCGGTGGGTGGTGAAACTCCTGGTTTTTGCTCATTGTTGCTTGCTGAGTCAGGCGATTGCGTCGTTGTGGCGAGGTGATGGTCGGAAATTGATGAAGGTCGAGCAACAGTGGCGTCGCAGCCTTCGGTTGTCGCTCGAGGAGGCTGCCGGCGATGCATGTTGACGATAAGGCTCAGGCTTGGGTCAGATTTGGATGCTGGATCGATGGTGGTCGTGGTGACAAGAGCGGGTGGCCGGAGATGGAGCCTCCGGTGGTAGCAGAGGGAAGAAGAAGAAGATAAAGAGAGAGATCAGGGAGAGAGAGAACGCGGCCGAAGGGGAAGATGAAGGAAATAATTAGGGTTTTGGGTGCTTAAGTTTCTTTTATACTTGTGTATGCGAAATACCAATTTTGCCCTTGCGATGAATTGCGGAACTCTGCTAGTTGATTTCCTTCGGGTTTTGGGTTCGTAACTTTCCTTTCTCTCGTCCTCGATAATTTCTCAACTACGCCTAGAGTCTGAACTTGATTTCGTTGAAACTAAAAATTCAAAACTTTATCACAACTCAATTTATCGTTTTCGAAACTTCAACAAGCCATTGTCTCAATAAACTTATGTGACCTTCTAGGCCCAAATGAAGGAATCTCAGTCAAAACTTGGTTCAAATAGCCCAAATCGTGATTTTGGGACCAAAATGACCTACAATGCCATTTCCTCCACTTAAATCACCTTGCGGAAAAATTTTATTGGCGAAAATTACCTTCGAAAATTAAACAAAATTTTCGGGGGCTCACACCTCTGCACTACTACTTGACCTTCTCATAATGCAGATCCCCTTCCACCTTAGCCACAGCCGTGAAACTGAAGGTTCATTATGCCCAAAGTCGTCGTCGCACATCCAAGAAGACCCTGAACCATTACTCTAGAAAACCGGGTTGCAACGCAAAATGTTCTGCATAGAGAAACCTCCCTATTGACGCCAATCAACATCAGGGACTCCTCAATCCTCAGACTCAGAGGCAGACGACGCACCATGACCCAGGCCTCCAGTGGAACTGAATCCGGAGCCATGATGCCATCATATTCTACTAGCAACAACATGTGGCCCTTAAAATGCCACGGACCGCCATGCAATACCCTTTGACCTTCCTTCTTCACCTTGAACCGAAAATGAAAATGATCGCCGCCGAAGCTTTTTATTGAAAGATGATCGCGCAAACCCCATAGCAGCCATAGCCTTAGGCAGCCCAAAATCATCCTCTGCCCTAGGCGCAATCACCCTGCCAACCACATAAAAGAACGAGGCTGTAATTATCTCCGTACCAGCCTCTCCAAACTCCACCACTGCATCCTCCGTCAACTCAAATGCCACAGCCAAACAAGCCACCATTTCTTCTAGTATCAAACCCCAGATCTACAAGAACCAAAGGCCTCGTATGCTATAACCCTCAGATCGACGAAACCCTAGGTTGCCGACCTCTACCCTGGGATTTCAAAGAAAACTAGTTTTTTTTTTTTGGGTTTTTGTCCATTTACCCCATTTCGAATTATTTTTTTTCCTTACTTACCCCATTAAGTTTTTTAATTCCCGATTTACCAAAACACTCTACTAAAGTCTTCCATAATACCCCATTAAGTTTTTTTTTTTTTTCTTATATTTTTAGACTATTTTACCCTTACCCCTTTGTTACGTAGAGAGAGAGAGAGAGAGAATGAAAGAGAGAGAAACCATAGGAGACTTTGCTGGAGCCCGGTCACCGGCCGCCTGATTTCGCTCAACTTTCCCGGGAATTTAATCACTGGCTGCAGGATTTCGGCAAACTTTCGTAGATTCCTGTCAACGCTCAACTTTCCCGGGAATTTAATCACTGGCTGCAGGATTTCGGCAAACTTTCGTAGATTCCTGTCAACTTTCACCGGAATCTAGTCACCAGCTGTCGGATTCTGGCTAACTTTCACAAGAATCTGGTCATTGATCGCCACCCATTGGACTTTTTTGAAAACCTCGAAGAGGTCGTCAGAGATTTCATAGGTCACCGGAAAAGTCTGTGCCCCAATTGCCCCCCAAAGACATCTATTGCCACCCAATAGATATCTATTTTTGCCTAATAGACATCTAATGCTGTAATACCCCGAAAAATCCAAATTATTTTCCGAGGACATTTTAGAATGATTTCGTGGTCATGGGTGATTGTACGAAGCTTTGAGGAGTTGTGGATTTAGCTCGAACAATTTTATTTCGAATATCGTACGTTATTTAGGGGCGTCTCAAAAATTGACTTTTTATACGTACAGAATTTGGGAAAATTTCCTTCACGAAAGTTGTAGAGCTCGTCGATATGATCGCGTGCATATGTGGAACTCAATATTCGGAGTTCGTATGAATAAATTATGAATATTTGAAAATTGGGAATTTTCTATAAATAAGGAAATTTTCTGTTTTTTTTTTTCAAAAGGACCAAAAATTCCTTTTTTTGCTAAAGAGCCCCCCCCCCCCCCCGGTTCTCTCTCTCTCTCGCTCGAAACCCTCCCCTTGCCCGCAGACCTGTCGACCCGACCCGGCCCCAGCGGCGCCGTCGCTGCTCCTCCGGCCACGACCCGGCCCTCACCGGACTCGCCGTGCTCCGTCCAGCCGCCCTGTGCCATCGTCTTGCTCCGCTGCCGCCCACAAAGCTGGATCGAAGCCACCTCAGTCGTGCAGAACCCGACCCGGCCGGAATTCCCTTTTTCCGGCGTCCCCACGACCGATCCTCCCCTTTTTCTTGATTGCCTCCTCCTACTGATCATCCTCATATCCTCCATGCTTGACGATTTGGAGTGAAGGTCTATAGATCAAGGGTTGACTTTTTTGACGGCCCAGAACGAATCAGATCAGATCAGACGGCTGAGATTAATCCAAACTTCAAAGCTTGATCTAGGACGATCTAGGCCGAACCACACTTAGCTCCAGGTATGAAAGTTGATCACCCTTTGATTCTGAAGAAGTTTGTAGTTGGTCACTTTGCCATCGGAGGTGGTTGACCCGGCGTTGACCGCCGCTTGTGGTGGCGCGTCCGGCCGTATTTTTGTGTTCTGTTTTCAGTTTATTCATCTATGCATCCATACGAGCGTTTATAAGGTTATTTTAGAAAAAGTCGATAAATTGTGGATTTACGTTTTTACGTTTATCTTCGGTTTTCGATATGTGAAGATCAGACCATCGGTTCTACTTCAAATTTTAATATGTTGATCGTATGACTGTCCCGGTGACTTTGTGAGGTCACGGGCGAAGATCCGACCGTTGGATCTTCGTATAATTGTGATTTAGTGATTCGGAAGGCGATTTGTGAGAATCCGACCGTCGGATTTTCATGAAATTTTGTGGAGATGTTTATAAGGACGATTCAGGAAGATCCGACCGTTGGATCTTCGTGATATTTTTGGAGGATGATCCTAAGGGTGATCCGTGAGGATCCGACCGTTGGATCATCATATAATTTCGATCCGACCGTTGGATCGTCTTTATTTTCGAATCCGACCGTTGGATCATCTTTATTTTCGAATCCGACAGTTGGATCACCTTTATTTTCAGATCCGACCGTTGGATCATCTTTATTTTAGAATCCGACCATTGGATTGTAGTATTTGTGTGGTTTATGAATGATTTGCTAAGTTAAGATCGTATCTGATTAGGTGATTGACGGTTTGAGTTGGTGGACGATTGTGAATCGTTGTTTGAGCTGTTTAGAAGACGCAGCTGGATTAAAGGTGAGTAAGGCTATGTTTGGTATGGCTGTTCCTTGAGAAAAAGCTGGCTTCTGCTTATTTCTGAGAATAAGTGGCTGAAAAGCAAAGCTGCTGAGTGTTTGGTAAACTGGCTTTTTATAAGGGCTGTCAGTGGCAGAAGCAGTGGCAAAGTGTTTGGTAAATCAAACTGGCTTGTGCTTTTTATTTGTGGAATGACCGAATTGGACATGAGAGATTATTTTGCTTAATTAATTGTATATAAAACAATATTGTTCAAATGATCTTGTTATTCTTTTTAATCTTTATTATGTCCGTATTAATTTTTGTTAACTTTGAATTTTTATAAAGCATGGTGACTATTTGATTAATATTGGACAATATGAATTTAAATCATGGTGACTATATTATTATAAATCATAGTTTCTAGTTCACATCAAATGTTCACGTTATTACGCGCATTCATCAAACTTTGAGTAATGCTATTTCTTATTGCTTCCATTTCTTGTGCACCGTGACCATGATATTCTTCTTCTACATCATCATCATCCATTTCTATCTCACCACTTGACCCATAACCTTCTCTTTCTTCACTGCGGACAAAATGTCTATCACCATGTGCATGTATCCGTATATAATTATGAAGTGTCATGGTAGCAATGACAATCTTCACTTGCTTTTCAAATGAATAACCTTGCATGTCCCTTAAAATCTTCCACTTTTTTTTCCAAACTCCAAATGTGCGTTCTATAACGCCTCTAAGAGAAGAGTGTGCTTGGTTAAATACCTCTTTTTCATTTCTTGGTTCTTGCCTACGGTATTGTTGAAAATGTTGTCTCGGCACAGCCATCTAGCACAGATAAAAACGCCAATTATAACAACAATTACCTGCTATTCTGGTCTGTAAAAGATATAACCAACCATTATAACAAGAACTACGACAATAACAACAATTAGAACAACAATTAGAATCCTTGCAGAACTGCGAATTTAACAACTACGAAAATAACAACAATTATAACAACAATCTAAATCTTTGCAGAACTGCGAATTTAACAACTACGAAAATAACAACAATTATAACAACAATTACAACAACAATTAGAACGAACAAGAACTACGAATTTAACAACAATTATAACAACAATCTGCGAATTTAACAACAATTATAACAACAATCTGCGAATTTAACAACAATTATAACAACAATCTACGAATTTAACAAGAACTACGAAAATAACAATAATTATAACAACAATTAGAACGAAGCAGAGGGAGACTGACTTGCTTGATTCGAAAAGAGGCCGAGATGCGTTCTGTGAGAGGGAGATCGAATAGAGGGAGACTGGTTGGGTTCTATGAGAGGCCGAGATGCGTTCTGTGATTGGATGGGTTCTGTGAGAGGGAGATCGAACAGAGGGAGACCGAGCAGAGGAGATAGACCGAGCAGGGAGACCGACCGGAGACCGAGCGGAGGGAGATCGACCGGAGACCGAGTAGAGATCGAGCGGAGATCGAGACCAGAGACCGAGAAGAGGAGAGCGGAGATCGAGCAGAGGAGACCGGAGATCGAGACCGGAGACCGGAGAACTAGCAGAGACCGAGCAGAGGAGAGCGGAGATCGAGCAGAGGAGAGCGGAGACCGAGCAGAGGAGAGCGGAGATCGAGCAGAGGAGAGCGGAGACCGAGCAGAAGAGAGCGGAGATCGAGACCGGAGACCCAGCAGAGACCGAGCAGAGGAGATCGACCGGATGGAGATGGGAGATCGACCGATGGAGATGGGAGATCGACCGGAGACCGATGGGAGATCGACAGGAGACCGATGGGAGATCGAGCAGGGATTGGATGCGTTCTGTGATGGGTTATTTGAGAGAGATCGGATGGGATGCGTTCGAGCAGAGGGAGAAGGGAGATCGAGCAGAGGGGAGAGAGGAGATGGGAGAGAGCAGAGGGAGATGAGAGATGGGATCGAGAGACCGATGGAGATGGGTGGCATCGGCTGTAATTGTTTCAGCCAACGGAGGATAGAAAACGGGATTTTCAAAAATTCATTAATGAACAGTGTTCCGCGCTACAGTAACCCCCGAGCTTCTGCTTCTCGCCATAAGCTGGGGCAGCTTTTTTAAAAGCCTGAAATTAAGCTGGGTTACCAAACGCCAATAGCTCTTGTGCTTATAAGCAGGGGAGCAAAAAAGCCCCCCCAAACATAGCCTAAACCTCACGTGGTTCATATTACGAACCGAGCACTTTTAAATTAATTTATTTTTGTCGTAATTGTGTGAAAAATATTTATGGAAAAAATATTTGTTTTTAATCATATGGACTTGATCAACTACGGTCCATAGGTAAGTAAAATGTTTTAATTATACAAAATGAATTTCCTGATTTTCTTGTGTGATTAATAGTTGGTATTAGTGATTATCCCTGTGCGGATGATTATGTATATATATATTTACGTGGATATATATATGGAATTGTGTGACATTGAGGTGGGTGTGGAATTATGATAATTTGGTTGAGATATGATATTGTATTGGAAATTACCATGATTGTTTATGATGATGTTAACCGATAAATGTGTGTGATAATCATGTTGACCTTCTGAGTTGATTAGAGGGTAGAATTGTAGTGCTCTGAGGACTGGGAGTCCGAAGACCGCCGGTTAGATAATAACCGAGATGTAGTGCTCTGAGGACAGGGGAAAAGTCCGAAGACCGCCGGTTAGATAATAACCGAGATGTAGTGCTCTGAGGACAGGGGAAAAGTCCGAAAACCGCCGGTTAAATAATAACCGAGATGTAGTGCTCTGAGGACAGGGGAAAAGTCCGAAGACCGCCGGTTAAATAATAACCGAGATATAGTTGGATCCAAACAGTTGGGATGGACCAAAGTAGTGATATTGTGGATTAGAGGATTGTGGAAATGTATTCGTTGTGGATTTTCCGTGTTTTGGTTTGATGTTTCCTTACAGATGTTGAGATTGTTGGTTGTTTACTTGAGTTAAAAGAAATATGATTTAAAATCAACATTTCCTTCTTATTTACTCACGAGCTGTCAAAAGCTTACCGGGTTTGGTGTTGTTGCAATCCCGGTACACTATTCAAATTGTGTAGCGGGTAATCCTGCAGGTTAGGAGAATCATGGCGTGATCGTGCGGGTTAGAGTAATTGTTATAGTTTTACAGTGATTGTAATAGTGAGGTGAGTTAAGCTCATTTGAGCCTTACAATTTGATTTGATGAGAGTGTGCTGTAATAATTAACGGGAGAAATTGGTTTATTGTATTATTGAGAGGTGTGAAGTGTGGTTGTTTTGAGAAAAAAATTTGGGATGTTTATATGTAATAGTTATTATTCATGTTTCGGATTTGAATTGTTTATTCAAAATTCGGGGCGTGAAAATTGCCCCCCAATATAACTTTCGATAGCCGGAATTGGAACTAATCTTTCTAAATTTAGACAAATAAAACTTTGATTAAAGAAAAAAACAAAGAGATTATATCAAGTTAAAAACGTCTATTGCCCTCTGATGCGCTTTTGGGAAGCGCATAATTTAACCCTGAAATGTCGTTAGTAATATAAGTAAATAGGGATCATTCTATTCCGGGGATTGATGGTACACCTGTCATTGTGAAACAAATAAAGAAAAGTATTATTTACAAAAATAAAATAAAGAATAGAAATATATACAAGTAACGAAATAAAAGGGGGGTTTAAGAATTAAAGAATTGAAAATTAAAATAAAGAAAATATAAAAACATATGTACAAGAATGAAACATAAGAAACAAAGATTAAACCCTAGTTTATCATTGAATTCGAATTAACCCTACATTGTTCTTCCAAGTCATGTGAAAGGAGTTGATCATGTGAAACATTCGAAAGCAAACGATTTCCCATATTTTACATGTTCAACGCATTAGACATAGAGAAAGGCTATCAACTCAAGTGTACAACTTAGTATGGAAAAGTCCACCTAATTGCAATCCTCTTTAATTAAATTCGGTCTTTGCACAAAACCTTTACTACTTTGATTCAAGTTTACACAAAACGAAAAGTCGATTTCATGTTCTTAAACCTAGCACCAATTATATCAAAACCCTAAGTGTTTGCAACCACATAAGATTAAAATACAAAAAATATCTATAAAGCAAATTCAATCGAACAATCACACATAAGCAACTTTGGAATCACAACATAAGAATCGAAATTCTTTATTCAATAATAAAATTTCATAATATAAACCTTGTTCAAACATAAATGTCAACTAAAAACAATTCTCACGAAACTAAGCAATATTACAAAGAAAGAGGTTGAATTACACCGTGAGATGGAGATGGAGATGAAGGATGAAACGTTATGGATTCTTGAATCTCGAAAGCAAGCTTCAAGGTGGAGGATGGATGATGATGCTCACGGCTCCTTCTTCTTCTTCTTCTCCCTTGCTTGAAACGTTGAATGCACTAGAGGATGGAGAGAAAATGGAAAGGAAATGGAGAGACAAAGAAGATGGAATGGATGAAGGAATTGGTGACTAAGGAAAATGGAAAGGAAATGGAGAGACAAAGAAGATGGAATGGATGAAGGAATGTATAGGAAAATGGAAAGAAAATGGAGAGACAAAGAAGATGGAATGGATGAAGGAATTGGTATTATGAAATGGTGAATTGGTCTCTATTTATAGGCTTCCAAGCAACACTATTTGGCCTTTAAACAAATCATAATGGGTTAGGTTTGAGCACTTAAACACTTGGTGGATTTGTTAGGTAAGAGCACTTAAACACTTAGTGGATTTGTTAGGTGAGATCACTTTCTCTTCCTTTATTCCTTTAATTTTTATCTCCACTAAGAACTCAGTTTTAGCCTTTGACTTCTTCATATGAAATGTTCCACTATGAGTGTAGATCATTGTGGTAAAATTTCAGAATGTATTGCCATGTGGTTGGGCCGAAAATGCTGCTGGACCTCTTACAGGTCCAGTTTTCCGGTTTTGCTTCTGTAGAGAATTGGGCTGATTGTTTGAAGGCCTTCCACTCATATTTTTCTCTGGCACTCTTCATAAGAAATGATCCTTTGGGTGTCTAGAATGGATCTGGAAGGTTTCAGCTCATTTGAAGTTCATTTGGTCAGGCGGCCGCTCCTTCTTCTTTGCTTGGCTTGGTTTCTCCTAGCCGGAGTAGGAATATGTGTAAAATTGATCTTTTAGTACATTTCCATTTTTCTCCATCATTTCCAGGTAATTATGGACCTAACGCTCATTTCACCTTCATCTACTCCAATGTACCTAAAAATAGAAATTGAATTAAAAATCGATTTAGTTAAGGAATTAACTAAGCAAAATGTGAGGAATTAACTATTAAAATATCACATTAAAATGCTCCTATCAAATTCCCCCACACTTAGCTTTTGCTAGTCCCTTAGCAAAAAAAAACAAAAAAAATCCAAAACAGAACAAAGACTTGACAAAAAAGCAAGTAAATGACTCTATTGCTCCTAACTGTTGTCTCAGAGACTCCAAACTCATGGCTTTCACGTTAAACACTTAATCAAAATCACAAAGATAATTCCATGGTTAATAAACCTGTGACATTCATATGACTAAGCAAGATATGGAGAACTTAAGTTATACAGTGAATGATAGCATGTTTCGAACAAGTCCAATCCAAACTCACAGGGCATACTCTCGATTTTTCTCTCAGAAATGGCTTAAAAGCTTCACACTCAAGTATATGCAAGAGAACAAATTGTAAGGCAACAAACAGCTTGCATATTTCATCAATAAACACATTTTGTGAAGAATTTTTAAAGACCTCATGAAATGACTAAGTGCACAAATGGACCTAAACCATAAGCTCGACTGCGTAACTGACTCCACTAACCAAATACTGCCCATCTCAAGGATCAAGTCAGCACTTAAAACAGGTTGTAATGGGGCTAAGCTAGGGATTTCGAAATGAAGATTAAGGATACAAAAAATCCTAAGGACCTAGCAGAGCATATAAGGACCACCTTATGTCATCATTTTTGTAGACCAAATATCATTGTTTTGGGCCAAACCTTCACTCTAACCAACATGGGAATGGACAAAGGCATAATTTTCAACTTTGAGCCTTCTACAAATTTGCAAGTCCAAAACCACACTTCAACATTTTCCCAAGAGTTTTCTTTTCAATTTTTCTTCTCTTTTGCCGCTTTTCTTTCTTTCTTTCTTTCTTTTTTTTCAAGGCAAAATTTTTTTCTCTTTTTTTTTTTTCTTGGATTTTCCCCACCCCACACTTGTCTTTCATCGTCACCCCTACATACTATGTCATGCTCTACTAAGTCCATAAGACAAGGGTAGAGATATCCTGTACTAAGCTCATGGTAGGGTAGTGAGGGTGATGAAACAAAGGTTTTCTACGTAGGCTCAAAGGGGTTCATTCTAAGGAGTCCCACGACGGGCACAATTGGGGACACATGCTTGTTTGGCTTTGGTGGTTACCCTAATGCCTTCTATCCTATCCAGGATCAGTGCATATTATGGCATACAAGTTTTGACAGTCACAACAGCCGAGTTCTAGTACTCTCTAGTCCATTAAAATCTATGGCACATGATCATTGGATTTTCAAAAGAATGATGAGGTTTTGCAAATACAGCCATGAAATTCTGAATTTATCAATAAGCACTCGAAAAGAAAGTATTTTAGCACAAAAACTCACTTTGGGTCAAATGAATCAGACTTAATCCTAGCATGCTTAATGAACCAAGTTACAATCCTATCTCAAATCTTCATACAAGCATCACAATGTCGATTAACCACAGAAATCAATTAAGTCTTATTTTGATTGTGAAAATCTTCAGCCATGAATTCAGAGACATGTTCATCCTAGACGTTTAGAAGCATCCTAAGACTCAAACAAACAAAAACACTCTAAAACCAACATTTTTTTTTTTTTTACCATTTAATTTAATTTCAACACTTAGGTACGGGAACATGGAGTCTCGATGTGCAATGGGACTGAAACAGCTACCCTTTTTCAAGACTATGTTTAATCCAATATACCTTAGTGTATCACAACATCAATTAAAAACACAATAAAAACACAATCCAACATCAACTATTTTTCATTTTTTTTTTATATACTAACTACTAAAAACACAATAAAGCAATAATCCTTCCCCCATACTTAATTCATGCATTGTCCTCAATGTATAAACAAATATAAATCATGCAAAGCATAAATCAAGCATAGAAGAGAAAGTTAACACAACGAAACCTAAAACAACTTAAAATTCATGAAAATAAAATAGAAGGAAGAGTTCAAGAAAGCAAATCTGCGTTTGATGGCTCCTCCACAGATACGGTTGAAATGGGTTGCCTCCCATGCAGCGCTTAATGTTTAAAGTCTTTCAGCTTAGACTTGTACCTCCATTTACTCCTTTGGAGGAGCGGTATGCTGGCGAGTGGCAGCCCTTTTGCTGGTTTCAGCCTTTGGAGGCGGGTCCTCATGTTGTGATGCAGTAGTGTCCTTGCGAGGAAACCCAGGAGGATAACTCTGCAAGTTATTGACTTCCTGAGCAAGCTTGTTTATTGCAGTGTGACAGCGGATCAAAGAGCAGTTCATCTCAGAGATGTAATCGATCATGCAATTGACTCTCCAATCTGTCACCATAATACCATCGCGGAGAGAGGAACGCAAATCATCAATCGAATCCGACAAGCTTTCCAGGGTGGCCATAGGGCGAGGAGCACGAGCAGCTGGTGAGGAAGAAGACTCTCCGGGATGCAGTCTGGGAGAGCGACGAGGCAGAGGAGGGGGACTGCGGGTACGCTCACGGATAGGACGATGGTCCCATGGACGAGTAAGCCCAGCTCTAGTGGCCGCTTGACGACCTTCTTCTTCCAAAGAGAGAACACGGCGTTGATTGACGCCCCTGCGAGGGGTAACCCTGGTTCGAGCCATGAGGAAGTAGAAGGAATTTGAAACTGCACGTTTAGACAAACCTTAGTAAAATCTGGAGGAGACAAAAAATGATGTATATGTAAAGCACAAAATAGGGTAGAAATCTCAACAGGCACACGGTTTTAACAAAGCTTCTCCGGGAAGGAGAAGAGTTATGATAGTTCACGGCCCAAGAAACTCCCCTACGTGTAAATATTCCTTTCTTTTCCTGGATTTATGGCATGCTTTCGGCTATAGCTTGTCTGTCACGGATCCTCGAGATTCGTTTGATTCCCCCATGCGTCCTTTCTTTTCCTTGATTCACGGCAATTAAACCTGCTTTCGGCTGTAGCTTGTCTGTCACAGCTCCTCGAGATTCGTTTGATTCCCCCGCGTGTCCTTCACGAGCCAACAGCTTTTCCGTGTTTTCGGGTGACTTTAATCCAACGCGTAGATTTAATCTCAGAGATCGTCCATCCAACGGTGGAGATCCGCTCACTCGTTCTATAAATAGGTGCATTCTGAGGGAGCGACTATTCACTCCAAAAGAAAATTCTTCCGAGTTCCAGCCTTTCTCTCTCAACCCTTCAGCCTTTCTTTCGAAACTCAAATCCTTTCTTCATCAACATGGAACCACGAACTCTGCAACTAATGGAGCAACAGACCCAGCAACAAATCGAGGATGGAGGAAACAACCAAGCAGCCGGGACTAATAACCGGTGGGCTCCCACACCGCCTCAACTAAGAATCCTCAAGGGCCTTTACTATGATAAGGGTTTTAAGTACCCAACTCCAGAGCAGATTCAAGAGATCTGCCTTCATCTGAAACAGTATGGGCAGATCGAGGACAAAAACGTCTTCTTTTGGTTCCAGAACCTCAAGGCTCGTGAGAGGCAGAAGTTGAAGGAATTTCGGAACGTTCCGGTTGGTGGATCTCTCGATCTCAATTTTGGATCCACTAGTTCTACTGATGATGGTAGATCCATTGATCTAAACTTTGGGTCACGTGTCGGCTATGGTGTTGACCCATATTCCTCCTCACCCTTCAACACTAATACCAGTACTACCTCCTTTGGCACAACAGGAGGACAATCTTTCATGGAACAACGAGGAGGAGATCACCAGGAGATTGAAACCCTTCCACTATTCCCCATGCATGGTGAGGACATCTTTGGCAACATGAAGACTACTTCCGAGGGAGGTAGCGGCTATGGCGGTGACTCTCGCATTTCCCTTGAGCTCAGCCTCAACTCCTACGGAAATGCAGACATAGCTTAGTATAGTGTATAAAGTTTTTTTTTTTTTTGTTTTTTTGTTTTTTTTGTAAATAGCTGAATTTAATAAGACAGAATGAATGCAGTTTTTTATTTATTTATTTTTTTATTTTTTATATAAAGGACTCAAAAAATAAAAGACAAAAATATATATAGGACTCAAAATGAAAGACAAAAATATAAATCTCTTCCCCCACACTTAAATATTGCATTATCCTCAATGTAATCAATTAAAAGCATGCAATGTAATAAGTAAGCATAGATAGAAGACATTTACGAAAACAAATCCTAAAATAAAAACTAAAGAGAAAAATTGAAAAATAAAAAGAAATAGGGAAAGAGAAAGCAAATCTGATTATAATCTGAATTGGGTTGCCTCCCAAGTAGCGCTTGTATTTTACGTCTTGCAGCCAGACGGTACCTACGTTAAATAAAGTTAGTAACTATAATTAACAAAGAAATACAAAATAAAAACAAGTATAACTATTAATTACAAACTACAAGTATAATTAACAAGTATATTGTACAAAAGACACAAGTTAAGTACAAGTGAGTATAAAACGTGAAAAGTATTTTTACAAGTATTATGTATGAAACAAAATAATTTACATGTATAGAGTATTCACAAGTATTTCTTTTGTTATAAACATTATTGATATCGAATCAAATTCTAAGCGGTAAATCAAGTGGACGTGCGGCCCAAGTATAGTCGCCTAGACACAAACTCCCTTTCAAATCGTTTGGGCAACCTTACTGAAATGGCCAGGTGGGGGAGGACGAACACGAGAGGAAAAATCCATTTTGGCATGAGCTACTCCCACATTGTGGTTTATGCCCATTTGCAAGCACTTCTGGATTCAAAAACCCGTCATGAACGTTGTCCCATTCCTAGACACCATTTCACATAGGCTTTCTTACTAAGATGAGAAAGTTCATAAGTGTGAAGACAGTTCAACAAGTGTTAATAAAGGCCGCCCTCAACCTTAAGGGACCTGAGCTAGGTACCAATAAGGGGTTTAGGCCAATCTTAACAAAAGAGACTTCACCTATTCCTCTCAATTTACAACCTACAAAAATTCGTGTTCAATAATATAAATAACATCCTAGTTAATTTAAACTAAGTTTCAAACAATTTTTAAACAACAAATATATACAATAAATGACACAATTTAACAAGTGATTTTTCAATCCCCGGCAACGGCGCCAAAAAATTGATGTCGCTCAAAGCGAGCGCATAATTTAACCCTGAAATATCGTTAGTAGTATAAGCAAATAGGGATCGTTCTATTCCGGGGATTGAGGGTACACTTGTAATTGTGAAACAAATAAAGAAAAGTATTATTTACAAAAATAAAATAAAGAATATAAATATATACAATTGTATAAACAAATAAAGAATTAAAATAATAAAGTATTATTTACAAAAATAAAATAAAGAATAGAAATATATACAAGTAACAAAATAAAAAGGGGGGGGTTTAAGAATTATAGAATTGAAAATTAAGATAAATAAAATAAAGAAAATGTAAAAACATATATACAAGGGTGGATCGCAAGGAACAAAGATCAAAACCACATCCATATGCAAGAAATCCAATTACAATTCCTATAGTTGATTTTAAATGTCATGAGAGAGGAGTTGATCATGTGAAACATTCGAAAGCAAATGATTTCCCATATTTTACTTTTCAATGCTAATTAACCTAAGCGAAAGCACATAGATTAATCCTATCAAACATGCAATCAAGCCCTAGAAAGCTAGTCAATCATGACATGTTCAACGCATTAGACATAGAGAAAGGCTATCAACTCAAGTGTACAACTTAGTATGGAAAAGTCCACATAATTGCAATCCTCTTTAATTAAATTCGATCTTTGCACAAAACCTTTACTACTTTGATTCAAGTTTACACAAAACGAAAAGTCGATTTCATGTTCTTAAACCTAGCACCAATTATATCAAAACCCTAAGTGTTTGCAACCACATAACATTAAAATACAAAAGTTTTCTATCATGCAAATTTAATTAAACAAACCCACATAAGCAACATAAAAATCAACATATAGAAATCACAACTTTATCTCAAAACATATAAACGGGCTTTAAACTTTGCCCTTAACATTATTTGTTAACTAGAATTCATAGTTCTACAAATCTAAACAAAGAAAACCAAAAGAAATTACAAGGAAAAAGATAGAATTACACCATGAAGGGAGTGGATGATGAAGAGCTTGAGACATTGATCTTGAATCTTTAAAGCAAGACTTCACTATCACGGCACAAGGTGGATGATGACGGCTAGGAGGCTTCATGGCTTCTTCTTCTCTTCTTCTCTTTGCTTAAAAATGCAGAAACTTAAAACTAGAGAATGGAGAGAAAAATGGAAAGGAAATGGAGAGACAAAGAAGATGAGATGGATGAAGGAATTGGTGACTAAGGAAAATGGAGAGGAAATGGTGAGACAAGAAGATGAAATGGATGAAGGAATTGGTGACTAAGGAAAATGGAGAGGAAATGGTGAGACAAGAAGATGAAATGGATGAAGGAATTGGTTTTAGAGTGAGAGGAGAAGGTGTTTATATAGGGAAGAGAAAGAAGAGTGAAATTGGAAAAGATGGAGTAAATTAGTGTGAGTAATGATGGAGAAAACATGATGATTACACCCTAAAACATGGAATGTTTTTGGGTGATGATGATGGTGGATTAGTGTGAGAAATGATGGAGAAAACATGATGATTACACCCTAAAACATGGAATGTTTTTGGGTGATGATGATGGTGGATTAGTGTGAGAAATGATGGAGAAAACATGATGATTACACCCTAAAACATGGAATATTTTTGGGTGATGATGATGATGGATTTCCTACTCATTTACTTCAATTTTATCTCCACCATTTGTAGGTAAGTGTGGACATAATGCTCATTTCACCATCATTTACTCCTTTGGAGGAGCGGTATGCGGGCGAGTGGCTTTCGCATTTCCCTTGAGCTCAGCCTCAACTCCTACGGAGATGCAGACATGGCTTAGTATAGTGTAAAAATTTTTTTTTTATTTTTTTTTTATTATTATTATTTTTTTAATTTTTTAATTTTTTTTTAATATAGGACTCAAAAATAAAAGACAACAAAAATATATATATATATATATATATAGGACTCAAAATGAAAGACAAAAATATAAATCCCTTCCCCCACACTTAAATATTGCATTATCCTCAATGTAATCAATTAAAAGCATGCAATGAAATAAGTAAGCATAGATAGAAGACATTTACGAAAACAAATCCTAAAATAAAAACAATAGAGAAAAAATGAAAAATAAAAAGAAATAGGGAAAGAGAAAGCAAATCTGATTATATTCTGAATTGGGTTGCCTCCCAAGTAGCGCTTGTATTTTACGTCTTGCAGCCAGACAGTACCTACATTAAATAAAGTTAGTAACTATAATTAACAAAGAAATAAAAACAAGTATAACTATTAATTACAAACTACAAGTATTAACAAGTATTTGTACATAAGACACAAGTTAAGTACTCAAGTGAGTAAAAAAAACGTGAAAAGTATTTTTACAAGTTTAAAGTGTGAAACAACAAAATAATTTACACGTATAGAGTATTCACAAGTATTTCTTTTATTATAAACATTATTGATATCGAATCAAATTCCAAGCGGTAAATCAAGTGGACGTGCGGCCCAAGTATAGTCGCCTAGACACAAACTCCCTTTCAAATCTTTTGGGCAACCTTACTGAAATGGCCAGGTGGGGGAGGGCGAACACGAGAGGAAAAATCCATTTTCGCATGAGCTACTCCCACATAGTGGTTTAGGCCCATTTGCAAGCACTTCTGGATTCAAAAACCCGTCATGAACGTTGTCCCCTTCGTAGACACCATTTCACATAGGCTTTCTTATTAAGATGAAAAAGTTCATAAGTGTGAAGACAGTTCAACAAGTGTTAATAAAGGCCGCCCTCAACCTTAAGGGACCTAAGCTAGGTACCAATAAGGGGTTTAGGCCAATATTAATAAAAGAGACTTCACCTATTCCTCTCAATTTACAACCTACAATTAAAATTCGTGTTCAATAATATAAATAATATTCAAACTAAGTTTTAAACAATTTATATACAACAAATATATACAATAAATGACACAATTTAGCAAGTGATTTTTCAATCCCCGGCAACGGCGCCAAAAATTGATGCGCTTTTGGGAAGCGCATAATTTAACCCTGAAATGTCGTTAGTAATATAAGTAAATATGGATCGTTCTATTCCGGGGATTGAGGGTACACCTGTCATTGTGAAACAAATAAAGAAAAGTATTATTTACAAAAATAAAATAAAGAATAGAAATATATACAAGTAACGAAATAAAAGGGGGGTTTAAGAATTAAAGAATTGAAAATTAAAATAAAGAAAATATAAAAACATATGTACAAGAATGAAACATAAGAAACAAAGATTAAACTCTAGTTTATCATTGAATTCGAATTAACCCTACATTGTTCTTCCAAGTCATGTGAAAGGAGTTGATCATGTGAAACATTCGAAAGCAAACGATTTCCCATATTTTACATGTTCAACGCATTAGACATAGAGAAAGGCTATCAACTCAAGTGTACAACTTAGTATGGAAAAGTCCACCTAATTGCAATCCTCTTTAATTAAATTCGGTCTTTGCACAAAACCTTTACTACTTTGATTCAAGTTTACACAAAACGAAAAGTCGATTTCATGTTCTTAAACCTAGCACCAATTATATCAAACCCTAAGTGTTTGCAACCACATAAGATTAAAATACAAAAAATATCTATAAAGCAAATTCAATCGAACAATCACACATAAGCAACTTTGGAATCACAACATAAGAATCGAAATTCTTTATTCAATCATAAAATTTCAGAATATAAACCTTGTTCAAACATAAATGTCAACTAAAAACAATTCTCACGAAACTAAGCAATATTACAAAGAAAGAGGTTGAATTACACCGTGAGATGGAGATGGAGATGAAGGATGAAACGTTATGGATTCTTGAATCTCGAAAGCAAGCTTCAAGGTGGAGGATGGATGATGATGCTCACGGCTCCTTCTTCTTCTTCTTCTCCCTTGCTTGAAACGTTGAATGCACTAGAGGATGGAGAGAAAATGGAAAGAAAATGGAGAGACAAAGAAGATGGAATGGATGAAGGAATTGGTATTATGAAATGGTGAATTGGTCTCTATTTATAGGCTTCCAAGCAACACTATTTGGCCTTTAAACAAATCATAATGGGTTAGGTTTGAGCACTTAAACACTTGGTGGATTTGTTAGGTAAGAGCACTTAAACACTTAGTGGATTTGTTAGGTGAGATCACTTTCTCTTCCTTTATTCCTTTAATTTTTATCTCCACTAAGAACTCAGTTTTAGCCTTTGACTTCTTCATATGAAATGTTCCACTATGAGTGTAGATTATTGTGGTAAAATTTCAGAATGTATTGCCATGTGGTTGGGCCGAAATGCTGCTGGACCTCTTACATGTCCAGTTTTCCGGTTTTGCTTCTGTAGAGAATTGGGCTGATTGTTTGAAGGCCTTCCACTCATATTTTTCTCTGGCACTCTTCATAAGAAATGATCATTTGGGTGTCTAGAATGGATCTGGAAGGTTTCAGCTCATTTGAAGTTCATTTGGTCAGGCGGCCGCTCCTTCTTCTTTGCTTGGCTTGGTTTCTCCTAGCCGGAGTAGGAATATGTGTAAAATTGATCTTTTAGTACATTTCCATTTTTCTCCATCATTTCCAGGTAATTATGGACCTAACGCTCATTTCACCTTCATCTACTCCAATGTACCTAAAAATAGAAATTGAATTAAAAATCGATTTAGTTAAGGAATTAACTAAGCAAAATGTGAGGAATTAACTATTAAAATATCACATTAAAATGCTCCTATCACCCTCCAATAGACGTCTATTGCCCCCCAATAGGCATTCAAAACTTTTTTTTTCTTTCCATCCACACCATTACTGATTTGTGCACCCATAAAGCTATTCTACCCAAAAAAAAAAGACTGAACGATGACGTCGGAGCCCGACCAGGACCGAACTCTCGTCCTCTCGCGTGGAGCTTAAGAGGTCTGATGATGACCCCTAGCGTGGCGGCGGAGCTTTGGAGGTGTTCTTCACGTAGCGGCGGTGCTCAAAATTGAAGGTGCAGTCGATGTCCACGGCGACAGACTGAGGAAGATAACACTGGCGTGAGGGGTGATGTCGTCGGCGGTCATCGACTCCAACTCTGGCCAATCCCCGTTGCTATCCTCATTCTCTACCACAAATCTCTTTCATGGGTCACCGGCGGCGGACATCCTCGAGGAGAGATGCCGGTCTTGTTGGGGAGGGAGAGAGAGAGAGAGAGGAGAGAAATCAATAGTGATGTAATTATTTAATTTAGCTGAGGGTAAAACTGTCATATTGCTTTAAAAATGGTAAGTGGGAATAAAAATTTGTTGCTGAGTTAAGTTGGATACTTTTTGTCAACTTTGGTTCTTAGGGTCAAGGACCCTTTTTTTTTTTTGCGACAATTATTTGAATCATATGTTCTCTTCTTTTGTCAATAGAAACAATTTATCTATTTAATATTTAAAAGAAATTAATAAATTGTCTTTAATCTCTGCCACTAATAGATATCTCATCTAATGGACAACATTTAAGTATAATCTTTACTAAAAAATAGGTGTCATGGATCAGATCTGCCCCTTTTGTTAGAGAAAATATATAATAAATTGTCTTTACTCTCAGCCACTAATAGATATCTAATCTAATGGACAAGATTATGAGCATAATCTTACCTATAAAATAGGTGGTCATGGTACCACCCCCTTTATTAAAAAATAAATAAAATAATTTGTCTTTAATCTCAGTCACTAGTAGATAACTAATCTAATGAACGAGATTTAGAGTATAATCTTACCTACAAAATAGGTGGCCACAAATCTGCCCCGTTTAATATACCCAAAAAAAATTCACATTGAATCCACGATATAAGCATAAATAACATATATTTGTGTTTATGGTATTAAACTAAATCACCATGATCGAAGATATTTTCATATATAAATATATGTCACTCTAGACAACAACAGATACAAAACTAAAATTTTCACTACTGATCAAGTTAATCAAGAAATGGTGAAGGCATCCTCCATTGCAATTTGTTTATATCTCCTTTTTGTTTTTGTTCAAGGTAAGCCTAGCTACTCTCGCTCAATTTGTTTTTTAGATGTCTTAATAACAACACATATAAAAGACTACATTGTTTCCTTTACTTTGAACTCAAGTTCTGGAAAGAATGAATCTAAAGGAATGAAGGGGAAGACTACACATGCATTAAGGGTACGTTTAATTACTTGGAATGGGAGGAAATGATTACAGGGTAAAAATATTACTGCCTTTATTAACACATAAAGGAATCGGAATAATTTTGGGTAAAAGTATTCATGCGTTTACAAACACATGAAGGAATCGGAATGGGTGTAGGTCCCAATTCCTTATCAGGAATCTATTTCTGAGTACTCATGAATTTTATCACGAAGGGGGGGGGGATAGGTTTAGGAATCAAATCCCTTGAAATCAATACCAATTCATTTCTTCTCCTATTCCACATGTCTCTGATTTATGATTATTTTCCATTCTAAGTAAATAAATGTGCTATAAATGTGTGGTAATATGTACTGATGGGATTAAATTTAATCTTGAATGCAGGGTTTCAAGATGGACTTAAAAATATGGAATTCAATCTTGCAAACAATGCAGATTCTCAAACTCCGTCCCAGTCTCCATTGGCCTATCATTTAAATTGTGTAAGTTCAGAACAATGTTACGGAATGCAATGTGGGGGTAGGAATCCATGTTGTATAGGTGACCCATTTGGCGAGGGTGGATTCTGTACTTGTAATTGTTGACAAAAACAAATCTAGTTTGAGCAAGTTATAAATGAAAAATAAAGTACTATGATGTACGCTTGAATAATAAGGAGTATACTGTGTCACAAGAATGATGAAATTAGAAAGAAAAAAAAAAACATGCACCAGCAATCCAAATGAACTATTAATTCCAACAAATCTAAACTCTTGATATTTATGAGCAATTCAATATCAAACAAAATGTAGTTGATGTTATCCAGCCATCTAATTATGTTGGTGCAAGTGCATGTCGGTGCTCTAAATACTCTCTTGATGAAATTCTAAATTCATATATTTCCACATGAAAATACAAGTGTCATGTGCTTTAGATAATACTTACAAGTGTTATCTTTAATCCAAACAAAATTTAAAGGTATTTTTGCAAAATGATAATTGCCCCAACATTTTTTTTGTTACAAATGCCAAGATGTTGTAACGTATATTCTATTCTTTGCAAATTATTATCATTTACCCATGGATGATAAATTCTACCAAGTTGTAATCCTACTAAAGTTATCACCCTTTGAATAGGAGCAAGTTTCCACTGGAAATCGCATGAATTTTCATCTAGGTTTCTTGAATCATAAATTGTTTTAGGTGATCTTGTTTATTTTTATGGCAGCATCAATCCGATTCTCATTTGGTTATACTCTTTTATTCAAAGAGATCTCTATTGGTTTTGTGCTTCATTAGCACAAGGGACTGCTGGAGGCATGATGAAGTATAGCTAGATTTGGACTTACAAGAAAAGATGATGAAGTATAGGCATGATCCATCTTGGTTGTCTATTTACTCTTTCACTTGTGGTTAGGATTTTGGGCCTCTGGCTTCAGTTAAAATGAGTTGTCTAGTTGGTTTGTGCAATAAGTGAGGGTGCCTTACCATCATCATATTTAAAATAGAAAATTACTCATAAGTGTCATTTTAAAACTTCAATTTGCCATAAGGCTATCTAACATTTTAAATCTTCATAAAGCCACTTTAGAGCCCAAAAAGGTCATCTTTTTGTAGCAATACATATTTTGCCCTCAGCTCCTCTCTCTCTCTCTCTCTCTCTCTCTCTCTCTCTCTCTCTCTCTCTCTCTCTCTCTCTCTCCCCCCTCACTCATTCAAATCTCAACTCGGTCTTGGGACTTTCTTCAGCAACTCCATCGACCTACCTACAATTTCAGTCAGACTTGGTGACCCATCTGCTGACATCTGCCTTAGTACACGTGACGTCACCACTACAGCATAAGCACCAAGAGACGGCCTAAGGTTAGGCTTCTCTACTGCAGCTCCTACCATCTCCACCGTGCCCTCCACCTGACCTACAGGAATTTCCAAAACACCTCTGGCCTCTCTAGCCACCATTCCACAACCAGCTTACTTAATAAGAAACTGGTCACATAGACAACCGCCATGGTCGAACAAACAAAACCGTTTGCACTACTACTTGACCTTCTCATAATGCATATCCACTTCCACCTTAGCCACAACTGTGAAACTGAAGGTTCGTTGTACCCAAAGCCGCCATCGCACATCTAAGAAGACCTTGAAGCATTGCTTTGGAAGACTGGGTTGCAACGTAAACTGTTCTGCCTGGAGAAACCTCCCTATTGACGCCAATCAACATCAGGGACCCTCAATCCTCAGCAGCGGAGGCAGATGACGTACCACAACTCTCTTACCTTCCTTCTTCACCTTGAACCGAAAATGAAAATGATCGTCGTTGAGTTTTTTTATTGGAAGACGATCGCGCAAACCCCACAGCAGCTATAGCATTAGGCAGCCCAAAATCATCATCTACCCTAGGCGCTATCGCCCTACCCACCAGATAAAAGAACGAGGCTGCAATTGTCGCTGCACCAGGCTCTCCAAACTCCACCACTACATCCTCTGTCAATGCAAGTGCCGCCGCCAAACGTGCCGCCAGTTCTTTTGTTATCAAACCCCAGATCTACAAGAACCATAGGCCTCGTATGCTATAACCCTCAGATCGACGAAACCCTAGGTTTTCAAAGATTTTTTTTTTTGTCCGTTTACCCCATTTTTAAGGATTTTTTTCTTACTTACTCCATTAAGTTTTTTTAATTCCCCCTTACCTAAGACACTCTAAGAAATTCTTCCCTAATACCTCATTAATTTTATTTTTTTAAGACTATTTTACCCTCACCCCTTTGTTACTTAGAGAGAGAAAAAAAAATAGAAGAGAGAAAAACTATAGGAGACTACGGCGGAGCCTGGTCACCGGCCGCCAATTTTCGGTCAACCTTCGCGGGAATCAGGTCACCGGCCGCCGGATTTCGGCCAACTTTCGCCGATTCTGATCAACTTTCGTCGAAATTCGGCTGCCGCTTTCGCAGTAATCTAGTCACTGACCGCCGCCACCGGACTTTTCTGAAAACCTCGTCGGAGGCCCCCAAAGAGGTCGTCGGAAAGTTTTATTACCCCCCAAAGACCTCTATTGTGCCCAATAGACGTTCATTACCTCCCAATAAAACTTTCAGTAGCCGGAATGAGAACTAATCTTCCTAAAATTAGACAAATAAAACTTTGATTAAAGAATAAAACGAAGAGATTATATCAATTTTAAAATGTCTATTGCCCTCCAGTAGATGTCTATTGCCCCCCAATAGACATTCAAAACTTTTTTTTTCTTTCCTTCTGCCTCATTACTAATTTGTGCAATCAAAAAATACTCTGGGCACCTAGAAAGCCATTTTACCAAAAAAAAATAAAAAACAAAAAAAGACTGAACAACGGCGTCGGAGCCCAACCAAGACCGAACAATCATCTTCCCGCGTGTAGCTTCGGAGGTCTGATGATGACCCTGGCGTGGTGAAGGAGCTGCGGAGGTGTTCTTCACGCGGCGGCGACACTCTAAATTGGAGGTGCAGTTGACGTCGACGGTGACAGAGAGAGGAAGATAACACCGACATAAGGGGTGATGTCGCCGGCGGTTGTCGACTCCAACTGCGCCCAATCCTAGTCTCTATCGTCATTCTCGACCACAAACCTCCGTCCACAGGTCACCTGCGATATCACCCCTCACGCCGGCATTATGGACCTCCTCGAGAAGAGATCCCGGCCTCGTTTGGGAGGCAGGGAGGGGGGGGAGGGAGAGAGAGATCAATAGTGACGTAATTATTTAATTTAGCTGAGGGCCAAACTGTGGTTTTACTTTAAAAATGGTAAGTAAGAATAAAAATTTGTTGCTAAGATAAGTGGAATACTTTTTGTCAACTTTGGTGCTTTGGGTCAAGGACCCTTTTTTTTTTACAACAATTATTTAAATCAAATGTTCTCTTCTTTTGTCAATAGAAACAATTTATCTATTTAATATTTAAAAGAAATTAATAAATTGTCTTTAATCTCAGCCACTAATAGATATCCAATCTAATGAACAACATTTAAGTATAATCTTTACTAAAAAATAGGTGTCATGGATCAGATCCGCCCCTTTGGTTAAAGAAAATATATAATAAATTATCCTTACTCTCAACCACTAATAGATATCTAATCTAGTGGACAAGATTTAGAGTATAATCTTACCTATAAAATAGGTGGTCATGGTATCACCCCCTTTATTAAAAAAAAAAATGTCTTTAATCTCAGTCACTAGTAGATATCTAATCTAATGTACGAGATTTAGAGTATAATCTTACCTATAAAATAGATGGCCACAAATCTGCCCCGTTTAATATACCAAAAAGAAAAATTCACATTCAATCCACGAAATAAGCATAAGGGAAAATATCACCAATGGTCACTGAGTCATGACTTATTCGACACTTAACTCACTGTATTTTCAACAATATCACTTAACTCACTCAGTTTTACATTCGTCTTTCACTTAACTCACTATCGTTAATTCTGCCCTTAAAAGCTATTAAAATTGAGGGAATATTTGTCTAAACAATAAAAAAATGCATTTCTAACTTAAAAAAAAGAAAAGACAATTTTTTTTCAAATTATATTTAAGATAAAAAAATTATTTTTTATTAGAAATCTCAGAAATTTAAAAAATTGAAAAAAGTCTAAGAAATGTAAATTGAGGGTATATTTGTCTAAACACTAAAAAAATACATTTCTAATTTTTTTTTTACAAATTATATTTAAGTTAAAAAAAATTATTTTTTATTAGAAATTTAAGAAATTTAAAATTTTTTTTTAAAAATCTAATAAATGTAGTTTTTTTTTTAAGTTAAAAATGATTTTTTAAGTGTTTTGGTAAATATACCCTCAATTTTAACGGCTTCTAACGGTAAAATTAACGGCAGTGAGTTGGCGGATGTAAAACTGAGTGAGTTAAGTGATATTGTTGAAAATACAGTGAGTTAAGTGTCAAATAAGTCATAACTCAGTGACCATTGGTGATATTTCCCCAAAGCATAAATAACATATATTTGTGTTTATGGTAATAAACTAAATCACCATGATTGAAGAAAATTTTCATATATATATATGTGTGTGTGTGTGTGTCCCTCTAGACAACAACAGATACAAAACTAAATTTTTCACTACTGATCAAGTTATTCAAGAAATGGTGAAGGCATCCTCCATTGCAATGTGTTTATATCTCCTTTTTGTTGTTGTTCAAGGTAAGCCTAACTACTCTCGCTCAATTTGTTTTTTAGATGTATTAATAATAACACATATAAGAGACTACATTGTTTCCTTTACTTTGAACTCAAGTTCTGGAAAGAATGAATCTAAAGGAATGAAGGGGAAGACTACACATGCATTAAGGGTACGTTTACTTACTTAGAATGGGAGGGAATGATTACAGGGTAAAAATATTCCTGCGTTTACTAATACAAAGAGAAATCATAACTATTCTGGGTAAAAGTATTCCTGCATTTACTAACACATAAAGGAATCGGAATGGGTGTAGGTCTTACATCCTTATCAGAAATCAATTCCTGAGTACTCATGAATTTGATTATGAAGGGGGAGATGGGTTTAGGAATCAAATTCCCCGAAATCAATACTGATTCCTTTCTTCTCCTATTCCACCTGTCTCTGATTCATGATTATTTGGCGCCGTACTTATTCGAATTTCAAGCATCGGGTTTTTGAATTGGAAAATAATATTTTAAGTTTGTCGTTTTTTAAATGAAATGGTTTAAGTATGTTTTTCATACTGTGGCTACAAAACAATTCTTGAACATTTTCAAACCTAGTCAAATGGATTTCCTAATGAGCATTGAGGACGAAAGCTCACCCCTACAACAGTGTGGATGCATGTATTATGCACTAGTGGCAGGATTGTAGTGGACGGCGCTAGGTGTGCAGATTTTAGCGAATAGTTGTAGCAGAAATCAGGGTCCGTATCTAGTCTTGAACTTTGTCTCTTGAAAGTCATTATTCCAAAAATTGGATAGACCTTATTTCGTCTTATATCAAAAATTTGCCAAGTCTTGTTTACCCTAGTGGTGAATCAAAATCACTTTAGATGGACAAGTTCAATAAGTGATTTTTAAAGTTTTCATCTAAAAAGTATTTTGACGTTTCCACTACATGTTTTACGAAAAGTTATTTAATAAAAATGTCTTGTGGGTTTCTGGAATGTAAGTCAAACAATCAGTTTATGTCTTAAAGACACCCGATATTATGATGTGTTCAAGCTGGTGAGGTGCAGTTTGGGTGTTATACTAATCATATCTTCCACTCTTGGCCTATCTCTACTAATGTAATCTCCCTCCTCCCTTCTCATCCCCTAACTTAAGGGAGTGGCTTATTTCTATCTTCGAAATGAGGCTCCATCCACCATAGAAGACTACATCCTTAATTGTTGACAGATTTGGAAAGCGCGAAACAACCTTATTTTTCGGTCTGCTTCAACCCTCCTTCTATGATGCACGCTGCTGCCATTATTGGTATGCTTTCATAGAGCATAATAGTTCTTCTGCTTAAGATCCTCACAATCGCTCTGAAGTGCTCAAATGGTCTCCCCCTCCTCTTTCCTTTGTCAAGATCGATTTCGATGGCATGACTCTATCTCTTCAGATGGTAGAGCTGCTTTAGGCTTCGTCATCTGGCATCATAATGGCCTTCCCCTCATAGCAGGTTCCCGAAGCCTTGGTTTTACAAGTGTTCTTGTAGCTGAATGCTCAGCTTTTAATGATGGTTTTAGTTCAACTACAAGCACATTTTGTATGAAGGTGATTCCAACCTGGTAATTAATTATATCAATAACAATTGTGACATCCCTTGGCGTCTCAAATCTCTAGTCAAGATATCAAGAACCTAACAAATGTTTTCGATACTATCTCGTTCTGTCATGTTCTCCAAGAAGCGAACTTTCTAGTAGCACTTTAACCTCAATTGGCCATGGTCTCTCTAATCCTGTTATCTGGATCTAGCAAATTCTAAGATCGGCTATGTCAGCTTTTAATTTAAGGGTTCTTGAGCCAAAGCACCAAAATCAACTAAAATTGTCCCACTTACCCCAATAACAAATTTTTATTCACACTAACCCAATTTAAAGCAAAATAAATTTTTTACCCTAAACCTAATTAATAAATTATATTTTATGCCACTCTCATCTATCTCTCTCCCTCCCTCTCTCTCTCCCTCTCTCTCGTACAGATCGTGGGTTGAGAAAGTTTCACAGCGACCATGGCTGGCTAATTTTCCAGCTGCGTCGAGTACGACCTCGGGCTCTCCTAATTTTCCCTCTCTCTCTCTCTCTCTCTCTCTCTCTCTCTCTCTCTCTCTCTCTCTCTCTCTCTCTCTCTCTCTCTCTCTCTCTCTCTCTCTCTCTCTCTCTCTCTCTCTCAGGTTTTGGATCCTATTCGCGTTTGGGGGCGGAGATGGTGTCGTTAAGGAGGAGGACAAGGTCGCGCTTTGTGCCGGTTTTGAGGAGGCTCTAGGTGGAGCCCCCGGAGGACGTCAGTGACTGATGCACGTGCTCCACTCCCTCAGAAGCTCCCAAGGGCGCGCCGTCAGGGTTGAAGCGAGTAGTAATCGTAGTGTTCGTGTCGGAAATAAGGGAGTGCAGTCTCCAGGGCTGAAGCCGCCGCCGTCGATGCCTACGGTTCTGGTGATTGACAATGGATGCTCGATTTGGGACATTTTGAGGGACTTTGCTCTGGAAGAAGAAAAGGAAATGGGGAAGAGAAGGTTTAGTCCTTCGTCTTCTTCTGATTCATGGGTACCCAGATCATTTTTTGGGTGCCCAAATATATTTATTTATTTTTGGTAAAAAGGGGGGGGGGAATGCCTAGAAGGAATTTTTTTTTTTATTGAGGGTTAATAAACGGCTATTGGAGGTAATAAAGGTTTGTTAAAGGTTTATTGGAGAACAATAGATGCCTATTGGGGGGGGGGGGCAATAAATGTTTTGAAGTGATGTAATCTCCTCGTTTTTTTTTCTTAATCAAAATTTTATTTATCTAACTTTAGGGAGATTAATTCTCATTCCGGCGACTGAAATGTCTATTGGGAGACAATAAATGTTTATTGGTGGGTGCAATAAACTTCTCTGGCTTCATATGAGATCTCCGACAACCTCTTTGGAGACTTCTGGGGAGGTTTCATAAATCTCTATTGCCCCCCAATAAATGTCTTTTTTTTTTGGGGGGGGGGGGGGAATAGAGGTTTATTGCCCCCTTCTATTTGGGGTAATAAAAGTTTATTTGGGGGCAATAAATATTTCCGGCTACCTATGAGATCTCCAACGACCTCTTTAGGGACATTGGGCTAGATTTTCAAAGAATTTCAGTGGGTGACAGCCGGTGACAGGATTCTAGCGGTTTGGTGATTGTTGGCCAGAATTCGGCTGCCGGTGATGGGAATCCGGCTCTCTCTTCCATTCTCTCTCTCTCTCTCTATGTAACAAAAGAATGAGGGTAAAATAGTCTAAAAAAAAAAAA
The DNA here is from genome assembly GCF_002994745.2 of Rosa chinensis. Taxonomy (NCBI): domain Eukaryota; kingdom Viridiplantae; phylum Streptophyta; class Magnoliopsida; order Rosales; family Rosaceae; genus Rosa; species Rosa chinensis. The sequence goes on from NC_037089.1 coordinate 46,006,629, forward strand.
AACTTAATTAAGTAAGTGAGATAAATGACCCTTAATTTAAATCTTCTTAATTTTTGTTGGTCTAGCCTCTAGGTGCTTTTTTGGCAATTTCCTTTTCTTCCAAAAAAGAAGTGTCAATAAAAAAAATTATTTTTATTTTTATTATAATATATTATTTTTAATTGAAAAAGTCAGAAATACGTATAATTTGACAGACAAAAAAATATATGAATTATAAATTTTTTTTGAGAATAATTAAAATAACAAGGGTCTTTTTTTTTTTTTTTTCCGCAATCAAAAAAAAAAAGAGTTTTTTTCTTCTTTCAAAAATGTTCGAATAAGTGTTGGACGGAGAAAATGAAATACTGGCCAAAAAAAAAAGAAAAGGCTATTTGCCACAAAACGGACAGCGGCGATGGACTTTCGTCAGTCACGGCGAGCCAACGAACGGCGGGCAATCGGTCCAGACCTCCGGGTAGCTGGGGAATCCAGATGCAAGCAGAGCGATGAGGACTCAAGGAGCAATTTTCCAATGACAATATTGAATTCCGGGGATGAGCGGAGTATCGGGGAAGATTGATGGCAATTTTTTGTTGAAAGGGAACAAGTGGAAGTTATGCAAATCCAGTTCGTTGCTCTAGCTCCTGGTTCTAGCACCGAACTGGATTTGCATAACTTAGAGGAGCCATGGCCGGTAAGAATTGAATCTTTTAATCATGCAGCTTCAACATTGATTTTTATGTTTCCAGGTGGTGTGATGGGTTTTTGGTTAATAGGCCTGGTAGAGATGGATTGGTTTTGTGGAGAGTTTTGCATGTCAAAAGTGTGTGATTTGAGATATGTTTATGAGTGGTGGTTTGAGAGGTTATGAAATGTGATTGATTCGTCTTTTAGATTGGTAATGCATTTTAGATTCCATCCTTTTTTTTTAATGTAAAATTCTATTTCTGTCTTCTCTGCATTTCAACTCCTTCCTTTTTTGTGTAAGCTCTTTGAGCAGTGGGGTCTTTGTGAGCTACTTCATGGGCTTTTTTTTTTGGAACTGAGAAATTCATTAAATGAACTGAAACAACAAAATGCAAGCAAAGAACAAAACCGTAAGAGATCAAAAAAAGCTTACCACCTATTATAACAGAAGACGAACAGGGAAGCAATAAAGCTAAAGCTAAGTCGGAGTGTGGGAACTGTAAGTCATCGTTAGCAGTTGAAGAATGATGAAGCCATCAGCTTTCTACATTGCAGTCTTCTGCTTTCTCCTGCCTGCTCTCAGCATTGGTAAACTTCCTATCCCTCCTCCTCTGGCAATGTTTTGTATATGATGTCCCTCCCAAGACTAGACAAGACACAAGACTAGCGTGTGTATTGATTGAGATATCTGTTGGTTGCTTTCTTCCTTTTCATGTCTGGTTAATTTTTCGATGAGCTTTATTGATGGTTTAAATGCTGAATTTTATATATATTTATTTCTATATTAATGGCTGTTCCCAATGTGAGGAAGGGGAGTGGAATATTTTTTTTTTTTTCCGGTGCAAGTATGCAAGAGGGATCCCTATTCAGCTTGACACTGAACCCTGGGGGGGGGGGGGGGGGGGGGGGATGTGTTTAATTTTCTGGCATGTTGGAGTGCCCTGATGATGATGATGGAAGTGGCCTAGTGAGGGCTTCGAGATATGGAAGTTGTGAAACTGTTGTAATAGCTTACAGTTGATTGGAGGGTGACGACTCCTCAAGACGCCCTTGGTCTTTTTACAGGAGGAGAGGTTGGAATTATTAAAACAAAAGAAACAAAGAAGACAGAGGGTACCAAATGAATTTTAGGCCTAAAGTTTTTGTTGGTCATTAGATAAAGTTCATTTGCATGATTCCAAAGGAGATGGAAGCTGGAGTCATCTGGGATATTTTCTTGCAAATCATTTCATAGTTTACTGATTGATAACTCTGACAATCCAATCTTTTCCTCTTGAAAATTTCTTTGGAAAGCTAAGGTTCCTCCAATGGTCAAACTTCTGAGATGGCTTGTAGTGAATACTTGTGATGTTCTCCAAAGAAGGAGAGCAAACTGTTGTTTCTCTCATTGGTGTGTATTTGTGAAGAGAGGAAATAGTTCAATAGGAAAAGGAAGAAGAAAAGAAAAATGGTTGGTACTTGTTCAAGGCTGCAGGAATTTTGATTTAATTATCTTCTCGTCATGATCTCTGTTTTGTTGCGACTTGCAACCTGATTTTCCCATTTGCAGATTACTTTGGGATTATCTGGCTGTGGTGGTATGTTTTCCGACTTTGGGTGTTGCCTACGTTAAGAGATTTGGATCTGGCTATGGAACTTTAGAGCTTTAGATCTGGGTATAATTAGGGAAGGAAGAGTGGCCGACGAGGTGCAAATTGTGGAAGCTTTTTATTTTTTTTATAATGTTTTTATATTTTTTCAATGTGGCACATGTATTTCAATTTAGTGGGACCAACTAGTGGCATGTCAGCAGATAACCATCCACGTCAGTGGATAAGGTTTTTTTTTTTTTTTTTTTAATAATTTTTTTAACAGTGTCAACCGTAGGGATATGAAAACATCTAACTCAGCTAACTTGAGGTATGAAAAGGACAAACTTTGGAACTTAGCTATGAAAATGAAAACGCTCTTATAGTTAAGGGGGTAAATTGTATAATCCTTTTAATAGTACTACTAGCGGTAGGGTAAATCCCTTTTTTTTGTGGTGAATCTTGAGAATGAATGTTTGACCTTCGCTTTTTTTTTTTGCAGAGGCCTATGACCCTCTTGATCCCACAGGAAACATCACAATCAGATGGGACATCTTAAGTTGGACGGAGGATGGTTATGTGGTACGAATTAACCAACTATTTCCCCTATAGTACCTTCTGAGATATATTTTTTCTTTAAATTTTATATATGGTTTCTTATTGAAAGTGAAAACAAAGTATTGATTCTTTTATATGAGTTTGATCATTATATCTGTAACTTATATGTTTTACATACTCTAGATGCTTTATTGTTGGTTTTTAAAGCTGGGCACTGGTAGATTCATAAGACAACCATAACAGAATGAGTACAAATATATATATATACTAAACCTGATTAGTATTTACTACAGCATTAGGTTGTTGTCTTTAAAGAAAACTTAGGTCCGAACTAGTTTGGATGAAGCCATCCAAACTATCTGATGCAGCGCAATATCCACATGACACATTGATGCAGGACAGAAGCCGGAAGGTTCTGATTTACTGGTTATTAGGGCAAAAAGACGTTAGAGAGGACATCCCAACAATAACACAGGAGAACAAAGAGATAATCGCAGTAAGATTATAGTAGGAACAAAAGTATTTGAGTTCTAGGGGATGAAAATTACAAGAGGAAACCTATATATGCTGATAATATGATCAAATGTAGATACAAAGATTCAAACTTAGCTATTTATACTAGGTTATGACACCCCTTATACAGACCAGAAATTAATACAAACCGCAAAAATATAAAAAGACAAACACAACAATAAAGGATAATAAAACCCTAATTCAATTTAGGGAAGTTTTTTTGGATGCTACTGCATCAACTCCACCGGGTTGGGAAGAACGTCACCCCAGCGAGTAAACCTAAACTGCAGCATATATCTCTGGATCAAGCCTTTTCAAGTCTTCTTCAGCAACCAAAGAACTCTCCCTAGCATGCTTACCTAACCACTTAACTAGGAATTGCCTATATTGGTTGCCTCTCCTGATTTCACCTCCTTGACGTCTAATGCATCTTCAATAACATCAGGTTGTGCTTTAAGAAGTTGAATTTGTGTCTTTGTTGAAACCGGTTCACTATCCAAGCCTGCAAAGGCATACAGATTCGACACATTGAATATTGGACTAATTTGAAGCTCAGATGACAACTGTCCTATGTAAACATTTGAGCTAGTTTTCTTCAGCACCTTTGTACAGCCCAAATTTCTCTGATTTCAGCTTATGGTATGTACCGTTAGGGAATTTGTCCCACCTCAAATGCACCAAAACCATGTCCCCTTCTTCAAATTCTTTCACTCTTTGGTGTTGGTTAGCTGTTGATGCATAAGACTCATTGCTAGCCTTGATCTGCCAATGCTCCAAAACTTCTTCGTGTGCCTTCTTGATATGATCTGCAAATGCTACTCCACCATCACTAACTCTTGCCTCTTGGGGTAGAGGAACTAGATCAAGAACATGCTGGGGTTTTAAATCCATATGCAGCCTCAAAAGGGTGTTATCTTTGTAGATCCATTCACTGAATTATTATATGCAAATTCAGATTGTGGTATAATTTCATCGCACATCGTCACATGGCTTCCAACAAGGCATCTCAGCATGTTTCCCATGCTTCGGTTTGACCGTCTGTTTGGGGATGACTTGTGCTAGAATATTTCAATTCAGTTCCAAACTTTCTCCACAATGTCCTCCAAAATGACCTGTAAACTTGACATCCCTATCAGAGACAATAGAGCTTGGCACACCATGTAGTCTCACCACTTCTTTGAAAAACAAATCGCCAACATGTGTAGCATCAGCGGTCTTTGAACAAGGTATGAAATGTGCCATCTAGAGAAACGATCCACAACCACAAAAATGCTATCATTTCCCTTTGCTGTTTTGGGCGTCCCAACACGAAATCCATGCCAATATGAACCCAAGGAGTTTTGCCACTGGCAATCGAGTGTACAAACCGGTGTTCTGGGAGGTACCCTTCCTAAATTGACAATCTTGACACTGTCTGAACCAGCCTACTCACATCCTCATACATCCCAGACCAATAGTATCGATCAGTCACCATGATAGTGTTTTATACCTACCAAAATGTCCTAACCCATTCCCATGAAGCTTTCTTACGATTTGCTTATGTAAAGAGCCCTCTAGAATACTCAGCAAGTTTCCTTTAAATAAGTACCTGTCACGCATCTTAAATGACATCATCTTCCAAGCTGTAGGACTTTTAATTACTGAAATATGGATCAGTAGCATACTGATTTTTCAGTTCCTCGAACCCACCAATCTGATTGTTCTTGACATTCAACATTGGTGTCCTACGACTTAAAGCATCTGCAACTTTATTGAACTCACCGGTCTTGTACTTAATGGAAAAATTAAACTCCCGGAGGTATGAGCTCCATTTGGCATGGCGCGTTTTACTTCTTTGGGAGTTGAAGTACCTCAAGGACTGGTGGTCTGTTTATAGGGGAGATAGTGCTCCCAATGTTGTATGGCACAAACCATAGCATAAAGCTCTCGATCATATGTAGAGTAGCGGTTTTTTACTTCTCTCTGAAAAATTTCACTGGTTTTCCTTCCTGACTCAAAACAGACGCTATTCCCACATGCAATACATCACACTTAACAGTAAATGGTTTCTCAAAATTTGGTAATTTGAGCACTAGAGCTTCCATCATCAGCTTCTTGCTTCTTCAAAAGCGCTTTGTGCTGAGTTTGCTACTCAAAAGCAGCACACTCTTCAAATAGTTGATTGTCTCATAATATAACTGAGTTTGCGAATAAACCTTCTGTAGAATGATGCCAAACCATGAAAACTGCAAACGTCACCCAAAGATTTAGGTACTGACCATTTCTTGATGGCTTCTACTTTATCGGGGTCAGCTTGCAAATTATCTGCTGAAACAACAAAACCAAGAAATACAACTTTCTTGCACAGGAAAGAGCACTTCTTGAGGTTTATAAACAGTTTCTCCTTATGGAGAACCTCCATCACTTGTCGTAGGTGGACTAAATGCTCCTTTTCAGATTGGCTATCAATATATCATCAAAATAAGCAACAACAAATGAGCCCAAGAAAGATTTGAGTACCTCTGTCATAAGTCGCATAAATGTGCTAGCAGCATTAGAGAGTCTCAGCCACTCATAAAGCCCATTCGGTGTTTTGAAAGCCATCTTCCATTCATCACCACTCCTTATCCGAATATGATGGTTTCCATTCCTGAAGTCAGTTTTAAAGAAAACCTAGATACTACCAACATATCACGCGTGCATTCAAGGCGAGGAGTTGGAAATCTGTATATTGTAATCTTGTTGATAGCATGACTATCCACACACATCCTCCATGACCCATCTTTTTTAGGCGTTACTAATGCAGGAACCGCAGAAGGACTCTTGCTTTCTCACACAAACCCCTTAACAATCAAGTCTTCCGGTTGACTTTGTATCCCATCCCGTTGTGTGTGGGCAGCATCCTATATGCAGGCAGGTTTGGCAAAGCTGCACCTGGTACTATATCAATTGCATGCTGGGTGGTAACTCATTACCAACCGCCTCCTTTGATTCATCTTAATGGCTTCTGAAAGATTTTAAGGGTCATTTCTGGTCATTTTCAATATCATGGGATCATGTTTTGGCTGTCTGCTTCTCATATACTTACTATAGTTGTGAAGTTTCTTTGACTCGGTTTATTTGTGGGCTCTGAAATCTGTTCAAGCACTGTTACAAAATTTAGCTTTCATAAGATAGTCATAACAAACTTGTGTTAGAACTTAGAACTCATTCCATGTAGTCTCTTTTGCTAAACAAATTTGGATTCTTTTTCCCTTTACAGTTTGTGAGATAGCAGGCTTTAATCAGTTGTTATAGCTTTGCATAGTAAAACATTTATTGTTTAAGGATAATTATGATTCTGAAAATATTATATGCTCGTGCATGATTTATATTATAATTACACAGTTTAGTTTGCATAAAATGATATGGGTGGCAGGTTTGTGATGAATTCTTAGTTTTCTTAAAAAAATTGTTGTTTTGTTCGGTGAGTGATGAGGAACACATTTTTGCTATGCTACTAATATAATACTTGGTACTTGCTTGGTATTCTGCCTCAGCCTAGCTGAGGAAGAATTACAGGGCGTAAAACTTGTGCTGATTTGTGCCGGGCATAGCTCAAAAAGTTTTTTTTTTTTTTTTTTTTGTGTGACAAATGGTAGTGGCAGAAATTACATGTCTAGAACTAGTGTTTATGGCTTTATCAAAGAACTATTTGAATAATTTTATTTGAATTGTGTAGGCTATTGTCACTATAAGAAATTATCAGATGTACCGACACATCGAAGCACCAGGATGGAGGTTAGGTTGGTCCTGGGCGAGAGGTGAGGTACTTTGGTCTATGCTGGGCGCCGAAACGACCGAGAGGGGAGACTGCTCCAGATTTGGAGGAGGAGTAGATGGCCCTCCGCATTGCTGTGATAGCAGTCCGAAGGTGGTGGACTTGCTTCCTGGTGTGCCATACAACCAGCGGATCTCTCAGTGCTGCAGAGGGGGAAACTTGGGTTCAATGGTCCAGGACCAAGCAGCCAGTGCGAGCATGTTCCAGATGACGGTGGCTGCTGCTGGTACCACTAAGAAGACCGTCAGGCGACCGAAGAATTTCACACTGGAAGCGCCCGGACCTGGATATACTTGTGGTCCAGCACGCATTGTGGATCCCACAAGATATCCCTCTCCTGATAGGAGGAGACACACTCAAGCTCTTGGTAAGTAGCATGGTAGTTATATTACTACTTTAAAGCATATATATCTAAAATCTCTAAATAATGGTTACTTTTCCCTTGTGGTAGTGAGCTGGAATGTGGTCTGCACGTATTCACAGTTCCTTGCTTCAGCAACACCTACTTGTTGCGTGTCCCTCTCCTCTTTTTACAGTAAGATGTTGGTGAGCTGCCGTACCTGTGCTTGTGGCTGCAAGAGCAACCCCGGCGGCTGTGCAGGGTTAGTCCTGATTATATGATTTCATGCAGTTTCTTGCTGGTTTAGAATGAGTTTCTGGGTACTTTTCATGTTCTTGCTATAGTGTGCAGACTATCAAATTAGTTCTGGGCTTGAAAACTATCATAGGCAAACTATGATTTGCAATTAAATATTTTAATCAACCATTAATTTTTGACACCAAATTCAAATTAGGTTACCAAGTCTAGTCTATAATTTAAAATTTAAAGGAATAAAAAAATTGCATCCCTTCTGAGTTTGATTTCCTATCAACTTGGGTTGTTGGTAAAGGTCAGGAGAGAAAAAGAGAAAGATAGGAAAGAGAGGGAGATGAGATGAGGATTTTCTTTGTTTTTCCATCATTAGTTTTGGGGTTCTTATTATAACGAGAAAAAAAAAAAAAGAACAGCATCAACAATGAAAGTGACGAAATTGAATGAATTTGGAGAATGCAGCTGTCCTGGTTAATTTTAAGTAAATTCTTCTTTAATTTTTTTTTTTCCTG